>NC_085058.1:16335008-17814454 GCF_963662255.1 Cinclus cinclus
TTTTGCTTTTTTTTCTTTTTTTTTCATTTGTGGGGGTTTTGTGTGTTTATGGGTGGTTTTGTGGTTTTTTGTTGTTGTTTGGCTTTTTAGTAGTTCAAAGTGGTTGGTAATGTTTAGAGTAGACCCAAACATTCTGGATTTTTAAAAATCCTTATAATATCCATATTGTACTGATAACTGATGAAAGCATCAGTATAAATACTCAAATAACAGTGTAGGAACAAACTGGATTAAAATAAATACAGTGAATAACACAGCTGTAGGCTTTGGCAGACAGCAAAATCGGTTTTAGGGCAGTGTGAAAAGGCACTGGCAGTTCTGACGTGTTATTCTCATGTAAAACATGTTTGCCTTGTGGATGAACTTCTCTACCTCTGCCCTCTGATAACCTCTCAAGTGCTGTCCAGGGCTGTTTTCACCAAGTGTTCCAGCTGGAGGATGATGCTGAGGTGTGTAAACGTGGCAGCACCTCTGATGAGCAAAAATCCTCTTGAGTTTGCTTCTGCTAAACCTCACAACCAGCACTGCCTGCCACTGGCCTTCTCTCTTTTGGATCTGCACAAAGAAATGCTGTCCTATCCTCTCAGGAGCTGTGTGAAACGTGTTCTGCCTCCTGAAGTTGTCAGATGGATGCAAAGGACTTGATCTTTAGGGGTCTCCTCCAACTCGAGAGGTGCCATGAATGCACCAGAAACAGCTCGAAACAAAAAGTGCTGATAAGCTGATAGGATTTGGAAAACCTGTGCACGCATTCGTGGTTGTTATATCACCACTCATTGCCAGGCAAAGCCCTTGCTTTTTTGAACATACTTGGTGCTGACCCTTAGCTACTTGTGTAGTGAAGTAAAGTCTGGGAAAGAAGCATTTTTTTCCCCCTCTTTTTGCTTTCTGTGAAAGATTGCGCAAGGGAAGAGCAGAACTTTGTCTCCGCGGCACTGGGAGCACACCTGCCTCATTTAGGATCTGCTTCAGGAGGCGTGTGACTGATTCCTTTGTTGTCCTTAGGCTCTGGAGGAAGCGAACGACTGCCTGAGTGACCTGCCCAGCCCCTTTGCCTACCTGCTGACCATCCACCTGAAGGAGGGCCGCAACCTGGTGATCAGGGATCGCTGTGGTGAGCCCCACCTTTCCTCTGGCTTGCTGTAGGATTCACACAGCTCTCCTTTATCACCGATCTCAGTGTGGCAGCAAGCTGGCTGCTTCTCTGCAGTGCAGGGTCATGGACTTGTGTCTGTCCTGCAGGTCAGAGCGCTCAGTGCTTGGGTTTATCCCCCTGGATGTACAGGGGTGGGAGCTGCCCTGTACTTGCTGCTCCTCCTGCTGCCTGTGCAGCTGCAAAGCTCCTTCTTGGCTGCCCTTAGCACCTGTACCCATTCAGGGACTGCAAGAAATTCTATTTGAGCTTAAAAAAAAAAAACCCAAAAACAAAACAAGGAATAATTGGAGGTTTATTCAATGATGGAGCTGCTTTTAGGAGTGCTTTTGGGGTTATCTGCTAAGATGTTAATGAAACCACAGGAGAAGGGCTGTAAGCCAGCAGTCCTCTCTAACCTGGGATGTGAATGAACAATGAACAGCATGCCAAAATCCCAAAACCCACCCCCAGATGATGTATCAAATAAATTGTAAAGTATCTGGGGATTTCCTGGAAAAAATGTGTGAAAATGGCTGCCCTTAACCTGGCTTTTCTTCAGGCTGTTGAAGGAGGGAGTAAAAATGCTCATAAGCAGCCAGTCCCTTGCTGTGGAGGGAAGAGCTTTCCTCTCTGTGCAGCCTCAAGGACTCTGAGGTAGCAGCTGTGTCAGGACCTTCGATCTGAACCTGTCAGGGAGCTCTTCCATACATCCAGTCTTCATTTCATATTTTTTTCCCTGCATGTGGGAGCAGTTCTGGTAGTTTTGTCTTGCAAAATGTCTGAGCAGCTTCTTTTGAGGTGAAGCCATGGGGCTTATTAATTTGGTTTTAAACAAAAGCTTGCACAGCCTAAAGGCCTGTGAAGGTTTGCACCTGGAAGGACCTGTCTGATTTAGTTTCTCACACGAGGTGCTCCTTGGGATTTCTGTTATCTGGTATCTCAGTTAACTTTTTCCATGCTGTTTTTTCATGGCTTAACAAAACAGTAACTTTTGGTTGAGTGTACGCTTGTTTTTCCTAGCAGTATTTGGAAGGAGTGAACCAGTACTTAGATTAAGATCTTTACTGGTTCTACAGAAGCCTGTATTTCCTAACAGTGTAGCAGTTCATCTGATTTTACTAGCAGGCTGCACAAGCCAGGACACATCCAACTGCTCCTATGAAAAAGATGCTGGAAATGAGCAATTCCAGCAGAGTAATATTTCTAGAGAAGACAGAGCTTACTTTGCTCTAGGCTGTGTTTTGTTGTGTAAGAAAGCAAATGCTTGTCTTAGTGAAGCATTGAGCAGCATAGTGAAACAACATAAGGAAGGGAAGAAATCCCTTTTGATGAGTCTCTGTTGCTTTGTGGCAAATGACCTCTCATTTACTGAACTGAGTATCTGAGGGGATGCTTCCTTCAGTAAGGCTGCTGCTTTTTATTGCACAGGCAGCAGGAGGGGAGAAAACAGTGACTTAATGATTATTCATCAGTCACCACCATGCTGCAGTGGTGGCTCCTTCAGAACACAAAAAGCACACTGTGGATGCCCATCTTTACAGGCCTCTGCTGTCACTCTGGTTATGTGACATCTTTGTGCTGGGGCTTGACCTACAACCACTGGGCTTTCTCAACGTGCCTTTGAAAGTGGGAAGTTGTCAGCTCTGCTGATCTCTTCAGTGTGAGAAAGCCTCAGAGATAACCTGTGGGCTGGGAGTGTGTGACTTCCCTGCTCTCCCCCCCACCCTGGTGCTGGTTAGAGCTGCTGTGCTGGGGTGTATCAGTGTGCTCTGGATAATCTGAATTTAGCAACATATCCACCACAGACTGAGAGGAGAGTTTATGCCCCAGCTTCTTTAAACTAAATAGGGTTTAACATAAGTATTGTCATTTTCCTAAATTTTAATTTTCATTTATTATGCAATCAGCGATTTGTCTGGAAAAAAAACTTAAGGCAGTCATGAAACTCATCAGCTTACATTTTTCTGAGGGAGTTTCTTTATCTTCTTAAAGATAAATAAATGATATTTAAGTGTGGTGTCCTGTCTTCTAATGTTTGCATTTTCCCCCTTAATTTTATTTTGCAAGTTTAAATGGCTCAGGTTTCGGGGCTGCAGTGTGGGTGGGTGATGCCCTCTCCTGGCAGCTGAGTAAAGTATCTTGTGTTCATGTTCGGTCTGTTTCTGCCTCTGTTTTGTCCCAGTGTAAGAAGTATTTACCTGTGTGTACCTGTAAAAATAAATCTAAGGTGTGTGACCAAGGAGAAATATTTCTGACATTGGAAACAGCTGTTGCTAAAAAAAAAAAAAATCCTGGCACTACTCATCAAATTCACAGGTTTCTCCCTGAATTTACTCATGCTTAACAGTTATTAATTAGGAAATAATTATTCTTGGCTGACTAAAGGTGAACAGGAGTTCTGCTTAGAACTGCAGGCTGTAAGACCACCACGACTTCATTTTTTTTCCAATTTTCCCAGCATTTTTTTTTCTCACTCTTTGCCTCACTATGTATTGCTCTTTCCAGGATATGTTCCCTTTGGTGTGATAAAAATTCCTCCTTCACTTTACCAGATTTTTATTACATTATTTTCTTCTTCACAGTCTTAATCCTGTTAACATCTGCTCTTTCCCAGTTTTTCCTTCCCTTTTTACTTCTTGCATTGCTTTTTACCTGTCTCTTGTGTCTCCCCAGTCCCTGACTTTGTGCAGCTCCTCTCCTTGTACTGCTCTCTTTAGAGAGGGTGCATCAGCCCAGGAGACTGGTTCAGATGCACGTGCTTCCTCTAAATTGCACAACAATGCAAAAAAGAAAAATAAACTAGAGTTTCAGTGTTTCTTTCTCCTCTTTTATCTATTTTTTGAAGGGTAAGTGAAAGAAAAGGCATGTGTACAGCAGCACCCACTATATGTGCCCCAGCTAAGGAATCCAAGTGCTGCTAGAGCAGGATCTTGATTCTGGTGGAAAGTAGAGAAGCTCCAAAATCCCTGGTTTTTGGGTCAAAATCAGTGTCCTGTCTAGGGATGCAGGATGAGAGAGGTGTTACCTGTGGGTCATCACCTTGCTGGGAGTCTGATTTACTTGATTACAGTCTCAGCCAGTCACAAAATAGAAACTGCCTAAGGAGATGGTAAATTTGGCATATTACCTGTGTGTACCTTTGGGGCCAATATTAGTGCATGGGTCCTACATTCATAGTTCTTGTAGGGGACGAGCCAAACATTGAAGGTTATGGGTCTCTGTGTGTATATACACAACACCAGAAGTTTGATTTTTATGTATTTTTGTGGTATTATTGTTACTAGATGTGTTTCAGTGATGGCAAGGAGTTTGTGCCTGTGTAGTTTTAATACTGCAGGTAGTAAGAAAGCACATTTTTAAAATTAAAAATCTATGGAGCAAACAGCAGTATGGCAGAACAGACAGATGATTATTCTGTGTCTCATTTGGCATTAAAAAAATCACTGGTGCTCTAATTGTTGGCATCTTGTTGCACCCTTAATGATTTTATGGCCTTGGTCGTTTATGGCCTTGGTTTGTTTTGTTTATGGCCTTCACTTGTTTTGTGAAGCTCAGTTTCATGCTTTGAGATGGGGAAAGGCTGGAGCCCATTTCCACCTGCTAGTTCACCTTCCCAGGGCAGGGTGATGCCTTATGGTTGTTTGAGTCAACCTAAAGAAATCTCAAAGGTCATGCTTCCTTTTGGCCCTGGGATGCTCTGACTGTGCACGTGTCTCGTGGTCGAGTCGCCCTTACAGAGCAGTGAACAAAGTGATGCCAAAGCTGTAAGGAAGGGCTGCCTTCCTTCAGGGGGCAAACCCAGCTCTGCTGCTGTAAGAATAAATAGAAACTGGGTTTTGAGGGCCTGTGAGGGTGAGAAGCCTCTCCAATTTCCAAATCCTGTGCTTTTAAAGTTCATTTTTCATCTGTTAAAAAGTGTGGTTACAAGAAACACAGTTCTCAGATGCGATGTCAGCTGGTGAGTGGCTGTGGTTGGTGTTTTGTTTTCTTTCTTTTCCCCCTTGAATCACATTGTTCCAGCCTAAACTTCGTGTGTGTGTCTCTGTGCTTACCTGGTTTTGTGTTTTGTAGATCTCTTTTTCTGCCCCGTCCCTGTTTCTTCCTTTCAGGTCGCATTTGTTTCCTGTTGCTGCACTTCGGTTTTCCTGTGCTGTCTTTCCTCTCATTGCAGGGATCTTGGGGAGGTGCAGTGGGTGCATCCTGCTTTCCTTGTCCTCAGCACATCATCCTCTGCTCTCACATCTCACAGCCCCCACTGCCTGGGGGTGCTGGGGAGCTCCCTGTCAGCTGTACCAGAGATCAGCCTCCCAAGGACAAAATAAAAAGAAAGAAAAGTTGTAGGATAACATACACTTCAACTTTGAGCAGTAGTGAGCCTGCAGGAAGCCACCACTCATAGCTCTGGGCTATCCAGGAGTTAGACCTTGGTGATCCGGGTGGGTTTTGCCAGCTCAGGGTTATTTTATCATTCTGTGATTCACTGCCTGGGTCCGTGCTGATACCAGAGAGCCAGAGGAAGGGATGTGTGTGTGCTGTGCTGGGTATTTGTCAGCTTAGAGCAAGTAATTGTTTGGAAAGCAAATGCTCAGAGCAATTAGGCTGAATTGCTCTCTGCAAACACGCTGATTAATTTAGACTTTCTCTGTTTTCAGGGTATCTGCAATTAGATCATTAGGCCTTCAGATTTATTAATTATTGTGATGTATTAGGCAACTTTTCACACTTCTTTTTGAAAGGCGTAATCATGGCTAATTTACAACTGCTGAGAGTTTGAATAGTGCTGGGCACTCGTTGGGATGTGGCTCTGTGAACAAGGGCTTGTGCTGGGAGTGTCTGGGTGTGCCATGCCCAGTTTCTGGGACCTCAAAGTGTGTGCCTGAAACTTTGCCCTTGGGGACAGTGGTCCCTGTGAGCATCCTGCCTGCACTGGTGTGGGAAAGGAATGCACTGAGATAGGAACCTCAGAAACACAGGAGGAGTTCAAACAAAAAGCAATTTACATGTCTGGAGGACTTCAAACAAAAGCAATTTCTATCTCTTCCCATCCTTGTAATGTTAAATTAGGAAATGTAGGGATGATAGCGTAGGAAGAGAATATTTGGGTCCAGAGAACACCCTGTGACTCTTCTTGTGTCGGAACTGTAGTTTAGAAAACAGGTTTCTTAAACTGTTCCAGCTCCATCAGTTGTCAGAGCTGAGTCTTGTGGGGCACCTGCCTGCATTAACAGCTCACACTGAATCTTTCTGGGACTTGTAGGAAGATTTTTTTAAGGTGAAAACTCAGATTACACAAAACAATGCTGAGTTGGGGTTGTTTAGTATGCAGAAGAGAAAGCTCCAGGGAGATCTTGGAACCTCTGCTGCTGCCTAAAGCAGTGTTCAGTTGGACTAATTCTTACCAAACACAATTCTGTGCTTTCTGTCACATGTCCCCAATGTATGTCACATGGCATTTTGGTAGGTTTTTCTCAGTTTTTTTTTTTTTAATTTTATTTTTTTTTTGAGTTTCTGAAGTGTCTTGAATAGAAAGTGCTATATATGTGTCTTTCATTTGATTAATATTAAGGTCTGGCATTTTTCTCTTCCTTCACCCTCCCTTAAAGTGTGGGTTTGCACAGTTTCTTCACATGTCTCTGGTCTTTTTGGTTTATTGGGCTTTTTGTGGTGGATTTTTTTTTTTCTTTTTTCTTTTGGTCTGTGTGTATTTTTTTTTTTTTCTGGTTGGTTTTATTTTCCCCTGGAACCTGTTGAGACTGCTTGTTTCCAAGCAATGTTTCATTTCCATCTGGCCATGTAAAACTAGCTGGGCACAAAACTTTCCAAAATCACCTGAATTTCCTGCCAGCAGAAGACTTTTTTTTTTTTTTTTTTTTTTTCTGATTTCCCCTTTAAGCCTTGATCTCGGCTGTTTTGCTACAAGGATGTAGTGGTTTTCCACTTAAAAAGAAAAATGTGTGTTCTATTTTAGAATGCCTTTTACTCCTTGTCATAAATAACTCCAGTAATTCTAATTCTAGGAAGATTTTCAGATGCTTATTCTTTACATGCATATAAAATAAATCCTTAATTTCCTTCTTCAGATTAAAATTTAATTTTTTAACCAAAACTTAAGATGGTCTGGGTTATATTTTACACCGCTCTTTGATATTTTTCAAGATGTTAAGGCAATTTGGTGGTCATTTTTATTTATTTATTTCTGGAACGAGACTTGTTTCATATGCTACTTTTCCAGTAAGTTTGCTCCCATAAAACAGTGTGTGGCTTGAAATTATATTGGGTCTTCTGGGTTTGTTGGGTTATTTTTTCCCTCATTCTGAAGCAGTGGATGTGATCCATCGCTCGGTAGCTGCTAGAGGGCAGCAGTATCCATTTAAAAACACCTTTAACAGTTTAGTTTCTTGGGCTACTAAACCCTCTCCTGCTGCTTTTCAGCAACTTTTTGCTCACTGAAGCTTTCTCAGGTTTTAGGTGATGTCTGGGCTGCCTGCACTCATTGCTTTTTAGCGTTAGTGGAAGGAAATAGAAGTGAAATTGGTATTACGCAAAGGAATTCCAGGGAGCCTGACTGTCGACATGAATCGTCTTTCTCTCATGGGGAAAGAGGCCTAGCTGATGGAATGATTTTTCTTTTAAGAGGTCAGCCTTCCTTTTTACTCTTATTTGGTTTGCTTTAGGCTGAGAAGTAGATTATCTTGGGTTTTAATATATATTTTGTCCATTTTACTGTGTGAGAGCCTACTTGTTTCACTGCGCAATATACAAATTAACCTCAAAGCACCTTGCTTTTTCCCATCAGAGAGATATTTTTTGGGGGTAAAATTCTCAACTGGCTTTAACAAGAATCCATTTCCCTGTTGCTCCTGCTACAGCTGATGTGAGACCCTGCTTTCAGAAGAGCCTGCATGCACACGCTTAAAAGTTGTTGATTCAGTTGCCTTCACTAGGAAATGGATGCTAAAAAGCTTTTTTTTTTTTTTTTAATTGGTCTGGCTTCTTCAGAAAATTATCCATTTCTGTCACAGTTAAAAGAAGATTATAAACAAAAAATCCTTTTTTTAGACTGGTTCATCTCTAACATCACCAGGCTCTTTTCAAAAAAAGTTATGTTTTTCTGCCTAGATTGTAGATTGTCTCTTATAAATAGCTTTTAATAGACCCAGACGTCTTTCTGAGCTTGAATCCAGAAGGCTTCAAGCCCTGAATTCAAATGCAGGCAGTAATTTGCAGTCTGCGCTGTTCATCCCATCAGGAGAGGTTTGCCCACCTGGCTTATTTCTCATTTTCTGTCAACTATTTTGGTCACCTGAATGCAATCTGGGGTGTCTTAAAGGAAACACAACGAGCAGGGAGCTTCGTCAGCATCTTGGCATCTACCTGGGGCTGGCCCTGGGGGCTGTGGCGCCACGTCCACGCCTGATGTTTCTCCATCCCTGACATTTCTGCATCCCTGACTGTTTCTCCACCCAGCTTTACCCAGCGACCAGCAGCAACCCCCAGGTGCTCTGTGTCCCACTGCCCAGGTGACAATCCAGCTGCTGGCTGGCGCGAGGGTGCCGTCCCTCGTTTGCAGGACGCGGCAGCCGCGCTCCCGTGCCAAGCCCTGTCCCCCACCCTCCTAGTTGAGATGTCACCCCCGTGACAGCCTGACAGGCGAGCGCCACGGGACCCCCCAGCCCACCGCAATTATTTTCCCTCACAATTAACACCGGTGCTAACTTGACACCTTTCCCTTGTTTGGCTCTGGTAAGCCGCCGTCCCCCTCTGGCCGTTAATTCATGGCATTAATATTTTTGGTGGCGCGGGTGCCGCCGCTCACCCGTGAAGCTGCTGGAACATTATGGAGCTGTCAAGATAGCGAGGGATTACCCAGGTTGCCTTGCTGGAGTAAGTGACACCACTGAGGCCCCGCTTTGAGATGTTTATTTTGAGAGTAAGCTGACAAGCATGAAGGCCTGATCCCAGAGTGGCAATCTTATTTAATTAAGGGCCTCTTTTTATTATAGCTTCTCCCCCACACCTTTTTGTTTCTTAAGTGTACAATATATATTTTTATATATTCCATTTATATATATATATATTCCATTTATATATATATATATTCCATTTATATATATATATATTCCATTTATATATATATATTCCATTTATATATATATATTCCTTTTTATATATATATATTCCTTTTATATATATATATTCCTTTTTATATATATATATTCCTTTTTTTATATATATATTCCTTTTATATATATATTCATATTCCTTTTATATATATATTCATATTCCTTTTATATATGTATATTCCTTTTATATATATATCTTCCTTTTATATATATTCCTTTTATATATATTCCTTTTATATATACACATGTATATTTCTATATATAAATGCGTGCAAATATAAAGGAAGAGTTTATTAAAAATAAATACGTGAGAATGGTCGCTAAAGCCTGGCTTGCATGAGCAGTGCTGGGCAGCCCTTCCCTCCCCCCCCCCCCCCCCCTTTTATTTTCCTTTACTATATAACAACCTGGAAAGCTTTTCAGAGCAATAATGCATTTGGGAGGCTTACTTAGCTGTAGTCTTCCTGCTTCCCATCCTCAGAGAAAAGGCTTGGAGTTTTCTGCTTGTTGATATTGAACTTGCTGGCTGTTTGCTTTTATACTGTGTCTCCTATTTTTTTCTCCCTTTTCAGGTTTTTCCCCTTTTTCATGGGTTTTCTGTGCCAAAAGCAGATGAGTTATGGCCATAAACCACCTGCCTCCATCGTCTCTTCATGCTTTCATTTTATCACTTGCTTTCCTTGTCTTGGCCAGTTGCTATTTCATGCACAGAATAGGTTGTGGACATTATTATTATTATTTTTACTTTTAATTATGCAGCTTTGTCCAGCTTGACCTGTAAATAAAAGTCAGGGGATTTTTTGCCTTTTTTTTTGGTCTTTTGAAATCTTTTTGAAGTGAGACCAAAGCGCTCAGTGCTGTTATTTCTTAATTCTGCATTTTCTGAGGACTGCTACCCCCCACACTGTGGGGCTATGATCTGTCTGTGTGTTCCCACTCCTGGAAATTGTGCTGGTTTTAAGATGGATGCTTAGTGTAGTCATAGTTCTGAGAAATTTTTAAGGAAAGGTCTACTCCTAACCCACTGGGAGCAATGAGAAGCTGCCCTCCGACTTTCCTGGCTTTGGATCAGGCCCTTATTATTGTTCTCTCTTAGAGGAAAAGAAAAGGAAAATTCTATTTAAGAAGTCTGCGTTTTTATTTTTTTTTTAACAAAAAAAGAAAGGTTTTTTTCCAACAGTTATTATTCAGGAGAAAGATCAGATGCAGATAGTATTTGAAAGCCAACATACATTTTCTTTCTGTGAATGAAACACACTTTTTGTGCAGAATGGACCATGTTCTTCCCTTTGAAATTAAAGCAGAATAAAAACTTTCTATAATTCTTAGAAATAGGTCTGTCTTCCAGGAGCACAGTTCTTTACAGTGCTATATAATTCCAGATAGGTGCTTGCACATAATTGTTTTTTCTTGAGTTTAAATCTGTCTTCACATCACACTGATGAGAGCTTTGGGTGTTTTAATACAGATTTTTGACATCCTCACAGGTGCACCAAATCATAGGCAAGACTGAGTACTGCTCTTAGGCTGGGTTATCCTGGGCTGCTGTGTCAGGCCAGTGGGAACCAGGGAGGACAGGTTCAGATTTTTTCTGACTCTGAAGTCTGCTGTAGAAATCAGAAATTTTCATCCAGCAGCCCTTGCTGCAGGCTGGGGGGCAGCCAGGACCATACCCTTAGCTGTTACCCTTCTAATGAAATTGAACTGTTAGGAGGGAAGTTTAATTCCAACTATCACATACAATACAGAAAATACTGGATATGACATGTGAATGGCAGCTAGGCTCAGTTAATTGTAGATGCTGCTGCATCTCAGTTTGATTTTTCCCCTTTATTTGCAGCTTGTGAAGATTTTTTTTTTTTTGCAGAGTGTGTAGGAATAACTAAATGAACCATAATCTAGTTAAATCCTCCCTGTGCCTTGTTCCCCCTCGTACCTGGTGTCCTGCACGGTGGTTGGTGTTAGTGCAGATGCCAACAGTTTAATAACAATGATAAAAAGTTGATTCCCTCTTCTGTTTTCCTTTGACAGATGCAAGTCTTTCTATTGCTGCTGAGTGGCACGAGCCTCACGCTCTGTCCATGGACATCTGCTCCATAAAAACAGGGAACATTATTGCCCTGGCAAATCGCGCCACTCGGATTAAAAACGTGTTACCTGGACAGTGCTTGTTTTTCACAGAGTCTGTTTTCTGTGTGGTTTTTATCCTGAGCCGATGAATAACATTGTTATTTTTTCAATGAAACCTCAAATTGGGTTTTAAGTAAATTGGCCAAGTGACACCAGTGATGAAATCCTGATGGGTATTTTAGCTATTGTTACTGGTTTCCTTGGAGCTCCTATCCCAGTTACGATGCTTTGGAGTTTGGGTCCTTTGAATATATTCCTAGTCCCAGCATCACATTTTCTCTCTTCCACTGTGTCATTAGTTGGCCTGTAAATAGTCTTTCAATGCTGCTTCTGTTTGCTCTTTCACCAAATTAAAATTTTAACAGAGTTGTTAAACAACAATTAATGTTCTTCAAGGATAAAACAACAGATATCGAGCAAACAATGAAGATTTTTTTTTTTTTTGGAGCCTGCATTCAGAGTCTTTCTGGTTCTGTCTGTAGATTTCCTGTATGAATGAGCAATTTTTATATAGGTAATTAAGTATAAGCATGTATGTGTAAAACAGGTAATTACCATTAACTGTTTTTAATTATTTTATGAAAATACAATTTAAGGTTGTGGAGTTGCATATGGGCATGCTAATCTATTTTTAAATTAATTATCACAGGTACAAGTGACCCGTACGTGAAGTTTAAACTGAATGGCAAAACCCTCTACAAAAGTAAGGTAGTATACAAGAACCTCAACCCAGTTTGGGATGAAACTGTTGTGCTGCCCATACAGACCCTCGATCAAAAACTCTGGATTAAGGTAAGTTTTGGTCTCAGATTTTTGAAAGTCTGGCCAATATTTTTTTAAGCAATTATTTTCAACTTTAGAAACATATTGATTTTTATTCGCTGTAGCAGCATGGCATAAAGCACAATCGAGTTTAAGAGCTTCAGCAATTTCAAATTAAAATGCACATATGTCTTTCCCAGATTTTACTTGCATGTTTTGCTTTCCGTCTGCAAAAACCCAAGTTTGAAATGAAACTCCTTGACTGGATCTGTTTAAAGCCGTGGAGTTGAATTCTGCTCTCTCTTTCTCCTCATGCTTGTGCAAACTCAGGGAAACCAAGGGAGATTTCAGAAGCACGTTTTAGGAGTGTAATTTGGCTGGGCTGCACAGAATTATTACCTGGGATGCAGCCGTGACAAGTAGCAAAGATTTTTCTGGTTATGAGTAACGTTACAGTTACCAGAACCACAAGCTACCAGTTGTGAGCACTAATTGCTAAAACATCTGTAAGCAGAAGTACCTGATTTTTGTGCAGCATTTCATTATGCTGTCGTGTGGAGTATAAAGGAGCAGGCACAATCCATAGCAGCACACATGTCTTTGTTTACATAATATTAAGAAGATACATTCAAAATGCTGGTTAAATATTTAGCTAAAAATACAAATTAAAGCGGGGAGATGGAAAGTGATCCCTGAATTATATCTAAGCTTTGATCTTTCAAATACAAAATTGAACTGAAAGGGCTTAAAATATCTGTTCTTTCATCGCCTGGGATAAAACTGGCTTATGATGTGAAAATTGGAAATATTTGTCTTATTTTGCCACCAGGTGTACGATCGTGATTTAACCTCTTCAGACTTCATGGGTTCGGCATCTGTAGCGCTCACTGAACTTGAACTCAATAGGTAACAGTTAATTTAATTAAAGATTATTAATGCAGCTTAGCTGAGAAACAGAGGGAAGTAGTGAAATGCTTTTTTTATGGCTTGGAAATTTTCTATTAGTGAAAACTTGTTTTTAATGGAAGAGTGGGGATTTCAAGAGAAATCTCTTGATATAAATCTTCTGCGCACGCTTTTGCCCGGCGTTACGCACCGGATTCAAATCCAGCCTGGACGGAGCCCAGTTCTGTCACTGAGAATTTCTGTGTGCAGCATTTTTTAGGGAGAGCTACACCAGGACAATTTATGGAGGTGGAAGAAAGAAGAGGGGGAGAAGGTTTGGGACCTGTCCTCAGCCCCACGGGGTGCCTTTCTCTGGAGCTGAGGAGCGTTTTGTCCGGCTGCTGCCAGCGCCCCTTTTCCAGCCTCCCCCCGCATCCATCCCTGCTGCAGCAGCTGCATCTGGCCCTGATTTAGTGCCGAGGCAAGCCCTGTGCCTTTTGTCTGCTGCTGCTGCTTGGGCTCAGTGTGGAGCTCGAAGCCAGGAATTCAAGTTTTAGTTGTTTCTTTCATACTCCCTTGCTGTGCGATGACTTTTTTGGGGGCAAATGAGTTTTCCCTGTGCAGGGGGTGTTGTAGCTCCCATGGCTGTTGTGTGTGAATTTCTAGAAATGTTAATTTGTACATGAGATAGTGCCACCAGGTAAATACCAGCATTCCTGTTTTCAGCAAGGGAACAGAGTCATGGAGGGGGATTAAAAGCAGGCAGAATAAATGTCTCTGGAGTCAAATACAAACCATTAATGTTAGAAAATTCACTTGGATGAGTTTCCTGTCACTCTTCTCTGTGTAGTGGAGGTAGTAGTAACTTAATTCGGTGTGTACCTGCATATGGGGAGTTATGAGTAGTGAGCAGTGCTGTAGGCACACTGTGCTGCATTATTAAAGGAGGGGTGTATTTTGTCAGAACCAAGAAAGTACTCTCCAGGTTTCCCATTTTAACATTTAAACTCAATATTGGGAATTTCAGACAAGAAGCTGAAATTTGCACAGCTCAGCCTGACCTTTAATAATCAACTTGAGTTAACTGGAGTCAATAAATGCACAACTTCTTATTTATTTTTTTCTTTCTTTGTTGCCTTGTAGAACTACTGAACAGGTTTTAAAGCTGGAAGATCCCAACAGTTTAGAAGATGACATGGGAGTGATTGTATTAAACTTGAGTCTAGCAGTCAAGCAAGGAGACTTCAAGAGAAATGTAAGTGGCTTAGGAAATCAAATTTGTAGCTGGAATTTGTAGGGGGGAGAAAAGAAGAGCTGGCATAATCTGATTTACTGGGAAATGCCACCTTTATTTTCATCCTCTGAGACTCAGTATTGAAATCGAGATAGAGCATAACTTTAAAAAAAACCCCCAAACCTTGTATTTAGCTGGGTTAAAGTTGTTTAGACATTTGTAGCTGGATGTTTCTCTCTTGTCACTGTGATGTGTACTGTGGCAGTGCTCTCTGCGCTCTGGGCTTGTGTCCAGCACTGCAATGGGTAGGGTGAAAAAAAGCTGTATTTTGTTGTTGTTGTTTTTAAATAAATGAAAAAAACTTATCCACATGAAATCTAGAAAGTGAGCTTGGATGTTAAGACTTAAATTGCCCCAGTCCTGTGGAGCAGGCTGAGAGGAGGAGGTTGCTTGTAAAACCCTGATCTTCCCATTGACAGTTTCTTCACTGAGTTAATTAAACTTGGCTCCTGAGGCAGAAATGTGGTGATTAGTGATGCTAGAAAGCCAGAGAAGCTGGGCAGAGACTGGGAACGCCATAAATGAAGCTGATAGTTTTTTTAAAATTCAGGTCCTGCACGTGGATTTTTTTTTTCTATTATTAAAGTTTTTTCCTAGTGTTTTATACAGAGTGTACAGCACACAAATATTGGTGAACTAATCCTGCTTCTGGCTAGCAAGGGGTGGAGAATACCCAAGATCAGGCAGTTAACTTGGACTGTCTTAAAAACCAGACCTAGTTTTAAATATGTTATACATATTAAGAGAAAATATTTCTACAAGTTTTCTGCAGAGTCGAGTATGAAACTTGCTGTTTACAGCACATTATTGAATTATAGGTGTGGAATTCCAGCCTGAATGGGATTATTTATAGAAACATGAATGTTTCAAGGGGCTGGAAAGCAAAATGAGAAGCTAATGTGGGATGTCTTCTGTTCATATTTATTTTTCAAATAGATGCCTTTTTGAGAATTGTAAAGACTTTATTAATAACAAAGTTATGATAGAGTTATTTTTACCTCACTGTGTGATTATTTGAAAGCTTAATGGCAATATTTAAAATAATGGTATATTTATATGTCTATATTATGAGATGGATTTATTTGGAATGTGAACTCCTCTCTAACTTGTACCGGAAAGCATTGTGAGCATGTGTTACTGAATTGCAGGAAGGGGTGAAGCAAAAATGTAGAGTCACTTCAGCAAAAAAGTTTAGTCAAAAGAACCTCAGGAATTCTGGGATTTTTATTAAGGCCTAGGCTAAAGTGGACCTAGCCAGTGAAACAAAGCTTATTAGTTTAAATAGCAGCTTTTGGTGCTTTGGGTGCTTAGTTAACATTCAGAGTGCAGATGATAGAAGAGCTGGTGCACACTGTAATTTTTTTTAAAGACAATGTTTTAAGCCCTCATATTTCAAATGCAGATTGCTCAGCCATTTCCAAAGGAGTCAGAACAGTGAAATAGCTCTGTCCACATTAGCACTTAACAGCAAGATGATTTTTTCCCCCCTTTTTAAATTAGCTTACTGTAGAACCAGATGGCACCAAAAGTATAAGCCATGTTTCTTACTAATGGCTCTGGGTCCCTCCACTTTTTAGTCTCAATTACTTTTTTTTATTGCCTCTTTTTTTTTTTTTTTTTTTTTTTTTTTTTTTTTTGCTGCAATGCAGGTATTTTGAGTTTGTTGATTGTTAGGTTCCGTGAGGCAGGAAAGGTAGATGGAGATGAAGTTGTAGATTTAGCCCCCTATTTTGTAATAGGGTTTTCTAACTCATTTGACAAGCTGCTGTTTGAATTATTTTACTAAACACTTTCCCCATTTTACCTCTTACCTGTTTCCTTTCGCTGGATTCTCTTTGGTACAATAATGGGGCTCATGAGCAGAGATGGTCAAGTCGAAAGAAACGAACTTCATCCAAGGTAATCCTTTTTTTTTTTTTTTTTTTTTTTTTTCCACTTAAAGAAAATGAAGGTCCACTCCAAAAATCTGAGCTCTCCTCTGAAACAGGCTAAACAAAGGAAAACTCAGAAGTGTAGAGGCAGCCTCTCACAATATGATGGCTGTGGTAACCTTTGCTGTTTTGATTATTCTGTTCATCGTGATGGGAATTGCTTGTTTTCTAATTGTAGGTGCTCTGGTTGTGTCTAGTGGCAAGTGAATGTAAGGCCCCATTTACAAAGAACTGTAGAAAGAGAGGAAAACTTTCTGTACTAGGGAAAGGGGTGTAAATTCAACCAAAATGAAAGGAGGATTTGAGTTGTTTCAGAGCACCTGGATGTTGGTTGGTGCAGGAGCTGAACAAGGCTCTTCTGGATCCCGCTCTGTCTTTGGGGCTGCCTCTCACCATGGGTGGAATTTTGTAAGGCAGTATTTCTTCTGGTCACCCCTGTGGGTTTTGAAATTCCTTTTGTTCTTGGGATGGAGGCTGAGCAGGGAGTTTTCATTACCTCCATTGTAAGAGGATTTCCAAGATTTGTGTGTTGCCACATGTCTGTGTAACATGCTTCCCTTGGTCTCCTGTAGGATCCCTGCAGGCTTCCATTACTTTTATATTCCTGTATCATTTTTGCATTAGATTTTAACTTGTTCAGGAAACAGACTGTGGCTTTTTATGTGTTCTGTAAAGCTTTAATTTGCTATTGAGTAAATAACAATGATACAGACACTGCAAGCCCCAGTACTCAGCTTGAGAGCTGTACAGTCTCAGTCTCTGAAAAGCAGAATTTGGCTCTTAAGATGTGTGTTCTCATGATATTTTCCCTCTGTAACTATTGGTTTGTGCCTAAATAAATTGAATCATTAACCTCCTCTTGTTTTATTCATTACAACCGTGGTGTGCTGTGTAGAGGAGCCAACCATCTCAGGTATTGTGCCAGCAAGAATGTTTTTGTCAATAGAAGAAGTGTAAAGTACAGCTTTTGGAGCCCTGATTGCAGGGATATTACAGTGCTTGGAGCAGAGAGCTGCCAGGAATCCCTGAATGCCACATGATAGACAGTGATGGAATAACTGAAGAGCTCATCACTTGAGTTTTTACCTAGGACTCTGGAAATTACTGTGCCCTGGCTCAGTCAGTGTTGCTTGATCCCCATCTTTCTCACACAGCTGTCTCTGGGTGCTGGTTGGCTTTGGTATGTGGGAAAGGGAGTCACGTTTTTAAACTCAGGTTCTTTTTCTTCAGAATAGCCAAAATTCTTTCTTGGCTGCTGTCACTGGAAGTTGTGAGGTGTTTTTTTCTGTTTATTTAGGGATTTTTTTTGTTTGGTTTTCCTTTTTGTTTTTACACAATATCTCTTTACTTTGTATAATTTTTTTACATGCATACTTTTGGACCTTCTGCTGTCAGCCTCTCAGCTCTCAAGACTCTGTCTTGTGCCTTAACACCTTTCAAAATAAAATTAAGAGATGCTGAAGCATGGTGCTGATTTAGGAGACATAAAAGTATTGTTTAAAAGGAAAAAAGCTTCAACCCTGTGCTCTGTTCTGTTCCAGTCACTAGAGGGTAGGAGAGCTTCAGCTCTTCCTAGGGAAGACACAGTTCATGCTCTAGTGTGATCTCTAAAGAAAACCTCTGTGACCATCCAAAGGCAGTAAAAAATATTTCCCAGCATGCGCCTGAAAAAATCTGACAAAGCAGTATTTCCTGGTTTATTGATTCTGCTACTGCACTAAAACACTAGTACTGTACATCAATAACCATCTTTAGTTAGGAAACTCTGCTCTGTGGAAGCAGTACTAGCAGTTTGTGGCGGAACATAAAGCCTAGGAAGAAAAATTGTGTGCATGGGGAATATAGGTGTCTAGGGAAGGCACAAGAGGTTATGGAAGAATAGCCAGAGAGTATGATGGGGTAGAAAACAATGTTGCTGGACGAGATAAAGATACAGGAATAAGGAGGGCAGGGGAAACTGAGAGAGCCATGTAATGGATCCACAAGCTTGTCTGTGTTTTGGCTCCTGAGCTGACTCTGGTTGGGTTTTGCAGGAGGAAAACACAGTATGCTTTCCATTTGAGCAGCTGAGCTGAGACATCTAAATTTGCTCTCTCCAGGTTTAGGCAAATAAAAGTTTTCTATTTGAAATAGTTTTCCTGGGATTTTTTTTTATTTAATGTGCTGAACTGCAGTTGACCCCTATTGTAATATTTAGCTTTTCCTTTTCTATAAATACAGGGAAAATGACTTATTTTAAGGATGGACAAAATGAATATAACTTTCACAGCTGTTTTTTAATCTGTATTGCCTACATGAAAGAAATCTGATTATCCTCTAATTTGACCATTTTGTGTTGTCTTAATGCAGATTTGGCACATCAGTGTCCTAAATGAGTCTTTTCACATTAATCACGGGATTCTTGCTGACTTCCCAAATTTACCCCAAATGTTGATGGGCATGGATACCTGTTGCAGCTCCATGTCAGACTGGCAGCAGGGCTCATGTAGGCTGTTTTGTGCATACTGTACTCTCTTCATGTGTGTTCTCTGAGCTCCCTCGCTTTTTGAAGAGCTGCATTTCAGACAACAGCAACAGTGTTAGCACAAGATCTCCAGTCCAGCTCCAGTAGCCTCATGGTCATTACAGGGAGTAAGCAGAAAGAATTCCAGCAACTCAGTAAGGTCTTTTAAATCATTTTGGAGCAAGAGCTATTGAACTTAATGATTTAGGTATCTCTGGATTCTTACGCAGTATATATTTTTCACTGCTGCTGGAAGGGAATCGTTGCATATTTGGGTGGATTCCCAAGACATGGGCAGAACATTCAGATCCCTCATTTTTCATGGGAGCTGAGAACAGCATTGTCCTCAGTAGGAGCTGTTTTCAAGAGAGTGGCTTTCTTCTTTTCCTCGTGGAGGGTGGCATTGCAAAGGGAAGAGGATGCTATTAGGCAGCATTAATATATTCACTCATATCTGAGTATTGACAAGCTCTCCCCTCTGTTCTGCTTTCCTTTCTGGGTCACAGAGGGAGTTGGTAGCTCTCTGCTGGAGCCCAGCATGCTGATGCTCAATACCCTTGTTTGTCCTGGGTGGCTTGAGTCTCACCCTGAGTGCCCTGCATGCTATTTCCAGCATTTGTACAGCTGAATAACCTTTAAGTGTTGAACATCCAGGAGACAGATAAGCAGGTCTGCTTGGGGTGGATTGACCTGCAGCAGTTCAGTCCTGAAACAAAAGTGACAGAATTGCCACCTTGATAGCCTAAGCTGATTGAATAAATTGGCTGAAAGGCTGACCGGACCCAAGGGCTCCTCAAGCATCTCATCGCAAGGGAAAATCCCTCACTCTCCTTTCTTTCTTTTTTTTTTTTTTTTTTTTTAATTTTCCTGCGTGGGCTGTTAGGTTTCATTTCTGTCTGCCTCATTGTGTTTGGCTCTCTCCCCCAGTCCCCTGTGGGCAGCAGAGCTCTGTGGGGACTGGCTCACCACAGGGTCACGCCTCGTGGTGCCAATCTCGTGTTGGTTCACTTGCCTTTCCCGCTGCCCTCTCCTCTTTCCCAAGGGGAATCTGCCTCTGCAGGAATGGTTTCTCTGCCTAATGAGGAGAGGTCCTAAGAGTCCTCCTATTTGTGTGTTGTTGTTTTCTCAAATGGCAAATTACATGGCCCAGTTTTGACGTTGACCTCTTCACAGGGATTGCAGCAGGCTTTCTGTTGTCCTGTCTCATCCTTTTAAATGAAAGATGGGAGAGATGGGCTCACTTCACACTTGGCCACCTCGCCGTGTCATTTAAATGTACAATTTTTCTGCATCTCTTTATTGCTTCAAAAACAAGTTTGAACTTGGGGCATGTATGTGTGTGTCAGGAAAAGAGACATATCTGAAAGCAGCCCTGATGCACCAGAGGGGATTTGCTGGGTGCCTGTAGAGGGAGATTATAGACAAATGGAGTTATCAGGGAGACTGGAGCTCCTAAAGGATTTTGTGAAGCTGGGTCAATGAGCCCGTTCTTTCCCCTCCAAAGCTCCGTCATTCTTGTTCAGCTCCTGTACTTGGTTCTGTGAAGGCAGGGTATACCCCACCTGCTCCTTCTTCTTTTTTAAACCAGAACCAGAAAGTGATAAAAAAATTGAAGGTTGATGTGAGAAACTTTTATATTAATTTTGAAACCAGGAACAAGATTTTGAGAGTGGTGATGTGAACACTGATTTTTAATGTTTCTGTTCAGAGCTTTGGGATATTTTTTGGGCATATGTCCTTTTCTAAGCAGCTGGGACGAGAACCATCTTCTGGTCCTTTTGTGGCAGGGTTCTGCTGGATGACCAGGCCATACTTTTGCCTCAGAGATTACTCATTACTTATCTGATGAGTTACAGTCCCAAAATCTGCAGTGGATATGGGTTCTTAGACTTAAAAGAAACATCTAGTTTGTTTTAAGGAATAAGGATCTCTGGATATTTTTGTGCTTATTGTCTGCTTTTTATTTGTGGCTGGCTTGTTTGAGGGAATATCTCTAGTTTTAGTTTTTATCCATTTTACAGCAATTAATTGGTCATAAAGATGACCTTTATGGTGTACTGTTTATTTGCACACACAGCCCAGCCAAAATCTGGGGACAACCCTCAAATTCTGGTCTCGAGGCTACCTTGATTTAAGAAATGATGAGGGGAGGGAAGGAATAAGCAAGCTTGTCAAATGCCTCGTGCTTGGGACATATGCCAGCTTCCATCATAAATCATGTGTTCCTTAATTTCCAGCCCTGTAGCCTGATCCCAGCTTCAGCCAACTTTTCTGTACCTCGGCGAGGCACCTTTACTTGGGTCTGGGATGTAGCCAGAGTGTGAGCAGAGAGCTTACAGGAAAATAGAGCAGGAGAGGCCTGAGGGAGCTGGCATCCAGTGTGGGAGCCCAGCTGGAAAGGGCTCAGTGCCCAAGTGTGGAGGCATCACTAACCTGGGAGGTGACAGCAAAAGGAAGAGCTGAATAGATAAAACACTTCAAAATTGTCACTGATTAAGCAGTTATGTCCTCATTTTCTGGCCAGTATGGACCAGGGCTTTGGCTTTCCCGGCCTCATTGTGAAGGCAGGTTAGGGTGGTGGTGGCTGGAGGCAAGGGAGAGTGTTTGGGGTGTTTTTTCAGTGCTTGTTTTGCCCAAGTAACTTCACTGGACTAATGGCTGCGCTCTGCTCTGCAGTAGTTTTGCCAACTCAGAGGGAGGCTGTGAAGTTTAATCAATTAGCTCTGCGTAAATCAGTTTGAAATGAGTAGGTGTGGGGTATCAGGGAGGAGGTAAGACGTCTAAAATAAATAAGGCAATATCATTTTCTTGTCACCTGGGAGGCATTTTCCATAGTGCAGACTTCCCTAGGCAGCACTAAAGTTGACTCATTGAAGGCCTGGGTCTGTGGGTCTACCACACATCTGATTTTCCCCAGACGTGCTTCCTTCCAGAAACTGAGAGTGGAATCTGAGACACTGCCTGTTTCACTGGGATTTCCATCAGGGTGGTCAGAGGAACAGCCTGCCAAATACCTGGGGAGGCTGGAGAGGTGGCCACAGAGCAAGTACAGAGGGGCTCTTTGGTGCTACAAGGCACAGGAATGTGCCAGACCTGCTGAGCAGACTCTGTGGGGGCGACCTGGGCATGTCCAGGAAATCTAAAGCATTCCTCATGTGCTGTGTCTTGCAGGCCTGTAAGGCAAGCAGCCTTCCCATGCTCAGTTTGGAGAGACCCCTGTGCCAGTGGCAGAGCTGGACTGGGGGAGGAGGGAAGCTGGGGGAGCCTGTGTGGAACTGCTGCAGATCAGCACCGTGCCCTAAACCAGTTGCAAACCTCTTGGCTTCACTCTGCGGTGGGATGCTCTCAAGTGATGCTGGATCTCATGCAGGTCCTGCTAGCTGGAGACCAGCACAGCCCTCTTCTGAGAGGAGCACAGAACACTTCTCCAGCTGTACAGCCAGAGAGGGGGGAGCAGGAGGCTCTTTGCTTGAGGCCACCTGTTTTGGGAGGTCAAGGTTGGTGCACTGCAATGTGTTCCAGTATTGCTGAGTGCAGGTGCTGATTTTTCCTGGGGTTGTGTGGGATCCAGGCTGGTTTGGGTACCTCCCAGCAGTCCTTTGAACTGTCAAGTCAGCAGCTACAAGAGTGGGGTTATGTGTGCTGTAGAGCTGGGATAGGAAGATCCCCAGTGCTGAGTGACTCCCTAAAATACTGGCCTGGATGAAAAAAAGAAAAGAATTCAAGTTTGATTTGAAAACTGAGTGATAACAACTGTCTTTTGTGTTCAGCCTGGAAGCTTTGAAGAGAGCTGGATGCTTTGTTTTTAAAAGAAATTGTAATGTGGATAATAAACTTCATCTGTTTTTTTTTTTTTTTTTTTTTTTTTTTGTGAACTAACATCAAATACCTCTTCCTCCTCCGAGGAAGGAGCAGGAGGGGGAGGGAGAATCCTTGCTCCTAAAGCAGCGAGTACATCACATCAAACATGACTATGTTAAATACTAAAATGTTCAAAGTACAAGCGAGATAGATAAAGGCTTTGATGGGAAGTGGATATTTCCCAGGGACATTACAAGCAATAATCCAGATGTTATGGTGTAATGCAATGAGTGTCCATGGATAGATGGGGAGCTCAAGCCAAGCAGCGCCTGCTGTAGGCCTTAGCCCTCCACTCCCATGCTGTTACGCCATATGGAAGCAATCTCCAGGCCCCCTTAATAGCCAGCTTTGGATTCCATTTTCACAGGGCTCATAGAGCTAAGTGGAGCTGTTTTATGGACAAGTTAGATAGAAGCCTTTCCAAGATAAACATCCAATTCGAAATTAGGACATACCAAGCTGCAAAATTATTTTAGGGCATATTTCATGGAAGCACTGCCATTTTTCTAAGGCGATTGCCAGACTGTAGAATGCCCTTTGATCCCTTGTGGACATTACTCCCTTTTTTATAAAAAGGATTTTGAAATAGTTGCAGTGTTTAGGGAGGAGTATATCTGCTGGGACTTTGAAGTATGTCCATGGGAACAGTCATGCTTTAGCTTTTTGGCCCAAAAGACTTAAAAAAAAAAAAAAAAGAGAGAAAAGAAATTACATTGCAGCTGGATTTATGAATCAAAATCTCGTTTTCTTTTTAAAGGTAGGAATTTTTACCCATTGCGCCAGGAAAGCCAAACGGGATGTTTAAATAGAAGTATATTAATATGCTTGTGGGATTCAGAATTTGGTATTTTAACCAGTAAAAAGCAAGTAAAAAAATTGTGAGTTCACCACCTATGATTTAAGAATTTTGTTGCCGGGTAATTGATCCATAAAAAGTAATCTTCAGACATCAGGTGCTTTTGCAATCGTTTTATTTAGCAACAACATTTCTTACTTGCTTTTAAAGCTAACACGTCCTGTTTTAAAGTGACTTGTGAAATCTTCTCCTCCGTCTTGCTCCCACCTGTACATGACATGATTGAAGCTCCAAAGTGTGGCGAGTTAAAAGTTGCTTCAGGAGAATAAAATATGGCAGGATTTTTACTGCGGGAAGGAGAGTGTAGCCTTGAGTTTTAATGTTTCCAGCTCACTCCCTCCCAAATAAAGGCCTATTTAATCATCCTCTGTCCAATAAAATATTGCCAGTTAGCAAACTGTTAGCACAGCCGTGCTGTGCAAGATGAAGCTGCGAAGGTAACAAATGTGGCTACCAGGTAACCATAACTCCAGATAAAGAGCCTGGTGGTGTCAGTGTTTTTTCAGCAGGCATCAGTATTTTTGATTCGTGGGCTCAGTTTCTGGAAGCAGGAGCAGCAAAGGCAGCGGGCAAAGAGCTAAGGAGGGTGGCTGAGTGATGGAGGAGGTGGAAGATGCTGCTCAGCCTTTCACCTGGCAGTGGGCTTTATGATCCTGGGCTGCTTCCCCAGAAAGGACAGACACGTGTTTTATGGATGTAGCTGGAGACGTTTTAAGAGTTTACTTTAGTTTTTCCCCTGCTCCTTTCCCCATTGCTCTGCCGCGCCTTTCCCTGAGCCAAGGTACCAGATTGCTCTCAGTGTTCGAGGTCTGCTCTCGCCAGAGCTCACACAGGGTAGCTGAAAGTGACTTCTCTGGTGGTTTAAGCAAACCCTGCTGATTTTCCTGTGACATTGAGTGCCATCCCTTCACAGGGGCTGTAGTACAGTTGGGCAGAAAATCCATAACATACTACTGCCTTCCAGGGCTTGCTTACCCTTAAGGAAGCATGGTGTCTCTCTCACTCCTGCTGTGCTTTCACAGCACAGTTAACGTGAGCATGAAAATGTGTTTGGGTCTTGAAACGTTTTGTGTTGCTGCCTTGCTTTGCAGTCGAGTTTCACGCGGAACATGCGGCTCTCGGAGTCTCTGCGCAAGAACCAGCTGTGGAACGGGCTGGTCACCATCACCCTCTTGGAGGGGAAGAACATGCCCAGAGGGGGCTTGGCAGAGATTTTTATTCTCCTCAAACTGGGAGACCAAAGATACAAGAGCAAGGTAAGTATTAAGGATTTCCTGAAGTTGTCTGATGTCATAAGGTGCTTGGTGCTTCTGTTACTGGTGTTGCTACCTCAGATGGAACTATTCTTGATACTCTTTTAGATAAGTGAGCTCAACGTCAGGAGACCAGACCAGAAGCATTAACATTTCCCTCTGTTTTGATTCCAGTAGAGAAAGAGCAAGTTAAAAATATTGTGTGTTATCAGTGTTTTGTGCATTTAACACATCATGTTGATGGATGTTTGACATTAATATGAAATGAAATAAAGCTACGTGCATCACACATGTGTTTTGTTCTCTGCCAATACAGAAGTTGGACTTGCAGTGTTAGATCTGCTGGAAAAGTAGACCTGAAATGGTTTCCAGTGCAGGGGAATTACTACTCTTTTAAAGTAGTTTTCTTGAAAAATATGTTAGTTACTGTAGAACCTGCCATCCAAACAGATAAAATGTTCCATGCTTTTGATATCAATTTTTATTCTTCTAGGCTGTGTTTATCTGTATACAGTTCAGTTATATAAGAATCTAAGAAATGAATAAGGTTCCCAAGGATACACATTTCATCTGGAAAGTCTAATAAGAAGAAAGGCTATAATTAAAATAATACTCTTTGGAGGGAGCAAGAGCTCTGCATGTCATGAACTGGAAGTGCAGAGGAGGAGAGAACAAACCTCCTCCTGTACAAAATGTACAGAGCAAGTTCACAGAACATAACATTTGGATGTAGGCACATCTGAAACCTGCACTCTGTCTCTCACATCAGACCTCAAACCAAGGTCATGATATGGTTTTTATTTAGAAAAGTAGTTTTGAAAAATAACAAACGGTTTAGTTACTTTAGAATAAATAGATGTTATTCCCATTACAATCCCTTTTCACGTGTCTCTTTAATGGCTGAAGCGATAGATGTGTTGTGAATCTGCAAGGCTGAGCTGTTTGCTTAACACAGAGGGTGAAAAAATACTTCTCTGGGTTCTTTAATTCACTGAAACCTGTTTCCAGGTGATTGTCCTCAAAAGGGTTGTTCCTGATTTCTTCCAGTATGTGATGGTGGACGATAACTACAGTCCATTGGAAGTGGAGCTGGTGGGATCTATCTTGTATTTCTGGATTTTTCTAGCCATTCATTCAGATAACAACTGTATATTTATTGTTATTGAGAGGGTGGAAAGAGAATATTTAGGAAGATGAGAGTACACATGGTGGGCTGGGAAGCTTTGGTTGGAATGACATTAGTACTTGATGCTCTAACATCCAGCCTTGGTCTGTAGAATTGATTTATTTTTTCTTTTTGATTTACTGTGAAAATAAGTACTGTTTAAGAAAAGTAAATATTATAACTGCATGTTTTCTAGACACTGTGTAAGAGTGCAAATCCTCAGTGGAGGGAACAGTTTGATTTTCACTACTTCTCTGACAGGAAGGATATGTTGGACATTGAGGTGTGGAGAAAGGATAACAAAAAGCACGAGGAACTTTTGGGAACGTAAGTTGGGTTTGAGTTAGATTTTATTTTATTGGGGGGAGAATTTATCAAAAAATAAAGTGATTTTGACTTTTTTTTTTAACTAATTTGTTTTTATTACCAGCATCATAATGTATTTTTCTGTCCTTATTGCAGTCATGTCCAGGTTATGTTTACTTTATGTTTATTAAACCTATTAATAGGAAATTGATTATCCAAAATCTGAATGCAGAGATACCCAAGCTGCCTCTAAAACCCAAAATAGTGTGTGAGATCAGTGGCATCAAAGAACAGGATTTTTCTCTTTTTTTTGTGGTGAAACTGCTCCACGTCTTTGTATGCTCTGCTAGTGCCAGCCCAGGGATTTTGTGCTCCTTTTGAGAGTGGTGTCCCTTTTTTCTCTTTGCACTTTGGTGTTGTGTTCTTCTAAGATTATCCAGTTCCATTTCACTCTATCTGAATCTGTACAGTGTTGTTTTCTTAGTAGTACCTCTCTCTTTCTTGCTTTGGCTTTCAGCATTGTCCTGTGGACACATCTCCCCAAACAACCTCTGTGCTGTTGGGTACATGCAGCAGCACCAAGAACCATTCACTTTACTGGACACCCTCTTTGGTCTCTCCATGCTCATCAGCTGGCAGCATCATTACCACAATTTTACATTTCCTGGGAGTGGGGACCCTGTTTGCTGCTCTCACCTGGCCAGGGTTTCACAATGTGCTGACTCAATAACAGTAACTCATAAGAACATTCTCTTTAGACATTCAAATAGTTTGAGACTATTCACTGGGAAGAACAATGCCCTTTGGGTCTACAAATGTTTGTGGTTTTGCAGAGCAGGAAATTCTTTCTGGCTGAGTGCTGTTGCTCATCACATGGAGAAGTGGCTGAAGATGAATCTGTTCCTTCCATTCTCACAGTTACTTCCGTTACTTCTGATATTCTGTTTAGAGTTAAGAAATAAAGCAGTGTTTGCAGCTTGCCTCAAGTCAGTCTCTGAGGCTGGAGCAATTCTTCCTTAGGTTTGTCCCTTTAATTTTAATTATTTTCCTGGGCTTCCCCCTTTTATTCCCCTACTGGTTTCTGGCAGGTGATGTTTAGTGTGGCAGAAGCTATCAGTGAAATGTTTATTCCGTTTACCACTGGTGAAGTCTGTGTGGTGGATTTACCTTAAAGTAAAGGTAAATCTTCCAGGGTAAATCCCTGGAAGTGCTCAAGGCCAGGTTGGATGGGACCCTGAGCAGCCTGGTCTAGTGGAAGGTGTCCCTGCCTGTGGCAGCGGTGGTGGGAACAAGATGATCTTTAAGATCCCTTCTAACCCAAACAATTCCATGATTCTGTGTTTAAATTTATTTTTGATGTCTCTGTGGAAGAAAAAATGTTTTGCATTTGTTGTCTTAAGCACAGCAAATTGGCTGTAGCATCAAAACATGAAAAAATTCACTAGTTTTTGAAGAGCAAAATGGATAAACACCAAGTGCATAATAACAGGTATTGTTTTTACAGTGTAGAAACTTTTTTGACACCCTATAAATAATATTTTATGAAGGGTTCAAATGCAGTCTAATCTGGAAAAGGATTCAGTTGGAAAAACAGCATTATGAGGTGCCATGTTTATTGTCTCCATGATCTCCAAGTTGAGTTTTGAGATTTCTGGATTTCACAACATCATTGTAAGAAATATGCTTTAGTAAAATGTTTGTGGGTTATATTCGGTCATTACACACAGCAGTCCAGCCAGCTGCCTTCAAATAATTTGCATGGCTTTAAGGGAAAAGCAAAAATGTTCTGGATCTGACTTAATAATTTTGTGCTCAATTTATGGATAGAGTTAGAATTCATTATGGTCTCTTCCAGCCTGTTCAACCTCCAACTGTGTTGATTAAACCTGTAAATGTATGCATGTTTTTAATATTTAACTGAAGCTGGAGGTGCTCACAGTGGAGTCAAATCTGATAATCCTGACTGCAGAACTTTTGTGTCACAGAGACTGCTGTTAATTCATTTAGACCCAGGGTTTCAGATAGTATGGATGCCTTAATACTCTGGAATACGGTTCTTCTTCCAGGCATAATTTGTTTTCAAGGTAAAATATCATTCTCGAAATAGGACCTGAAGTGTATGTGGAGAGCGTGGAACTTGTAGAATAAGGAATGCCTTGGACCTCTGGTGCTGAACACAAACACCTGGGGTGTTTGTCTGCTTCTGAATTAGTGAGGAAACATTTCATATCACCCTTCTATCACAAAACAAACCCTCACTGTCAGTGCACATCATGAGCTAAATTATTACATTCAGCCTACCTGCAGTCTCCGTAGAGTTTCAGCTGGGTCCAATTTCTCTTCCTCACTTAAAATCCCTCAGCCTTGAGTGGTTCAGCTGCAGGCTCTGACACTGAGGGCTGGCTGCATTTTGGTGCTGGATGAAATAATCCCTCTATTTAGTCTGCACAGGACTGTTAGTAACGTTTATGGAGTGCTTTTTGTGTCCTTTGGGATAAGAGGCATGCTGTAAACAGGAGACAGTGTTAATGTATATGAATAAACAAAGGTGTTAATGTGTGCAGAAATTGTCCAGGCAGAGTTAAATTGTTTATGCCAGGTTGTTAGAGAGTGTTTCTGCATTAGGGGATATGTTCTGGAAAAAGAGATGCTGCAGAACGTTGGAGGGTTTTCCTTCACATATTTACCTCAAGAAAGAGATTTTACAAAAATTGCTAAACTTAAGACCATGAGCTCTGAGACTGGAGTGCATCCAATATCTTTATGATGAATGCCTCCAGGAAACTGTCTTTGCAATAAGAAACAACCTGTGTTTTAAAGGCTGTGCAGTTGGGATGGAGCAGTAAAATCTCTGTTATGGCTGCAACCAAAACCTTCACTTAAGTCTCATTAGGCTGTAGGATGAATCAGAAAAAGCAAAATTTGTCCATAAGACCTTAATAAGACCATACTAATTGTTTCCCTGACACCTGTGGCATTTGAAATTTCAAGTATTAATCATGGATACATCTTTCTGTCTCTGATGATTCTGATCTCTTTTATGAAGGGCTTTCAAGATGTCTGCAGGGGGTAAAGTGGCACTGTTGTGTATAGATTTTTAAATATGTATTAATATGTATTAAAAGATTCCTATCATAATTTGATTAACTATGAATGAAAATAAAATACAACATGGCTAGTAAGAAGCTAATCTTAACACCTTTTAGCAAAATTTTAACATGTGATTCCCTGATAAATATTTTAATCCCAGATTTACTATGTTCTGTTCTCAAGTGCTATTTCTCTGTAAAATGAATAGAAAACAGGGGAAAAAGAAGCTACAGGTGAGGGCTTTAAGTCAGAAGAACAGTGTTAAATGAAAAGCTGTACAGGACTAGAGGCTAATACAGAGGTGTAGACCTCAATACTCATCAAGAGGAGGAAAGAAAGCGTTTAATTAATTGTGGTTAAAAGAAATAAGTGATACACTTGTGTGCACAATGCATTCTTAACTTACAGACCTGCAGCCCCTATAGATTGTGCATGTAGCCGCTTGTGTGAATTTAATATGTAACATAGTGGAAGGTGAAGCAGAGCTATTCCATGCTAAAATGGGATTTAAATTAAAATTTCGAAAATTTAACTCAGGAGATCATTTGTATCACCTAAAATACAAATGTTCTGAGAATTTTGCCCTTTGCATTCAGAGCAGGCGACTTTTAAACAAAAGTGGATTACCTCCATTAGTTTGATTCTGTGCCCATCACAATAGTGTCTTACCACTTTCCTGTGAAATAATTATCTGTAATTAGATCTTGCAGATAGAAAGCTGAAAAAGAAGGAAAGGAAGAGTTTCTGTTTCAAGAGAATAAGGGAAGTAGTTTGGAAATCATTAGACTTGTTTTAATAGTGTAGAAGTGTTAGCGTGGAAATTGCTGAATTTATATAGTAAATTGAAAGTCTAATTGTTTTACCAAGCTGCATTCTCTGCAGTCTGATCAATTATGTTGTATAACCTAAATGAGACAGATTGTCTTTTTTTGTTTCTTTCTTAAATCTTTTGCCAGTGCAAATGTGGAATTTTTTTTCAGCTTCTCACAAGAAAATATAGGCATACCTTGAGTGAACACAGATGTTTTAAGGAAAGTCAGTTTGCACAGAAATCAGACATGATTTGAGGAAGAAATACTTACACTCCACCTCCTGCTGTTTCCCCTTCCACATCTGCATCCCTCCAACCCCCACACCCTTATGCTCCATCTTTTCTTTGACCTTATGAGAATCAAATTCTTTTAAGAAGAGAAACAATTCCAATTTGCCAAAACAAGATGGAATTGTATTTAATTTTGCCTTTGACGTATGATGGAGTTCCAGGTTATCTGTTGGTGGGAGATGTGCTGTTGTCTGAACAAGTTGTGTTTTCTGTCTTACTCCATGGAAAGTTTTAAACATAAAAAACAACTGCAGCTTTTCCCAGTTGTGGACTGTGTTGAGTGGGTGGTGTATGAAATGCTGATGTGGGAGACGTGGCTTGTGTTGCCAGCTGAACTGCAGACCAGCTGGGTGACCTTGAGATTTCCCCTCTCCTTCCTTCAGTTTCTGCATCTAGGAAAAAAAAAAAAACAACACCAAAAACAACAACAAAAAGCTGAACTCCAAGATAAGGATATATCCCTCATGTTGTGCTGATACCCAAAGTATCACTGGAACTGCTGCAGCCTGAGACACGGTGGTGTTAATGCAGCCAAGGTGATGCTGACCTCCAGTGTGGAAGCGATAAGGGCTTTTTCTCTGAAAGAAATAAGGTCTTATTTTCTCTCTTTGTTGTTGTTTTGTTTTCCTTCCTGCTGTAACTTTTCCTGTCATACTTTTCTGAAGAGTCTAGGCGTAGCAATGAGCTTTAAATGCAACCTCTCACACTTGGAAATGGTGTTGAGAGGCAGCCTACACGCCGAGCCGTCTTGGTACTCTGCCTGGTTTATTTTCCTTCTCTTTCAAAGCTCTTGAAAGCAGTTAATAAGAGTAAACTTGAAACCTGTTGTACCTCCAGAGCAGTGAAGAGAAAAGAGCACACTTAAGGCAAAGTCATTCCTGTTGATTGTGGTCAGAGGAGGCTTAAAGAGTTGTGTTTTTGTACATGGAGCGACTGGACAAGTTAGAAACTCATCAGAGCACTGGCTTGTACTTCGTAACACAGTTTCTTGGGTTCTCAGGCTGAAATGTTTTGAGATTTTTTTTTTTCTTTTTTTTTTTTCACCCCCCTTTAGCATTCACAGAAAATAGGCTGTTAAGAAGCGGAAAGCATGCAATTTATAGCAGATGGGCATAAACTGCTCCAGCTCTACTACTGGAATGGGATCAATCAGGAACACTACATGCACCATTTACCCAGAAGAAACCCACCTGGGGGAACCCTGTGGAATTTTAGCCTATTAAGACAACACCTTAACAAGTTTAGTTTAAATAAAAACTTGTCGGCAGGCATTAAGTGAAGCAAAACCCCTAACTCTCCATCATCCACTGCCCATCCCTTTGAGGAATGTTTGTCCTCTTGTAGTGTGGCAGCAGACCTTCTCCTTTATTTTGTTTTTTTTTGTTTTGTTTTCTACCCTTTTTTCATCTGTAACTTTTGTTCAACCTCTTCTTACAAGCCAAGCCCCATGGAGGTTCAAGAAAGTTCCACTCCATTTACTGGACTTCTAAATAGAAGGCATTTAGCTGAGCCAGGTGATTAGACTTTTTGCTGCATTTAACCATTCCCTTCATGTGTTACTGGCTGCCTGGTGATCTCTCTGCTTTAGCCCATACTCATATTTTATTGTTGACTCATTATGAATGTTTGTCTTTTATCCTCTTTATTTTTATTTCTAGGGGAAGCATCAGGTTAATGATACATATTACATGCAAGGAGTGTGTGGGGGGGTACTTTTAAGACAATCCTTCCCTTTGGGAAATAGAACAACAAGCTGAAAATGTAGCTCTAGTAAGGCTTGTAAAAGAGATTGGGGCATACAGTATAATGTAGCATAAAATGGATTATGTGACTTTAAAGAAACGAATCTATTTTAGGCTAGTGTTTTAAATTTTGCATTTGCCCCTTTTCTTCTCCCCCAGGTGAAATAAAAGTGTGTTTCAAATCCATCACAAAACACTGGGGGATTTTAGAGGGGAAGTGAGGCAGGCCAGAGTTAAGTTTTCCTCCTGTACTTCCAGCCCAAACCTTTTACCTCTGCTTACCAGTAGACAGACCAGAAAGCAAAATCTGACAGTAAGTGCAATAGAATCTGCCTAATTGGTTTCCCATGTTTAATTTTGGGATTATTTTTTTTACACTCTTTCTATCCTGAAGAAGCAATAAGTTTTGGTGCCTGCATATTGTTGAAATCAATACAAATATTACTTTCTTATTTTTTTTTTTTACCGACTCCTTTTCCTTATTAACCCTTGGCAATGTCGTTCCAGATGCCACGTTGACATTACTGCCCTGCCAGAAAAGCAGACCAACTGCTTGGAGCTGCCTCTGGAAAAACATCCAGGGTCCCTGCTGATGCTGATTGCTGTTGCCCCATGTACAGGAGTGTCCATCTCTGATCTGTGTGTCTGTCCTTTGGGAGACCCCAATGAACGGCAACAGATTTCTCAGCGTTATGTGAGTTTGTCTTTTTTTTTTTTTTTTTTTTTTTTACCTTTTGAAATAGTCAAAATTCCAGGAAAAAAAATTCTCCAGTCATAATAACATGTCCCCCGTCAAAGAAACCTCTTAAATGGAGCAGTTGCATTTTGAATGACAAGGAGAGATTGGCAGGGCAGACAAACCCAAGCAATTTGGCTGTTTGTATTTGTTGAGTTTTAAACTAATGCTGATCTTGCAAACTTTGAATTGTATTAGGAGATTATCACGGGGAATGAGACACTGAATATCATGAAGAGATAATATACTTAACTTTATTCCCTCCTTTGGGGAGGTTATTTTCTGGAATTTCAAATGTTGGGAGATAAAGCTATGTGGCTTCCATGTCCTAAAAAGCAGGTCAGGAAGGAATAAGTGTATCTCAAGTTGTGCCAGGGGAGGTTTAGATTGGATATTAGGAAACATTTGTTCACCAAAAGGTTTTTTAGCACTGGAACAGGCTGCCCAGGGAAGTGGTTGACTCCAGTTCTGGAGGTATTTAAAAGAGGGGTAGATGTAGATTTTAGGGACATCATTTAGTGATGGGCATGGCTGTGTTGGTTAATTGTAGAACTTGATGATCTTAGAGGTTACTTCCAACCTAATTGATTCTGTGATAAGTTATTTGATGGTCCAGTAGTCTCTGTTTCTTACTGAATTACAAGAAAATACATCTTTGTGCTTTTCTCCTTGCAGTGTATAAAGAATTCCTTTTGGGACATAAAGGACATTGGCTTCTTACAAGTCAAAGTTTTAAAAGCAGTGGACCTGATGGCAGCAGATTTTTCAGGTATTTTATTTCTGTTTTGCAGCATATGATGCTATAATATATTGCAAATGATAGACTTTGTGCAGTACTGTCATTTGATCAAGGAAAAGTAAATCATGCCATCATCTCTCCAGCACTGAAACCTGCCTTGGGGAACTGAGACACCGAATGGCTTTGACTGCCTAGAGTATGTGGGAAGGTCCAGTGGATGGAGATTTAAATTTCCCAGTAGACCTGAGCAATCTGACAGATAACTTTACGACAGCACGTCATGCTAAGTGTTTTTTTCCATCAGGAATATGTAAAATAAGAGTTGATATAGTTATGGTGCCTGTGAAGCACCTGCAAAGAAAAGCCTCTCCATCTTCCATCAGGTGTCTTGTGAGTTTGGAGCAAGACTGAAAGATTTTGGGGTGTCTTATATGTGCTGGGTGTGTGGGTTTAGGTGATGCTGCAGGCTGTCACCTGAAGGAGGAAGCTTGTCAGCAATGGGGCTGCGAGTGTGATGCTTTGTCTTAGAGCTTATTTGAGGCTTCAGTTTGGGATGACCTTTTTGGTGCTCTTACTCCATGAAAAGTATGGATTTTCCACTGAGCTGTTTCTCAGGTTGTTCTTGGTCCTGACAGCAGCGGACACTAACACCTTTTAAAACCACAACTTTATATTGTACCTCTGGGGAAAGTCTAGGAGGTTGATACTTCTCTGTAGTGACTGCCTGGATATTATTATTTTTATTATCATCTTCTCCAGGATTCTGGAGACCTTTTAATTCCCCTTTCTATCTCACAGCAGCTCATAATTCACAGGCAAAGTATTGTGTGTTGTGTATTTGCTGACACAATCATTTTTTAAAGATAAGTTGTTGATAAAGGCAGGAAAGATGGTAGAGAGAAAACATTCTTGCCCCATTCCCTCATATTTGTTACATAAGAGAATGTTGCTCCTAAAAAAGGAGCAAAGAAGAAAGCCCACGATTAATCATGGAACTATTTTAGGGCTATATTCAATTCACTGCTTAGCTCTGAATTGGAAAAAAATGTTTACTGCAGCAAGCAGTACTTTAAGTAACTGAAGACCTTAATTTGAAAAAAAAAACAAAACCAAAAAAAAAAAAAAAAAAAAAAAACCAAAACCTGTCAATAACAAAAGGTAACCTATAAAGAAATCTATCCCTAAATTGATATAATATATAAGTCCATATGGACTCAGGAGCGTAACTGCACCTTGCTGACTAATTTAATTTAATAAGTCTAGCACAGCAGAGCAGCCCCAGCTTTGCCATGAGCCAAAAGTTTCATCTAGAAATAATGTGAGGTTTTAATATAGACAGAATTCATGGAAAGAGCTGAGCCCAGAAGGTTATTTACCCTCTGGAAAAGTTTGCTGATGCTAAAGCAGTTGCATCAGTGATGGATTTGGCCCCTTCTCCCTCAGTACTCAAACAGGAGCATGTGGGTGGATAATGAACATTGGAAGAGACACGCAGGTTCTTGATTCTGCAATTCAGAGACTTTTCATATAGAGTATATGACACACATTCCTTGTGCATAGCACAGAATGAAATTCTGCTTAAGTAAAAGGTTACTCAGTCTGTCATTATATTCAAAATAACCCAGGCTTTGAGCCTGATTCATGAAGCAAATGACAAATTGTTTTTCAATGGCAGTGCTGAAAATATCCTAGTATTATGCTGTAATAGACCCACCAAATTGCAAAAGGATGCAGCCATTTTAGGTAAAAATAGCATAATTTCTGATCATGAAATGAGAGACATAAAGATTAATTATCTGTTCTGAGCCATTCATAAATGATTAGTGCAGCAATTATGGGCTTCCATAATAGAGCCCTCCTAGAGCAGTGCCATATTTCCTGCATTGCCAAGGAGACTGCTCAGATTTATTGTTATTGATAAAAGTAAATTCAAAGTCCTAGCTAAAAATCTAATAAAGGGAAAATCACAGAGGGAATCGGAGGTACAAAGATTTCCAAGGGTTAATAGAGGAGCAGTGTGAGCAGGTAGTGTCCCCTCCCTGTTCTTTCCCATAGCAGTGACGAGTCTTCAATCCCCCAAGTCCTGCAGACCAGTGAGTATGGTGAGTGTAATGCCACCTTATACCCTATTCCCTCAGTAAAGATTGGATTTTGGTGTGATTGGGTTTTCGTCAGTTGTTTGTATATTGTCATCAATAGATTTTAATTGCAAGTTTTTAGCCCGCTGTAATAATAGTGGACAGAAAACACACAGTCTGCTTTGGTTTCACTGTTCTGAAAAATCCATATTTTACTCTTGGACATAAATTTTTGGGCTGGTTTCCAGACAGCTGTATCATATATGTAGAAGCTCTTCAGCCACATCTACCCAGTTTGAGCCTTCTATACTTTTATATTCCTAGATAATAGTTCTGTTGACGTGGAAATGACTTTTTCTGCTTTGTTGGATGTTTTCTGTGTACGCATGAGATTTCTTCTCAAACACTGCATTTGCTCACTGACCAAAAAATAGCATTCAGAATACCAAATTATACAGTGGGATTGTTTTTGGCATATACCAGTTTGCATTTCAAGCAGTTTTTCTGAACAGCTACACGCATTTTCCACACTTATCAGGGAATGGGCATGTAATCTGAAAAGAGGACAAATAGATTCCAGTAATACCCATGGTCTTTAAACTTTACTAATATTGACTAGTTAATACCCACTGTTTACATACTGAAAAGATTCTTGTTTAGTTTATAAACTTCGGAGAATAAGACCCTTAAAAGCTCTGCATTAATAATACAGAAAATAAGGATTAAGAAAAGGACAGCTTTTGCTTAAATATCTTGTTTGCCTGTATCTAAATCCCTGCATTGCTGACATATTTAGTTGCCTCCATAGCAGTTAGGCTGGAGTGTCTGTGGCTGAGTTCTACATGAACATTGGAGATGAGATTAAATCAGATACTGAGCCAGACATGCTGATAAGGGGCCACTCTGCTCACAGAGGAAAATACTGAGCTGCAATGAGTTAGGAAAACTACAAATTCATTTAATGTGAGTGATCAAAAAATACGTTAGGAAACATGCTCACCTAATAGATTCCATACTGGCATCCTGCTTTAGAGAGGAGAGGGATTTTTTTTTTGCCATTTTTGCTTTGTTTTGTTTTGTTTTGGAGCATTTGCTCAGTTAGTTTGCTGTAAGTACAGTACCAGGATCATGCATGGATTCTCCAGTTGATGTTGGGTGTTGTTCAAACTGTGGCACTGTGTAGAGACTTCACAGCTTCAGGGACTCGCTCACTTGGAACTAATTGAAGAAATGCTTCTGATTTCAGTCAGTGTTGTGCTTCTTTTCTCATGATGTGGATACTTAATCCTGTAATCAACTGAAGACCACAGGCTCTAAGCAGAGGATAAAACAGGGAGTGTAACTGCAGCACTGCTCCTTCCCTGGCTCAGAACAATGGTGCTGCTTTCCTAAGGGCATCTCAGTAATTGTCAACATGAACAGATCTTTCTTGCTGTAAAGACTGAGAGATGAGACACTGCAAATCTCAGATTTCAGGTATTAGAAGCCCTGTGAGTGAGCTGCAAGGTAAGTGTTGGAGTTTCCAGAACTGGGGATGATCAGAGAAAATTGGGGTTTTTTTGGCAAGTTGTTCCAACAGAACGGGACACTTGGCAGTTGCTTTAATGGATCTAATTTTATTTAACCAATCACTTTCTCAGCCCTACTGCAAAGGAAGAGTCTGCATACTAAATACCATAACTGGTCCACTTTTTTTTTTTTTCTTTCCCTAGGCAAAAGTGATCCTTTCTGTGTCTTGGAGCTGGGAAACGACATGCTTCAAACACACACTGTTTACAAGAACCTCAATCCAGAGTGGAACAAAGTTTTCACATTGTAAGTGGATTGCTTTGGAAACCATGCAGTAACTCCAGTTAGCAGCTTAACTAGGAAAGCTATTGACTTTGGGAAAATACAAAGGTCAACTTTAAGACATGTCATTTTTTTCATAGAGAGGATGCTGGAGAAATCTCAAATATAACTTAATTAAAGCCTTTTGCCTTTTACTGGTTCTTGCATGGAGTTTATTAATAGAAGTCATTGAAAGAAAAATTACTGTGATATTTATAGGAAGAATCATGACTAGACATAATGGAGTCATAGTTTGATTCAAGAGATAATGTAACAGAAAGTTGAGACCAGATACTCACGCCTACACTTTCCGTAACTCAAAATAAAATATGTTTCACTGAACCTTGGTAGAATCCTTGTTTAATTTGAAGTAAGCAGAGAATTACAGCTCATGTTCGTTTTGGTATATCTTCTGAATTTAAACTAGTCAAACATGCTCCAGATTAGATGCTTAAATTTTTATGGAAATCAAGGTATTGTTTTATTTGTCACTTTATTAATAATAAAAAAGTTGTAATTTAGGTATTGCTTTTAGGCAGCCCAATTTTTTAATCTTGCTTTATGCTGACAAAGAATTTTGTGAGTAAGTGAGTGAGATAAATGTCTCCCAAGGCTGCAGCAGTCTGTGCAAAGGCTGGCAATGAAGCATTGTGATATTTGCATCTGTCCAATGGAATAATAGTTTGAAAATTACTAACTTCTTGCTAAAGCAACATTCATAAATACTAGGCTGAATGAGAGCACAAGAAAAACTATCTGATTTCCTTAGTAGAAATACTTTGCTGGATTTCTCTTTAATCCAGGGACGCAGCTGAATGCTTGTTTCTTGGAATCCTTTCTCATACTTTGTTCTCAAGTAGCTTCCACTCATCACTGTTTTTTTCTGAGACTTGCAGATGAGTCTTGTCGGAAGTTCAGCCAGCAAAATAAATCCAATAGCAATCCAAATTTATTTTACTTAAAAAGAAAGTTTGTGCCTATACTTCCTGTGGGTCTCAGAAATGTCAGCTATGGAGACTCTAATTTTCTTGCTAATGTTGTCTGGCTAATCCAAGCACTGCAGAGCCAGTCAGGTACTTGCATCTCTCCTTAGATTTTTGTCAATTAAAAAAAAAAAAAAATTAAGCCCCTTAAAAGCTATTGATGATTTAGATTTATTTTGGAGCAGTGTAGATTGTTTTGGGTGGATGAGTCCATTTCAGCTGGAGCTTTAATTACCACTAAAAAGCCCTCCCCATTATATCCAGGTTTTCTGCAACACTCTTCTCTGTGTGTGTCACTGTGCAGTTTTAATGCAATGAAACTTGGGTTGAATTCAGCCCCTGACCTCTCCCCGTCACCAGCATTGGAGAGCTGAGTTTTACATTGATAGCATCAGCAATAAAAAAAAAATACCAAAAGTCATTGTCTGGTAGTTTCTTCACCTAGTTATGCAACTGAAACATGAGGGGAAGGCTAGGGGAATACCCATCACTTGATTTGTTTTGGGGGGGGATTTTAATTAAATGCTAGTTATATACCCCAAGGTAATACAAACTTAATTAGTAGTCTCAGATCTTAGTGGAGGAGACTGTGTGCATGTGTTATTGAATATTATTTTTTATGTGTCTGCACTTTTTTTGTTGCAGCCCTATTAAAGATATTCACGATGTTCTGGAAGTGACAGTGTTTGATGAAGATGGAGATAAACCCCCTGATTTCCTTGGAAAAGTTGCCATCCCTTTGCTGTCTGTAAGTTACCTTTACCACATGTATCATGGTTGGCTGGGAACAAGTTGCATTTTTTCCCCCCTGTAGCACAAAGCCCCAGAGATTTAAACAGGTTTTGTGATATGTACATACCTTAGTTGGCAGTGTTTATAGTTCTCCTTAGTGGAACGAGTGTTGTCAACCCATCTTAGTACAAATTTGGTTGATTGGAAAGCAAATTGAAGAAATGTCTTTACTTCATCAGTGCCACGTAGGTCTGAAAACATAATTGAGTTGTTCTGTGTGTTTCCACATCATCTTCTGAAGGTAACATTTTAAGCATGTCTTTGTTCCGTCTTGCTTCTTTTTACTCCAAGAAAGTAATTGCACATCGCAGTAGGATTGACTAGAGATAGCTGTTGTTATTGGCACAGCTGAATGAAATTACCTAAAAGGGGTGTTTTCCACTCCATAGTGCTTTTAAAGACTGGTGGCTTTTGTTCTGTAAACAAATATGTGAGGAGTGAGCGCTACCATGGGAGTATAAAATCAAAACTGGAAACAAAGCGAGCTCAGGGGAAAGTGGTTGCTCTGGAGATTAAGGAGAGTTGAAGCTTTTTCAGAAACAGCCAAAAAAAGGCCAAGCTAAAGAGAGTGGAGCTGAAAGGATCATTAAAAGACTTTAATAGAGGAACTGGGGGAAAGCAGCTTTGTGTTTGGTAAGACTGATTTAATTTCGAAACAAGACTGCTAGTAATGGTGTGCAAGCCAGATCAAGAGGGCATAAACAGTTCCATGTGTAGTGCAGTGTCACAGAAGGTTCTGGTAATTTTTACAGTAACATGTAGGAAGAACTTTCTAGGTTGTGACTTATTAAATCAATTAGTAGATGAGGCTTGAAACATCATGGGACTCTTGTGTCATATTAGCCAAGTTGTGTAAACGTGTTTAGCTGTAAGCATGGGGTTTTCTGTGAGCTGTGAGGCAGTGATGCTTTGCAGGAGCTTCCCTGGGCCAAGGGGAGGCTGTGACAGGTGTTTGTACAGTTGAGCCCTGTGCAAACGTGTGGGGTGATGATTTGTTGTACAAACATCGTGGTGTGTTTCTCAGGGTTGTCCTGTGCAGGAGTTGGACTCAAGGATCCTTGTGAGTCCCTTTCAAGTCATGATATTCTATGATGACACTTATGCTTTCCATATATAACCCAATTCCAGCAGCACAGGCTGTGGTGAGATGCTTTCGGTAATGCTCGGTGTGATGCTGTGGATAATAGCACTCTCAAATAGGCAGATGGTGGATCCTGATTGAAACTACAGAGTACAAAATTGCAGTCTTGTTTTGAAACATCCCTGTGAAAGCAGATTCACCTCCGCAGAAAGGCTGGCACACATCTTCCAGGGCTGAGGCAAGAGTGTGTCTTTGAGTTTTAGAGGCTGGCTGCTGCAGGAAAGGCAGTGATGGAACTGTGGGGCTCTGTCCTAGCAGAGACTGGAGAAATTGGAGTTTTCTAGAGGAAAAGTAAAGGTCCCATCTGATCAAGGCAGGCCATATAAGCATCACAGCATTAGCACGGTTTAGGTAATAAAGGAACAGTCAAGATCACAGAGGGGGACTGAAACATTTGGTATTTCCAAATAAATAATGAACTGCCCAGAAAACTCTTGAACTAACTTAGAGGATATGATCCCAAACTAAGGAATGCTTTGTAGTGGTAAAGAAATAGGTCTATGTGCTCCAGTTTTGTTGTGATTTTGTCTAAATAAGTGTATTTCTTGTATATGTGAATTAAAAGCAATGTGGCTTCTGAATCTCTTCACAAAAGTATGTGTGCTTTCATCCACCCTGTGCTGTTCTCCCTTGTGTCTGAGACAGAGGAAACCCCAGCAATTTGGGGATATAAAGAGCCTAAGATACAGGAGTAAATACTGAGCTCTCAGTGGCCTACACACTGTTGTGAGCTTTACAATGCTCTTCACTCTGTGGCTCAGACTACGTGGTCTTTTTGGGGATATTTTAGATTGTTCATCCATTTTCATAGCTTGAGTTGTCAATATCTCCTATTTTAGAATAATATTAGAGTCAGTTGGGCATGGAGGATTATTTGATGTTTACAGGGAGGAAAAAACCTCTTAACATCTTTTATTCCATTTTTGATCACTTTGTTAATTTCTCCCCAAGTCCTCATATCTCTGATGTTACTGGAAGAGAGTGGCTGGAGCAGCTGCTCTCCTGCAGACCCAGTGCTTGCCAAATGGCCTGCATGATCGGCAGCAGGCTGTGTGGGCTCACAGTGAGAAGATGTTAGATTTGGATTTTCTGTTGATTTTATAGGCATTTGTCAAGTATCCCTTAGGAAGCATCTAACAAGGCAGAGGAGGGGAGTGCATGTGTGTGGTAATGTCCAAACTATGCAGTGTAGGTTTTTCTGTGTCCAAGGTTTGGGACAAAAAAAAAATAAAATAAAAGTTGTTTATGCTTTCCCTTGCCAACTGATCTTCTTCCTTCCCATCCAAACTTCTCTGCCTCCTATTTTAGTCAAATGTAGTGTAAATATACTCATCTCTGCTTCTGATTAAAAACATTTTGCACCTATTAACTTGGTCTGCTCGGACAGACAACTGTAATTTTCTAAGCTCTTTTTCTTCAAATAGGAGTCTCAGTGTGTGTTGTCATTTTGACTGTAACTTTGAATGTATCCTTTGAACCATTTAGATAAATATACTAAAAGAGAACAAAAGTTAAAGACTCGAGGAAGACTCACAATCATGTAGATTTAATTTCAGTATGTAATCAGGCCTAATATTTTCCTGGCATTGAATTGTCTTTTGAAAATAGATGTGCTTTTGCCATTCTTTTTTCCTGTTAAAAATGCACAAGTTTGACTTGTGAGCTGTCAGCGCGTGAAGTAAGTTTACTTCAGGAATTGTTCATGGATGACTAGATTCTTTTCTTAATGAAAATTTGCCTTGAATAAAGTGTATGTTGGAGGGATATGAAATGTTTAATTAATATGACACCAAATTTTGGGTTAAATGTGTTCAGTAGTCCCACACTGGCATTTTGCAAACATGACTGCACCCTCATCATCACATTAACACAGGAATAACCTTACGGCACCAAAATTCAGGGATGGTGAAATTATGTTTTCTTTCCGTTCATCCTTTCATCCTTGACTGTGATCTAGGATTATAGCAGGAATGAAACAAGAAAAATAAAAAGCTGGGCAACATGAGAAGAGTTTTACGGTGCCAAATGAGGCATAAAGCTGCAAACTTCACGTTCCGGTAGATGTGATGAAACAGAATTGGATAAATGTAGATTTTGCTAGCAATAAACTGAATTTGGGGAGCAAAACAGAGGGAGAGAAGTTTGTAGTTTACCTTTGACTTTTCCATGTTGATCAACCTATCATACTCCTTTTCTTCATTTCTTTTTGTCAAATTACTGTCCTCCTCTAAAACATGTGTGAGATCTCATCTCAAACACTGCTCTGGTCAGCCATGTTCACAATTTACACTAGAAAAGACACACATTAGTGCTACCATGGTGTCCAGCAAAGTGGATCCTTCTCTTGCCAAAGGTGAGCCATAGAGTATGGCTTGGCCAAGCCTTGGGCTGGGAGGGAGATCTTGGGGTGTGGTGAGTGCAAGGGAAGCCCATGAGCTCTGAACAGAGCGGGCTTTTGTGCCAGAAACTGGAGAAGAACCTGGGGAACAGAGAAGTAGGGCAAAAACTTTATTACTTCAAGAAAGAAGTTTGATAGGTTTTAGAAGTTTTGTAGGTTCTGGGGGACTTGAACTAATTATCAAAGAAGTCCTTTCTATCTCTGTGTTCCTTTGTGTCCTAGATCTTAGTAAAGGCAACCGTGTGTCTCTTTGTGAGGGTCTGTCTTTTTTCTTCTGCTTCAAGAGACTCCTATCTCCTAGAAGGCTGCAAGTTATTAGAGACATAGGAGCATATAGTGTGCTTCAATGAATTTGAAAGCAGAGTATATCAAATATCCTCATGTAGAAAGGCCTTTGAGTGAAGAGTTGTAGCGCAGAATGGAATATTTTTTTATCTGCTGGATTATCAGGTCAGAGTAGTCCTCAGCTGCACCCTTTTTTTCCAGCCAACAGGAAGTGGTCTATGAAATATTCTCAAGTGCCAGGCAGGGTCAGTAGCCAGTGATACACTGAAAACAAGGAGTGTGCCTTTGGCAAGCTTAATGGTTGACAGGATGGCCTGGATTCAGAGAGCAGACACCTGATGATTGCACTTATGTAGCACTTGACCATAAGTGCACAGTCCTTTCCAGGAGAAAGTTTTAGAGTTTGAGAAAAGTGAAATCACTGTGTTTATGCAATGGAGGCAGCTGTGAGGTGTCTGTTCTGACTTTTATCCTGATTATGAACCAGGATTTTTGGGATATGGAAAATTCCCCCACATCTCTTCCAGGGAAAACTATGTCTTGTTTCTGACATTAGATTCTCCCCCAGCCGCTCACTGCAAAGGTATCAACAGGGATGTTGTCTCAAGTATCACCTAGGATCCTTTTACTCACAGGGTTTTCAGCTCCACCTCAGACAGGCTCGAAGCCCTCATTTGAAAGCCCTGCCTGCTTTCTTTCAGTCCATCAGCTCCATATCTCTTTGGTCTTTGGATAGCAGTCCTCTGCCAAAAACCCAAATCTCCATTCCACTGTGGATCCCACAGAAGGTTATTCAAAGTGAAGTGTTTGGGATAAGGAGTTTTGGGGTGAAGGAACGGGCATATTGTACAAAATTGGTTTGGTGCATATGGCAAGACTGGGGAGGAACAAAAACCTCTTTATTCACGTACAGGTGGATCAAATATGTGGCTTGCTTTCATCTTTTCCTGGGGAAACACGTCCTTTGATAAGGGGAGGTGTGTGTCTATTACAAGACAGCTTTATGTTATGCAGGGCAAATGGGATGACATTGTGCATCAGCAATGAGCTCAAGCAGGAGTATCAGGGGTCCCAAATGCTTTAGATGAATTACCCTTGGAGAATAGCCATTACCCTCTCCACACGTCACAGGTGTTGATGTACAGAGGTTTAACCCAGCGTTCTTCTGTCAGGTCATCAATATATGACATTGAATCTGCATCAAAGCTGGATACAGAGTGAAGTTCTCTTAAAATCAATGTAAAAAAAAAAGCCTCTAAACCATATTTCTTTAAGACAAGAGCAATGAAAAAACACGCTTTGCTGCGTAAGGGTCCTGTCTTCTCCGTGTTTTGTGTCATATCAATCTTGGCTTTTGCTATTTCATTAAAATTCCCAAGCGGTCAGAAGGTTGTTGCTTAATAGATTTAGCATTGGCTGGCTACATCAATACTGTGTTTAGTCACATTTGTTTTACTGGGGACATCTGTGCGAAGAGTTTAGCAAATATATTCATTCATTTGAGAGGAACCTGGTGCACTTGGGACCTTGACTGGATGGTGGTCTTGTGTACCTCAGTTTCCTTCAGTTAGAGGCAACTTCAGGGAGTGCTTTGCCTCAAGTGACTCTGTAAAAATATTTACTGCAAAAAAGAATTTTGACTTTTTTTTCCAACTGATAATTTCCTTTTTGTGGTTGTGCACGGAGAAGGGATCTGACATAGAATATACATTTCTTTCTATGAAAATTTGAGTATGGTTTTGTCTTTCTGTGTTGACTCAGAAGAGGGAAATGTCCCAGGTATCAGAAATTCCCCTGAGATGAAGATCCAGACTGGTTTTCTGATGGTGACCTTGCAAAATGCAGCCTGTGGGTGTGGTAGGCACTGTTGTCCTCATGTTAATCCCAGGGTTATGGGCAGACTTGCTTGGTGGTTGAGTCCCAGTATAAGCTATTAAGAAGCTTTCAGAGAATGCAGGTGTTAGTATTCAGTGAGGATCTAAAGCATCATCAATCAAGGAATAATATTGATTATGTCTCTTTAAGGTGCTTAACCTGCAGATGTTTTCACATTTAATTTGAATATTCCTTTCCCTTCCTTTTCCTATAAGTAGATATTAAGATAAGCTGTTTTAGACACAGATACCAGAACTACTCATTGAGTCAAACCCATGTGACATGATTGGGTTTGTAGCAAAAGGTGTTTGGGTGACAGAAGAAACCTGATCTTTCTGACACTGAGGTTCATCCTGTGACCCCAGCCCTGGCTGCTCTTTTCCATAGCTGGAGAGAACATTTAAGCAGAGTTTGGGAAACTCAGAGACTGGGGGAAAGTACCCAGAGAACAGAAGGAAATAGATGCAAAATGAAAGTATTGTAACTGTCTGTCCCTCCAGTTAGGGAGGAAGCCGAATGGAATCTGAACTCTGCTCCAAGAACAGGATGCAATGAAAATGAGGAGTACTTAAGGCTCTTTTGCATGTTCTCTTGTGGGCACAGTTGAGGCTGTGTAACCTCCATGCAGTCATGGGTCTCAGAATTACCCTGTACCTTTTGTTGAACCAGACTGCCCTAGCACGGTGCCAAAACCGTACCGGAGTCTTTTGTTTGACTCATTTTTCAGGTTTCTTTTTCCTTTTTATCCAAATGAAAATGCAATGGAGACAGACTGTTTCATAACCTGCCATTCTTCTCTTGTGCTTTTTCCCTCTGAAGAAAGCATAAAGCTAAAATATCTGTATTAATGTTTAGTCCTAGGCTGAATTATAATTGCACACCTTTTTCTAGACAGTTTGAACACTTAGAATTAAATATACCAAATCTGACTGTAAAACTTTATTTGCACTACATTACTTCCTGCCCTGTTCTATTTTAAAATAGCAGCAACAATAATAATTGCACCATTCAATAATTGCACCTATTTACAAATACAGAGGTGGAAATTACTTGTTGCTGATTTAAAACTTACTATTTGAAAACACCTGCAGACACACCCAAAATGTTTGATTCAGCTCCAGGTCTTAAAATAATGAGTCTTTTCCCCAAAGCATTTTTTTGAGTGCAGAATACCACAGTATCAGATTCAAATACTCAGAAACATTTCTTTTCCTTTTTCTGTCAATTTAGCTCTGTGTCACATTTCCTTTCCTTGAGGGTTATGCTCTTGAAAGATGTAAGAAAGAAATATATCCCAAGGAATATAAAGAGACCTTCCCACTAACTGTTGCTTTTGGTGTAACTGGCTGAAATGTGATGAGAAATATGTGTACCTAAAATACAAGGAAATTCAGCTCCAAAATTAACAACATGGAGAATCCAGAATTAGGATATTGTGGTATATTCTGGACATCTGCATCTCTGCAGACATACTGGGAATAAAGTACTTTCTATCCTGTCACAGCAGAATCCATGTATCAAAGCTCAGGTTAAACCTGTTGCTGGGGCATCCTCAACAACCTCAAATCAAATCCTTCTGTCTCGGTATCCCTGCCATCAGTAAAACCATTTATCCTTTAATTTGTAAAAATTAACAAATTCACTATTTTCCAAACCAAAATTTTGTTTTCATTCAGTAATTTTTTTTGGCCTTTTTTCTTTTGAAGGGGGGAAAAGCAAACTGAGTGAGAAGAAACCTTTCTGATGGGTTGACAAGGCTGTATGTGGCAGTTGGCTCTAGGACCTTCTGATGCCAGTCCATTTGGCCCTAGAAAAGGTTCTAATCACTTTGGCAGCTCTTCTGTTTTGAGGCTGCAGGACTGCAAAATGTTTTTCTACCTGCCCCTGTTCTGGGAGCTGCAGTATCCAGCTCCAGCACTGTGTGTGCTCTCTTGTGGTGAAAGCAGAGGTGCTTTGGGGTCAGTTTAGTGCTGTTGGTTTTTTTTATGTATTGATATTAGATGAATTCTACATAGGTCTCTGTAACTTTGTAAACTCCGTAAAGCTTTTGATGGAAAAATAGGAAATACTGGAGTTTCTGGCCATATACCCTTGAGGATGCAAAGTTGGTCCTTGTGAGATCCCTCTTCCCTTTCAACCCTTAGGCAGAAATCCCATCTACCCTTTGACAGGCTGTTTTGGTGTCAAAAGGATGGAGCAACACTGGGAAAGAAAGTGACCTTTCCCTTGTCTTGTGAAATCACTTTGTTCCTGTTACACCTTTTTTTTTTTTTCCTTACTCATTTCTGCCATGGTTTATATGAGTGCCTCTTCTAAATGCCAGAGCAGCAATAGCCATTTTAAATATGGTTGCAATTTCATGCCCCCAAATTTCCTCCGTTATCTTTAATCTTTGATCATTACAGTCCCTCAATATAGCTTTTTGGTAAGCTGCAGTTTTTTATGTTACTGCTGTTTAGAATTAACTGGTCTGCTTCCTAAAATGCCAAATGTTTAATCAATACATATCCTACTGTGTATAATAAATACATTTCTGCCATCGTTTTTGAAGAGAGTATGCTTTTGCTTTGAGCCAAATAGTTTACAAAATGGCAAGGAAGGTATTTTGGTTTTGGGCTGGTTGTTTTCATTTTTTAATAGATGCTTGATGAGATAGGGCCAACCGGTTGATCAAAGCAGAGAAGTGGTGTTGAAATTCAGGGGTGGGGTGGGGGGAGAAGTCTTTTACATGAATTAGTTAATTTTGAACATTTGTTACATTAGCATTCACTCCACTTCAGCCTATTCATTTCTTTGGATTGCATTTGTTTGCTGGGTAGTAATTTGATAACGTTGCAATAAACTAAGCATTAAGAAGTGGTTTTGTGTACTGGAGTGTGCAATAGGTAGGTAAAGTTGTTGTTTGTGGCTCTTTTCCTAAACTTTGGAAGAAAAATCCCATTTTGCAGTGGCTGATTACTTCCCATTCCCTACTCACTGGCTTCCAGGGCAGAATTTTCAGACTGGTTATTGCATGCACTGCTCTACTATAAAGTACAAGGTCTGAAAATTAAAGCTGGACCATAAGAGATTTAATCTGCAATTTTATAGGTCTCTAATCCAACAGTTGTTTTCTATTTCAGGCTCCAAGTATATTATCAGGGTTTGAGGGAAGTTTTTATTTTTTATTCTTTTGTGCTGGAGTTATAGTTATTTATTTATTTGTTTGCAGTGTCTTTAAATTATATTGAGGATTACAGCCAGGAAAATATTGATGCTTTTTCTCCCCTCCCCACTCCAAACTATAGATTAGAAATGGTAAACAAAGTTGTTACACCCTGAAGAATAAAGACTTGGAACGTGCTTCAAAAGGAGTAATTTACTTGGAGCTGGATGTCCTATTTAATCCTGTAAGTTGAAGTATTTTCTTTTTGCTTATCACTGGTGTAAGAAAAGAGCGAATCTGCAAGGACAAGGTGGGGGTGATGCTTTTAAAACCAGGAACCAAGCCAGAAAAGTCCTGTCCCCATTGCATCTGGTGGTGGAGGGATGTTTGATGTGAGTGAGGAAGAGTTTGGGCTACCAGAGCTGTGGCCCCTCCAGGTGGATGGGACAGAGAAGGGGCGTTTCTGGAGGGACAAATAATCTACGAGCACTTTAGAAAGGAGGTGCTGATTGCTGCAGCCATGGCTTCAATTGCAACAGCCTAAAAAAGGGCTTCAGGTTCATTTTATTATACATTACTTTTAACACTCACTTCTCCCCCAAAAAGCTGACCCAGGATGTTCTCTTCCTAGGGTGTTGACAGGAAAATTAATGAGGCATGGACACAGTGCTTAGTTTTTAGGTGGCTCAATCCTTTATGCCCTCCAGCCTTTTACTGAGTTTAACTCCTGTTTATTAAGGCCATCGTGGGCTGTGCCACAGCTCTGCTTCTGCTAAAGTGAGTCCAGCCTCGCCCAATATAACTTGTCTGCATTTTCCTTAGCGTGGAATCATAGAATGGTTTGGTTTCCAAGGGACCCTAAAACTCATCTCATGGGCAGGGGCACCTTCCCCTGCGCCATGCTGGTCTGAGTCTTGTCCACCTGAATGTTTCCAGGGATGGGGCATCCACCTTCTCTGGCCAACCTGTACCAGTGCCTCACCCTCCTCATTGTAGAAAATATGTATTAAAAGCAACTCCTATGTCACACAGTCTGGAAAGACTGAGAGATGCTGAACTTCCTAATCTTCCTGAGCAGTGCTGGTGCTATGAAACTGAAATAACTCCTTTAAAAACTACATGGTATTATATATATATATTTTTCTTTCTAGATAAAAGCAAGTATTAGAACATTCAAGCCCCGAGAAAAGCGCTTTACTGAAGAGAACCGCAAATTTTCTAAAAAGGTGAAAATTTGGTCTGGGCTAAGCTTTTGCATCTGTTTCAGAAAGATTTGAATTGCTGTAGCATGGTTTCAGGAACGAAACCTATTTATGCATAAAATGCTGAACACATGTATATTCAGTGTATTTCTGTATATATTAAAAGCTTTGTTTGTGTTAACACAAAATTGCTTTCTGATCTGGCTTGCATCAGTAGTTCTGCTTTGTGCTTCTGAGTGGGGAAAATGATAGCTGTGGATTTTGCACAGTTCACAGCACGCAGAGCTCAATGAGAGCCTTATTCCCTTCTTCATGAAGAAAAGCTAAATTCCTTATGTAAAAAGTCCATAGGATTTTCCATAGGAACAGTGGCCATTATTCTTTTTAAAATTGAGAGGCCTTATAATGAGTCTAAAAATCCCTGTTTATTTTTATGGACTAGTCCAAAACATGTAGAAATGAGGATCAGACTATATTCTCTCTGTCCCTTTTCCTGAGACATTGGTGTATTTTAAGAATTGAATGAGGATAGAGGTAAGTTTGTACAACTGTTTTATTTAGTTTTGGCATCAGTTTATGCCTTTTCCTGGGTGTTTTGGTTTTTTTTTTTTTTTTTTTTTGTAAGAGACAAGGAAAATCTGGAAGGTTTGGGTGTAGTCAGAAAGCAGACAGGAGCTGGCGAACATGTCTGAAATAGAGGCTTTATTTGTAATATGTGTCCTGGCGTGCATTTGTAGCTTAAATTATCCCTGTTTCTGAAGCAATAGTAGGATATTAGTGTGTTTGATTAAACTCCTCTTCTCCTCCCCTCCTCCCACTCAATATTTATCAGATCTTATCAAGAAATGTTGATCGCGTGAAAAAAATCACCATGGCAATATGGAATACAATACAATTCCTTTGGAGCTGCTTTCTCTGGGAGTCCACAGTAAAGAGCCTGGTAGCATTTGTGGTAAGTGGATTTCTTCTTTTACTGCATGGGGCTGAGTGATCTAAGGTCTGGAGTGTTCCCGTGCCTTCCTCCCCACCAGCATGCAGCCTGTTCTCCTTTGCTGCTGTTGCTGTTTTGTGGCTGCGGGGTAGCCTGGGCCACACTGGGCCTGATGGGGATGGAAATTAAATTAAACCTACAGGAAAGCCTTTCCTGGCTTGGAGCAGAGGTATTCACCCCCTGCACCGAGCACTGAGGATGTCCATGTCCGTGATGGGTGATGCTGCCATGCACAGGCTGTAACTGTGTGGCAAACTTTGGAATTTTTAATTGTTTTTAATTTGAAACATGGCAGCTGGAGGGTAGGAAAGGCAGGAGGCGGTGGCCAAGAAAGTGATGTAGGAAGGCTTTTGGTCTTGGTGATGCAGTGAGCCGATGGGTTTTGTCCCTTCCATCTTCCATTGCAATGAGGCATCACTTCACTGCAGGTTATCAATTGCTGCTCTGCCTGTGTTGGCATTGCCTGTTGCAAATTTATTCTCCTGACTGTAATAATACATTGTTTAAAAGAAGAAAACAAAGGAGAAGGCTGTTCAGTGAGTTCTACTGCACTCTGCGAACAAAAAAGCCAAGTTCTCCACCTGCATATCCTGCTTTTCATCTCTCCTTTTTCCTCTTGGTAGTAAATACCCCATTTGCAGTTTTCTCATAATCCACTCAAGCACAAAAAGATTTTGCCTGCTCTTTACTCTGCGGTGTGACATTTTCTTCATGCTTGAAATGTTTGGCATGCCATTAAAGGTTGCAAAAATCATTTTGTGGTGGTCCAGCATGCAGAAAGAAAGTTTTTGAGTTGAGTGTTTATTAAGCAATACAACATCCACATCTCTAAGATTTTCTCCTGTGTTTACTGTCTGTGAATTGTAAGATGCTTAAAGGTTTTTTAAAGAAAACACTTCAGTAAATTTGCCAGATGGGTAAAATAGACCAATCCTGATGGAAAGAAGCTTCAGAACAAGGACAGAGGAGCTGTCTTCACCCTGTAGGTCAGAGGGATGGCTCACACAGATGAGTGGGTAGGATGAAGAGGGTCTTCTCTCTCTAATTTTTTGTCTTCTTCTTTCTTGAAGTTCATTCAGAAGTTATTATATATATTACATATAGTTAATGGCTGGAGAACAGAATAGTTGGTACCTCACTGAAGTAAGTTCAGGCTGGGGCTGGAAAGATAGGGTAAAATTCCAGTGTCCATGTCCTGCCATCACTGTACAGCAGGAATCTAAGGAATATTTAAAAGGATTGCTCTTTTTTCACCAAAGTGCTTGTGAAGTTGCAGCTGTTAAGTTCAGTTTTCCAAACCTAGAAAAAGTTTGGAAGGGGTGGAGAGGCAGAAAAAAAAGAAGGTGGGAAAATGGGTCTACAGAAAAAGGAATTTATTTCCTGTGAAAAGGAGTATGAGCAGGTTACAAGTTACAGGTTGATAGCATCTTTACTGGATACCATAATACTCCTGGTTTCCTGAAAGGAAGTGGGTAATGGGAAAGGAATAAAAATACTCAACTCTAAGAATAATTACTACAGGCTCCTTCTACAACCCAAAATTTAAGTCTATCTGATTTTTCTCACATGGAGATAATTCAGCTCTGGCACTGGAAATGAAATGCTAATTATATATCTCTCTCTCACTATTTCCAGCATGAGTGTTCATAGTATTGAAAATATGCACACAGCACGGTAGGTGCAGCATCTCTCCTTGCCTAGTCTGTGTGGAAAACCCACTCCTATGTGCTGGTTAAAAGATGAGGTGAGGAGGATGCACAAAGCTTCTCTACCCATGTTTCAGCTGGGTTCATGAAACCCTCATTGGTAGTTTCGATGCCAGTTAGGCCCTCAAACTAGAAAATGCACTTTTAAAAATTATTTTTCCTTGCAGATGATGTCCCTTGGGCCCCTGGCAGTTACCATTTTGATCTGGTATTTCCCTTGGTTTCCCTCTACAGGTAACCCACGCCCCCTTTTCCAAGGGGGAATGAAGTGAGGGAGGAGGAGGAAGGCAAGCAGACAGTGTAATCATGAGAGCCTTGTTTTCTTCAGCAATCAGACAAAACCCACCGCCAGACAGATAAATATTTGTGAGGTTGTCAGAGGACAGCAATAACCAAGGACAGGGAATCTTTCACCTTCCTTTTTTAGTCTTCCCTCCCCATTAGTGTGACAGCTCGTGTGTGTGACAAGGACATCAGCTGCTTTTGGGGGTGTTAGAGCAAAAGAGGCACAGGTGAAGAGGGAGGAAACAGAGGACAACACAGGCAGGACACGAGTGAATGAGAAAAATGCTCTCACTCTGTTTCCTCATTTATAAGATTCATCATCCCAGGGTAAATTTCTTTATTAGGATGTAATGGTGAGAGGAGACAGTCCAAGAACATGTAAGTAGATGAACTTTTTGTGCCATAAAAATGTAATCACATTTTTCATCAGCGTTCCATGCTTTTAATCTGATGATTTTTCATCTGAGTTAATTGTATAGGCACAGAGGACACTGGGCTCTGCTGAAGCACATGTAAAATGAGAATTTTTTCAAGCTTAGAGGATTAAGAAAGATGGTTGAAAGGGAGGTGAGATGAAGAGCAGAATTTCAGTTTTGGTGAAATTTTTGCCCTGTGCATAAAGGGTTTGGTGGAACTGGTGTTACACAACTAGAGAAAACATCCAGGGTCAGAGGAAAGGGTCATGCATGAGATTTCTGGTTCTTCATAGTTCACCTCTCTTCACTGGTCTGGTGTGAAAAATGATCACACATGGTTGTATGTGCCTGGGAACATCAGGAATATTCCCGCACGTGAAAGATGTTGCCTGTAGAGTTGACAGTGTCCTTAAGCACTTTGTGTATTCTTCTCCATCAGTTCAGTGTTTGGGGGGATTTGTAGATTTTTAAGACCAAAAAGACCTTCAAACATTCCTTTCTGTTTAATCTTGGTGGAGTTACGTCTGTATTCAACCCCAATACGTTGTGTTTTGATTGAAACAGATGTCACAAAAAGGTTTATATTTTGAAGATACCTGGTTGCAGAGTCCAGTACATCCCTGTATGATCCTTCCTGTGTGCCTTGGATAATTTTTTACCAGTTTGAAGTCCCAGTGTTGTAGTTCTAGCCTGGTCCGCTTCACTCCTTCCTCGTCACACTTTTTTCCATTGAGACATCACTTCCACATGGCATTACTGGTGTCCAAAAAGCCAGAACTGTGTGGTGTAAAGTGCCTGGGGCAATGTCTGCTCACAACTCAGCATATAAATCTGATTATAACCTGTTTGTTTTTCCCATTCATGCATTCAAAAACTTGTTTTCTTACCTTCCTGTTGCACACTTGATCCAAAGTTTTCAACCTTCCTTCTGCATGCAAATACTTCCTGCCTGCTCTGCTTCCCCTTTGCTCATTGTGGAAGTGAAGTCTGTAAAAACCAAATCATTCTTACTGTATTACATGTATTTTTAAAATATTTAAAAGTTAATTTTAGTCACAATGATTTTCATGAGGAAACATGCATCATTGCACATTGTGCTTGTGATTATATGCAACATAATTGCACCTTCTATTGACAGTTTTCTCTGCATTAATGGTAATTATGCCATTTAATGAAATTACAGTAATTGCATAAAAATATAATCTGGTGTGAATTAAAAGGATATATTGACTGGAATTTTTACTATCATATGTATATTTTTTGAAATTTTGTATGATAGTTGCAAGAGATGTTGACAGGATCAGGCAAATGATGGGAAGCCAGCCACCAGAGCACCTCTGGTGTGACTGGCAGTGCTGCTGCTGGATTCCTTCAGGGTCCCTGCACACTCACCCATGCCAGAATACTTCATTTCCACTGGCATTTCCCACTCCAGCAGGTTTAGCTTCTTGCTGATCCAGGCTGCTGCCGGGGTGGGGACAGGTAGGAGTGATATTTCCAGATCAGCCCTTGCTGGCAGCCAGGGCCAGCCAGGCAAGGAATGCACAGGCAGTATTTATTTATTTTGCAGTGACATTGCACTGTGTCGACTAATTATTTTATGATGGTTTAGTAGTGGGAGGAAAGGGAGCAATGAGTGGTGATGCAGCACAAGGAGCTGGAAGCGTGGGGCTTCTGGTCAAACTCACTGCAAGTATTTAATGATGGCAGCTGGGAAAGTGACAGGCATGGGGTCATTTTGGAGCACTTTGGGCTTCCCAAAAAGCTGACGCAAGAGTACGGAAGCTCTTGGAGTTGTGGATGCAGCAGCACAACCCAAGTGTAAGCTTTTGTGCTCCTTGCTGCAGAGGTGGGATTTTGCCACTCTTGTCCATTGAGATTCCCCGAAGCTCTTTAAACCCAGAGGGAGCTCCAGGATGCCTGGGTTTTGGCACTGGCCCCTTGGGCTGTGGCAGTGTGAAGGATGGGGAGCCCCAGGGCTGGCTGGGTGAGGCTGCAGGGATGTGCATTGCTCTGCCAGTTTGCTTCAGGTCTCACCTGGGGCAGGAACAGAGAGAGGACAGAACCTGCAGCCTGTGAACTCCTGGGGATCTCCACCAAGTGATTGAACACTGCCTCTTCATCCTGCCTGCTACAGGAGCTGGATCTGAGCCCAGATAAACTCATCTCCCAGAGAAGATACCAGTCATCTTATTAGACGTGAACAGTTTTTGATCCCTGTTGAGCTGGGCTGTATTCACAGTGATGAACTATGGACAAAAGGCCATTTGCTTGTTGACAGTGTCCTAAAATTGCTAATTGCCTATCAGTAAGAGGGAAATATTCTTTATCCCTTCAGGAAAGATATTTGTTAACACAAAATCTGAGCCTTTTGGAGTTTACTTGGGGTAAATGTCTCATTCTGTATGTGGACAAGTGTCTCTTGCATGTTATAATTTGGCTTTCCCAAGCAAAGCACAAAATGTTCCAGCCCTGGTTGTACTGAGCATAATTCAGCCCTGGACATGACAACAATGTATGGTTAAAGCATCCAATTTAACTCCTGCATTGTTTTGCAATGCAGTGATTTATTTTATTTTATTATATTATATTTTATTTTATTTTTTCCTTGATGGGAGTTATAGATCAATAAGAGGAAATTCTTGGGATGAAAGTTCCACAGGGAACATGAGAAATCTGTGAAGAAGTGAGACCAGTAGCAGCTATGGAATAAGATAGAGATTGAGTCACCAAACCTCCCTTGCACCTCTGGCCAAACAAGCAGAGGAGAGAGGTTTAATTTAACTGAGCATTTACCAGTAGGTGGTAATAACTCACTCCTCTGTAGGGTGGGCAAGCAAGATGTGCTCTCACATGAGCTCCCCTAAAATATTTATTTTCCCTGTGGATTGTCTACTAATTTTGACCCAGCAGTTCCCTGATAGAAAGCACAAACCACCCTGCCATGACTACATGTGTAACTGATGAGAAGGGTATAGGCTTTTTTCCTCCCCCTCTTTTTTTTTTTTTTCATCCTCACAGCTGAAGATGAAATATAAATCATTGTTCCCAAACTATTTGGGAACAGCATTAAAGTAATGGTAGATTAAAATGTCTCCACATTAAAAGCTAAATAAAATGAATAGATGTAATCCTAAAGAGAGAAGAATGAGTATTCTTCAAACACTGAATAGGGAACTTGGAAGAAGGAAAAAACTTTAAAAAAAGAAGGAAAAAAGTATTAATGCAAAAGAGATGGTCTTTACATCCGCATTACTGTAGAGCTTTTGCTAAGGGCTGTTCTCAGCCCATTCGCAGCTTGTGTTTTGCTACAGTTTTAAAGAAGCAGTCGGCAAAGGAAGGAAGGCAGTTTCTATTTAAATAGGGGAGCTGTAAAATAACGCTGCTACAGAAATTCCTTCATGTTAAGGCTAGAGCTGGCGCTGGAGGAGCAGCAAGAGGCAGGTTTCAGGAATTTGACCTAGTAAGTAATTCTTCAGAGCTCCCAACATTGCTTCCCCTCTTTCCCTCCGCAATTCCCTGGCAAAGGCACGCCTTTGAAGTCATTGTCTCGAGCTGTGGTGGAAAGGCTGGAGTGGAGAGGTGTGTTTTTATTTGAGGGTGTTACATCCCAGTAAAAGCATTTTGCCTATGACGGAGGAGCCGTTTCCATCCTGCTTCCCCCTGGCTGCTGGTGGCAGTACCTGTGCAGGTGAGGCACCAGTTCTGGCTGCAGAGCTGCCGGGAGCACGGTACCTGACTCAACATGAGAAACAGGCTTCTCCTGGCAATTAAAGGAGATGGTTTCACCCTTTCCCCAGCAATTTTTACATTTCCACTATTATTCTTCTGTGGTTGAGGGGGAATACAATTTAAGCTTGAGATTCCCAGAGTTTGCTTTGCTGCAGCAGTTAAAATTCCTGGAATAGCAACAGTGATATTGACGATGCTGAGAGACACACAGCAAAGTAAACACATGTTATTTCCAGCTCTTTCAAAAATGCAAGAACAAACAAGGACAAAGTTAATAGGGAAATAACCACTTTGAGCCTTGACAACACAATAAACAAGATTTAAAAAGCAAAGTTTGAAGCTTTGGAGTCAGGGTGAGGTGGAGCTGAGCAGAGACCAGTACAAATATCCCTTTTAACTTTGAAAAAGATGGATGGCCTTATGTTTCCAGCTCAGGAGTTTTGGGAATTTGCTTCCTACCAGTGAAATGTTCCGAATAAAAACAAAAAGCAAAACTGTGTTTTGCATCTGAGGAATCATTTCCTCTGTGTGCACTTAACCAGCCTGTATAAAAACCCTGTATAGCAATTTCTTGGGTTTTGGGGTTGGGGATCTTCCTCTTAAATTATGCTGTGCTGATATTTCTGAGGCTTTCTGTGTCACATACTCCAAACTTGAATGCATCACATCGAAATGATTCCCTCAGCCCTGGTAATGAGAGAGACCCCTAAATCACCACCTCTCACTCTTTAATTGCATTTTGTTGGATTTAATTGATGATAAAGCCTTTTTAATACCTTGGCTGTGTGTGTTCAAATCTGTGGTCCAAGTATTGGGGTAAAAGAACAGTCCTGATGTAGGATAAGCCTCTGTGCAGCTGGTCAGCAGGAATGTGTATGCAGGCATGCAGTCGAGAATTAAGGCGAGGAGAAAGAAATTCAGCTTTGTTATAGTATGTGGATTTATCCCTAGAAGGTGTTGGTGCTGAGATAGCTAACTAGATATGTGTATTTGTCAGTCTCCTGAACCAGATTGGAAATGTAGTTTTCATCTCTTTGGCTATTTAATCACAGCCCACAAAGCCAAGATCAAATGTGGATACATTTAATCTAATTAAAAAAAAAAAAAGGCAAATGAAAAAGGGCTATTTCTAGCTAAAACCTGAACTAGCTGCACAAATCCTTCTGCCTGCCTTTGTGCTCGAGATGCAACCTGTTGGAGAACTCTGCTCAGTGCTTGTATTTCCTGCTAATTTGATATCGCCTTTTATTTATTTTATTTTTTTTTTCTCGTGGTTGAAGCTTTGTCGTTTGTTTCGAAGCTGTCATTTTTATTAGTCTCCCTGGCTGATCTTTTTTGGGCTCTCGTCAGGTGGTGTGTGTTCTCCATTGTCTGCCTGGTCTTGGCAAGCTGCAGGTCCTTTTATTGCCATATGACGTGGGCGTGCTTGCAGCAGTGGCCTGTAATTATACCCACCACAGGTGACAGCTACCAGAGCGCTTTGGTAATAATTTTAGCTGCCTGATCTGATGTTTATGAAGAGCAAACCCTCTTTGTGGTCTGGCTGGAGTTTGCTATATTGTGTTGAAGCCCTTTTTCCTAATTATTTTATTTTATTTTTCATTTTTCCTTAATACATAACGTCTTTCGAAGTCCTGATGTTTTGAAAAAGGTTGTTGTTGACCTTGTTCTAGTTTGTACTCTTCCTATTTATTTTTGCATACCTTGTACTTATTTTGCTTTGTTCAGCACAGCAAAATAATACTGTTGCTTGTTGCTGGGTTTATTTGTATATTTAACACCGCTGAACTCCTGTATCTAACGCCTCGCTAGCAGATATTCTGTGTTCTCCCAGCTGTGAGAGTAATCACGCATTAGCATCTAATTACCTAATTATTATTATTATTTTTTTTTTTTTACCTTTGGCTATTATTTAACTGTATTGGAAAAGGTGAAAATCTCTCTATAGGAAGGCAACACTGGTTCCTTTACTCCCAAGAAAATTGCAAAACTTGGATTATGTCAAAGGTGAATTTAGCTCATGATTTTTATGGTTATCTTGCAGATCTCCATTCTGACTTTAGGAATCTGCCACAAAAATTTTGGACAAGGCTGACGTGTCCACTACCTGAAAGCTGGCTTTTCTCTTGTGCTGTATTTCTTTTTGCAGTCTTAAGTTCTTTAGAGGAACTTGAGATTAAAACTCATGGGCATCTTCTTAATTTTTGATTCTTATCACAAGATTCTGACTTGTAATTCTTCTGAATTGAATGGCAGGCTGAAAACCAAGACAAATTTATCTGCAGTAATTTGCTATCTTATCTGATCCTAAAGGGATGATTTTCCATGTCAAGATCCAGTCATTTTCATTTTCCCAGTTTGCCTGGTGCTTTTTCTGAAAGTTCACTTTATTCATAGACTAGAAATTGCATAAACAAAGATGAAATTAGTATTCTGAGTTGAATGAATGTTGTATCTGCGTGAGACTCATTAAACAGGAGTGTGAGACAGAAGCTACTTACCCACCACTATTGGAAATACCAGAATTTGAGAAGCTTATTTGTAAAATTCCCAAAGTTGGCATAGATTTAGACTCTGCAAGCTGTATGGGAAAAAACATACGGCTCAGCCCAAACAAACAAACAAAAAAGGCAGGAAACTCATAGCATGTAGGATGAAAAAGGTGTATATATAAGGAAGCAAAAATTCCATTAAAATTAAAAATTCTTATACTTAGTGTGCTCTTTTTTCCCCCCTCAGAGCTACAGGTGTATTGATTTTCTTTCAGTCAGCATCTGCTTGGGTTTGTCTCATTATTCACATTACTTTGAGCTGACACCTCTTAGAAAGTACTTTAAAGCACTCAGTTTTACAGGAAGATTGTAGGAATTGACTATTTATCTCCATGTCATTGGTGGAATACTCCTATCAGCATTATTTCTTTCTTTTAATTACAAAAAGGTAGAATTTTATCTTTTTTGAACACAAATGTAAGCTTAGAGCACCACTTCTTTCCCCTGAAGCATAGAGGAAGTTTTTATTCTTCCAAAATAAGGGAATAAGTAGAGACACATCTGTAGGTGGTTTATATCACTCCATTAGCTTCAGCAAACGTGTGTTACTTAACATCAGTTTAAAAAATCTACATCCTCGTTTTGGGCAAAAACTCTTGTGTGAATAGAATGATCAGGTTTTCTGAGAGGAGGAAAAGCCTGTAGATGGCGATGGACCCTCAGGAATGAGCCAGCTCTGGCATTCAGGCTTTTGTCAGTTTTCTTCTGGCAGATTTTCTTTCTCTTGCTTGAACTATTTTATTTTTAATTCACCCTTTCTCTCAGTGCTAATGTAACACTAGTTGCAAAAATCGTGACAACTGGAAGAAATTTCCTATTTGAAGGTAATGCAACATTTTGGTTTTATGATGGAGACAGATACACCTTGAGGGATTTCTCTGAAGGCGTTCTGCTTGTCGGGATTTTTTTTTTTTTTCATTTTTATTTAAAATAAGAAAGAGTTGGATCCTTTACAAGTTCTGAAATAAAAAGAGATTAGTAGAGAAGCTGCAGAGCAAATATACTTTTTGAAAAGTCTGTTCTCATTTAGCTTTACTTTTCTTTATTAGCAACTGAGATGTGCTTTAACTTAGAGATAATTCTTAAGTAACCAGAAAGTTCTTGGGTTGTTTGAGGATAGCAGTAATAGTAAAAATACCTTAAATCAGGATATGTCCCTTCCATAATTTTTCTTTTTCAATATTCAGTTGGAAATAAACCTGGAGCAGTGAGATGACTGCAAAATCCCAGAAATCTGATTTTTTTTTTAATTTTTGCTATTAATTATGTGTGAATTTGACTGCTTCCACAGTAAAGGTTTGCACTGTTACCAGTAACATCAATAGAGTTTTGATCTCTTCCCCCACAACTTCATGAAAATTAAATCTGTTATTCTTAATTGTGGCATCCACCCTGTAGTGAAGCTTAGCTGTTTTCCTTTGGTGTTTTTCTGTGTTTTTTTTTTTCTCTTTCTTTTATTTTTTTTTTAAAGGTAGTGCTGTGCTTTTGAGAAATGTTAATAAATATGTAAAACATGTAGTGTTTTGTACCAGTCTAATATGCTGATTTATTTTACCTTTAGCATCACCTATGTAAAGTCAGCATATTTACTGAGAGATGAGTGCCAAAGGTGAGCAAAAGTCTTCACTAAAACAACAACCTTTGACTACTTTGCTAGCTCAGGTTCAGAACTTTCTACTTTTGTTTTGGGAGAAGTCACTGTCTTCTGTACTTTCCTTCAGCTTTCATCTTTTAATGGAAGAGAAGAGCAGCACATCTCTGTATCAAAGCCAATTGTCAGCTTTCATTAGATGCATTCTATTGTTTGTTCAGATTAGAAATAACTGCATTACACTTTGACTTTGAAGGCTTGCTTGTTTTTAAATATACTGGGTGTATGTGACCTTTTTGTCATTTGTGATGCACTTGGCTTGGCAAATTTGAGATACCCATTTCAACAGCAGCCAAACCTTTTTGTAATGCAGGTACTCCACAAAAAGGCACTTTTTGTAGGTCTACAAAAGTAAAACAAAATCCTGCTGCTAATGAAAAGCATTAATAGCCTCATCTAAATATTTTTAGCCATAAGGGTACCTCAAATGCATTGCCTGGGGGGGAGAACCCCCAGTGCTTAAGGGAAACTGCAGCACCCATTTTTTAGCAGTGGGTGAGCATCCAGTGAGCTGCTTTTATCCTCTTGTTATGTATTGGCTATAGGAGATGTGGCTGCTGTCAGAACATGATGGCAAGAAAGTCTAATTCCATTAAAAATTTGCACTAAGCAAATTTTCTTAAAATGTTTAGAATATTAAATGGGAAATGCATAATTGATACAGTGATATTAGCTTTTTTTTTTTTTTTTTAACTGAACATGCCCATCAGGAATGAGATGATGACTTGTTCTGGCAGTTAAGAAAACTTCCCCAGATACTTCCATGTACACATTTGGGAAAATTATTTGCAATGATATATTTCAATTTCCTTAATAAACTAGACCTGCCTTCCTAATTCCCTTTCCCTTAAGTCCCTCTGCAGGGGTTAAGAAATGAAGTATTTTGAAATTATTATCAGATAACTGTTTCTATGAATAAAGAACTAATCTAAGCTTTTTTTTTTTTTTTTTTTTTTTTTAAATAGATTTATATTCCAAAGCTGGGAAATAAACAGTGGCAGTAGAAAGGAAATATGAGATTAATAAAAATGAAGACATTTTGCAGAGCTACTCTGGATGGTTTTAATCTTGTTTTGTTTCTTTTTCTTTTTTTTTATTTCTTTCCCTTCTTCTGGGAAATAGTACTTCTGCAGCAGCATGTGTTGCAATGAAAGCAATTCTGCTTTCTTTCTTGAAAGTTGTATGAATACTGGCAGAGCCAGTGTCCTTCAGTGCCCAATGAATCCTCTCTCTCACACGGATACCTACAGTAAGACACAGAGTGGAGATCAAATGCTCTGGTTAAAAAGCCTTAGGGAAGCATTATGTGTCTGAGGTCTGATCTATTGTCTAGGAGGTCGGAGAGTGTTAATGCACTCTGCAAAGATTAAACTCCCTCTCTAATTGCTCCAACACTTCCTTAAAGGATTTAAACAGTCAGGAAAGGTGATGCTCCATGTCAGTTTTTGTCTTCTGTCAGCTGTTGAAGTTTATCTGTCTTTTTCCATGGAGGACACTAAATCATGCAAACCAAGCAGTAGCAAAAGCACAGACCCCAAATTAGGACTGAGAGCAATGAATGCTACTGTTTCCAACTATTTCAGCTTTTAAATATTGTAAGTCCTGAGAGCAGGGTTGCTCCTACATTGCCACACCACTTACTTTTGGTTATGGGAGTTCCTGAACTCCCATGAAAATTTTAACTGCTGAATTTGACGGAAAGTCACACTTTTAATTCAGAAGTGCTCACATTGTGGTCTCCACCCCTTATTGCTGAGCTGGTGCTTCCCCAGCACATTACAGCCACAGCTTGTTCATCCCAGGGCAGTGCCACACCTCAGCTACTGGAAGGCACTCTGCTATTTGCTCCCAACATTTTCCTTTCCCTCACTAAATCTGATCAGCATTTGAGTTCTCTTGGTTCATGAAAATTTACTCAGAAATTTGGTGAAGCTCAAGGCAGGAAAGTTTTTCTGCTTCTAAATCAGAATGTCCTGATTTAGTCAGTACCTGACTCTGTCACTGGTTTTTTTTGAAGCAAAATAGAAATTTGAATCAGTGGATCAGAACCACTTAAAATAACCAGTTTATTATTTGGAAGTCTAGATATTTGAAATAGCTTACGTTTGCAAAGGATGCTGCTTTTGCTTGGAAAGTACTTCAGGGCCAAGAAATGAAAAAAAAAAGTGAATGTTACTGAGAAGGGAGAAGCACAGCTCCACCCCAGAAGGACTTGGGAGATTTAATATTTCTGCAACAAGGCCGTGGTATCCTCACACTCGCAGTAGGGTAACATTACTGTAACAAGAGTGGAATTTGACCCATCTTTTTCTAAATGCCCGTTCCTGTTTCACAGACAGATGTGAGTGTGTCCTGTTTCACTGCAGCTCTCACAATGAGACAGCTCTGCCAACCAGAGAGCCATCCTGTAGTTATTTTTTCTGGTGGATCAGAAGCTTTTCAAGTTGATAGTGTCTGTGTTTTTGCTAGTCTTGTAGCATCTAAATGTGTTGGTGTATCAAATCCATTTCACACATAAATGTATAAATATGACCTATATAAATATACATATATTCAATGCCTCTTATCTACACTCTGAGCAGATGAGTAATACAGCTGTTCAAAGGAGAAAAGGATTTTTTTTTTTTTTTTTTTTTTTTTAAAGCCCTCTTGGCTCTGAATCGGAAATTGAGGAGCAGAATTCATCAAGTGTATTCTGATCGTTCTCAGATGGGTAGTTCCTCCTTCCCTTCCTGCATAGCATGTTCCTTTGCACTGTTGCTATATTACATGAAATGTTTCATCTGTATATAAAAATTAAAAATTCAAACAAAAATCTGGCCCACATGAAGAACAGGCCCTTTGGGCATATGGTTCATTATGCATATTCGTTTAATTACTAAAACACTTGGGATGTCTCTACTGCCCTTGCTTTCAACTTGTAAAGTTGGATCTGTTCTGCAGCACAGAATATGTTGAACAGGCATGTGTCATAAAGGACTTCAGTTTTCTCCTGCTTCAAGCTCTATATAATGTTCTTGGCTGAATTGTTAGAATTCACTGATTATTAGTTCAATCCATTGCATCAAAACAGCATTTCAGGATCTCTTTTCTCTTAACACCTTCTCTAACCCCAAAAAAGCAAGTTTTACAGTGGTTCAGAGTTGTGTTTAGTGTTGGAGTAATGTGAGACTCAGGATTTAGATTTCAGGCACATTCCCACAAAGCACCTAAAGCTGCATGTTGAATCTGTATAACTTTTATTAGCTAGGAAGGGATTGCTGTGATAGTGTGACTTTAATTGATTTTCAGGGCAAACAGGTGGTGATGGTTTAGGCATCCCCTGGTCTCCTGCCATTCCTAATTTGGAGTTGCACATATAATAGCTTTATTAAAGTAAACAATCTTCTGGCTTTAGTTTTACCTGAACAGCTGCCTGGAGTTGCAGGAGTCTTGCAATTTTTAAATTTTCTTTTTTAAGATTATTCTGTGTTTTGGAAAGCAAGATGCTACAGGTCTGCTAGTGGAAAATCTCTATTACAAAATCTCTATTACATAGTCGTGCTGTCAATATACAGGGGGTGTTTTTGTGTGTCACTGCTGTTAGCTTACAATGGTAACATATCCAGGGTATAATTACAGTGAGCCTCAGTCAGCTTCATGCATTTGTTCTGTAATGCAGCAATTTTGTCACACTGCAGATGATGAACCTGCTGGAATTGTTTAAGTGTTGTGTAATCACACTGTTCCTGGTGTCCTGGGTGTGTGTCAGGTGTGGGAAGGGCTGGGGTTTGGTTAACTACGTTTTTCCTCTTCACTGTGGGAAATCTATCCCAGGCAGATGAAGAGAATTTCTGGACTCTGGCATGGGGCTCTGTTGGGGAATCCCAGGTACACCTTAAGGACTGAGAATAAATAAACTGCAATTCTCTTCCTGAAAGGATATAATCTCACTGCGCTTTAGAGTTGTTTTTAGATTTCTGGGTTTGTGGTCTTGGTTTACTGGTTTGTTGGTTTGGGATTTTTAAAAATTTTGTTGTTGTTGTTCCTTTGCTCTGTTTCAGTCTGGAAATCTTTTTTTTAGGACTGGAGGTTTTGGAAAAGAGGGTACCAGGCGGTTTTGCACCAATGGTGTTACAGTGATCTATTTCTCTTTTGACTGGGTTTGCTGCCAGGTTCTACAAACCTATTTTTTGATTTTTTCTTTCCCCTCTGTGCCAGAGCTGGAGATGCCAGGGAAGTAACCTTTTGTGTGGTTCTCACTGAACACAGTCTAATTTAACATGTCTGCTTTATTAGAGAGTCCTTTTTCCTTTACTCATTCAGCTCTAATTTACATTTTGAACGCAAAAGGAGGAGTCATTAAAGCAATTTAAACATATCATTTAAGATCCTCATTCTCTACCAATTGAAACCCAGTTGAGAGCCCAGATTTAAGAGCATTTCCACCACCCCTCCTTCCACTGCTGGACAATTACGTCACCATCTGTTCCCTTTCTGCTAATGTTTCTCAAAATGTTAACAAATACATCTCCAAATAAGTGGACATTTATCAGCTCAGCTAATGATAATTTTTTTCATGACCCTTTTAAGGTGTTCACCTTATCCAGAGTAAATGAAATTTGCCTGCATTTTTGCCTTCTTTTAAATAGCACAAATATTTTTTCTGATGCTTTTTGGAAGAATTATTTTCTATAAGATCAGGCTTTTAACTTGCATAATGCCTTTCTTCTGTGCAAATAGATTATAACTTTGTGTATGAGAATAATTCCACAGGTATAACCCTGCTGATAAAAAACCGAAACATTAGAATTTAAAATGACCATTTAATTTATCTACAGTATAAAGCAACAGATTTCTTTTCTTGCATGTCACCTCCTCTTTGTTTTGGGATCTTCTCCAGTCAGCTTGGTCTGCAATAGTAACCCCTCTAGAAATAGCATGCAGATTTATTCCCCTGGCCCATCCCCAGAGGATTACCCCAAAACATAGAAAACAGTTGTAATATTTTTTTTCCTTTTATTTTTTTTTTTCTTCTGATTTTAAGCTTTATTGCTTGAGGGTCTTAACTGTATTTTCGTTGGCACAGGAAATGTAAAATACGTTAGATAAAAGCATGAGGGAAAAATTAGACCAGTCAGCATGTTGGCAAACAGCTATTTCTTCAGTGTCTGCTGCCTAAAAGGATTTGAAATCTTTTACTCTAAAACTGTTGTACATACATAAATATAGAACCCAAAACTCACATTGGAGCTGATTTTGTTTTAACCTCTCTTAGGGATTAGGGATAAAATAGGAGCCACAAGAAAATTGGACAGGGGCACCCACTAGACTTGTGGGCATTGGCTTTGGGGTTTGAATGCACGTTTTAGAGGACAAGGTGCCACCCCCAGAAATGCACCCCTTTGTGTTTTAAATTATCATCCACACTGACTACTGTGCCAGGTAATTGTCAGATAGCTGGAATGCAGTCGAGAAAATCTTCGCTTACACACAGACTTTACTAGTGATAAGTTCAGTGAAATAAATTTAGACTGGGTGCCTCTTCCCTGACCTCCTCATTACAGAAATATATCCATGGATCTTGGTCCCACTTTTCTAGGCTGGGCAACCTTGTTAATGTAACAAAAATAATCAGAATAAAAGAAAACTGTCGCTTTTTAATTAGCTTAGTTTTTGTTTTGTTGTTTTCTCTTTCTGATTCCAGGCATTGTTATGAGTGGGGGATACATCCATTGAATGTGTTAATGACAACAGTAATTCAGGCTCAGAGTGGGGACATTTTGTAAGTGTTTGCAGTCTTGAGTGTAGCATCCCAACCTTCCCTGATGGAGTTTCCGACGGCAGTGTCCCAAGAGGATGGTGGAGAACAGATTGCAATATTGTCAGCTCCTCTGATTTCTCTGCTACTTTTGCAGAACATGCTTCTTCTTAAAGCACTATTTCTTAAGAGTCCTGTGATTGCACATGAATCACAGCTTTCATTTAAAACACAAATGAGTCTCTACTTCCTACCAGCAGCAGAGAAAATGAGATCCCCCTGAAGAGTCTAAATCAGGCAATGACAAAAAAGGCCCTAACACATATTGACTTAAACAGTATGAGTTTTTTCGTGTGTTTTTTGGGACTATTTTTGTTGGTTATGCATCTCTTTTTTTTTTTTTTTTGGAAGTAGGGAGCATTGTTTTTTTTTTTTTTTTCTTTAGCTTTTGAATATTTGGTAAAATTGTAACCATTCTGACCAGAGTACCCATCCTCCACAGGCTTAATTCTTTTACTCCTTTTTATTGTTGAATCCTTACACGTGATATAAATTGTCAAGCACAAGTTGGGTACCTCCCAACAAGTTGGGGCCCTTTTTTCCCCCTTGAGCTCATCCTGGGCCATTCACTCAGCAAGATGCAGTTGGGAAGAGTTGGGATGTGGATATGGCAGGAGGACATGGCTTTGTGTCATTTCACCTATGCAGACAATTGGGTTGGGCAAACATGGCCTGTTGTTTGTTATCCAAAGCATTACCTGAGGAAAAACCCACTAGGTTGATGGACATGGTAATAAATTGTGCAAACATATCCTTTATTTCTACTTCTAGGTTCCGTGCAGTCGCATGTTAGGCAGACTGAGGTTTTTTTGGGGCACAGCTTGATTCTTTGGTTTGGCTTTTGGGATGTTTAAGTGGATTTTTTGTGTCTTTGGTTTTGGATTCCGGTTGTGCTTACACTTGTTTCAAAGAGCTTTTTGTCTTGTGGTACACCCTTAAAAAACTAGTAAGTTGTACACTGGTGTGTGGAGCAATGCAGAGATAATTTGCAATGTGGCATAAATATTTAAAGCCCTGTATTCCTTCAGGTCATTCTTGATTTTGGTCGTTGCCGTTCAATACAGCGCACATTCCGCGCCGCTGTTGAGATGCTCCACGTTCTTCTGCTGGGGACACAAAAAACAAATTGAATCTAAAGTAAATAGGTTTCTTCTGCCAGTGCTGGTTTATTTAAGTATAATTTCTCTTCCTGCCACATTCTCCATTACTGCATTGCAATGAGGGAGTGACTGCTCAGAACTGACCCTCCTTGAGCTCCAGTTTTGCGGCTGTGAAGTGCAGTAAGAGCACGCAGTGAGGTGAGGGAGCACCAGGTGGATGTGGGAAGGAGAGTGTCAGTCACAACGACTCTGGAATGCATCTTTGGAAGAGGATCTTTAGTGGGAAGTACATGCTGCATGGTTTCCTCAACATTTTTTTTTGCCGTGCTGTGAGATGGGGCTGTATTAAGATAATTATCATTCTTTTTAATGGTTTCTTTTTAAAAATGCTCTCACTATTCCGTTCAAAGCCAGCCCAAGAGCACAAGCCTCATTTTTGCACTCCCATAAGGCTGGGCCCTCACCAGGCACCCTGATTTTTGTCAGTGGAGGCTCAGCACTGCTGTGTTCCTGCATCCATATTGCCTATATCTATCTGGAAGAGATGGCTCCATATGCACAGCTATATATGTGCATATGCACAAATGTACTGCTCTCTGTGAGTGTGTTCATTCTCTCTACTCTTGTACTCTCCCTGTCTAAGGGCAGGAATAAGTATCTGTCAGAAATAATTTGTTGTCGACAGGCTTATTGCCTCCAAGGGATTTGAGTGCCCTTTTGGGGAGCCAGTATCTTATGTTATTGGCTAATATCCTGTATTTTGTCTGGAGCAGAGGGACTGAAAACTTAGAAACCCCCTCAAAATAGAAAATTTGTCCCTGAATATTTATTCTCAAAAATGTCTTCTTTTTTATAGAGTTCATTTGTGCACACATGGCAACTTGAAATTGTGTAGCACAGAAATAGGTTAAAGATACAGAATTCCTCTCCCCTGTAAATGAGGGGAAGCACATCTGTCTGTCTCAAATTCACTGATTTGATTTGATTTGTTTTAGTTCAAAACCCAACTTGGACGTTCACAGCAGTATCAGCCCAAGTTTTTCTCCTGCCTTCACAAGTTACACGGAACGTGTTTATAAATCGCAAGAAAACTTCTGGTGAAGCTGTTGGAAGTTTAGAGTTCAGTTAAATTGTGGGTTTTGAAACTTGGAGTTTCAAACAATATTTTTCACAACTCTGCTGATGAGGCATTTCATTAGCATTGGAGCCTACACTGGCTGAGAAAATAACTTTTACTATAGGTTCTTTGCGTGCGTTTAATCTCCTTTCACTTTTATTTCTTCCATCTGATAGAATGTATCATTCTCCTCCCATTGCTGGTGTTGTCCAAGAGTTATTCTCTCACAAAGCACAGCATCCCTCACTGCAGCACAAAGGCTTGCCAGGTCAAAAAAGGCCTGTTAATTTTGCACTTAGAAAAATTGTAATTACTGTGTAGAAAAATAATGCAGAAAATCCTATCTTACGCTAGGTTTCTAAGCCTTTTAAAACTGTTCTATCCCATGACTGTGGGTTTGCTGGTGACAAATGTTTTATGGGCATGTTTTAGTAGACACCCGTCTAAAATCTGTTCTTAATAGTCAGATGCTAAATTGGAACCAGAGCGGCAGAAAAACCAGATTTGAAACGTGTTTCTAAGGGTTTGTTTTTACTTTCAGTTGAGACTGCCTTCTCTCATCTTTTGTACTGCTGTCAAAAGGGCCACTCTCTTGGTTGTTCAAACTCCATGCTTCTTGACAGGAACAGTTGGACCCCTCTTCAATGATTTTCAGATGAAACGGCTTCCAAACCTCCAGAGCTTTAACTTGTAGTTATTAGGCTCTTTGAAATAGCAACACATTAATCAGCTGAAATCAAGTGGTCCTTTCTCCAAGGCTGTGATATTGTTGTTGTCTTTTAGGTAGAGCTGTAGTCTAAATATTAGTTTCAAGAGCTCTTTTTTCTTTTTTTTTTTTCCTCTTTCCCTCTAGATAGGTCTCTCCCATTGCTGTTTCTATTTCGATCATTGTTTTAAAATACTGTGAATTAAAGTGCTCACTTCTATAATAGGCTTTTATACTACCAAATTGCATTAAAAGGAGTACTGTAGAAAACTTGCTTCTACTACTTTAACTCTTAGTTTAGAAATTGGATACTGTGCTTTTAACTTCTCCCACGGAAAGTGTGAAGCCCAGCAGAAAAAGTATCAATTATGCAATTATGTAATGGATGGGTTATGCCTGACAGAACTTGGTCTAACAACAAGAAACATTAAAAAAATGAATGGTTTGTTGAAACTGGACCATTTGAAGCAGGGCTGTGGTTTGTGTCCCTGACTTCTGTGGTACTGGGAAAGTGATCTGAACCTGTTAATGGATTCCCTTGCTAGTTTATGTATTAGGCAAAAGGCAGACTGGGGATGACAAGAAATCAAGAAGATAACTATTCCTTGCATTAGCTATTATTTACATCAGCAGCTGAAGCATTCTTGAGTTCTGGCAAAAAAATATTGATCAGAAAATAATTTAGGGAGCATAATTCAAGACCTTCTCCCATGGATAAGGTATTACTGAGAAGAGAGTAAAAATATCCATGATTGAGGACCTTGTCATTTGGGGAGTGGGTATCTGTGTCACAGGCTGCTGGTGCTGTGGTCAGTGTCAGGGAGTTGCCTGGAAGTTGATATAATAGGACATGGGCCTGCTTGAGATCTGCTTTGAAAACTGATGATGCAGAACTACTCAAAAGGCTGTTAGAACAACAGAAATATTTCTATTTGCTCTATAAACACACTCTGAACTTTTATTATGTACTGTATGTTCACAGCAATCATTTCCCATACCTCCGAGGCTAAATAATTTCTGAATAGCTAAATCAATTTGTCTTGTGTCTGTGTCGTGTCACAGTAATGAAAGTTCCCTGTACTGTGGCAATAACACCAAAGCAGCTCTTGTTAAGGAGACGTGGGAGCTCTATCAAAGCTTCACTGTCTGAGTTATAACTCAGCAGCTGATTAACCAGTCAGCACTAGAAAGGAAGAGACAGCATGCCTCAGCTACCCATTGAGCCTACAGTGAGATCTTGTAATTAAGTTTGAAGTTTTGCTTGAGGTCTGAAACTTAATAATACACAAAATGTACTGTAAGATCTAAAATCACCAAGGTCTTGATTTCGTAGCTTGCCTGAATGACCTGTGATTGCAAGGTTGTGTTGCACTTGCAGCTGAACAGGGTGGTGTTCACATAGGGTGGTGACAGATGCACTAAAACTGGGTCAAGTCCTGCAATTGAGTGAATGAAGAGAGGTTCTTCAAGAGCTTCATTGACTCCGTGTAGGACTTTGCCTGGCTGGCTGCTGGTGGGGTCTTTTTGCTGCATCAAGAGAGAGCTGAGTTTGCTCGTACCCCAGGGAGGTGGTGCAAATGCAACCCCCTCCTATGGGCTGAAACGAATGTTTTGAATTAATATCTGGAAGTAGGAATTTCTATGAAAGGAATTTACATGAGGATTGGATATATGTTTATATGTATGTCTTTTTTAATCTATGTGTGCATGAGAAAGATACCCGTGGAGATATGTGAAATAACACGTCCTCGTTCCTTGAAGTAACATTTAGGGTAGGACAGAAGCTGTTAGCACCTTCACTTTGTCTTAAAAGACAAGGATATATTCATCCAAAGAAGTTGGAATAGCTTCAGAGGAACTCATTCAGGTTAGAACTTTTCATTTATGGGAGATGTTTTAGCTGGGAATATCAAAATTTTTGAAGGTTTTATTAGCTAAAGTTATGCAAGACTCCTATAAGAGAAATCAAGTACCAACTCTTGGCCTGGATTCATGTGTTTCTGTTGCCTTGCTTACATACTAAATGTGGCTGTGTGAATCATTATCACTTCTAATTTTTTAGTATGTTGAAAAACAGGATCAAAATGGGAAATAAAAAAACAACAACAAAACAAACCAAACGAAACCCAAATTGTCTTCCACATTCTTGTGCTGCAAATCAATAGCATGGGGATATATTTCCTGGATGTCAGCCCATTTTATAAATTAATATATCTCAAAGATTGCTTTACTGGCCAACAAATGCCAGGAACAAGATGACAGTGTAATTCCTTTCGTAGCAATAGCTAACATGAAATCAGGTGCACTCCAGAAAATGCAAGTGCTGTTTGGGCAAGGTTATGGATACAGGCATTGTTTCTTGGTTTGGGTTTGGCCCATGGTAGGTATTAACTGGCCATTTGTCTGATGTCAGACAATGATTTTTGTTTAAAAAGTTACAACAGCTGTTGTTTTGTGGGGGGTGTAAATTCTCACACTGCTGAATGCAATGGAAAGTGTTTCTTTGGTACAGTGTGGTTACACTTTCAGGTCCATAATACAAAATACATTGCCATAAATATCCCATTCTACAACTGCCAACATTGTCTTTATGTATTTATTGTATTTGGCAGGCCAAGGATGAGGGGAGGTGGAGATTTAGCTTCCTCATCACCCATGGAGTTTTCCCTTTGTTGTTGTTTGAGATACTTTTACTGGATCTGGCTCATTTCCATTTACCTGTATTATTCTAAAAATGTGATTGTAGTTTCTGATCAAACCAGCTTCTTCTGGGGAAAGAAAAATCAGAAAAATATGTTTGTACCTTGTCTTTGAAGGAGATTGCTTAAAATAGCTTCAAGTTGCTACCAGCATTAGACAGTTGTTCTGGAAACACTATGTATGAGTAGAAAAGGAAATGGGATCACAACATACATTTTATGGCAGTTCTGGATTTGGTTTATTAACTTTGCATTGCCAACCCCTCCAAGTTTGCAGTCTGTTCAGGTGTTGTTGGTACTTGTAATATAGGATTGCAGTTTGGCTTGATAGAATTTTTTTGAAAAATCCTACGTGCTTTTTAGATCCCCATCGTGTTCTTTGTGTATTTCGTGGCTCCAGTTTGGCTTCTGGTTTTGCTTTTAATGGGTTTTGTCAGATACCAGTCAAAACACACAGACAAGTTTTTAGGAAACGACACTCCAAAGAACCAGTGAAATCAGAATATGCTGGGCTGAAAAATGGCATGAGTATGAGAATGGAGACTAGGCCAACTGGAACCCTTTCCAAAATAATGCATCATTGTGCAACCCAAGACCTTGCCTCCTGCAAGGTGTCAGTCCTTTCTGTGTGCTGCTGTGCCAAGAGTACAGGTGGATTAATGGTGAAGATGCATTTGCTGATCATCCCCTGTGGAGTGACAAGGGAGCTCCATGGCTCCAGTTGCACAAGAGGAAAATGCTCTTCCCCAGCCTGGGAAAGACCCCCTGGTTTGATGAAGTGGAACAGGTTTGTCTCTCTAAGTGCATCTGTTGTACACCAGCAGTAAGGACAAAAGGCTTTCAGGCTGGAGGGGTCCCAGGAAGGAGTGGAGAAAGCCTTTGGACTGACTTCAGGCCTTCCCCTTCCCCAGGTACAACGAGCAGCAGCTTAATGAATTCACACAGAATAGAGGGAGCAGATTTCTTTGCCAAAATAATAATAACCCGAATGAGGTTAGCAGGGATTCAAGGGTGAATGTACAGTGGTAGTGACTGACAGCCTGTCTTATGTGTCCTTCTCTTTCAACACTTGTATGTATTCTCCCAGGTATTTGTGGTCACCGTCTGGACCGTGGAGCTGTACATGGTGCCCCTGGCTTTGCTGGTGCTCTTTGCATACAATTTCTCCCTCGTCACAACAGGGAAGGTCAATAATGCCCAGGATGCCCAGGCAAGTAGAGTGGCAGTAACATTTCTGGCAGCCCAGGTTTGCCCCTGAGCGAAGCATTGCATGTTTTAATGGCATTAAGCTGGTTGTGTAGCTAAACAGCACTTCTGTTTCCACGTTACTGATGAGAAACCTCAATTCTCTCAGTTTTCATTATTCAGTTAAAGCAGTAAGCCATTTGAATAGTAGGAGAAGAAGACAAGAGTGTGTAGGAGGAGGATTTAACTTATTAAATAACTGCAAATGTTTTTAAGTTGAATTAAGAAAGGTTTGCAAACCAGAAAGTTCCTAAAAGCCATTCCCCTTCTACCATTACACCTTGCAATGCACTAATGATTCATGTTTCACAGAGGAGGAAAGTCAATAGCATCCAAAAGAGAATGTAGTTCTTTTAAACCTTGTCCTGTGATCTGAGGTCTTAAGAAGCTTTTATTCCTCCTTCCCACCCCCAGCTCTTAAAGACAGTTTTTTCCCCCCAGAAATTTAGCCTTTGGGTTTTAACTTGGGAGAAAGGAAGTTTTAAGTACAGAAATAATCACCAAGTGTGACAAAGTGCTACTGTTGGGGTATGAAAGGATTGTTTGATGTTGAGCACTGTTTTCAACAGTGGTAATTACAGCTAGAAAGGAGAGTATATTCATGAATGTCCATAATATTCTGTTTTTAAAAGTGAAACAAATACAGTAATGAAATAGAAGTCAAAGGAGCACTTTCTTCTAACTTTTGGTTAAAAGATATTGATGTTGGTAACCATGAAGAATACCTTTACCTGAATGAGTCAAGTGGATTTTAGACAAAGGCATAGTATCCTAGAATTAAAAAGTCAATAGCTGGTTTATTAGTTTTAGCATGAAATTTTTCTCCTGGTTTAGTTTTCATCCACTCCAAAGTAGAAAGATTCTTAGAAAACAGGAGAAGTTGCATTATCCAGATCAGAGGAGGCTTAATTTGAAAACATGGTAAAAGAAATGCCTTTCTCCAGTTTCAGCCAAGTCCAAAATAATGCAGAAAGATACTGTCTTCAGTGACTACTTGATTTCATCAAGAAAAGCAGAACTTCCCATGTGGGAGAATCCCAGGCAAACAGATGTTTTTGTTTTTAATACAAAAGACAGTAAAAAAAATAGCAATAATAACTTACCCAGAGGAAAAAAAGATACACAGAGAGTGCCTTCCAGCCCCTTCCCTCATCCTGTGGTGAGTTTGTTGCATGTTCAGGTGAGGAGAGTCTCACATAAGACAGAAAAATTAAGCAGAGCATCATTTAGGTGGACAGTGCAAAAAGGCTATTTCTAAAAATATACCTAATTGTGGTAATACTGAAGAAAGGTCCATCAGGAACTTGGCTCTGTTCCTGTCTCACATTCTGTAAGCAATGCCATGCCATGAAATTCAGGGGTGCATTTTGCATAAGCACAATCACACGTCTGCCAAAGTGCTTTGCAGGATTGGGATCATATGGAACAAGTAGTCAAAGTGCCTTTAATATTACCTGATTCCTTTTTTATGTGTGTCTATGATTCTAACCATCTGTAGGTCAAAAATAGACAATCAGGTGCTAGCCTGAGTCACATCTGTCCTGCAGATGAGAAAAGGGTTTCTTCAAAATACCAGTGCTTTTTACACAGTCATTTATTTATTTTCTGCTTCTTCAGGCCTTGGCTGGCTATTAACTGCCTTTGGTTTTTGTGTGCCAGCACTCTCATTTTGTATATACAGAGGAATGCAAGCAAGAGTCTTTGTAAAAGTGAACCTCAAATTCTCTCTGATTTCTGTGCTATAAAATGTGAATAACAGTATTAACCTTGTACTCCTGATCCACTTGCCAGGAGGCTAAATTCGGGAATATTGGTAAAATATTTTATGATTTACAGATGGGGAGCTTCTATAGAAATTTAAACCATGATCAGTGTTAATTCAGCTGCTTAGGGCATTCCAGAGAGCCAAAGAATAAATCTGTGTATCTGAACTCCCAGTGCCTTTTACATCCTAGATGCAACTGCTTTTTAGGGGAAAAAAAAGAAATTAAAAAATCCTGACAGAGAAACACCCAACCCCCTAAGAAACCCTAAATCCAAAACATCTTTTTATTGTGATTCTTCACATTCTTTGCATGTTTGCTGTATTTAAACTCATAGTACACAGATTCAAATGTAGCTATTAAATAACCAAGAAAAAAAACTGGAGGACCCTGTTAAAGGCTCAGTTTATTAAATACCTGAATTGAAAGCCAAGTGCTCCTAATTCCAAGCCTTTGCCAAGTCTTTTGTTTTCTGTCCTACCTGTCAGCACAGAAGTTAAAAGGAGGAAATAATGCTGCATAGAAATCTGCCTGTGATTCTATGTGAGATTGATTATCTTCATACTAATGTGTTTTCTAAAGTCTAATGTTTCAGTAATGGCCCTAAAGGGAGGGAGCAGTCATTGTGGCAGTGGGGATGGAACAAGTTGAGTATAGAGTCCTCAGCCTTGACATACCAGTTGGTTCATTTGCAAGACTGAGAACAAAGCTGTTTACAGATAGTAAAAGTTGGCAATGTGTTTGAAAGCCTGTTGCCTTCAGATTACTGGACACAGCCACTAATGCTTTATTTAGACTTGAAATTTGTATAGGACATTGCATTGCTCTGTTCAGAATACCACAAAAAAGAGAGGTCCTTGAATATAAAACACTGTTTTGGAAAGGAGAAAATGGTGGGGGTTTTTTATGACTTTCAATAGAAGTGGGAGAAAATTGTATAGTGAAACATTGTGGGAGTATCATAAGTTTTTTGAACATTGCCTTTCACTAAAAAATAAGTGTTGTGTTTTGTAATATGGACATCTGCTTCTGCAGGAGCTTATGGGCTTGGATGAAGACGAGGATGAAGATGATAAGGTGAGCATATCTCACGACTGTGTTGGCTAGAATCAGAGGGAAGGTGGGAGAACACAAACAAATGATCTCCCCATAAATCTTCAGTTACTATCTGTACTGACTGGGAAAACACTTGTCAGCAGTTTGCTGCTTGGCAAGTTTGAAAGTAGGAAAGGGCTTGGTTTGTGTAGCATTCCAAAGTGGCAGTACCTGTGTGAGACCTGAGCACCAGCTGACTCTGAGCAGCCCCAGGCTGTGCCTGACCTTGCAGTGGGCACACACTCATGAATGTGCACCTACAGGGGTGTGTGTGGATGGAGGAGGTGCAAAGATGGACACAAGGATGTACAATCCCCCCTTGCTGCTGTTCTGAGCGCTGGGTGACATTCTTTACTAATGGCCATTCCCAAATGATTTGGCATTTCCACTTCAGTAGGCCAGAATTGGTGTGATTTGTGGAGGGCTGGTTAGAATTTTCTCAACATTTCTTTCAGAGCCTGGGAAAAAAAAACAAAAAAAAACACTTTTAGTTCAGCGGCTGAAATGTGGAAAGAATTGGAATTGGCAAGGCCTGTTTTTTATTTTATTGGAACATACTTACTCATTCTTCTCACTGTGAAAAATGCATTGGATTTTTTTCCAAGTTTATCAAACCACAGTGACAAATGATAAAAGGATTAGAGGGCATGACATATGAAGAAAGATTAAGAGAACTTAATGTATACAGCTTGAAAAAACATAAGTAAGTGAAGGAGGATCTGATAATCTATAAATACTTTAAAGCTAAAAGGTGAGGAATTATTTAACGAGCAACAGCATGCAAAGGAACATTAGCTGTTAGGAAGAAAATGTTCATGAGGGGATGTGAAACTTTCAAATTGCATACTAAGTTAATAAGACTCTTCCTGAATATTCTGTGTTTTAAAAATGCTACAGTGCAATTGTTGATAATTAAGAAGTAAATCAATAACTCAGCTAGCAAATGCATCTTAACTCTTCTCAGTCACAGACCCTAGGATTGAAGCTCAGCAGACTAATTGATGGGAACAGTTATTTAAATTTAACTTGCTCTTCCGCTGTGGTTATATTTTAATGAGCAACCAGAAATCCATCAAAGTTATAAAGTGAAGTTTAGGCAATCCAGCTGAATTACAGGTTTCTTGCAACACACAATAGTTGTTTAAGTGTTCTCATTTATAATTTACTCTTTGCATCATAAAATTCATCAACTGAACGGACCAATATCTGAAAATCATCAGAAGTTGCTAAATGAAAGTTGCATTTTTTTTCAAAAGAATACTGTGTACCTGTAAAAGTCAATAATTTCTCTTCAGTAGGTTCCTGATTCTAGACACCTGTAAATATTATTTGTGTGATGCCTAAAGGTGTAACTTATTCACTGGAACAATCCCATTTACTTTTTTCTATTTTAATATTCCTGGTTTTCCTTTGTAAGTGCTGAGGTGGGAAAAGAGAAGTAAGAGTGTATTAAATAGGTATCAAATCCTCTGTTTCCTGTGGTGTGCAATAGATTCATTGCTGCAATGCTAAAATATTCTAGGTTATATTTACCCTACATTTAACTCCAGCGACTTTGGTTCTCTCTACAGATACAACTGGGTTACTTCAATATGGATTTAGTGATTTTAGCCTCCCCCCAAATAGCTTCACTGTCATTCCCTTTCTTGGTTTATTTTAAGTAAGTGTGCAGGTTTGGTAAAACTCATGAGTCAGTGTCGAGCTGTTGATGGTTTGGCCCTACCATTTTGTAATGGGAGCTGCCTCTCTCTCCATTTCACACACACTCCACGACTCTCTGACACAGAGAGCTGGTAGCACTGGCTAAAGCCTCTCACAGTAGACACCCCCAGCAAGCTTTCTCATGAAGATAACACTTTACATCCCAACATTACAGTAATAACTCATAATTCATTGTAATTGTTATGGTTCTATGGAATTCTGACACAGACTTGCCAGGAGAGACAATTGCCAGCCCCTACATTTGTCCCATGTCCAGTGCTGTGCAGAATTGCCTTAATGTCTTTACTGTGCAGTGAGGGGCCACTCTTGCACTCCCATGACTTGCATCTTCAAGTACATTAGGTTATTCTAAGTCACTTTTCCAAGTCTGAGGGTGGCCAGTGCTCTCTGGGGAGTGTAAGAAAAATGTAATTTTATGACACTATCTCATGGCAATGTCAACATTTAAACAGACAAGTCTACTTTAAAAAGAAGTCTGTGTATTTTTTTTCCTCCCTAATACAAGAGCTCCAAAAGTTGAAATCCGCTAGTTGGGTTGTGGTGTACGAGGTCACTGTTTCTGTTTCCTGTCATCCTGCTGTATCAAAATAGTCACACACAGAGCCCTTCTGGGTTCTGCTGCCTGTTAGACATAACAGACCGTGCTTCTGGGAATTGTAACACACCCTCGAAGAGATGAACTGTTTACAAATTATAAATACACAGACACTTAGTTCAAAAACCCAAGAGCAGATTAACTCCCTCCACCTAGATTATCTGTCTTAAATGACAGGGCTTAATTGCTGACTCCCCCATCCTTTCCCCCTCTGCCCTCCCCACATACCAGCACGAAGGGCTGTAAAAGATAGCAGTGCTCTGTCCCTTTGGCACGAGCTCTTCCGTGGATAAATGCCTTCTCGGATTTGTGCCATCTTGGACACGGAGTTCAGGCTGTGTCCTGTCAGCTCTGGGGTCTGTCAGGCTGAGTAAGGGTTGTTTCAAAATTACATCACTGGAGCATCTTTGGTCTTCCAGTAAGAAGGTATAGACCGCATGCAACTCAGTTTAAGTTGCCTGATTGTTGACCAGTTCTATTAATTTTATTTTTTTTTCCTGTTTCTGATAATGACTGTAGAGTTTCAAGAGCAGACAGTTACCCTGTGAATGATTGTGTCATAGCAGCTGACTGGAAGGACCCTTGGAGTCTACTCCATTGTCTAAATAAAAGTTTACATCTCCACAACAGACAAAACTTAATTTACTACTCTTTTCAGATCTGGTAGCTGATTCAAAAGAAAATCAGAGATAAAACTGAATCAACAACAATTTTTTTTGGGGTGGGGGGGGAGGTTTGGGGTTTTTTTTGAGAGTTTCTGTCCTGTGGTGAGCCAGTATAGTCCTGCTTAGCTACTGCAGTGTAACAGGGAAGAATCAAATGATACTGTGGCTTTAAGCCAAGTTATTTGACAACTTACAAGAAATATTTAGTATCTCATGTATTGGGAAAAAAAAAAAAACACAAGTGGAAAAATATCACTAAAGAGTAAAAATTCAATGCCTTTAATGTAGGAAATTCTCTGTCAAAAATAGGTACCAAAGATATACAAAGTTTTATGAACACAATTCAAAAAGACTCCAGCCAAACAAATTAAAGTCAAATTCATCCAGTAGCAAACAGCTGACATTTTCCATTTGAGTTAGATTCAGCATGTGGAAACCTTCCGTATGGATCTTATTTGTACGGGTGGATTACGATGAAAATTGCATTAATTTTCTCCGCAGTAAAGGTCAGTAATTGAAACATGAACCAAGAGTCTATTGTGTAAGATGCTATATCCCCATACTTAGGAAAGGTCATTCAAGACAATATCATCTCATTGTTTTCTTCCCTGGAAGTATAAATAATTTGATTAGGTTTTTTTCTCTTTCTCTTCAATACAACAATTGCAATATAATATTTCAACATCCCCCATTAAGATTGCTGAAGAGAAATTATGGTAAGGACTTGAAAATGCCCCGTGATACACAGGGTATGTTCAGACTTACAAGGAGCATCCACATCCTCCACAAAATTATGGGCAAAAGGACTCAGTTCAGGGCTTCCTGTGATTTCGCTTTGCTCTTTTCTTAGGAACCTTCTTTGTAGAAGAAACTGGAAATTAAATGGCCTCTTGTTAAATCTTATTTGCACAGCAGCATTATCTAGGGCTGATCTTATCCATAGGCATCCCATAAATAGGCACCCATCCCATAAATTCTAACATCAGTGCCATGAGCCACCATTCACAGGTTTAGAGGTGATGGGGAGAGGAGGTGAAAAGAGGTTCTTGCAGAGATATCCTCACAAAGAAACCTTAGCAGCCCTATGGCACTCCAGAATTCTCCCTCTTAAAGAGAATTACCTACCTAGATACAGGTGAAAGCCAACACTGTAACTTTCTAAATCTCTGGAGGAATATTAAGTGGACCTAGGCAGGTCACAGAGCTGAGCACATGAGCCTCAGGGAGTTCTCCTCCCTTAAAAATTCCAACTATTTAAAATATTGTTAAATTCTGTATTGAATTGACCAAGTACATGAATAGATGTCTCTTCATCTTGTACCCCAAATTGCTAAAGATCATTACCTAGATTATAGATGACGAGCCAGTAGTTTTAGGTCTAATAACTATGTGATTATTCTTAAGTCTCATGTGTTTCTAGGAGAATGCACTTATTTTGTCAAAATTTATTTTCTTTCCCTTTCTGTTTTTTAAATCAAAGATGATTGATGACTTTTTATCTCCATTCAGGATTGATTCTTGTTGCTTCTTAAGCATGTGTTCCTCACCTGAATTGTGTTTTATTCTATTGTAACTGCTAATATTGCTTGAAAAATTGTGGCAATGCCAGTGGACTTTGGGTTACTTTACAAGTCTATGAAAACGTGAGCGAGTACAGAAAATGCTTCTTAAGTCCCCTGCATTTCATGCCTGTGCATGGAAAAATAAACTGAATTACAACCTAGGGTTTTTCACAAAGGAATTTTCTTGGGCTTGGCTTAGGAGACTTTTGCTGGATCCCTGTGCGTGGATGAAATTCATCTTATGCAGGCAGAGAAAGTGCAGGCATGGCTGAACAAGGCGTGGAGTGGTCATCTTCTGCCCTTCAGGGAATGTTCCCAGCCTGAGCTGTAGGATCATGTGCTATTGCTTTCCAAATGTGTCCTTTTAGGACCGATGCTGCTCTCCTTCATACCAGTCTGAAGTGATTCTATTGGCTCTGGTGGAATTATTCCAGATTTCACACCTTTTTAACTGAGAGCATAAATTGACCTGTATGTGTTGCATTTCCTCTATTTGGTAATTATTTCAAGTACACTCAGATTCGCTAAATTTCCACAGGCAGGCACATTTGCAGCATGGTGTTAATAAACAAAAAGATCCCGTGATGCACAGTTTCAGGACTGCACGAGGCAGTTGCTCAGAGTTTGGCAGCCGTCCCCTCCGCGTGCCCATCCTCCTGGAAGTGCTGAGGAGCTCTCGGAGCAGAGTTTGCAGCACAGGGCAGGGAAGTGACTCAGCAAAGCCGATTGCTGGGCTCCTCTCAGCAGCCCTAGGCTCCCATCGAAGGCAGGAGCCAGTTCAAGGTTGCTGTGGTGACTGTTTGCAAAGCTCTGTCTGGAATTCATTTTAGCTACCAAGAGACTGTCTGTCACTCCATGGCTGCCACCTCCCACAAGAGCTTGGTTCTGCTGCTAGACTGGAGCGTTAGCAAAGTGTTCCCTGCAGACAATGGAGGACAGTGGTCTGCTGTTGATACCCAATAAAATCCTTTTGGTTTCAGAAGTTCTTCATGGACGAGTATTTTGGCCTTAAGATTTGGTTTTGATGGACACCAGTAAGGTCAGAGTTTTGTAGTCCAGCAGAGAACAAGTTGTGAATTAAATCCAACTTTGGTTAACTGCTTTTCTCTAAATAACTACAGCATGTTTTGTTGGGGTTTTTTAAAAGCAGAATAATAGTGGAGCAAAAAGGAATGTATGCCTGAGCTATTTTCCTTTCTTTTCCCTTTCCATCAATCTTGTTTGTAGCTAATACACTGAAGAATTAATAACTGGTTCATTAGATAAATCCTGGTAAAACACTCTCCTAATGTGCTTGTAGCAGCAGTAGCATAATGAGACAGCTACTGTAAGAAAGCTAATCCTGAAAGTTAGGCCAGCCCAAGGCTAGGCAGACTATTTCTTCCAATCCCTGAAGAAATTCAGGATTTTCATTCCTGACTGAGCTGCCTGTATCCTGTTTTCTTCCTCCTTTTGTATTAATCCATATTTATGTTTTCTCCTCCCCTTTTCCACATCTTTGCCCCCAAGTATTCCTCAGCTTTATATATTGAGTTTCCCTTGGCACACCAGAAATCTGCTGATGAATACCACTTGTTTGAAAGTTGCATGCAAGATTTTTCTCTGCAAGTGTTTTCTATGAAATCCAAGTGAGCAAGTATTATGTAGAACTTACCCATGGCTTCAAGCCTAACTTTTCGTTGTGTGCATATGATATTTGCAGTATGCATCAGAAATACACTTAGAGAACAACAGCAAAAATTGTCTGTGCATTTGGAGCGTCACTTGCTGGTTTGGATGTATCCAGAGGAAAAATATTTGAAGGATAGATTTAAAAAATAGGAAACAGCTTTCTGTAAAGATGAAAGCTATTAATCATTGAAACAAATGATCAAAAGAAGTTAGGGGATCTCCACCATCCAAGCTTTGAATTTAGTAATGGATGCTTGGCTAGAGAAGAAGCACTAACGGGTGGCATTTGGCCTTTGTTCCAGTGCAGACGATTGAAGAATTTTGCCTTCAGTGTCTTCCCCCATAACTCTTAGGATTTTCCCTTGCAAGACCAGCTCTGACTGTTGTAGCTCACCCGTTGTGAATTGCTGTGTGAGTGCTGGGGACATCCTGTCCTGGCCTGCCCCAAATTCCCACCCTTTTAAAGTCTCCAGCACTGGGAGCCCCTCCATGCTGTGGCTGTGTGAAGGTTTCTTTTGTAACTGACCCTAAATGTCTCAGAGCAGCATAAGTTCCTTCCAAGGAAGGGAGATGCCAGAGCTGTGGTAACTCTTCAAGTGTGTTTATATGTCCTGTTTTACTGTTCAATATTTCAGAAATAGAAAAAGCTAGGAGCACCTTCTGGTACAGCAGAGAGTTGGTGTCTTCATTTCTGAGTTCAAATTGATGTATGTTAGCTGCAGAAAAAAGACTTAATTTCTGAAATTGCTGGATCTTGGTTGGTGTTAGGTTTTTTTTTTTTTTTTTTTTTTTTTTTTACCTCCCCTGACATTCTTAATCTTTTGTAAACCCCCTTTTGTGGTTTTGTTCAGGCAATTAATGTAGAAATGAAGGGTTCTTAAATCAGGATATGCAAGGCAGAGTTGAAGTAACACACTGATTATATAATAAATTCTCAGTTGTAAATTCATTTTGATGGAGTTAATTCTTTCCCAGGGGCTGAGGACTAGTTTTGGTCCACCCACAGTGCTGTAATCAGCTAAGAAATAAAGGAGAAACAGGCCTTGAATTAATGGAAGCTATCACGACTGGTTTTAGGGAAATAATGCCAGAAACAGGCAGGATATTTCATTTTCAATTAATGCAGAAGCTTCTGAGCTGCAATCTTAAACTGTTGGTGTCCAAATCCAGTTTTCAAGCAGTATAATACATTGAGTCCAAAAGAAATCAGAAAGGAATGATACCTGAAGAGGATGGAGAAGAATTGTCTGGGTGGTTGCTGGCACCTTGCATGGATGAGGAAGTGTGTTTAGTGGAAGATGTATTTGGATTCTTTTTTTACATTTTCCACTAACATGGTAGTGTTCAAATATAGCTTTCTCTATGACAGTTACCTATTTACTAATAAATAGGGTCCAGTGACTGTCATCCTGATGGACTCTTAGTGCTTCTCACAGTGGTTTTTTTGTGAGGTGCTGGCTTCACAAAGCATAAACAACGCTCCAGAGCCTAAATAATTTGGAAAATCCCGTTTCTTGTACTTCATTTGTCTGCTTCTCTGTTGCTTAACTAGTGACCTAATAATCCTCTCCATGTGTTTAGACTGCAGGTTTCCAGAACAAAACAACAATGACAAAGAAACGATGCTGACAGATTCCCAGGATTTTCACATGATTATGCACACTGTGCATACACACAGTTGCAGCCTATATTTCTCTTGAACAACTGATTTTATTTGCAAGGTTTTCTAATCCCAGTTGTTCTCTGCCCTTACATTGGTTGGCCGTATTTTGCATCAGAAATTGAAAGCACTGTTGTCCAGGGGCGATTTTAGTGTGGTGAGCATGGACATGCAGTTGTCATAACTTAGGGACTGGCAGTTTCTGGTTTATTTTCTGACTCTGTTTTGTGGCTGCAGCAGGAGTTGTGTTGTTTTGTGTTGTGTTGGTTAAACTGCATTATCACCACATCTCTGAGCTCCATGAGGGATGTGTAAATGAAGTCAGCATGATGCAGACAGAGCTGGCAGATGATCTGCCTTGCAGCTCTGGGCAGCAAGAGTAGGCTTGCCCTGCAATATCACTTCATTTAAGTGGTCTGCCTGAATTTGGACAGAGTGAAATTCCCACTGTCTGGTTTTCCGTGAGCTGCTCCCCAGCTTCTGCTTCCAATTTTGGTAGAAAAAAGCCAACTATGGCTAAAGGACCATTGTACCATTCCAGTGAAGAAATAGTTAAATATAATTTCAATGTGTCATTTACATTTGAGCCTAACGAGGTTATAACTGGAGCTGTGTGAAAATGACTTTTTGGTGCTATTTTCACATAAACTGACTATTTATTTATTTATTTTGTTCTGGGGTTATTTCACACCCCAAGGGTTTCATTTTTGTTGGTTGTTTTATTAATGTAAAAATACTCATTTTCACACCCAAATGTGTGATTATTTAAAATGCTGCTTCTATTCATTGTGCACTGACGTGCAACCTAAAGGCAAATATTCAAATGTCTGGAGCTTGATAACTCCATGGTGGTTTTGGCTGGGTTTTTAAACTCAGAAATTGCTGGGGAGAGAAATGGGCAGTAAGTAATTCAAAGTGGTATAAGGGCTGCATTCCCTTGCCTGCCTCTTAGCACCCAAGGATGGGTCACAGGTTATTCCAGCACCCTCTCTAGAGTGGTACCCTGTCTCGGCCCCATACAGACCCTCTCCCAGCATGGTAGTGCCAAAACGTGGGAACAAGAGCCCTCACCTCTGTGGCCCTCTGTGATGTTAAATAGCCTCTGACCCTGTCCTGCATGGAGGAACAATGTGGATGACAACACAGAGGCAGAATTGCAGCAGTGTTGATGCAAAAGCCTCTGGCCCTGCCTCATTCCCACCCACCCTTTCCTCTACATTGACTGGTGTGGGCCGCAGAGAACAAGGATACAAAATGCTCTTTACCATCATCTCCCCTCTCTGGGAACAGATTGGTTAAAACACAGCTTAAAATGTTTTGTTGGTTTGTCTTTTGTTGTTTTATTTTTTTTTCCTAAATTGGACTGATTTTTAAGTGTCTAAATGTGATGCAAAATCAGTGTCCAGGGCTCTACACTTTGTAATAAGTGAATGTTTTGCTGATTTCTTGCTAGAATATCTGCAGCCATGCCAATTTGCATGCCTGTATGTGTGTTAGATTGCTGGCAAAGAAATGCTGAATGCTGATAATTGTATACTGGTTTTCAAGCCTGATTTAAGTAATTTTGATTTTTAATTCATTCTGATCTTCCTCTTTATTTCTGCACATGTGTAGTGATGTCCTGTAGTGTTGTTGCCTAAAATAAGCAGTAAGAAATGAAGTTTAGATGGCCGCTGTAAAGGGAAAATGACATTTTTTTTCTTTTGATCCTTTCCCCCCCCACCCAGTAAATGAATAAATCTTTGTATGCAGAATGCTCAAAAATATTGCATTCACTATCTTGCTGCTAATTTATATACACAAACCAGCATGGCTGTGGGAAGCCTTCAAAGCTCAGAAAAGTGGTATTTAGAAATTCTGCACAAGAATATTTTTGTTCTTGAGGAGCACGGAGCAGCCAGCACTCCACACCAGGAGTGCTCAGCACCTCTTGTGCTTTGGCATCCAATTGTGTGAAATCCTGGTTGAGATCCTGCAGTCAAATTGTGTTAGAAGATGAAGAAACCTCTGCCCATGTGTTGAGGAAAAGGAAGAAAACAGGGTTCTGTACAAATAATGTTAGTTCTATGTGATAAACCCAGGGTATTTGTTCTGTCCTTCCTTCAGTGAAATACTTGAGGTCATGGGTGGATCAGCAGTGCTGGAAACCTTAGTTTCACCGTATGTCTGTGAAACCGTAGCAAATTATTAAAAGATACGGTTTTCTGGTTTCTTTTGATTAGGAATCTGAGAAAAAGGGGCTAATTGAGAGAATCCACATGGTTCAAGAGATCATCATAGCTGTTCAAAGCATCCTGGAAGAAATAGCATCATTTGGAGAGAGGATTAAAAAGTAAGTAATAATTTTTTCTTGCTTAACCATGATTTGAACAGGAGCAGAACCAGGAGGATCAAGGTGGAGTAATTGTCTCGCTCCAAAAATGTGGCAGGATAAGCTGGCCAGTGCCACCACTGCTTCTTCTCTTACAGTCCTTTGTTCCAAAAAACCTTTGTACACCATAGAGAAGAGGTTCTTTACTGATGTGGAGAGCACAGAGAAGGGGAGAAGCAGTGTTCTTTACTGATGTAGCTTTCATGTTTGCCTGATTTTCTGGTCCTGCTTGTTTGTGATGGGGTGGGGAGTCATGGATGCCACAGATACTGCTCGAAGATGTGGGCACAGAGGCATCAGGCATTTCTTTTCAGTCCCATCACAGAAAGTGGGTACTGATGGTCAGTGTAGCCTTTCCCATGCCCTCCCCATCCTGACCTGGCTATGGGTGTTGCCAGTCACTTGTGTCCTTGACCCACACATTGATCTTCTGTCTTTACCATTTTGAGCTGTCTGCTTCCTGTTGGTGCCACGAGTAAGCCCAAAGGGGTTTTTCAGGGTCTCATGTCAAGGGGGGAGGCACAGAGGGTATTCCTGACCTTACAAAGGAGGGAGGTGAAAAGCCTAAAAAAAAAAAAAAATCCCACACACAAACACACACAAACCTTTTATAACTCAGTCTTTATTGGAGCTTAATTGATCCATATTGTTGTCTGTTTTGAACACAAAGTGATGGTTTGTGACCGAGCCTCACTTTAATGAGGAGCTGGGTTCAAGCTAAAAATACAGCAACCCCATGTGCTGTGGTGCCATGCTGGACACCCCAGCTGGGGTGGAAGTGGCCCAAAGATATATTCCAGTCTATGAACAGGGCACTGTTCTGCCCAGCTGCATGGCAGGAAGACTCAAAGCACTTAAACACTGTTAATTCTTGTATTCATTTTGGTAACAATGGTCTTAAAGAACACGTTGGGTATTAATGTGGACGCCCGATGTAATTTCAGAAGAATTCTGTTGTAGCTCGGCAGTGATGTGCCATTAAAAATTGCTATCAAAGTTTTTTTTGTAAGTGACAGACTGAATTGTGCTACAGTTTCCGTCTGTCACTCCAGTTACACAATCATACGGAGTTTTCATAGTTTAACTCAATTGAGCTGTTTTGCTATTTTTTTTGCTTTAGCTTAAGCTACATTGATTGATAATGATGGGTCCTCTCCCACCTATTTTTACTTAATATTTAATATGTCTGTTGAAGCTTAAATGTAATTCTTGAAGCGTCCTATTAATTTTATCTGTCAAGGGAAGTTTGTCTTATTTTATAGCCTGATAAGTGGTCCAGATTCATTCTCTCTTCTTCCTACTCCCATCATCGTGATATGATGAAGTTAGCAGGCAGATTGTGTGAAGCAGAGATGCCCAGATCCATAAATCCACCTGTGGACTAACAGGCATCCTTGTAGTCCAGGTATCTCAACATTTGGTGTAGGGCATAGGGTTATGTCTTACAAGGGCACAGGGGGACAAAGTAATTTCCAAGATGTGTTAGCAGTGGCTTCTCACCTTCAGTCCATTATTGACTTGCAGATGAGAGGTCTGAGTGAAATAAAATCCTTTTTCTCTACAATGTGGCCAAAGTCTGAAATGCTGTGGTAACCGAGCCTTTCCAGAGTGCTCCTCTTGGGAAAAATCTGATGCAGATTGTTGGAATGCAGAAGCTTGGGGTGCTGCTGACTTATTACAGCTTATCCAAGCCAGCCTCCTATACTCAGTGTAGTAAAGAATTGCTGAAAATGTAAAGATATAGGAGAACATGTATATGTATGTAGACAGATTTATATAGAATATTACGACCCCAATGTTATACATAGAAATTACCCAAACTGCTCTTTCACAGTTTGGCATCAGAATTAATCCAATGCAAGTTATTTGTTGGGGGTGACTTTGGCTACCTGCCACACCTGGGTCGTGCACTGGACACACATCTTGTGTGATCTGCACTGTGGGCCAGTGGAGCAGGCTCAGCCCAGTCTCCAGATCAGATAATCTGCTCATGAATAATGGAGAGCTGACTGGAGAGCAGAGATGTGTAACAAGTGCAACACATAGAAGAAGAAACAAAAACAACTCACTTACACACCTAACAACTTCATTGAGCTCCCCAGGCTCCTCTTTCTCTTTCCTTATCATGATATCTGTCTCTCAGATATCTCCCTTAATCCATTATAACATCCAGATGTAGGAATGTGCTTATCCATCTTCCAAAGGGTCTGCAATTTACAGCATATCTGAGCACTGCAAAGAGGTCATTAAATTATTATTGGGTAGCAGAGCAAAAACAGTGTCCAACAGAAATGTTGAGAGGGATTTTGTTTTTTTTCTTACAGCACGTTCAACTGGACGGTGCCTTTCCTCTCTGTCTTGGCCTGCTTGGTTCTGGCAGCAGCAACAGTTATTTTGTATTTTATACCACTGAGGTACATTGTTTTAATCTGGGGTAAGTACTCCACTGTGTCTCATTTGTATGAGATAAATACAATATATGTCTACAGAGTGAAATCAAACAAGCTTTAAATGACCTGTTACACAGACAAACAAGTGCTGTTGCTTAGAGGTGAATAAAGATGCTATGAACTTCTTAAAATTACCATTTCTCCCCCCTGGGTTATCCGATAATTTGCTTTTCTTAAGGTTCTTTATAAGTTTCCAACAGCACCACAAGAAGAGCATTAGCATAGATAAGCTACTTTCAATGTTATTATTCTTCTGCAGGAAAGTAATTAGTTTCCTGGTGCTGGAGCCCTCCAGCTGGGAAACGGTAGGAAGTGGACAAGATTTGTTTGCAGTGCTGGACCATGTAGATTTGGAACCTGGGAGCCTTTTGGGTCTGAGTATCCTGGCAGTCAGGACAGGCTGTGCCCAGTGGGACACACTGAGCATCTCCTTTTGTCATGAGTCAGAAAGTGTTTGTGTGAAGATACATAATGAACTAAAGGAGAAGCTTTTCAAAAGTAAAACCTTCCTGGGGGTGTTATGAAGAAATGTGCAATCATCTTTCACAGAAGGAGATGGCATTCAAGGGCATGGGACTAAGGGTAATGGCATTAAACAGAAAGAGGACAGGTTTAGATCAGGTGTGATTCTTCCCTGTGAGGGTGGTGAGGCTCTGGCACAGGGTTCCCAGAGAATCTGTGGCTGCCCCATCCCTGGAGGTCTCCAAGGCCAGGTTGGACAGTGCTTGGAGCAACCTGGGATAGTGGAAGGTGACCTGCCTGTGGCAGGAGGTTGGATTGAGGTCTTTAGGACATTTTCCAACCCAAACCATTCTATGATTCCATCTGCTGAAGACTTTCTCCATCTCCAAATAGCCTCCTGTCTTATTTAGGGTGTTAACTTTTATCTCAGCCTTCAGGTAGAAGGATGTGGAGATAAATCCTTGCTGACCTGCAGGAGCTCAGCCCTGATGTGGCTCTGAGTTGTAGGGATCCCCTGTCACCCCTGGGGCTGAGCCATCAGCTGCTGTCTTGGATGTAGAAAAGGGAGGGAATGAGAAGGTGGCATTAAAAAAATAGCCATTCTTGGGCAACAGCAACAAAGAAATAAAGGATTAAATCAAACAAAAGAAAGGGCAAAAGGAAGGGAAGAAACTGCTGGGAGTAAAAAGTTCAGTAACAAAATATTGTTGTTCTTGTATGGAAGACATAGTGAGTACATGAAAACTATACATCCATTCAACATCATCTAGAGTGACAGGGCCTTCAAATATGATACATGTTAAACAACTACCCTGTGGCAAGGCCTCAAAAGACCTTATGGTATTTTCTGTTTTTTAAAAATCAGGTACACAGAAAATTGTGTTGTCATTTTGCTACAAGTATACGGCTGAAAAGCTGAATCTCAGATGTGAACCAGGTAAATTTCAGGGAGAGGAGAAGGCTTGAGCAGCTATCGTGTTTGAAATCACTTTCAGGGAAAGCACTGTGAGATTTTGGACAGGGGCATGATGGAATTGAATGCTGTATTATGATCCTCAGAGGCAACCAACATTTGAATTTTTTGCTGTTCTTTAAAATGGGTTAGCTTATTTTCTACACCTAGAAGACCTTGAGAGGCAAGAGAAGACCTTCTGAACTTCACAATAATATAAACATTACACTCCCATGGATCTTCTGTCCACACTAGGGACCACCTCTGCCTGCTGAAGCTTAACTAAGTCCATGGAGATGGACTGCTATTGCTGCAGTTAATAAGCCTAATTATTCACACAAAGATCAAACTAAAGTAAACCTTTTGATAAGGTTTTACAGTGTCCCACAGCATCGTAATATGGGCAGTTTGGCAAATGTGGCTCTGCAAAAAGGGGATAAGTCATGAGGAATGGGGAAGGGCAGCTTTCATTTTCTGAAGAGATGGAAGGAACAAAAGCCTTTTTCCTAATTATTTTCAGAGCCTTCTGGTTTGTCATGTAGGGTAGCAGATTTAACAGCACACTTGGTTTTCAATGTGTGTATTCTCCCTATAGTATCCCCCAGAATGAATTCATGCTGCAGTTGCTTTTCACCACATTGTTGGCAGCACATGATCCTGAAGGTAGAGAAATACCTTAATCAATAATGTCCTCTACTTCCAGGAAGCACTTGTGAGTGATTCCATGTGACAGGGAGCATGTGTGTGGCTTTAAGTCTGAGGCACTGTTTTCACACTAATTTTTACTTGCGAATTCCCTTTTCCTTTTTCACCTTGCCAGAACAAATTTAGAAGGAGGGAGTAGAAAAAGGTCGTATTATTTTGTTTGCCTAATTTTTTTTTTTTTTTTATCCTAGGCATAAATAAATTTACTAAGAAGCTTAGAAATCCCTATGCCATCGACAATAATGAGCTACTAGATTTCCTCTCCAGGGTACCATCTGATGTTCAAAAGGTAAGTAATGAATGGCCAGAGCCTACAGAGGCAAGGAGTGACACTGAGAGCGGCTGGGTGCTCCGTTTGGGAATACAATGCCAAAGACTTTTGAATAACGGCGATAAGGAATCTGGGGAAAATCCACAAAGGAAGGGGGAGAGAGTGTTAGAAGAGAGGGGAGCCAAAATCCTTTGTCAGAAGGATAAAATGATTGCAGAAAAATTATCCTGAAAAGACCTACTTAAAAATGATCTGGAAAATCACTCAGCATGGTTACTGAGCTATGGTTTTCGTCACCTTTCTGCTCCAGTATTTGTACAGAGGGAGGAGAAAAATAGTCTCTTTGATAGAGATAACCATCCAAAAGGATTTGCTGAATTCTCCTTTTTCTCAAGATAGGGGGAGGAATGCGGGGGAATTATTTCTGTGACATTGTGCTTGAGCTCCAGGCCTCCTTTGGACAATGCCCTGCTCATCTTTTTCTTTATAAAGACAACCCTGAAATGTGTTTAAAATACTCTACAGTTGATCAGATCAATCTTCTACCATTATGGAATTATAAGTTTTAATCTAACCAGAATCTGTCCTCCCTCAGTTGCAGTCAAGTCTTGTGTCTTCTCCCATTTCTTTGAAACAACAACATTGTCTTCAGCAATCTCGCCTATCTTCCTGGAAATTATTTGAACTGTAAATCCTTTTGAATGTCAAGAACTGTTTATTTCTCTTAGAGGAGGAAAAATAGTCTTGCTGGGTAATGAAGCCGCACAATATAAAGGATTCTTTCTTTTGTTTTAACTAGCTGGAATCTGTGTCCCCGGGCCCTGATCCTGATGCCCAGGATCCCTCTGACATTGTACCTTTCTCTGTGAATCGTGGCACTTTCTCTGTGAGGTGCTGCTCACTGGGAATGAGGGAATCACAGTCTCACCTGTAGTGACTTTATGCTGTTGGAGACAGAAACAGAATTACTTGCATGGAGTGTTGAGGCATCTGGTAGAGCAGGGCCGGAAAAAGCTTCTGGTGACATTTATCTCCAGAGGCCACCAGACTGGTTGATGGCAGCACTAATAACTGGGAAGATGTCACCATGGACTGGTGGAAAGAAAAAGGCTAAGCAGGAACATTCATAGAGCCATTAAGCTTCAGTGTAGTTTTATTTGTTGTCATTGCTTTTGTAGAGGCCACTGGATTTGCAGTGATGGTTTGCATATGCCCTTTAAGTGTTTATGTTTAAAGATAAGCTGCTTTTCTATTTATGCTTTATTTAACATTTACACTTACCACATTTCCTTGAGTGTTTTCTATCATACTGGGATCCTTTGAGCTCTCCAAGGAAAATGATCACCATTTTCTATGGGAGGAATGATAAAAGTTCCTTGGATGGGACAGACCTTGGAGTTTTCCACTAGTGCTGAAAATAGTGACAGACACACACTTTAGGGACAAGTCATCCATGGAAGCTCCAAAGCCCCTCTGTCTGCTTTGTTTTATGGGCTATCAGTGCATCAGCATTTCACTGGGGTGCTGCAGTGAGTTAGAAATTACCCCTGTCTGTACAGTACCCATTTACAGCCACATGTTGACAAAAGACAGAGGAGGAGTGAAAAAGATGACATGTTCAGCCAAATTTCCCCTATGATTTCAGTGGGAATACTTTTGTCTCCCACAACAGACAATTTGGAGATTACACCGTCCGTCACAGTTTACCACATATGTTTTAATCATTATATTGTGTATGAATTTATTTTGAAAGATGGAGGTAGCTTTGTCCAGGTTCTGTTTGGGAGAATACTTCCCTTTTCTGAAATTATTAAGTATTTCAGGATCTCAGGGTCTGTGTATGGTTTTGACAACTGTGATCTTGCTGTCTGTTGGGATCCACTTGAATTGAGACTCCTGAGAGAAGTTTATTAAACTAATAGGGTAATGCCAGAAAGATAAGAAAAACAACTCCCAAACCAAAACAAACCCAAAAGATTGCTGAAATCAGGTAGAACCCCATGTATCTCATTAGAAAAATCTGCTTTTAATATTTTTGTTTCAAGAAATGATGCATGACTTCTCAAATCCTTCCTGCAATTAATCCCCCATGTTCCTGTGTTTAGAAAATGATTCATTACTTTTGAACCTTCCTTAGTTTCCCTCGGTTTGTCCTGGGGGAGCCATTAACACACGCTGCAGCGAGCTAGAGTTACCTAAGTGCAAGCGTCATGCCTGTTTGTTTTTACAGGTGCAGCACGCTGAATTGAAACCATCCAACAGCTCCAGCCCCATCAGGAAGAAGCGGAGCGCGCTATAGGATGCAGCGGGGTTGGGAATGCAGCACCTCCCTCCCTGCACAGGCGTGCACACACAGCTCCCCTCCCCTCCTTCTCGCTTCAGAACAACACTAGAGTCACTGCCACAGACTTTCTCTTTCTTGGAAGATGTGGTTTTTGATAAGCGCCTATCTTGGGTTTCTTTTCTGGGTTGTCTTTTTGGCACGGAATCCCAAAAAAGAGCAAGGTGAAACGTGAATTAGTTTGTGGGATGGGGAGGAGAATGGGAGAGGATGGTGCAACTACACCTTTTATTTTTCTTTTTTTTCCCCCCCTTTGATTGCAGAGACAAGGCTGGATGTGGCAGCACTCCCTGTGTTATGTAGGAAGAGATAATTCTGCTTAGTGTAGCAGATCAGCTGAGCTGATGTGAGGAGATGCTCTGAACCAGTTTTTAACATATCCAACAGATTTACATTAAGATATGAAAGCTATTCTTTTCTGAGTTAAATCACTGTGCCTAGAAAGGTTTAAGCTCTGAATTAACGAGTCTTTGATACCCATCTTCTGTTCAAGCAGTGTACATTTTAAAAAGTTTTTTATCATAATTAGCAGAAAGAGCTAGGAGCTCCAACAGTATCTCAATATTTCATCCAGCACTTGTGGGTTTTTCTTTTTCCTTTTTTTTCCCTCTTTTTTTTTTTTTTCCTCCTTTTTTTTTTTTTTTCCTTGAAGCCCAGCCTGTGGTTAACTCTTTGTATACTGGAATCATTGGAGATCCATTGCTGGCAATGGATGCATGAAAACCTTATGCCATGAAAGGATTAAGAGAAAAGGCTAACTCGGTGACCTGAAAAGACTCTGTTGGCTTGCCTTTTATAATTCCATCTCATCAGATATTTTCAGCATAGCTGTTGTTTCCCTGTCTAAATCCAGAGGGGTCAACACTACAGATCCAAGAGGGAAAAAAATAACAAAAACACGTTATAGCCTTAAAGAAACAAGTGCTTGTGCAGAAGGAGAGCATGTGCCCAAAGAAGTGGTTGTGCAATAGTGTGCAGGCTTTGGTCCACCACTGATGTCTTCTTGCACTCTTTCCTGGTGGTTCACGAGGAGAGGACCCAAAAGTGAAGTCAAGTGGAAACAACTTGAAGACAGAAAGAAGAAAGGACCCCATTTTGTGTTCGTGGAAAATGTGATTTCTTGCTTGCTTACTGATCTTTTAGCAGTTGTGCATTTGCTTTATGTATTTCAGAAAACCAGCATTAGTCAGGGTGTTTGACTGGGCAAACTAAAATGCAGAATCTTGTGTAAAACATGCTTAATTTTGGTGATACTGCAGCCCTCTCTCCTTTAGTTGCTGTGGGACATTTTGGGAGTGATTTGTCACCACAAGTCATCGGTAGCAGCAGAGCTGGAGTTGTTGCTTATGATTCCCAGGCAGGTATTACCACCTGCATTCCCTGAGGTAGTTGAGAGTACAAAGAAATACAGAAACCTGAGAGATAGGATTATTTTTTGAAAAAAACAAAAAAACAAAAAGGCTTTGAAAGTCATTTAATAAAAGTTAAAATGGTTAAAACCTTGCTTACAGATTGGTGATCCAGAGTTGTGTGTGGTTCCGTAGCACAATTTTATGGGCCTGTTCCAGGAATTTGAAGAAGGAAAACTAACAGCAGACTATCTTCCACTGGGTTATTAGCCAGATTCAGTAGTTTTTCATAAGTTTATTTTTTGAAGTCCCACTGTGCCTTTGAATAAGGACAGGCACATTTTCATATACTTGATTGGCTAAAGAATGTATTTTGCTCTTGCAAAGCTGTGTGTAGCTGCAAATGGAAGGATTGAGGAAAGATTATCCTGGTTTAAAAAGCCACAAAAATGCCTCTTTGTTTGCACGTGTGCTTGTGTACCCATGCATATACAGAGTTGTGTATAAAGAGTACATGTATAATGTATTTATAGGCGAGTGTGTGGGGGAAAATGGGTGAATATACAGATTTAAAAACCTTGAAAATGTTTATGAAAAATGCCAAAGATTCTAAAGCTTATCATCTCGCGTCTGTTCTTCTTCATTTTGTATCTTTCCCGGCATGTCTCTCTGGCTGAGCCAGATCTCTGCATGATTTGATTTACTTCAACTTAATGAAGCTGGTTGGAAAGAGCCTTGTAGAAATTACAAAATCTCCAGTAAATCTCCTTCTTGTACATACAATAGATGTCCACGGAACCCTTTTGTTAAACCAGTTTCTCAATCTTCTCTGTAAACAATGCCTCATTGTCTCGCTTAAAACTATCATCTGGTTTATCATACTGTAATCTTGTCATTTTGTAAGGACCAAAGTCAGGCATATTTAAGCAGGCGTATGGGATCTGATTGTTGATTTGAGTGAAAACATTCAACTGTGGGAAAAACTGTTTATTTATTCAGAAATTCAGATTGATACTTTAGCAGTTTGAGGGGTTTTTCTTTAGGTTTTTCCGTGTGGAACTCATTTCTGTTCAGGAGACAGGGTGATATCTTTTTCTTCTTCTTTTTTTTTTTTTTTTTTTTTTTTTTTTTTGGTGTAGATATGTTGGGTTTCAGAATAATTTGTGTTAATTGTTATGCTGGAGACATACCAAATGAAGGGGTTTGGATGGTCCAGTACCTATATATGTTGTGATGAGCTTTTTGTTTTGATAAATGCTGTTTGAAATACAATAAACGTTTGAGGTTAAGATGCTGCTTTTAATTTGTCTGGATTAGGAGATATGTTTCACATTCTTTTCAAAATGCTGTGCTGTAATATTTAGTGTCTGATTAAGTAAGCAAAGACATCCCTTGGCAGTGCAGTGCAACAGTTCACATTGGAGTTTGCGTGGTGTAAGGAGTGCGAGTACATCTGCTGCAGCAGGAAATGAGGTAAAGCCTCATCTCACCTGTCTACAACTCTTTAGTGGGATTTCCTAGGCTATTCTTAAAGGAATGGGGGGTTATGTGTATGTACTGCACAGTCTGCATACCAAACTCTGTATTCTGATTTGTCATGAGATTCTTAAAGCAAGGCTATCTCTCTATTTCCACGTGCGAAATATCAGTTTTTACATGTTTAATCTATTCAATGGATAGCATAGAAATTAAAAACTTGCATTTTTACTTCAAGGTACTTGTTTCAGGGCATTTGCAGTCTAAAGTCGCTAAGACCAGATGTCATTCAGAAGTTCCATTCTAACTTTGGGTGTTTTGGATTGTGGCATTATGGAGATACAGGAGTGTGAAGCATGTCCCCTAACTGTACAATGTGGAGATAACTGGGTTTGACATGCATGTACAAATGCAATATTTACTCACATTTGCCCAAACATAAGGTGCTGCTGAAGGTTTGGTTTTTTTGGAATATTCACGAACAGGACTGAGGACTTGGCTTCCCTATGGATCACTGTTAGTAAAAGTCAATCACTGAAACACACCTTGTGGGAAGCAAGCAAATAACTGAGTAAAGCACAGCTGGAAACGCCACACACCTTTCATTTTTCTCTGCTTGAAAATCTCTGATTTTCACCTTCAGCCACAGCTCTGCTTCCCCCTCAATCACCTCCTGAGCCACCCAGAAAGCAGAGGAGAGCCCAGGCTTTGTCCTGCAGCCCAGCGATCCCCCTGGAGAGCCCTGCCCAGCAGACCAGCGCCATGGGAAAGGGAAGCTGTTTGTCCCCTAGAAATTAAACTGGCTGCTGTTAATTCCCTGCCTGGAGTAAGAGTACAACAACTCCCTGAACAAGGCTTTCCCACTAGAAAATGGAGACTTACCATTTAATTTCCTGTGATCTATATGGGGCTACATTTTATTTTATATTCTTAATTTGGAGGGCCTGATTCTGCAGGCACTACCACAAGTGGAACTGAAGTTATTTTCTCATCAGATCAGTAGGTTAACACCAGGAAGGAATTTGGCTTCTCTGATTATTTAATTTAAAAATTGACAATATACATTCCAACCAAATCTTAACCTTTAGATTTTCTATCCTTTAACTAAGCTGATGGACTGTTTTGGAAATGTTGGCTTTGGCTTTAGAGACTGTGGCATGTGTTAGTAGTGAATCCTGTTCTGATTTGAATACTGTGTGTTGTTTTATCTGTAAAGCTTCAAGTGTCAAGACCCTGGTACATCTATCCCTGTAAATCTTACAGAGGCTTGGTAAGAATATCTGCTTCTCTGCATCCTAAGAGTTACCAACTCAGAAGGAAGCTGAGATACTCCAAATTATTTTTGGTTTGTTGAAGATAGACTGTTTTAATCATTCTCAAATTTGGGTAAATTGAGCCAGGTGAACTATGATTTTGGGACAGAGTATCTGCTTGAGAGGACTGAGTAATTCAAGGAAAATGTGAGCAAAGGTATATTTATGATTAATGAAAACATTAACCAGCATTAGAAATAGTTGAAGTGAAAAAAAAATGTCTCTTGACATTATAGGATTTTTAATCTACTTTTCTCTGTGATGTTTGAATGAAAACAACACAGCATTTCAAGACAATTTAGAGGGTCACTTTGTTTTGCATCGAAGACATGCTCATCTGACGTAAATCATGAAACTGAACACAGGGAAGCAAGAGATGGCATCCAGGTCTCAGTGTTTGCAACAGCACCAGCACCTGAGCAGGCACGAGTTCAAATTCTCAGTGTGGCTTTAACCTGAGGGCTGGTGATTCTTGTTAAATTTTACATGAATGCACATTACCAGTGGATTCCTGCGTGTTGGGTTGAACACCTGCAAACTCCCCCTTGGCTGAACATGATGGTGTGCCTCTTGCAGGGGAAGAAAGTAAGAGCTGGAAGACTTGCTGGTGTAAAATTTGTGCTGATGTCCTAATGCAACCAGCCTTCTAAACTCTTGAGGACTTCTTGCAGAAGAAAGTCAGTCTCATGGGCTGGGCACATACGTCTGGTTCTGGGTCTTACAGGGCCAAACATGGACAGGTTTAGATGGTCAACAGATTTTGCCTCTCACTCTTAATATTGTCTGTTTGGATGACTCAGCCAGCACATTTAAAGAGTGGCTCTCAGTCCAAGAAGGAAGCATAAGGCCCTGGCCCTCAGTAGTTTGGGGCATAGATGGATGAGTATGGTAGAGAATGCTTCCCCAGGAACCTAGGGGCTGCTTAGCTTGTGGTGGGATAAAACATTAAATGTTGAACTGTCCTCTGCAAACTGAAGGTGATAAAACCTAAGGACCTGGGCCTGCCACTTCCATATGCACAATCAGCCTCGATTCTCCTTCAGTCCCAAAGGATCCAAATGCCTCCAGGACAGCGCAAAGTCAGCTCACCAGTAATACTACCTTCAAAGATGTGGTGAATACTTCAATTTCACACGCAGTACTGATAAGTGAATATTAGGGGGAGTATCTTAGTGACACTTTATTTCTACCCTGGTATTTTTTTTCCAGTGAGATCACATGAAAAGAAACAAACAGAATTATTTCTGTTTCTTGAGCAAATGCTGCTAGTTCTGTCTTAGCTCATGTATGTGGAACATAGGATTTGGCTGGTCTTTGATCTCTCACTCTCATAGGGCAACTGATTTTATGGGCCTGAATCTGTACAACATAACCACATATTTTTCACTTACTCAGTACTGCCACCTCCCAAAGTGAATATCTCTCATCCTCATTTTCAAGAGGAGATGCACAGTGGAAAGAGCATATGTTCCTACAGACAAAAAAAGCCTGTTAGATTCAGTGACTTGTGTGCTAAATTTTGCTTTGATCATGGCTTTCTGCTTTCTCCCTCCATCTTCTGTCTGCCCATGGTCGGCTCATTCCAGAGTGAGTATCTGAAACCACACAGCAACTGCAACCTTAGAGGAAGGGGTGGGAGGGGGGTGAAGTCTCCCTCCAGCTCTGGCCATAGACGACTTTACTGAAAGTCAATGCCATTCCCTTGCATTTATCACTGCCACTCTTGCTCTGCATATTTTTGGTATTCGCCATGCATTGTTAGCAGTGATTGTCATGTAATTAAATCACTGCTCATCACAAGAGCCTATTTTTATGCTGAGATAAGCATCAGAAGTCTGCTGCAGCGTCCCCCAGATCAATAAAGATGTTCCCTGTAGGATTACAAATAGTCTGGGGTTGTACAGGGCACTAGAATTAATTAGGAATGATTTCTCTTTTTCTTTTTTCTTTCAATACATTTTTAATTGTTTATCCATTTTCGATGGGCTTGTTTTTTACTCTACTGTGATGGCCCAGATGCTTCTGCTCAGACCTTTGGAGTAGAATATGATACCAGTTTGGACAATACTATTTGATGTAAGGAGTCACAATTATCATCATCTTTCCATAGCCATGTGTGACTGTTACTTCAAAATATATTTTCGAATGAGGTATTTGCATTTCAGGCTTTGCACTTGAGATTACACTTAAATGGGTTTATTAAATGATTGAACTTTTAGATCCAAACACAGTTAGTAACTTTCAGGTGCTACCCTGAAGATTTTGGTATTCTGATCAGAAGGGCCAGAGGGCAAGTGGAGAAACTCGAGCCATTTCCTGAAGAACCATTTGCCCATAGTTACAGGGCAAGTAAAAGTAGTCACACTGGCAGAAAAAGCAGCCTGGATTATTTTGATTTAGGCTTTCCTAGTCTCACTTTCCTGTCCACTTTCCTTTGCATTGTTTTTGCATTTTGTTCTGCTCGTGTGGCAAACTGGTTGTACCACCCTCCCATGATGCATAGGAGCTGTGAACTGTGTGGTGAGGCAGAAGCTTCTGGAGAGTTTCTGTAAACAGTGGGAATGTCCACGAATGGATGAGGCACAGGGAAAGTGAAAGTCTTCTTTTCCCCTTCCCCTTAAACAGCTGAGTGGCTTGTCCTGATCCAGCATCATCAAAAATGGAAACAACTTCTTCAGCTGTGCTGGTGAGAGAGTGTTTGCCCTCTCTAAAGCACAGGGAAAAAGTGGATTCCTTTCAGGGAATAGAAGCAGTGTCAGGATTCCTGTTGGCAAATACCACCTCTTCTCTACATGAAAAAGCAATGAACAGTTGATGTTTTGCACTTGCACTGCTGTACTAAAGTGGTGTTCATGAGCTGCACCTGAAGTGCACTGAAATCAAATGGCTGTGCAGCTCAAAGGTTTTGGATCGGTCTTCAAAACTCTATGAAAGGGATAAACGGTGGCCAGATTTGCTGCTGATAAACTAGGTGCCCCTAATACTGAGAGGATAGTGATGCCCTGGAAGAGAATTCCTCACAGTAACATAGTGCTCCATGGAAATGATTTTGCTAGTGTTAGGATTGGGAGACCCCATGCCCAGTTGCGCTACAGGAGAGAGGAAATACTTTAATGAAGGCCCATTAAGACCCAAACTTAGTGAGTTTACTGCATCACAAACCAGTAGAAGGTGCCCGTGCCCAGAGCATGATGTGATGCAGCTCCTGTCAGGAAGCCAAAACCCATCTGCCCAGGGTTGGCATGGGGCAGCACAGAAGGTCTGGCAGCTTCTGAATGTCTCTAGGTTAAAAGCTTGCTGAGAACACTCTGAATGAACCTCTTTTCATATAATCAGTCAGGAGAGAGCTCCTGAACAGGTCACATTCTGCAGCAGTGGCTTGTTCTATCCTCCACTGCAGCATTGAGCACTAACAATAGAAAGGGCACCATCATTCTGCTTGTGCCAGCAGAGCCTGGATGATTTCAGCACTTGTTCCTGGCTTACCCCATGCAAAAGAAAATTCAGTCTTGCCCCTTTTGCGCTTGCCAGCTCCCTCCTTCCCCAGAGGGAAGGGCTTCTGGGAGTTTTGTTAATCTCCTGAAGCTCTGCAGGGCTGCTGCTCACCAGAGGCAGTGCCAAGATGTGCAAGGTATGAACGTGCTCAGAAAGTGAGGCGTCTGTGGAGTGGGATTTTGGCAACTTTTCTATTGCACATGCAGAGTGTTAGGCTACTTTGCAGGGAATCTTTGCAAAATTATTTTGTGTTTTCTCATGTGTTCAGTCATTTCCATCATCACAGTGTGACTTGGATTAAGGTAATTCAAAACAGGACACTCCTGTAAAAGCCTCAGGAATTGTGGGAAATAATTCTTCCTATTGCCAGATTGTAAGGTGAGTTTGTCCATTTTTTAACTCTTATTATTAGAGTTCAGGTATATGAGATAAATTTAACATTGTCATACATTTTGGTTGACTGCAGATTTTTAGGGAATGGTTGGCATCTATGCTACACTGAAATGCTCAATGTCATGGAAAACTGGATAGCTTAACCAGAGGAGGAAATACACTGAGACTTTCAGTGGGCAGGTGCCTTAAATTCAGTGAGCACCATCACAGTCCTGCTGAAGTCAATGCCATTTTTCTGAAATTAGGCCTGGACACCCTTACTGAGTGGTGAGCTCAGTGGCAGTTTCACGGTCATCTCACAGATAATTTGCAAATTGCCCATGAACCATGTGTGCAAACATGTTTGGTATGGTGCTAATTTACTGGCAAGGTCTGGGTACACAGATCTAGCACTCTGCTCCAGGGGTGCTTCAGCCATGCCCAGCAGCCAGTGTAGAGGTTTGATTTCTATGCAGCACGTCAGGAATATCTGATGGATGGGCTCAGCCTCCCTTTCACGTGTGTTTAGAGATCTCCAGCCAGGCCAGAATTTGCCAGATGACCACAGTGGGGAAGGCATCAGAAATATTTCCGTAAATATAACCCCTCCACACCTCCCAAAATTTATCTAATTTGTGCATGGATGTTACAAAACCCTTGTTCAGGGCTACAGGAAGTGTCTGAACATTGTCTGTCCTGTGTTCCGGCTGGGTTTATTTTGGGGTGGTCAGAAAGGAAATCCTAGTGGAGAGGCGGGTGGAACATTTCTGTTGAACTGATGTGAAAAAGAAAAATACCTGGTCATTTGAAAGGGTTTGAACTCTTAGCATAAGGCTCTGGGAGATGGATGAATGGTCAGAGGGAGGTGACGGGCAGGTCAGAGGTCCTGTGGCATAACTCATCACTGTGAGAAATCCCTATCTCCCAGTGAAAGTCTAAGGACTGGCTGGCAGCAGCGTGATCTGTGGCAGCCAATTCATCAGAAGGATTTCCCGTCTGAATATGCAGATGTGTGCACAATTATTTTACCTATCTTCACAGAGTCTGTGTCCCTGCACACTGAAATAAATCTTGGCACTGTCCTTTCCAGGAGGCATTTTGGGTTCAGCCTGGTTGCCTGCATCCTGCAGAGTTTTGTTAGCAGAGTCCTTGCAAACAGCCCGTCTCCTCTTCCCTTTCCGCTTCCCCTTCCTCCTCCTCCCATCCCACTGCAATCGCTGCTGCCCAGACCCATCCTTCACTTGCACAAAACTGATTTCTGTTTATGGAGCAGCTGGCAGCAGCAAGGCTTGAGCACTGAGCGATGACTAAGAAACAAGCCCACTTTTCCCTTAGCTGTCAGGAGCTTTTAGAAATAACACCCTCCTCTGAGGAAGTCAGAATAGCAACAGGAAAATAAGTAAAACCTATTATAAAACAGTTGTCCAAGAACTTAGGCACGGCGCGGGGTAGAGATCAATATGCTGTGAAGGTTAAATCTATTTTCACACTGTGTTCTATTTCACAGTTTAATGGTGTTTTAATGTGTCTGTCACTGAGCCCCCTTCATGTTATGCAGGTAGAGCCTTTACAAAGGAGAAATAATGTTGGCTTTACAAGCTTCACAGTAACATCTTATTTAGCAGCTGAGATCTGACGATTTCCTCTCTGGAGGTATGCCAGGACTTACTTATTTTATTTATTTTATTTTAGTTTAGTTTAATTTTTAAAAAAATAATTTCATTAGTGTTTTATTTACTCACTTTTTAAAAATTATTTTTTAGAAGCCATGATGTGGTGCTGCATTTGCAATAATTTTAGATGGCTTTTGGGGAATACCTGTAGGGTTGGGAGCAGCAGGAGCATGTGTGTGCCTGTGTAGAAGAGACAGAAATATCTACTGCTGTTTATACAAGCTAAATACATGGAGGATATGCAGAATTCCCAGGCTTGAGTTTGCATCCAATTCACAGTAGTATATTTGAGTGCTTTAGCTTGAACTCAGCTGATGCTGGGAAGTTGAATCAGGTTTGGGAAGAGGAGGACAAAATAAGGGTTCTGAGAGAGGATGGGGGAGAAGGAGGGCTGATTTTAGCCTGTGCCAGTGGAAAGGATGGAAGCAGAGAGAGGGAGCAAAGGCAAAGAAGGAAGTGAGGTATAAAATCCAGGGTACGTGCAGTGCTAAAGCACACAGTTTTGTCTTCTGTGTTTGGGGTGAAGAAACTGATATTTCTAAGGCTCAACTCACACCCTTTGTTTAGAAGAGGAAGAAGGAAAACAACACTGTTCTGCTTTAATTATCTCTCTTGAGCTTCAGCTAAGAAGGGAGAGGTTTGGATACCCTAGTCCAAGGGCACTCCTGCTTTTGTGCTTCCACTGGGGAATGGGGCAGGCAGATGCTCAGATGTGCTGACCTGCTCCGTGGGGCTGCTTTGACAAAGCTTCCCCTGCCTGCGGCTGAGCCAGCAGCTGGACCCAGCCCCTGGCCATTTACAGCCCCTGCAGTCTATCCGGGCTACACACACCTGGGTTTGCTCCCACTGACAGAGCTAGGTGAGCCACAGCCCAGCAGCTCCTCTGGTTTTGCCATGACTGAATCTGAGCACCTGTGTTTTCCAGAGGGACTTGCTCCAGGCATCCTCGTACTGTGACTGATGTGTGCAGCTGGGGGAGGACAACCTGCTTATACCAGTGGCTTCTCCTGTGTGATCTCTGTGCCATCTTTGTCCCCAGCAGCTCCCTGGGAGAGCACTCTCCTTCTCCTCTCCGTTGCCTTCTCACATCTCTCATCTTTTGCTCCCTCAGTTGCTCTTTACCCTCCTCTTTCTTTGTCTCACAGCCAAATGACTTAACTCTGCACAGCCTCCTGGGAGGGGTAGGCTGTGAGAGGGGAATGCAGCAGAGGAGGAGATATGATATTAAATCTTCTTAGGAGCAACTTGTTAAAAACCTCACACTTCCCCTCAACTGGTCGCTTTGCCACACTAAAAACCTTTGCTCTGCCCAGGTCTACCGAGGGCTGGTGCTTGTTGGAGCGTGAGTTTTTAGACTTGCAGAGCATTGACTTGGCTTAACCTGTGTATCCCACCGCAGCAGAAATGTCTGCAGTGTGTGTTTTGGCTTTGGTGTGCTGTCTGCTCCGAGTTCATCTCTTCCCCCCTTCCGTTTTCCATTGTTGGAACAACAATCTTCTGCTGGATGCAGAGCTCAGCCATCCCTGTATTGTGGGGCCAAAACAAACTCTCTGCTAGTGTGTTTTCCATCCTCCACAAGTTAAAATACCAGTTCTGAGAGCAGCTGCCTTCCCAGGTGGGGAGCTTGTTGTCCGAAAATCTAGCGACTGACTTAACGGGGCAAAACTTTCTCTCCAGCAACTCTGCTGAGAAATGAATTTATATCCTTTGGAGCTGAGGATGAGTCACCTTCGGAGGGCTCCAGTGGTTCCCTCCCCAACCACCGCAGCCACCAAAGTGCAGCCTGGTGAACTGAAACATCACCAATGTTCCGTGCTGCAAACCACAGCACTGAGCAGTTGGTTTATCTGCGCTTTCCAAATGGATGGAAACCTCTGAGAAGGTCAGGGCTGGGAGCAGAAAACTTTAGGGAGACACAGTCCCATAGGGCTGCCAAAAATAGATTCAGTCCATTTTTCTGCTCCAGTTTTTCAAGTCCAACACGGTTAAGAATTGTTGTCACCCAAAATCCCTTGTTCAACATCCCCAACACTTTCATAGCTGGCCTTGTGTGAAATAGTGAGGGAAAAAAAAAAAATCTGCTTGGTAACAGAACCTGTTGTTTGAATCTTGTGTTCTTGGGTTTTGGTTTGTTTTGGTATCTTGCACTGCCGTTTAAGGGTTATTTCACCTACTCCAGCCACTAGATCAAGTCCCTGAATATCTGAATTACAAACTGGAATGTGCACTTTGAAAATTCCTACAAGTGAGGCCACCCTTCTGAAAAAATCACTGGATACTTGTTATGGTTCTAATATTTAGGGACCAAATTTATGCAATTATGCCACCTTGATCATAGAGTTTTAGATTAAACTGGAAATTTGAGAAAGCTGCTTGATCAAGTGGCTCTGAAGTTTAATGTTCATTTTTAGAAGTAAAACTTGGATACCTTGGGCAATCTGTGGCCAGGTGCCTTATATCAGGTGTTAGGGTTTTGGAAAAGTGACAAAATCACACTGAAGCAGAAATGCTTCATTATTGTAAACTAAGTTTCTTTCCTGCTTCATAGAGGAAACCTAAGGAAAATAATGTTCATAGAGGAAACCTAAGGAAAATAATGTTTGGTTTTTCTGTCTTGCTGAAAAATAAACTTTTAGTGAGGTCATTAATGCAATGTATGGTTTGTTTGAAACCTCAGATTTACTGCAGGTTTCCTTGTGAAATATTAAAACACTGAAATCACAGATTAGAAGTAAATGTAAGGTTAGAGACAGGAAGATATCCAAAATCATGTGAATTTTAAAGAAATTATTAACACCGAGAGATATGATAGTTTAGTGTTGGCTAATTCTTATTTATAGAAGCTAATGGAGGATTTTCTAGCATGAGAGAATTAATGTTTCTGGTAGCTGAGAGAAGAGTATTGCATCTCCTGCCAGGAGAAATTCAACATTCCCTTGAAATTAGAGAGTTTCTCCATGGGTTGGTGTTGTCTGCCTGCCCGAGTTGTGTACTTGGGTGTTTGCTGGGGCTCCTTTGTAGGGATGTGTTGGGAGCAGGGGATGGTGGCAGAGGGAGACTTCAGAGAGCTGAGCAGCTCCTGGAAAAGAAATGGGTCTGGATGCTCCCAGATAGGGGAAAAGAGAATTACTGAGCACCAGCCAGGGCAGAGCTTGTGGTTCTGTCCAATGAGAGAACTGTTCAGGCTTGTTGGCACAGTCCATAAAAATTAATAGTTTTTGGAGTATAATTTAGATTTTCCCTTTACATATTTTGTTGATCAAGCTCGGAAAGCATTTTTCAGAACTTTGTCAAATGAACATTTGAAAATGTTGAATGATGTCACAAGGAGACCTTGTCCTGATGGATTTTCATGAGCAATCTGAAATGTCATGGTCCTGGACTCTGAGGTACAGAAGTTCTTCAGCTGTTCATAGCCAGTTCCACTTGCATTTCATGTAATTTCCAATGGACTCTGACTTGTGGAGATTTTTGGTTTCTTGAGTACATTTTTGAAGTCATGTTTCTGACAATGATGTTAACTTGTGGCTGCTCATATTTTCCAAGTGTCTAAAATTTCTCACTTCACATAAAAATCTCTCCCTGTAAAATTGACCCAATAAAACACCAAAGATGCATCAGCACCGCTGAAGCAATTTTAGTGAATCCAAATATCTGAAAAACATTGTTTTAAACCCCCACCTAGACCTGATACTTTGTGAAATTTAGTGGAGTATACACATTTGAGATACTTCTGAGGATAAAATCAGTTCACAACCTGATAATAAGCAGTGTGATACAAATTTATACATTGTTCTGAAATGCTGAGACCTTCTTGCCATTTCTAAATTAGAAAGTCACAAACTTAGTTATATGTTTTATTTACACCTCCAGCTACCTTTTATTGAAAGACTTTGGAAAAATATTTTGTAACAGTGCAATAGTTCTGACAGTAAGTCAATGTAAGATATCATAGAAAAAATATTCTCAACAATTATCCTTCCTACCCAAACCTTTTCTTAGAAGCAGTATTAGAAAATTTTAATAGCATTTTACTCCCACCATGGGCAAAAAGAGTTTTTTCATTGACTTGAAGGGAAGAAATGTTTAACCCCTTAATTTTTGTGTTAGCAGAGAGGAGTAGTTGAGTCGTTGGTGGATTTTGGATTGAAATAGAGTTACAATAAATAACACCAGTTCCATTTAACCTGAATTGAGCAGCTCCGCAGCTGAGGTTCTCTTTCTATGCTTGCACCCCCCTCTAAAAATATCTACCCAGGTGCCATCGTGATTCAGTGGAAAAAAAAAAGAAGCCACTGATTATAAAGAAGTTGCTACTGAGGCTGAAACGTGATAATGCTGGCCCTGACATGGTGATGCCAACGGGAGGCCAGGAGCTGTGAGAAAGGTCAGGATTGCAGTGATGTGTCTGTGCATTTCCAGTGCTCGCTGCATTCCCTCCTCCCGCTCTGTTCTTTCCTTTCCAAACCGCTCTGGAGCAAGCACATCCTCTAAACAGACCTCCCTGCACAAACAAATGTAGATAATAAATAAGTGGGGAAAGTTACAAAGTCAGAAATTTCCTTCAGAACCCTGTTGAAGGGGATGTATTTTGGAGCACGAAGGCCATTCTGGATCCCTGAGCATCTCACAGCTCACTTTTCCATGCTGACAGTCTTGTACCTTTTATTTTTGTAAAAGATTTGCTAATTCTCTTCTCATCCTCTTTCCACCTGCCAATTCTTCTCACAGTTGTTGCATTAAATTACACATTTACAAGATGTGATTGACCAGGTTCAGGTGAAATTCAGTCCGTTACATTTAAAACTCTGATTCATGACTGCAAAATTATATCAACTCAAGTGCAAATTAGATAAACTCAAGATACCAGTGCTCACGTGAATTTCAGCCTTACCTGAGAGCATCAAATCATTGTCTGCACCTCTGCTGTGGGAACTCAGTGTGGGTTGCAATATCTGTCTGAGAAGTTGGAGGTGCAGAAGGGTTAACTCCTCCTGAAATGGACCTGACCAGATTGCCCAGGTCACACAAGGCAGCTGTGACATGGTTGGGATCACGTTGTGGCCTTCTGTAAACATGACAGCATCCTTTTGAGCAGATTTTTTTTTTTTTTTGTCACTCACAAACCCATAAAATATTCCTGTTGGAGATGAGAATTTCTGTATAATTTTGAGTCTGTGAGAATGGGCTTGATCTTCACACCATATTTTTGGATGTATATCCATATTTCCCTTCAGGTTCACGTGTTTTATTTGAAACCAGTTTCATACTTTTTATCTTTGTCTTTAGTGAAATATTTACATTTCTTTGTGAACACTGAACAAAGTCACAGTGATTAATAAACACTTAATAAAAGCAAAAATATCCCCCGTATCCACATCCATAACCAGTCATTCCAAGCAACCTTTTGTCTTTTTTTTTTTTTTTGACATATATTTCTACAGCCTATTTATTAGTGCTCTTTTCCCATATTTGGTTTTCAGGTTAAGCTGGGACTTCACTGTGATGAGGACCCATCTTGCATCTCTGCCACCTGATGCCCAGGAGTACAACAGCCAAGAGCTTCTGCCTTGGAAGCAACTGAACCTCACTTGGACTGGAGCAGCTTTTTTCCTGCTGGTGAGTGTCCTGTATAATGAAACATCTTTTTTACATCCCTAACTCTAGTCCATTTTTGCTTGCTTCTGAACTTAGTAATGATTGCAAAGCAGCAGCTGGGAAAACAGTCACATCTCTTGAGTAATACATGGAGGAATTTAGGCTTTGCAAAAATCAAAAGGAACAATGGGCCAATCTCAAAGAAATCACCTGCAAAATATCAAATGGCCAGTAGGATTTTAAGTGGCCATTTATTCCAGGAACTGGTAGCCCTGCTTTTGTGTAATTGTATGTAGATAAATCATCAAGTTCAGAGGGAGAAGTCCCACTCTTAGGAGGAGTGTTAGTAAGCAAGTAAGCCAAGGGACATGAGGAAAGGTAATACCTTTTATTTGACACACTAATCTCAGTTGTGGGCGGGGAGACAAGCTTTCAAGTATTGGACCCTGCTTTCAGGTCTGAGACAACCCACTGGTTTTCTGGTTGCAGCTCTCAAGTTCAGGATTGATCACATCTGATCTACCTCAATGCGTAAAACCACTACAAGGAGCTGCAGATCTCTTAGTGGGAGTTTCTACTGGAAACACAGTTCTTCCATTAAATTCTTTAAGAATGAAGAATTATTCACAGCTGCTGGATTATGAGCAGGACACAGCCTAAAAATGAAGCTAACTTTGACTTTCAGTCTGTTTCTTACCAAACTGGTCATGTGTTTTCCCAGCAGGATTGCTGGAGTGAAAGTGTCCACTGTGTTCTGGCCCAGTGTAATCTGCATTTCTAATTAAGGCTATTTGCAAGTCCAGTTATCTGACATGTGCAAAGAACAAATAATAAAGCAATGAGAAAGTAGCAATCTGCAATGAAACCTTTGTTTTAAATTTCCTTCTTTTATCTCTCTCTCATGTAAATGTTGAGTGCACAAAGGATGCCTTGGCAATGGCACTTGCTGCTGCAGAGGGTTGGGGCCCTTTTGGTTGTTCTGATCTGCTTTCCATCTCTAGGGAGTTCCCTGTTTGGGCGTGGGGTGTTTGATAGAAATGGCTCTGTGTGCTTGTAGATCCTGCTGGTCTCGGGTAGTTCAGCACCTTGCAGGGCTGAGTGTGCAGCTGCAGCTTGGCATTCATTCACCTTAATGATCCTTCCCTCTTGGAGCTCTCCATGGTTGGTTCAGAGGCTGGGCAGAAGTGTCACCATGTTCAAAACCAGGCCTTCCTAAATTGCTCACTTTTCAGGTTTCTAGACTTCGCTCTCTTGCCTCTTTTGGAAGAAGTTGATTTTGAAACTCCTAGTACAGTCTATACTTCCTGTATTTTTTTTTCCCAGCTTTTTTTTTTTTTCTCTCATCATTTGACACATTTTTACAAACAGTCTCTGCCTTCTCCTGAAGTCTCACATAGAAACTGAGCTTGTTCCACCTGCCCTGCCACCCTTCCTGCTTGGTACCTCATCACTGGCTTTGGCTCTGATGTTTGCTGCTCATGTACCACACTCTTGAAGTCCCAGGCTGCCTGAGAGACATCCAGCCTGCCCCACTGCTTAGGCTGGTTATCTCTGATTTGGAACTGCTCTGACATAGGAGAAAATGAAGTGGAAACCATATCTCCAAAGGGGTAAATTGTCAAGGAAAGGTTAATTCCACCCTCCTGGAGTATGGGTTGCTAATAATTCCTCTGAGAGTTTAACAACAGAAGTGATTCTTGACCAAAATTGAGTTTCATTGGAAAAGAGTTTCCAATGGCCTTTTGTTTTCCTTTTCAATTTTATATATAGGAAAATGCTTTGATGGGTTTAAATACATTTTTTTTTTTAGTTGCCTAGGGAAACGGAGGCTATTTGTTAATTTTTTTTTTTTCAGTACAAAATTATACTGGGGGTAAATTTTACTGTTTGTTTTCAGATTTACATTTCCAGTGCTGAGAGAACAAAAGCCTTGAGGATGCAGTGGAATTCTTTGAGACACCAGAGCTTCCCTGTGCACCCAAAGGTTGGATTTAGAGGAACTTTCATTCTGGGGTTTGGCTTAGCCCTGGAGACTTCTGCTGTTGCAGAAGTCAGTAAAGGCATGACCTGCAATATTAGGTCTCAGGTTCACTCCACAGAGCTTTCTCCTATGACAAATTTCTTGTGAAACCCCAGTACTCAGTCCTTCCTAAGTACATTATCTAACATGATGTCTCCCAGTCTTGAGAAGGTGCAAGTGGTTTGTCCAAATCAGGAATTGCTTTTAAAAAGCAAGAAGATTTCAAGCTCTGGGGCTTTTTAGGCTCCTTCTCACTGCTAAACCTTTAGCAGTCCTTTCTTTCTATTATTCATAATTTCTCTGCTCTTATAAGAAGTTCATGATGATTTTTCATTTCAGAAGACAGCACTATAAAAAGCAATTTAAAAAGTCAAAATATCAATAGACTTGTGATATATAACCACAAGACTTGGCAATACTTCATTTCCCTTCAAATTTAGTGTCTTCTCATGCTTTCTCAGGTCTTCTCAGACTTCTTTTGTGAGGAAGCCAGTCTGGAGCTTCAGTTTTGCTGGGCATGATACAGAAAGAAGAGAGGAGCAGTGAACCTCTGGTATGATGGGGAAACCTAATTTTTGTCTCAGTCCTTTGATTGAATCAATATTGGCTGGATGGAGGAGCTTGCTCTTGTGGTCAGATGGAGGAAAGCTGGAATTGGGATGTTTAACCTGAGAGCTCTTTTCTGTGAAGAGACAGGAAACTAGAGGGAAACATTCAAAAAAGAGGTAAATAACCTGTGAAGTGTTTAGTCTTTGTCCTGTTTGGGCTGTTTTGTCTATTCATCCTTGTATCAATCTGTCCAGTCTTTGTTTTTGTTGCTCTCAAAGTGTACCAAACACAAAGCACCATTTGTCCCTGTCATGATTCCTGCTACCCTTGGTACTACAATTTGCAGAACACCTTGGTGAACAGGATGAGAGACAGATCCATTTTAGTAATGTCTCACCTTATGCCTCTTTCCATGGTCTAAAATTCAGCAGAATCTCATCTCTGGTGTTATTCATAGCCAGGAAGACAAGAACACAGCTGGAGGCTGCAATATGCAGCAGGTATGAAAAGGAAAGGTTTTTATTTTCAATATAATATTAAAGCAATAGCATGTAAAAGGAGAATTTCCTTCTTCTTCCAGTCATTGCAGAAGCCCAAACCAAGACAAACCACCTGTGACCCTTGCTAGGTCAGACCTGAGCAAGTCTCAGCCACTCTGTGAGGACAGGGAGAGGCCACCTCCCCTGCCCATCACAGCAACCCTGGGTGCATGGGGTAAAGAGTTCTGAGATCCTCCGACTGGGAAAGGGCAGGAGAGCATCGTCATCTCTTCCAGGAGCTCCAACACCAAGGGGAAAAATAAATCACACAAAGCTTAAATAGGAAACCGCAGCTGCTGTCAGATTAAATCTGTTACAAGTGCATTCCACTGCCTTGCTAAACAGTGTTTTATTTCACACCTCAAAATGTGAGGCCCTGTGCCATGGACTTGCTCCTTTTTCCCTATTCCCCCTAGATGATTTAACAAGCTGAAAGTGCAGCTGGAAATTAATGCTTCCTGTCTTTTTAAATAATGTGACATTGAAATCCTGGTATTTAATGCGTTGGCATTTAGCATGCCACAATATTTCAGTTACTTTGCAGTGGTTGGGGTACAGAAGTGTTATTACAGCTGTTCTGAAATTCTGACAAAGAGGTGCATTTCTCTCTTCTTTTCTTTTTTGTTTCTTTTTTTCTCTACTCTGTCCCAACATAATTGCTTTTTGCTGCATCTCTGAACCGTAACCATGGCGATCTGCCACATTCATCAGAGGACCCTCTTGTTGTTTTCCTTGTGTGAATGCAAGAAGGGGAAAAAATATAAAAAAATAGAAAGAAAAAAGAAAGAGGAGGCATACAATATTTGCAGAACTTCCCCCCAAAAAAGCACAGATTTTTCTTTTTTTAATATTTTTTTTCTTTCCCTAAAGACAGAAGCTGCATTGGAGAAGTGGCCTGGCCAAAACACCAAGGACTGTTCATAGCCTAAAAAAGGGAGATGAGGAGTCTGGGTCTGGAGGTGTCACTCTGTGGAAAACAGGCTTCGATAACTGGAGCTTTCAAGCCATTCCCCCCCTGAAAGGAGGAATTGTTATATGCAGAAAGGGCAGGAAAGGTTAACCCTTTTCCATTTCTATCTGATGACAAGCTGGTCCTTGTTTGGAGAACAAGTTCATGCAGAACATCATTACCATAAACTCATGCTACTTCTGACTGGGGAAGGAGAAACTGCTTGGATTTGGACAGGAGCTGCCCTTTTCTGGGTTTGCTGGGCACATGAGGTCTACTCCTCATGCCATGGGTGGTGAGGAAGGAGAGGTGTTGAAACCACTGGCTGTGATGAGGTAGGCAAGAGGTGAGGAGGAAAGGGGATGTTCTTGCTCTGACATACTCTTCTACATCTGACACCTTGGTGTATTCTCTTTGACTGCTTCAAGGATCTTTGGAAATCAGCCTGGAGATTTTCATGTAGACGGGCTTGGGCAGTTCATCTTTGCTCATGTCCTGGAGCTACTTAGAAGAGATAGGAAAGCTGTCTGAGATCCAAAGTGTCCTTTGACAAGCTTTGCCCACCCAATCCGTCACTGTTGGTGGACTCTTCAATACACAAGGAAAGAAAAGCTAGCAGTGGTTGTCAGAGGGTCTTAATGGGATCCTGTGGTGCGGAGCATGGGACATGGCATAATTTCCAGTGCCCAGTCTGTCACATGAGATGGCTGGGGATGAGGGATTTGTGTCCTGCAATACCTGGCTGGTTTATCTATAGAAGAAATTTGTCCCCCTGTAGAGGTAACATAGCTCATTTCCATGGAGTAGAAACAACTACCTGACATTATTTTGCTATCCTTCGACATGACAGCCTGGAACAGAGTGATGAAGCAGCTGTACTCTGGATCCTATAGCAGCACTCACAGGGTGATTTTGAGAGATTTCCTAAATGTCCTTGCTGTGGCAGTCGTCTGCAGCAATACCCGATTGTCTTGTAAAGCAGTAGCTCTTGACATAAAGCTTCATCTGAATGAATAATTGCATGTCCCAAGGCTGTAAGTTGTTGTAATCAGGGACGGGGCTTTGTTTTGGCTTTACAACATTTGGCACGGGGGGCTTTGGTGTCTGGGGCTTCAGAGCAGCAACAGGCTGGTGCAATTCACCCCCAAAGCCCAGTTTGAAACTCCTTCAGCCTTGCGTTCGTGCCCTGCCATGGCTGGTAGTACTCATCAGCAGTGACTGTGGAGCTGTGGCAGTTCGGGAAGCTTTTCTGCTCCTGCTTTGCTCTCCCTCAGCCAGCTGCACCTTCTCAAACTTCCTCAGCAGTGGTTCTGGTGGGTCAAAACCTCAGTGTGTGCTGCCAGTGCCCCAGTTCACAGACTGGGATCTCAGCCCCTATCAGTGGTTTCTGCCAGCTCGCTGGCCCGTGCTGGCTTTGGCCAAAGCAGGGGCACATGTCCCTGCTGCCATCAGCACAGAAAGCCTGGAGGAGGCAGGAAGGCTCCTCAGGCAAAGCTACTCACTGACGTGCCTCAGCACGGGCATTTGCTGGTGAGGCTGAGCCACCAGAGCATTGCTCAGTGACCTGAGAGGTATTTGGTTGGGAAATGTCTGCTTCTGTTCTCGTCTGGGAGCCATTTGATCCGTCCCCAAAGATGCAGCGTAGTAAAGGCCCTGGGGCCCTCCCATGGGTGACAATGGATACACTGGGGTCTGCAGAGCAAACCGGGCTGTCCACAAGTCAAAAAGTCTTAGAGACCCGTTTGTAGGTGGGATTGTCAATATAGAATAACAAAGCAAAAAGCACTCCGGGCTAAATGTTATCAGTGATTATTTTTAACTTTATTTTTACTGTTTCTGATGTGTTCTTCAATCTGTCTTGTTGATGTTTATTTTTCCGTTTGCAGTAAGGGTCATATGTCATGCCTCCCTTGCATCAGGTGCCATACAACCATGCACTGTCCTTCCCACAAACAGTTCACAAAGTCTTTCTCTGGGGATGAGCTCTCACTGGCACTGCTGTCATGGATTTGTACATGCCCTGTTACAGGAGTTTCTTTAGAGGTTGTAGGACTCCTTATTTCTCTTATGAACCTCCTAACTGGAGGTAAAACAGGACATAAAATGTGCAATAACATGTCAAAATATTTTCTATAATCAAAATTCACAATTAAAATTCATAATAATTACAAATAACTCTAAATCAAATATATTTATATTTGGGTATTTAATATAGGGAAACTTATTTGACCTGGAGTTGTTTTCTTGCTTTCTGCCTGATTTTTCTACATGCTTCCTCCACATTCCCCAAAAACTTGGGACCTAAACAGTAGTCAAAATAGATTTCCAGTTATTTATCAACCATAATGTAGAACTTTCAAAATGATGAAAATTCCCTGCTGAATTCTGAAGAAGTGTTTGTCCGTGGAAGGATTCTCTCTATGTTGTTTGCAGTGGCAGAGGACAATGGTAGAACCCTTTTTTATGAGTAGGACCTGCACTAAATCCTGTTCCACAACATTCAGTTAAGGATTCATTGAGTCCATGTTTGTAGATGTAGAAAACTACTAGTGAAAAAATAAATAAAGTTAAGCTACTCACCAAATGACTTGAAAAGAGGTAAATTAGGTGATTAGTAGAAAAAAGTGAAACAGCAACTTTTCACTGAACAACTGTCTTTACTTTTTTTTACAAGGAAAATAGGACAATGAAGGAACTATGTAAGGTCCCACTGGACCATAAGAGGTCCATTCTGGGAAGCTGCAGGAGCTCTGGGAATGCAGCATCTCATCTCAAGGAGGAATGGCCACAGGATGAGGTGGGCTTTGGAGATAGTTGTGGATGTGATACAAGCCTGAGGTGCCAATTTAAATTTAACTTTTTTCCCCTAGAAGTGAGAAATGCCTAGAGTTTTCAGTCTCCTGCAGATGAAAAACAATAAGGAGGTTCTACAGGGATGTGCCTTGGTGGGACTAGAAAGATGCTCTTTCCATATTGCTGATCTCTGAGGGAATTGTTCCAGTATCAGGTAGGTTCTTAGCCATAAATGATTTTCATTTTTTAGCTCTATTTTGGTTGTTATGGCTGAACACAAAACAGGGCTCAGCAGGGCCATTTGGTGGAGCTGCCACAGGCTTGAGCTTTCCACATAGCAACACTGCAGCAGTCTGTGTGACGAGCACCACAAACTGCAATGCCAGGTACAGCAAATGGAACTCAGAGCTGAAAATTAAATATTTTTAATTAAAATCCACATCTGCAAGCCGCTCACTGAGAGGCAGGGTTTGGCTGCTGAATTCCACTGCCACTCTGGGATCACCAGTGTCAGAGATGGTAATTCCAGAGAGGCAGCCAGCAGATCTCACTAGTTAATATTTAAAAAGGTGCTGGTGCCCAATGGAAAATGTTTTGTGAAATGCCCTATCAGGAGTGATTGTACTGTGGGGAGCTCTCATTTCTGTTGGGGCAAGCCTGGCCTTGATGAAGGTTCCAAGATGTCTTGGAGCTGTTTTGATGCAATGGCCACTGAATATGTTATGGCAGCAGTGTGCCATGAGGTCAAACTAAGCCGTCCTCAGGGTTCCTCTAATTTCCCCTGACTGCTCTTTCTGTGGCCCTTGATAACATCTCTTGACCTCTCTCTCTCTCTCTCTCTCTTTTTATGCAGGAGGAGGCTGAGGAGAGGTGGATAATGTGCTGGTAGGGTCACCAAGCCAGGAGTTTGTCCTGCATGTCCCACATGCCTCACTGCTGCTGGCTCGTGCCTCTCCACTTCCCCCACTGCTGCCTTGGCCACCTCACAGCACCCCCTGAGCAGGGCTTGTGTCTCTGGGTGGTCTGAAGGGGCACTCTGAGGCTGGAAACACTGCCAGGAAAGGTTTCATTTCACCATCTCTTTTTGTTTTTAATGGAATAACTGAATCAGTCTCACTCCATCCTTCCTTATGCAGCTATGGAGGCAAGGAAGAGCCAATGAGGAGTTAATTGCATTCCTCTGCTCCTCTCTGTCTATGTTATAGGCCGTGAGAGAGCAGGTTTGAAGCCTGTTAGCAATGATTTCAAAGCCAGAGAACAGAGCAGCATATTCATACCTGGTTAATGTGCCTCTGCTCTCATCAGCATTTAGCAACCCCCTACTCTGCCTTTACTGCTGTGGTGGTTTTCTATGCAAATTGAACCAATAGTACGTTTTTCATGAAAAACAAACAACAACAAAACCTGTACCCTAATATCTTTTAGGAGAGGAATAGCATTAAGTGGCAGATTAAGAAAAACATGTCAGAAATATTTGGAAAGGCTTGGGGGAAGAGAAAAGCTAAAGCTTTCTGTTCAGTTCCTAAATTTCAGGTTTGTTGTTTAGGTTTGTGTCTGCTTAAATGGAGAAACAGGAGTGGTAAGACAGATGAGAATTTACAGACTTTGGACTTGAAGATTCCTGCAAGACAAAAGCTTGTCACCCTCTTATGTCTTCCCAATTAGTGTGGGAACAAGACTTAATCAGCTGAGACAGTCTGAGCAAACAGGGTTATTATTCAGCTTTCTCTAAAAGTGGCCAGATTAATACTTAATTCTGTCAAGCAAGAAGTGAAGTTTGGAGAAGCCAGCCCGCCTTGGACAAGGGTGGCTGTTGGTGCTACAGAGCAGGCAGTGAAACATGAATGGTCAGGTTCAGTTTTGTTTAAAATCAATTTCATTCGATCTAACGCAACCAGGTCGTGTTTGTATTTTCAGTAATGGTTGGGGATAATTAATTCTCTTCTAATTTAACAGATCTCTCACTCTCTCATCACTGTAACGGAACCCCCAAATTTTAGTAAAAGAAATTACTTTGATGCCAAATTAACTCAAGTTTTTAAACCAGTTGTCAGTGTGCCTTTAAGTCAAATCCTCTTTCCACTTTTAGCACAGACGCATGGAAGAGGAGGCTGCTGCTCCTCCACGAGCACGGGGGAAGATTGAGTTGTGTGTGGGAGGACAGAACAGGAGAATACTCCAGTTACTGGGGCCACTCCTCCGGCAAAATTAATAAGTATTGTTAGAAGGTACTTTGCAGGATAAAAAAGAGAAAAAAAGTCTCCTAAGTGTAGTCGAATCAGGGGTCTGAGCTTGCAATAATAATAATTAAGGGGAAAAAAGAATTGAAAAAGTTGGCTAATTTTCTCCATCATCCAGACTTATTCTGGGGAAACAGGAGATAGCACTTTTGTCGCTGTTTCCAAACTGGATAAATCACCCAATCTACAAGCCATAACAAATCTTTCTTCTGTTCTAGCTCTTTCTGAAATTATTTTTCCTCCAGAGAGGGACGATTGCAGCCCCAAACTTGATTCTGAAGGGTCCAGGATATTCAAGCCTTCAAAGGTCATTCAGACACAAACTAAGACAGACCATCTAGCAAGCATGCGGGGATTGAGTTCAAAATCAAATCTAGGTACCACAAATACCCAGAAGAATTTTCTTTCCATTTTCTATTTTGCCCCATCACTCATATGTTGTACTATTGAGTTATCTAAAGAAATAAAGCATGTTTATGTCATCTAGGTATATCCAACAAACTTTATTCCTCTCTTAAGAGTTCATCCATCAGTTCCAGCCTCCATCTAAGCTGGGGACTTGTGGATCTGTAAGTATATCACTGCATCTTTCTACATCCTGCTCATTATGATGGCTGATCAGCAATTTGTGCTCAAGGAAAGGCACAAACTAGACCCAGACAAACCCCACAGGCCTGTCAGAAGTCAAAAATGGTGAGGTCTCCAGAAGTAACCACAGAAACCTGATGCATAAGATAAATACAGTGCAAATAAAGAGGATTCCAGTCTCCTTTCAGCCCTTTGGGGTTATACTGACATGCAGAATTCATGTCCCCTTGGCAATACAGTCCCTTTATAAGGCTTATCAAATTTCAGTTCAGATTCCCTTCTGTTTAATTTTAGAAAATGATAACAGAGTTTCAATACTCAAATAACACATACTTGTATTGTTTTATTTTTATGGTGAGATTATTCTTGGTTGATCTGTAATTAACTGATCTAGTTCAAATGGTGTCCTTCAAATTATATAATCTTTCTTTACTGTTCCCCTTGCCTCACCATGCTGAATCCTGAATGCATTTAAGAAGTGTCATTATAATCTCTTTTCAATCTTTAGGTGTTTAAATAAAACAAAGTCCCTTAACCTCTTCATGAGGGAGCCAGCACATTCCTGTCACATATTTATACCTTACTCTGAACTTGTCCCAGTAAGGTGTCTGTTATTAAATACCAGAACTGGATGAAATATTTCCACAAGTTTTTATCAAAGCTTTGAGCATTGATAGCTTTATATCAAAACCACCTCTCCTAACACAGTCTTGCCATTCCCTGGATGACCAACAAGCCAGATTCTTTCTTTCATTTGTGGCACCTATTGTATTATTTTTTTCCAAGGTTTTGGCATCTCTCTTTCCAAGACTTGGTGAATCTTTGGAAAAGTACAGATGTGAAAATTCAAGTTTGAGGAAGCCAGAGCTTTGGTTGTTGGCCTTTGTTTGTTGGTGAAATCTTATAACTCCATTACTTCTTGGCATCTCTTCAGGCATTTTCTGCACAACTTGTGCTCCAAGCAGAGCAGGGCTTGTTTCTGTGGCTTGACAGAAGTGGTGAGATGAATGCAAGTCCCATGACCATGATGATAAAAATAATGATAACAGTAATAATACCTGCATGGTAGTTTTGGTGACTCCCTCTTAGCCTTTCTTCTTCATGTATTTCCAAATCAGCAGATGAAAAGAGATTTTCAAGCGCAATGAGAGCGTTAGCCATGCTCTAAGCATCTTTTGCTACCGAGTTTTGCAAAATTACAAATCAAATTTGTGTTGCATATCAGGTTTCTAAGAGCCACAACACGAGCTGAAGCAAGTTGTGGGGACTGTGGGAATTGCTCAGGTGGTGCTTCAGCAGCTCCAGGGTGGTTCCCCTGTGTGTGATCAGGTCAGACCACTGGAGACTGTCCTAAGTTATAATTCACTTTTAGATCAAAGATCATATTTTGAGATGAAGAATACAATTATGAATAGTTTATAAACTGTTAGTAAATTATTAATAAAGAAGAATACCCAAGTCATGAATAACATGTTATAGATTATTTAAAGCTCATCAGTTCTGGCAGTGTAGATGAATATAAACCTGGCTAATAAGCCAAGTATTGAACAGCCCATAACAATTGATTTACTCATTACTAATATATCTATTAATACCTTATTAATGTGTTGTTCACTATTTATGTGATTGCTCTGGTAGTAAATTAATCTAAAGTGATTTTTTTAAAAAAAAATCATTTGGAAAAGTCCTTCTTCTGCATTCTCAGTTTGGAATTTGTTGAAGAATACACACAAGCATCTTTACACTGTAGTAAATTAAAAACATTTGACTCTTTATAATGGCTACCTGAAAGCCACTGCATTTAACCCCCCTTTTCATAAACTAATCAAATTAGTTTGCAGCCAAGGGAGAAAACTAAAATAATTATGTAGACCTAAAGCTCTGATAGGAAAAAAGTTGACAGGCAGAAGGTTATCAGCCCTGTTGGAAGTTTGGTCCATGTAAGAATTCCCTGGTGAAATGGGTGGGATCTATGGCTTTGGTTGTAGGTAACATTATCTGAGCACGGTTCCAGGGATAACACTGAGGAAGGAGTTGGTAGGGTGAATATCAGGAAGCATTTCCTGGCAGTGAGGTCTGTCCGGTGGTGGAATGATGTCCCTGGAGAAATGGAGGAAGGCCTGTTGCTAGAGTCAATTAAAGGCTAGTCTAGACGAACCCTCCATTAGGCTATTCTCCTAAGGAGCACCCTTGTAGACAGGGAGGGAAATGACATGAGGGATGGGAAAATGACCTCATCCATCTCTGTCACCTTTAAAATGCAGAAGCTATGTTGGTGTTGGCTACCACTCCACAGAGGATGCCAGTAAAGATATTAATTGTAGAGATGGTTTTGTGAAACAGCTGGGAAGGAGACAGTAAATATCAGTGACTCATAAAAACTGGCAAAAAGTTCCTTCTGATTTGTCTCCTGGTCACTATTTTTGTGGTGAGGTCTGTGTAATAATCAATTGAGCACATGGGAAGAGCTATTTGGTCCATTAATAGTGCCCAATCAAGTAGTGTTTGGATTTCATCATCATAAAAGATAAAAGAAAAAAAAGATTAAATTGCAGTACACCTAAAATCACTGGAGCATTGTCCACTGGAGACAGTCATCTTGGCTCCATCCACAGCTGCATTCCTTACAACTAATGCTGTAGCATAATCAATAAAAGGAGCTCAACTGTACCTGGGTAATGGCAAAGGGTTTGATTTTATCTCTCTTGACCCACCTTGGCCCTGTGCTCTGTGGCAGCATCAGCAGCTCCTTGGTGGCCCTTGCTGGCACAAAGCTGGCACCCTGGTGGGAGGGCTGGTACCTGGAACTCCCACCAGCAGAACGTTTCTGGCAGAGCAGGAGGGCTCTGAGGACACCTCTGCCCTCTCCATCCTGGTGTCTGGCAGGTAGGACACGATCAGGGACCCCATCTGCCTGCCTGGCTGCGAGCTATTGCAGCAGCTCCCTCTTGCTTTTGCAGGCACCATAAATGTGATCAGTTTTAGGGGCTGCTCCAATTTGTACAGCACTGGCACCTCCAAGATAGCTGGAAAGCAAGAGTGGCTTTAAAGCATCACAGAAATGCACCAAATAAGTGCTTAGCTCAAAAACTGGTGCTCTGCCTCATGCAGACTGACAAGGGTCTGTCAAAATCTACCTGTGCAGGAGAAAAGGGGGAGATAATGATGGTTTTTACCTTACTAAGGTAGGAATTATTTTCATCCTGTGCAATAAAAGCCTAATGGTGTACATGCAAGGGACAACTGTACAACTCATAGCCAGAATGTTATCCTGAAAATTACATTTTTGTTAACAAAGCACACAGTAGTTCTTCTCTTGTCCAGCAGCTAGGAGTCCTGAAAAACCAGGTAGGGAAGGCAGACTGGGAGTAATTTTCTTTCTCTCACAAAACATAAATTGCTTTTGACTATTTATTTGTTTGTTTTAGGTATTTATTTATTTATTTATTTATAAGTGAGTTTCCAAGATCATTAAAAATGAATGCAGGCCTTTAAATTTCTAAATACCAGAGGAGCTCCCATTAGCTTTCATCCTCCTGTCCGTGTCTTTTTCGGGAATATTGAATCCACAGATGCGGAGGAAACGCGCCCAGTCTGTAGATAACGCCTGACTGGCCTCTGACCCTGGGGTTAAACTGCTGTCTGGGCTGTGTGGACCAGAATCCCCCTTCCCAAGGATGGAAAGCTGCCAGCCAGCTGTCAGCATGCCAGGGCATTGCATGCAGCACAGGGACGTGATGATACAATATCTTTTTAATGTCCACTCCTTTCATGCCCCTCTGCGTTCGCAGGGATGGAGGGGATTGTGCTGAGCCTCCCATCAGTTGTGTTTTCAGAGCTGCCAACTAAATCTGATTATTTTGTCTGCATTCCCGGGAAAGTAAATCTGCTGTTTATCGCTGGGTCCATCAAATCCTGGTTATTTCGACTGATGCTTGTTAAGGCATATTATTATTTATTTTCCTTATTGTGCAATAGCCACAATGATTTTTACAGTCAGTTGAATTATAGGTAAATGGATGGTTTATCAAGCTAATACAATGAGACTGGTAAGGCAGAGCCAGGCTCTCTGAGCCTCTGGTGCAATAAGGGAAGGGACAGATAGACAGAGATTCATGTTGCTTTGATTTGGTCCTGATGGCACTAAAGAGGGAAGAGTGATTGTTGTTGTTGGAGCTGGGCAAGTCACCAAAGTAGTTTTTGAGGGGTCTCTGACTGCCCTGCTTGCTGCAGTCCCCCATGCCTTGCTGCAGGACAGTTTCTGCCTGAAATCTATAACCAGAACATGCCCTTCCCAAAGACTGAGTATGCTACAGCTTCATTAACACCACCTCAAGCTGGCTTGGGTTGGGTTTCAGGGAATGAGCCACACTTTCCTTGCAGTCAATTATCACAATGATGTTTGCTGCTGCTCTGGTGACTTGGCTCCTTCCTGTTCCTCCCTGGCCAAGCAGTGTTTGCACTTGCAATAATACTGTGAGTTTAGAGATGGGAAATGGAGTTTAACTCACTTGCCCCAAGACATACACAAAGACTGTACAGAGCAAAGGACTGAACTGTGGAAACAGGTCCTGAGCTGAGCCCTGCCCATTCCCACACCATTCTCCTTCCTCCAACCTGAGATGGAAAAGAGAGGTCACAAGCAGTCATGCTTTAAAGCATGGCAGACAAGCAAGACATTGAACTGAACAGCTTCCAAACAGGATCTTCCTAAAATACATTTGGCAATCCAGGTGCAGAAAAGACTCATCACTTCCCTCTATATTATATTTATACTCAGCTGCTGCCTACCCCAGACGTGCTTGCATCTTTGGTGGGTGAAATGACTCCTGGGAGGACACAATATGGACAGTTTTATTAGAGCCAGTTTTCCTTCACTTGGAGCTTCCCAAGCTTTGACTCAGAACTGGTTCTCAGTGGGATGCAACAGGGTCTTTCAGGAACACACATGAACAGAAAGTTACTGGTGCTCATCAGTCACTTGGGCAGAATATTTTTCTTGCAGTGTAGAAGCTCTTAATGCTTGTTTTTATCGTTCTAAAATTATTTAGAAAGTGGGTATATATATCTATATACATATACACATATATAATCACATGGATGTATTCCTGTTGTTGCCATGAATTAAGTTTTATGAAGAAAACCTCTCAGAAGTGATTTTTAATTTGGAAGTAAAGATGTAAATACCACAGTAAAGCTTAGCAGGTTCATAACAGATCTTTTCCTCAGGTGGTAAAGGCCTGTGGTTAGTCTCAGTTTGAGTCTTGACTTTATATATTTAGAAAATGGAAAATCAAACTTAAAGGACAGCAAGTGCAGCAGTTCTAGTTAGCAGAGTCTCTGGTAAGAACATGGAGGACAGCATGAATACAAGTCACTCTGATTTGGGTGTAAATCACTGCATTTGGCTCACTCTGATTTGGGTGTAAATCATTGCATTTGGCTTAAACTCAGCATTGTTTAAGCTTCCTCCAAATATCCCTTCCACACCAAAACCCCTCACATCCCAAAGTATTCAAGCCTATCCTTAGAACACATGCAGGCTTGGGAGAGCACATCTGCTGGCAGCAGCAGCAGCTGTACAAAAGCATCCTCTACTTGCTTTCATCTCCTTCCTAATGGAAAGGAAAATGGAGCATAAAGATATTCTGCAGAAGGTTAAGTGCCCCTGTCGAAATGCAGTGGGTTTGGAGGAGTCAGTGAAGCAAAGCGGGATTGGGGGGTGGAGAGGGCAGGGGGGGCCTGGAGGGGATGCACTGGGTTCTGTTGTTTGGCTGAAGATGTGTTATTCCAATTAACTTGAAAGCGGGAATGCGAGGGGTGAGCAGGAGGGAAGGTGAGGAAGCGTTTTTATGGCAGGAGGTGAAGTCTGCCCCGCAGACAGTGATGGAGATGGCCCTTCTGGTCTCTCTGAGGTCATCTGGTTTTATGTGAGGTGAGAGGTGCAGAACCAGGACATGAAACCCAAACAGGAAAGGTCTGAATGGCACATGTGGAAGAGCTTAACAGGCACATGCTTGACCCAGGGCTTGGATTGCTCATCACAGAGCAGCCCTGTAATTACAGGCTTTGCTGGACAGTCACTGCAGCGAGTTATAGGATAAGCCACTTGCCTTAATTTGATGATAAGCACTGCACTTTGACTATGTGTGGTTGTCAAGGTCTTTGGGCTTGTTGAGTAGATGGATGGCATCAGGATGTAGATGAAAAGATAGTTAAAACATTCCTGCTGGATTTCAACACTGAAGGTACCTATAATTGCACTGTGGTGAGAGTCTGGTGAGTTAATCAGCATTTCAGGCTGAAAAAGAGGAGGGAAGGAAGTGTGTGTGCGTGTGGGGAGGACATGATAATACTGAGAATAAAAGTTAATTAAAAAATAAAATCAAGAGAAATGTGTCTCTAAGGCCACTTCTTTTGCAGAGACCACCTGTCAAACACTTCCCTGTCTATAAAACCCAAGATTGGCTTCCAATCTACTCTGTAGTTCTTTAATTTTTAATGCTCCTCCCCTGGTCTCACAGGTGGCTATTATAGACAGACGCTGTCGCCTGTATAGATACAGATGTGTGTAATGCATGCACTGAACATGAGTACTCAGGATTTGGGAACTGACACCAGGCGGGAGCGGGAGCTGCCAGAGGAGGTTGTTAAAGCTGCAGACAGCAAAGTGCCTCAGTGTTGTTAGGGATTGCCGTGTCTCTTCTTCCTTCTCCTTTCTTTCTTCCCTCTCCAAAATGTCATCTTGGAGAATTTGAATCGACAGCATCACTAGATGGTAAACTGCAGGCAGGGAATTCAGGGTGTGGGTTGTGTTTGGGATTTTGAGGCAAGGATTTTTGGTTTTAATCCAAGACTCCTCTTGTGTTCCAATCCTCAGCTTCCCCATTGCAGCAATTCCAGGTAAGAAAGCAAGGAGTCATAATTCTTTACCTGACTCACAAGGGTGTTATGAGGCTCAGTTAGTTAATTATAGTAAAGCTTCTGAATAATAATCATAATAACACTTAGCAAATGAAAAGCGAGTATTATTATCGTTAAAGTAATGACAAGGCACCCTGCTGAAGGAAGCAAATATAATGCTGATTATTAAAATCATTTGTATTTAGTGGTAAATGTAGCTGTGGCTTTATAAACTTAGAGATGTAATCTTGTCCTCAAGCCATAACAATAAGTAATTCCGAGTGCTTTGTTGTTAGGCTTCTCAGGAGCAAACAGGTACCTTCAGTCAGAAGGGATTTTATTTTGAGAATTAAGAGAACAATGGAAGAAAAGAGGAGGAAACCAGCATCTTGCTGAGATGAGGCCAAAGGTGGGTATCTTATCTGAGCTCTCGCTGGCTGCTGTGCCCCCTCCCACTGGTCCCAGTGAGCCCCAGGGACAAGGGCTGAATCTGGGACAGGTTGCAATGGGAGTGGAAGGTGAAGTCTGAGTTTGGAGGAGAGCTGTAGTCAAGATTTTGGTACAAATTAGACAAATCATTGTCACCACACCCAATGGTAAGCTCGCACGTTTGCTGTTGTTCATACAGTTTATGCATCTTAGCTTTTATATCTGTCACCACCCTTGAGATCGCAGTTCCACAGCCTGGCTTCTCTGGCTTCTCTTTTTCTCATGTTCATGTTTCTTTCTCCCAGAAAACTTCCCCGCCTTGCCCAGTACATAACAGAAATATGGACAAACGCTGCCAGTGCCCAAGCACGGCACTGCTGGGATGAATCAAAAAAGGAGAGTTTGGGTTTTAGTGAAGCGAGAAAACTTGTGGTTTTGAAGTAAACATCCATCTTTTGGGTAACACTAATTTTTTTCTTCCTTTTTAAAAAAAAATTTTTGCCATTTAACCACAGTTTAAGATTTGAGCAACTGGAAGGGGCCAGTCAAAAAGTCATTGCTATCAGCTGCCTTCTGGAAAAAATGCCTGTTTCCATCAGAAATAACACCACTGCAGTGGGTCGTAGCTGCTGACACCGTAGATGTCATCTCAGAAAATGGTAAAAATATTGAATGAAATGTGCTCTGGCCAAGCCTGCTTTAAAACAAACAGTAAAATTTGCAGAATCACTGTTTGCCTTGTATATTTTGTGTTGATGGATGGCCTCAGTTACTAGGGCTATTAATCCAGCAATTTTTTGGAACATAAAATTAATTTTTGGAGGAAATAAACTACATAAATAAAATGAGTATAATTGGATATCGCTCTGGTACCATTGATTCTAGGGCTGTAAATTGCACTTGATGTTCATGGTGTCAAACCCCGAGGCCCTTAATTCGCTTCCTTAAGGATGACTTATGCAGTTAGGGGTGAGTGTTTGCTTCAGCAAGTTTGACTATCTCAAGGGGATCCCAAATTTGCTATAAAGGAAAAGGACTTGCTTGTTAATACAACCTATTTGCTTTTGGGTTGTAATATTTCACCTTAAAGCTGGCTTTTGATCCCAGGGATGGTTGATATTCATATAAATCTAACGCATGTGAACATGGCATAAATATTCAGGTTGATATTCAGGTATTTGTATTTTACTCTAGGTTGTGCTGCAGTTGAGGCTGTGTTGTGCTCATGGTCCTGTGTCTGCACATCTCTGCTTCCAAAGTATTTTGTGGCCAGTTTTGGAGTGCTGAATTATAACCATTTTCTTATTGTGGGGGATGAATATGTATATATCAGCTTGTGAGCCTTCAAAATCACAAACATGGCAAGTGTAAGAATAAGCTTTGCAATAGATTGGGAAACTATTCTCTCATCCCAGGCATCTGCCAGTAATTGTTGATTGTTGATTCTGGATGGGCAAGTTTTGAAGTAGAGCAATTCATTGCCATAACTGCAGCATACGTAGCCCTTAGGGCTTCCAAGAATAGAAGACATATTAGATATATGAATTCCCTTTACTTCTTATAAGGTCTTATCTTCTTTGGAAGGAAAAACAGGAACCATGGAGGTCTCCCTTCTGGTCCAGTCTGAAAGAGGCACTTAGGACCTCTTCAATCCTTCACATTCTTTGTTTAATTTATTTTACTGTCATGTATGAACATCTTCAGGAAAGTATTAATTAGAGAGTGTGTTCCTTGACAACTAACTCTAAATGGATTAAACATGCTTTACTCGATCAAGCAAAGAGCTGTTGATTAAGAGAAATTGAATTGTATCCCTGAGATAATTTTCTGTCTCTGTGTCTAGAGAATATAGGCAATGCCAATGCTTGGAGAAGAAACTGAGACATCACATTACAAGTAGCCCAAAAATAATAGTCAGGACATACATATTAATTGATTTAATGTAAAAAAGCTTGATGCAAACTTGTGCTGAGACTTTAAATTGAGGTCCTGACCATTCTCTGTGGTCACTAGAGGATCCTTCAAGGATGGGAACGACCTGGCAATTTCCAGTTTGGATAATTATGTTCTGCTTCCTTAATGTTTCCCATGCCCTTTCAATTAGTATGGTAATCATCTCCACTTTGCAACCAACACTGAAGTGTAAGTTGTAAGTGATGGTACAGGCTGTTAAATAGCTGCTACGCTCCACCCCAGGAGCCACTGTTTTCCAGGAGTGATGCCAGAGTGGGAGAGCTTTGTTGTCGGGTGGAACCAGGGAAGTGAGGGACTCTAGTGGTGTAGTCAGAGCTGCCCCTTCTCTGTAAGCTATTTCAGAAATTCTCCTGGATGAAAAGTCGAAAACGTGCACGAGATCTCACTTTAAGGAAAAAAGGGACAAATATACGAGTGTGGAAAAGGGGAGAGAGTCATTAAGTGCAGTAAAATAACAGCAGGTGAGGAAACCTCGGCTGCAGCTTAGGGGTGAATTTTTAGTACAGCTGGTGCAGTGCATCAAGCAGCTGCAGAGGAATGAAGAGGTGCTGCAGCTCCTCTCTCCAGAAACTGTGATTTAAAGAACTGCTCTTTGCTAGCCTGGCCTTGTGCCTTTCAGTTGCCTTGAAAGGGAGAGAACCGTGTCTGTGCTCCCTCATTGGTATTTGTCTTAAAAATAATAAAGGAAAAAAAAGCAAGGAAAACAAGGGAGCGTGTGGTTGTGTGTGGGATTTTTCCAGATTGAACCTCCTGGTCAGCCACTGAGTAACAAGAGGAATATCTCACTGGGCTTCACATGATTTGTTTTCATTCCCCTTAATGGTAAAGAATTTTTTACACCAGGGTTACACCTTGTAGCTGATACGGTTTGCAGCATGACAGCAGTCCCAGCTGCCTTTTGGAGAGCAGAGTTTCCTTGCAAGAGATGTGTTGCTATTTTCCATGTTTTTTCATGTGCAGCCCAAATGAAGTCTCTGAAGGAGTATCTGTCTTTTGCTAACAGCCATCATTTTTATATAAATTCGGAGGTATTCATATTATGTCTTCATCTTCTATATCTCAACTAGTAACAATATCACAACTACTCCCTCCTGACAACTATATTCATTTCTCATTAAAGATATTTCATGTTTTATTCAGGAATTTAAATGAAGCTATCAGAGCCTGTAATAGCAACAGTTTGGGATAATTGTATCTCATTGATGGCAGCCTCAAGAGTTCTAATTAATATATATTTAGCTCCCTGGTTGTCTTTAGACCAAACGCCTCAATATGAAAGACTGGGTGAGGCGATAAGGAGAGGGGGAAGGGAACAGACTCCAAAATAACAGCCCCTTTTGAAATTCGGGGAGGAAAATCTGTGTTGTGAGAAGGAACTGAGCGCTCTGGGATTCTTTCTGTTTCTTCTCCCTGCCCCCCCACCCCGTTCAATCCAAAATAACTTTTGAGATATAGAGTCCGAGAAATAAAATACAAGAACCTAGGTTTGCTACCCACTTGTTTGGAGGAGAAGGAAGGATGACAGATACATATTTTTCTCCTTCAGTGATACACCTGATATCCAAGTTCAGCTTATCAGTGGTCTCTGCTTTTATTAGCTCTTTCCCTGCCTTCTCCGGCCAGAGTGCTCCATTCAAAATTGCTCAGTTTCAGAGATATGATCTGCAATGCAAACAGGGTCTCATTACACATTTCATACTTAAAAAAAAAAAAAAATCTTATTTTTCGTGTGTGCCTGATTAGCCCTCACCATACAGCTCTCAATTTTCTTATCCCTTTTGGGCTTTTTATTCCTTTCCTCTCTTTCCTTCAACACTACCTTTCTCTCTGTTGTATGAAATGAGCTAAAAAAAGATTTGGGGAGGGGGTATTATTCTGTCATTGGAATTCATAGCACTTGTATTCACTTACAAGCCTGAACTATTTTCTCAAATCACTTCAGTCTCTGTGACTTTCTCAGACTGTAGTTTATAAATCACTTTTGTGTTACACTATCTAGAGGGGATCAAGACCCCTGGAAGCTTGAGTCATATTGAATTGCATTGTGTAACGGAGAGTCATTAGGAGTTTACAGTCAGGGGAAAAAAAGAAGTCTTATAAATAGGCTAATTCAACTGGCACTTATATGTTTTAAAGACATTATTGAGGAAGCAGGATGGTAGTATTATTTGCTCCCAATTTTGCTCTCATCAGCAGCAGCTAAGGGTGGCTCTTGAGTAGGGCAGGAATAGAGATTTTATAGACCTCCAGCTTTAAAACCTCTATTTCCGCCCCCCCCCCCCCCCCTTTATTATTTAAGCAAGTACTAAGGACTGTTTAGAGGTTTATTTAAATGGCTTCCATGTTGGAAGCTAATCCAGCCTATACTGGCTCAAATTGCCTCACTTTCTCCTGAATAAGAGCTGCTTTTCTCTTACTTCTACTGATTTTTTTAAGGTATTAATTTAAGAGAAATATGTTGTGCAGAACAGAGGCTTTCTGACAGTGAAAGGATTTTCAGCAAGAGGTTTACACAGCAGCTGCATTTTTCCAGTCTGATTCTGACAGTAAGGTTATTCCAGTTAAGCATGTCCTTTTTCCCCTTTCTTTTAAAGTTAAAAAAAGTGTGATGATGTAATGTGAAGGTATTTATTTCATTTGGGTGTGTTTCACTTGCAGATTTGTGACACAAAAGTGTCAGCCCCTGGGTGTTGCCTCTCTGCGGGCTGGATCTTCTTGGCTGAGGTTGGGGCTTATCGAATACCTGGATATCCTCAGGCTTACAGGTGTGGTAGATGGAGAACAATGACCAGAAGCAGGTGCCTTGGCTCTCAGGAACTCCAACTCACTGCCAACAAGCTCACTTCTAGCTGAAATTGCTGCTTTTTTGAAAAAAAAAAAAAGGAAAAAAAAAAAAAAAGGATGACATTTCTCAGTATTGTCTGCAGTTCTCAGCCCCATGTCATCCACTTCCATGCCATGTGTGGGATTGCTGTGCTCAGCTTGGTCAGGATTTTCTCAGAAAAACAAAGTGAACCCAGGACGAACCCCCGGCTAAAAACAAGGCTGGAGTCAGAAGTTCAAAGGGTGGAGAGTTGAGCAGGCTCACATGGCTGGCTCTGGGTGAAGTGTCTCCCTGGGACTTGGTTGATGGGTTGCTTGGCAGCTCTGCCCCCGTGCTTCCATAACCTGGGCTGGAATCCAGCCCAGTCCTGAGAGATGGAGGGTCAGTCCAGTTTGATAGCGTGAGGTCAGGGATGGAATGAGGCTGGGATATCTCGACTGAGATTTGAGTGTGTAAAAGTATAAATCAAAAAAACAAAATCCTTGCAGGGACACCTTGCAGCTGTCTTGGGAAATGAAAGGCTTTAAAATAAGAAGGCTCAAGAACACGAGAATCCTGCAGTCAGTGCAGCTAATAAAGCTCTTTGGTCTCAACTCAGAGAACAGTGAAGTCCTCTCTGCTCTCTGGAAAAGTGGAGGGTGTATTGCAAACCTGAGGGAGACGCTGCTCCTCAACACAGCGAGCTGCCAGCATACTGAGGATTATCTGTGCACATAAATACAGATCACAGCTTTTTACTGCTACTTCTCAATCAAATACATTGAAAAGCTTATTCTGCAAAGGTTTTTTCAGCTGTAGAGACCCTTTTTCTGTGCCCTTGAAAATTCTCCATAGGCTCAAAGTTCACCGCCAATGCTATGGAAAGGGAAAAGAATGAGCTTTTTTATCCACATTACTCCTGAATGCTGCTGTCTCATTTTTGCTGCAGGATACTCATAATTTTATGCTTATTTAAACAGACACATATCTAGTTTATGGGCATATTCCAGGGGAAAAAAAAAAACAAAAAAAGAATCATGTCGCTTAGAGTGCAGTTCTCATGGGCAAACACCTGATCCCCTTTAATAAGAGATAAAAGGGAAACTATTCCCTTGCCAAGCTGTTACATTACAGGGTTTTGCTCGCAGTAACATGCTGCTAAGCTGCACATCTGACTGGTGCATGGCACAGCACAGGCTCAGCTTGCAGGTACAGGGGTTGTCAGCAGCTTGTGCCAGTGCCACTGAAACCCACGGCAGCAGAACTGGGATGGAGCATGGAGTGACACACAATGAGGGTGCAGATTTCAGAGTTCAGGATATGCATATCTGTTAATCAAACACAGGTCAAGGGGGGAACTAATTAATATTTCAAGCTGCATCAATGTGGATCCTTACTGTTTTAAGGATTTAGATTTTGGTTTTTCTTTTTCTTTCCTGTAGCTCTCAATGGTTTGGGTTTTTTATTGCTATTAGTATCTCCTTAAGGAAAGTGAGTAAAGTGCTGAGTTCCCATATGCTACCTTATTTTCCCCTTTCCAAGGATATTTTAAGTTTGCATTAGTTTTCTTTGAAATGGTCTATGCTGGCACTCTTTTATTCTCTGTAGTGTCTGTCATTAGTTGAAAGCTTTGGATTACCTGCTCTTGCCCAAAGAGATGATCAGAGCCTTTTAAGAAAACAAATGGCTTAGCTGTGTAAAGTGATAAAAGCTACAGGTTCAAATTCTGAATCTGTTTTTATAGGGATGTTTTTACAAGATCTCTTTCCACAAAATTTTAAAGCTGTTGCTGCTGGACTTTTGTTTTTAACAGGTAACACAATGAGAGATGCTAAGGTACCTGCTACCTAGCTGGTGATCTGGGATAGCTGAAGATCCAAAACAGGAAAGGCAGGCTGATCTCTGTGTTACCCCACTGCACACCATCACCTGTGTGACAAAGAATAGTGCCATGAAGCCTTTTTTAAGGAGATGGAATATACAGAGCTTGGTATTTGTTATGGCTTAATAAGGAAGGCAGCATACTCACTTTCCAGTTGGAATTTGTGAATCTGATTTCTCTTTTGGTCCCCACTGGATGAAATTTTGCTTTTATTAACTGTGTTTCAGGATATTCAAGGGCTGATCTCCAGACAAAGCATCACTCAGGATCTCAGATTTCAGGAAAAGCCACTGTCATTGAGTTCAGTTGTTCTGGTATAACGAAGTCCATAAAGTCCTCTGGTTCACTTTAAAGCAGAAAGTAAACATTGGAGATGTTGACTGAGTAACTTTGCAGGCAAACTTGTATCGTCACTGAACCAGAAGGTATCACTTATTCACACCAGTATGGACACATCAGGAACCCTGTGAGAAGCTGCATTTAGGAGAAGGTTCCATTGAGCAAACCCAATGTGCACTTAGTTCAGATAAACCCTGGAGAGTCAACCAGCGAGACCTCAAAGTCCGGAGTAATTTGCGGTCTGATGTATCCCAGTCCAACTTCACCGCTCTCTTTTTATAAATCAAATGGAAAAAATCAGGCAAAATGATCAGGCACTCACATGTGGTCCCAGAATAAGTGCAAAGTCTGTTTTGCGGTGTCTGGGTCTTGTCTGATTTCTGCTCACATGCCGCTCAAAATGTCCATGTAGGTTTTAATCTGACATTCAACCTGTGCAGAAGCATCTACACACTTGAAAAGAAGGTCAATGTTATTCAAGTGTATTTCACTTGTAGTGATGGTAGAAGTGAATTATTTTCAAAATCCTTTATTTTGAATGTCCTGTCTGGGCAATCTCACTAAAAGAGCAGTAGAGTTAAATGAATAACCTGTTTCTCTCCTCAAGGAAGTGGCAAAACACTTGCCTCTAAAGCTTTCTATAATGCATTTTATAGAGTCAGTGAGTGAAAAGAAAGGAAAATGTTATGGCAGTGCAGCTCATAAATTTCTTCTGATTTTTCTGGCAGCCATGTAACAAAGAGGGCTCCTCTATGGCGAAGGTGGTGTCCCACCAGGTAGGCAAAGGGGAGCTTTGCAAGTTATTTCAGCTAATTGCTTAAAATAAATAGATAAAATATTGAATCTAAAGGTGTAGTAGCAAGAGGGAACTTGGTCTGAGAGAGGATGGAGCAAGCAAGCATCTTCTCCTTGCTCATGGTGCTCTTCCCTAGCTTCACTGTCTTTTAGGATTTCATCAATGCTATTGCAGCATCTCAAACTTCTGTGGTTTGAACCCAACATAGTTTCTGTGGTCTCTGACAGCTCCTTCCTTTCTAAACAAGAACAGCAAAATGCAAACACTCAGAGAAACTAATGATATTAAAAATCTGCTGAAAGCAGGATGAGGGAGAAAGGAGAAGAGCGGATTAAGGAAAAGCTCTGCTCGAATCCATCCTTCTGTTTTGTGGCCGATGGAGCCTTTCCTCAACAGATCAACAAGAAACAAAGAGGTGAAATCAAACGAAAGGGTCAGTGATTAGCAGAGAAGTGTCTGTACCATTCCAGCAAGGCCACCAGTCGCTCGTGCTGGCTTTGGCTGCCTTCCCCCCCCTCCCTGTGCGCTCCCCCTCGTTACACGATACTACTTGGGAACATGTTATCAAGGACTGAGAATCAGGCCAGTGGCTGCTGATGTTAAAAGGACATGACATGTGCACAAGGCAGGGCATAGGGGCTGGCTGCACATATTAAAGGCAAACACATCACAATCCAATTAGTAGAAATGGAGTGTGTGTGCTGGCTCTGGGAATTTGTTTTTTTTTTTTTTTAAGTAATACTTCTGTGCTTTTTCTATTGATTGATTTATTTTTGAAAGGAGTAATTCCCTTCTAGCTTTTCTTCCTCATCTCCTCCCTTCTTCTCCCCACCTTCGATTCCTTCACTCCAGAGTTTTCACCTCACCAGAGGAACACGGGTTCAAAGGCAACTGGAGTAGAAATAAAAATTAAAACAAAATATTGTGAATGTGTAGAGTTCTCTAATCTATTTTTGACCTTCCTGTACAAAGGGCAATTTCTGCAAATCTACTGCAAACTTGTAAATCTTCAGTACTGGAAGGGATAAAAGCAACATAAAATATTTCATTAAAATTTAAGCTGACTAGCTAAATGTGTGTCTGTGCATGTACAGAAATTTCTCCTTGCTGTGTTTTAAAAAAAGTTTTAAGTATGTCTCATCTTCCTTAACACGTTACCTAGCCACCAGAGTTTTTTATTGTTTTGTTGGAATGCATCTGCTGTAGCTTTCATTCACTATTTAAGTAAGAATGAAGGAAAAAAAAAAATCTTGAAGGAAGGACAGGTTTTAAAATTCGATACCTGAAAAAGAACACCATTTTCATTACATTCAGCATGTTTTATTGAATATAGAATTAAGCACAGAGGCAGTATTCAATATCTACAGTGATGCATTCTGGTTCTGATATAATGGGCAATATTTTACTATTGGACTGTAGTCTTCCTGCTTGTTTAGCTCTTAGTCTAACTGAATAATTAAACTCATGTAAATTTAAGTTTGTGTATAGTCCCACTGAAACTAAGGGAGTTTCCTCTGTGCCTAAAGTTAGTTTCTTTGTAAGTAGTTTGTTGGTTGAGGCCCAAAGTTTTATCTTAAGTCATTATGCTCAAAGGTGTTTTTGCTCAGCAAATCACTTTTAAAAATGCTCAGTTTTAAGGATATGCCCAACTCCTGCTCTTAAGACTCATTCTGGTAAAATATGTGGCCATAAGGATGATCTAAAGGAAAGGTCAAACAGCAGAGAAATCAGACAGGCTCTTCTTTGTACTCATGGTGGTAAATACACAGGATTTAGTGAGAAGAAAACAAAACCATGGGGAAAAGGAGAAGTTCAAATGAGGTAGGTGGACCTACATGGGCATTCTTGCTTCCTTCCTTCCCACAGCTTCCTCTGTTCCTATAATCTCAGCACAGATGTTTCCTTTTTAATCCCTGGCTCCAGCTGGCAGAGCATCTCTGCTCTACCGTACTTAGTCGCAATTACTGCAGGCATTAACTCTGCACATGCTTCGGAAATTGACTGCTTTTTCTTCCTTGGAAATGTTGCTCATCATCAGGTTTTTAACAGCCAGAAATAAAGGCCATTTGTGTAATGATGAATCTGATTCCCTTCAAGATTTGTAAGAGAGATAAAAGGCACAAGAAGCAGGCTTAAAACAATTGCTGGCATGGTGGAAAATTTGGATATTGAATTTATAATACCTTGCTTTACTAGTAGAGAGAGTCTTCATCATGTGATAGAAAAGGAATAGGAAATATGTCAAGCAGATGCCATAGTCACCTGCCTAATGCTACTTTTCTAAATTAATCACAAGTACTTTTTAATTTTGATTAGCAAAACAGAGGCTTGGTATACTGAGTGTGGGGTGTGTCTTGTAGGTGAGCTTTCATTTATTAATGGAATAGGAGTTGATCTAAGTGTCAAAGCTGCAAAACCTTAAAGTCAGATCCAATCTTTTTCTTGCACCCAGGCATGAGACTGTGTCACCTCCCCTTTGTGGTGAGATGCTGAAGTGCCACCAGAGCCTTATGTGACCCTGGCCAGATTATAGCAGGGGAAAAAAAAAAAAAGCCTCTGCCCTGGGCTTGAAAGCAACACAAAATCCTCCAGCTACTGGATTCAGGGGTCCCAGTTTACCCTGGTTGTCCTGATTTTGATTTTTTTTACGTATTCAGCAACTTGCCATTGGATGTAGAAGTGATCTGAGACTGCCACATTGCCATGACAGGTGGGATGGATGGATGGATGGATAGAGGAACAGTGAAGAATCTGGAAACATCATACATCAGGTAAGGCAGTTCATTTGCTTTGGTGAAAACTCTTAAATGATCTAAGTAGACTAGGCAAAATATTTTTAAGTTATCAAGAATCCCTTCTGTTGATCTGCACTCTGTCTTTTTCTGCATGATGCTCATGGACTCGGATTTTCTGTTCTCAATTCTTGAGGGCAAACTGATTTAGTGCATGAAAATCTATTAATGAAGTCACTGTGCTGCTCACTTTGTTCTCCTCTTTCCCCTTTAGCACTTGCTGAAAACACTGGATATATTCCCACTGCTTTCTCCCCCATTCCTGTGGAGGAGAATGGGTAGCACATCCAGCCTTCAGGTGGCTGCTAATATGACATGTACAACTTCAGACATTTATGTGAGCACCCAGCATAACAGGATAAAGTTGGCAACAACCTGAGGTCATCTTGCCTATAAACCACCTAACCACTGCCCTGCAGGTAAGAAACTGGAAACCTGTGCCTATCTCTACCAGTTAGTGTTCTTAAGTGAGCAGACCATTGCAGATTAGATAGCTGTGCTGTTCCAAACACACAAACCTTTTAAAGGCCCTGGAGAGCTTTCAGTATGGATTCTTGCTACCTCTCAGTCATGAAGAAACACAGGATTGGTTTGACAGTGACAGTTCTGGGACTAAAATGAGAAAGTTCTGGCAAATGATAACAGCTCTGTAAGTTCCTGTGGAAAACTTGCACAGATGAGTGTACAGTTTTCCCAGGAATAACTTGAAAAATCCAGATTATTATATAAAAAGAGAGGTTTGTTCACACTGTATTGCCTAATACTCTGTGCAGCCTTAGTATCATTATGGCCCACTGAGAGGGCACAATGATTGAGTATTTTGGCTTTCTACTGCTATTGAGTCCATTCACTGATGGGGAACAAGAAAGGAGAATAATAAGAAGAAAACAAAACTGAAAGTGCTTGAGGACAATTCAACTTTGAGATTGTTTTCGTTAAATACAGAGAAAGTACAAAATGAGCCCTCTTTGCAACTTGCTGGATAAAGGCTGTTATGAAAGCTTTCAGTACTTTTTTTTTCAGCTTTGGCTCTTCTTGCACTCTTCTAAGCTAGATGAAGTGTGTATGAAGGCATCACTGACATCAGCAATTGGAAAGTAAAGCAAACAGTAAGTGCAGCTTGGCTATTGCAGAGGAACTGCAAAATATACTACATAAGCAAAGCAGGAAGAAAAGAGAATTTTTTTTTTAGCTCTGTGACTTCTCTTTAATCATATTTCATGTAGAATGCATAAGAATGACACAAATAGTTTGATATCAAAGAGAAAAAAATTAAAATGGGTGGGGGCTTTTGCTTTGAGGGGGTACTTTGCAGGAAGAACTTGTTTGAAAAATAACACACATATACCAAAAGCGAAGAAAAAACCCAAGCCAAAACAAAGCCCTGCAGAGTTGTAGAAGTCATTTAGAAGGAGAAAGCTGGAGTGAGGTTAGTTGCAGTAAGACCTCTAGATTGTAATATTTAAAATTTGAAACCAATTCCAGGTGTCTCACAAAATAGTTGGGCTTGTGAGAATGAACATCAGCAAAAACCTGCAGCAATAGTCACATTCCTTGGAAGATGAAGGCACTTCAAAGCAATCTCTCTTCACCCTCCCAATTCTTCTAATTTAAACCATATCAATGACCATTAAAATTATTTTTTTTTCTCTGTTAATGAAGTTTTTCAAGTTTTTTGTCTTTAACTTTTATTACCAGAGCTGGCTTAGTAGGTAGCTTAAAATGTTAAAAAAGTACATTTTTGTACTTACTTACTTCTTGATAAATACATTGTGCTTTTTGCAGTGGTTTTGTTGCATGTAAAGTCAGCAAGGAAAAGGGACTCAGCTCCTGTGTGCAGGCAGCTTGATTCACAAAAGTGTTCTCCAGCCCCTTTGAACCAATTTCCAGGATCTCACAAGCCTGCTGAGTCTCTCACTACCAGAGGATGTCGTCTGGTGCCACGTAGAGTTGGGAGCAGGGATTAAGTTTAGGCTCTTGACGTGCCCTCTCTCTAATAACAGCTGGCTACTGTGGCAGAGTTGAACAAGAATTCAGTTGTGATGGAAGTGAATAGGATTTAGTTTTATTGCTGAGGTGCTGGAAAGTGGATGAACCTTGGAGTTCACTTTGGCTCCCAAACTATGTCAACTAGCCCTTGATGGTCTCGCTGCCTTTCCCATTCTTTCCCTAGATGGTTTTGCCTCCTGTGTTATGGCATTGATATCAATAAGTCATCCATCACCTTATGGGTTACTCCAAGGAGGGCCATGGCTGTTGCTGTGGGCCTGATTACTATGCTATATGTATTTGGGAGATGATTTGTTTTTTTGCTTCCTCCACTATGGTCCCATAAAATGAATTTCCTTCAACAGTTTGGGCTCAAGTTTTGTTATTTTTATCTGACCTTGTGTAACATGCACCACAGTGCAGACTGTGGGGGTAACAGGGAGATAAAAGCACATTTCTAATCCAAACACATATACAAATATAGATTCAGCCTACATTTCTCTCTTCCCAGCTGCCTTATGAGGAAGAGGAGCTGGCTCAGAGAAGTCATCCTCCCTAAATCAGAAAGACTGGTGTAAGCAACAGGGGGAATGTAGAATGCAGGCTTCCCCCCACAGCAAACCACCTTTTTTTGTTTGTTTTTGAGATACTTATGAGAAGGCAAAAAGCTCTTTGTATCAATTCATAATTTCAAATGGTTCTCACATAATTTCAATAGGTAGTTGTAGATGTTGGTTCATTTGAATTGAGAGATTGGTTTGGTTTTGTTGCCTGTCTCAATGAACTTGATGTTTAGATTCATATTTCTTGAACTGATAGTCTTGTTATAAATTTAAGCTGGCTTCTCAGAAACACTCCTAAATAATTGATACATTTTCCTAGGGAAACAGCCAACTTGTGTCTCAAAGTATTTGAAAACCCCAAATTTATACTAAGATTTGAATTTGAGTTGACATTTCCCCACACAATGTTTGTCTGTCTCCATTGTATTTATGGGCAGAGGTTATGGTTTGGCAAGTTGACATTTAATATTTTTTCTGTAATACACTGCAAAAGGAATGAAAATTGGCTCAGATTATGAATTCAAATGGAGTATTTCCAAGTGCCTATATTACAAGTTCCCCTTCACCATCTGAAAACTGAGCTATGCTCCTTTTAGTATCACTAAGCACTCATGATAACAAAGCTAGTAAACATTTTTCATGAAGTTAGACTCATCAATCCCATGTTATCACTAAATGGAGTTTAGAAGCAAGGAAGAGGAGAGCCAAGAGACACCCTGCAATGTATTTGTCCCAAAGGAGTGTGAAAAAAAATGTACCAATGTCTATTCTCGCCTTCTAAGAGACTGTTAAATTTTAGCATAAACCAAATGGGACAAAACTGGTGGCTCTATGCTAGCCAGCAAACTATTTCCAGAACCACTTAAAATCAGACTTCCCCCTGGGACAAGGGAATTCTGCTGCTCCACAGCCCCTTACTTAAAACTGTAGGGAGGAAAAAGAAAAAAAAAATAGAAAAAGGGGGAAAATTAAAAGAAAAGGAAAAGCCTTCAAGGTCAGCTAGTCCATCCCTTGCTGATCCAGGCATGCTGCTGACAATATTTTCACATCCATGAGTGCTTTGTCCAGGCTACTTTACCTCCATCACTGGGGCTTCCATCCACTCTCAGGAGAAATCATTCCATTTATTTGTTATGAGTTGGCTGTATAGATTTTGTTTTTAAGTTTTATTTTTATTTTCATTGACAAACCAAGCAGTAAAGATTGGGTTGCCAGGTCCAAACTTCTCCACAGTACAGGTTGTATTTTTTTTTTTTGTTTGTTTTCTGAGAATGGGAAAAAGCTTTCAAAGTAGAATTCCCCCCCTCCCCCTTGCTACTCATCATCACGAAACCCTGACTACAGAAACATCTCATTCATCCCCTGAAGTGTAATCTCTTGAGAACTCAGAAATACTCCATAACCTGAAAACACTCTTTGTTTTGAAGGATAAGAAATAATGGACTGCTTCCACAGTAGGTAAAAGGCAGGGTTTTGTGTTGAATTAGTGTCAGCTTTTACTAGGACATGAGGTTTTATATGTATTTCTGAGCTAGACATGTGTTATGATCCTGTGTGTGTTCTCTGCTGCTTCAGCTCTATTACTAAGCAGAGTCTGTCTGTCTTGGGGTCCACTTTCCAGCATCAGAGAATTTTGAGCCTGATTCTGTTTTTTTTTTTTTTTTTTTTTTGCACCACTGTTCTAAATCAGACAGTTGCTCTCAGCAGGATGATTGACACCAGCATGAAGCAGAGGTGGGTTAGATGGACCTCATGCACTTTGCATTTCAGGCAGGAATCAAATTTTACTTCCCAGCTTTCACCTTTGGTTGTAGACAAGCAGTATTTTGCTTTTCAAAGGAAAACCATTGGAAGAAGGCTATATAGGGGACAAAATGCAGCTAGGCTGTGTTCTGCCTGTGAATTTGCAGGCTGCTGTGCAAGGTATCCGGGTCTTTGTACTAACAGGAGTGCTAATATGATGTATTAAATGTCACACCAGCATCGCTGGGTATGCATATCTCTCCTGTTGTACTGCCTGTTTATGCTTATTCAGCTCTTTGAATAATTTAACACATTTCATACTCCAAATTACCCACAACAGTTTGACGGGGCTGCTGGCAGTTTACTTGAAACACTCAGTGTTAGGTCAAAGTAGGGCCCAAGCATCTGCTAAATAGAAGGACATTTCATACTTAGCAAAGCATAATTAGATGTATTCCTGCACACTTTTCTTTAAAAGAATAGGTAAAACCATGCTAATCCCAGTGATACCATAGGAATAAGGGGCTGTACTGAGCACTATATACAGCCCAACCCTAGGAATGATTGGGATTGAAGGAAAATTATTCTGGAGACTAGTAGTTGTTGGGGATAGATGAGGCTAAGCCAGATATCACAGCTATGTCAGCATGTCACTCAAGCAGTTTCAGAGCAGACGTACTGAATTCCTTGGTGCAGTTAGGCTGGAATTAGAGATTTGGGAAGTTCCATCTCAGCAGTGCAATATTCTTCATACATTTATCAGAAACTTGTCTGAGAACAGCAATCCACTTGCTGGATAATGAACCTGGAGCACATGGAGCAAGAACACAGTGCCCTGCACTCCTCTGTTCCCTGTGCTGCTGGAACCAGAGGCACAAGATGTGCTCACTTTGGGTGTACACTGTGAATTCTCTTGCAGGCATCACCATTCTCTCTCCTTAATCAGCCCATGGCTCTTGCACTGAGAACATTTTGCCTGGATGGGTATAGAAGAGAGACAGGACAAAAGAAAATGGGGCATGGTCCTTGGCTGGCAGCTGGGACTGCAAATCCTGCTCAGGATTAAAGCAAGCGGTGACTCATAAAGGGCTGCTGTTGTGTGGATTAAATTAGAGAGCTGAGAGAGACAAAGTACCTGATTCTTCGTAGATGTGCCTTTCTGGCATTGGAGTGTGCTTAGCCACTAGGGCTCTCATCTCTTTTATTCTGAGGAAGATGCAGAATAAGCATTGCTTTCTGAGCTGTGCTGGTTTGCCTTTTGGTGGGGTGAGGCTGTGTGATGTCCACATTGTCCCGTTTTCACTTGACACAGGTAGCCCAGCAATAGTCCTGTTCAAAACAGTTTTGGCAGGAGGGTTGCACTGCTGGATGTGTGCAGCTCTGAGACATAAGGCAACAGGCAGAGGCTGGAAGGAGGACAGATCTCCCCCAGAGCCACCCAACTCTCCATCAGCACCTCTCCACGCTCCTCTCGTCAGACAGAAACCAGAGAAGGGACAGCATAGCAAAACAAAAAAGAGTGTTTTCAATTAAGACTTAAAAATCTCATCCCTCACAGTGCATCAGGTGGGAGGAATCTCTCCTCAGCCCCTTGGCTCACCCAGGGCCTCACAAAGTGATGATGCAGGGCACAGTCAGCGGAGATATTTGCAAAGTGACAGCAGGGCTCTGATTGAGTGAACCTCCCAGGTCCAAAGTCCCACACTGCTCAGGAGGATATGCTGAAAATCTTTCTCAGGGATTTGCACATCCTTACAACAACTAAGGTTCTGTAATGAAATGTTTGCTTATCATCCATTTAACCCGCTTCGAAGCAGGCTGAGCCTGCATGGTAACCTCAGGTCAAAACTATTTTGGATAGCTGAAACTCATGATAAACACATGCTTTTGAAGGTTAGAAAGCCATCAGTGGGAGACATCAGATTCGCTTCTTTATTATTAGAAGGGGAGAAAATCCAGGAGTGTTCAGAGCAGCAAGTTTTGTATAAAACATGAAAAGCAGATGGGGGGAGGTGGCAGAAGGAAGGAGGAATCTTTTTTGATACCAAACAACATTGCTTCTGCAGCAAATCCTTTTTCCTTGTAATTTAAGATTGTGCTTGAAATAAGAAGCCAGCTGCACCCGGGGGGAGCAGAGGGCAGCCTGTCCTTTTGGATACTTGATTGGCTCTTTCGTGTATACCTGATAATTACTGGAGCTGGTAGGAATCCAGTTGTGCTACTTGAACATGCATTGAGCAGCATCGTATCCACAGCAGCCCTGTTTGGTCTGAGATCTCCAAAAGTGGGAGAGAAGATTGTCACAGAGCACAAGTCTTTACAGATTAGCAGTTTATGGCCTTGCCTAAACTTCGCTCCAGCTGGATCTGCTAATGCTCTGTGCCCACTGAGGGGCTCTCAGCTGTATTAAGAAAGCTAGATTAAGGTATTTCACTTAGAAAATATATCTTTATTTCTCAGGTCCAGAGAGGAATCCTACTACTCCCTCTGGGACATGGGAGGAGTTCCAAAGCATAATCCTGAGTGCAGTCTCACAGGCATTGCTTTGGACATCGTCATCAAAACCCTGGAGTGATGAGTGAGATGAGGGGAGATGGGGGACTCTCTTCACACATGCCTGCTCTGAGCCACAGCTGGCTGCCTGAGCACTGCCCAGGGAAACCAGAAACACTTTCATTGCTTTTTTGAGACAAATCTTCATCGATGTGCACAGACACAAGGCAAAGTTTCATCCCTCAGAATCGCAATCCTTTGAAGCCACCTGTCTCCGAACAGTTTTCTGTATAATGAGCAGAGCTCTGTGCTGTAACTTTTCCTTTTGTCCCCAGTGCCAGCTGTATAATTCCCAAGCCATCAAACATTGCACCCTTGCAGAACTTCTGCCTCAGTCCAAAAGTGCTGTTGTACCAGGTTTTCTGCCATAGCAGCCGCCTACAGGAATGATCAGCAAAGCGACAGCAAAGGAGGATTCTTCCACTGGGAGGACTCTGTGTTTCCTCTCTTCCCAGGACCTTCACGTGAGGTGGGCTCAGTTTCCAAGTGAAAAGATCCTGGTTTTATTTCCTCTTTTCCCCTAATGGTCAGAGATGGCAAACTCCGTCTGGGATCCGCGCATTCAGCTTTGTTCTTTCTCCCTCCCCTGCTGTCGCCAGTAATTAAAACTGAGCGAAAAAACCGAACATGCTATTTTTTGAATAGATATTTGAAATTTAAAGTGGAAAAAAAAAAGTTGTGAAACTTGTCAGATCAATGATTTGACACATATTATTTAGCTGGCTCTAAATATTCTGGAGTGAGAACTTAGTTAACAACTTGTTAACAAAGCATAATTCGGAATAAAACCCAGCTCTCTCTTTGCTAGCTGCATTTGCAATATGGAGCTGGTTCTAATAACTCTGTCTCTTAAATACCAATGTATTTCTCTTGCAGTTTCTAACAGTTTTTGCCACTGTGGTGCATAGAAGTGGGATGGAAACAAAATACAGAGGCAATGTCCACCAAATCTTGGTGGCTGAGAAACTTCTGAACACCTTGATATGAGTAACTTGTCTGAGTCATATACAGGACATTGGTGCTGGGGAACTCAAGCCTGTCAGCACTTAAAAACTGGTTAATCATTTTAATTAAGCACTTGAGAATGAATGACATGTGAAGAGTAATTTCTTTAAAGAAAAAGAAAAGTAGAGGTAATTTTTCTAGTGTCTGTGTTGCAGTTTTTTCTCTTTGGTCATGTTAATGTGTCTTTTTAGGCTTCTTTCAAAGACTACTTTTTAATGATGGATAAACAGGCCTATTTTCCCCCTGAAGTGCATCCCTTACACTCTCACACCTGTAAACAATGGATTTTTCCACATGAAATGAAAGGGCAAGCACATCCTGCTAACAATTTTGACTCTATGGAGTGGTGTAGCATATAATCTCCATTACTTTTCCTGTGATTTGTAAGTGACTGTTGCTAGGTAATGCCTTTTCCACTAAGCATCAGTGAGCTAATGTGAGGGCTTTGAGAATGTTACATTATATAATTAAGCCTTTGGTGGTGCTGATTTCTACTTTACAAAAGTCTCAAATCTTTTTCTTGTGAGCAAAAAAAGTTTTTACAGCATTACACATACGGACACGAAAAAGCACCCTTGAAGCCAGACTCATTTTTTGGCAATGCAACTGATTTCTGCTTTTTAAAAATTATTTACTACACACAGCTATCAGCCACCCATAACAATGGCATCTAGCTAGACTCTATGCTGTTTAGATGGAAAACATGATAAATACACAGAACACATGACCCACTGGAAGTATCACTAGATCCCAAATATCTCTCTGGACTCCATAATCCATTAAACAAATGTGGTGCCTTTGTTCTGACATCTGGACACTTAGTCTAACTGTGACCTTTGCTTCCCAGGGAAAGGACTGGGATACAGAAGAGCTTCTTCAACAGGATGTGACTGGTTTGACTGAACATGAGAGCAGAGGTTTCCCCAGGATCTTCAGATGTGAGCCTCAAGGTACTGTGAATTTTGTTTAGAGGATGAGATGAAGAAAGGGGTGGAAGACGTGTAAGTGAGAAGATACAAACACAAAATACAAACAAACCACAGAATATAATGTTAAGAGTTTGTATTTTTTCAAGCTTCACGCTGAACATCAAGATCAGCAACTGCCATTGGAGGGGGAACACTTGGCCATCACAATACACAGGACTGTGATACACAGAGCAACCCTGATGCAAATCTACTGAGCATCAACGATCCCTGGTGGAAAAAAAAAAAAGGCAAAAAAAAAAGAAAAAAAAAACCAACAAACTTTTCAAGGCAGCTTTGATCGGCCCTGGCACTGTGTGTGAAAGTCTAGCTCAGTTCTTAGACTGCCAGGGTAAGTGAAAGAAGAGCCTTTGTAATTTTTGTCTTACAATTATGTCACTCAGTTCTGTAGCCTTCATTCTCCCCGTGCAATTTGTAAGAGAGGACAAGTCATTCAGAGCACCTCTGTTTACAGAGAGTCGCAGTAATAGAACACCATGGTTGGGCAGATTCCATGAACTGCAGCCCCTGTGTTGACAGATGAGGTCTGTGACTGATTGTTTGATGGGTGCCGTGGGTGAGGCTGGAGGGAATAGCAGAAGAAGAGGGCACTGGGTTTTTTGAGCTAGGAGGTCACGTCGGTTACCGGTGAGAACAGCATTCAGTGTTTTTCTCTTGCATTGTTATCTTGATGCTGGTGATGAAGTTTTAATTGGGAAGAGTGAGGATGCTTCTGCTCTCCTCCCACATGGCTCTACAGATGCTGCTGCTACCAGCAGCTTGGGGCAGGGTTTCAGGAGCTGCTAGCTTCCCACCAGGCACGAGCCAGCAGAAAGGAGAGATGAATGAGGTGAGGATTGCTGCATTTCTGGAGGGGCGTTTCCTGTAGATAATGCTGATCTGATGAGCAAAGCCAAAATGATATGTCTGAAGATACAAATGCCTTGTGCAGAATGGGTGAAGCATAGACAGCAGGACACATCCCCCTCCACACTGATAATACAGCTTAACCCAATTCAGTCTATTTCTGTGGCTTGGAAAGTTTTAGGATTCCCTGCTGGAGCCATCTACTATCAAGTTAGTGATAAAATGCATTGCATTTTCATACTGTAATTAAAAAAAAAAAAAGGCAAAAAAGCAGCCCACTTGAAAACAAAGAAAAACCTCCTTGATCTATTGCCTGAAAGCCACTCAATAGCAATTAGCTAATATCAGTTATCTCCTTGCTGTACAGGCTTCCTGATACTGCAAAACATAGTTTGGGTACTGGAATGCTAACAATTACTTATTAGGTGCCTCAAAGCATCCAGGATCCTGGTCATAGGATCCCTTGTGTTTGAGGGCTGTGAAAACAAAGAAGAGTCCCCAACTAACACGCTCACCAAGTAACTACAAGGCAATTGGCAACAGATAAATTCACACAGAAGCAGAGCAGTATGCTGGGAATGATTATAGCAGAACTGTCAGCATGAAAGGCAGGGCTCATGAAATACCTTTAATCACTGGTGATTATTCTTTTTCTGGGCAATCAGCTCTTTTCTCCCCTCTACAATATCTTGCAGCATGTAGCAGGATGCATCAGAAGGTGCTGTGCTCCTGCAGGACACCACCCTCCATTCTTGTCTCCATCAGGTGAGAGGCAGAGATTTTCCATCCTGTTAAGAGTCAGATGGAAGAAAGGATAGATCCCCAGGATCCTGGCCCTGGGTTTCTCACCCTGAAGCAGAAGACAATGCTGTCATTCAGAACAGCAAGTTCCCATTCACAGTTATTTGTCATGTTAATTACTACAGACAAATTTCTCCTTCATCTCAACGCTGCAGGTCAAAGCAGAAAAGTTTAGCACTTCAGAACATCAAACTTTGCTTTCATCTGAGTGTGGGACATCATTCTGAAATTCCTTTTGATCATGTAGGGAAAAAAAGAAAGGAAGACAATTTGAAAGTTTGCTCTTGATGGGAGTTGTAATTTCTTTGTTAAAATGAAGGGGAGTCTCTAGCCATTAGCCATTGGCTGGGTATGTTCATAAACTCACATCCTCACCAGAGCAGGTTACACATGGGTAAGAGCCATGAACAAATATTGATAAATATTGTCTTTTCCTTCCGTATCCATTCAGATTCCTCATCATATCTTTCCCACTTCATTAATTTCACTCCAAGCTGTTAGCTCTATCCCTGCATACTGTACTGCAGGAAACACCCTTGGCTCAAACCCCACCACTTTTCACAGAAAGTGGCTGCATACCATGCCTGTAATTTACTGCACAGTGTACCTACGTGCTCCCACATTAGCTGTAATCTCTGTCGTGCTCACGCCAACATTCCAGCAGTATTTGGCATTTCACGAATGGAGTATTTATCACTGAAGTTCATACAAAGTTGCAAACCCTAACGAGGCTTATCAGCTTTTAGCAACCATCTCTGTCCACTGACATGCTGGGTATAATTCCACTCACTGTGCAGTCACTGGATGTGAAGAGGGAACGGGAAGGGGGAGAGCTTCAAAGCAACATTTCGTATCGCTTTAAATGGATCATGAAATCGAACGTCTGCGTAGCCCCTAAGTTCCTGCAGGTGAGATGTAACCTGCAAGCTGGGCACTTAGAGCAGCCTTGCAGTCAAATAAAATCTTCTCATCGTTACTGATGTGGCAATTATGCCCTGGAAAAGAGCGGCACGGTTGCTGTGAGAGGGGAGGGGGACTCAGAGCTCACTCCCAGCAGTCACAGAAGGGTGGCTGTGGGAAGATCAGGTCAGTCAGCCTCAGTTTGCCCACTGTCAAGACAGAAAGCATCACAGTCACTGAATTTCAGAGACATATCAGAAAGCATAATTAAATATGTGAGTTATAAACCTTTTCCCTCTGAAATTTCAAAAGATTTTGGTATTTTTATGAACAATATTGGTAACCTGCTTTGCTGCCAGCCCAGCCCTGTATCTAGGATTAGAGTAGGCACTAAAAAACTTGGCAAGAGACTGGCAGTATCTGTATTTCTGTGTATCTACATGCCCCTGGGTATGTAGCACCCCACCACTACCCCTTTCCTGCTCATCAGGCACAAGTGTGACATACTGATGTGGGTGGAATTTGATTGAGAAATGAGCTACTGTTTGTATTGTCATCACAGAGCTCTCTAAAAGCATGAAGTCAGGCTGAAAGAATCAGAATGTTTAAAATGAATTTCACAAATTTTCCTTTTATGCTCTGTTTTTTTGGTTCTTCGGTCTGCATTCACATCACTTGTGTAAGGTGGTGGTGGGATATTCCTTTATAACAAGACCTCACAAATGCTTATTCTCTCTTTCATTTAATTCCATGATATCAAGAGTCAGGCTGATGATTTTCATGTCTTCAGGTAGGTCCTTGAGTACTGTGTACTTTATAGTTCCATTGATTTTATTCGAGATGTTGCAATGCATACCAACTGACTGTATGTCCCCTAATACTTTGGATTTATAAGAATAAGACCAGCCGAAGTTTGTTTGTAGAGCACAGCAATGCATCCCCTGCCAGAGAAACATTGGCAATGGCTGGAGAGCAGGGTGGGAAATCTTATAGAGTTATAGAAGGAAAAAAATGATCCATTAATTTCATTTAAAAAGTTCAGTGCTTCTGCAATTCTGTTTGCTGATGCGCAGCTGTAAATGCATTCCCTTGCTAACAAATGCTTCAGAGACATCAGTGTCCATTTAAGCCAATGTTTGCACCCATAGACCATGGTAAATCTTTCTACTATATATATATATTTTTTTAACCCCCAGGACCCTTCTTGCTGAGTTTTTTTACAGTGAGTGAATTCCAAGTGCTCCTGACTTGGATCACAGAAGCAAGTTCCCTGCCTGCCTCTGTGAGTGACTCATGCTCTAACCTCGGTCAGGTCACTTAGATGGTGTTGTTGTTCTCTATTTCTCAGTCTTTAAAATGCATATTTTGTTCTCCTCACAATTCTGACATTGTAACATCTTTCTGGCTCTAGCAACAGTCTGTATCATTTTGGATATACATTATCTTGTACAAAAATACCCACCCACATCTCATACCCTGAAAAATCACAGTAGCCAGAACTCCAAATTTAGATTGAAAAATGTAGAGTTGTGCAGACAAGAGGACATTTTTCCAAATGCGAGTTGATAGCCTTTTTCTCTCTAAATAGTTTAGGCTATCAGAATTTTTTTGTATTTAAATTTGCAACTCAGGCTTCTGCTGGGAGCTCCTGGACATGCTGGACCACCCAACAGGCAGAGTTGTACTCCAGTGATGTTTTTGCTGTGCTGGGGTGAGGATGGTTTCACTGCAGATGTCCAATAGCTGGATACTGATGCCCATCCCCTGCATCCTCCCTGCCTCTCCTCACAGCTGGTTTTCACATGGTGCTGTCTCCTTGCTGCCTCACCTCCAGTAACTGAGAAATAAGTGGAAGCAAAACCAGACAAAACAATTTTCCTACTGTATTTTAGCCTGGCTATGCAAACATTTGTAGCAGCTAAAAGCAGCAGTCACAAGGAGATTCCTTCTCTGAACCTGTAATCCTGGGCTGGAAAATGCCCTATTCAGATGAGTCATCTTTCTGTGATGGATCTTTCTGCCATCCTCTCCCTTCCCACCTCATACCTGCCAAAGCAGGTTTGCATCGAAAGTATTGAATCCCCATTTCCCCCACCCCCTTTTTTTTCTTATTTTTTTCTTTTTTTTTTTTTTATTTTATACTTTTCTGAGAGACCTTCGAGGACAGAAACAATTAAGGAAAAACCAAACCCAGTTTTGCTGCATTTTGGGAGGAAATGAACTTGTGTGTTTTGAAGAATTCCCACAAGGCTCAGATTTTAGAGCGTGATGAATCACCCACTGAAGATTCCTGTTTCTTCTCCTCTGCCTGCACGGGGTGCCCAGACAGGGGCTGTGGGCTCTGTAAGGATCCAGCCATGCTCCTGGCAGGCAGGGCCAGTTTGCAGGGGAATAGGATGGCTGTGCCCTCTGTACTCACCACAGGCAGGCCCTCCTGCCTTTGGCAGGTCACTGTGCCAGCAGCTGTGCTTGGGCAGTCCCAGGGCTGTGTGATGCTGTTCTTGTCCTCCCCAGACCGATGTTACCCAAGGGTGTGTCAGTTCTGGGCTCTCCTCATGTGTCCAGGAACAGTTTGCACTGCCAGGATTGCCCATACCCTGTTTGGCCATGACTTCAAACACCCTCATTCTGCCTATGGAAGACCACATGGACATGAAAGGTTATCCCCTTTTATAAAAGTTAAATGTAGCTAATTTATGGCAAATTTGTATAATTCTCATTGCCCAAAGCACCTTCACCCTGAGCTACCACCTCCCTGATCCTCACCAGGTCCTCTGCCAACAGGACAGTGGTGGCATCGAAGGGTTCTTGACATTTTCTGGGACTTGGGCATCCATGGCTCAGTATGAGGATGACTATGGAGTTGAAGGTCCATTACTGAGGAATCCCTGGCTCTGCATCCATAAATAAATCACCCTTTATCCAACTTGCTCACATTTGTGCTGTCTCAAGCAGGGGCAGAGGGAACCTGTCAGCCTGGGCACAGACCTTCAGTGGCACAGAAGGAATAGTCTGGAAGGCAGAGAATGACACATATCATGCCTTTACTTTGTACAGCAATCTCGATATTTTGTATGTACTTATTGCTCTGAGTTTGTCTCCCTTTCCCACCTGTACTTACACTGTCTTTTTTCTGAGGCTTGTTATTATTTCTATTGAGCAATCTTCAGCCAAACTGGGAGAGCTCGCAGTGACTCACTTACTTGAACATTATTGCCTAGTTCTTTACACAAGACAGATTGGATATGAATGAGATCTCTTGTCCTCATGAGCATTATATTTATTTCACAAGACATTTTCTTCAGAACTCTCCCTGCAATAAATTATGTGATATATTTATTTTTTTCTCCTACCATGCTATAGCTCTGTCCCTTTTTTTGTTGTTTCTCATTTTTTAGACACTTCTTCTTCTATGATCTGCTGTTGTTGTTTTCTGTTTTTTTTTTTTTTTTCTTCTCACAATCTCTTAGATGTATCCTTGGAATTTTTTCCCTTGTGCATTTTTTAGCACAGTGCATGTATTCAATGTACTCAAAATGAGAGCTTGAGATAAGTATTTAAAGTAACGAAATGATTTCCCTCTCTTATCTTTCAGATGTTGTGTAATGACTGGGGAAAAAAAGTAAAGATAAAAAAATAAAAGCAGGTGAAATGGTTTAAATGAAGTATATGACTGTAAGGAATACAATCGTAAGTATCATTTTCTGATTTCATAATGTCAGCTAAGTGAAAGATTTTGTAGGTGCTTTACTTCTAAAGAAACACTTAGCAGAATTTTAGCAGCTGCTTTTGGGAAGAGCCTGAAATGCTGAAAGCCCTGTGTAATCAAAGTAAAAGTGAGTATATTTAGGGTGGATGAAATAGGACTTAAATGCAGTGCATGTCCATGGTGTTTATAGGAATCCCATCTTAGGTCTCTATTGCATTGTCAGTGCACATCAGTACGGTCCCTTGCTTCCCAGCTCTCCTGCTGGATCTGTCAACCCCTCTCAACCTTTTTATTCCCCCATTGCTTGTTGGAGGTGTGTTAGAAATCTGGACTTAGTCTCCAGTTGTGGAGTTTCAGAGGGTGTGTGGTGGAGGGAAAGATGGTTTGAACTAAAACTGAAACCCAAGTAACCTAATGGGTGGTTTTGAAATCCAGGTACAAGCTGGAATTTCAGTATTGCTGAACATGTTCAGTTACTAAGGATGAGTGTTTCTCTTCAAGACAAATGTCTTATGTCTAAAACTAGAATTAAACTTCTTTACCTGGAGTGCAGTACCACACTAGGGCAGGTCATTCAGGGCAGTGGTGGGTTTTTTTCTCCTAAGTGACCTTCAGGGATAAACCTACACAAAAAGCATTCCCAGTCTGATCTGGTGTTGATGTTAATGAAGCTCCAAGAAGCCGGAGGCTGGCCTAGAAACCTCCAGAGGTCCTTTTCAAACGTTTTTTTTCTATGATCTTACAGTTCTGATAAGTGTGTTACAGTAAAATAACCAGATGGACTTTTTTTGGAAGTATAGAACAGATACCCTGAGGGCAGAAAACAGTATGTGGAGAAGACGCCATGGGTGGGGGTGGGGAGAAAGACACTTATTTCCATTTATGAGTTATAGAATCAGGACTCCTACAAGGAGTTGAGAAATTTGTCTTGATCTGGAGATGAGAAAAACAAACACTTCTTATCTTTTTACAGTAAGGCTGCCTGGCTTGTGATCCTCACCCTGTCTTGAGAAGGGTAGGCAGCGTTTCAAATGCTGGGGTCAGGCTGGTTCCAGCTCTGTCTCATCGGTCTGGTGTACATATCTTTCCAGAAGGGATTAAATGTGTCTTGTCTCCTGTGGTTATATTAAAGGGCAGGGAGGAGGCAAGGAGCCTTTTACTTCTGGGAATGTTCTGCCTGGGGTATCTGCTGCTGGGGTAAAGGGAGGAGACAGCAGCCAAGCCTTGCTGCTGTCCCCAAGGCTAAGCAGGAGAACTCTGTGCTGAGACCTGAGCCTTGCTTCCCCTGTGCACAGGGCCAAATCAGCAGGAGAGGGGTGCAGGAATAGTGTTGGGAAGGGTGAGACTGACTGTGTGCCCAGCATCCCCACCATGGGCATGGTTTTGCAGCCAGGGTTGCTGAGCTAAGGACACCCCACTCTGAGATGTGTTGTGCAAAAGCTTAATTTCACCCCTGAGACAAGCCAGTGTCTTATTCTCCCTTTTCTGTACACATTCCTCTTACCTGATCAGCCAAAACCTTCTGCTGTCACTAAAACTTATGGGGCTTTTTATGTGAAATGAGATTTTTGTACTCATCAAGGCCAGGTCTGGCTGCTCTGCCAGTAGATGTCCCTGCATGCCTGGCTGTGGTGGATGTGCAGTGTCTTTTCCTGGGAAAACTGACTTCCAATGCACTGAACTTCACATCATTCCTGTTGGATATTTTTCATGTGGATTTTAATTTTTTTTCCCTCTCATTTGGACTTCTGGTGTAAAGTTTAATCAATCTCCACGAATATAAAAGCTGAACTTAAAAGGAAAGATTATTATTTTATTGCAAAGGTGCCTTTTCACCATCTTTAAATATTTTTGTGTTTATTTATAAAACAGAGTACTGACACCAGACAAAGTCCCTGAACATCTTTACCTTGCTCTGTCCTTCACTCCTGTTCTACATCATGCATTCAAATAACTTCCACATTTTTTTTCCTTCCTTGGGCTGCAGTGTTTTCTTGAAGCAGATATTGCTTTGGTGCACTGAATTGAAGAAAACAAGACAAAATGAAACCAAATAGTGCTGAACACCAGGTACTCAGTGCTTGGTAGGAGTCACTTGGCAATTTTACAGATGCTGAGAGTCTCAACCTTCAGCCTGTAAGGTGTTTCCTGTAATATGAGAATTTATCAGCTGGCTTTCAGAGCCACATAGGTGAGTTCTAAGTGTTTTCTTCAGTACTCTGTGCTCTGTATTATAATCCTGCAATTACATATTTGCATGTCTACTAAATTAGCACTAGAAAGTTATCTTCAACGGTGCAAAGCCTTTCACTGCTACTCTTCCTGGGAATACAGGGATGATAATTGTTACGGAGGAAAATTACCTTTACATGGTATTGATTTTGTGCCCTGCTGCCTGTCATAATTCCTGGGGAGGTTTTTCCAGGCTCAGGACAGGGAGCAGCTGTGCTGGGAGCCCGTGCTGGTGGCCATGGAGGAACAGGGCAGCACTGGCAGCTGTGGCATCGCCGCCACCCCTGCGACTCGTGGGGGGCACCAGTGACCCACCCCAGCAGCCTTTCATTCCAGCTTTGAAGCAGGGGTAGCAAGAGGCTTCAAAAAGCTGGGAGCCACAGCCTTGGAGTGGGGGAATGGCTCAATAAATTGGTGTAATATAAGTATTTATTGATTTAAGAGCAGCCTTTTCTTTTGCTTTGCTTTTGTCTTCTAAGGGAACTTTCTTTTAAATTTATGTCCCACATTGTCACATCAGGAGGAAAATACATGAGGAATGTTTTGTTATTTCAAATTTATCACGTATTACGTCAGCTGGCATTGTGGACTCACAATATGTAATGCTTCATAAATTATGAAAAATAAATGTTTTATGGGCTTACTACGCACTCTGTTTGAAAACCATTGAGCTGGGGAGACTCGGTGACCCCTGTACAAATTAATGTGCACATGATTTTCATTATTGCAGCTCAGATAGGAAGTTTGAACATCTTTATATATTTATTTAAAGCAAAATGAGGACATAAGTTGCTTGAATACGGTTAGACTTTCTGGCAAGAAGCAGGTATCATTTAACCCAGCTCATAACCTATTGCTTCCCTCACAGTCATTGTTATTCCAGGCCAAAGCTTGAACTCAAAATCAGAGCTGTGAGGACTTAGCATGAGCTTCCAGAGGTCAAATCCTTCAGCCTTTAGCTAGGCAAACTAAACCTCAAGTTGGTAGGATTTTGTCTATGTGAGGACTGTGGTGTTTGCAGAACACGAGTCAAGCACAAGTCAGGCTCCTGCAGCAGGGAAGGCAGTGAAGGATATTTCTACCCAGCTTTCCAGCCCTGCTTTCTCTGAGCATAATGGAGAGTGACAATCAAAGAAGAGCCGCCCATCTCTGCTGTCGAGGGCCTCACCAGAAATGAAAAGCTCGATCTCAGGGTACCGAGGATCTCAGGGTACTGAGGATCTCAGCCTTATCAAACACAGCATCCTTCCACATGGAGCCACAGGAAACCGAGGGAAATGTCCTCACCTGCCTGCACGGGGAACCTTGTCGTCCCATTTTCCAAGGAGCAAGAGTTCACTCCGACATGTGTTGCAGTGGAGACGCGTCTTTGGGGAGAACGGGTGCGGTGATGGGAGGTACCAGGAATGGTGGAGCACTCACAGCTGTTTTTTTCCCCCCCTCACACCCAAATATTTCCGTGCCTTGCAAAGGTTGGGAGGGGGGGGAGGGGGGGGGGGGGCTCAGGTGTTGAAGCTCTCCCCTGGATGGTTTTTATATCGCACAGATCCACCACTGTGTCTCTAATACAGCCATCAAGAGCACAACCGGGAGCTCCCTGCAGGATCTTAAGCAATATAAGTCACTGCTTCAGAAGTCTCTCTTAACTTGGGGCTGGATGCACTCAAAAATCTTCCAAGTTATTCTCTTCTAATTCAAGTCAGCTGAGGCATCAAAATGTTGGGCAGATGGACAAGATCCCTGGCTGCAGCCAGTCTGTTTTCTGCTGTTATGCTCATTACAGTCAGAACTTAGAAACTTTTATTGTAATTGTTTTTTATTTAATCAGTGATATTTTGTGAATTTAACGTTTATATAAGCATACTAAAGGAGATTCCTGTGTACTTTCTAGTGTAAAAGATTATGCTCTAAGAATGCTAACTTGCCCTAAACTGGATCAAGCAGTGTTCTTATCTTAAAAGTAGTTTTCCTTCACTCCTTTGCTTTTCCTTCTCTTCATATGGCTATTAAGAATTATTTGATTTATAGACAGTGCTCAAGGACAGTCTCTACTGCATTTGCTTGGTCAAGAAAGCGAAAGAATTTTTTTGTCAGTTGTATTTTCTCAGACTTAAATTGTGCTTCATATTAGAGAGACACAAGAGAACACGTAAATAAGCAAAGTACGACCCAAGTTCATACTTTCTTTTTTGTTTTTACTGTGACTTAAATAATTGAGAAGAGCTCCTGCCTCTGCCTCTCTCCTCCAGTGGATGGCAGTTGAGTACCATGCAACAGAGCAGAGCTCACTTGCACCTCGTTGTAACTCTCTCAAGGAGGCAACCGCTGATTGGAATTAGCTGTTCTTTGCCTGTGTGAAATATCACTTGGAAATACCTGAAGAATTAGAAAAGGAAGAAATGGAAAGCATTTTCAATTTAAACTGTATTGTTACTAGAGCAGGAGCAGATCTAAAAGTTTCTTCAGCAGCTGAGGGGGAAAAAAAGAATCTTATATCCATATACACAAATTTCAAGTGTTTCCTTTTTATATGTTAATCTGAATTTTCAGTATATGGATGCTAATGGAAACATTTCCTGATTTTCATTTTTCTTCCTGACCTCCACAGTCATTAAGTTTTAATACTGTACTCATGATTTCAGCATGAAGCATAATTTTTAATGACAAATTTTCCTTTCTTGAAGTCTCAGCTGCACTAGAAAGAACAGGACAACTCTCAGGGACTGGGATTGTGATGTGAATTTAGTCATCATTGAAACTGCGACTAGTTTTGAAATGTTCCCCTAAAAGAAAAGTTTAAAACAACCTTTCCAATCAGAAACAGAAACTGAACTGCGTTCCTCTTAAAAACAGGTCTCCTCTAACTCCTCCAGTTTATAGCACATACCCTTGGGCTATTACAGTCTAGAAAAATCTGAAATAAAACCACACTGTTTTCTGGGTCTGATCATGCATCACTTACTCAAAAAGAAGTTTAGGGCCTCCTGAGAAATACAAGGTTTAGGTCTTCCTGACACATGTTGCTTCTTTTTAAAGAAAACAGTCTAGTGCATCTTTATGGCAAATACATAATTTTAGGTTTTTTCCATTTATAAGGAATCACAGATGGATTGAAACAGAAAGCTTTAAAAAATATTTGCAATTACAGTTGCATATAAATAATATTGTGGTCACTATCCTAGTTGTTTTTAACAGAAGTTATTTACTTTTCAAATTTTATTTGCTTCTACATCTAGTCTCATGCTGTTGTAGTATAAGATCAGACAAAAATAACTGTTTACACCAAAAATTAAGTTTGTGTAAGTAACTATTTAAAAATGTTTCCTTTTATGTTTACTGCTGAAGGATCTCAAGCACTCCTGCCAGAAAGGAAAGTATTTATTATCTCTCTTTTACAGATGAGGAAACTGAGACACTGTGAAATTAAAAGCTTTGGGAAATTAGTGCACAGTAAATTATGGAGTGAATTTACTGTGTACCAACCACCCCGCACGAACTCATCATGTGGACTGGCAAAGAAAAAGGATTAAACTCCCTTAAATTATCTCACATTTGCCATGGACAGACAGTTGCCATGGATCAGCTGAAATGCAGCAACTTCTCAACCTGCAGTGAGTCGCTCGTGCAGTGAGTCCCCCATTGGACAGGAGGTGTTCACAGGGGCTCTGCTGCTAATCTGCTCCAACTTTAGGCAAGAGTTTATTTGTCACCAATTTCCCCAGCTGGTTTACCTAAAAGTCACAGAAGGAAATCTCTGACAGGACTCAAAATCAGACTTGAGTATCTTTGCAGCCTTGAAAGCAGAAATTGTGAGTTAAAAGCAAAATACTGGGGGGAGATAAACTTTGTCTTTTTTAAGGATGGAGCATCTGCAGGATGTGTCTAGGCAGTGTATGAATTAAGCTGGTGAATTAGAGTGGTAAAATCAGATGATGAGTCCTGGAATTTGAGAATCACCCTCATATCTCAGGGATTTGGGACATTAAAGTTGCTTCCAGCATTGTGGCAGCACTTTATAGCCCAGCCCAGTATGGAATTCCACCAGTCACCTCTTCCCACCCCATGCCTGGGTTGGGTCCGTGGCCGTGTGTTCAGGGCACCCTGCAAGATCCCTTCCACCTCACAGTGCCACTTGTGGACACCAGAGGCACTGGGCATGACCACTGCAGCCCTGCTCAGGGCTCACTGGTCCCACAGTGACCTCTGGGCTCCAGAGGCCACTGGTGAGAGCCCAGGGGTGACCTCCTCACCCTGCAGCAGGCTGAACAGCTGATGTTGAAACGACTTTGGCAGGAGCTCTCTCCATTGTGTCTGATCCAAGCTGGAGAGATGAATACGTAGGGAGCTGGGACAAAGGTTGGCTGATGGGAAGAGAATTACTGACAAGTTCAGTCCACTAATAAACAAAGACATAAATGATGATGCTATAAAGAAAAAGCAGGATTCTCTGGAGAAAACTGTAGAGAGACCTAGTAGGGAGTAGAGATGTTTAGACAACAGTTTTACATTATACTGCTTGGTAAAAAATGTTCTATTTTAGCTCCAAGCTTGAGTCTAGTTAGACCTGCACCAGTGCTTAGGAAACAGCATGTATTTTAATGCCCTGTGAACAGGAATAACTGATAACTAGTACATTTAAATGTGAAAAGCAGAACTTTTCTCTGAGGGAGGCATTATTTTTTTTTTTTTGTTCTTGTTGTTGTTATAGATTTTGTCTTCATAGTTTACATTGCAGCTATAGCATTCCACAGGCAGTCATTTATCTAATGCCATATTTTGGGCTGTGGAAAATGCAGGATAACAGAGAGAGAGAAAAAGTGGTGGTAAGTTCTTTTTAATTTGCATTTCAGGGCTGAACTTCTGAGCATAAATACACAGAAATTAACACCTTCATAACATCCCCTCACTTATTTCCAAAGTGTTACAGTACAAAAACAATGGGGTCAGGGCACTATTTGCTTCATGCCTCACACCCCAAAGTAAGTCTTAATACAGGTGCATTTGCTTTTGGTATAACCAAAATTAAGGCAAAAAGGTTTGTCTATTTTTCTCCTGTAAAGCTTACTCTACTCTTAGAGAATGCCTGTTTGTGCTAGAGAAATGGCTTGCATGGAGTATGACAGCCGCCTTTTACACAGGTAAATCAGACTCACTGGGCTGTACTGTTGTAAAGGAAAAGTTTCACAGATACAATGAACCTGTGGAATGCCTTTCCACAAGATAGTCTTGAAGTGTTGTCACTTATACTGTCTGTTTTCATAATTCAGGGCATCATGGTCTTCTTGCTAGTAGTAAGAAGCAATCTACTGTGTCCCTTCATGGTGTGCATCCCCTGAATGGATCAGGAGATCATGGTGACCCTTGCAGAGATGGTCACTGCTGGACCTGGAGGAGGTGATGGATTTAAAGAGAAAGTCTGTGGCTGTTTCCAGAAATGAGCAAGAGGTGCAGCATGAGCCCTGTTACAAGGACAGCCCAGGTTGCTGTGTGTGAAGAGGAGAGGGAAGCTGTTACACACACCAGGGAGGCTGGCAAAGGGGAAAGGTGGCTCCTGGCAGGGACTGCCATATTCTTCACCTCTCAAAGCACTTGAAATTACTAATTGAGATGGTGGGAAGGGAGGACGCCCTAGTGTCTCAATGATTTGCAAAGGAGCAAAAGTGAAGGTCTAAGAAGGTCCCATAGCTGGGTCTGAGTGATGCTCTTGGCCCTTGAGTGGAACTTGGTGTTCAGCACAGCTCTGCTTCTGGAGCATGTGGGAGGCAGAAGTGCCTTAATTCTGCTGAAACTCCTCAGGGGTTCAGGCACAAAACCTTAAAGGGTGATGGCCTGGGCACTGGAGTGTGTCTGAGGGCTGGTAAATGCACAGAGGGTGGGAGGAAGGACTGTCAGACCCTGCCTGTTGAACATATTTCACTAAAAATTCATCTGTAAGGAGGGAAAAGTGTAAGCAAGGATGTGTGAGTGAAGGATCTTCAGAGATATGGCCCCTGGTTTCAGGACAGTGGTATTTGGAGAGGAGCTGAGCTCCTGTTAACTGATGCTCTGAGGACCTTCTACATTGGTACACCATCCAGAAACACTTGTTCTCAGAAACTTCCATACCAAAATCATGGGAAATATTTGAACTTTGGATGACTCCAGACTTCAGTTGCAGTTTAGTAGGATTTTAAGGCTGGTGCTTTATATATATATGACATATATAAATACACGTACACATGCAAAATATATATGTGTGTGTGTGTATTTATATATATATATCTTAAGTTGTTTTAATTCTGTCAAATAAATTCAGTACCTCTTGTTTAAGGTAGAACTGGTAGAGAGAGTCTCTTGCAGGAAGAGATTTGATGGAGCCGTGTTAAACATCAGGGAATTTGCATCAGAGGTTCTTGAAATGTTTCATTCAAGGCCAGCTTGTCGTTAACCTGAATATTTGATTTGAAGTCATGCTGGTTTCACATGTCAAGCTACCCTGGCACTGTGCGAAAGTGGTGGGAGGAAAGACTGGATGGGGGAATGAGCAAGTAGGGGAGGATTTGGTTATCAAAGCAGAGGACTTAGATTCAACAGTAATCGACAGAAGGAGATTACTTCTGCTCCTAGTTCCGACAAGGACTCTGTCCCAGTACATTAGGCCACCCCTCACACAAACAGAAGGACCTCCATGTACATTGCCAGCTTTATCCAGGGACAAGGAGATGATGCAATGACTTTGCTGCCAACCCAGGGAAATGGCAGGTTTACTAAGGCCCATTTCTTAAGAATATTAATAAAAATAAATGGTTTTACCCTTTCTGGTCCTGCTTATAGCAGGCTGCTAATAATGCCTTATGAGGCTGCCACAAAGTTCAATCAATAGTTTGATTTTCCTGCCCTAGAGCTGCCACAAGCACGAGCCCCACGCTGAAGTGGCTGAGTAAGGAGCTGGCTGCAGAGATGGAATATGGCGAAGAGTGGGAAATGAGGTGGCAAAGGGAAAATGCTGGATGCGGCACCTTGTGACCTCTAGGAGACTTAGGGATAGACCATTCCTGCTGAGCCCCATCCACCATGGCCACTGCCACATCCCATGGGTGCTCCTTGATGCCAGTGCTGGTTATTTATACATCTCTGTGTCACCTACCGAAACATTCGGGTTTGACAAAGGGAAAAAGCAATTCGGCGTCCTTTGACTGAGGAAGGTTGATTTTCATTCGAGGCAGAATGGCTCATTTTTACCTTTTTAGCTCCTGGAAGAGTAAAAAGTGAGAGGTCAAACCTGCATCACCATGACAACCCCTGCAGCGAGGGTTTTTGAGCAGATGAAGGGGAGTGATAATGGAGCTGAAGTTTCTGCCCGTTCATAGTCACTGGGCTTTTTGTTTTGTTTTTCCTTGTTTCTTTCCTTTAGGCCCTGTAAGGTGTGGCCCCATGGATTTTTCAGGGGTTGAAGGATAACACTGGCCAGTTTAAACACAGCCATGCTCTGTTTGAGATCAGTCCTTGGTGCTGCAGTGCCTGGACACATGTGGAGTGTATATAAACCATTTAAAAAAGTGGGTTGTAAGAGATAGTCCTGGAAGATCAAACAACCCCTCAGATACCTTCCCTACACTCCTCTAGGTACAATGTGCCAGCAAGTGCAGCCATATTACCTGTTTTGCATCAAAGAGAACTGTCATCTCTGCCTTTCCTGACAGCACCTTTGGAGTCCAAAAATAAGATCAATAAAAGAGCTATTCTCTGAGGAGAGGAGGCACTGTAGAAAAGAAGGAATTCCAAATAGGGTGGGGGTCTAAGGAGGACACTTGGGAGGGGCTGCAGGTGGAAGCTCATTTGAGTTGCTGAGCTCATGCCCCCATTGTCAGGACCTGTACAAGGGGGAATGTGTAGAAATGGATTGCAGATAGCTGAGGTCACAGCTATGGAGCAAAACCAAGACAAATTGATTTCCTATTAAGAAGTTCCCCAGTTTCTCTTTACCTAAAAATTGAGCCAACTCCAGGGAAAAACAAGCAAAAGAGCAGATTACTCATTTAGTTACAAATCATCCTTTCCTTACCTTGTTGCTGTCATTGCAACAAAAAATGAATCAGAATAAGAAATATTAGCTCAGGTATTAGAGTGTCAGAAAAGTTAATTTTGTGGGAAGACTTCCCCAGAATCAGACTTGGGTGGGATCTATACAGCCATCAGATAGTTACATGGAGAAGAGGAATAGTCAGGGTTAACACTAAAAAAGTTTTGAATGGCCATAAAACCTCGAGTTGAAGCAATTCTCTGTGCCCAAAGGATTAGGTTAAAGCTTTTGCAGTGCAGTGGAGATGAATTATTCCATTTTTGCCTAGTGAGTGGTTTCTCATATCTTCTTCCAAAGTGGTGGATGTGTCCCTTATGCCAGGATGGAGTTACACAGCCCACTACCCAGAAAGGCAAATTGTAAAGAAAGCACAAATATGGTGTCTTTACCACCAGATTTGAAACAATAGCTGCATCAACCCAGCAAGAAAGCAGAGCTGTGCTGTTGGGATCAGCCTGCAGATAAATCAAAGTGAATCTGAGTGATAGTGATGTGATGTTGCAATAATAATTCTCTCCTCATGCTGATTTAGAAGAGGAAGCCAATTCAGAGCTTCAGAAGCACCAGGGCCAGCACGGAGCCCTGTGGAACAGAATGAAAGAGAATAGTCAGTTCATATGGAAACAAAGTGGAGGTTATCAGTTGCATAAAATACATACCTGGCAGAAGACAGACGAGAGAATTTATGGAAATGCTCTGGATTATAATCTGTCCTTCAGACAACTGATTTATAAAAAGCTGGATTCTTGTGTTTTATTCAACCAATCTGAAAAATTATGTTAAATATGAATCCTCTCTCTGTATGTGAGAGGATTGCAGTGGTAGTAATTTAAACAGGATGTTAGACTATGACAGAAAATGCAATTTCATCTTTATAGTGATGAGCCAGAGACCTCAATTTTCCTCTTCCTGTGATGTGACTCTCTTGAGTCAGACTTGAACTTTAGCTATGGTCTGAGAGGGTAGCATATCGCCTGCCTGCTGGTGCATCTCAGGACAAACACTTTTTGGGAGCTCAGTCTTTGAGGACAAAATTAAAAAATGCCAGTCACATTGGCAACAGAGCATTTGGAGGCTTTAATTACATTTATTTGATTTTTATTCCTCACTGCAATTCTACTCATCCGTTTCCAGGCACAGTGGACTCAATGAAACCTGATGTTGTTTTCAATTTACCAACATCTCTTTGGAAAACAGACCCATCTCACTGTAGAAATGTTCTGAAAACAAATTGAAACATTTCCTCTTACCCTCAACAAGAGCAGTCAAGTGTCAGAGCTTTATTTTACACTTTGCTTGGACAATATTTGGACATAGATGATACCTAGCAATTGTATGTTCATTTACATTGTATCTTTACCATTTCTGGTGATTAAGATGGACTCATAGACATTTAGTTTTTAATTTTAAGAAATAGGTTTCCCATGACAATGGAGTGCACAGTTTCAAAATGAAATTTTGCCTAGGAAAGGCCTATGGACTGGCACGGGAAGTGTGAAATGCTACATGAGCTCTGCTAACAGGTCAGTACAGTTGTAAGAAGTCAATGCAATATCAGTTGCTACCTGGGAGAAGAAAACCACGAACATGTTTCTCACTGCAGAGCATTTCCAGCACACCTTCAGCCTGTGAACGACGCTGGCTTGGTGAGCAAATATTGCTGTCTGTGGGTTAAAGTTCAAATGCATCACTTGAGCAGATGAGGAGTTCAACCAGGGCAGAACAACTTGCCATTTCCTTCAGGGAGTGGTGGCCATGGGGTGGGGAGGGACATGGGTGTGAGAGTAGGATGCAGACAGTCACAGCCCTTCTACAGCAATTACCATAAAGATTAAATAAATACAATAGCCTAATTTCACATGGAAGTACACTTTAATTAAGTCTCTGCAGAACAATGAGCTGCTTCCATAAGAGCTGTGAAAATCATCACTAGAGACTGTCCAGAGGAAGAGAGAAACAAACAAGAGAAGGTCTCTTTGTATAGAAAATATGTACAGGAAGTATTTTGAAAAGCTTGTCCCCAGTTAATTTACCTAGGAAGAATTAATGACAAAATCCAGGGTTTTGCTCTGGTTTTATATAAGTTCCCCAACCAGAGCCTCATGGTGCTTCCCAGATCGAGGGAGACAATTCATTTGCAGACCAATGGAAATATTTTGCACTTGCAGACTATTGCAAGACAATCACAGGTTATTGTGTGTGGTGTCTGCCAGTAGGCTTAGCTTGGCTGAAATGCTTCTGGGAGGCAAAGTTGTGCAAGATAAGCTCCAGGTGTATATAAAATAAAAATCACTTCTCCCAACTCAGTTAATGATGCTTTCTCTATTTTAATATGGTCAGGGATAGAGCTAGTAGGAGGTGTTAGGAGAGCAACACCTGTAGAACCTCCTTTCACCTTTTCCATAATTTTCTTTTTCTTCCTGTATGATCAGGGATCCTAATGCACAAGAACTGCATGAAAATGAACCAATTTGCCATTGCCATTTTTACAAACACCTGGATGCATTGCCTGAGTGCAGGGAAGTTTGTCCAGGGTCATGGCTATTCTCTTCCTGAGATTGGGATGTCCAGCAGGGAACAGTACAGCTACTGGCATCACATCAGCCACCCATGACTGTGGTGAGTTTCAGCTCACTAACATCTACAGAAGAGGCAGCTTCATTGCAAGGGAAGAATTGAGATGTTCTCTAAATCCCAGCCAGATACAAATCTTCACAGAGTGTGAGGTGTCAGGGCAGCTTGATGGGCAGCTTGACGTTTATGAAGGAAGATTTTGCCTTGAAGCTTGGATGGGTAGGTAGTGGGTGTAAATTACATATGACTTTTTTTTTTTTTACCTCTGAATCTATTATAGACTATTTTAAAAATTAATATTATTGCTTTAGAGGGTGCCATCTGGTAGCTTTCAGCTATCAGCTCTGCAAAGCTCAGGCAGGTGAGACCTGGGGAAGGACAAAATCACTTTTGTGCTTGCTGCTCATCTTGCATCAAGGTTGTGAAGGCTTTTGGTCAGGCCCTGCCTTTGTTTGTTTACTTTGTTTTTATGCAGCTAGGTAACACAGCTGGGCCCAGCTCCACAGAGTGTCTTGGGCATGACTGCACTGTAACCCAAAAATCATTACAACCAGACAATCAGCTCTCAGAGCATGCCAGGGTCTGCTTTTTTCTTTGAAAGGGAGTTGGAGCACTTGTGGAGGTTTAATCGAAATCTGAATGCATGTGACTGAAATTGGCTCCCTGTGATTATTTATACAAGTAAATCTCTGCTTCTCACAAGTTCCCAGAAATCAAATGCCAGACTTGTATGATCATTATTTTTTTTAAAGAAGTAAATATTTGTTGAAAATTCTTTGCTGTATTAATTTTCCTCTGCCTTCTCTCAGGCAGCCCTGATAGCAATGGAGAGACTCCTGCTGTGCATCAATCAACCTAGAGAAGAGGGACCAAAATAGCTGATTACTGGGTCTGTAATGTCTTGTCCTCAGAACAAAAACAATTTTTCAGGCAGCTTTTAGGATGGCTTGTTTTCATCATCCATCTGCATGCCCAGCTAAAATCATCCAGGAAATTATCTTTGTTTCAGCAGTAGGTATGTCAGGTACAGGTATTTTAAGGAGGAGGTAGTTTAAGCCAAGGGCTGCATATTTCCATGTTTTCCTAACCCGCAGTTGAAAGCCCATCTGCCACTAAGTGGTTTATAACTTGACAGTCAGCCACCACTATTTTTTAAAATGTTCTATAATGTTTATAATGTCAGTCCCTGTTGCTAACCTTTTTTTTTTTTTCTTTTACTTTCTTTACTTTTTTTTTGGTAACCCTTTTACCTTCTTTTTCCCTGCTCGGACCCATTAGCAGGATGTTGTGCAATATGGTGCTTGTCATCTGTTTCAAAGACACAGTGATGAGATACAGGTATGCCAGATGGATAAACCTAGTGTGACTAATTATTGTGTATTTGCCTTTAATTATTATCATTTATTACCAGAGAAAAGACAATAGAGGTTCCCAGACTCGGAAGGGAATGTCGGCAGAAGGGGAATTTTTGTCTCTCTCTCCTTTTTTTTTTTTTTTTTTTTTTTTTTCAAGAGACTGGCACATCAGCAAGAAAAGTTTACTTCTTGGAGTGAAATACAGCAAAACATCCAAGACAAGAGGAGACAACATGATCCAGGGAATACTTTCCTTTCCCTGGCACATACTTGAGGATCAGATCTCTCACAGGTAATAAATAGGTTTTGTGTAACTGTAGAACAAGTATTCTATTGGCTGAATGTCCACTCAGGGCATAAGGAATGTATAAGGATATCCTTCAGCCATCTCACAGAGAGAGGTCTGAGTTCAAAGCGACCTCCAAAAATCACCCAGCCCAACCCCCCTGGAACTGGCAGGGACACATTCCACTAGACCAGATTGCTCAGAGCCGGGTCCACCTGGCCTTGAACACTCAGAAATGTGGCATCCACAGTTTCTCCGGGCAGCCCGTGCCTACGGGTAGGCTTCAGTACTCTAAGTCTGGTTTTGGAGACATTTGCAGCCCTGGCTCTGCCTTTTTGGCACCAGAAAAAAGCCTAAACCATGAGATGTACATTTTGTCCTCTATGGAGAGGTGAAACCTGAGGTCCTTAAGCAGCAGTTTCTGAGAAAATTAGTCTCAGAGTAGCAAACACTGATACTGGTCTCTGTGCCATCACACTGAGTCTTCAACCCCTTAAATGGACTTTGCCTCCATATCTGATCCTCACACACAACATTTCTGTTGTTTGGCAAAAACACAGATTTTTTTTTTTCAGTATTATGACTTTATTTTCAGTCAATCCCTTCACAAGCACGCACATTTACAAGCACATATTGTTGTAAAACAAACATTTGAAGACAAAGGGGACATTGCTGTTGCATTTCAATAGGTGCCTACTGAGGACAGACACTTCACTCGACTCAGAACCCACAGCCTGGAGTTCCCAATGGTTTTGAAAGAGTCTAGAAGGTTGACAATGGCAATAAACTTTTAGAAAAGTTTAATACTCTGGTCCCAAAAGCTGCTTTCAGGTTACAGCTGAATCAGCTGCCATTTACAAGTGCAAAGTGGGTTTATGATGGCTCATAAGCTTGATCTTGCTTATGGGGCACTGCACTTTAATTTGAGAGCAGCCACACTGATTTGGTAAACAGATTGAGGAAGAGCTTCAGACTTCAGGCTTTAAAATTCATGAGGATCTGATTTAGTACATTTTACACTGGTATTTTAACATATTTGCTCTATGGCTAAATTGCAGTGTAACCTAAAGGACCAGTCATATACCACAATCTACTGTAGATAATACAAGATATAATCAATGTCACCAGGCTGCAGAGCTATTTCTATATTTAGTATTTGTCAGACAAATACATGCAAAGGCATTAAAACAACAAAGTCTGTACATGGATGATTTGTGAACAGGAGAAAAGGCTAAATTTGCTACTGTTAGCTCTGAATAGCTTACCCAGATTACAGGCCAATTCTGTTTTGGACAGAAATATTTTCCATCACAGAGTGCTGAAGTCAAGAGAGTACTGTTCCTTTGGCCACAGGATGGGCTGGAGGGCTAGGCTGTATTTTGGGATTGGCAGCTCTGACCGTCCCCCTTTAACCCATTTGAACACAATTTGATTGGGACTTGACTGAGCACTTAATAGTCAGTGATTGCCTTGATTGTGGACTTCTACTTTTAAACCAAATGCAGTGTCATTATTATATATCAAGAAAGAACAGTCCCTGATAACAAAAAAATTTTACATTAAATTGGCACACTGAGAATTAAATATGCAGAATCAGCCTAATGAAATAACTTGCCTTTGGTTGCAAGAGCCTTCATCGTTCTTAAGAAGATTTAGTGTTAATCTGACTTGGAGCTGTTTTGGTCCAATTATTTTTGGGCAAATTTTTGAGCTTTATTTTTTTTCTTTTCAGCAGCATTATTCTGTCTTGGCAGTTTTTATTTTGTTATTTTTGTGGATATTGAGTAAATGGGAAACCAATTCAGAATGATTCTTAAGAAGAAATGAAATGCCCTGTAATCCAATTTTGATCAAAATTCATCTTCGCTTTTCGGGGACCGAGCAGCCTGTGCAGTTATCTCTGCACTGCACAAGTTGATAATAAAGCAAAGCAAAGCTCACATTCTTTTCCCTTTGCACGTGGTGGGAACTGGGCATTGTTCAGCTGGAGAACAATGTGCTGTTCCCCCAGCATGTGGCAAAGCAGCAGAATTGCAAGAAGATTTCTCTCTGTGCTTCTCCTTCTGTTTTCCTAATGTCTGGAGTAAACCTTTCTTCCTGCCCGTGGGTGGGTGGTTCTCTTCCCTGGAAACCTTCCTGTTTTTCCCCCCCGATGCCCTGTGTTTGCAGAAGATAGCTCAGTGCTGCAGCACCTTTCCCAAAAGCACTCCTAGAGAGCAGAGACACGTTCAGCTCTCATCACAGACCTGCTTTACAGCTCCTCTGCCTTCCACTTCAGTACCCATTGCCTTTTGGTTATGCACAGATACAAAAGCCATGATACATCGCAAAAATACAATCCCTGTCCAAGCAGTGATGGGACAAAGAGGCCTTGTATGTCTTACATGGTGCAGGGAGGGATCCCATATATCACAGGGTTTTGCCTTATGTTTGCTTCGATGACTCCAGCTGTGTTCTTAACTGGCTTTTATTCCACTTTGCCTGGAAGAAGCAATACCTCAAAGAAGGCTTTTCTGGTACAACATCAGCAGAAATTGGTGGCTTAAAAAGGGCTGTTTGCAATCAAGCAAAGCTGTTCCATTCCTCCTAAAAATGCTCTTATTCCTTCCAACCACTCATTTCTTCACCACTCCTCCTACCTACAGGCCAAGCTTTTTGTCAATGTTCATTTCATATAACCTTCCATGTTGTAATGCAACAGGTTATCTTCTAGAATGAGACAGAACACTGAATATTAGCAAGTTTTCAGGCCTCCATCCAGACAGGCTTCTAAGTTCACAGGATCCTGTGGCAGGTCGTAAAGAAGGGATACATAATTTAATAATCATCTTAACATTATCATCACCTGCTACCTGTCCCCAAAAGGAAAAGTTAGGAGAGATAACACATCAGTATGAGAAATGATTAAATGTAAGTCTCTGGTACCCTCCCAAGACACATAGCAAATACTTTATTTTTCTTGGTAGCAGGAAGCTCATAACTAAAGGATACAAACTTTTTAAAGAGATTGAGTTGTCCTTCCAAGGTATCTTTAGGTTCAGCTACCCTTTATTAGTTACCATCTTGTTTGTGTCTATTCTCATCACATCTTGTGGTTTTTTGCTGCTTCACTCTTCCAATTTCCTCACCATCAAACCTTAGGCCATTTTCTCCTTTCTCTTTCCTTTCTTTTCTTTCTTTCTTTCTTTCTTTCTTTCTTTCTTTCTTTCTTTCTTTCTTTCTTTCTTTCTTTCTTTCTTTCTTTCTTTCTTTCTTTCTTTCTTTCTTTCTTTCTCTCTCTCTCTCTCTCTCTTTCTCTCTCTCCTTCTCTCTTTCTTTCTCTCTGAAAAACTGCCTGCTGGTATTTTCCATGAATCCATCTGCATTGAATTATTTATAGATACAATAAAGTCTGCTTTTGTCTAATGTTTATTTTCTTTAATAACAAGAAACATGGGGAAAAATGCTCCAAAGAACCGAAAAAGGACTTGAGTTTTCCTGGACGCTAGGCAACAGTAGCCAAAAAGTACAAAACAAGCCGTAGGATGTTCATAAGATGCATCTAAAAATAACAATCTTAGTACTTTGGTATCTAATATGTTCTTTGAATATGTAATATTTCCCAAATCTGAGCCTTAGTTTTAATGCTGTCATGACACTCTGAAGGTTTCACTGGACAATGAGTCACTGTGGAGGCAAGAAGGAGCAATTAGCAGATGGATTACGGCTGGTGCAGCCAAATCTCTGCTACCTGATTTCCTTGTTCTAAGTGTTTTAAATAGGTCATGGAGGTCTCTTATGCTGCTCACTCTCAACCAGTGGGTTTGTCTGGTACCTGGTAAAAATTAGAACAAACAATATATCTTGTTAAATGAGTCACTGCTAGTCCTTTTTTGCCTTTTACTGTTTGTTTGAATTTACTTTCCATCGTGATTTAAAAGCTTTTCCCATCTCCTTTTCCAGTGGAGGGTTTATGCTGCTCATTGCTTCTTTTTTCCCTTCAATTATGCGAGCCATACAAACATTTCCCCTTGAACACTTTCCAGCTCCCCCACCCCGTACCTCACCCACTCCGTGTCCTCCCCCTCGTTTACACAGCCCCCTTCTCCACTGTGTTTCCTGCACTGCCTACACTAATTGCACTTAGCATGGATGTGGTGGGGGAGGGAGGGTGGAAAGGGAGAAAGTAAAGACAGGACTTCTGAGGAATCTGAGTTTCAAACTGGGGGCTCCTCTGCACATGGGAAAGATGGAAGATATAAAATAAGCAGCAGAAAGAAGAGCAGAGAGGAACAGATTCAAGTCCAGGTCCAGAGTGACCAGAGACAACCTCAAGGCAGGAGTGTGTTGGTTCTCACCTTTTTAGAGGGAGCAAGAAAGCACCTGGAAGCTGCAGAGATGGGGGCCCAGGGGATCCAGTCCCTGCTCTCCACACCACCCATGTGATTCAAAATTCGGAGGGTAAGGCTTGTGGAGCTCTCCCTGCCACCTCTCCTGGCAAAAGGTTATTCTGCATGTGGGAGAGGTTGCTTTGTTTCTTATTCATACCCCTTGACCCCTTGACTCACTCTACTGCAATTGTTTGTCTAAAACACTGTTCACTGCCTCTGTCCCCACTCCCATTCCAAAACCACAGGAAAAAGGACGTTGACACCACAGAAGCAATGAGCTGCACTTTGGGGCCATTCTTGCAGGCTGCGGATGAAATCTGCCTGGAGGACTTGCAAAATTCAGTCCCTGCTCTCCTCACAGTGGGATGTGGATATAAACATTGCCTCTTTCTCAGAGCAGCTTTTAAGAGTGAGTATTTGTCTCAGAAAGAACAAACACACACCATCAAATAACAACCCAACTAACAAACAAGCCCTCAGAGACCAACAGCTCCCAAAAATCAGCACTCAGTACTCTGAAACTTCGCTCATTTGGATTCAAAGGTACCTGGATGCAGAACACTTGAGCTAGAAAAACTGCACATCTGTGGCATGTGTTTATTTATTTATTTACCTGTTTTCCAATCTTGCACCTGCCTACTTTAGCTGATCTCTAGCTATCAAATTGTGATGGAGCAAAAGTAATAAAATGCCTGTAGGATAGAAAAATCCTGCCTGAAGTTCTCCCATAGCTCAGCCAGTCCTAGAAGATGCACAATTCAATTAAAAGAAATATAAAGTTTTTCTCTCCTCACCTTGCCATTTTCCCCTTCTCTTTTGTGCATTTCATAAATCCATATATATATATATATATATATATATATATATATATATATATATATAATTAAATAAATACACACACACACATACGCACACACGCACAAACCCACCCCTCCCCTTCCCAATCCTTCCTTTAAGGTTTAATTTAACAATAACATTTGCGATCGGGGTCCTGAGCATCTCAAGGGCATTGCGCTTGAAATTGCACACACTCCGCACCATTTATCATAGCCTGACATGTGTCATGTTCCAGACTGCAGCTCCAAGAGGTTACAGCTCACGACTGCTCCTTTGTTGATCAGCTGCCGAGACAACTGAGGCACCTTTCTTTCTTTTTTTCTTTCTTTCTTTCCTTCTTTCTTTTTTTTTTTTTTTTATTATTAAAGCTTCACCGTCTTCTTTTCATAGGGTTCATTCTGACACAATGGAAAAAGAAAACAAATTATTCTCTGCTCTGTGCAGTTCCCCCACCAGATCTTCATCAACCCAGATTCCAATCACATTTTATTTGAGTTCAGTAGCAAAGCTATTGGCTGGTTAATATTACTGCTTAATACTGGATGTAAGAGGGATAAACTCTTTTCTGTGCTTGAGGAGAAGAACAGGGTGTATAACTGCTAAGGATATTGGGGACAGTGCTAAGGCAGTCCCAAAGTGCTTTCCTGTGGCAGCATCCTGGCTTGCCAGGCCAGTGAGTTCCTTCCATTGCTGAACTTCAGCCCTGGAACTTTGAGGAAACAAATTTTCTCTCCTCCAGAGCTTCTGTTTTATTTACTCCACCTCTCTTCCTTCACTTCCTTGGTGCCTTGCAGATTTCTTGCTGCGTGCGGAGCACCTCAGACCTGTGTGTATCTTTGCAGGAATGATGCATACAGCAATTCAGCAAAACAGGCTGTTTATAAACAAGAGCCACTGAATTGCATTCATAAATCACTTGCAGATCCTACTTTTGCCAGTCTTCATCCTGCCAACCAACATTTGTATAGGGTATGGGTATATGGGTGTCACTGCAACTTAATGTGTAAAGGATGCAAGGCACTACTGATAGCAAGGAATGGGGTCTGAACACTGGTCTACGATCTGAACAAAAACAGACTTTGTATTATTATGCGTTCTCAAGAATGTTGGCGTATCAGGAGAGCCACTAATTTCTTTTTGAACTATTAATAATGAGAAGTTCTTGAAGGAAGGAAATGCTGAACTGGAGCTGCTTTCTCCATTTCCTCTCCCTGTTTTCATGTCCTGCTCTGTCCTGGAAGATCTCAAGCCTGAAGGTTCAGATCCCAACGTCTGTCAGTTTTTTGAAATGACACTTGATCTTTCAGATTCCTATTCCCCTCTGAGCTCTAAATCACGCAACATTCGTCACCACCTGTTAGCATCAAGCACAGCCTCTGCCGACACAGTTGGAGTTGTCTTACTTTCTCTCACACTCTCAGCTCTTGTCGATGGATATTTTCAGAGGTTTCCTCGGTTTAGAGGCACTTGATTAATCAGCAATGCCAGATGGGAAGGCTCAACTACTACCACCATGTGTGTGTCACACGCCTATTAGAGTCACAAACAGAGGGTTTTCTTGCCATTGGCCAGCAAGATTTCACACTTTATTCTTCAATATATGTTTTTTGCCCACGTCAGACCTCTTTGCCTTCCAGTTTAGCATGCTCCCCTCTAGAAGTCTGATCTGAACAGTGCCTTGCTGCCTGAAGGATGCCTTGTTTTCTCCCTGTTTCTCAAGGAGAGAAAAGCCCAGTTTTGTGTCTGTGGCTGGATAGTCCCACAGTCACAGCATCCTCTCCGAGCTGCTCCCGGGCTCAGCATGGAGCCAGCTCCCCACTGCCTGTGATGCGTTTCCCCCTTGCATTGCTGCTCGTGTTGCTGACCTTGACTCGTGCTTGATCCCTGCCCTCCCCCTTTGCCAGAGTCAAGGCACCTGCCCAGCCCTGCAGGGATGATGTAGTGCCACCAGCTGGGATGGCGTAAAGCAGCGCCAGGGCTCGGCCAACTTCCAGTCACATCACTCTGCCTGTCCTGGGGAGAGCAACCACCTGCACAGTCCCACCTTCCCCCACACTGAAAGGTGACAGTTTAGCAAAAACACAAGGCACAGAGCACGGAGAGGTATAAGGGCAGAGACCACCACAAATGCTGCTTCTCCATCGCTTTGCCATCCTAAAAACCCACTTCCCTGTGGGTGACACTGGCACTGCTCCTATTCCCCCAAGCAGCAAGGAAGCTGTTCAATTGCCCAGTTTTAAAGGAATGTGATGTCTCCCTAAAAATCCTAGGGAGACTTACTGAGGATATTTAAGAGGGCTGGAGTTGCATAATCTATAGAGGGGCTGTGCCCAGGGTGTGCCTATGCCTCTCTCTCTTTTTAGGACACCTGTTCCCATGAAAGATGCTGTGGTGTTTTAATTCCTTGCTCCAGACTGCACAGGGGCCAGTTTAGCCCCCAGCAGTTTTAAATGAAAGATTAATAATTTTATGGAGTTTTTGCGGATTTATAAGGAAGAAGTAAGGAGTCTACACAAAGGAAAAAAATAACGGTATATGGCAAAAATGTTAAAAATAACTAAAAACCGACTAAAAATACCCCTCAGCTTTCCCTCTCCAACCATGGATATTGCCATTGCAATACTGCTCAGAATTGGGGTCCCTTTGGGCTGGGAGTGAAAGTGATACACAGATACTGTGAGTGTAATAGAAAAGCCACAAGGAAAGCAGCACACACAGTAATCAGGTGAGCAGACAGGGTTTCAGCTGAGACCATCCTCTGAATATCTCAACCATGGAGTAGAGCTAAGTCTGGATTCAGAACTGGCTCAGCATCCTGGTCTCCCTGTGAAAGGAAATATGGCTACAGCAGCCTCTATTTATTGGGATGACATTGGGGGATGCTGGAAATTAATTGGCTCCTCAGATATGAGGAATAAAAGTAACCTTGGGTCTCTCCGCTAAAAAGAAAAGGAGATAACCACCAAACCAAGCAACATATAAATAAGAGGAGAACCAATAATGACTTCAAAAAAGTATTTAAATGCAATCAGGCAGAGTGGAGGAAAGAATAATGACATGTGTACAGTAGACACAATGTAGATTACAATTTATAACAGGATACAGGATGGAGCCAGCACTTGATTAGGGGACCATATTACAAATTTTTCAGCATATGTCCTCTGTTTTGTTTTTTTTTGGCTTTGGCATAGAAGGCTGGGCACTGCTGGTAAGTACACCAGATCATCAGAAAATGCCCACGTTGATGAGAATTGCAGTATCCAAGGAAATTAACCTGACTTGTATTTTAGACAATTCTGCCATATCCATTCCTTGCCCAGAGCTGTCAACTGAGAAAGAGTTGTGCCTGCTTACAGCTTTAATCAGAGATAAAAATTACCCCTAGTTCATGAATATGTTTATCATGTAGATATGTCAGTGGCAGAGAATACATTCTCAGCACATCGTTCTGCATGTCTTACACTAAAACATGTCATACACTGATGTGTTTTGCTCTACAAATAGCACCCTCACACTCCACTCATTGTCCAGACACAGACAGAACCTGGGCAGGGAAAAGTCCTCCAGAAGGAAGCACAAGGAACCTTTGCTGATGAGCTTGGAGGGCCCTGAAGCTCCTTGGCTGTCTGCTTGCTGTGGCTTGGCCACCATCTATGAGCCATTCACCTGACTGCCAGGGGAGAGGTGAAGAGGGAAATTGTCATTTGCTCTGATCACATAGGCTGTTGGGGCTCCTTTGATCATCCTCTGCATCTTGAGACTCCGTCTCCCTCCTGGATGTGTTCCCAGCTGCTCTTGTCTGGGCCCAATGCTTCAGGCATGGCTCTTGACCATTAACACCAGTAAGTCATGCTCTGTGCTGTGGTGGGGGGAAGCTGTGATGTGCTATTTCTTGTGGATAGTCAGGCTATGATAAAAAGGAAGTTGTATTCATGAGTCGAGTAATTTTTTTCCACTTCTAGATGTCTTTTTTCTTCCCAGTCTGGTAACAGTACATCCCTCAGAGTACCCTAAATTAAAGAAAGCAATACCAGAACAACAACAAAAGCAGGAATGGGAATGGCACAGCAGCAAACCAGAAAGCAAATGGCTGACAAGGGATGTTTATATGTTGCACAGTGTTATTTTGGCTGCTCTGTTTGTCCAAATTACCCTAGAAAACAGTGAGAGCACAGGCAGCTAAATGTGGGCTCCTTGAAGTTGGGGTTTTGCTGGATCCTGATGTGTGTGTGCACTGCGTGTGGGTGTGTTTGTGCGTGTACATTTGGGAAGAAGGAAGATTTTTATTGTGGTCTCTATCTAGGCAGGCATAAACACTCCTGTTTATTTCCAGCATGCCATCTAAATTCAAAATTAGCATAAGCTGATGGTGTTAATTGATCTATATGCATGCAGGCAGTGGTTTACCAAAGGTAGGGGGACATAAGGTCACTCCCCTAAGGGCCTCCTGGGAACAAGTATCCATCTGAGATAATATTGAGATTGGCATAGTTGGAAATATAACTGTGTCCAAGTATGAAGAAACTGAGTTCTTTGTCATTAGCAGCAAAATGATTTTTCTATTAATATTGTAATTCTCCTTTTAATAAAGGCTGCTCTCGCTGAGGTCAAGGAAAGTGCCCTCCAGGTCTGCTCTGAGGTGGCCCGGGCTGCAGCTGGAAGGCTGGCTGCCTTCCCAGAGAAGGGAAAAGTCCTGTCCAATGGGCCATCTGAGCCAGGCTCTTGGAATTTTGTTCCCTTCAGGTCAGTGTACCTCAGCCATTGTGGAAATGCCAGAACACTTCCTCAGAGGAGGTCAGCAATGACACAGAGACAGCAGGGGCCAACAGGGACTTCTTTACTTTCTGAGGAAATTTCATGAAAATATTTCCCCTGAGCCATACCAAGAGCAAAGACAGAATAGGGCCTTGGTTTGCAAGTGTAAAAGAAGGGAAAATACATCCCCTCTTGCACTGCTGGCTCCTCAGAAGGGAGGAAAGAAGAGGAGACAGTCTAAAAATGCTGTGCCCAAAATGCCTCCTATTGGTATGGACTATCTATTTTTTTAAAAAAACTTGTTTTTTCATAAAAATGGGTTAATCTAAAATGAAGGTTGATTCTTCTCATTTTCCTGTCTCTTTCTCTGATTTTTTGTATGTTTCTTTGTTTCCCCTTTACCTTTTCCTGGGTCAGTCTGGGGAATTCAGAGGTGAAATCCATCTTTAAAAAAAGCATTTTCTACTTGTAAGCAAACCTCCCCTGCCTTACAAATTGGGCAATTTGCCCTCTCTAGCAGGAGCTGTGGTATCTGACTGCTCTCTGACTGAGTAGGAGCTCGACAAGGCCACCTTTGCACTGAGGCCTCCCCTTTGAATTCAATGGCTTTACTGGTGCTAAGAGAGGGTATTGGAAAACTTAGTCTGAAATCACACCTTTCAGGTAATAAGCAGCAATGAATAGAACAGAAAAGGAAACAGGAGGCTTATAGGATTTAGGAGTTTCTTTTGAAGAAAGAATCCACCCTGCTGCTGATGGCCAGAGGCTCATGTGGATGTTGAGATGTGCAAATAAAGCAGGGTTTAAAGCTGTTAGCAGTGGTTCACAGCAACAGACCAACTTCTGTCAAGGAGAAACAGGTTAGGTAAACTTTTCAGGTGTTTGGAGGTGAATCTTTTCATTTGTGCACAGCCCTTGTTTGACCCAACTATTTCACATCATTACCAATTGCTTTGTTGGTACATATCAGACTTCCCTCTTGTGCTTTATTGGTTTCTGCTCTTGCTAACCTCTTCCAGCAGTTTACTTTCTAACATCCTGAATGCTTCATCATGACTGTTCAGCACACCTCACCGAGGGCTGAGATTAAAAGTTAAAAAAAGAGAAAGAGTGAACACAACAGGAGAGGAAACAGAAGAGCTTTTGGCAGCAGCCTGGTGACACCCTGGGGGGAGTCAAATGGGATGAGTAACCACCCGAAATAATGGCAGAGGGAGAAAAAGAGAGAAGACACTCAAACAGCAGGGCCTGAGTGAGAGAATTAGTAGAAACATGAAGGTGAGAGAGACAGGGGAGGGGAGGAAGGCAAAGTCTATCTCTCCATCTCGGCTCTCTGTTCCAAAGAGAGACACTGAGCCCTGTTAAAATGGAAAATGGGACCATTTAGTTCACAACACTGGGCACAGATATCTTGTATTCAGTGTCTGCTTCTCTCCTGGACTGAAAATCTGCTTGGCTCTAAGGTATTAGAGCAGTCCCAGGGAAATCTGAAGTGAGGCCAGACAGGGGAGAAGGTGGGGTTTAAACAGGGGGAGAGCAGGTGGTGTTAGACCCACCTTCAGTGGCTGCAGGGCACTGGTGCAGCACAGCATCAGCAATAGCCTCCCTCCATTGGTGCTGCAGAGCTGCATTTGTGTCCCCTGCCTGAGCATAAGGCTGCAGGGACACAGGGAAGGTGAGAGGACATCAGCCTGGCCAGGGATCACTCTGGCTCTGCACAGGACCTTCTGTCTCCTCTATCCTGGCAAATCTCAGCAGGGTTATGTTTAGGCTGATCAGTACTTGGTGGAGGATAAACACTTCATTTAACACAAGGAAGATGAGATTTGGGAGCTTGGCTCCTTCTGGATGGAGTGACAATGGAAACATTCAGTACTCATGCCAGGAAACATCATAAGATGTATTTGGTGTCAATAAAAGAAAGAAATGTTTTGACTAAACCAGAATATTTTACTTGGGTTAAATTTTTTGAAAATAATTCTCTATTATATGATAGCAAATTAAAATGTAAAGTCAAATACTGCTGTGTCCCCCTCAAAAAGTTGGCATGGGTTCTTTAGCACAGTTAGAATATTTCTTCTAGTTTTCTTCCAAAAAGAAACAGTGTCAAAATCAGTTTGATATTATGAAATATTCTAGTGTTGATGGAAGCACCTAATAGTCAGGGAATGTATGGCTATCTCTGCTTTTAACATTACCAAGAGCCTGACCTCCACGTGCTCGTCTTTGAGGCTTTCAACTCAATTTGCAAAATTCAGGCTTTGCTTTAGGTTTATAGTACCATGAAGCAATATAAAGTTCAATGATGATTAGATTCGGTTTTGACAAATATGAGAAAAACATTGAGATGCAATGTTAAAGCAGAAGGAACTCCAGGAAAGAGCAACTGGAGGTCTATTTTGTGAACATACTGAATATGTGGCTACAGCTGCAGCATATTCAGACTGTATTAAGTCTCTAACAAAAGACATTATGTAAACTTTTTATCTGATTAATAAAAAGAGTATTTGACCTGCATTCTTTTCTCATTAAGTGTATTTTTCTGTGCGCATTCTGCTTTTTTATTTTTTAATGCAAATGAAGAATTAAATTGTTACATCTTCAGACTAATGACTCTCATCAAGATTATTTTAGCAATTCCTTCCCAGCCTTTCCAAGTCCTGTTTCACGCTTAAGAGACACAGAGAGTTTTAACTTCCATGTCTGTATTTCTACCAAGTGTAGATTTGTGACATGTGCTGCCATGTCCCAGGGTACATAAAGCTTCACTTTGGTGTCCTTGACATCTTTGGTCCTTTTTGTGGCTATCTCATAATTCATGCAAGTGATGCCATACAACTGTAAGTTTTTCATGAGGTCATAAAACTGATTTATAGAGGTTTTCCCATAATCTCCAAGCAAATTAAAGAAGGTTGATGGAGCTATGCAACTCACTGTTGCCTCAACAATGGTCTCATTCAGAAATGACACTGAACAAGATTGAGGTATTAAGATATCAAGAATGTCCTTAAGAAGCCTTGTCTGCCTGTAAAAAAAATGTGATGCCTACAAACCACGAAGAGTTGTTTCTTCTCTTCACTTAGTTGATTTTACCCCTGACATCTACCTTAAGATTAGGCAGATAGTTTCTTCCTCCACTTTCTGCTTCCAAATGGAAAAGTCTGATTAATCTATTGCAGATCAGCACTTTCAAAAATAATTTGAGGTTAATCTCCTTTCCCTTCTGAGATGCTTGAAGTTTTAGATTATCCATTTTATTAAAAGTGTTTTATTTTGTGTTTCAGCTTTTAAATAATTTTACAATAAGGGAAATATTCCAATAAGGAAAAATTCTAATTACAAAAATTCCAATAAAGGAAAATATATTTATATATACCTGTATATCTTCGCATGTATATTACATATATAAGCCAGACATATCAAACTATGTATTTGTATATCTAAAACTGTGGGGTATTGCATATATAGATACTAAAGTATTTAAAATGCACATATAAAAAAATTAAACACAAACCTCAAACTCTGTTTCTAAACTGTTAAAAGTGAACATTTCAGAATTGTGGTGACTTTATTCTTCCATCCTTATTTCTGAAGCTGTTTGTGAAGCGCTTGCATTTTGACAGAACTATATAGTCCAAGAAAATGAGCTTTCACTAAACTGCCTCCAGCTTCAATATATGCCCTGTGTCAAACTCAGAGAGAGCTTCCAACCTCTGTGGCTGGGGCCGAGTGCCAATTACACTGCACCCAATGGCCTATAACTGTCTTTTTTGCTTCTGTGAATATCACTTTTCTAGTTAAAATCTTCAGGACAGCTTGCAAAGTATTTGCTACTATTGCTCTGGATTTAAAAGTAACCTTGAAAACATTTCTCCATGGTAGTAATCGAGGTGATTCTTCCATCCCTTCTCAAAAATGGCAGTATATCGTTCCTATCCTTCCTCCTCAAACTCTGCCCAGCAGGCTTCTGAAGACCTTTTTAAGGTGGGTGTTATCCTTTTTATTTTCTTCTTATTTGAATATTTCATCTCAAACTTCACAGGGAGATGACTATCTCCCAAGTGCGTGAAACCAGCCAGGAGTGTTTAATATGTTCATTCTAAAGCATTTGATGCAATCTGCACTGTGATTATACATAAATAAGTAAAGAAAATCTTTTTAAAATCACCTTTGTGTTGGAATGAGTGGGTCTTTACTAGAGAGATCATACAAACTAAGAGAGTTCTAAAGGTGAGAAATTCAGGCCCTTTAAAGAGTATTTGAAATAAAACCCAGGAAACATACACATTATAAGTATTAGTTTTATTATTAGAGTGAAGAAATAATTGTTAGAATAATTTCCTCAGTGATTTAAAAGTGCTAATAGAAGTATTGAGCTATATTCTGATCAAGCAGCTTCGTAAATTGGAAGTAACTCAACAATATGAGTTCATTAAAAGGGAGATGGCATCAACTTTGCCATATTCAGGCACAGTACAAAGGGATGTAAGTACTTAAATAAAAGACAGACACATTACAGAGCTATAGTTTAAGTCAGTACTGCCTTATGGCCAGTGTATTGCAACAGGCTGTAAAAGAAAGTAATGAAATCATTAGATACTGTGTCCTTGCATTCTATTTTCTATTTACATGATAATAAACCATTATTAATATCATCATCCTTGTTATTGTTCTAGCATTGTGAATTTTTGTAGTTTTCTTATTATTTTCCTTAAAGCCTCAGATGCTGCAATCAGGTGATCATCAGGTACATTTCCAATTTCTTTTCTTTTTTTTTTTTAATTTATTTATGCAATATCCTGGTTTTCTAGTTGTGGAAAGAAGTTCAAAGGCACATTTTGAGTGCAACTCAAATCACCTAATTTTATGTAACTACATCAGATGAGTCAAAGCACAAAATTTATAAAATCCAGGCAGTATGTGAAGCACAGAAGCTGCCCTAAAGGTCCCAGCATTTAAATGAAACTAACTCCGTTGTCGCCAGTGCCAGTAATTACAATAAGCCTGGCATTTCTTGTTACCCTGTGAAATTACCTGCAAGGCCTTTTCATATTGTTTCCATGCTGTTGTTTTCATGCTCAGTAGAGCATTAAGAGTCAATGATGGGCAGCTCTTGTGTTTGACTGTGAATTGTGGGGCATTTTGCTTTGGGCTCTATAGAAAATCCTCAAGGTGTTTATTGACAAATTCTTCCTACGGGCTGCAGTAATAGAGAATTCTCCTCTCTGCACGCTCCCCAGTTCCTACAAGGCAAATCTGCTCCACATCTAGGCTCACTGTTGCAAAAAAATATATTTTTTTCAGTACCCTCTGTAATGTGCCTTCAACAGGAGCTATGGATCAAGTGTGCTCCAGACCAAAGGCACTCAGTCCTCCAGCTCAGAGCTGTGTGCTGCCATTTCCCCTCCATTTGTTTCTATGGAGCTGACTGTGTGTGCGGTCATCCATAAGGGTGCTGAGATACCCTGGAGAGAGGAGGAATAGCTGTAGCTATTTTTCATTATTATATACTTCACTTCGTAATAAATGAGATCCATAGCATGTGAACGGCGCTCTTGTAGATCATCATATCAGCAAGCACAAGGAACCTTATGTGCCACAAAGCTAAATAAAATAAAGTAAGTAATCCCGAGAAAAATAGGCTGGGGGGAGAGGGCTGAGTGTTCAGGACTGCACAGTGCATCCTCTCAGTCTGAGAATGACCTCAGAACTTGCAGCAGCTAGAGAATGAGTAGTTTTAAAGCTAAAGCCATGGTCTACATGCCCATCTCATCTCTACCTCTATCCATACACAATGCAGAAATGTACAGACTTGCACTTCCATCGCCTTGCAGGTTGTCTTTGGGGTAACAAGGACCAGCAAACAACTTGTGACCCAAAAGGGAAATTGCAGCAGTAGCAACAGAACTCTTCTCCAATGATCATGATAATGGTAAGTGTTGAGTGTCTCTATAAAGTAGAGCAGATCAGATGGAGAATTTTAAGACCAAGTTAATGACAAATCAAGTTTTGCAAATCCCCCATGATCTTGCAGGTAGGGCAGGAATTTGTCTGCAGTGTAGCACAGCAGACCTGGATGGTCCTGCTGAGTTTCTCACCTGTTAATGTTTTGACCAATAACCCAAAGATGCCAGCTATTGAATACCTAGTCAGTGCTAAGAAAATGATGGATATCTATTTTCTAAAGAGCAGTTACAATTCAGGAGAGGAACTTTGTTGTTATTTCCACAGGCTAGTGATATTTTGATACCTTCTGCCTTTGCAAAGTGATCCATTTATTGGGAGGAGCCAGTCCGAAAGCTGGGTTTGGTGTACACAAGTGTTAGCAGGAGGCTCCAAAATACCAAAACTTAGTTCTGGGAAACCACGTTCAGAATCATAAAAAGAGTGAAAGAATAGAGATAGAATAAAATGTAGCTCATTTCTGGAGGTGAGGATTCTACCTTACAGTTTATTTGGCATCATAACACTTGTAAAATCACAAACAAAAATTTACACATGCACACACAAACAGAATTCTTCCACTGTTCCAAAACACAGTGGTTTTCTTCACTGTTTGTCTTGGGTGTGAGTTGAGAGGATTCTGGTTTGGTTAAACTTTCTGCCTCTCAGATAAAAAACAGCAGCAATTTTCTGCTTGAATTTCTCTGTGACTAAATCCATTGATCATCCTTTCTCTCTGTGAGTGAGGAGTGTGTTTTCTCTTTAATAACTACTATCCTTCTCCCTGAATATTTTTTTCTCTCCCCTTCACTTGTTTGTGTTGTGTTGGTCAGTCCACTGCACTATTCCTCCGAGAGACAGAGAGAGCGCAAAATTGAAGTTATTTTATGCTTGGTCTCCCTCGGTCCCAATTTTCAAATCTTCATGTCAATTTTCACACATCAGTGTCATATGGCGAATGCTATGGAAATTTCAGTAGGGTCCTTGGGAGGCAATTTATACATGACCCCCTATTCCCTCCCCCAGCCAGGCTGCAGACCCTGCCTTTACAAAGAATAAGTGGATTTATAATTAATGTGGATTTTAAAATGCAAGTACATTCAGAAATTTTCCCATTTGTCTGCCTCTGTTGCAATATGAGTTCAAAGGAATACAAGCTCTCTCTTTTTCTCCTTTCCAACCCTAATAAATTGGCCAAGTTATTATAAAATTACCTCCTGTTGAAGTAAAAGATCAACTCACTATAACTTTACTTTTTTCCCTAAAAGTTAAGCTGATGAAGGTTTATCAATCAGCTAATTTGGTAATCACCTGTTAGCAAATGCACTCATTGCCACCTACTTAGGTGAGCAAGGTTAGGAAGAAATGGAACATGGTGAGCTTGGATGGGTAATTATATCTTCTTTTAAACTAATGAATGTGCATGGTCTTAAGAGTCTTTGGTAAGTAAAATCCTAGGATGAGATACAAAGGCTCAGCTGACACCAGCAGGGAATTTCAATTATTGACCTTAAAATGGGCCCCTGACATCAGAAAGGGGTACATGTCACCTGCTGCATTTTACAGCGTTAATTATCCTCTCTGTGGGCGAGAAAGGAATGACAAGTTTTCCAGGTTACATCTCAAAACATCTTTAAACTTAAGCTATTTGTGAGGAGACCTAAACTGCACTCAATCTCACTATTTAGATTTTACTTAAAGATGGTACCAAGGCATCACATGTACCTGATTCTCTGCACCACCCACCACCTAGAGAAAGATTTCCTAATATTATCAGTCATTAAGTTTAGATAGTTTATTTTAGTTTTTTTATTTTTTTTTTCTTTTGACAGAACCATCAAATAGTAACAGGGAAAACCTAATGCCTGACTTCGGAAGAACTCCATCCTTCCTCCCATACTTTGTGGATACTCAGCACCTCTTGCAGGTTCCCTGCTCTACCAAAAAGATAATTTTAATCCTTCAATCTCTTATGTATCCTTCACCTCACCTTTGTCTGATTTATTTTCAATTTTGGAAAACTATTTTAGGAATTGGAGTGGTAGTAGAATGGTTGAGGGAGTTTTTCTTCTGAAAAGCTCTGGGGATCAAGTTTGAGCTTTGCAACACAGCATCTCATCCAGGAGATGTAGAAATCAGAATCACATCCTCCTACAGTTCGTTTAAGTTGCTTCAAAACCAGCTGCAATGTGTACAACAGCATACTGAAACCCTCCACCAAGCCGCCTTCCCTGGCAATTTTGTGAGCAACCTCTGGCTGAGACAGCTTTATTGTTGTCCTCCTCCAATGTGGCCAGAGGGAAATGACCTTGATGAGCATTCTGCTGTGCCACACAGGGAGCAGCCAGTGCACTCCACGTGTGTGCAGGTAAGAACACACTGTAGTTTGAAGTAACATGGCCCTTAGAAAGGCTGCAAAAAATATATTTGTTTGGCGTGCTGCCGTTTTGCTGCTGGCTGCAATCTTATCACCTCTCCCAGTCTAGGTCAGGGGAACCCCTGCAGAGCAATTCAAGAGGGGAGAAAGAGCATCTGTAGGTCCTGGGGCTGCCTCATCCCTTAAGATGCTGTTGTGTCTGAAGTCACTACTCAGGCAAAATAAGAGAGTTCCTCTGAGATGTTGAGGCCTACAGGGATGGTCTTATGTAAAGCTGAAAGCTGTAGGAAAAGTAAACCATGTGAAGATCTCAGGTTTTTTTGCCTTGCTGGAGAAATTAATCTTGGAACAGTGACCAAGATTGCCCCAGTTTATCTGGGACATGCCCATAGCACTGTTCTAACAAGTCCTATGGTGGTGGATGAGGTGCTAACTCTGGGACAACTTTGCACCAAGCAATCACAAGACCATCAGTTGAGAGCTGCAAACCTGCTGTTCTCACCAGCTCCACTGAAAATCACAATTGCCTGTATCTAGGGTTAAATGAGGCATTTTCACTGCTGGAACAGCCTGCCTTACGCTGATGTAGCTGGCAGAAGGATAGAGCCCTCAGCTATATTGTATATATTCCTGTACAGACAGGGGTAATCCACCAAATTGAGGTACTGTAGCACATAACTCAGAGAGTGGGCACGTGCCTCTGTGTGTGTGCGTGCACCTGGGTGTGTGAGAGACAGAGGGAGAGATGAGATATATGGGGAAATACATGAGACATGAGACTGGAGAGATAATTTCCAGAAAATACAGCAACCATCAGAAACTCTGTCTTTCCAGCTGGAGGGTTTTGCAGTGCTGGTGCTTCTCTCTTAACTTGACAGCTCCACTCTTAGCCCAGCTCGTAGTTGCTGCCTATAAATTTAATTAGAATGGGGGTAGGGGAGGAAGAAGCCTGCACGGCACTTGGCACAGTGCTGAAAATAACCAGCTTTAATATGTTTGACATTGAAGCACCTGCTAAGGACACAGGCTGCTGTACAGCTGACCGACCCTGCTCTGGTGACAGGATGTGTCACTTTGCTTGTCCTCTAAACGTGCAGCCCACCCCATACCCAGGGGATTGTGTGCATGGCTCTGGGGCTGGGCATCTCCCCAAGCACCACGAGGCAGTTTTGCACCCTGGAGGCACCAGAGAGGGATCTGAGCACCCCTGACCATGTGGAAAAGGAGCTGCTCAGGCACTGCAGTGGCAGTGTGCCTCGTGTATTAAATTTTTCTGTCTCTGATGTAGTGGGCTATTTTCTGTGTTTGCAACTAAGTGCTGCACTGCAGCCAGCCGTGAACATTTCTGTTGGCCCAGCTGGCCTCTTGTTTTAATGCTGTTCTCAGGGCTGTCCCTGGACAGAGCAGGGAAGTAAACAGATTGGAACTTTGCCCACACATATATATTTAATTGCGAGCTGATTTTATGCTAGGGAAATGTAATAGACCCATCACTTCAGGCAGACAACTCCCAGATGAGGCAACAGGTTAGAGATTCCCCCCACTTCTGGAGCTTCCTGAGTTGTAGCAGCTCTTATGGATATAGGAACTCCTTGACAGAGATTAAACTGTTTTAAACAGATATTATACTGTTTCTGATAAGCTCTAGGCAGTGTGGAAACAATTTAGGGATTTGAGGGATACTTGACCTCTTTCCTATGCATGCTGCAGGCATCTGCTTGTGACTGTGGCTTTGTGTCATGTTTTGAGATGTCCCAGCTGAGAAAAGAAAGTCCCCGAGCTCCTCTCACAGAGTCCAGCAGTGACACAGTGTCAGGATGCAAATGAAATCTGGACCACATCTGACCCTTTTGCCACCATTAAGTGGCATGGATGCTGCTGCTAGAAACACTTTTCAAAAGTGTAATGTGATTATTTTTTAAATTGTGTTTGAATCTAACCCAATTTTAGTTCAATTCTAGTCAGACAAATTCAAATCAAGATCAGATTGAATTCCCCTCGAAATCTGAGAGTATTTTCGCATTGTCCAGGGAAGGGCTCAGTGGACCTGAACTTAATTTGAGGAGAAAAACATTACAAGTGTCTTGAAATCATCTTCACAGAATCATGGAGCAGTTTGGTTTAGAAGGGACTCTTAAAGTCATCTAGTCCATGAGCAGACAGACAATGAGCAGAGGGACATTTCACACTCGACCAGGTTGCTCAAAGCCCCTTCAGATCTGACCTTGAATATTCATCACCCTCTTTCTTTTCAGGGTTCCTCTGCCATGCACCACCCTGCCTGGCAGTATTCTCTGTTCCAAAGCCCTGGAAACAGCTGCATTTGCTCAGACCTGAGGATGGAGCAGCACAGGCAGCCTCTGAGCAGGGCACCATGCCAGGCAGAGGGGTGTGCACAGTCCTTGCACCACGCAAGACCAAAGAGGGCAAGACAAAATCCATTTTAAATATGCAGTCGAGTCGTGCAATTTTCAGCCTATTCAGGCTTAGCAAATGCCTTTGAGGGATCAGACTAGCAAGCACCACAAGTACAGTTGTGACTATGCACCAGTCTGTAATGCAACAGCTCTGATGTGAAGTTATTACCGCAGGCACAGTGTTGATACCTGTGTTAAGCCTCTGAGCATTGCCCAGTGTGAACTATGTGTTTCCACAAGACTGAGCAGACCCAGACAGAGCTGATTGCTCTTGCAGTTAATAAAAGGCACTGCACTTTCTCTCTTGACAATCCCGACACCTGAGTGCTTCCTACGTATGACAGTTAGCACATTCTGGTTGCTCAGTGGCCTGTGAGAAATGAGCCTCTTCTCAATTTAGTTCCTATCATCAGACAAGCAGTACACACAATAAAAAACACACCTTGACAGTCAGCCCCCAAAGTAGCCCTGGGGACTGCAGGTCCGAACTTCCCTTTCTCTCATACGCAAAGCCATAAACCAGACGGAATTTATCGGGCTGGACTCTGCTATGTCCTTCAGGTAAATCGAGGTAGCTCCTCCAAGGTCAAAGGAGTCACTCTGGTCACTGCAGAATAGCCTGGAGGAGGGGAACCTCTGCTGACCCCACCACGTTTCTTCTCTAGATGGGGCTTGTCAAGCCCTCCTGACTTGCACTTGTGGCCATGGTCTGCTACAAGGTCCCCTCAATCAGAACAAGGTACAAGCCCTGCCTCCACCCATTAGCTGAGCATTTGGCCCAGGAACTGACTGACCTCCTCACACCAAAGAGCACCAGCGTGATGTCCTTTTTTTCCAGGAGGGTGAGGAAGGTACAGGGCAGGGGGGCTGGATGGCTGGACCAGAAGTGTGTGGAAGGTGATGGCAGCAACAGGCTCTGCTCCAGCCAAGCCCAGCTCATCAGGGCATGTCAAACAGAGCTAATATAAATGTCAGTGTGCTGCTTTCAGTTGTGAAATCTGTGTTTGTTGTACTGCAGTTCATTTTCAGTCTTCCAGCTCTACGGATGCTCTCAGCTGACATGTCTGGCTGGTATCCTCTGCCAAAAATACGCACTCTCTCAACATTTCTCAGGAGTTGGGTTTTTCCCCCTCCCTGTGACATGCTGATGTCAAATTTCTTCCTGGCTCTGTGATACACAAGACTGTCCACACCCACCAGATAATAAGTTGAACATTTCAAGGACAGAAGCTCTCAGTCTCAGTGAGACATGGGGTAGATGTGCAGGCCTGATTTGGGGTAGGTGCTAAAGGTGGCAGGGCTCTTTTAAGCTTTTTTGTCATGATCTCTCTTAAAATAATCCAACCCAACAGAAACAAACAGATGTGTATTGCTCAGAGTACCATTGGTATTCTTGCTACAGTTAAATACTACGTTTTATTAACAGCAGCTTAAATCCTTCTCCCATTGTTCTTTGCTTTTAGAATAAATTCTGTTCTTCTGAGCACCCAGGTCTCAACCTTCCTTTGATGCTGCTGTGGTTGACCACAGGCTTTTCATCATCTCCCCACCCTACAATTTTATGTTTGCTTCACAAATAGAAATTCTTACTCTCTTCCATTCTGCTCCCCTACCTTACTCTTGGCAACCTTATCTGCATATCCAGACTCAAGCACCATGTTTTGACAATGACTCACAAGTCTACTCTGGACTTGTTTCTTTTTGTCCAAAACTGAAACTTCATGCAGCTCCTTTGACTTTTACTCACTCATGGTGAGCTGTCATCTTAAGCTGACAGTTGAATTTCCAGTTTCCTCCCTACAAAATCTTGCCCCTTTTCCTCTGTTTTTTATTGTTGTTGTTGTTGTTTTCTTTTCCATCATGACCTGGAGCTCATATTTGTTACTAAGGCTCCAAATGTAAGGAGTTTTTTTCAACTGGCTCACCTCCCTCTAATTTATTACCTACAGAATGTGTCTTTCTGAGTTTTAGTTGTAACAAAGAGAAAAGATGCTGATTTTCCTGGTGCTCCACACAACTGAAACTCTTACAGTGGTTATGAATTACTTGGATTTTATCTGTGTAAACGTTCTTTATTTTTCTGGGCAAATTGAATAACATGTATGTTTTCCCAAATTACTCTGTAAATGTAATTTCTTCAGCTTATCAGTGTGACCAATGTGTTGCTGTTTTGGTTTCCTTCTTGGAAGGAAGATATTTCTCCATGAGAGTCTCTTTGTTTCAACAAATGCAAGTTATTCCTTACTTTGAAGACACTGTTCTGCCTCACTCTTTAGCTTGGTCTGATGAGACACTGCTGGTCACAGTCAGGAGGTCAGAGGGGCAGCCAAGGAGCCAGAATCCTGACCATCCTCCCAGGCTGGCTGGCTAGGACAGACACTGTCTCCTTGTGACAGAGAGAAGTAAGTCTGTAAAACTCTTCTTCCCTGAATGCAGCTGCATTTTATGCTGGTGCATATTCTCCTGCTGTTTCTCCTGTTCTTTTGCCAGTTCCTCCTCCCTTGGTTTTGTCTAAGCATTTCCTTAGGGAAAAGAGAAAGATTTTTTTATTTCAACAGCACTGAGTACAGCAGCTCCCTAACCTCAGTGATGAGGACTATGAGATGCCTCGTGCAATGCAAGTAATCAATAACATAAATTAGAAAGTCGTCATTAAATGGCAGTAGTGGAGCAGAATGGGACAGGAAGCAGAAAGACAGTTCCAAACTATTTAGGTATTTGAGACACCCATGCTTTGACCTTGATAACTGGTGGATCAAATAGGACCTGGACTTCCACGGTCCTTGTGGGTCCCTTCCCACCAGGGATATTCTATGATTCTGTGGCTGTTGCACTAATGTTTGCAGAAATGTAGGGTCACCGGGACCAGAATCAGTTCCTCTGGCCAGTGAGTGACAGCAGTGCTTTTATTTTGGCAGGCCAGCATCATTCCAGCAGCAGCAGCAGCACAAGGCACAAGCATGCACTCACAGAGCACCCTCCTGCCCCTGGCATCAGAGCACCCTTCAGACATCCCACCTCACCTGCTGACACAATCCTTCAGCACCCACCAAAATCAAATGCAGCTAATTGGAAGGTGATGACAGCCAGGGCACTGCTGGATTTGCATGCTAATTCCTCTATTTTAACACCACACAGCCCAAGTACAGGTAAAATGAGACTCTGATTTCATTCCAGACTTCTCCACAGTACACATGAATACACAACAGACACACAGACACAGGCTTTCTCTCTTGGGCTGTCCTGAAGCCAAAAATCAGCTGGAGGTTGCATTGCATGTGCTTTCCAAAGGGCTGGCCAACAACTTCAAGGGGCAACATGGTTTCTTCCCTCTTGTTAGGACAGGGCTGCAAACTGCAGCTATAGATGGGTCTTTAGAAATCACAGCAATCCAGCTCACGTGGGGAGAACAAAGCTCTTTCCACAGGCTGGATTACAGCTTCCTCATATTTTTATACCAGGATTTAGGATGGATTCCTGACTCTTGTATCACACAATACTGTTGAAGTTTTGTTTCGAGTACCCAATCTCCTCCCCTGTTCCACCACTTGTATTTGCCCCTGCTCTAAGTCTACCAATTATTTCCTTTAAGTGTCAGCAGCACACCAGACACACTGAGATATAACCTTTCTTCCAGTTGATGCTGTTAAACTATTACTTGAAACCGAAGTTGCAGTTGACAAGTGCTACTTCAGTCACTAATAACTACTTCAGAAGTGCTAGTGGTGTCTTGGCTCTTAATGCTGTGGCTCAGGACTCAGGGAGTGTCTTTACAGGTCACTTAGAGCCATCCATCTAATCTGAAACAAGATCAGTCATCTCTCTGGCTCTGTGCCTTGCTCGCCAGGACGTTCTGTTTCCTTCTCCCCAGGGCTGCAGCAGTGACATACCTGGGTGGCTTTAGGGGAAGCCCAGGTCTCAGAAGATCCCACTTTGGGACTTACCTGTGAGACACAAGCCGAGTTTTTCTATTGGCAGACAAAGAAAAGTGAGGGCTCCACTTCCTTGATGTCGAATACAGCCCATTCCAGGGAGATAGAGCTCGTTTACTTGCCTGTATCACAATTTACGTTCTTTTTTTTTTTTTTAAGTTTTTTTAAAGCAGGTTGTACACCTTTCTGAAAAAAAACAGGATTTCTGCATGGAAGGAGGATGAGTACTCAGGCACACACCTGAATTCTTCAGCATCAAGTAAGGAATAGCTTTCCTTTCATTTCCTACTCCCCTTTCTTTAGGCTCAACTTCTTCAGTCTTATCAAAGCATCTGAGGTATCTCAGACACAGAAAACACACAGTTTGGCAGAGGTCACAAATATTTCCTTTATATTTTGGCAGGGTTTTGGCACAGTCTGGGAATAAATTTCAAACAAGTAATATAAGGCAAGTCCAGATCATTGAGCCTTATGCCCTGTTAATGCAGAGAACCCTCTCAGAGATGTTAAATCCAGAACAACCTCCACTTTTCCTTTGTCTCCTGCACATAAGAAGCTACAATGTGATATAACAAACTAGGTCTGGCTTTTCAATAGAAAAAAGATATGTCAGGTTTTAAGTCTCCTTGACATGACAACATCTTCATCTAAATCGTGAAGCCATCCTTTGGATAGCCCAGCCTTGGTCTAATGTCTTTTAGAAAATGATGCTCATTTAATTCCTGAAATGTGAAATCTAGGTCTCAGGTCAAGAGCAGAGATGTTGTTTAGCTGAAAAATTTAGATCCATCAGACTGTCTGCAAGAGTCTGCAACTTTTCAAACTTTAGATTGCAACTAGACTCTTACTGCTATATATAGTCTTTTGAAGAGTAGCATCTAAATAAAAATACCCTTGAAGTACAGGGCACTTTTTATGCTCCCACCCTCACAATTTTTTAGGAAACAAAAGACTTCTTCAGGGCCACAACTTGTCTGCACAGAACAAATAACCAGATCTTGGCTAAAACTTCACTCCTTTTTCACTCTATATCCAGCCCTGAATTCTTCCCTCAGGCAGGATTTTGATGGGACTTGATGGGAGAATCCCCTAAGACAGGCAGGGTCAGATCACACAGATGAAGGGACTTGACAACAAGGGAGATATGGAAGCACCTCAGCCAGAGCAGGGCAGCTACTTCATGGGAAAATGAAACAAGTTCTTATCTTAGCAATTGTGCAGACAAATTAAATCTAGTCCCAAGCAACCAGGACTCACCCCTTCACTGTTACAGTGATGACAGACCTCCAGCCAAGCCACATATCCTTTGGTAGTAGAGTGATCAGCTGAATCTCTTGCCAGGCAGATTTCTAATTCTCCTTAGATATATCAGTTGTGGGCAGGATATTTCAACAACACAGGGAAATTTTCACCCTCAGTGGGAAACACAGCTGGGCCAAAGGAAAGCTTGTGTGACACCTGTATCTAGAATGGATCACACACATGAGCTTCCAGAAGGCAACAGAAAGTGCATTCATATGGCAATTGTGTCTTTATATCCTCTCTATGTGTATGAATTTATGGTTGTATGCACAGCCATATCCAGTTATTGAAGTATTTGATGATCCAAAGTACTCAAGGCCTTCTTATTCCATCTCATTCACTGTTAAAAGTTCTGCACAATCTTTTTACTGGCTTTCAGCCTGCCATAAATACAAATGACTTGTCAATAAAAGCTGAAAGCTGGTATCTCCCTCTGTCAGGAGGACTATAGCATCGTTGTTATTTAAGAGGTGGCAGTTTTGACACAATTCTTATTTAAAATTTGTAAAAGGAAAAAAGATGATGTAATAAATCTGCATGTTCTTCCTAAGCAGCCATTGAAAGTGGATGCTCTTCCCCTTTCCAAAAGCATCAGCCGTTTAATGTTTCCTAAGTTGTTTTTGCATGAATTAGGGTGTTGGAGTGAAGCACTGTCAGTTACAAAACCACACTGTTGTCTCCAGCTAATTTTGCGTTAGTAGCTCTTTTAAACTGCTAAATCTAGTTTTTAGTGTATGATGATTTTGTTTAGTGATGGTGTAAAACAGCTGCTACTTTTCTGATGAGTTGCCTGTTTTCCATTTTATGTCTCTGCAAGATGTTGGGTTTCATCATGGCCCCGTCTGACAGGCAGCTGAGAACAACCTGTTAAAAAACCTCCAAAACACAACAAAAAGCAAAGAACCCCAAATCCAGGGGTTCAACAACCCACACAGCCAAATTTCAGTGATCAGTCCTTCTCTGTCTTTGCTGGTACCCCCAGACCATCTCAATTCTGCACTAGAATGATGTAAATGGGGAGAGCAGTGTGAGCAGGAAAGCAGGAAACTTGCTGCTCTGAAGGGAAGGTGAGTGGCCATCCAGCACCCCCAGACTGTTTCTGGGTGGCTGGCTCAGATTAGGATGGCTGTGCTTTTTGTATCCTTGCTGCTCATGCTGCCTGCTTCTGGCCGAAAGGATGAAATTATGGCTTGGGTGAAATTATGGCTTGGGGTGTCATTCCAAATTAATTAATCATTCTGTTTTCATCAGATTCTGCTTGCAGCTGCTGCTCCTTGAGTGTTGTTTTGCTACTGAATTGCTTGGGTGCCAAACTCTTCCCAGGATGTGGCTGTTCATGGCCATCAGGAGAAGGGAGCAAGGCCAGACTGTTCATGACTTGGTTACTCCTCAATAACATTTCAAGGGGCCTCTCTTAAGCAAAATCCCCATTACCTTTGTGAAAGGTGTTTTGCATTTGGTGTTCACCAGAGGTTCTCATGAGGAACCACTTAGTGGTCACCCTGTAGATACTTTGCTACTGACTTTCCCAAACAGGCAAACAGCCCTGCTTTATTCAGTGGCAGAAAGCTGAATGGTTGGCTTTGATCTTGCCTTATCTCCCATATCCTGTGGGCTGGTATTTGTTCCATGTATTCCAAGCAAGAAAATGACAAAACTTATAATGCAAACACTCAGAGAGCTTCTCAAAGAGGTGAAGAATAAGACCTTTCCAATAATAACTCACACTCCATAAAAACATCTTAGATTTTGGATAGACAAATTGGAAGCAGCTTGCCTCCCTTATTCTTCCTTCTTTTTGCACTTACTCTCCTCCCCAGCACAACTCAGGCTTTTCCAAAAGCACTGCAGCCCATTGAACAGCGGTGGTCTAAACTGTTATGGAGATCTTAAACTGCTGAATTGTTACAAGCTAAAATTGATTGCAACTAAGCCTGTGAACTGAAGTGCTGGAAGCAGCACAGAGAGAAGTGGGGAAAGGGTATGAAAGATCTTGCTTTATTATTTTGGGTTTTTTTCCTCTTTCATAAGATCTCTGAACAATTTGGCCTTGATGAGTTCTGCATCTCTCTCAATAGCCATTGGACTGTTTTTCCTGGTATTTTCAACATAAAAGGTATTCTTGGTTTGTCTTCCAATTTGCTGGTTGCAGTGTAATTTCCAAAGAATTCTAAAAGTCTGCTTCAAAATCAGATCTAGAGGGAAAATCTATGATGTCAGATCCAGAGGGAAAAATACTACAAAATTTACTCCCCCTCAAGCCAAAATAAACCCCTTTTTAAGCTTTCCAAAACCTAAAAATCTTCTAAGACTGTTTCACTCTATTCTGCCTTGATTTTATTTGCACCCTCATCACGAGAGCATCTGAACACCTCCGAGTAGTACATTAAGCAACGTGACTAACATCTGTCATGTATGGTTTACTTGCTGTCTCTCAGCACCCGTAAATGAATTTAGTGCTTGTGCAGGATCGATAGTGCTGGAGACAGGCAGTCTCTGATCGGCCTCAGAGCTGGCACAGTTTGGGTGAGACCCTTGTGTTGGTTCTCCCAGCCTGCTGTCCCTGTGTCCCCAAGTGGGCAACACCTATGGAGAAGCTGCTCTGCACCAAGGCTGTTTGCAGTCGGACAGAGAAGTCTGAGTAATTTGGGGAAATCAGATGAGGATGTCAGTGTTTCCCTGCTCTCAGCAGCATGCTGAGGGACATGTGTATGGTCTTGGGTGCCTGCAGTACTCAGGAGCCCAGTTGGATCTAGCATCACTGATTTTCCAAGGTTTTTTTGCGTTCCTCAGGTGGCTTTGCTTATTTTTTAGCATCAGTTACAACTTAGGGCTACTGATGGACAAGGATGTTGCTGTTTCTCACCATCAAAAATTTCTCTGCCAGATTTCTTTGACAGAGACAGTGTTCTCAGCCACTGAAATCAGGTCAGTAAATGTCCCATGCTGAAGAGAGCTGGGAGCCCTCTCCTTGTGAGCCAGCACTACAAGCAAGATCTGGGCACCCAGGGCACTGTAATTTCAAGCAATATGTTTTCTTAATGGGCCAAATATGCTTTGCCTAATTTTGCTTTCAGTGCATGGGATCGTTATTGCTCAGTGGCCCCACACAGGTGTTTAAGCAGTTTTGTGGCAGGATTTTCCAGTAGCAGCATGAGGTTTTATTGACTGTTACCTCAAGAGTAACTTCAGAGGAAATGACATCCCCAGCTGGTTGTGATGGATGCATGTAGAGCTGTGGCAGAAAACTCAGGAGCCAGTAACCTCTTTGTCATGTTTATCATATTTTGGGTAAGAATGCAAAACAACTGTAAAAGGACACTGCTTTTCATGCAGTGAGAAGATTTGGGAGGGATGAAGTTACTAAATTACTTATTTTCCCTTAAAACTGTTGGCTTGCCAGCTCTGATAACATGAACATACAGAGGATAGGTCAATGAGTAAAATAACTTCCATATTTTGTGAGGATTCTAGGTTGTGAGATTTAATTTGGTGTATGAGTGTGCATTAAATGGTAGACTAGGGGACTCTGTGTGGTAACCTAAATTATAAATTACACAGCTTTTGACACATAAGAGACATCTGACCCACAACTTGCCCTTGTTCCAGTTCCATAGTAGGTCAAAACACAGGTGAGCACCACTAATTTCTCCTCAGTGCCACCAGGCCTACCTTGCCATCCATAAAAAGCAAACTCAGGTACCTGGCTCTTTGGAAAACCAAAAGGCTCCAGCAGGACCCAGCCAGGATGTGTTCCAGAGCCTGTTCCTCTGGGTAATATCTGGGACTGTGCTCCACTCGTAGCAGCAATGGAAACAGGAGCTATCTGATCAAGACAGATAAATACATCTATTTCAGAATACATAATCTTACCACATATGTGAAGTAGTTTAATCATTAGCAAGTTGTCAAGCTTTTATTGAATGGAATTAGCCTCTTTATTTCTGGTCAGGATCAATCTTTTTTTCTCCTTCCCTGTACAATGAATGCTTATATGTTACACATTGCAGCGTCTGGGGCAGATGACACTTGCCAAAGGGTTTGATGATCAATTCTGATACAAATCTGACATGAAGAAACAGGAGAGAATCTGCATCAGATGATCAGTGGGAGAGATAAATTCACATTTAATGCTTCTAAATGTCTGTGCATGTTATATCCATCTCAAACACAGTTTTCAAAAGCAAGCACAGTGCACAAGATGATGCATGAACAGAGTACAGGGGTGGGGATGGCTTATCTCAGTGGAATATGGTAGAACTGTGGGGCTGAGAGCCTAGTTAGAATTAAGTGTGATATTAACTATAAAACCATGGAGCAGAGAAATGGCCTCTTGCCCACCAACTCTGGGATTCAGAGGCCATGGGCAGAAAGAAAAAGACTTTCCATATTATTCTTTTCACTAAAAATCTCTGTTAGATTTGCAGCTCCAGTTTGGAGATGAAGGAAAGACCTATTACCAGTCCCAGACCTCAGAGCCATGCCTCCATTTACCACCAGTCTGCTTTGCTCCTCTCTTCCTTTCCCTTTCCATCAGGGTTGTATATGTGTATTCATGAAAACTCCTTATTATTTCTCCCCTCACAGTTGCTTTTTTCTTCCCACACCTGCCAACATTAGCTCCTTTCTTTGACTCATGCTGCTGTACAGCCTAATGCATGTGATCTCCATGCCAAGATGTTATTTAATTTCCCAACAAAGTTCTTTTGGTGTGGAATGAGCTGAGCAGTAAGAGCACAGGAGGGGAAGCATAGGCAGGGGTGGGAACGGGAACGAGAAGGAACAGGGGCTCAAATTTATGTTGCCTCTGGCTTCACACATCCAGTTCGTGTTGTGTGTGTCCAGGGAGCAGTGTGGGTGGGTGGAGATGGCAGCAGGGGTTTCATCTGTGGCAGGTTGCTGAATCAGGAACCCTGACACTTGTGAAGTACTCTGTCAGGAACATTAAGTATCCAAAAGTGATAAAGCTTCAATTTGCTAGTCCATTAGACTAATTACTGCAATAATTAAGTAACTACTTGATTAGAACTAATGGGTACCTAATTATCCAGGAGAAAAGTATCAGGTGGCAATTATCAGGTGGCAATTAATAGACTGGAGTTAATGTCTTAGCACTGTCTTTGTATGAATTCATAAGCAAGGTAAAGAAAACAAACAATAACTTATTAATATTTATTGGTGCCACAGTGTTTTTCAGCTTGTTTCATTTACACAGAACCAATTAGTGAAAAGACAGTTAGTGTTGCAAAGATGTAAAGTGACTGAAGCAGGAGCTTGATTTTAAAGGAACAGGATCACATTAGCACTTATAAGCAAAGACAAATGGGTATCAGCCGGGGACTTGATTCTGGTGTTACTAATTCATCAACAGAAGAAATCAGAGTAATTGAACTCAGTATTAATAATGAAACACACAGGAAGGCAGCTCCTGTCTTAATGGGGTTCACTTTAGTTTTGGTCCCTCCCTGGGTCTTCATGAGCTTTTTCTACACTGCCCGGGAAACGCGGGGACACCTCGGTGAAGGAATGGGAAGGGCTGGGAGACACAGCAATAAAACAAAAAAAATCCTCCAGACAGTGCTGTGGGCTCTCTAAAGGAGACAGATTTGTTGGACAGCTAAAGCCTGGGTGCGGCACAGGTTCCATCACAAAGGTGAGATGGTGCAGCTGAATTCCTGCCCCTTCACTATGTTGGTGTAAAGAAACAACAACAGCTCCATTCCTTAGCTCAGCACCCACTTCAGACATCCCTGTGACTTCCCGTGGATGAAGTCTATGAGTAAATTTAACCTGCTTTAGACTTCAGCTTGGAGAGTAGTTAGTTTTTTGGGGGGGGGTCTGTTTTTGTATTTTAATTTTTTTCACGGTTATGCAAATGTACAGCTTCTCAGATTACATAATTTGCCATGGTTTCTTAGAGGTCAATCCAACTGTAGTGATTTTTGCAGGATGAAACTATGACCTAGGATCTACTTTTCTTGCTCTGTTCTCCAGATACAAGGAGCTTTAAATGTCCCAGCAGAAAAATGAAAAATACCAGGGTTTTCTTTCCTACAAATCTTTATGATACTAATGATCCTCTAAAAATGGCTTCAGTCCAAAAACAGTTGTGCATTCAAGTTGTCTCCTTGTCTCTCTATGGGAGACCTCATATTAGCCATAATTACTCTCCCGAGTAAGAGTTGTTAAAGTGTGATATACAATGAACTTGTGACTGATTTTAGAGCACAGAATGACGAGTTCCCTTATAAACCTCAATCCTTTGAAATTCAGCTGTTATTAACTGAAAGAGCAGATTCTAAGATGGCTTTTGCAGCTCTGTGCAGTACATGTGGAGGAAGTGGAGGATCCTGCCTCTACAACAGCTATCCCCCCACATCCTTTTTTCCATGTTATAAATAAATGAAAGGTATCCTAATCATATTTTAGACTGTGTGCAGAGTCAGACACTAAACCATAATGTCTGTGTATTAGAACATGTGGAATGATAAATGGAGATAAATCTAAAATTTATAGAACATGAACATTTGCATAAACTGCAATATCCAAACACATAGGCTGTTAAGTAACAATTGTCACAAAGGGCATAAAAAATTCAACTTTGTTACATGGAAAGAACTCAAATTCCTAACATGATTAAGATAATATATCATTTGTTCCTATCTTATTAAAGGCGTAATTGTTGTTAGACACAGAAGTGGCATTAACTCTAATCTGGCTTTATATATGTACAAATAGGAGGGGAGGTGGGTCTGAAAATTGATGCTTTTGGTGATCCATAGGCATTTTATTAATGTTTGAATAATAACTGCCTGGAGGGCCTGTTATAAATTAAAGGGACGAATTGAGATATAAATTTTTATGAGGACTAGTTATACATTTCCATTATGTGTTTAAAAATGAAGGAATTACTGTGAACACAGCAGAACTCACATTTATTTGAGGTGATTTGGATGGGAGGGAAGGTGCAGTGAAGGAAGCTGCATGCTGGCTGTAAGAAAGATGTATCTGTCCCTGTGAAAAGATATATCATATGTCATGCATGAACTCTCTTCTACAGCAGACTTTTCTCTGCAGCTGATTTCGTATGATTATTTATTTGACAACAGCAAGTGATGATATAGCAGTGAGTTTTAGGCCACTTAGAGAAAAATTCTTATTCTTAAATCATAGAGGATTTCCCAAACCCAACCACTGTCAAACTTGAGTTAATCTAAAAGAGAAACACAGTAGTCTCTTTGGCATACATTTCTCATTATTCCTCCTCCTTGGGTATACACATCTTCATTTGCAGTGCATCCATGGGACAGGCAGTGTTTCAGAGCTTCCTCCTGCCCTTTACTGAGGCTGCTTTTGGGAGCTCCGCTCTGATTGCTGAGAAAGCACCAGCCCCCCTTTGTTATCCAGCAGCACTGATGCCCTGGGAGATCCTCACACAGTCCCATCAATGTGTTTGACGTGCCAGCACAGGGGATGACAACCCAATGCCTTCACTCAGGCAGGCTTGGCCCAAACCCACATCTGTTCATAAGGGAGAGGAGGCACGATGCCAGTATTTAGACAGCCACTTAATATTTGGGGACCTGTTCTCCATGCCCTGATTAGTTGGAACTGACCACCAAGGGCAAAGCCTCCTAGATGAAATTCTCCAGTGTTTGATCCCTGTTTTAGAGGCTTGATTGCTTTAGACTTCAGTAGGTGCCAGCAAGATTGATGCCTTGGAGGTCTTTGACTGTCTTCTCTGTGCCTCAGTTCCCTGTCTGTAAAGCAGGAAGGCTCACAGGAGTGGTTTGAGGAGAAATGTGTTCTTTGGGATGATATCCAGAGAGACGGCAATGTTGTATCATCTGCAGACATCCACACCAAGGTAGCAGCTGTGCAAGTGTGTGTCAGGGGAGCTTTATTGTGAGACACACAGTGCAGGGGCCTTCCATTTTACAGCCTTTCATGGGAGTCAATTAATCAATTTAAATTTTGTAGGCCTTTTTTTTTTTTTTTTTTTCCTCTCCCAACCCTTTCTTTAATCAGACTTACAAGGGCTGGGCAAGTATTTTCTATTTCAGCTAGGCCTGATTCATTGGGAAATAAGACTTGAGGATGCTCTTGTCTTGCAGAGAGCCTGAAGCATTAATGAAGTTGATAAAACATCAAGACCTAGCTCAACTTCATTTTCCATCTTTGAAGCATCAGCTTTGGCTCTACCATTCATGGAGATCACTGTCCACATTTGCTGGGGGGGGGGGGGGCGGGGGGGGTGGTGTTGGCATTGCCTTTTGATCTACAAACAGTGGTTTTTTTTTTTTTTTTTTTCACAGTGTGGAAATGAGGTGGTCTACAAGAAATATGACAAAATGTCCTCATGGTTCTGATTAAGGTTCCTACTTTCAGCAGTGTTTTGAATCTGGACTGTGTTCCCAGGCTGTGACAGTAAACCTGTCCCAGACAGGTTGTGACAGTGAGAGGAAGGATCAGCTCTGCTTGGTTCCTACACATTGGTTCACCTTTCTACAACCTCAGCATTTTGTCTCCAGTCTTTCTGCTGAGAAACACAATTTGTGACACCCCCCAACCTTACTCAGATCAGCATCTCAGTGTCTGTTACCTTCAAGGATAGTACCATGGCTGTGTCTCTCTCTTTCCCCCGTAAAGTCATACAAAAAAAGTGATTGTTGAGAAAATATCATCCAACAGGCATTGAAGCAGCAAAAATTATTCTCCCAGTCAACTGGAGCCTTTTCTAAATGCATTACACTACTGGACAAGTGACTAATTAGGCAAGACTCATACTGTCTGTTTTTCAAAACTATGTTTTTTCTGTATGTGTTATTGAAGGGACAGATTCACAAGAGTTTCTTCAGGGAAGATGCAGGGGAATGTTGTAGAGAGTAAGTTCTATGACAGAATTAGCAAATGTATTAAGTACAGTGCCAATCTGGTGTAGCAGAAATGACTAAATACCCATCAGGGCCTGTCACTCGTCAAGAAGTGAAATCTTAGACCCATTTAAGTCAATGACAAATGTTCACAGAATCTGGCTGCAAGTTAATAAATGTTTGGAGCCTGTATAACTCAAACTCTGATATTTGTCAGATTAATTATTTGACTGATCTTATTGTGTGTCAAACAATTTCTTTGTGGAGTTAGAATGCTTTGTGTTGCATTATCTATAATTCTGATTAGGAAAACATTATGTGAGTATGCAGATACAACATTACAAGTTTTATATCAGGTCATAGAGAGTTAATATATAAAATATTAAATAGTATAACTAAATATGAGGTTGTAAAATGTTCAAAATGAGCCACAGTTGAGGCTGTATTTTCTGCCTTATTTTTTGCTATTTCCTGATTGAGGAGTACTTTAATATTCAACCTGAACTTTCTTTTATCATGTTCTTTTTGTTAAGCTACATTTATGTAAAAGGAAAGAAAGTAACTCTACATGTACACCAATTCCTTCAGCTTACACTTGCCTTTAATACAAAACAGAGGATTTCAGGACTATATACATCAGGTGTTTTCAGCAGAGTAGCAGCAGCAAATCATAGACATTTGTCATTCCTTGGAGCTGTCTGACAGTTCTGACAATTCATTAGGCTGGGCTGAAAAGAGGTTTAGAAAGCGAAGGAAGGATCACAGGTAGTGGAGTTGCCTTTGCATGATCCAGTAATAGCTGATTTGTATCATTTTTGGTGATGGATACACTCCTCAGATTAAACTCAGCTGAATTTTCCCCATTTATTCTTTTCTTTTTTCTCTTTTTCCTTCAACAGGAGCTTCTGGGCATGTTAGTCTAGATTTAGACCTAGATTTATCCCAAGGAGTAGATCCCAGGAAATTCCTCTCAGAACCTCTTGATATTTGTGGCTTTTCAGAGCTAAGGAGAAGTGAAGTGAGTTTTGCTGTTCACTTTCTACCTAGTGAGGCTTTTCTTTTCCAGCACGTTTGAGTTACATTCTTTGCTGTGGCCGTACCATGACACGTGCCATTCTTCAAAGTCAGAGTCATTCCTGCCAGGATGTATGCAAATCAAACTTGTGACTTTGTGCAGAGACAAGTGCCTCCATTATCCCACTCCTTCCACTTTCTGATTTGCTTTTGAGACTCGTACACAAGCAATTTTTTGACTTAAAGGCAAATCCTTTGCAATAATGCTGAATCCTCAGAACAGGCCACCTGGAAAATATGTGATCTTTCCATCTTGGAAAACATTTTCCCTTTCCAGATTGGTGGGCTGTTTCAAATCATGCAGCCATGTAAAGTGCCTGGGTCAGAGTCTGAGTGGGTGAGGAGATGCTGCTCAGCCAGGGAGCATCCCTGGGGTCAGGCAGATGATGGTCCCCAGAATCAGCAATATCAGGGAGCCTGCTTAGCCCTGCAGAGAATGAATGGCTTTCCATCTTCATTCTGTCTGTTTTATAGCTGCCACAGAAGAAGCAGTCTGAGATTGAGCCTGACCCAGTAGTATTACATGTAGGTCTTACAGGAGCAATATTTGCTCTTGATGACCATTGGAACATAGTCCTCTAAAGAACCTTAAAACAGCCCTAAAAGAAGGGCTTCTACACTGGCTGTTTTAGGGGGTTATTTTTAACATCTTAAGTTTTTCAGGCACTCAGAACCATCTGTTAATTCTAAGTACTTCCTAGTTTGTACCTTTTTGCTTTCTTCTCTAAGGTTCAAAGTGCTGACAGCACTACCTCACCATCAGTCGCGGGCACTCCTTCTTCAAGTTAAAGTTTCCTACCTGTCTCAGTCAAATAGAGAGATTCAAACCAAGGTTTTAGCTGGACAATCCCAGAAATGCAAATTATTTCAGCCTTCTGCTTCTTCCAGAGTGTCTTTATGGGCCCGAAGTCGGTCTCTTACATTCAGAAATGCAAGCATTTCCCTGTGATTCCATGTGCAGGACTGGTCAGTATAAAGCAAATAAATGACACTTGTGGATGTCACTTTGTCTGATGTGCCTCTGGATTTGTTGGTAGGTTTTTGGGGGGATTCCAGTGATTTTTGCAGTCAGTTTTGAGAGGAAGGCTGTACATGTTGGTTTATAATTCTGGAGGTGTGAGTGTGGGTTGAACTGTTGGCATTAATTATTTTCAATAGTGAGTCAGAGGCTGAATTGCAGGATCCTACCCGTGGATATAAGAGAAAACAAAGAAACAAGCGGCCTTCTTCTCCCTCCCCTGACATAAGTCATATTTTGTCTCCTATGACCTCAACTGGCCCTTTAAATTTCATATCAAACATTAGAAAGAAAGAGGTCAAAGTAAGAGCCCCATTGAAAAAAACCCACAGCCAACCCAGATATGAACTATGGGAACTTGTCATCTTATCATCCTAATTGAAGTCATTCTGCAATGTATGACAGTCCATCATATATTCTGCCAGTCAGTGTGTCATACATGATGTGTAACAAGAGAGCTCATAAACCCAGAGGGGAAGCCCCTTCTTTTTTATTACTTTATTTGATCATTTTCATAAAAAGTCCCCTTGCTCAATACACAGGGACATGTTTATTAGCCCCATTAAAGCTTTGTCCATTCATTTGACACCGTGATTTACACAGCTTTACCACAAAATAATCCCATTATTTCCAGTCTGGGGAGGTGTCTTTTTTATTGTGTGATGGAAAAATAAGTATTTAATTCCACAGGTGAAGGCAAAGGAAGAGGAGGTTGTTGTCAGAGGCTCAGAAGTAAACAAAAGGATGCTTTAGGTATAATTGACTCACAGAAAGAAAACATTCCCAGTAAATATAGAAAAAAAAAAATACGCTTTCCTATGGAGTGGGAATTTAACTGGGCTCAGCTGAACTTTTTTCCCCCTGCATGCCTTCATTAAAAACAGCAGAATTTGGCAAAATTTCCCTCTGTGTTCTACTCATGAATGTTTCTAGAAAATATCAGCTTTCATACGCAAATATTCTTGAAGTGAAATTGGTGGCTTCCTTTGAACACAGCTAGTGCCTCAAATCCCATCTGCTTTTCCTACAACACGCCCACTCATTATCTAGCTTATTTGGCTTTATTTTATTTTTTTTTAAATGAACACAAATTAAGCTATTTAATCAAATATGTACATGATTACATGGCATTTTTGCATAAGAGTTATACACCCACGGAAATCATTAATCACAGATAACAACACTATGTTAAAATTAGACATTTTGTTTTCTTTTTGTATGCGTGTGCTTTTTAACATAATATCCTGCGTAGCTCTAATTTCACCTCTACTCTCATTTGAATAAATCAGGATTGTTTTACAACAAATTATTCATTTTTCTGTAGCTCTGATAATTGGTATTTATGTTTAGACTTGATCTCAGAGGAATAAAAATGCAGAACTTGAAAATAAAATTGGTGTGGTTCAAATCCCTGTTTTTCTTTTTTATTTTCCCCTTTTTTGCTTGCAGAGAATGTCACCATGAATGTCCATTGGCAAACTGGATAAGAAAGAGTGTCACAGTGCAGGACAACCTAGAAGATGACAGGTATTTCCAGGCATAGCAATGATGAGATCAAATTCCCCTCAACCTGCCTTGTTTGCTGATCTTTTAATCAGATTCAACTTCACTGCAGCTACAGCACAAGGTTCCCTGACAATGTATGACAGCATGTGACAGAAAAATAGTTTGATATTTTTTTTCTTTTTTTGGCCATTTGATGCTATTTGAGATAAATCTGAAGCCCAAGCAGCATCTGATAAATCTACCAAACTACTTTAGTGGATGTTTTTAACTATTCGTAATTGTACTGGAGGGTTTGGGATTTGTGTTTGTGTGTTTGTAGTGGAATCCAAACTGGAAAGCTGGGAAATTATCTAAACCCTTTGAGGTTAACCTGCCATGAAAGAGCATCAATGACAGAAGAGGACATTATTAAAAAGGAGCTAAAGAAGAACCACTGTGGGAATCCAGAGCCCAAAGAACAATACCCAAGGCTGTTTGTGGTCCTGCAGAGATACACATTTCATCCCTCATCTTCATCTCTCCAAATTTCTCTGAACTGCTTCTGGGACAAATTCTTGAGAAAGAAAAACACCAGCAAATTTTGAATGGGACTTATCAACCTTTTCCCTACAATCTGCTTTGTATTCCTCTCACACCCATGTTCTTGCAGTGTCTTGGGGAAATGCTTGGATCAAAGATAAGTGAGAACAAGTAAAGGAATGAAGCAAGAAACAAGAAACAAAACAAAACAAGCACCCCCAAAACTTTTTGATGAAACTCCTCTGTGAATTGTGTACGTGGTTGCAGCAAGGTTAAAACTGCCCTCTTCTTCACCAGTACTTAATTCCTGTTTTTAAAATCAGGCTCCCTTTGATGTTGAGGATTGAAATGATCTGGAAATGAAACAGCCAGTGCTTTGCAGAAAATCTGGAAAGGGTCCCAGACATGGCTTTTACCTGGAAGGCTTCCAAAACAGGATGAAATCTTTCTGGTTTCAGAACAAATTGCAAGATTTTTTTCTCTATGTCTAGTCCAACTGTGGAACTCTAGCCCTGATGTCTGCTGCTTCCCAAACCACAGATGTAATAACCTCTGAGGTGAAATGAGAATGCTACTCCCCCATCTTCTCCCCTCTGCCTCTCCTCAGAGGGTTGAGGGCTGAGAGAATTTTATTAAAGTGAAGGCTTAAAGTTTTGGGCAAACTTAATTTGAGGAGACAGTTGGTTATAACCCAGGCTAGGGCCATCCGTGTGGAGGTTGGAGAGGACAGAGCACCAGGAGGATCTGTGACATCTGGATCCTGTTGAAAGCTCAGAAGTATCTGCCTGGCTTCACATGACCTGGCCCCAGAGCCAAAAGGGCTGAGAAATGTGGTTAAGAGACTGCAGCAAGCTCTGCCCTAGCAAATGAGTCCCACTGAGAAAGCAAGCACATCAATATTTTTTTGAGTCTGTTTCTTTTAGTGAATGTATTTCCATATGTTGCATTAATATTTCTTTTATTTGGGCTTGTAAGTCCATCTGGTATTTGTATTGGGAGGGCTTGAGCTGGCAGATCCTTGTGCTGCTGTTACACACAGATCTGGACAGCTCTTGCAAGGATGGGTAGGTGGTTGGATAGGGACAACATCTCCTCAGCTGCCTTTTTAATTGGATAAGCTTCTCAAATCAATCAAGATAACCAAGTTACTTATTGTCAATTAGCTCCCACTGTGCCAATATTACAACGTAAGTATTGGCTGCGTATAAGGTACAGCAGTTCACAGTAAAGAAACCTCTCAGACACTGTACAGTGTAACAACCCTGATCTAGGTAGTGTAAAGGAGGAAACATCTCTGGGCATCAATATTAAACGAAAAAATGTGATGAAATATCAGTTTGCCAAGACAATAAGAATCACTTCCCTTTGCATGTATTATTAAGGAATTGGGGAATAATTATCTGCTTTAATACAAGCTTTTTCCTTCTGCATGATTAACTTCAGTGATATCAACAGAGAGTGTGATGACTCTGAAATGACAGCTCCTGGTAGCACGTTCTGGGATTAGCAAAAACAGGTTGTCACTTTACCCCAGTCAGGAGCCGTGTGCCGAGTGCAGGACAGCAGAGCCGGGTTCTGCACCAGACATCTGACAGCCCAAGTGGGCAGCAGGGCCAGACTCCTGCCAGGTGGCTCCCAGGTCGGGCGTGCAGGGCTCTGCTCTGGCAGGACATTGGATTTCCTGCGGCAGCACAGTGTGATTTTGGCTGTGCAGCTTCCAGACTGAAAGCACTCCATGCTCCTCGTGCTAAGCTGTGACTTGCTCTGTTCTTTGCACGATGCACCGAGCTGATTTTAAAATACTGTGTACTTTTAAAATGTCTGGCTCTAATGCCAGTCCTGTGTCTGGCTGCTTGACGTGCAAAGTGACAGCGCATGCACCAGCCCCTGGAGGGGATGGAGAGAGAGGTAGGACAAACAGAGCACTGAGTAATAGCACGAAGCAACAAAAAAAACCCCATTTCATTCTTACTAAAGTTGTAAAAAGTCTGTCATGGCTGCTGTAGAATTAATCAATATATGGAATACTGCATAAAAACTGTAGGGGCAGCAAGAATCTGTCTATAAATTAAAATACTGTGAGTTTCTAGAGTTAACTGGGGAAAGCACTGGGGTTACTAGCAGGGCTCTGGAGCCAAGACAGGGTCCATGGAATTGGATCATTCACCAGAGTCCACATTTCGTCAATGTCAGGATACATGGGAACTGTAAAACAAAGCAAATTGCGTGTATGGAAGAAATTTAGTCCTGCATCACATTCCTTTGAAAATTTCATAGTAATTAAAAAAAAAAAAAAAGATGAAATGTCCTTTATTTTTTTTTTTTTAGAAAAATAGGAGGTGAAAAGATTAATTCTCAAAATCTGTGAAATATACAGTGATGAGTTACTGAGGGTTGCAGTAAGAGGGGGTGTTTTTGTAATTCTGTAGGCATCTCAGTCCTCTGGTGAAATGATGTATGGGGCAATCGTCTGGTAGGGGCTGATGGGATGTAAATGAAACTAATTAAGGAAATGTCAAACATAATTAATAAAACAGGTTTAAGTTGCAAAAGCACTGTCAGTTGAATGAATGGGGAAGAATGCCTCATTCCCATTGTTTTGGGGCTTGCTTGCTTATTTATATATTTATTTATTTATTCCTTGCTCACCCCTTCGCCCTCCCAGCAGCTTTTTCAGTTGCACCATTCAATTAGATCTCAGAAAGCTCTTGGCAGCCTCTTGCATTTTCACCTTGCCCCCCTTGCGAGCTGGGGTCCCATAGAATAGGAGGAATATAAATTTGCCTTGTCAGCTTGCAGCCTGGGAAGAAGAAGGAAAAAAAAATTAATTGCTAACTCCTCGTCTTCCCCAAGTACTACAGGACATTAACATAACCAATTTGCTTGAACTCCTCACTGGCTGCTTAATAGAGCATCTGACCAGCTGATAAGACCTGGGTGCTGCTGCCTATGATACCTTGTTATTAGCATTTTCATAATATTCAAATTTACAGCCCCATGATTCACTAGCCTCCATTCATTATTGATAAGTACAAAAATAAATAAAAAGGGTTTATAAATAGCAAAGGGGGGTGAGCGACCTATAATTATGGCAAGCAAATTAGGGTGCATGGTAGAGTCAGTTACATTTGCCTAGACGTAATGATGCTCAAGAACTTTTTCTCCCCAGGGACCAGAAAAATAATGGATTCCCTGGCAGCTGCAGATGGGCCAGGAAAGGCTGTCATCCAGGATGCTGTTTATATAAGTTAGGCAGAGCATATGGCTCTGTGTCCTGCCTGTAGCCACCTCCAGATATTGCAGTTTCAATGGAAAGAAATAAATACATAAATAAAAAATAGCCCCTCGCTGGAAGGTGGTGGTGCAGGGATACGAGGAGGAGGAGGAGGAGGAGAGAGTGGAGGGGAGAAAAAAGCAAACAACCAAAGGGAGTCTGCTCAGAAGTTTCTGTTGAGAGCAACCCCAGCAGCTCAGGGATCAAGTAGGGTGATAGCATTAAAGCCAGAGGCTGTTTAGCTGCATCACTGAAGAAAGAAAGATGAAATGTGATTTCTGCTAGAGCAAAACCTTTCTATGTTGCAGTCCAAGACAGTAAAACATAAAAGCTTTGAGCCTGAGATGATAAAATCATGGTCCCAGTTGAAAGTAGGAGCTACTAGAAATAACCACTGGATACTTTATAATTTAGACCCTGTGGTTCTATTTCCATTAATCCAATCAAAGGCCTTTTTTTCTTTATTAATGAAACTAGAATGAAACACAAAAGGGAGGCTGACCTGTTAGCAGGTGACTGTTTCTTGTAAGTTATTCATTAAAAACACCCTAATGCTCTGGTGCTGAAGGAGGCTGTACCTACTTCTGTAAAAATGAAACATAAGTGAGTTGGTTGAAAGATAAAAAAAAGTATTTCTTCTGACTTCCAATCCTTGTATAGGATGCATGTAGAGGAAACAGCCCTTGCAGACATTTGCAGTGGGTTGGGGACATTTAGGTACCAGCTGCCCCCAAATTTTTTCAGTTCCAGGTAGCTCCAGTTTTACTGTGGGCATGAATATTACCAATCGAGTGCAGTCAACATACTCTAGATAAGATAGGAATGAGCCTTGGTTTGGCTCTTCTTGATAAAGCCAAAGTAGGCTCAAAAATAAAAGGGAAGAACTTTGGCAGGAAAACTGCAGTTTGGATGTTTTCACGCTTTGATTTTTTCTTTACTAAATTTAATTAAATTATTAGTGAATCTGTGTTGATTTGAATCATTCCATCTTTCTATTCTGAAGTTTGGAAAATGTGCCACTGGCAATTCTTGTAAAGACACTGTATCTGAAAACACCAATTGGCTGCAAATTTCCCAGCTACTTTTTCATTTTTTCATTTTTTTCCTTTGTTATTTTCAGATTTTCCCAGCAGTTCTATTATGCAGCAGTATTAGCAAGTATCCACTCTGGACTGCAGCCATGTCTGAATTTCCAGTTCTTGAGAACTTTCCTGTATCTTCACAAAACAATGAAGAGAGGATATTTATTAGAGCAATCTTCCAATTAGCCCTCCTCAACAGCCTGTGCCTGGAGCCTTGTCCATTTTAATATATGCAGCAAAAAAGCCCAACCTGAAACTTATTAATCTTTATTCTCTGAATTGTGGCAAAGTTTACAAAGTGAACACAAGCTCAGGAAGGAATCCTACTCCTGCAGCAAACCTGCTCCCTGGAACCTCCCCAGTCCTGCAGAAGCTCACACCTGGGCCTGAGCTGTCCATCTTCTACACATCCATCTTCTACACATCCATCTTCCAGAAACATCCTTAGGCATCCTGTGGGCTCTGCTCTGCCTTAAACCTCGCATTAGCATCATCGAGGGAAAATATAAATTTAAACTGACACAGACTTGCTTTTCTCTTCCTTTGTGTTTAAACACAGATGGTTGCTTTTGTTGTGCCGCCGCATTTCAGCCAATGCAAGCAGCAAAGTACTTAACTGGAATATATATCTCTTTTCCTTTCCAAACATTCACAGGTTGGTGGGGTTTTTTTTTTTTTTTTTTTTTTTTTTTTGGTTGGATTTTTTTTTTTTTTTTTTGAAGTATCATTTTTTTCAGAATACATGCAATGTTTTCATGCATCTTAATCAAATCCATTAGTCCTTGTAATTTATTGTTAACTGCTTGGATGTAGGGGCCATGACAGCTTTGAGTAAAGCATTTAAGCAGGCATCTGCTTTGTATAAATTATAGAAACCTTGGTCACACAAGGTTTCAGACAGAGACAAAGGTCTCTTACCAGCATCTGTAGCCTTGGGGATAGTGATTTTTGAATTTTTTTTTTTTTTTTTCTGTAAGAAGCTTTGGATATTGGAAACAGTAAAACTCACTTGCATTTACTTTTGTATTTGGTATTGTTAACAGCTCCAAGGCAGGAGTAATGTGATTGGCATGGGGTTTGGGAGCTGGAAAACACTCTGTTAGTCTCAAATCAGCTCCTTGGAGGCTAAAGCCCTGATTAACTATAACTGGAGTGGAATGTTTTAATCTGACTGCTATATTATTAATAACAATATAGTATATATACTATAATAATATATTAATAATAATATAGTATAAATACTTCAATAAGCCTGAATCAATTCCTCCAGACAATTCCTTTGTCTCCTGCCATCGGACATGGCATGGTGTCATGATATAAGTAAGCAGAACAGCAGGATCAGGGAAAAGATACCTTGTGCCACTGAGAAAGGAACTTATTTGTGAACAGGAGAGCAAAAACAAATTCCCAGTATTATCTTAATATACCCCAAAGCCCTTTCTCTCCTCTTTTGATTACCCTCCTGGTTTTTGCCTGGCTATGAGATGTCTGAAGGGACAGCAAGATTTTGTTGGGGATGTGCAGTTGACCAAAGCTCTGCTGTGCAAATACTCGTTGCCTTCTCACTTGTGCTGTTTAGATTAATTTGACTCACTTCTCAAGATTTCTGCATTGCACATTTCCTAACTAAACCAGAAGAAGTCTGCTGAAGCACACTAATTGAAGCAGAGTACTCTGCATCTCACTTTGGCACCATCATTCCATGCTTCAGACACACAGTTCAGAGTTAACAAGAATGCCATGTCAGGGATGCCACTCACCAAGGTGAAATGCAATGCAGTGGTGGACAAGTCTGGTGAGTGGTTTTCCTCTTCAAAAGTAGATTGGAGACGTGGCTTCACTCTCCTTAGTACCTCTGGCTGTACAAAGGCAGAGCTATGAAGGTGATGGGATCACAGTAAATCTACCCAAGTGCAGAGCTTTGGTTTAATTTTTTTTTATATCAATGGCTGGTCTCAGCTCTAATTAACCTACTCCCCTATCAGTCCATTCCCTCCCCCCATGCCGTCTTTTCCCCTTCCTCCCTGTGATCTCCATTTCACTGCAGAGATGGCCTGGCAAAGAGACTTTATTCTATTTAGGATCTGAGCACCTCACTAGGGGTGACAGCCCTGTTTTTAGGTCATTTATCTAATTGCTCTTTGCAGATAAGAATTAATTAGCCCGATTATTTTTCTTAGTTTTTGGATGGGTTCCCCACCTGGAGAGAAGAAATTCCTCTATGTCAGTGATTAATTGCTGAGCCAGAAGCTTTCTGCCTTGCATTTGTAATAAATGCCGACTAGTTCTTCAGGTCGCATTAGGAACCAGGCAGATTGTAGTTAAAATGCACAGGATAATAAAGCATTTCTACAAACAAGATCACTGCCATTAGATTTTGATTAAATGTTTTAATTTATCTGGAGGTTGAGGGACTGCTGGAATCAAAAGGTTTAAGGTCTTCTATTCCCAGCTTTCTGATGAGAGTCGCCCTATAGCCCTTTGATCTAAACCAGATGAACCTCATGGCAATGCTTCAGCTCAGGGTTTGGCACAGCTGGTTTGTCTCATACTGGTCTGAGTGCTCAGAGGGCCATGAGTGTGCAGCCAGCTCAACTCGGTTGTGATAACATTTTGTGAACTACAGGAGTCTGGTTGAGCTGAGGGAGGAAAGGTTAAGATTTGTGTGTGAAATTATGGCAGGCTTATATCCAGCTGCGTTTAACACAGTAGAAGTTGTCTTCATTTCCCCTTTTCCTTTCCCTTTTTATTTCCATTCACCTTTTCCTTCCCTTTTTCCTTTCCCTTTCCTTTCCTCCTCCGTTTCCCTTTTTTTTTTGTTTCCATTCTTGTTTTTTACCTTTTTTATTTCCATAAGAATTTTGAGCGTTGAGCCCAAAGAAAAATCTATTTTTTTTTCTTTAGGGCCAACTAAAGAAAAACAGTGGCCTCGATTCACAAGCTGGTCAGCCTAGGACAGGTCTCTTTTCCAGGATTATAGAGTAAGCCAGACAGTATGATCTCCTGTGCCCTTAAAACCTGATTTCTGACCTAGAAAGTTCATGGAAGAAAATTGGAGTCTTGCCATCTATTTTGCTGTGCTTGTGAACTGTTTGAAGCCCCTGATGTCCCAATAGGAGAAATTAATTGCTGGTGTTAGAGCAGATTCTCTGATCACAAAAGATGTTGGGCTGCCTACGCTGTGGTGATCGTTGCTGCCTCGAAGAGATGAGGGTTGGAAAGGCAAAGGGCTGAGATCCTGGGTCTGAGTCCCTGTGTCTCACAGCTGAGAGGTGTTAGCAGGGCAGCATCAGGGCATCTGGCACCAAATGCCTTTGCTGTCTCTGTTGTCCAGAATAAAAGCGTATCTTCCTCCTGCCACAACACTTGTAAAATACTTGCATTGGAGAGAACTAAATTAGGGTCCCTGTGTGGATTTTGTTAGTGGGCAGTTATTTTTCTGGGGATCTTGTTTGTTTGCTTTTTAATGGAGAGGGGGAAAAAAATGAGAAAAACTGAAAGCATGACAATTTTTTCTCCTGACAAGTGGGCTGAAGACAGACAAGGAGAACTGATATTTCTCTAATGTATAGGAAAATATTGCATTGTGAAAAGTAACTTTCCATGGAACTTTGTTCGATTCTTACTCAAACACAGTATTTTGAGAATACCATTCCCAGCTGTGATTTAAAGACAGAGAAATCTAGTGCTACACTGATGGTTAGTCAAAAATCAATGCTTAAAAATTGCTCCTAACTTCAGCTTTGAGCTATGGGACTACGAGAGCTATTTTGGCTTTAAGTATTGAGTAAAGCTCACGTGTATCAGATATAGTTGATATTTCTCACTACCTACAAAACCATTAAAATTATTTTATCTTTTCTTTTGGTAAATTGAAGTGTTATTCTGGTCACCATTGATGCCTGTATTTCATAACTAGACAGAAATACACATGCAAGACAGGGAACCTATTTTTTTTTTCCTTACCAGATACCCAAGCAGAGTCAGATACATGAATTCAGTGGGAGTCGAGGTGCTAAATACTATTTTTGATCTTAGCAATTGGACCCTATTTTAACTAATATATTACATAATAATTTGGGAACAAAAACAACATCTCCCCGTGTCACTGGGAAATTACATTACAACCCAGTTTTCATATGTAGAAATGGAGTGCCTGAGAGTCTGAGCTTTTTCCTTAATGCCACAAAATGTGTCACTGGAAAAACTTCACACAAAACCTTTGCAATATCTGCTCTTGTTCTAAGCCCACACCAAACCATTTAATTTAAGTAAGATTTACCTCCCCCACCTACAGTGCCATTTCTGGCACTGTACATGAGGAAATTTAACAATATTGAGTGGCCTGAGTTATGATAATGAAAGATGGTTGCTAAGAAAAAGCACGATGATAGCCAAGAAATTAATATTACAGAGATGAAAATCTTCTTATAGACCCAAAATAATAGATGTTCTGTATCAATATATGACTAATCAGCACTCAAGGATTTATCTTTCAAATTACAGAACATGGTGGAGACATTTAATGCAATATGGTCTCCCTTCAGAGAGATACAGTATGTGACTAAATATCTCCAGTGAGTAATATTCACACTTACTCAAGTACTGTAAATATATCCCTGATAAATCTGGAGAGCGAATTCTTGTAAATTCTTGTTTAACACTGAAAGGAAGCTTAATAACTTTCCAATCTATCAACATGTTTTAATTTCCTACTGTACAGTTTCTAACCGAAACAAAGCATTTAACAGAAGAGATTCAAAAGTAATGGATAATGGACTGTCATGTGCTAAAAAACCTTGGTACCAAATGTGACACTGAATTGTGTGGGTTTGGGCAGGACATTTCCAAATGGGAATGTTTCATCACTGCTATGCCTAACTGTGCATGCATTTTAATGTAAATTTAAATGCATGTGCAGTGTGCTGATTAAAAGAAGAAAAAAAATCCTCCCTACTAATAAGTGAGAATGGCTAAGAACCTGATGGAGTGTTGCAGCCAGGTGGCTACATCAGCTAGTGACACGTGTACTTACATGTGCTTTCCAAGGTCCAGGATCCAGGCAAGCAGAACACCCAGTAAAAATCATGCCACACTTAACAAAATCAACCTATTTTTAAGTGGGATTTAATAATCTTAACCTACATGTGTTTTACAGGGCTTGGAAGGGTGCAGACTGGCTGATTAGTAAATCAAGTTTATGTGATGTTTCCATCCCTTAGTTTTGGCTTTTTTTGCCCCCCTTATTTTAAGCCGGTACCTCAAAAAATTAAATCCGATAAACTCACTGGAATACACAGTTATCAGGGGTTTTTTGGTGGGGGGTAAAAGAATCGGTCTAATTTCTGTAGCCTCTTTTCTGAAAAGCAGACCTTGAGCTGGTGCTCAGTAGAGGAATGCTGTTGCAATGGCGTGCCCATAAACTTGTGCTGGTCAGAGACGAGCCAGGGAATTTTTGTTATTTTGGGCTTGAAGGGAAGCAGGTTTCAGAGTGAACATGACATCTCTGGACATCCTCAGGATAGGGTTCATCTAATAATAAAGCATATTTCTATATGTCTGCCATGAGAGCAGAAGAATTTCTAGCCAGACCCTTGAAATAACTGGGACGTGGGCTTTGTGGGGCTGAGAGGAGCAGTAAGGAAATCAGCACTGCTCCTTGAAACCTGGTGTTAGCAGCCTGGTAGTCTTCAGATATTGCCCCAGGAAGAAAGTTCAGAAATAATCACAGCTGCGATAGATGCCTGAATCATATCTACTACTTTTGTGTGTTACATGAATCAATCTTTACCAATAAACTGAAATTACCTCAAACTTTTTATTTATAGGTGGTAATTGTCTTTTGCTAACTACAATTGTCTTTTGCCAACTACAATTTTTTGCCCCCCTAAACATCAGGATGTTTTCTGGGCAGAGATTTGCTGTGGCCCTTTGCATGAGGAAATGCAGCAATACCTGTATACTGTTTTGTAAAATGTGCAGGGTTTTTTTTGTTAAATATAAATTATTCAGTTATTATGATGCTGCTACTGCTGCTACTGTGTACATAAACGTTTCCAGTCCCAGAATGGGCATAAAATACTTACTCTGAATAGCAAACATGAAAGAAAACAACTGAGCCTGAAAATTAATGATTCACCATTTCCTTTCTTGTATTTTTTTTCAACTCTGGGGGTCTCTGCAAAAGAAACAGCTTCCTATGAGTGATAATATGAAATCTTGTTCTTCCTACTTGCCTTTTTCCTCCCTGGGGTTTTTAAACTTACTTCAAGCATTTGAAAAACTTCCCTAATTTTTCCTATAGTATAGTATTCCAAACCAAGCTTCCACAGTCAGTGGAAGATGTTTTAATCTCCTGCTATGTGACAGAACTATCCAGTATTCTCTGTAAAATTGATAATATGTGATTTTTCTTTTTTCTGTTTAAAATTTTCTACCAAAAAATATTATACGGAGAAATAAAAACAGAAAACCAAGTACTCAAAACAATACCAGACACCTGCAGTAGGCCAAAGAATGAAATAATTATTTCCTGACCCCCTCAAGCCACTTTTACCTACCGCAGTACAAAAATATTAGGAGTGCAGAAAGGTACCTCTTTATTGTCTGTTATTCATATGATAAGGAACATCAAAACAATTCACAGTAGTCTTTTAAATGTGAATATTATCAATATCAGTACTTCCATTTGAATAATACATTCCCAGACATCTCTTGTTATGATTCAGAACTGTCTGGTGTGATTGGGCCTCCGGTAACTCTCTCAAAAGTTCTTGAGACTTATATTTATTTTCATCATTTCAGGACACTCTTTGTAAAGATGAATATCTCTTAATACCTCTTGCCTGGGTGCAAGGGGTGACACTGATTTTTGCAAAATCTCATTTTGCAAAACACACGCTGAGTATATTTAGTCCCTGATGAGATAGAGCGCTGGCAAGAGAAACCTTCAAACATTGCTTTTTTTTTTCCTCCATAAAGTGGAAAACTCTAAATGATATTGTTGATTAGATACAGCATATTGGTAAAGGTCTTCCTAGCTCTCCTGAGCGTGTCTGCTTGACTTCTAAATTCACAGCACTAAAATGTTTTCATTCCTTTCCCTTCACTCCCTACTTAATCCTTAAGCATTTTCACCTTAATCCAGAAGTTTTCAAATGCCCTGACAAACCAGCTAAATGTAAAGAAATAGCTGCTTCTCTTAGCTTTTTTTCCTGTCAATCATTTAAAACCCAGTGTAATGTGTGATGAGGATGACTCAGTTTGTAGAAAAGCAGCAACTTAGCAGTTGGCTAATGTTTTGTGAGCTGCTCAGCTTAAGCAGATGGAATGCTTGTATTTCATATCTCAGCCCCATCCCTGATTATGGTTTTTTAGCAGTCCCAGGTACTAACTACCTCAGCATCAGAAAAGATTGGTGGCAGGCTGGTGTTCACAGCTTACTTGTGATTCTGGAAGGTTTTCTTATTATATGCAATAGTTCTGTCAGACAGGTGTTGGAGGGATGCAGTTGTGCTTTGGGGAATAGCAGGTAAATTTATGCAGCTTTAAAGGACTGGCAGATTTAGTTGCCTACATGTGATTTAAGGGCCTGATCCCAAACCCATTAAACTTAATGGGAGTTTTTCATTGACTTAGTTGGCTTTGGATTAGCTCCTAAGTGAATTTCCAGTAGAAGGCAAAATCCCAGCCAACAAAACTGTCGATTTCTTGGCACCCTTGTCTCCTTTTAGTGAACAGTGGCAGAGCTAAACCTTCCAGAGCTGCCCAGTAGAGCTATTCTGACAAACCCAACCTTTACCTGCAGACAGTTTTATCCCTTACCTGGTACTCCCAGAATATTTGATTTTAAAAATGGAAAAAATAGAAATATAGACCTTATGTAAATAAATTTGCCTCTGTTGCCTTAGAATAGAGAATTGTTGCACCATGTTGGACCCAAGAGCTGTATAACCCTGTGTGCTCTCTGGATTGGGATATAAGCAGATATCCTGGGAGCAATGCAAGCATATTTTTCTAAACTTCTGTGCTGTTTTTCATAAAAAAATCCCCATGGCCCAGAAAATCCTCAAACAAAAGCTCTCTATGCATTGAATAGCCCTCAATGTGTTTTTCTTCCATTAATTTCTCCATAGATGGTTTTTTAAAGTGTACAACCACCCCTAAACATTTTTGCAAGGAATCTGCAAGTTGCCTTTGTGCTACAAAGACAGAAGTCTTGTTCATTTTGAATACACCCTGAGCTAGTTTCCTTTGATGACTTTTAAATCTTGCATTACTAGAGACAGTGAACACTTATTATCTATTTGCCATTTCCAGGCCAGTCAGGATGTTAAAGACCTATCTGTGACCTCCTTATCCCTCTTCTAGGTTGTTCTTTTACAAGATAAAAAGTCCTGATCCATTTAGCTTAACTCAGAAACTATAATGTAACTTTTCCTAACCTCAAATAATTCAGGACCTGCAATTAAATTTGTGGTCAGCTTGGATTCAATCAATACATTCAGCTTACTGGACACAATGATTTTTGTTTTGACTTTTTTAAAAAAAATTAGTCTGATTCAAGCTCCCTCATGAGATATTGCAGGGGGAGATAGTGGCAGGGGTGGGCAGGGGATGTGTATTTAGAGGATTCCTGACATTGCATTAGTTAATAATGAGGGACATATTAGTATTCTTAAAGTTCCTGTAGTCTCTATGCTTCATACAGAGCTGTAAAATAAAACAGCCATAGCCATTAATATGCTAATGTTATATGCTATGACCATGTTGCTCTCTCTCTTGAGTATCTCCCCAGTCTTCCTATCTCTTTCCACATCATATTAACACTCCCTGGGTGAAATCCTGACCCTATTGAAGTCAATGGCAAAACTCCCATTGACTTCACTAGAGGCAGGATTATCTCCTCTGAGGAGCTTTATGGCTTCAGTCCTGACTGCTTTGCTGTTTTCACATCCCACTGCATCCCCTGCTTGCTCTCCCTCTTTTCTGATAAATGCTCACCCTCTTGCTGTCATTTATTTTGGTCTTACACTCCTGGTTCTGCACCTTTTTGAAATGAGTCTGCCAGAGTGGAAAAGTCTTCCTCTGCACTGCCTGCCCATTGACTCCCTCCTCCTGCTATCAGATCCTGCTTAAATTTTGTATGCTAATCTTTCCCTGCTAGCCACTGCATTCTGCTTTCCTTTCCCTGCATCCCATCATGATATAGTATATACTAACACTAAGAATAGGTGAAAATTGCCTGTCTGCCTCCTCAGATGACTTCAGACAAGGTTTTCATATGCAAGACATCTATAGCAAGGGAAACGCTTCCCAGGCATTTTCTTCCTCTCATTTTTCCACCATGTATTCAGTCTTTGCATTAGATAGACCTGTAATATTAATTCCTTGATGTCCAGACTTATATTTTTAATTTAATTTTATTACAGTTATGCACAGTTATAGAAAAAATAAATTACCCTAAAATAGCATGCTGAATAGGCTAAAGGAGTATTTAGAAATGAGCAGAGAACAATGCTCTCTAGATAATTTATCGTGCAGGCAAGAAGAAAGAGTTGCCTGGCTAAAGACTTCCGACTCTCCAGGAATATATAGTGTAATCAGTAAAGAGTTTGCATGATCAAGTACTAACCAGAAAAAATCTGAAATACAAGGTTCACTTAAATCAATAGAAAGCCTCCCATTGTCTTGGCTAAAGGCCTAAGGAAGGATTTTAGGATTTGACCCGTTGCACCGGATTTCAAAGAAACCTTGTAACACGTTGTGGGGTTTTTTTTATATTTTATTTTTATTTAATTTAAGTACATAGGCTGAACAGCTTTATACAGTTGACTTTGTACAGTTATGAGCCAAAGCTGAAAGATCCGAGAAACTATTAATACCCTCCAGAGAAATATCAGCTTGCAATAGTGAGTATGGATCCCTCTTGTTGACCTAGTTTATATCTACAGAATCAACCTACACAATTCCTTTCACCAGCTGCTCTGTGGCTTAGGGAGATGGGGTGTTAATTAATGAGACATTTGTTGAAATTTATAAGGGCTTTTCCTATCCAGGTTAGACATAAATTATGAAGGCTCTGGCAAAGTGGGCAGAATATTGTTGACTGTAACTGTTCTGCTTATTTTAGCCAGTACTAGAGAAAATAGGTCTTCAAAGAACAATTTACATGCAGGAGCAAGCTTGATGAGAAAAAGAGATGAAGATTTTTAAGAAAAAATAAAGTTGCAGCATGAAGTGATTTGTTTTTCTTATTCACTGTACTATTACTTTTTGAAATTTCTATTTTCAGTAAGGCCTTTTAGTCTCTGATTTTTTAGGAAAAGATAATCGTATGGTGATGAGACTGTGATCTGTTTGAAATGCATATGATGTCATACAAAATTCAACATTATCTTCTACTTAGATTTTACAGCGATAAATATATTGGAAATGCACACACAGAGAAAAAATTAGATAGATTTACTTTGATTATGTGTAGTCTCCATTTTAATGTTAATTTCTAACAAATATTCTAGCATGGGAATTTAACAGCAGACGTGTTGGTAGAAATAGATTCTTTCAAGTGAGTGTTGGAGTACATTGGTTTTCTTAATAATGAAAAGCAAATTTCCATTTCTGAATCATAAGCATTGTCATCGTCAAGCTAATTCAAAGCCTGACATTTTATCAGTCAGGAAAAGAAACATGTTACATGCATTTAATTAATATCTCCCTCTGAGGGTTCGAACACGCACAGGAGTCTATAATAGCTGTTCATTTAGGAGCCTTTCAGTTCAAGCAGCAGATCCAGATCTGGAGGTCCCTGTTCCCATTCACCCTCAACCCTTTTCATTTCTTATGGCATATGCAGGATTATGTGCCAGTGGAGCAGACATTTTGCAATGAAATGCATTTTCATCAGAAAATGCTGATTCACTAAAAGCAAAATGTTACTTGGAAACATATTGCTTTTGATAAGCTTCTGAGAAAGTAGAAGGGGGGTCTGCTGGTTTTTTCTGTTTTTTACATTCAGTTTGCTTGTTTTCCTAATTTTTGAAGAAAAATTTGTTTCATTTTGAAACTAAAAAAAGAATCCATCCATGTTTGTTTTTTTCCCCTGCTTTTCCCCCAGAATTTAATGCAAAATCACATCCTTTTTGGTTAGAAAGTTTTGGTTCATGAGCACCAAGTGCAGTAACCCCACAAACCATTTTCAATATGAGAATACAAATTGAGTCACCAGATAATTCTAAGATTTGATACCTGATACAAGATGAAAGAAAAGAGTTTAATCCTTCAAACAAATATATTTCTGAATTACTATTGTGGCAAATTCTGACAGGAGCAGCTTTCTTTTATGGTTACTTAATAGTAGAAAAAAAATGGTACAGTCTATGTCCTGAAGGTAGTGGTTCAACCTTGGAAGACATTTCATGAGCTACTGCAAATTTTATTTTCCTGTAGGGTTTTCAGAGACTCAGAAATCAAAAAAGACCTGGTGCTCAAATTGTTTAGATCATCCTTTCCTCTTATCCCTGTGACTGTGCCATGTCCCAGGAGCCATGTGAGCTCCTTGCTAGCTGTGATCTGTGGGGCAATCAAAGAAGTCATTTCATGTTCCTCTCAGTCACCGGGCCTCCTGATCTCTTATCAATTACCTGTCAAAAGAGGTGGGTGTTCTTCTTCATTAACACATTGCAGTGTGGTAATTAACAACCAGATAGCACAGGGCTTAGAAAGTGGCTTCTCTTGACCACTTGTTCAATAAATATTGACATAAGCACCAGTAAAAGTGTGTCATAAGGGTCTTGGCTAAAAACAACAAGCAAGAAAAGAGTAGAAAAGCAAACAAAGTGTATGATGACTTGTTTTTTGAGGAAACCTCCACCAGGTTTTAGTAGGAAATGGGAGCAATTTGGGAGTTATTCAGGCCCAAGTTGCCTTGTTTCTTGTTTCTCTCCTGTCTGAGGATGTGTCCCCCTCCCCCTGCTTTTGGGTGGGGGGCAGAAAGGGGAGGTTACCTTCCCGTTGAAATAAGCCAGCAAGAACTTTGTCAAGGAATGAACTCTTACTGTAACCCACACCTCATTTGTCACCCTGATGGGCTGAGGAAAAGTGACATTTACAAACTGAGAATGAAAGTACATCCATTTCACCAGTCTGACACCCTGATATAATAACTATTTACCTTGAGAAAGAGGGACTGAGATTTCCGATTCTTGTGAATCTTCTCACTTTGGCACTTATTTTCTCACTCTGTCAAACAGCCCCAGATTAATGGAACAATTTGTTCAACAAATCATATTAGCAGAAAGCGCACAGGGTAAAGAGAAGGAGGCGGGGGAGCAGGAAATTTTTACTCATTCATAGCAGTGGTATCTCTGCAAATAAAAATGTAGTTATGCCTGACATTTACAGAGGTACAATGTGAAAGGGAAAAAGTGTAATGACTTTGGGCAGTTGAGAGATCACTTTGCAAGAACAGTAGTGCTCAAAAGGGAATAAGATAAAGTTACACATAACATCTAGATTGAGCTTCTTTCTGGAACATATTTGTCAAACACAGCAGGATCCGTCTGTGTTTAAAAAAGAGTTTTCCATTAAAATTAAGCACCGTGTGCTTTCCTAAGTATAAAGAAATGCTCCTTTACAGTCTGCATTTCAGAAATGTTAGGTAAAGAATTAAAGTAAGTTGGAGCCATAGAGTGAATGTTATGAATTTTTCTGGCTGGATTGATAATGTCTAAGGGACTGATATAAACCCTGCCTAAGCCAACAGAACATTTTTCATTTCCTTCACAGACAAATTGGGCACAGAACAATCAGAAATCCAACTATTCTGCATTTACTCCTTATTTGCACTTTATAACCAGACAAACAAGGTTTCTTCTATTTCCCTATGCACAGATACTTCCTACCATGGAGTCAAGAGAATGGAAGAATGCAACAATAGTTTTTCCAGCTTTACAGGGGCTCAGGTATAAGTATAACCAATCCTAGAAATGTGTCTTTGGTATATATTTTGGTTAGGAATTGCAAACGAGTTAAGACCGTATTGATGAGTAATTTACTGGGCAGCAAACCATGCTTCTTCCTCTCAGCTCCTTAACCCAGAGCTCCTTGCAAAACTGTGTGGTGGTATTTATAGCATCTACAGAGTAGATTATCTTTAAAAAGTGTTTCCTTTTAGATCTGAGATGCCTGTTTCTGCTAGCCATGAAAATATACAGAGCAATGCAGCATCATCCCCCTGCATGCACACTCACACACTTACAAACACATTTTAAGAGGATACTCTAAATTTGCCATCACATTAATTTATTTCTGTTAGCTCGGTACAGCAGCACTGTACCCTGTTCTCCAATGAAAATTGACGCTCCTTTGTTCCATGTTTCTTTATGTCATGACCTTGGGTGTCAAGAGAAAATATTGCTTTGCATCCTTGTGTTGCTTGAGTCCTGCTTCTCTCTTTATAGCTTATTACTTGGCACACTTCAGAGCCCCATGTACTGCAATGAGATGTGCACTGTACAGCAGGTAACACTCGGAATACTTCAGGCTGTGTAGATAAGGAGAGATCAGTCTGTTGTGCACATAATATTTTGCCCCAAATTCAGGAATTTAAATAGTTCAAAGATTTCTGGTGGCAAATTGTAACGTTCTTGGCAAAATGAATCAGCCTTTCACATTAAAAAAAAAAAAATAAAAAGGCTGAACACCCAAAGTCATTACTTCTTAATTCAACCAGGTTTTACCTGTGACACTGAATGAGATGCATGCACAATTTGATAAGGATCTGAGCAAAGGGAATCAGGCACAATTACTGCAGCTAGGATTTCCCAACAGCAGAATACCTCCTCTTCAAAATACAGTGACGGTAAGGGTCACTGGTGACATTTCCTGAGCAAGCACAGCAAAAGAGCTAAAACTAACCTGATTTTAAGTGGCTCAACCTCTTCAACCTATTTCAGTAAATGGAGAGCTTCTGAGAAAATCTTGCCCCGGTCCACCCACTCCACACTGAACAAGCCCCAGACATTAGATAGGCTAGTCTCTCTACTGACCTTTCTCCTCCCTTTTCCCACTCACACATGGTTTTACTCTTTATTGATTTTGTGAATTCCTGAAGTGCCCTGTTCTCGATGGCCCTGAGGACAAAAACGCTGTTGTCCACTATGGCTGGAACAGTGACCAAGGGTGAAGGGAGTAGAGACTTGGCTGGTCTTCTGTGGACATCTCCAACCTAAGACACACATGAGTAACAACATAATTAGTTCAGAACAAAAGAGGCCTTGTGCACTTTAAGGTTTACACCTCACTGATCCTTCTGGATGCTTCCCTGTTCCACGGAAAGTAAATTACAGCACAAGGACTCAGCTGCAAGGAGAACTTGGCACATGCCATGTTCAGATGGCAGGTTCTCCTGCCAGTCTGCAACCCCCAAGGTAAACAGAGATAAGTCCCAGCCTGGAAGGAGGAGTTTCTGAGTATTTAGTTGCTTTTTGCTTTGTTGAATTATTTTTTTTTTTTTAATGACAATCTCTTCTTTCATTTTAGTATGCTACCACAAAGGGAAAATAAAATCTGGTTTGTATCTTCAGTGTTCCAAAAAGTATTGGATTTTTGGGTCAAATTTGAAACTTTGTGGATGGAGCCTGTGGACGGTTTTATTATATAGATACTGAATCTATCTTCTGTTACAAACTAGTCTTCCTTACAGAAGCATAAAAACAAGGAGAAAGGAGGTGCCAAGGTGGCTATATGGGAAATATGCTACAGGGATGTTAAAACTGAAACTAAAATAAATAAAAAAAAAAAAAACAGCCCTCCCTTTCCAGAGAATCTGAAAAGAAAGAAACACAAAGCACTGATTGTTGATCTGTCCATCCCAAAGCATCTCTGCTTGCCAACATATTAGAATTCCAGAAGCAAATGCTCTCATCTTTTCCCAGCTGGGGATTCTCCATCTCTACAAGCCTGTTCACTCCCATTTAGCCACAGAGGTAAAGATGGACTAGAGATGTTTGACACATTTTTCTAATTTTCTAGAAATTACTAGTGAGCATAAGGATCCTATTTCAGAAATGGCCTTCACAGCAGAGGTCAATTTGAAGGTGTATTAACAGTGAGGGGTACTCCAAGAGATGGTCTCCTGAATGCAAAAGAAAAAAATTAAAAATTGAATCTGAAAAACTAAAATACACAAGCTATGTGTGTTTGTAGCACTTTCTTTGTGAAGAGTAAATCATGTATTTTAATTTTGACCTCTTTGAATATTTCACATTTTCATTGTCATGGCAACTGCTGTTTTTCCTTTAGAAATATCAGAAATTCAAACCATAATTCCCTTCCTCTTTCTGGTTCCTCCATATCCCTGGATTATTTGCCCCAAAAGAACTCCAGAAAATGTCTGTGATCCAACTGTGGCAATGAGCTGAGGCAGTGGGTACATGGTCACAAATGCCTAATGGGGTACTAGAGTAACTCTCCAAGTCAGAGATGGATTTTGGCAGGAGACAGGACTTCTCCAGGTGCAATCACAGCTGTTTGAGTTGGATTTTCTGTGTAAGCAACAGCACAGCACAATTCTTTGCTTTTTGTGTGAGCCCCACTGCCAAGATTGTATGTATATATATATATATATATATATAATAATATCCAAAACATAAAACACCAGAAAATAAAAATAAACCAGTGTCCTATATTAAACACCATATTTAATCCTAAATTCATAATTGAGTTTTACAGTGTTTAATCTTCATGGGCTGTTGCTGAAGGAGCACTCAGGTCCATCAGCAGAAGTTGTACTAATCAGACCTTACTCTAAAATTCTATTTAATAGAGCATGTGGGCTAAAGGCTCCTCTCACACATCACTCATGAGCATTTGGAGGGCAGCTTTAACTCCCAACTGGAAATAGTAGTCCTTGTGTCATGTGAGATGATTTGGGTCATGTGGGAGTGCAATATCCTGAAAGCTGAACCCTGCCCAGAGCTGCAAACCTGCTTGTGTATAGCCAACAGGAGAATTTTGTACACTGAAAAATAGAACCTTTAAAAGTGTTTATCTTGCAGTGGAAAATGCAGCAGATTAATAAGAAATATGAGTAGCATTTTGCTTCTTTGGTGACTCCTTATTCATAATATTTCTTTAGATATGGTTTAAACAGTTCCACAAGTACAGGATTTAATAAAACCTAATGGAGATTTTTAGTGGAGATGTGTCTCATAGCTGGGTTCACTCTGTTTCTTTGAGGTGACAACACTGACAGCAGCTATTTCTCCAGAAAGCTTTTCCTGGTCTAGGGACATTCATAATGCTTCTCTCCTGTGTAAATTATCTGATGTCTAATGGTGACAGACGCGCACACACATACACAGACTGTGATTGCATAAGCCTGGTTTCCTGAGTAAACCATGCTGAAAGAACCCATCAAGAATGTTAATCAGAATTTGAGACCTTCAAATACCATATGAAGTAACACAGCTACTGCTCATCATGCAAAATTGCAAAGCATCTATACATAGGTCCCATATAGGTGTGCATGTAGAGTTTATAGATAGATATGCATACATTTGTGTACGTATCTATATCTGTAGAGTTTCCATGTGCTAGAAACTCCCTTCATCAGGCAGCACATTATTGGTTTTGTTGCCTGTGCAACTGTGAATGAGTATTAATTGGAGATGACTCAGTTTGCTGCATGATTCATCCCAAATGTGAAAGGATGGACTGAGTGGAATTTCTTTTCCCCATAATACAGCCTGGGGTAAATGGGCCCTGGACACCCAGGTATTTAGAAATCTGACATAACTAAGAAACTTTTTTTTTTTCATCCCTGTGATGAATATGGAGACACCAGTGTGAATTTTATATACTCTGCTCATCAGGCCAATGTATAGAAACTTGCTGAGCTGAGACATAAATATGGTCTAATCATCAAATGTGGATTCAGGTCTCCCCTGCTGAGCAGGTAACAGTCTAAAGTGTTTAAACTGATACCTGCCCAGCATGTGGTATCTTAATCAGCATCACATTCCTGCACTTCCTCCCTCAATTTGGTCTGCAGAGACAATGACCTCAGGAAGCCAATTTTATTTTAGTGTTCAAATTTGTCTATATGAATATATTTTTAACTCATGCACTGCCTGGTGGATGAGCTTTGCATCCTCTGTGCAAATGAAAAGGTCACTCCTACAAAGGGAATTATATAGAGGTCATCAGATGGAAGGTGGAAAATGAAGAACTTTAATGAGCAGTTTAAGGAATCTCTTTTTTTTTTTTTTTAATGTTTACAATTTTAGACCAAAATCGGAAGTTGGGCTGGCACGGAACCAGGAAGCTCCAGAGAGGAGCGGCTCATCCCTGAAGATGCCATTCTCTCTTCCCTTACACAGGCAGAGATGCAGTGTCTGGGGTCTGCCAACACCTGCATATGCCATCATCCTTCTTTCTGGGCAGCTCCAGCCAGAAAGGGAGAGTGCTCAGCTCATTCTGGCTACAGACAGGGTATGAATGAACTTTAAAAGAAGTCAGTGCAGTGGTTGCTTTTTGATTTCCAGCCCTGTTTATTGTGATTAGGGACATATTTCCTTTAGGGAGGCCTGGTGTCATAGTGCCCAGAGGCAGGGTCCAAACTCCCTGAAAAACAGGGAATTCATATGTCTGGAATAACTCATTTGCATCCCAGTGTTGGGACAGGCTGGCAGACTAGGAAGGGCTGTGAAAGCTTTGGTACCTGACTCCAGCCTTGAGCATCCTTCATCCACACCTCTCCCTGGAGGCTGGTGGTTCTCAGCTCATTCCTTTGCTCCCATCCACTGAGCTTCTTGCTCGCTGCTCTTCCCACAAACCACGGCTGGAGACACCCAGTGTCCCCTTCCAGGTAGGAGAGGCCCTGGAAGAGCACAGAGAGCCTTCCAGGCACCTTGGCCTTTTTTCCCACTTTCACCGTGACGGCAGAGCCGGGTGGCAGCCGCAGCAGAAGCAGAAGCAGCAGCAGCAGCAGCAGCAGCAGAGCTTATCTCCAGCTCCCAGCACTTCCCCCGGCGTGCGTGTGGGAGCCGGCGTGCCACGGCCTTCCAGCGTCACGGGGAAGAGCCGCGGCCAGGCCAACAGGAAGGCTCCCTCGCCGTGCGCCGCATGGCCGGGCCTGCAATCGGGCGGCTGCAGGGATTTCCCGTCCTTTCCGCCCGCCTGGCTGCAAGGCCGCGCCATCTCTTCCTGCGAGGCCGGCGAAGCGTCGGCAGCGCCTGCTGGGCCTCAGGAAGCCGCCGGCCATGAGCGAGCGGCGGCGGGCGGGCAGGCGGGGGCGAGGAGGTGACACTGGCCAAAACTCATTTGTTTGGTGGCCGCCAGGCCGACACGCGCTGGCCGGGCCGGAGGAAAACAAAAGCGGGATGTCTGCTTCAAAAAGGCAGGAAATGGAGCAGCACGGGGGGACGGGGAGATCTATTGGGACTGGGCTGGGGCTTCTCCCTTAACCTATTGTTTCATTATATATTAAAAAAGAAAAAAAAAAAAGAAGAGAGAGAGAGAGAGAAAAAAAAAAAAAAAGAGAAAATAAATTGAACACATCCTGTGACCTCTTATCAAGCCATCGGGAAGAAAAACAAACAGCTCATTCATCTAAAGACTCTGGGTGTTTTTGATGTGACTGCTGGACTTGTTAAATCTGTCAGGCCAGGCAGGCATAGAGGGGTCGGGACCGGCACCCTCCCTTTGCTTTTTATGACTTTTGGGCCAGGCAGGAGCTGTTTGTTTGCCAGGGTTTCTATAAACAGTATTAGGCATTTCCCAGCTGGCTCTGTCCCCCAGGGCCTCTGCTCCCTGTGTGCAGGAAGTCTTTCATTCCCCTCTTATCTGCAAACCAGAAGATTTTGATGGCTGATGGTTCTGCTTCATGTCCCCTCCCTTTGTCTGGCCATACACCTATAATTTTCCACTTCTCTTATTTCAAAGAATGTGACATTTGAGGGATTTAAGCCACTGCTTTATTTAGCTCCCACCTGTGATATTATTATTCTTTTTAATTATTATGTTATGACTTCTGTACTCATGAAGAATCTGCCTTATGTTTTAAAGTGCTTCGAATCTGACCTAGCAAAACCTGAACGAATCCTGGTTCACAAAACATCCATATAAACTTGTTTACATCATGCCTATAAAAAAGCTGTATTCACTTCTCAGATCTTTGGCTAAGATGTTAGATTTTTAAAACCAGGGAGGGTCATCAGGTCACGTATGCTAAACAGCTTCATAATTCCAGTCTTAGTATTTCACTCATTTCCCACTGTAGTGGGGCTAATAAATAATTTCTGATAAACTATATCTTTCAGAAAGGCATCTACTCCTGATCTGAAGGCTTCAAGAAGTGGAGAAACCACTACATCCACTAGGAGCTTGGGTCATTCAACTTAAGCAAAGCACTTGAAATATCTTTTGAGCAGAAACAAGAGTGCTTGTTCTGACCCATGAGGCAATGCTGTGGACAAGATCTTTTCCAGCCTGAGAAGACAGTTAAGTGAATAACTTAAAGGACATAGTAAGGAGTCATGCCTAAAGGAGTCTCAAGCCTAAAGAAAATTGAAATGACTAAAGATGCATCTTTTTTTTTTTTTTTTTTGTTTTTTTGTGGTATTCGGCCTGGCTGGTGGCTTGCACTGGCCTCACTTGAAGTCTCCACAATAATGGCCATACAAAGGGAATGGCACAAGTATTATTGAAATTTCAGGGAAGGTCCTTTGAGTATAAATGTGAGAACTGTGACTCCAGCAGCATGAGGGAAGGGAAATTGCCCATCCCAAAAGCCTTTCATGAGATAGGACAATGTGTTTTTGCTACTATATGGCTGAGAGGAAAGCCAGGAATTCTCAACAGTTTTACTCTTTGGCCTGCTCCAGGTGGGTGGGAGGAATCTGGGCTGTGCTGTCTTAGTGCAACACCAGAAAATCCCACAGCCATTATATCTCCATGACACAGCCAGTCCACTGAATAACTAAAACATCAGTGGTGCTTGCAAAAAAATTTCACATGCGTAGACTCTTCTAGTACTAACACAGATTTAAAATTTTCGATAGAGTTTATAATTCCTACAGCAAATTTAATGAAACTTACAAATACATAACTGCAAACTGGACCATGACACAGTTCAGATAATTTCTTTGGGTATCACTGCTACTGGTGTTTCATTTTCTAGAAAGCAGGACATGGTGAAGTGCAATGATATATCATTGTGAAACACTGTTTGGAAGCTCACTTGACCTTTCAGTCTTGGTACTTCCCATATTAATCCCATGTAGCATAAATTATAAGAGGGAAGATAAATATTTAGTTTCTTACTATTCTGAACAAAGTCCCACAATATTTTCTTTGCTGGCTGGAGCAATTTAGAGCAACCAGGAAGGAGGCAGGCAGCCTGTTTGTCTTCCCAGGATACTGGCAACACAGACTACACATCTAATTGCAAAAGCAGAGAGTAAGGAATGGAATTGCAGGGTTTTTTGTCAGATTTTCAGAGAGGCATAAGTACAAGGAAGTGGAGGAAGAAAGGGAAGTTGAAGACTAGGGAATACTAATTTATTCAATTCACTGACACTGTGGTACCTAAATTTGCTGTTGATTTATGGAAAGGCTTTCAAAGGCCCCTCCCTCAAATTAATATTCAGTACAAATTACTCTCAGAGGCTTTGAACATCTCCCCACCAAGTACTTCAGGAAAGAAAAACTAAAAGTTCCTTCCAAATCAAAACATACAGCTCAGAATCTGATTTTTCTTTTTTCTCTGATTTATCAGCCTAAATTAAGACTGTTTGGTATGAAAATTTTGCCCAGAGGATTTAGATATATGTAAGCAATTTTCCTCTTACTCCCACCACAGTGTTGGAGTCAAAAGCATTTCAAGAACTTTTTCAAGTTGCCCAGGTGGTCTAATGGTTAACTCAAAGCAATTACTCTGAGTAACATCAGTGTTTTCTTTAACTAATTAACCTTGGCTATCTTCAGTGAGCTAAATCCATGCACTCAAGTCTCTTGGAAGTTCCCATGAAGTTTAGTCCAGATTTTGGCTTCAGCAGAAGCAGAAATTGCGCAGTGCAGGGACTGTGAGTTAAATCACTATTGCAGATTATTGTAGATCTACAAGGGAAGAGGTCAAGGGTGGGTCTTTATATATTTATAATGTTGGTATCACTTGTGAAACTGGAGGGGACAAGTTAAAGCACAGAAGTGAGAAAGTTGAGAGACAGCTGATAAAAAACTGATAACATGTATTTCTAAGAAGTTTGAAACTGTTTAATTGTCTCTGGGTGTTTGGTTTTTTTTGCTTGTTTGTTTTTTTGTTTGTTTGTTTTGCTTTGTTTTGTTTTTTATCTTGCTGGCAACTTGAACAGCTGCTGTCATAGGCTTCTTAGTCTCCAGATTCTAAAAGAATTGACACACATCAAATTGGCAATCAATTTTTGTAAGGAGCAGACTTGGAATTTTTAAGGCGTGTTCAGCTGTCTTTCCCAGCCTCTTGCAAAATGTCCATTTCACTAAATACCCATAAAATACTGATGGTCCTGAGGCAAAAGGACTTCTGGAGCCTTTAGAGGGAGTCCTATACAAAGAGTAAGTGTGAAACTCTTGAAGTCTGTCTTATCCCCTCATCGAGTGTTAATGGGATTTGTATTGATTCATTGATGGGAGATTACACTCCTTAGTGTGTTTGTCATTAATACTTATTGGTAAAATGTACAACATGTGAAAGGTCAATATCTCATCCATATCCTTTCTTTTTTTCTTCTTATTTGGTTTCTAGTAGTTTAAAAAGGGGCTCTGAGATAACAGCCAAGTGCAACAGGGGTTATTAAAGAGGCCTCAGCTAGAAGCCGCCAAGAGGAAATCTTCAAAAACCAATTTTCACAAGCAGATTGACTTCACTTCTTCCTATACATACAGTACCAGAATGATTAAAAAAAAAAAAAAGTTAGACAAATATTTATACATATGGCTAATGAGAACACCTGGCATAGCAGGCAAACAAGCTAATGGGGAAGAGATGGAATGGATGTGGATCTCACAGTGTGTATTGCATCCCAAGCAGCTTGTTTTCTCCACTGATGTCTCCTTCAAAGAGCCTTTTGCTCCAGAGAATGAACATGCTGGAGCTGCTGCCCTTTAAAGCAGTTGGCTTCCCACTCTACCTCAGGGCAAAAGCAAAAGCCACCCCTTGTTGGAGGAGAGCTTGTTACAACCTTCAGGTGCTAGTGCCTCTGCTGGGATTTTGAGTAGGCTGGTGATGGCATTTGGACAGAGACATTTGTCTCCCACGACCTAGGCTGGCACCACCAATTTATCTCATGCTGACCACAAAACAACCATCACCTGATAAAGATTTTCATTTATTGCCAGTGACTGGTGAACCTCTGGAGGTTTGCTTGGGACAAATACCAATTCAGCTGCCAAACCTTATCTGAACTATCTGAACCTCTTCTGTCTAAAAGAATTGGGCTGGAAATCTCATCAGATAAGGATTTACTCTGTGATTCACTCTAGTTATTGCTTCCAGATGGGTTAGAATTACTGACATAACTGCCCCTTTCTCTTGGTATTTGGTGCATCCAGTTCTGGCTCAGAACATGGGAAAACAGTATAATTGACCAAAAAGTATATGTATATATTTTATATTGTGTAAATTTTGATTTTTTTTTTTTATCCTACAGTCTCCATTTCCAAACTGCTCCTGAACTGTAAAGAAATCTAATTTTTCAGCAGAGAGCCCTCTGATTTCAATGAAATCTGAATATTGGCCTGCCTTGTTTTGGTATGTCATAATAAAAGCAGATAATCAAGAAGGGTGGGAGACGGTCCTACCATCTCCTTTAGGAGAGATGCTGAATGAAAAGCCAGTATGCATACAGATAACTGAAAATATTTCCTTTGCTTACTTATGTTTTTACCATGTACTCACATTTTTAAGTGCAATTTTTCATTCAATCAATAAGTTTCCCCCTCCCCCCCCCCCCCCCTCAAATTGCTTAGTTTTCAGACATTCTGAGAAATTGTTTACTGGTCTTGATTGATGACAGCTCCCACCTCCTTGGCCAGATGTTTTTCTGAACAAGATGAAAACTGAAAATTCCTTTGTCTTATTCTTACAGAATAAACCAAAGGCTACTGTAGCAGTAAAGAAGTAACCAGAAATACAATATCACTGATATGAGGGAAAAGTCCTGCACTGACAATTGGACAGGAATCTGTGAGAATGAAAATTTTGAACTTTACATGAAAATTTCAGGGATCCAGACAGGAACTGAGGTTGTTCAGATGGATTTTTAGTATCAAGCCATTGCTTGTTAGGGGCTGGCAGATGCACCAGAGAGATTGGGATAAAAAGGGAACAGAATTTGTTAGGTTTGGAAAAGCAAAGTGCATCTTGCAAATGAGAAGACAAAATGTCCATTACTGTTAATCTGTGACGTCCTCAAGCACCATGAGATTCTGATGGTGCAGCATCTTCATGCAGGGTCATCTAGTGATTAGGAACAGAGGAGTTCCCAACTGACTTCAGGTCAATGGTCCCTCTAGTTCTCTAGCCTGTCTCTGACAGTGCCAGTTTTGAAAGATGAACTGTGGAGTAGTTTCCCAAGGGAAGCAGTGGAAGTCCCATCTCAGGGGACTTTTACAACTAGACCAGAAAAAACTCTAGAAAATGTAGCTGTAGCGAGCAATTCTGCATCAACAGGGAGATGGGTTGAATGATCTAATATGGGTCTTCCATCTGCAATTCCTGTGAGTCTGTGAATCACATTTCTGTGTGGCAATGCAGCCTAGTAAATACAGTGCAGAGCAGTATCAGCAGCTATCTCGGTACCTCTGTAACAGTAACATGAGTAAATTAGGCAGACAAATTCCAAAAAGGGATATATTTGTGTCTCCAGTTGTAAATCCATCTGTTCAAACTGGCTATAGCACAGTATGCAACTGCTAATTCCTAAGTGGTTCAGGCTGGATAACAAGATATTTTGTGTCAGGTATGTTATTAGCAAAGAACTAACCCATTATTTGTTCCTGTTTTGTTGTACAGAGGTAGTGCTCCCTAACTGGGCACATTTTGGATAAATACAAAAAACTGGCCCAGCTATCTATAGCCTCTGTGAATTTTAGCTGTAACCATATGGAAGGATCTTGCAAAAGTAGACTACAAAATTTGAAAATATGTCAGTTTAAGATGCAAAGTGTCTTCTGACTGGGAAAGCAAGGGTGGAAGGATTGAAAAATCTTATTACCAGACAAATGTGCTCAAGCTTTATCCTGGTCCCGTGCCTAGATGAACCAGACAGAAATGAATTCATGGACAGTTGGGTGGGTGTCAAAGCTGACCATATGTCAGACTAACCAAACATGTATTTTGTGCACCCAACCTAGTCCAGTGGATCAACTAGACTTTGAAAAACCTCTAACTTTGTTGATTGATTTGGGAAAGGGAAGTATCAAACATTTCAAACTCCACTGTCAACAGAAATCACCATTGAACAGGATTATGTGGAATAAATTTTCAAGATACTTCTGTGGAAATAAGGGCTTTATACAGAGATGTTACACAAATGTTATATGGTTGACAAAAAGTCGCGCTTCGTTGATTATTTCACAGGAGTAATTTCTCTAGTATCCAGAAAGATACTTTTTCATAAATCAACAGGAAAGGAAGGATGCACGACTTTCCTTGTTCTTTTTTTTTTTTTTCTGGTTGCAAAATCCTGCAATCCCAACCACCAAAGGCTTATGTTTCTCATCACTGCTCAACCCATCCCCTCACAGCCACAATCTTTCCACAGCCCTTCTTAAATACGTTCACTATGCGTTACTCAGTTTTCTGGGATTGCAGCATGATGTTTCTGCCACACCTGTGGGATCATATTTGGTGACTGGTGATCCCAAGAAGTTTTCCCCTTGACTGACTTCTGAGAGTGCAAGAAGGTCACCATCTCCCAAGTATCACTTCTAGTGGGGAAGGACACAACACCTACAACACATCCCAACTCAGAGGCTGGATATTTATATGGGCCATCATTTGAGATCAAATACATACATTTATTTGTGTGTGAGTAGCTCAACTACCTTATGGAATTTCCAGGCTTTTAGTTGTCAACAGGCTTCCACGAGTACCTTGACTATTCATAAAGATACTGAAGAATTCAGTTTCATAAAAACTAGACCTGGTGATTTATTTATTCTGAACCACAGCATAATTTCTTCACTATTCTTCATTCATTTTTCCCTCATTTAAAAAGTTTCATCCACCCAGTCATAAATAAGTGAGTAAATAAATAAATAAATAAATAACCAGTTCCACACCTTTGTGGAGAATAAAATTGAACTGTTTATAAATAAACCATAAGCTGCAATGTGTTTGTATAAACCGTTTGATAAACACTTAGGAGAAGAGAAATTGGGAAAAAAATCCATCTTTGTATTTTTCATTGGGAAAATGAAAACTGTTCTCAGATAGGAGAACTATTTACACTTTTTCTTATATTTTTGAACTGACTTGGTATAAAATCCATTGCCAGAAAATGCTGAAATTGGTAGCAAATTACTGCTTGATTGTAGCAGTTAAAAAAGTTTTTCCACAAATACTTAAAAAAGACTTGGACTTGTTTATTACTGTTAAAGGAGAATGTCTTGTCTGTAGCTGTCTTAAGGTTTGGCACCTGATCTGGACATATCAGCCAAATCACCTTGAGAGTCAAAGGAAAGGAACAGGCTCCTTTCCAGCCCAGCCCAAAAAAGACAGTAGCTGCTACAGTAGGTGTAGCAGTATCTGCAGTAGGTGCTACAAAGAACTATGAAAAGACAACCTGGACAAGTAACTTTGACATCTAAATTTTGTCTGGTTCAAGCTGGATTAGATGAATTCCCCCGTAAGGTCCTCTCAAACTAAGAGAACATTTGTTTCCCATGCTATTTACAGTTGTTACCTATAGACAACAGATGAACTATGTCAGTATAAACCTAGTAATCACAAAATGCAGAAACTTTGACATAGCTGTAGAATGAATGCCAGTATTTAATAATTAGATGTGAACATTTACATTATTTTGTACCTGGATTTACAGGAAAGGAATGTACAATTACAACAAATAAACTGTTTATATGACTACAGTTCAAAATAGACTGCAACTAAAATCAGGAAGGATTATTATTACCTGTAGGTTTCTGGAATAAGCAAGGCATTCACTGAGAGGTTTGTACTACAATATAGCCCCCAAACTTAAATGTTGTGACATTAGCAAGTAGTTTATAATTAAAGTATGTTGCCATTTCACCAGGCTTTCATTTATAGGATAAAGTGCAAATTCTATTCTCTGTGAACTTCAGATATATCCAACTTTTTTCTTTGTTCTTTTCTTTAAAGCTTTGCAACAAATGCATCTCCATATGCTTATATTAGTTAATTTAGTATTAAACATATTGGCTGTGCAAAATGTTGGCATGCATTAATAAATGTTTTCATTTTTTTTATTCTTTTTTTTCCCCCCTCACTTTAAATTCTTCCTTTGACTACACAAGCAACAGCTGTCTAGCTTCCTGTTCAGTACTGGATCTAATGCCTCTACAGAAATCTAGGTCAAAACACTTGGAATGCATGAATATCAAACAGAGTTTTCAAAACAGCAAATGAATACATCTTTAACTGGTGACATTTTCCTGTAGCATATGGCTGCAAGCTCAGGGGACTGCATGCTTTTTTGATGAATATGTTCCGTCAAAAACTAAGGAATGGCAGTGGGCTTATATCACCTTCTGTTTTGCCTTATGAAATGATAATACAAACTCATAAATGGATACTGCTATCACAAGACTCCTGTCTTTTGTCCAATCCCAAAGTAGTACAAGGCCTAGTGGTTAAGAGCCTCACTCTTTGGTCATGTTAAAGTATGAAAGATAACTGTCAAAGATGCATTTTTGTAAAGCACTTGCCCATGTCACGGAGGGCATAAGATTACCTGCATTTCCATACGAGTGGAAAACAGCAACATACGGTACCAGGAAAGAGGCACACATTAATTCTAGAATTCCACTAAGACATTAAACTCTGCATATAATTTTCTGCAAAAGAAAGGTACACTATTACAAAGGTATTATTAATATAGTTTAACTTGACAACACAAATGTGCTGGGAAAGTTGTATATTTTTAATGATAGAAATAAGAGAATAAGAGAATAAAGAAATCAACTAAAATTTAAGTGGTGGTATATCAATAAACCCCATATCAATAAAAGTGCCAACCCAAAGAAAGCTGCTCTAGCAAGCTTTTCTGCTCCTCTCTGAGAAGAAAGCATTGGTTTGGCAGCAACACCAGAGGCTGTTGAATAATTAACCAACTACCAGTTCTGACCAGTAGGAAATTATGGAGTAATTATTTCTGGTCATGTATTCATCTTCTCAAAAAGCAAAAAAATATTTCTGTCTATACCTCCTTATGTTGAAACAAATAGAAAATCACCTAAATACATTTGAACATTCCATCAGACCTATGGTTGGAAATACATGTCATCTGAAAGAACACTGGCTTGCTTGTGGGATTTGCAGGGGGCTGTGCAGGGGTTTGAAACAAGAGTGTGGCCAAGGTCTCTGCAGGTTCTGACCTCCAATACCCTGTGAGATGTAGTGGGGCAAATAAACACTGAATTCATATTTTGTTCAAAGCAGCCAACAGTTTTTTTCTCGGTTGGCGCTCATGGAGCAAATGTGAGAACTAAACCCATCTAGATAAGCTCTGATCATACAAAACTATTTTCATATGAAAGATTTTAAACAACTGTGATATAAAGGCTGTGTGCTGCTGAGTATGTATCAGGGCTTCTCCTGCATTTAAAAGTTTATTTTCAGTTATGTAGACTCCTCCTATTTTCTGCCCTTCTTCATCTCCCTAGTGCCATATTAAAACAATCCAGGATCTAAATTTCACTGTTCCACTCTGATACTTCACTAGTTTCACACTACCTTGCTGGCTCAGCTTGTAGCTCCAGGCAGAGACTGAAGAAATAGAGTCTGAGAGGGGGAAAAAAATCAGAATTCAGTTGATTTTTATTTTTTTTTAAATTTATCTTGTAAACAAAAACAGTTCACTAAAAGATGGATGGATGAACAAAAGAAGTGATCAAATAAAGAAAGATTATCATTAGTCTCCTATGCACTCCTCATAGTTTATAGGACATATATCTGTTTTCAGAGGTATTTAAGATAGGTGCTTTATATATATATATATATATTTTTAAATAATTGGTTAAATAAAAATGAAAAACATAAATCCTTTTTAAACAGATAGTTTTATTTCCTTGCATTTTTCTACTATTTCTAAGGGCAGCTTTAGAAGCATACAGTGTTTTTTTTTTCTTCCTTTTGTCTCCCTTGCTGTCTTTTATATATCTTATTGCCACTTAGGTGAAACTTCACTACATTTAACCCTACAATAGGAAGCGTGTGTTTAACCTTCACACTTTGAGCAAGTGTATTTCTTATAAGCATCCTTATCAACATAATATTTATAATAGGGGTAAGCTGATTAAACTATGGATGCAGTCACTGGTGACTCCTTCTTTATATCACCCAGTGGCCCACTTAATATCTTCTCCCTGGTTGAGAAATATTAAAAATTCATCCCATGTTATCCGTTTGAATAACTCTTTATTTCAGCAAAATAAAAAATAAGGGCATTTTCACAATGCCCTTCTGTGAAGTTGGATGGTGTACTTTTAAAATATTCTTTCCATTTATGACACTTTAAATTTTTATTGCTGTAATGGTTTAGCTTAGGCACATTTTTTTTCTCTCACAAAAGTAGTCAAATTTAAATTCACTTGGTGTTAGGTAAATGAACCAAAATGCCTGTTTGGTACAGGATGTGAAGTAACAAATTAAATTATTTCATTTTGAAGATGAAGAGATATTTTCTCTGAAATAAACAGAAAAAAATAGCACAATTTCGTTGTACTTTCTTTAGTTTTAAATTCCTCTATTTGCATTAAACAGAAGAACCTGTATCAATCCAGTTATGGGAAAGAGAAAGCCAGCAGAGCTACACAGCCAACTGAGCAGGGGCAGTAATGTTTGAGCTGTGAAAGCAAAGCTCATTTACGTTTTAAGCTTATTTTATTTTCCTTAAATCAACATTAAGAAGGAAAAGTTGAGATATTAATTACCCGTTTACTGCCAATGTAGCGGAAAATGTAATTTATAGACCACTTGCAAAAAAAATGCTTGCTTAATTTAAGAACTCAAATTATTCAAATAACATTTTGAATTTGATTATTCACATAATTGAAATGTTGCTCTTGCAGCCTGAATTGCTTCTCTGAGTTACAACCTGAGCAACAGTTAACTAAGATCACAGTCACTGTGGAGATTGTCACAAATGTGAGCAGGAAAGGGAGGGAGACTAAGCCAATGTACAGCACTTACCTGGAAAAATTTATTGGCCAAGCATCAAGGTTTAATTGGAATTTGACATTTTCATAGGCTCTCTACACACAAAGTTGTTGTCCCACCCTTAGTTTTCCCATATGGACTGTATAAAATTAATTTGGTCCCACAAATCTGTATCCCTGAAATGAGTGATGTGCAGAAGGCAAATTGTCTATGTGTGTACTGTCTGTGCCTTCAATCATTGGCCACTGTGTTGTGACCAAGGTACAACCAAATTTATATTCTGGTTCACCAAGACAGAAATTTTGGCACTGCAGCTGCAGAGATTTTGAGACTGAAGTTTTTTCTGCCCTTCTCTAAGAGCCTCCTGAAATCTCTACAGTATATTGCCACTGAATACAATGTATGGAACATTAACACTGAAAGCAGGGATCTGCACTTCTGAAATTTTCACACGGATAATATGAAATGTATTTCTCTTTTCTGCAATGCCAACAAAAACAAGACAGAATCAATACACCCAGATGCAGGCTATCTATTGACTAAAATCTTCATTTTGCTTAGGAAAGATACCTTTGAACTCAAAGATATCTGCCTGTACCTTTGCAATTTCCTAAATAGGTGTTTCCTATCCATAGTAAGAAGGAGAAAGAGATTAAATAGGATGAAAGACAAATGCAGTATTTCATACTTGGCACCTAAAACATTCATGGAAATAAACCTTTGAAGCACAGATCACATGAGGCTTTAGTGAAACTGGAGAAGACCTACTTTATATTTCAAGAATGGATTAAGATATTTAAACAATCTTGCATCCATACGGAAAGGGTTTCAGCTGGCCTAGTGCATGTTTGATTTCAATGTACCTGGACTTCCTTAGTAAGAGTAGCTCAGCTTTTCCAGGATTTAGAAAAGATATTCAAACAGATCTAACACTAATTTTTAAATTCTCTACAGAAAATGCATGTCAATTACTTTTAACTTAATATATAAAGGATATAATTGTTATTTATTATAGATTTGATGTAATCATTAACAGTAATTTATTATTCTTGGCACAATTGCCATGATATTATCCTCCTCTCTCTACCTGGCTGTTAGTGAAGCCAAGGGATCATCAGGAGAATCCAGAGCAGAAGCTCATGTTAGGAGCTACAGGAGAGAAACATTAAGATTTTCTTCCCAACAAAGAAATAAGCTGAGAACATGACAAAATTTCATAATGGAAAATATATTCACAGAATTTTTTCAATTCCCATGTGTCTAGGTGGAGATGATAGTGCACATTCTTCAACTTGGGCATGCAATATAAACCTTTTCCATCTCTCAAAATGACTGAAAGCTTTTTTTTTTGCTGAAAAATATAAACAATGAAAATTAATATTAAAACCTGAAGTTTACTCAAAAACACTTAGGAAGTGTTTATAAGCAAGCAAAAGTAAAGTATTGTAATAAAAAGATGTCCCACATCTTTCGGTGTAGGTAGTTTTGCTTCTGTTACATGTGACTAGAAATTCTCAGGAAAACATTAGTCCATTGCGAGAAATTTTTGGCCCCTTATGTTCTTACTTCAAATCTAATGACATCCTTCTAAATCAAACAAATCAAAACAGACCCCAAACTGTGGGATTATCAAAGGAAATGTGATGGTTCATGTCTCATTGAGTTTAAACACCTAACTTCATCAGATTCTAAAAATCCTATCCGTAGTCAGAGATTTGGTGTATAACAAGTTGGAAGGATTTTAAATGACAGATGAGCTTTGAGAATTATGGATGAAATTAAGTAGAGGCTGTTTTTTTCCCCAAATTCTCAATGTCTCCAACAACTACGCTTCATACTTTGCTGCCGAGAATGTGAAACACTTGGACAGCCAATGGCATGATGTTTCTGGGTTTGTTTTCACACCCTTCTTTCCCAGCTTGTCTTTTCTTGTCTAGTCTTTTCTTTTCTAAACAAGTCTAATTCACTCTTCACATTTCAGCTTCCCCATCCTCCAATCTTTATTATTCTTTCCTTCTAGTCAGCCTGCCTTTCAGCTACAAAAAAGAGGGGTTAATAAAGCCATGATTAAGCTGTAAAAGGCTGACAATTAGATATCAACTATGAATCAACAGCTGAAGTATAAGTGAAATGATTTTGTAATTATTTTTTTCTCTGACACGGGCACCCAGCTCTTCTCTTATGTTCCACTTTTCCAAGGTGCAAAGGGACAAATCACAAGTTGTGTCACTCCATCCATGGCCTTGCCCCTCTGTATGCTTGCCCGCCAAGTCTTGATGATAAAAAACCAGAAGCTTTTTGCCCTGAGAAACTAAAGGTGGAGTTATTAAACCCATTGGAGCAGCTTATCTCGGGAGCATTTTACCCTGGCTCACAGGCAGCCAAGTGAGGCGCAAGCCAAACTAGACAGAGAGAGGTGGAGGAGAGGAGAGAGGCAGCACAGAGACCCCATTAGTGATTCCCCCACTGCAGTCTGAGTGGCAGCTGGGAACAAGGCAGTAACTGTTTGCCCATTGCCCATTCTTGTATTATTGGGTAAAATAAAAGTTCTTTTCTCTGAGAATCTTTGTACAATAAAACAACTCTCAGTCATTCTCGAGTCAGGGGAGAGGAGAAAAGGGCCTCAGTGTAAAGTGCTGCAAACTGGCACATTGTTTCCAGTCATTTTCTCACTATTCACATATAAGGGGAAAGAAGAGGGAAAAAAAAAAAAGGCCGAGGGATGAGAAAGGAGGGGGAGGGAGGGGGGGCGGCTCAGGGTATCTTTTGACAGAATTGTCAGATGCGTGGGGCGGCTGGGGAAGAAGAGGGTGAAGTGTGTGTCTAAGGAGGGCAAGTTTGGCCTGAAAGTCTCCAGATGAACTCCTGGCCACACACTTCCCCCAGCCCTGACTCTTTGCCCGTCACCTTTTTCTCTCCTTGGCTAAGATGGGATAGAAGCCAGCTTCTCTGAGACCTGGAGGTCGGAGTGCTCCAAATGCTGCTCTGCAGAGAAAGGACGATGGGCAGTTTTCTCCCTCCCCTTGCTGCATTTCTCATGGCTTTCCTAATAACAGACACACTTAGCAATTTAATTAGCAGAAACTCTACAGAGCTGAAGGTCTGACTCCTGCACATGACATCTTCTATTTCCAGGGATCAACAGCATAATAAATAGCCACACAAAGGTTTTTAATGAAATCTTTTATTCAAGAGTCTGCATGAACTTGGCTCATATTAGGTGTTTCCACAATAATAATAATTAAAAACCCAAAGAGCCACATGACACTTGTCAAATGCACAAAGTAGGGTACAATAACTGCCTAAACCACAATATCAAAACTCCTCTACCACTTGGATGAAGCTGCACCTGTAAGTCCTGACTGCAGATTCTCTACCCAGAAGTTGCACAATGAGGTCTGAAATTTGGAGAAAAGCATTTCCCCCAGCCAAAATTCAAGACCCTTCAAATAATTGTGAAGTTAAAATGCAAGTGAATGCAGAATTAGTGGCACTAAAACAAAGTTTCTGTTTTTTTCTTCATGGTTCATTTAAAGTAGAAAAGGCAAAAGCATTCTGAAAGGGACAATTTAAGTGTGAATCTAGAAGCAAGGAGAACTTAAATGACTGATAAGAAAGAAATAGGTAAGAGTAAGGCATGTCAGCAGGAGACATGGAAAATCATGGCACAGTGTTAGTTTGATGACTCATTTATTCTGCCATGTTTGATGACATAATTTATTTATGCCAAGACCTGGATATAGATCCAGTCTGAGCAGAGGCTGCTGGATTTTTTCGAACATGCCCACATCAAGCTACCCCTTGTACAAGTGGGAGGCTTCACCTCCCCAAAACCTTCCACTCAGAAATCCCATATATGATTATATACATCATGGAGTCCTCAGTGAATGTCCTGTGCCAGAGCGTCACTCTGCAACTAAAGTTACCATGGGATTTTAATTCAGTAGAGGGAGCTGTGGGTGAGACTGATGCAGTTCCAGCCCAGGGAAGATTGATTGTGTTCATTCAGCCCCCACAGCCTGAAAATGCTCCCTATTTATTTTATTCAAGTTCTTGTTACAACACATCCCTGAGTTGCCAAGACTTTTTTCTCCACTAGCAAATGTCCTTTCCTTTTCCCTTGTTCGCTTCTGTGATACAATCAATCCCAAGAGCACTCTGGTATTCCACTCTGGTTTTGCCCCCTTAGTGCCAAATCTGTTTCATAATGGCTACATGTATTACACCAGAGAAAGTTCAGTATTTTAGAGAGCTCAGAGAGACTTGGCTGCCACTTGTTTTGCATTTGAACATGATACTGTTCTGGATCAGATACATCCCAACCTTTGGGATAGCCAGGATCTATCATCTGAGTAATTCAATCTAGGTTATCTCCAATACCTTTGGGAAGCTTTTTTAAAAGTAGACTAGAGTTAAAAACAACATTTACAGTGATTTTGCATAATGATTACAATGATTTCATAGCTTTGTGGCTGCCAGTGAAGCCCTACATAATTCTAGAGAAATAGTTTTATCACTTTAACTGTCATCCAGTAAAAATAAAAAAATATTGGCCAGAGAATAAAGGATAAAGTAAGTTCAAGTACTGGAGCAGAAGTTTGTGAGCCAGAACTGATCCAGCAGAAGCTAGAAGTACATTTGCACATAAGCTAGTAAATTATGTATTTGTCCCCTTAGTGAGTGTAAAAAGTGCCAGCCCACTCAGCAAGCAGGGTACTTGATGCTGTTTCCTTCAAAGCACCTCAGGAGCCCTGTCTTTTCTCCCTGTCCATGGAATTGGAAAGGTTTATTTGAACACAAGCTGCACATGGTATTAAGCCAGGGCTTTTATAATTCACCTCTCAAGTGTCTGCTCAGAAAAAAAAAAAAAAAAGAAAAAGAAAAAAGTCTATTTCTCTTCATGGGCTTTAATCTTCTGAAAATAGCTATTAAATAGCTATTATTTTTCTGATTTCAAAATTGGGCTGAATAAATAACATTTGTCATTAATGAGCTTCATAAAGTTGTTTGTACAAACTGAACTAAATCAGAAAATTAAAAAATGACATGGTTGCAACTGTTTATTTGTACTACTTTTCCACTAGTTTCCATTTTTCCTTTCCCCTTACTTCACATCTATCAAGACTGATAGACAACACAAACACACTAACTTGCTCTGTGGGTTCAAGACAGTGATAACAGTTGTCAACAAAAAATTGCAGAGTAATGGTACATGTAAGGACACCCTGTCAACTGATACTACTTTTTGTCATGTTCAAATTTGGAAAAAAATGCTTTGACACTGAATTTACTTGGTAATATTCCTGTGATGCTCTTAAGTTCTACCTGAGCTAGAAATGAGTTCTGGAGCAGTGGAAACAGTAGTGGAGAGAGCATCATACTCCAACTCTGCAGCTGGAGGTGGGTGTACTTCTCTGCAGGTAATTAGAACAGATCAAGCACATGTTCAGCAAGTTTCATAAAGCTGACTGTGGAGCAGAAACACTCATTGATGGCTTATCCTTGTTTAGTGTCTGGTGAAAAAGATCCTTTTTGTGATGGTTTACAGTGTATTTGAAACGGCTTTGTCCCGTTAGCCACTGAACAACCACTTGTTTATGGGAGTTATGAGAAACCTTTATGTTCATAAGCAGTGGATTTAAATGTAGCGGATGAGCATCCACATGGAGTTAGTCTAATTTTGGGCCTCTAAAATTATTACCACTGTCATTACTGGTAATTATAATTACTATTATTTCTACTACTACTATTATTATTATTATTATTATTATTATGTTTTGGTCTATCATGTTGTCAAAAGGCTTTAAAGCAAGATAAACAGAAAATTTGAAAAAACACTTTGAAATTAACATGCAGCTATTAGAAAAGTCTGTAAAACCTTATGGTCCTTTTAATGCAATGTTTTGTGTAAAATGTCTTAAAACTGTTTTTATTGCAAGATATTGTAATGACCACACAGGAGGTTCAAAACTATGAAGGCATGGTGAATGGAGAAAAAAGATATGTGACCATTGGCCTGAGACACAAAAAGATTTTCCAATGTTAAATTTGTACCTGTCTCATACATATACTCACCCGTGTATTGGCATGACCTTCAGATATTATCTTATTATAATTACTACTTAAGTATTCACTTTATTATTTGAACCTGTAAAAAACTCTCTTTTTCCTGGGAATTTGTGTTGTAGAGAGGGTGAAATCCACTGCAGGTGTGGAGTCTGTGACTAGAAACTCCTGACTGTTATCCCTGCTGCTGATTTGAAAACCACTGTTTTATCTTGCTTAGTAATAATCACCCTCATCCAGCAAAAGTAGTGGCAGTGCCTATTACTCCCATTATTTTATGCAGCAAGTACATTGCATGAAGGTACAGATGATGTACAATTTGTTGTGATTTTTCTTTGCTGTCTTATCTTCTAACTAGTTAAAATTCAAAGGCTACAGATAAAATATGATGGAAATACCGAATTCATCTTTCAGTGTGAATTGCAGCAGGCAGAGTTTTCCAGAGGCCTTTGGATTCCAGCACAACTTCATGATTTCAGAGGCTTATAAATGACAGTAGCATTTTAACCTTAAAATGTGTCATGAAAATGAAACTGCAGAACTGACTCTGCAATTCTGACTTCAGAACATATGCTATATGGAATAACCTTCTAGCTCTAACTTCTTTGCTTTTAACAGCCACAATAAGAGCCATGACTGAGGGAAGAAAATGTGTCAGTGCATCCATGAGCAGAAAGTTGAGGAGCTTCATTGGAGTTCCCAATGAAAACGCATGTCTAAGAACAAATACAATACTTTGTTATGTAAATTATTTTTTATTAATGTGATAGTCACATAAAAAGAATATTTATTTTTGTGATCATCAAAGTGCTTCAACCCTGTCTCCTTGTAGGTCTTCAGGAAGGTTTTCAAATTGCTTCCATGTCATCTGAATGATTCTCTAAACTCCAACTTTCAAGACTTTCATGAATATCATTACAAATGTAAAGATGATGGTGGTCTTTTGTCTAAACTGACATCTGGACCCAAAAGGACTCATTTAACTGAATGAAATGAAGAATCACTTTGCTGAAAAGCAGCTTTTGGAGGACCATCCTTTACTGCCACTTATCCTTAAAGAAAAATAAGTGTACAGAACTACACATCGATGCAGCTCTCCAAATCTCTGAATAAACTCCTAACTCTCTGTGTACAGTGTTACTTGACAGCGCTATAGGGCTGCATAATTACCCCAACTCCTGCATCAGGCAGGGAAAGTTGGTGACATGTTGAGTGAAATGCTACACTGTGTTAATAACGGTTTTGAAAGAAATCAGAAAAGTTAATCATGTGTGGACACAGGGTTAAGAAGCAATGTAACACACTATTAAGTTTAATATAGATATGTGATATAAGCATATGCAGACAGCCATTAGCATAAATTCATGTTACAGAAGAGCAGTGCAGCATGGTGCACGATGGATTTATTGCACATGCGGTGTGCGGGGCAGGCACCAGAACGAGGGAGAAATGGGTCAACAAATTCATAGGCAAGTCTTGAGTCAGACTGGCAGAACCAGGGCAAATGCAACCAGGCTGCTTTTCAGTGGTGACGTTGTCTCAGAGTGACTATCTACCACACAATAGTCAAATCGCTCAGCTGCTGCTTTCTGTGGGTTTCAGCATGAAGACATCAAAGTCTGGAGTGCACATGAGGTCCTCTGCTTTGCATTCTTACTGTGTGATGAGGACAGATCTCACAGATCAATTTCTGCTCCCTGGTTTGGTAATGGATATACTGGCAAATTCTGCAAAAGCAAAATGTCTGATGCTGCTCACAAAGAATTTCAGAAGCCTCCTTATATTTGTCCCATTTACCTGATTTCAGGATCCCTCATTCATAGTGTATTGATTTTACCCATAGATAAGTGAAGAATCTGTAACAAGTTCTGAGAATATGCCTCCTCTTTCTCTTCATAGAATGTCAAAAATGTTCATTACACAAATCCACTGAAGAATTCCCCTAGTTTGCTAACTGCCTGTGCTGCTATTTGACATTATCTAAATATATGTGGTTAAAACTGGCTCCTGCTTACTATTCTTTATTGAAAAAAATTAATTGCAAGCACATTTCTTGAAGATGACTAAAAAAAAAAAAAATTTCAAAATAATTTACAGCTAAATTGGCCAAAATTAATTGTGTTGTTTTGAAGAGACTGCAAGATGGAATAGCAGGAACTCCTAAAGTTTGTTTATAACAACCATCATTTTCCCTCCTTCTCTGTGGTTAGTGCAATGGAGAGTAATTGGGAAGAGGTCACAACTGGACTTTCGACAACATTTATAGCATGTATAAATTGCACTGAACCACTTGTCCTTCATAATCCCAGAAAGAGCTTTTACACTTCAGATGCTTCCTGCATTCTGTGTTCCTCCTAGCAATAAAAGCCCACAACAAAATAGTGGTAGGGCCTGACTCAATTTAATAGTGGTCTCCTCACAATACCTACAACTGTTTAATGTTATGAATCCTTAGAGTTATGCTACTCTTTTATCAACAAAAGGAAGGGTTACAACCTTCCCCATGTACAATGTCTTTATTGTATTTTGCCTTTGGGAATTACCAGCCCAGTCTAATCTCTATCTAATGGCGTGTGAGGGAGAAAGTCTCCCATCAGCTCAAAGAGTCATTGATATTCAGGTGAGATCCAAGCTGTTTTCCAAAGTTTCATAATTCCTTCATCTTCAAGGGCTGTTTGGCATCTTATCATTCACATGTGAAATCAGGTCTAAAGGTGATTGTGCTTTGTGAACTTCAGTGTGGGTCCTGAATTTTGCTCAGCATATTTGCAAAATTTTCCAGATTTCAGATTTTTAGCTGTCCTTAACATGAAGGAATTTTCAACTTGTTTCAGCAAATTTATTCAGTTAAGACATTTTTTTCATTACTCCTGTAACTCCAGTGTCAAAGACTGAACAACTGAAAATTATCAGTGGTGCATCTTATTAGGACTGCTCCAGGAGGCAAATCTAAAATAAGTACAGAAGCCAATTTAGTGTTGAAATGTGAGCTTCCACTATGGAACACAAGGGTTTTGCTGGAAGAAAGTGGTTTTTCATACATGCAAAGTTGTTTGCAATATTGATTTTATGATATGTGGCCTTTCCTGCATAAAAGATTATTCTGGATCATAACGAGCCTTTGGGTTCTGCATCCTTTTTGCTGCATAAATGCTGGTTTTACCACTGGAACTGACAGAAAGAAGAGATTATCTATCTAACTGAAAGGACACAGATTACTGGACAAACCAAAAAAGCTTGTGGTGATTGTACAAGGGTGCTGAAGAGCACTTTGAAGCCAGTCTTCTTTAAGGATGGAAATCCTGGAATGACCTTTGGAACTACTGCTGAGCTGCTGATAATAGATCACACACTAAGGATGATAACAGCAAAACACTGGGGTACTGAAATCACAGTTATCTCACCGACGAGGTTAGCATACAGCAGAAAGGTTTCCCATTTTTGAGAGGAAGGAGAGGAGAAAGGATGGAAAGATGTACATTCTCAGCCACCTTTTCTAGACATCTTGAAAAATAAGGAGGAAAGGGAAACGGTTGACAGAAAATGCAACCTTCACGCTGGAACCAAATGCAGTATATCTGCAGATTGATTTATATAGTGCAGATACTTTAGGGAAAATTTTAATGCTGAATCTAGCTATGATATTTAGAATATAGCATTTTGTTTTGTTACCACTCTACTATATCATGCTGGACATACCCATTTCCCTCTACCATGCCAATCAATATTTCAGTAAGGAAAGAAGGCAGATTATAAAACAAGGAAGATTTCCAGTGAAGTTCAAATGGAGGTTTCATAGGAAGAAAGCCCCAGTATTGTACCTGCCTTTGAGTGGCTGAAGAACTGAGCTAACTGCTCTGTATTCCCAGCCTGGATCCTCCCTCCCCACCTTCAATAAAAAGCCATCCTATCATGCTTGTTAACATTCCAGTTCATCAAAGCAATTGTTAAATTAAAAAAAATAAAAACCAAAAACATAAAAAGGAGGAAAAGAAAAAAGTTATTTCAGCGCCGACAGAAATTATTCTAATATTACATTTCAATAAAATACCCCCTCCCCTGGCCCCTCTGTGTATAAGCAATCAATGGGTTAAGTTTAGATCACTAACGTATGTTCCATGACCCCAGAATGCTTCGTCAAATGTACTCATTACCAACTGAGCAAGTGAATGAGTAGTTGTGAGCCGCAGTTTAAGCGCTGATGGGATTGTGTGTGAGCCCCAACGTGGCCGAGGTATTTAAATTTTGATTTTTGTAATGGGCTTTGACATGTTTCATTTCCTCCGAGGGAGCACTCAAGACCTCTGAAAGTAAATGTTGCTAAAAAGTCATCAAGGCAGAATATTAAAATGCCATCAAATGAAAATTTCACTAATGCAATCCGGCTAGGCCTTCAGGTACCCGAGCGAAAAAGGGAGTGTCAAAGGTCCCGCTTCTTTTAGTGAAACATTATTTGTTCCTCTTCACTGACTGTTTCTCCAAAATAAATTATTTAAAGTCTTATTTCTTTTTTCTCCTGGGCCTTTTAAAGTTCAACTACGCTGAGAGGAAATGCGGGGAGGGCTGCTGGGGGAAGGAGGTGTCATTTGTGGAAATTTAACAAATTGCTGTGCATGCATCACACGCTGGGAAGATTGGTTTACACTTGCTGAATATCTGGAGCCTTGATACAGGCAGGGGATGGGCACTGACACGCTCTGGTACAGGACTTCCAACAAGCACAAGGGCACAGAGCCACACGTGTCACCATAGGATCACAGCCCAAGGACGGGGTTCAGCCCAGAAGATATTAAGCACATTTCCCAAGAAATAGGAGGGATTGGAGAGCTGGTGAGGTCACCCAGCACCTTCCAGGGTTCCTCTCCTCCCCTGGAGACAAGATAGAGGTTGTAAATTTTTTGGACTCTTTCCTCATTTAAATGGTAAAGCAAGAAGCATTCAGAGGAGAGTAATGAGGTGGAGAGGAAAGCAATGTGGTGGTGGGTGTAGGGATCTTTCTTTTTAGTGGAAGACAGAGCAAAGGCAAAAGGGCATTGTGCTCAGGATAAAAGAACTGGAGACTCTGGTCTCACTTCCACTTGTTTTATGCCTGTGTAAATTGCAACTCTCTGGCCATTCCTCCTGACTTACAGCACTGGGCAAGACTTAAGCCCCTGGTTCCCAAGAATCTGGAGGCAAACCAAGAAAAGAAAATAACAAGACGCTTTATTTAAAGAAGCATTATTCTGCTGAGCTTCATTCAGACTTCACAAGAAGGATGAAACAGAGGCACCCTGACCTCGTGCAGAATCCCTTCCAGCTGATTCCACCGAGGATGCTGGAACAATGAAGTCACCCAGTGGAACAGGAAGGAGGAGAACTGCACCACCAGGCCAAACACTGATTGACTGTGTATAGGCAGGAGGTTTGCTGTGGTCAAACTTCATAAAGCTGATTAACACATCTCTGCCTGATACAGACACCACTGGGAACAGGGCAGGCAGCACCTGTCAGGGGGACAAGCAACTATTAAAAGATGGTTGAAAAACAAGAGTTTCCAAATGATTCTTATCTACCCTTTGTAACCTTCTCACGGATGTTTGTTTCAAGTGAAGGGAGTGAGTGGGGCTGTTTTTTCCTTCTCTCAGCCATTTGTGTATCGCACTTGACTTGATGTAAATTCTGTACAATGTAGTTAATAAAATAAGTGAAAAAATATCTGAAGCAATCTCTCTAGTGGCTCCCAAAGTCCAGGGAAAAAAAAAAATCCTCTCTGCACACCCACAAAGTAAGCAATCTCATTTCAAAATTCATTCTACCAGTTCCTGACATTGTCTGATTTCACATTAGCACAATGGATGGAAATGGCATTCAAGCTAATTATCTACAGGAGACAGAGCAAGACGTTGAGGTGAGATCCAAAAAATAAATAGGAAAAAACCCAATAAACTAGAAAGACACAAAAAGCACTCCCCCACAGGCCGCTGTAAAATCCTTTCCAAAAAATTTTGAGGCAGAAGGCAGAGCATAATTTTTTTGGGAAATCCCCTGAAAACTAAGCCCAGTCTGGATGCCCAAGGAGAGAACCAGGCTCTTTGTCACCAGGGGAGTTTTGGAGTTTACAAAGCATACACAAATGCTTCCCACTTTTAGGGGGGGGGGGGGGGATGGATTTTGAAAACACCTGATTTGTGAGCCATCTGCCAAAGTTGTGGCTCAGATGTGTTTCATCTCAGTTGGGATTAGGGTGAGTGATCCAAAAATGTGCATCTCAATCTAAATGTCGCGGGTCATGTCCCACGACATTGGTACCTTGTCTCTGCTGGTATTCAGTATGTAAATGGGATGCAGCATGAAGTGATCCAACAGCAAGATGTGATTGGGAGGCAGAAGATAGGACAGCGTGTTGGGGAAAGAGAGAGAAGTAGCAGGATGTAGGAAAATGGAAACAAGAGACTGGATCAAAGCTGTTACAAGGAGTTGGAGGTTGCAGTGATGTGTGACTGGGAGATGTGAGAGCTGCTGGGAGAGCGTGGCTGGAAAATTATACAGAGTCTGGAGGGGACAATAACACATCTGAGGTGGGACCTCAGGGACAGAAACATGAAGTCAATGGGAATATTTTTCTGAGAAGAGAATAGACCTCAATTGGCAGAAAAGGGGTAATTTCCAAATAATACTGCTTCTTTTTCTACTTGCAAGGAGTTTTGTTTTTCTTGTTGTCAGAGTTTCAACTAAACTTGAACAACTAGAATTGAATTAAAACAAATCTAACCCCTCTTAGGACACCCAAGGTTGCTCAGAATCCAATCTTTATTTTCTTTAAGGTCACTCTTAATTTCAATATAGTTTGACATTTAAATTGAGAGCTCAAGATCTGATACGCAAAACCAAAGACTTGAAGTATAACAGAAATTACAGAAATGACAATACTTAATTTCTTCACACTTGGCAGTCATTTTCAGCAATAGTTACAGCTAGAAAAATATTTTGGTTGTAAAAGCTGCTTTCAAAATGCCTTTTTTGGTTTAAGAGCAAAGAAAAGAAAAAGTCAGACTGACCAAATTGTTTCTTTTGAAGAAGTCTAAGAAAAACTGAAACGTTTTGTTAATTTTCTTTTTCAACTTGAATCACTCTGTTCTCAGCACACTTTAAGTTAATTAAAATTAAGACTTCCTAAGAATAAAATATTTCACTGTGGATTGTTTTTTATTCAACTCACTGAGGCATTCAGGACATTAACAAAGGCTCTTATTCAGCTCGACTTTAAACAGTCTATTTACAAAAAAAAAAAAAATCACAAACAAGCTGAAAAATCAATTATTCACACAAATCTAGTATTGACCTTCTCTATAAATTACTGAGCCACCCAGTTCTGTCCACAAATTCATATGTAAGTCACAGTGAAACCAAAGGAAATTGTGAATATGAATCTGGCTGTAACTAGACTATTTAGCAAATCTTACAAGATGTATACTCAAAAAATAATCTAGCAAAGAAAACATGAGAACTAGCAAACAAAGTTATATTTTCATTGCTTTTGAAGACAGTTTTGAAACTTCCGAAGAGTTCATTGGCAGTGAACAAGAAACCCCAAATTCCCTTCTGCTTCACAGATAACTCTTCTTTATGGTTTGTATTTTAAGATTAGATTGAAGGACTGAGAGCCTCTGCTCTCTGCTGATTTCTAGTGTGATTTTTAATATGCCCAGAAAACAACAGGGAGACATCAGGAAGCACAATAGGATGAAGAAGCCTCGGAACAGGACGGGGAGCCTGCAGGTGAATTTTAACGTAGCTGATCCAAGCAGACATTTGACCTTTGCTAAAGCCTGGTAGTTCCCATCTTCAGAGTTTCAGTGTCACACCACATTCACAGGGATGATGGCAGAAGAGCAATGAGGGGTGATCAAACTCCAACCATTCGTATGGCCCAATTCTGTGCTTTAAATTCCACATATACTTGGAATTGCTTTGAATCTGAAAGAGTTGGAAACCATTTGGGACTTTAAAGAGAATCTGTTTCAAAACCAATCAAAACTTTTTGTTGTTGTTTTCTCTTTGTGGGGTTCTTGCTTCATGAAAAATGGCACAGAAAAGAAGCAAGCCCTCCTAGAGACACCATTTTGGGGGAAAGACTTTCAGCTGTCAAGGGGATCATTTGACAAACTCCATTTATAGCAGAAAATCCTCTGGCCCTTTTTTATCTAACTTGGCACAATGAAGGTATGATGCTTACAGAATGCACTATGTTTACTTTACTTTCTCTTCCAAAAACTCAATCAATAGTGCAGCTTCACAGTCTTCTTTTGTAATTGGCAATTACATCCTGGCTGCCTTGACACCCAAATATCTTCATATGTGTTACTCCATTTCCTGCACAGGCAGCTCAAAGCAGGGCAGCAACGTGTCTGCACCAAGGAATGGGGTCAGCAGTTTGTGTTTAAGCCACTGACTCCACACATGAACTTCCCCCACATTTCTTGCCTTTCTTTGACCTTCATGTATCTAACTGGAAAATGACTTTTTGAAGAAAGAAGTGCTATTCATTGGAGAAGATTCCTGAACAGCAACAACAAAAGAAGGGTTAATAAGGCCTTCCAAATTTTCCATTGGGACTTTTGGCATAGAGCTTGGAATCATGAAAGCTTGATTTTTTTTTTTCCCTTCCCCCTCTGGTTGGATCTCTGAATTTCATAGCAGTCTTACTGCAGTGTTATGTGCATCCATGCAGTTTGGGAAGCTGCTTCTGACTGACAGCTCCTGAAAGGCCCATAAGAAACACCATGTTGAGTGCCTCAAAACAAAAGCTTTAGAGCCTCTTCTGATGAGCCTGCCTCCTCCACTTAATATCTGAGATCTGCTGAGGTGGGTTCTGGAAAGAAAATTATTCAGGAAGCACTAACAATGCACCTTAATTTTCCTCTGGACCTTCTTGCTGCTGAAACACTCCCAATTTGCCTCTGAGAAAACAACTTTCAGATGAACATTATTTTAAAAGTTAATACCCTGTCCATAAGAAAGATGAAGACAATTAGTTCTGTCTAATAATGAGAAAAATACTGAGCATATTATTTGCATTAATGAAATGTTATGGTGAACTCAAATTTCTCTAGGTAAAGAGCCTTATTACATTTATCCTGCAAAAGCATTCTGCTTTCAAAAGAAAAACAAAAAAAGGAAAAAAAAACAGAAAACAAAACAAAACAAAACAAAACAAATCCCAAACCTGCAGTTATTGTAAACCTTCATGTTTGGTGAAAAAGGAAATCCCAGGTAAGCACATAGCTCTGATTACACAGACCTGTAGTTTCCAGAGTTCCCTTGTATTTGTAATCTTTCAAGGGAGAGAAAAAGAGAATACAGAAGTTTTGGGTATTAGGGAAAGGTGAATAATGCCATGATCAAATGTATAACTGCTGTGAAAACAGCAGGAAAAAATAAAACAACATTTGGAATAAACATGTAAGATAGTGGTATCAGTATTCTATATGAATAAACAGTTTATCATTGCTTCATATGCAAAATTATACAAAACAGAAATTCACAGAAATGCCAGAAAAATAAAAAGCAGTAGTGAAATTGTTTCTTAAAATCATACATGAAAACCAGGAGGACCCTTTAGCACTGGGAGATGGTGAGTCAGAGTGAAAGAGTTTGGCAAAATAATGAACAACTCAGAGAAGTTAAATCAAGGAATGATTTATCACTCTTCCTATAACCCAAGAACAATGAAGTGCATTTAAAGTTGAGAAAGTAAACAGTTTCCTTGGTGTTGCTTTTTTACCCAGTGACTTATTAACCTATGAGATTCATTACCACAGAGCCTCTCCGGAGTCCAAAGCAAGATTGAAAAAGCCATTTGACATTTATTTTGATAATGACTAAAACTACTGTTCATTTTGAACATCTTCAGCACACTTTTTCCAAGGGGTTGGGATAAACCCTCAGGCTCCCTGGAAGAAATCTAAACTCTAATTATTGAGGGTCAGGAAGAAACTTCTTCTCCTGGCAGGTCATCCCGGAGTTGCCCACTAGAGGGTCTCCAGGGTGTTCCTTGAAGGCATCTGGTCTTGGTCATCATTAATAGCAAAGAGAGGCCTTATCCAGGATAATCATTCCCATTTTCCCATGTGTTGGTGTATTCCCGTATGCAAACCCCCTGCAAATGTCTGTGTTCCACAGAACAGCCCTGTCACTGGAGAGCTTTCCTGCAGGAAAAAGGGAAGTCTGCTTGTCCCTCTGCCTGGTTTTATCTCCCCAGTCCTCCAGGCTCAGATCAGAACAAAGAGCCGTGGGGGAGCAAGGGGAAGACAAACCAGGAGTAACAATCATGCATCCCTTTGCAGAGATTTTAATGGTATATGTATGGAAAAGTAATAAATGGGACATAGACCATTAGGCAAGAACAAATTTTCTTCCTGTAATTTTATCTTTGTTTAATTGAATATTTAATTAGTATAAATATGAAACTAATTTCTTTACGTGTTCAGTACATTTAGCAAGAAGTGTTGATCCCAGTCTGCGTCTTGAGAGGCATTTATGCAGACACGGACAGCAGCCATGCCCTTCTTGTCCCCTTCTGTGTGCTAATAGAAGTGAGCGGGTCATTTGGCATTAGCAAAGGAGTAACTTAGCATTTGCACTGAGCTGAATCTTGCCAGACTGTGTGCATATTGGAGCCAGTAGACAGCGGCTCCTTTCACGTTGATGAATGGCTTTTTTCAAGCGTTCTGCTCCCTAGTTATGAGAAGGGTGACCCGGTCAGGAGACGACTTTATGAAGCTATAAAAAATGTATGTCACTTCGGACTCTCTAATGTCACAGGAAAAAAAAAAAAAAAGGGGGAGAGAGAGAGAGAGAGAGAGGGAGGGTAAAAAAAAATCCTGTGCACAAAAAAATAGCAGGGTAATAAGCCTGTTTTCAATGCTCTAAATAGCTTTCTGTCTACAGCCCTGTGTATCCCTGTGAGCTGGGGCTGCCACTTGCTTCAACAAAGCAGCGAAGGTTTTGTGTGTGTTTAAAAAGGTTGATTCTCTTTGCCTTCCTATCACAGTAAATGCTTATCATGATGACAACAAGGCATTGGGAACGCAGGTCGGGTGGCTGTTACGTCGGCTGCTGCAAAAAAGCTATAATGCACTTAAAAAAAAAAAATGTAATCCACTCAAGGTGCCTCTGACTTTTAAGTATGCAGAACAGCCTGAGAAAAAGGCACCATAAAAGCAAAGTAGCTTTGAAAAGGCCCTTTCTTCTAGTATTTTATAAAGTATTTTCTCTGTGTCACAAAGAATAAAAAGTAAAGGGTTGCCAGGTATGTTTGGCCCCATGCCTTTGGTTAATACTCTGGAGTTTAAAGATACCGCTGTGTAGATTTTAACAGATGACCCTCTGTAGATCCATAATTTAACATTCATTGAATTTCCCTATTTCTTTTTAGGCTTTGATATGCATATTTCTTTGCATTAGATGCTTCCCCCTCCCTCATGTCCCCCTCCACCCACCTCCCAGAGATGTAGCACATTTTATAACTGATGTTAAAATGTTAATTTGCACAAGGTAAGTGGCCCGGAGGATTGAGGGCAGAGGCCTTTTCTTTATTAGGATTTCAATTAGTCACGGGCCAAGTTGGGAACGCCCAAGTTCTGGGTTTGAACACTGCCCTTGCCAAAGCTGAGATGCAAAAGCTCCTGAACTCCTAGACCCAACCACTAGCCTGCTTTCCTGTTTTTCCTGGTGGGATTTCCAGTTCTCACCCCACCCGGCATTGGAACAACTTGCATCACGGTAGAAACAGGACTAAGCTATGAGTCGAGTGCCAGGCTGAGATAAATCATGGACATGTCTTTGTAGAGACTTGGAAACCTCTGTGGTTTTTTGACAGGCAAAAATTAGCCTGGGAGGAACACAAATCAGCAGGATTCAATAACAGCAACATGCAAGTCAGTGCAAATGGGCGGAGGTGACACAGAAATGGAACTTGCACCTTTCTGGGATTCTCTGGGGGCACAAAATGGATGTAGCTTTAATTCATTTAGAAACCCCTGGAGACTGAACTGAGTCCTAATGAAAGTTCCCACCAAAGTTAATGGACCTTATTCTCTTCTCATTGCAGGGAGTAATTCTAATTAAGTCAATTGAGTTACGCTAGCATTAAACTGGTGGATGTGAGGGGACTAGCAGGTCTTGGGAGAGTTGAGCCTCCTAATGACAGGACTAAAATGGAACCCTGAAAATTCCAAACACTCTTGTACTGAAATAAATTCAGTGTAATTACATCAAAACACATCCAACAAGCAGTGGCCTGAATTCTGAGGGATTGCTCCATGCTCCTAACTCTGTAATCCCATTCTCCTCCTCATGGAAGCAAGATTAGGATTTTGCTTTCAGTGGTTGGAGAACAGAAGGAAATACAAATCCTGAGAAAGAAACCCTTTTACTTCGATTATGGTTTCATTGTTCTTGACTTCAACCAGTATATACTGAAATCAATAGCAGAGCTCTTGCTTCTTCCTCAATGAAGGAGACAGACCTTAAATAAAAAAAAAAAAGAAATGGATGCAAAACACAGTCTCTGCTTCCAAAAGCTTTTTTATCTATGGAAATGTTTTCCAAAGTACGGGATGGAGGGGGAGCTTTACACTGACCTCTAGGAAGTTGTAACAGCTTGTGACAGGGCTGGCTGTCACCTCCACAGCATCCTGCCTTAAGCTTAGTGGCACTTTTCATGCCATGAAAGAAGGAAAACCATCACCTGGCTTTAACTCAGTGGCCCCCTTCTGATCCAGCTGGAGAGCAGGTGACCCCAAACCACCAGTGTCTGAGATGGAGATGGTGCAGCAAATCCCAAGTGAGCTATTTAAAGCCACACTCTTTTTTTTTTTTTTTTTTTTTCTCCCATACTCTCATCTGCTGAAAATATTTAAGCTTGGTAATGCATAAAATATATATTTTTGCAGGAAAAAAAATTTCCCTCCATTTAAGAATTTATTAACAATTTACATAATTGCTTAAGTAATCTGCATAATTGACAGAAAGTTTAATTTGACCCTAGTTCAAATGCAACACTTATGGTTTTAAATTGAAATGGGTATAATTCATTTATGAGAGTAATTAAGCCATAGTGTCTAACAAATACAATGTATGCTGCCTGAGGCCTTCAAGGCCAGAACATACTATTAGGATGTTTTATTTAAATATGTCAAATCTGTTCATCTCTAAAGCTGCCTATGTTAAAATATATCAAATGTCCTACTTGACCTTTAAGGTGCCCTACTGAAAACAGGGCATTAAAAAAAATTAAAAATAATAAAAAAAATTTACAGGCTTTCCTGCATGCCTAAGGAAAGGCAGGAGTGGTGGAATGGAGACCGGAGTAGGACTGCTCTGACTGAGATTATGCTACCTACCAGAACTATACAATTTAAGGAACTGGTTTTGCCTTCATTAAGGCTGTGAGCAATGCCAGCATCAGGCTATTCACAGTGTTGTAAGCTATCCAAATAGAACTGAGGTGCTGCAGAAATCCTTATGTTTGCCCTCTGCAGAGACAACCAGGCAATCCCTGGGAATCCCTTGACTGTGCTGAGACCACCCAGCTTCTGCTACCATGATCCAGGAGAGAGGAGGCAACCCCCAGATGCCAGAGCTGGACAGTGATCTCCTCCCAGATTTCCCTCCTTGAGGATGGCTGCTCAGGGTTACAGCTGTCCACCAATCCTTCCTCAGTCTAACCAATGCTTTCCTTCAGTTTTATTCCCACTGAAATTTTGGCTCCAATGTCCCAGACTGTCCCTATATTTTTGCATATGGAGTCTGATCAGCTGTAACCATTTTATCTTTAGGATTAGTAAATAAAAGGCTGATTAATATGGTTTCTGAAAAACAGGTTCTAAATCTGTGCATGTGTAGCATGTTTTTGAATCAAAGATATTCTTTTTCTCTAGGGCTGTGGTCAGAAGAGTTGAGATTTGTCTTGAGGAGACCTGTTATCTGGAAGAATTTTTATTTTTGTTGTGGAATGTTATTTCTGCCACGTTGCTATACTGAGATCCCCTTCTGGGCCTGCAGTTTCCCAGGGTTTAGGACTCAGGCTGTGAACCCACGCCTGATTTCATCTGATTCTCCATGTTGGACAGCTTGACTGACTCATCCTCCAAATGCAGTTCCAGACTTGCTGGGATACAGCAAAAACCTCAGCTCCTCAGTCTTTTCAACAAGTTGCCAGTTAGGTACTAAAATGATGATTATTCTTTTTTGAAAAGGACATCCACTGTCGTCAGGTAGGAAAATTCATGGCTATGTGGTACTTCTGATCCTTCTGTAGTCAAAAGAAATGGCATATGAAACAGGACTTTGCTTTTTTTTTCCCTCAAGAGGCATGTTCCTAGCATATTCCAAGGCAGACCTACTCACTTTTCTAATTAAGATATGATGTGATATACATAGGAGGGAGAGATGAGATGCAGGATGAATGTATGCCAAGTAGCAATCTCAATTACCAGCCATGTAGATTAAAACTGTCTGATATCAAGGAATTTATTAAATGCCTTCCATGAGCTACAAGAATATGCAGAAGAGCAGTTTTGCCCACTCTTGTAGTTGTGTCAGTAGTTTGATGATGGATGGTTTTTTTATCCTAAGGAACAGCTTCAGAGAATGAGGAGCTTGAAAAAAAAATCCGTTTTCATTAAAAAAACCAGAAGAGATGATCAAATCACAACAGTTCAACAAGTCAACATGAGTCAGCTAAGCTGCAGCAACCATTCCTGGGCATGCTTTTATCTGAAAGGAAAGGCCAGTTTGCAGGGTAAGGCTCAGCCTGCCATGAAAGAGGGCAAAATGATGTGGATAATTTTGCATTTGCCCCAGGCATAGGAATGCACTTGCAGCAAATCACTGCAGCTCAGCTGGCACATGGTAACTGTTCCCTGGCAGCAGGTAGGAAATGTGCATTTCAGCTTGTTCATAGACATGATGGATAATTGGAAACACCACCCTAATTAATCCTAAATAAATATGGCCCTTTAATGGAAGCACATGCTGATTGATTGATTTTCTTAATTTAGATTAAGAACTAAACAGCTAGTTATCTTTTCCAATCCCCAAAAATGCAACTTATGGTTTCAGAATTATTTTCTATTAAATCAATATTAGGACAAAGAAGAAGAAATGCCCAGTTAGTTGATGAGCCTGAATGACCCTGCATTGTTCCAAATTGTCAGGACTTTTACAGTCCTGATTGACAGATCCAGGGAAGTGTTTATGAGGACCTCAGAGAACAGAGGCAAGACCCAGATTCTGAAGAAAAATATTAAAACCTCTCCAAATGGGGTTTGTTACATCATTGGATTCTCTTCAGCTGCACTGGTCTTGTATAAACGGGTTAAGAATGTCAGAACCAGCATCATGTAAAGGAGAGAGTACATTGTGGTTTTAAGGAAAGGTCACATTTAAATGTCAAAAAGTGAACGTGTTTCTGGCATTGTGTTCCTAAAAAATTAGTAGGATTATTAACTTGTTTTTTAAATAGAAGGATTACATTTTTTTGCTAGTGTCCAATCCCACCTGAGAGGAGACTTTCCTCTTGTCTGGGAACTGTCCAGGTGACCTTTAGGAGTATCTTTGGGATGAGAGAGGAGAGCAGCTGGAGAAGAGGGTGATTTTTTTGGGGCTGTTCAGAGCTGATTCCCATCACAGACACAGGATCAGCCCAATGAGGCTGCCTGGAATGTCTGCAAGGCAATCTGACCTCAGCATAAAAACCAGGCCACTGTGCAGATCTCTCCAGAAAGCTTTGATTCCAGAACATCTGCCCAAAATCAAACACCACCAGTGAATTACTGATCATCATTGCTGATCTAATAATAATCTCATAAATAATACATCACCCTCAGCTCCAGGAAGTCAAGGCAGCATCATGAAGTACTACTAACCCCAGAGGCACAGATTCTTCTGAAGGGCCCCAGTTGAGCTTGTACCATCAGTTAAAAGTGAATGGGCTTCACAGCATTTAATTGCCTGATTTGGAGTTTCTAGGGAGGCATCTAGATAGCAGTTGGACACTAGGTAGCACAGAATGCTTTTATATCTGTACTGGATAGGCTATTTCTAGAATAAGAATATATTGCAACTGATTCATAAAAATGTCATATATAATTATTATTTGAAAAATCAAATATTTCTTGATTTAAATAAAAAATCCCCAGAAGTAACTTCCTATAGTGTGAAAGTTTAACAAAGTTCCTATTTGTAAACCCCTAGTTCTGCTTGTAGTAGGAAGAGAAGGGCAGTGATGAAATCAGTCAATTGATCATCATTTAGCTCATTTCTTTCTGAACATCCTTGCCTAATTCAGCAATCTGTGTTTACCATTTTAGCCTACTTGGAAGCACTGTGGGAGCAAATCTGTATGTGAAATTATACTCTGTTGCCCTATGCAATTAACCCTCCACCCTGCTATTCCTCATCACAGAATCATGGAATCATTAAGATTGGAAAAGACCATGCTAAATACAGCAGCTTTTTGTTTGGTTTGGTTAGGATTTTTTTTTTTCCTCTCCAATAAAACCAGTATAAACTAACATAAACTAAGTGCAGGTTCCAATGTGAACATGGGTTGGACCCTCACCAGCAATTCACCAAGGAGCATTTCACCTCTCTTAAGGAGTATCCTGGCAAATTCTGTCTTGTTTTTCAAAGCCTGTCAGTTCAAAGAAGGTGGAGATTAGTTTTGAATACTTATCCAGACCAGTCTGACATAACCATGAAATATCTTTAATGTGTTAACTCCCACCTCAGTGGAAATTTGAACAAAGGGCTTCCCACCGAAGTTTAGAATCATTGTGTAAGAAGTAATCTTTAACTATATTTCAAAAGCCAATCACATTTCATGACTGAGAGGTAGATTCTCCTACCAGAGTAGTTCTCGGTTTCTGCCAGGGTTCTTGGAGCACTTGGACAATGCTTTCAGGCAAATGGTGTGATTTATGGGGTCAGGAGTTGGACTTTGATGATCCTTCCAACTCACAATATTCTATGATTCTACTCCATTTTCCATAGTGAATTACTGCAGAAGAAATGCACTGAAATCAGTAGGGCTTCCAAGGATGAGATGTCGTGTGAAAGGTAGGAAAGGCAGTGGACAAACAAACAGGGGAGAGGGAAGGGATGGGTCCTAGGAAAACTACACAGACTAAAATAAAATATCAGGAACAAATACCACTACCTGAAGTTTTGCCCACCTACATTATTTTTCCTCTTTCATTCCTTGTTTTTACGATATTCTTTGCTCAGGCTCTGGTGCATTATCGTGTATTCCCACAAATAATTGCAAGGGCAGCTGACGTTGTTTAGATATCAAAAAATCTGATTGGGCATTTAGATGTGCAAGTGACCTTAAATACACCTACTGAGTGCACAGAAGTGGAAAGAGGGCTTTAAAGTCTGGCCTCTAGTGTTTAAGTGCAGGTGATTCTGTATAGTTTCATTTGAAGTGGTTCTAGCTGGGCTTGGAATTTGTGTCCCTGCACCATCAGAATGGCCTGGAGTTTCTTAATTACCAAACAAATGGAGAGTAGCTGCTTGATTTTGACAGCTCCTTTGTGTATCATTCTTCACAGAACATGAATGATTAATGGAATTTTCCCAACACAGTCAAAGTTGTTTACTGATGGAATTAAAGCTGAAATTGGCAGTGCTCTTTAGGGAGAACTTTTTCTATAATGTCACCAGACCTGCCAAGTTCTCCTAAAAAATAGGAACAATTAGTAATGGGTCAGAAGGATTCTGGGTATTAAAAGGTTTGGTTCTCTCCAGTGAAAGAGAAAAGGGGGGTGGTTGGATGAAAAAGAAAAGAGGATAAATGAAAAAAACTAAAGCCTGTTATTGATTATTTCCTTCAGGGAATAATATCTTTGGACCCAAGTCCTACTCTTGAATTAAAAGGGAAAAATGTTAAATTTCAGTTTCTGAAGATGTGAAATACAGAGAAGAAAATGGATAAGGGAAGCCATGTTCAAATTTTTATGGTTAAGCACTTCTCATAGGATAAACAAACATGGAAACTCCTTGGTCTCAGTGAGTGTAGGCTTTACATCATCAACACAAAGTAACACTTTATGTGTCAGTGTCATATGCGTTGAGGCCGTAGCTGTCAAGGGGTGGAAGAAGAGCACAACTGCACAACCAGAACAGCTGTGTTTGGAACATGGCCTTTGTGGCTTTGTTGAAACTTGGAGCCTTAGAAAAGCCTAGAGGAACAGCTGTCTGGTGCAGAAGGCGACCATTACTGGAGGACATGGAGTATCTTGTGCATCTTGTCTTGTAGGAAAAGTCACAGTGCTCTACAGTGGCCGTGGAGAGGTACCAGTACAGCCTCTGGGAATGGGAATATGCAGGTGGAGGAGATAGGTAAGATTCTAGGGTTCCTGATAGGTTTTGAGAGCATGAAAGGAAGCTGACTGCAGTGAATCCGGCAGACCTGCTAACTAAATAATTTGGAATTATTCTGAACTTATCCATAATTACTGTTTTTCCCCACGTATTTTCAACATTTGCCTTCTTGTCCCCTTGCATTGCCAGATTCTACAGGCAGAAAAATTTGTGGGAGTAATATCCTCCCATCAGTAGTGGTTCATCTGGGACACACTTACAAAGTTCATAATAAAGGCAAGCCCTACAGAGCGTGCTCAATGTTTAAAGTGTTTTATGAACAACTTCACACCAACCCCAGGAGATAGTTAGATAAGCATGTGATTTATTTTTATTCCCATTTTCCAGATGGAGAAAAAATAGTGACGTGACCTTCTAAAGGCCGCAGAAGGAGTTGAAACGGAGATGAGATCAAGGAGTTCCTTGACTACCCTGTGTGTGGGGAAAACATTAGATTGTTCTGCATCTCTCTTCTGCATCTATTGCACTGACAAAGGCCTTTCACCAAACTCACGTGAACATGTGCAAGATGGATTTTTATGACTGGAGTGAAATCTGGTAGAGCGCCAGGATATTTTGATTTTTAGCTATCCCATATAATATTTGCCTGATGAGCTTCTCTCTCTCCTGCCTCTAAGCATTTTTCAATAAACAGGCAAAGCTATCCAGGAACAAGGCTGCAAGGGCCAGCACGGAGCCAGTGAAGTCACATATCTTCCATACTTGTATAGTTAGCAGCAAGTATATATAACACAGCCCTGCCCTTCCTCTTCTAATGAAAGTGGCTCACCACCAGGTAGGTAAGCAGCTGCCAAAGGAGATTAATCTCCCTTTTTAGCATGTGTTTTGGGGTTGGAAGGGATATCAGTTGCTTTAGTATGTTTTTAACATCATCTAAAGCGTAGCCAAGGGTTATAATCAGACCCTTGGGAGAGCAAAGGTACAATAGATAGCTAAGTGGCTCTAATCCGCAGCAGCATGATTATCTATTGATAATGGCATCCTCCCTTTTAGCTGTCTCACCAATCCAGAGTTTGGTTAATAAAAACAAATTAATTCAGCATGCCACGGTCAGTAAAGAACATGCATTGGGGGTGTGAGGGCAGTGGAAGGTTAACTGTTCTCTTTGTTTGCTTTTCGTTTAATGCAAAACCCAACTGGCTTGGTGATGTCCAGATATGCACAAACACCCATGCCAGATATTCACTTGCACAGACAGGAGTAATCCAAGTACAAAAGAGAAGGCTGGGGTGGAGGAAGGGGAAGTGGCTGGGGCCAAGTGACGAGAGCCAATTCTTGCTGTGATGTACTCCTGCTGCCTTTGTGATTTTGGGCAAAACTCTTGGATTAAATTTAATAGCTGGGGCTGGATCCAATGACTGATTTTAATTAGAAAGCAAAAGGCCCTTTCACCTTCCGCTACTAAATTTGACCTGAAGTTAGTTACCTATAGTTAATTCTGTACTATTGTGCCCTAAATCAGACTTCAGGACCAATGGAAATGTAGTTTCTACTGATCTTTGTAGGATATTTAGTTTGATAATACCAGTCATGGTTCCCCCACATATCATTTTCACATATAATTTTCATTTTTTGTGAGAAAGAAACAAGGGAACAGCAGCAGCCTCTTTCTTCTATACCCTCCCCCCACCGACAAATTTATGAGGAAGTATATGATTTTGTAGGTTTTTAAAGCATTGCTTTTAAGCAAAAAGTATATCACACAGTGTTGGAAAAATCTAGATCTGAGTCTCCTCAAGCACAGATAATGGCCTGTGAGTGGTGTGCCCAAGCCTGGTCACAGTCACCATGGGGCTATTCAAAATTATTTGCGTTACACCATAATAATGTGTAAAGGAAAGTTTAGCACAGCAAGATGGTACAGATCCAAACCATGTATGTACCACAAAGTCCATTGGCTTTTGCCATTCCCTTACTGGGTATTAAATTCTGAGGATTAAATGCTGAGGAAAATGAATGCTTTTCTCATGTTTGAAAAGCATCTGAGGAAGGTAGAAAGTCTTACAAAACAAAAAAGGAAAAAAAATCCCCAAATAAAAAATTCTACCTCCATCTTATTTGTTCATCCATCATATTTTCCAGGCAACTGGTCTCTTGAGAAACCTTGAAACAAAGAGCCAGAAGTGAGTGGTGGGGAAAGATATATATGAATTCTTTCAAGAAAGGTGCGTCATGGAGCTACCTAGATTTTCTGCTGGAATGTAACTTTCAGGTATTTCCCTGATGCTAGCAAGGGTGGGGTGCTGCTTCGGCAGTAAATCTGTGTACCTGAAAAGACCTGGACGCTACTGGAAGAAATCAAAATTCCTTTAAAGAATGGGGTGTCCAGCCACTGCAAGTGTCCTTGAAGTTCAAGCACATTTATAAGCATATTTAATCATAAGACTGCCTGGTCTTGTGCTATTTTAAGCAGTTCAGAGACAGATAAACATCTGCTACAGTAAAAAAAAAGAAAAAAGAAAAAAATTTAAAAAATTAAGAAATCAATTGATCACATGCCCAGGTAATGCTTACCGTAGAGTGTACTTATTTTGGCTAAATACATACAGGGGAGTTTTCAAAATAATGCCCTGAAGGGAATAAAAAATTAGCAAGGCAGTTGAAACAGCAATCACAATGCCTCACCTTAATGGAGCAGCTTAAAAAAAAAATCCAAATAATTTAATCTCTAACAAAAGAGGGCCTGTCAGGTCAGTAACCCAGATCTGAGGTAGTAGTGTCATGTAACAATACTGCTTGACTTGGTATTCATTTCCAACGCAAAGTTCAGCCTAACAGCAGCTGTCAAATACCTGTGGTTATTCCCCCTGTAGCTGCTTTGGTACAATTTTGGTGGTGTAATACACAGCATCACCCGACCCCAGCAAGGCCACCACACTGTTAACACTTTGCCCCTGGGAGGCACTTGAGTGAGTTGGAGCAGTTACAAAATTCCCCTCAGGTATTTAGGAGAAGGACCTGCTCAAGCTCCTGACTGCATCTCCACTGTACTTCATGCCACGGTAGTGCTGAAATGTGTTTCTTTCAAAATCATTAAAGCCTGGCATTTCAGAGCTGGGCTCCAGGGAAAATGTCCCTGGCTCTCTGTGCCTTTCCTCCTCTATTCTGAAACATAGATGCTAAGCTTCAGTGCACCTTCCTGCTGGATTTTCAAACAACTCAGTGTTTTACAGGCTTCAGGATATTATAAATATTGGTGCTGTTCAGGCTCTTTTTTTACTTGCATTGTGCAACATCCTGTGTGTAGTAGGATGGAAATTTTTGCATTTTGTTGGGCTCCATCATTTCTTCCTTCATCATCTGCACCTGCACAGGCTTTCTCTTAACTCATATCTGAATAATTCCCCTGGAGTATTTTTGATGAGCTCTTCCAAATATCTTGAATTCAGACTGGGTAATAAATAGAGGACAGGGATGAGAAATGTCCTCTCTCGTCATGGTACTGCCCATGTTCTGTGTCTTTGCCACCTTTTGGAGAGAAACTCAGACAAAGCTGAAGGATGTGGCCAACAGCCTCTGCATGTCTAGACAGTCTGCATAGGTTTCCTTATCCAAAAAGGGTGAGTCAGAGACATTTGAAGGAAAATCTTGGGGTGAGCTTCTAGTTCCTTTCAGTAGCTCTTCAAGTCTCACCTTACCCTCAGTCTTCATCTCTTCGGATATTTCTTTGGATTGGAACCCTTAATTAATGGAAATTTTCAGCATTGTGCTTGCCACAGGGGACACCCTGTATGAGGTGAAGTGTTTCCTAATTCCATTTCAGATCAATTTATCTGGGAATTACTGGCAGCCACTTTTTCAACTGTGACCAGATTTATTTTACACCCCAGGAAAACTAATATTCTTTCACTTTGGAGAGGTGTTTGTTACCTAACTCCACTACTTGAGCTCTTTAATGTTCTCACATCGGACTAATAATAAATAAATAAATAAATAAATAAATAAATAAATTAGTAATAATAATAATAATAATAATAATAATAAGTAACCGCCATAAAAAGATTCAACTTTTTTCTTTAAGGCATAACTCTGTTCCACATGACTGGCTGTAACTGACTCAAGTTCTTTGAAAGTAATGGAATTACATTGCCAGCACAGCTCACTGGTCTGCCTCATTTTGCAAAATTCTCTTTTTAATGACTCTGAAGCTCACCATCTGTTGCTAGGATGTGGGAGCTCAGGATTGCAACCCAGCAGTCCCAATTCTAAGGTAAGCCCTGAAAGGACCCAACACTGAAACTGGCATCATGGGGCCAAGGATGTGGTCTGGGTTGTATGATCTGAGGCTTTCCCTGGAAGTGAAGCGGGATGTGGCATGACTAAGATCAGAGGGAAATATTTCCTGCAGTTCTGGTGGACAATATCCACCTGTATCCTCACCTCTGAGTTGCAGCAGCTCAAGAGTTCTCATGGAATGATTTATTGATCAATTGAGTGGACAGGGTTGTCCCTGCTTGTATGGATTTTAAGCACTCACAGAAAACAGGACCCTGTTAAGTCAACAATTCCACCTTCCTGGAGCAGAGTCCAGGTATTTATATCACAAAGTTCACAAGCAGATACCAGTAGATGTTGATAACATTATGGTGTTCGCTGGAAACAATGCATCACCTGTACCTGCTGATGCACATCAATATTTTCACCTCAAAACATCTTAAAATTAACAGCCAGGCTTTACAAGTACAAACTCCAGTGCCCCACACACGCACAATAAATGACTTCCAGAGCATTTGAATTTTTAACAAGAACACAGCTTTAACTGATTCCCCAGGCACAGAGGAATGAGAAATTCATTAGCCAGGCTGGGGACATTCCCCCACCACAACGTGCATGCCCTGAGAAAGGAGTCACATTTAGCACACTACAATTTACCTGCATGATTAACCAGCGATGCTGTTTTTGGATGTCTAATCAGATTATATTGGGTTAATGTACAATTTCCTAAGCAGGCCGACTGATAGATTGATCAAGGGTAGATGGGATCTGACAGCAGAATATTATGGCAGAATTCTTCCAGTGATGGATGAGCCCACCTTGACACAAACTCCAAAGCTTTGCCTCTTAGTAATAAATCTCAGCATGAAGTCATCTGTCTCTGACCTGAAGCTCGAAATCAACGACTCAGGATACTGAAGTTTCATCGTCTTTATGAACATTTAAGTTGGCTCAATGGCATAAATACACACCTCCTGCATTCAATCTCTTTAATAGTGGCAGGCCTTATAATGTTGTTTTTATTTTTATTTTTTTTCTGTTTTATAAAAGTTAGCGACTCATAACTGATTTTCTCACCAGCCAAGGAGATCGCTGCTAATAGATTACATTCTGCATGATGCTTAATGAGCCATGATTGGGAAAGGAGATGGGAAATGGCACTTTGGATTGATTTAGCAAGGATTCAGTGGAAGCAATGCCACGACTCCACAAATAGCAGTAGGTTTTACGTGGTGCCATAGGATTACATAACAGCCACCTCAGCTAAAACCTTCAAAACGCCTTGCTGGCTTGAGAGCTTCACTTGCATTTTCAAAAGCTAGGTGAAGTCAGATTCTGAAAAATATGCCTAGTTAACCAGAGTGCTATTTCAAGCAATGTTGTCAGTAACTTTCAGTAGGAAATTATTGTATAGACCTACAAACAACAAAAAAGATATTTTCCCCCAAGCCCACCTGAAACATCCTCTGTGTGATCTGGAACTGATAAAGTGGAGATAACTTATTCCTTGCTTGTAAACTGCATTATGCTCAGAATATATGATGGTGCAGTATGGTGCTCACAGTATCCAGAATAATAATCTCTTTTGCCTGGGTCTTAGTCCAAAACCACTCATGAGACTGTGGCCCTATTTCTTCATGGGATTTAAGCACCTAATTTTTATCAATTTCAGTAGGAGGTCAAGGTTAATTTCTTTTTGAGTGTTTGGGTGCACAAGTTCTCAGATCATGTTTACATGCATTCGTAGTGTAAAATTGTGAGGGTGTGTAATAGAAGCCTCCAAGCTCCCCATGCATGGTAGACATCCCGGGTACCCACAGCAGTTCTCTGAATTAATTTACTAATGCCTTCAAGTGACCTGCTGCAGGCATTCTCATCTGATGGAGTCAGGAAATGGGGTAGCTAATAGACCATTTTGGAGTGTTGTAAGATCACAGCAATTCCATATTTTAAGAGGTTAATATAATACTAATTGGGGCTTGGGTGAAGAGTTCATAAGACAGATGGACCCACATTAGTTTTGAGAATTTGAGCAGCCAGATTCTTAATCCATATTCACTACTGCTTGGGAATGTTTTTGCTCTTTAACTAAGAAGGAAAAGAAATATCAGGAGATTTCTGTAATTGTCAGCTTTTTCTGACTAACCTCCTTGACTGCATCTTCTGCGTTCATGATGGCTGATACAATACCAAAGTCATTGCAAATGAGAAAAATCAACTTGTAGGACAAAATTCACCTCCTGACTGACTCTGGCAGACCTAACTGCACCCTGAGATTTTATTTCTGCTAATATCAAAGTCCAGAAACTGACAAAGCTGTATTATCGTCAACCCCTGTAGTGAGGCTGGGAAAGTAGGAATAACAGTTAAGTTCGACCTGTGTGAATAATTCATAGGGAATAATTTATTTGATGAATTGACCTCCTTTTTTTTTTTTTTTTTTTTTAATCTGTTCATGGCCCTGTCCACAAGCAGCCTCTGGTTTTCTCTGTTCTGTTGTAACTCAGATTGAAAATATCTGCTGAATAATTTCTGAGGATAATTCTTGATCTGCAAATTTGTCCCTGAGCAGTTCACTGTGAACATTTACTATCTGAAATTCCCAGTGCTAGCTAGACACACAGATTTCATGGTGTTATTTCTGTTCCTTGTATAAAGGGCACATACATTCAAAACAGTGTGTTTTCCACTCTGACTATTGGTAGTTCTGAGTCCTTTAATGTAGTGTTAAGCCCTGCAAGTTGTGTATTTGATTGTAAGGTCCCATTTTTGATTCACGTGAGATAAATAATATGTACAATGAAAGGAAACTGTGCTTTTACTTCAGGGATTTTCCTATAAACCTGCAGTGCCTCCCAGTCAAATCCTCTAGCTGCTCAATGAGAAGACAAGGAAATCACCAAGGGGAACAAATTCAGGTGTTAAGGACAAATCTTAGGCACTGCTTGCATTGTCCTCCGTAAAATTCCCATAAGCAGGAGCTATCCTGACCCAGATCCTGCCTCACAAACACAGGAACAACACACACAGGGGATGTAGCACAATCCACAGGACATGTAGAGGACAGGGCAAGTGGCCCTGGCTGTCCTCCCCAGCTCTGGAGAGACACACAACCACCTTCACACCTCCCATCCTGTTTTGCACAGGATTTGGTGCTGAGCAGCTCCTCAGTTTCATTTGCAGCATGGTCACCTGTTTACTCACTGCACTCGTAAGGCTGCACATCGACTTTCAGAATCAGGAGAAGGAGAAAAAATGAGAGCAAGACAGAGTTAAAAGTTTCAGCCATAAAAGCTTTTGACACATCTTTCTGTCTCTTTCTGTCCAAGTAATCAATCTTCTAAGTTTCCAGGAGTGGCTGAGATTTTTAAAAACAGCTGTAATCTGTGGTCATTGATGGTGGAGTAGATTGTTTGCCAAACTATTACCATAACTGTCAACCGAAATCAGAAAAATAATCTCATTTTGCTGGACAGATGCCTTTCCTGCATTATTGATATAGTCACTCCAGAGTAATAGAGAAATATAAAGCATTGTTCTATTTACAAAAGGAGATTGGCCAAGTCCTTGAGAGTGAGCGGGAGGGACAGGCACTTAAAGGAAGTGAGATATAGTCAACTCAGTAAAAGTTATGTGTCAGGGTCATGTGGCCTCCATAGTCAGCAGTAGAATCTCAGTTTTCAATAGCTTTTCCTCTCCTTTCTCACTTTCCGATTTAGCTCCAGAGCTTAATCTCTGACTAAATGAGCTTTCCAGGGTTTTAATGCAGCACCATGGAATCTACACAGCTTTTCCCCCTTTCCACCTCCCCTCTGGCTGCCAGCATGACAACCCCAAATGCATCTCTGGGACTGCTGCATTTCCAAAATTTACAAAAACTCTGCATGTTCCCCAGTGTTCCCCAGTTCCTTGGGAGCAAGGATAAATCAGGTCAGCTCTGCACATTATAATACAATACAAGAGAATTTTGTCTGCTTGCCACCGAGATGTCTCTGAAAGCACTTTGCAAGGCAATGCACTAAATATGAGCGTCGCAGCAAATCTTCAGGCAGATGGAGCAGCCAGCCTGCATTTAGCCATAGCGCCCACAGAGTCTTTTGCTGTTACAAATGTTTGTATATAGAGAGGGGCCCAATTTTGCATTGGAATCTGCTACAGTGAACCCATAACCCCGAGTTCCCCATTTATAGCACAAATGAATAAATATCTATACAGTCAGAGGACTGGAGGTGGGACTGGAGCTTCTATTTTCATTTGAACACCATGCAGGGGTCAGGCACAGTGAGAGTCCCGTGATCAGCTGAGGACAGGCTCTGGGAGATATGTGGTCTCCTGTCCTTTTTTTTCTTTCTTTCCTTTTTTTTTTTTTCCCTAAATTTTAAAATTGTTTCACATTTCACTTCAGGAGAAAGTTTCTTTTCTCATCAGCGTTTTGAAAACATTTTGAAAATTTTAATTTTTTTTTGGTGGGGGGAGCAGGAGTTATCTATAGATGTAGTCCTCCATTTAACTTGAAAAGATAAATTAGCTTTCACAAAATGAGAGCAGTTTTTAGCTTATTCTTGTTCAAAACCAGATATATGAGCTGCTAGCCTCATTTTGGTATCAACAAAAGAACTTTTCGGCAGCTTAATGCTTTGAGGCAACACATGGCTTTTTTCTTTTTTTCTTGCAACAAAAACATACAGATGCAATCTTTGTCTCAGTAGAAAAAAGATGGAAATAAAAATCATTTCATCAAATTTCGTGTAATGAGAATTATTGTCATACTATAAAAATAATTTAAATAACAACAACAACTAAATTGCTTTTACCCCAGTTTTACTGAAACGCCTACAAAAGAGCCATTCTAGGGAAGCAAATGGGTGGTCTGGTCTGAAGTGTGAAAATCAACAATACACAGAAAAAAGCAGGGTTAATTGAAGGACTAATTCATGCTGGGTGACCACCAGCCAAACAATAGCTCGGACCCATCACACTGACTAAAATAATTGTAGCTTTCAAATAAGAAAAAAAAAAATGTGAGGAAAATGCCTGACTGTCTTCATGCAGAAGGATGAAGACAGTCTGAAAACAGATGAAGAACAGTCTGTGGTCAGGAAATGAATGAATAAAGTGTCCTTTGCACCATGTTTGTCGTGACTCTTCTGCTCTGGAGCTGTTGTACTCTGGTTAGCGAGATGTTCCGAATCCATTAACGTGTGTTGTGGACAAGAGGTTTGACCCAACCCCTCACACATCACACCCCTAAGTCCTCCAGCTCACACCCACCTGCAGCACACACACAAGCACACACCAAGCCCCACAGTGGTTTTAATTGAAAAGCATAAATTTGGTCTGCTAAATCTATTAACGATTTGTTTTAATTAGGAACCCAGCTGCTTCCTGAGATTCTGTAGTCTGGGTTTCAGAACTTTAACCACACCAAAAATGAGTCTCAAGTGAGCTGCTTCAAGTCTTTCAGCTCAGTGTTTTTACAGATTTGTTGGAAGGGAGATGTTTTGAAAAGTTTCCACAGTGTGCCCATCACCCTTCTTCTCAGTCCTCAGATGATACTGATTCAGGGAGGGTAAAACCAGACCTCCTTCTATTCAAGCGCTTCTAAAATCCAGATGAAATTTGCCTCTCCTTACAGAGAGCAGATAACATCCACTGCCCATCATAAATATAATTTCCAGAGAGACAAATATGGGAGCAAATTAAAACACATTTAAGACTTAAGGACTCTATATAGGAACTTGGAGAAGCCAGGCAAGAAATGTTGTCTTTTCTTGGAACATTTAACAGGTCACACACTAGTGAATTTCTGGGCACTGGGGCACTCACTCCTGCTAGGTTTGCATTGCCACTACTGCCCAGAGGAAAAGCATTGGCTTTTGGCTGATCCTTTTGCGGACCTGTGACAATTTGAAAAGCCTTTTCAAGTCAGTGGCAAAGATACTTTTCCAGCTTCCCCTTTCCTTTCTGGGGGCGCCAGTCTGTGCCAAGAGGGAGTCATTTGTGTGCTTGTAGGAAACGCTCAGTGGGAAAATGGAGAGGAATTGTTGTTTGTGCATTTACAGCTCCAGAAGGCATCAGCCTTTCCCTGAAATTACCTGACAGAAACACACACGTCTGCCAGTACATGGTCACTAAACTCCAGGTGTCCTCCTGAGGACCCAGACAGAGCACACACAGTTAAAATTCAGCATACACCATTTCATTTTTGGTTTTTTTTATTAATGATCCACTGTTCATGTTTCTACCCTTGCTACAAGATCCAGCCACTGTCCAGGTGGAAATGACAGTCATGAGGTTCAGTGAGATATGTACATAACCTCTTCCACCTTCACTGATTTCTCTTGGCTTGTCTGCCTTACTTTCTTTTGTTTTTTTTTTTCTTCTTGTGTGTGAAACTATCTTTTATGACTCATTTTTTTTTTTAAATCCAGCTAATACCTGTTTCAGAGATGGGTGTCCATATAACTATCCAAGGCTCCAGTCCATGAAAATGCCCTAAGAGAAGAAAGGAAAACAAAGTGAAGTGAGGTAAAAATCCATGTCGTCAGGATACCAGAGCCCTGATTTCAACCATGGTCACCATTCCTCATAGACTAATGTTGGCTTTGCTCCTTTTAGATGTCCAGGATGATTTTCTCAATATCTAGGAGTGGAGAAGAATTAGATTTCTAATTGCCCTTTTTTAATCCAGCCAAGAGGTGAAAGCTGGTGTAGGTTATGTTTCTCTTCAGCTTCGATTCAGCCACTCAGAAAAACTTTTCAAATAGCTCAACTCTTGACCACATTAGTTTATTCTATCAACCAAGTTTTGATTCACTGATAATAAACACATCAGTATAACTCTTGGATGTGCTCATTAATAATAAACAGAAAACTAAGCTCACAATGAAGCTGGTCAGAGAATGGGATATTTTTTCTACAAAAAAAATTATTGTTGATGAAGTATAAAAACTAGATGAACTATTTTCATATGTGCCATTTAACATTTCTTCAAACTAATGAAAATTCCATCTCCTTCCAACAGGAGGGGACATCTCAAAGTCTGAATTTCCCCCATATAACAAATCCATGCAGACACAAAGCAGACAATAAATTCCTGGACTTTGCAAAGTTCCCTTAACCAGATATAAGGACACAAATTTAAGGTTTTTCTGTCCCATTTTTTCATGATTCTTTGATGATGTCTTTTGTTTTCCTCTGCTTCTGCCATCATGATATTCTATGAAATTCAGACTGCATTAAAAGTATCTTGTCTGTACACAAGAAAATGGGAGCTTGAAATCTGAACATTACATGAGGAACCCATCAATAATCCTCCTCTACTACATACTTAGCTACTTTTTTAAAATTATGCTACCTCATTATATTTAAACCAATCTTATGCTTTGGGGTAGAAGGATATGCTTTTGATTTATATATATATATGAATGTTGCATTCCTCTTTAAGGTATGACTTAATTTTCCCAAGTCTAGCCTAAAATTTTCAAAATGTGGATGATTTTTTTAAAATTTATTTTTATTTGACATTTAAAATTCTTCAGCAAATAACAGGAAAAATTCCAGCAGGAGTCTTGTTATCTCCTCTTCCTTTCCATTTGAGTTGGATCTTGCATTGCAAGAGTTACAGCATTAAGAATTAAATTTAGAGCTCACACAGGTTTTCTTGGGCAGGGAGGGAAAGGGTTTGTAAGGAGAAAGTTTTTCCTAGTGCCACTAATGAGAAATTTCCTAGTGAGTTGGGACTTTCTGAACACCTCCTTTGCATAGACACAACCATAAACCAATATCTGTAGGTGCTTCACTTACAAAAACCCTCTGGTTTTAGAGTGCTGTGAGGGAGACTCCTCCTCCCATTTCTGCCTGTGCAGCTGAGTGATTTCCTCCTGCTAACATCCCCCTTTCCCCCTTCTCCCAAGGGACTGCTCAGTCCCCTGAAGTCTTTTTTGGCTTGTTTACTAAATCTTCAGTCTGCTCACTCAGGATTAAGGACACTCAACTTAGGTATGATCCTCCACCATGTGCTTTGGTTCCAGGGTTGACTCATAAGTAGAAGAGTCCTTAAGCCTCAACAAGCAGATTGAAAACTCAGTAAACAAGCTGAAGAAGAGAAACTCAAGATAAGAAGTCCAAGTCTCCTGCCACAGAGGCATGAGAAGCACTTTATATAGTATTTTGTTGCAAAGAGTTTTTCAGTGACTTTGTAATGATTTATAGGTTGCCTTTTGTATTTTTTATTATTTTCACTCCTCCCACAACCCTTACAAGTCTAAGCTGAGTTTATTGTGGACCCATTTGTCCACATTTAGCTCAATAATTTTCTCATTTAAATACTGAGAAGCAGTATGCAGAATTGCTTGTTTTTCTAAAAAAGAACAAATGCCAAAGAACTTTAAGTAATTTCTTTTTTAAAAATGTGTTTCTGCAACCTAGCAATATAAATGTTCTGGAGGTATATTGGATATAAACTTACATAATCTTGGGTATATTTAAAAGTTTCCATGGAAACCATTTCTTTGTCAAAAGAACAACATTGCTCTGTGCTATTTGTAACCCACACCTAGCACTGTCCAGCTCAGTATGGAAACCAGGAGGTGACTCTGATGTCAGTAAAACAGTGGTCTTGTCTGGTGTTAGCTTTTTAGCCAGAGCAGAATGTGCCAAGTAGCATTTCTGCATTATCCATACATGAAAACAGCAACAGTGAAAGAGTTGAGGCAATCTGACCCCTGGAAACAACCAAATGCAGAGACACCTGCCTTCCCTGACAGGGGCCCTTCTGGTTATGTTAAGTACTTCTGTAAGAGGGAGTGAGAGTGCCAGGTCTCAGTTCTCCTCAAGCAAGGATATTTGTTTTGCATGCTGCAGGTTTTCCCTCCAGAATAAGCTGCTCTTCTAATGAGCACTGTTTTGACAGCAGCATTGCAGCTTGCCAGGAGCTGCTCCCAATGCAGCATGTCTGTCTGTGCATCTGCAAAGGTGTCTGCAGACTTCCAGCACTGATTCTCACACCGTTCCTCATGCCCTCTTTTATCCAATTTTTCATGACAAATCGGGAGGGGGAAAGGAAAGGGCAAACAAGTCCACTGTGACCTTCCTCCTGCCTCCGGAAACACTCCAGCCTACAGGGGCAGGGAGGTGGAGCTGGGTTTCTAGCTGTCAGCAGCTGGGAGTCAACAGCAGCCCATCTTATCCACTTCAGAAATGTGCCCTAGCTGATTGGACAAATATTTCCTATTTACCAGCTTCTCCCCCCTCCTGGATAATTCTAGGGTTAATCCACCACACCACCTCCTCAGCCCAGCCCCGTGATATTGACACTTAAGAAACACAGGGCTGTTTATATTTCATTGGAGAGCTCATACTATCAATTTTCACATTAGTGAGTCCAGCTATTGCTCTCTTCTATCGGGATCTATTGAGTGGTGGCAGTAGAGATATCCGCTGTAGTGAAGGAAAAAAAAATACTTAGCTGTCTGATGAAATGTTTTAAATGCATAGGGTTCACCTTGGGGTTGGCTGCTGCTCAGATTTTATCCATTAATAACACGCAGGGCTGCCACACTACTCTCCAGGGCTGATAGGAAAAATAGTACCACTTACAGATCCCCTGGTTTGCCTCGGGGAGAGTGCACCAAATGCAGCACATATCATACATTTTGGAGCTGAAATTTACTCCACAAGAAGAAAAAAAAAAACCCAAAACCTAACAAACAAACCACCCCCCCAACATTCTCTACATTAAAAAACAAAACCAACAAACAAACCGCCCCACCCCCAAACATTCTCTATATTAAAAAACAAAACCCAACCCTATTCCTGAAATACAGACAAAGAGAAGTTACCACGTAGGCCAGTAGTTGCAGACCTCAAGTGCTTTACTTATGCTATGAAATGCCTCTGGGCAAAACAGGGGCAAGATTTCAGTGTAAACGGCCTTTTTTAGCTTACTGCTCTGCAGGTTGACATTTCACCCAGCAGGGAGAAGAATCTGAATTGTTACAAGGAACCAAGCAGTAAAGAGTAGGCTCTTGGTAAGTCATAATCTTTCCAGCAAGAAAGTCTCATTTATTTATATTTTTCTTTTTCTTTTTTTTTTTTTCTTTTTCCTACCCCTGAAACAATTCACAGGAAAATGATCATCAGAATAAGAATTGTTAACTGATTAGATTATTGTCAGCATTCGGTACAAGACCATCGCCAGACGCTCAAGGGTAAGTATTATTTTCATCTACTGATGAGGCTAAGAAATGATTGTGCACCCAATTCCCTGTACATTAATGATCTGAAGATATTTGGGTTGGATTTCATTGTTTTCCCCTCTCTTTCAAAGTGAGCCACAGAGCTCTTTGCTGCCAGGAAGTGTTATTTAAGAATATGAGCTTCTTTTGTAAAGGGAAGGGCATAATTAGATGTTAAGAACTGATTATTGCATTGTTCTCCACAGAGATTTCCAAAAGGAACAGCATTTGAAGAAAGAAGGGAAAGTATGCATTGTGCTTGGAAAGTGAGAGATATCTGCCTTAAACATTCTCTGGCTCCATATCTGATAACTTTACAGGAGATGTAACCCAAGTTCCAACTGCACATTGCCTGCGAGGAACCCACTGATCAACTGTACCTGTTGTAAGACTAGGGCTCCCACCAAAAGACCTGAAAAAAAACCCATCTCCTCCAGCAGAAATCACTTGGAATAGAAAAACATGGGGCTATCTTTTTTTTTTTTAAGGACATGAAACAAGCTGAACTTGTGCCTACACACTGCTGTTTCCTGCTATTCCAGCCCCAGGGAGCTGACACACCTCATGCTTCCTCCTCTAGGCACTCAGAGGAGCAAGAGGTTTCTCTCAGGCAGCTCTCAGAGAAACATTCATAAGAAATAAGCTCTCCTGAGAAGAACAGGACTCATCCAGCTCACCCAGACTCTAAGGCACTAAATGTGGGGCAGACCGTAGGCACTTATCCATGGTGCACACAGAGATTCAGGCTTTAGGCTGATATCCTCTAGGAACCTCCCTACTCTGTGCCACACTACACAGAATAGATGCTCTCTAGGTGCCATCTCCCCAAAAAGTGTTAAAAGTCAAGCAGACAAACTTCATGCTTTTTTCTGGGGGCTCCTAGCACAGTCTCTGGCAGATTCGTCAAAGGGAACAGCCAACAGACCTTTAGCTGCTGCTTGACCATTTGATTTTCAGCAGTGGCAGCTGGGAGGGGATGCCCACCTGACCTGAGCATTTGCTTTATTACTCTTCTCACCAAGTGAGGACTGCTTCAGCTTTGCTTAACACCTCTTGAGGCCAGAGAGACGCCACCTTCTCAAAGCTGCCTCTTTCTGCTGCTGCTTCTTCCTCCTCAGCTTTCATTATGTATCATGTAGGATATGGACTCCTCTAAAACACACCTTAAAACTCTGGTTCCTACCAGGAAAACCCCAGCAGAACCTCAACCCCTGTACTGGCCTGTTTTCCCCCCACTGATGGAGTTTACAGAAGTTTTGATGAGCTGGGAAATGCTGCATTTTTAAACAATTGTACTTCTTTCTAGCAGTACCCAAGGAATTTTGCCTCTCTTTCTAGGAAAGAAAATAGGAGTCAGTGTTACACATTACTCACAGTATCCTCACCATTTTCCAAGGTTGCTTGAGGTATTTAATTATTAATGTATTTAAGGCCCATTTTAAAGCTCATTTAGATAAAATTTTCTAACTAGTCTTATCAGAAATTTGCTCTAAAACCTCTTGGATGTTAATAGTAAAAAAAGTTCTAATCCTCAAAATATAATTTATATGAAACAGAAATGTAAACCATACCCTGTAGTACCTAAATATTTGCATCTAATCTGCATAAGCAAGCACAGAGAAAAGGTGTGAGAGCATCTCAGCATTTCTGACCTCAGGTAAAAGCATTTTCATAGCCCAGTCATGTTTTTATAGCCCTTTATAGCATTTTTCCCTGCCCTATATTTTTTTTTTTTTTGGTCTACATGGGACCACAGATTCACCTGGATTAAAAAAAAATATAACCCAGTACATAGAATAAATAAAACATTTTCACATTTTACCATACTTTGTCAAAAATAGGCTTCTTTATGGCCAGGCAAGTTCTTGGGACCAAAGTCTGAGCTGAAGTCACCACATCTTTGGAGACAAGTGTCACTGTTGTTTTGTTTTTTTTTTTTAAATCTGCAATAGCAGCCTTTAGCTGTATCACAATTAACACACTCTGTGTGCCAAACTGTAATGAACTTGTCTGTTCTCTCTGGACCTGCTTGCAGTCTGAGGTGAGAACTAATGAATTGTCAGGGCCACAGGAGGAGGACAAGGACGTGGAAGCAGAGGGGAAGGAATAGGAGTACAAACATCTGCGTGTAGAGGACAAAGCTCCTCACACTCTCCCAGGTTATGCAGCCACTTTGTAAGCATTTGGCAGCTGAGCCATCCCTTTCCTTGCAATCACTCTGTTTACTTAGGAGCAAACCCAAATTCAGTTTGCACCAGAGTTTGTTTGAACACATCCCTTCACTTCATTGTTGTGATTCGGGATTTTTAAATTTCTTTTCTCTTTCTTTCTATGCGTCTTCATCCTTCATGGTTGATTTGGATTATGATGTAAACTAAGCGAACATGACACAGCTGCTCTCTCCAATAACTAAGGAGATGCCGGCTGCCACTCACCCCGGCACTTTGGTGGTTCACAGCAGGGCAGGTGGGCTGATGGGGGCCCTCTCTTTGGCATCTGTCTATGCCATCCTCATGCCGTTTGCTGAGACAAAACCAGTGATGTTAGCAGCATATGGGCAGCCAGAACAGGGGTCATTTACCTTATTTGCCAACAAAGTAAAGGACAAGGCCCAGTGGAACTGGGATATATGGAGATGAGCTGGCAGAACGGTGGCAGAAGAGGAAACCACAGGCAGGAAGGATCCCAGGAGTCACCTCTGCCCATAAGTCCCTTTCCCCGGACATGTCTCTGAGCTTTGTATGGATTATTTGATTCTAGGTTCTGTGAGTTTTGATCAGCTGAGCTAGCTTTTCCAAACTGAACTCATCTGGACACCCCACCTCAGATACAAAGCCTGACTCCAAACCTCACTGAAAGCTGAGAAAGATTTTGTTGACAATCAAATTCATGTTACAGCTAACAGAAAATAAATCACTTCCATCTGCATGCTCTTGGACTAATAAAGGCTTGGTCTGAAACCAGAGGAGCCAAGAACCTGTCAGGGATCCAACCTAATTGTATATCTAACCTGACCAGAAGTAAGAATATTTGGAAACCTCTCAAGTAGATTGTTCTTCTTAACTTACCAGGACAAGCCACACACCAACAGCTTGCACAGTCTGACTTCTGCAAACAAAAGCAGTCTGGATAATTTTGGAGAAGACACTGAACATTCAAACTTCCAGGTTAGCTGTCTCTGTTTGCTGCCAGGAAAGAAAAAAAAATAAAATTAGGCATTTTTTTCCTTCAGAGTAGTACCTCTAGGCACAAGGTTACAGCACTGGGCATGTTTTAACGTATAGGCTGTGCTGAAACAGAGAACTTGAGGAAGATGCTTAGTGAAGAAAAATAGCTCTGAATAGAGTGATGTCTGCAGAAACCAGGGATGACAAATCTACTGTAATATGAAAACTTATGCATATGGCATTGTAAATTTAAAAGGTGCCCTGCCTAGCAGACATAGCTCAGATATTTATTAAGACTCAGATTCATGGAAAATATCCCCCTTTTTGTTAGCAATTTTTGCCTGCAAAATTAAACTCACTTGTGTGTGCTCTCATAATATGCAAGTATTCTTCAAAATTGCTACTTCTCTTTCCATGTCTATAGCAATGCTTACCTAAGTCTCCATCCTCTTTTCAAAGTATCACTTATAGTATCTGAGAACCTATATATTTTTATAAAACCCTTCATTTTGGTAGTTCACTATTTGCTGAAATTGTCTGGGAATTATAGGATCAGAGGGTGTTATTTCTATCTGATAATTTTACAAAAATCTTTACATTTGAAAAAATGTTTGGGGTTTTTGTGTGATTATTATAAAAAATAAGGTTCAAAATTGAGAAATTTTGATTTTATATCTTGCTCAACCTTAAATAAATATAATCCCCTAAAAATATTATCAGACTTTTTAGTATTTTGTCAGTGATATCAGAAATATACATTAAAATGCATGCTTCAATCCATGACCATGTGGCTCTACCTCTTGATTGAGTAAAATGTTTACCAAAAAGCTCGAGTGTTTTAAAAAAATGAGCAGAGTTGTATCTATGTATGAAAAGTAAAAATGTTGTAAATAAGGGAGTTGGCTTTTTTTTTTCTCTCTCACAGTTTCAAGCTCCACTTTCTAACTTAAATGCATAAAGATTTTTTTTTTTTGTCAGCTTCAGTGCAGAGAAACATTAAAATTCATCTCACCCCAAACCTTTGTCGGGAAAAAAAGATGTTAAATATCAGCAAATGGATCTGATAAGCTGCAGACTATTTCTGCTGTCAGAGAATGACTGTAGGACAAAAACACATGTTCAGGATTTGACATCCCTTGGCATCTTGTAAATAGCCTGCATGAATCCACACCTAAAAACTGCCAACACAAGCAAAATTGTGCCCAAGTTTCTTGTAAGTTAAGCAAGCAAAGCAGAGACATGAAACGTGGTTGGATTGAATATAGAAACCTAAAGACCCCCAAAAATGACCTTGAGATCATTTTAGCGAAAGATCTTCTCGGCACTTTTGCAGTGCCAGCCTGATTTTCTCTGTATAAAGAGCTCTGTGTGTGTGTGGATGGGTGAATGTGCAGGACTGCGTGATAAACACGTTATTAGGGGAAAAAAACAATAACTTTCCATAGAAGAAAGATAAGAAAAAAGAACTGCTGAGTAATACAAAAATAAACCCTTCCTTTTTATTTTTTAACTTTTTTCTTTTTACTGGTTTTTTATTATTATTATTTTTTTTAATTTTATTTTTAGGATTCCTTCCTTAGAAGAAATGAGAAGTAATCCCTTGGCTAGTTTTCTTCTACCTTAACTCCAGCCCCTCACTGAAAATAAAAACTTTTTTCTGATTTGTGATTCAAAGGACATCTCTTCCCTGTCTGGATGGCAAATTATTTTCTCCCTTTTCTGTAAAAAAACCAACAAAAACAACAGTTGAAGGGTTACAAAGAAGGAAAGGAGGGATATTTAGAAAGATGAAGAGGAAATCTGTTTCAAGAACCAATTTCTTCTGATACAACATCAGAGTTTGTGCCACAGATGCAGGAAGAGATTACTTCCCTTCTTTTCCCCAGTCCCCCTTTTTATCAATCTCTCAGTTCTTTTCAGAGATGTTGGTCTTCCTTTCTTGGATTCAGGTTTGCCCACTACCAGCAGGATATGTCAAATCTTCTGGATTGAATGGAGAAACCATTTTTTCCTGAAAGCTTGGGGATTGCCTCAGTATTTGAGGGATGGATTATTCAGGAGACTATCACAGCATTAGTGGCATCTGCTGGAAGGGAAATCCACACTGTGGTGGGAGATGCCACAGTCATGCTTATCCCAGTCACCTAAATGGGAACACATTCCAAACTTTCTCTGGGTGAATACTATTTTTGGGTGTCCTCTATAAAAGATCAACATCGCTCTGGTCTGTGCTGGCTTTAATTTGGAATTCAGGACCGAAAAGGACCACGAGGATGGTCCTACCCTCAGTGTAGCTGGGACCATAGTGCAAACACACATGGGCACCAGGCTTTTTCCCACCTGAAAATTGAGAAGGGAAATGGGATGGGGTCTGTGTAGCTGGGGAAGGTTATGGAGGAGTCAAGCGCTGTGTGCCAGGACATGGTCGGGCTGGGATCCGGAAAGAGATTCTCTCCAGAGGACATTAACAGCCGGCAGCATGCCTCCTCCCCTCCTCTTCCTCTGAAGCACCCCTGGAGTCAGGATGCTGGCTTTAATGACTCAGTAGTCTGCTTGGCTGTGGCAGATCTTGTATTTCTGGAGAGAATCAATATAAACGCTTTCTTTTGTATTTCCTTATTTTTTTCCCCTTACCCATTGTAGTGCCTCTTATTTCACTGTCTGTTGTCTGTCCCCAGCACCAAAGGAAACTGTGATCCCTAATTCCCAGTGCTCCCCAGCCTGCTATAAAACTGCTCAATGTGAAACGTAATATGCAAAAGAAAAAAAAAAAAAATCCCTTTTTTTTTTTTTCCCCCCCTCCTTTTTGGCAGGCTCTGGAAAAGGCCTGTTTCCTGGCAGGAGGAAAAGCCAGCCTTGGCTTCAAGCAGCCACTGACAATTCCCAGCATATGGTAAGAGAGGGAGCTTCCGCCTACCCCATCAGGTAAGTGCCATCTTCCTTACTACAGCAATGATCGATGTCACGCTTGGAGAGCGCTGGCTACTGGGAGAGGAGCCAAGCGGCCAACTGGCCAGTACAAGGGAACAGGTCAGGGTGGACAAGGCCTCTGGGTGAGGAAAGCATGCTAGCATAAGCATGCAACCAGGAAACGTGGTGTCTTAGTGCACCGTCATCTGCCTTGGCTTTTTGGCTCCGCACCGAGTTCGAAAGGCTTAATTTGCTTACGCTCACACTTGGGTTTAAGTGCTTTCCAAGGGTGGATTGGAGCTTTTTTGCATGTGCCTTTCAGCATAGTTTGTGTGCTATTCTCCCTCTCCTTTTTTGTTTATTTTTTTCATTTTCTCTTCCAGTGTCAATTCATGCTGTTCTCATAACAAGCTTTTCTTAGAAGAACTGATCCCACATCCTTTCCAGCTCTGCTCATTGACTCCATGTTATTTTGGAGCAGTCCACCACAGTACCAAGCACTAAGGAAGCTTCCTTAGTGTAGCCCAAATTTTGCCCTGTTTAGTCCTGTGCAGTGATTCAGCCCTACTTTGACCTCAGGATCTCCTTCTCCAACCCCATCTCGCACCATGCTCCATCTTGCAGTGTCGCAGGAAGGTTTGGAAATGTCAGAGCTGCAGAGCTGTGCACAGCTGCAGTGTGCCTGGGAAGGGGACAAGGCCTTGTGCCAGGATCCCACCCTCCCTATAGGGCCCATGGCACAAGGGAGTGGGCAAAGAGTGGGTGCTAGGCCCCCTTGGTCTTTCCATGAGATGAGCTCTGTCTCTGCAAGGCAGGTCTCTCCCCAGGCTCCTAGTGCAGATAAACACCTTCCAAGTCCCACTGAGCCATTAAGACCAGTTCCTCAGCTGTAAATCTAAGCAACTCCATAACATTTTTTTCCTCTCACCTGAGCCCTGACCTGGAGGGACCAGATCTTTGGAGAGAGGGTAATTCATTCTCCATGCTCACTCAATCCGTAGACCCTCAGCCAAGGATGCTGATTATTGCTAACTGGGGTGCTGTTTTTTATCGTCCTGGCAGGGCTGAGAGAGTCATAACTTATTTCACATTGAGCTCTGAATAGCCACTGCCTGGTAGGAAGTTTTGGTGAAGACCAAACCCATTTTATCCTATGGAGGACGGTGCACTTTGCAGCTCATTCTCCAACACAGAAATAAACTGTCAGTGGCTTCTCTTCTGGCACAGATTGATCTAATACAACTGCCTCAGCGCACACTGCTTGTGCAGACAGTTCCAGTGCACATTACTGTCATTTCTGATGCCCTAAAAGCTGCTGCCTTCTCCCTCCATGCTCTTAAATGCCTTAAATGCTCTTAGAAAGTGAGGTGACACTTTTACGGGTGATGGGGCAAGGGTCACAAGCTGAAACTTTGCATGCCAAGAGATGCAAACAGCAGATTCCCATCTCTAGGAGGGAAGCAGGATCTGATTTCCTTTGTCAGTAGGTTCATTCTTTGTGCCACATAATTACAGATAAACAAAAAGAAACACACAACATGCCTTGAATTAAATCCAGAGTTTTCTGATTGCCACATTAATGGGAGAAAGGTTATCCCAAGCAAGTGCATCTCTGACTGCTCTAGGAAATCAAGCTGCAATGGGAAGTATAAAGTAGGGGCTTACTCTCGAGAATCTATTGTAGAAAATCTGAGCTGAGACATAGCTTTGCCAGTCAATGCCTGACTGCCATCATTGACCAAAAGTGTTACAGGACAGTACACGAGGAGTGGAGCCATGTTCCTAAGTTTATTCACCTAAACTATCAGCCAGCAATGGGTGCTGATCAGCAGAACAACTACTGCAACTCATTTTCAGATGTCGTTGTTCATGGTGAACTGATTTTGTTCTCTTGCGCTGGAAATATATGGGTGTTCATGCTGCAGAGGTATTTTAAAATGTTGATCAAAATCCAGAATATTAAAGTAAATGCTACAGGTAGACCACTGTTTCAATCCCAAAATTCTGGGTAAAATGTCTGTTTTAGAAAAACTACCATATAATATTGCATTTTTTTTCCCAGATTTTTTTAAGTGGGTTTCAATCTTTAATTATAAGGTCTTTCCCTTTTATATAATTTGTTTGTTTTATGCTATGATACACAAATCAAAATGTTATATACCATGAAAAGCAGCATATTTTGATCCAGGAAAATAATAAATATATTATAATTTTATAGTGTTATAATCATCCTTTTAGTTTTTATATAAACTAAATAAGATAAATATTTCCAGAATTACATTTTTAATGTACTGCTAATACTATTGGCACAACACGAAACATTTACTAATAAACTGGAAAAGAAAAGGTTAGTATTTAAACAAGCAAATTCCATCCCATCATGTTTCTACACAAAATATCCACTTAGCCTAATTAACTACAGCTCCTGAGCATCGGTGAATGGATTTTCACATTTAACAAGTTCCATGGAGTTCAGCAAGAATGATTATTTCTTTTGAATAGTCATGCTTAAAGAATATTGTTGCCCATCATACGGGATTCATTACTGCTCAGTTTCAAGAGTCTGTCATCCACAGAAGGAGCAGGAATGATTCCATATGACTTAGGTGACAAATCATAAAACATAAAAAATGAATAGCTAACAGCTGTCTGGACTTTTCCTGCTGCAAACAGTTTCCTTCAAGTTGATATTTCCTCATGCTCCTAATTTTCCAAAGAAGACAATCCAGATGTTCCAGCTGCACAGGACAGGTATCTCCATTGCAACCAGCATCTACAGAGAGATCACCAAAGGGCTTCTCTGCTTTCCTCTTCTTCCCCTTGTCTATTCTCTTTTCTTTTTTTTTAATTTTTTTTTTTTTAGCTTTTTATTTCTCTTCAGCAAGAGTAAAACTTGAGCATGACCAGGTGTTTTCACTTCAGAGGCTCCAATGGCAACAACAACTCCAGTGCTTTGGAAGCTAACAAATTTGTTGTGTCACAATTGATAATCAACTCTAGTAAAAGAATGTCCAAATCAATTGAGCTTTAGCAAGGGCAAACTGACTGGACACAGCCAGACTCCCAGCAAAAGTAGGCCAAGCTTGATAAATTTGCCCTTATTATAGCTATTGATGTTTAAATTTCTTCAGGGATGTTGTTACATGGGTGCCTAGTGGTGACAGAGGTACGATGACCTCCTTCGATCCTTAATCTACACCTGTTAGTTGGCTCCCTAGTTGCTTGTGAGTATACTCAAGCTTAAAGGTTAACAAAAGAAAAACAGGCCAAGTTTACGCGACTGCAGCAACGGATCAATGCAGAGTAAATAACCTTCTCTGTCTTATTTCCCCAAGCATTATTGATCCGAGTTCTTTGTTCTTTGTCATGTTTCTGTCTTCTAATCCCAGGGGACGCTAAACGATCGGCTCATATTGGACATGTTAACTGGCACATTATGACAGCTACCATTTTGTCACTCAATGTGGTGCTATATATAAACAACCCTCAGTTCAGGGGGTTCTGAGCTGCTCTCTCCAAAACAGTCTCCCACACCTGCTTTTTTCTTTTGGCTTCCTTTGTCTGCTCACCCCTGCCCCTTAGGTATTTTATCTAGAGGTCTGCCATAACACTAACCATTTTTTCTTTTATTATTATTATTAATTATGCTCCTAAAATTTCCCCATCCTTAAAGATGGACAATAACCCAACAGTTAAAAAAAATAGACACTTTTGCAGCATTCAGTGCACGGCAGGAGTTTCAGGCAGCAGCAAATGCTGGTATCAATTCTGACCTGTCGGGGCTTGTTGTTTTTTATTTAAGAACAGAAGCCCTTTCCTTTCATTATCAAGGTTACATTTAAAGAATATTGTGCTTTCCTAAGTGTTCTCAATGGATTTCTATGGGATATTACAGATATCACTCTATCCACACTGAGCCCAGCCTCTGTCTTTCAGTTGAGTGGATGCTCCAAGTATCTTAACGGCTCTATAAACTTGCAGATTTGTGGTGGAAGTCTCTGTTCACTGGGAGACTATTGGATTTCTAACAAAATTAATTGGATTTCCTTCCTTCTGAATGCTCCCTCTACATGCCTATCTCTGAATAAAGACTTGCCAATACTAACTCCCGGAATTATACAGAAGAAAAAAAGGGGGAAAAAAGAAAAGACATGAACTTGGAAGGCATGGCAACCTACTATTGCTTATTTAGCCTTCCTCACACTTTATCTAGGGCACAGAAAAAGCCTATTCTAAAAGAAAAACCTTTTCCCTTCTGTGTCAAAAAAACTCCCAGCAAGGGATCCAATCACTGGAGGAAGTGTTGCGTGCCTTTCTGTCACGGTGAGGAAGAGTCCATTGGCTGAATAGTGTCATATGGATTTAGGACTCCAAAATTCATAAGGCATTTCTGGGTCTGTCTGGCACTTAATGGACAGCTCATGCTGTCCATAGAGGGAGTAGGACTACATTTGAAACCCAAAAAGAGGATTGATAGTCAGAAGGTAAATTCTTGCCTGCTTCCCCATGTATAGCATTTCACTGTATTCGCCATCACTAATCACCGTGCAAATATACCCTGTCCAATAATAGCATTATGACTTTCCTGCCACACAATCTTATCTTTCTCTAAGTCACAGCTGAGTCAATCTGTGCTTTGAACAGGTATTTTTGTTAATGCAAAGGAATCCAGGGGAAAAAAGCTGTTGTATATTCCAATTGAATTTCAAGTTCCTTGACGTCTCCATAGCTGATAATTAAACCAACTGACCTGCTTCTGCATCGAAGCCTGCAGGAAATTAAGCAGATAATACTCTTTAGGTAGATAGGCTTTGGGGGATAGTTTATTAAAAGAAGAAGAAAGAGCCCCCAACCAAACAAATAACATTGAACTGTGAGTCTCATAGCAGCCTCATCACTTGGCTATTGGGTGTCTCCCCCTTTTTTGCACTGATAGCAGGGTTTGGAGAAATGTTAGCAGGAGGTCTTGAAAGGAGAATTAAAAAAATAATTTTTGAAGAATTTGTCCCTGCTAGGCTCAGTCATTCATGCCTAAAACTCACCTCAAATATGTAGTAGATTATTCCAATATTAATCTTTCACAGATGGCATGTTCATGTCTTTCTTTCTTTTTTATTTTCTTTTTTCTTTTTTTTTTTTCCTCAATTCAAACCACTAAAATATGCTAAATTCGCAACTGGAACCTGGTTCAGTGTCTATCTACAGAAATTTATTATTTGATTTGAAACGGTTTTGTTTTCTTTTGACATGCTAGAAATATATCCTTAAAACATATTTTCATCTCCATAAAGCATTTGTGTTTTTTGGACTTGCTGAAAAACTGAAAAAATCTAGGGGTCAACCAGATTTAACAGTTAATTTATTCATTATTTGTCTTTCCAGCTGCAATTATTTTAGGGCAAACCCAACATATGTTAATGTTTTTATAGTATGCCTAAAATGTCATAATACATTCAAGTTATTAATAAAACTGACATATAAAACTGAGAGATACCTTGTATGTGGGCAATATGTGTTATTCTAGTTGAATATTTTGCTACATATTTCCAATAAGTATGAGGATCTTTTTCAAATATAAGAAGATTTATGTCATTGTTGCCATTAAAGGGTAGTCTGGCTGTAGAAAGGACACATATACATTGCCCATATATCCACCAGAAATTTAACATTCACCAGAATTAAGAATTTCTTGTCCTAAGCAAGGTACACAAGTATTTTTTTTTTATAAAAGTGCATTATCCCTGTCCTGCAGGTGTCAAACTATCTCTGTTTTTGCATTCCTATAATGCTGTTTAAAGGGTTTGAATTTTTCTATTTATTATGTAGCAAGTTCACCTCTACTGCTCAGTAGGATGTTCTGCAAACTGATCTCACTGTTAGGGTGACATCACTATGTTAAAAATAAGCCATGGAGGTATATCTGTGATCAAAAAATATTATTATTCAAATAAAATTATATTTCAACTATGCAAATCTCCCAGTGTGTTTAAAGTGTATATTTAAAGGAGACAGCCCAAACTCTCTGTTGCAAGAGAAAAGTTATATTTTACTATAATATTTTATGTGGCTATAAATTGTGATGAAAAAAATAGCTCTCTGTAATTATGTCTTGTTTATTTATTAATTTGGCTTTTTCAGTTGTCAGCAATTCAATCCCCTTAGATATGGAAGAAGTTCAACTTTCCTGATCTTAAATTCAATCTCCTTTTGGAAGACAAACGCAGGTGAGGGACCATCCCAATAATTAGAATTTCATCTCTTCTCTCCCTTTAGGTGCTAGATCCACTCCTGGATGTGGGAGCAGACCCTGATGAGCAGACTTAGACTGGCTTTTATAAAGGTGTTCAGAGGGAGGTTTTGTTTTGATTTCTTGTGCTGTTGTCTCAGCCTGACCTTTGCCCCTGCATAGTGCACTCTTATCCTCCAAAGGGGGAACAGCTGCCAATTCTACATTTTCATACAATTTGTGCTTTGACAGGACAGCAGTCATAGTCTCAAAAATCATCAGGGAATAGGACTGAGCAGCCTGCATTCTCTCCTACAAGGGGCCAAGTCGCACAAACTGTGAGAATTCTCACAAAGCTGGTTAGCAGATTGAGGTTAAGTGCTCAACTCAACCCTAAAATCTGTTGGGGAGGGAAACAGATATGTTGGTTCCTAAATCATACAAGGAGGTCCAGAGTGTTGTGTTTGGGTATTTTTTTAATTTCTTGAGAACAACTGAGAGGATTCTTGTTTCCTTCAGGCTGTGGTTTCCTTCAGGAAGTGCTGAGGAGTTCATCTGACCTTGTAAAAGTTGATTTCAGAGTTTTCCCCTGGCAAGCAGGTCATTGGGTAAAGGACTAGAGAGACAGATGTGTCAGAAGCTCTTAAACTTGCCAGAAAAGATACTTTGCTTCTTCCTATAGGAGACAACTCTCTTCAGTATTGCATAAGATACTCCTGATTTTCCTTAAGGAATAATGAGACTGTCACAGCCCTCAGCTGGAGTAAACTGATGTTAATTGCATCGAATTTCATACACTGAAGCTGACTTGCTCTAGCTGGGAATCTGGTCCAGGGTCAGAGATCTGTATACTAAAAAAGTTTGTTCTGAGCTGCGTATGCATGTATAAGCTCGTGTACAGCTTGGCTGATTTGAGATCTTGGAGAGTTTTTGACATTATTAGTAATATTCTTCCTTTCCTCTCTTTTTAAAAAGAACATTTCCATAAATAAAGCTTTTAGACTGTTCAGCAGATTTACCTCCTGCCCTCTCAGGCACACCCTAACCTCTCCTAATAATACAAATGTTATCTTAGTCTGAAAAGTTATTCTTGTCCTTGATGTTCATTTTGTACTCCTGTCAAGGGCCAGAAAAGAAAGAAATCAGGGGCAGTGTGAAGAAGGGTCAAACTAAGCATGAAAAGATTCCTCTGCCTTCATGTAAAGTACAAATCAGGATTGTTAGAGCAAACAGCCACCAACGAGCCACATTATTCATAACACTTCACAGTTTTCTCATGGAAGCCGACAAATGCGCATTGCCTGAACATATTTTGTTAATTCGTTGGGTTTTTGCTATGAATACAGCTGAATAATTTCAGAGCATTTTCCTGACAGTAATGAGTGGTGCTTTGTACCTTCTCTGGGATGCACATTACTACTGTTTTGCTCATTTTATGGATGGGCAATCTGAGGCATAAGAAAGAACAGGTCAAGTGCAGGATAATGGAATTAAAAGGAGCCTTGACAATTTTAATTACTACCTAATATTCTAGAAAAACTCTAAAATACCTTATTAATCTGGGTCCTCAGTTTTTGAGAGCATAATATCTTAGAGAAGAGTTAATACATTTAATTAAAAGATGGCTAAGTATTTATTGAAAGCATGATATTTAGGGGAAGAGTTATTACATTTAACTAAAACATGGCAAAGTATTTTTGTATTGCTTAATGAATCTTTAGATGCTAGAAACCTTTGGACCATTTGTTTGATCTTCATATTTAAACATGATTTTAACAGTAACAGTTCACCCATGGCACTAAGAGACATCAGTTGCAGAAAAACACACTAATACGGACCAGAGCTGAATTAAACTGTGTTGATGGAGATAACCAGTTGCATATGTTTTTAGTTAGCAGGAGCCAAATCAGATAACCACCATACAGAAACACTGGGCCTGATGGACATTTTTTTTTCTATTTTTTTGAAAAAAGACTGGATTGCAGCCCGAGTCTTGGTGACTACGGTCGTTTGTTTGCATTCGGGAATCAGGAAAATGAAATTCTGGATAAAGTGAAAAGATGACTGGAGAGGAAGGAAGAGCAAAGTATGTGAAGGGCAAAGACATAAACATTGGTGCTGTTCTCTTCATGTTACTAGACAAGGACCTTCTATTGATTTCTCCGGGCATGCTTGCACTTCCTTCCTTCAGTGACTAATGATACGCCCTTTGGGTTATGATGACACTGCATTTCATAGGCCTGCAGGTCGAATTCCTGATGTATTCTCTGCCTGGCTCTTACTTTAAGTCATTGTCCTGCTCCAAGCCAGGCTCTTCTCAAACGTGAGGCTAATAAGAAAAGCAGATAATTTACGTCGTGCGTCGCTGGTTGGAGAATAAAGTGTAACATTTCAAGTAGGTTCAAACGTAGCTGGATATTGTCTGAAGCCTCATTTCCAGCCCATGGCATAGCATCGAGTCTGGTGTCTTTAATGTTTTTCTCACAACAGTTTCCAGAACTCTGTTTCCTTCTGCAGGAGCCCCAAAGTGCATATGTGTTAGGCACACATTTCCTCGCCCACCTCTGCGTTGGAACACAGATTTGTTTTAACTTTGATTAACAATCCTCCACAGAAATTTAAAGAAAGAAGTGACTGATTCTTCTCTCACTTTCAGTAAATTAGGAATAATTCCCCTCTCCCTCCTACCCCTAGGCCACGGAGTTAACATAAATAATGTGAAACTGGTGAAGGTGACAGAAGAGTTAGGCTAAAAATGAAGAAACCTACTGCCTTCAACACTGAGAATATGGGGTGCAAATTATATCTTGGCCTATTTAATTGCCAGGCAAAATGTGGGACAAGAACTCTTGGGGGCTCCCAGTCACCAGCAATATGAAGGATTTGATATAAGTAGCCCATAATAGCTGCTCTGGACAACCTTCTTCTCATGTTCAAGAAGCAAAAAACAGCAGGAGGTTTTCAGAAGCGTGAAGAAGTAAGCATCTGACATTCACTTGCTTTTAACAAAAGTTTGTCCTATGGCAACCCTGAGTGCCTTTGAACATATCAACCTATATTTCACCAGCAAACTAGCTTTTGTGTAATGAGCTACCCAGGCTTCCCAGTAACCACCTGGAAGATCAATAACACCACCAATGAGCTTCAAATTAATTGCACATAAACATGAAATGACTGATTTGAGATTATAGTTGTTTGTTTGTTTTGTTGGTTTTTATTTATTTTTTTTTTTTTCACAATACTTGTCACTGTTTCTACTGCCTAGAAGAATACTTTTGTGAAACCAGAGATCCCATCATTTAATGTGCAAAATTTATGTTGTCAATCAGGATTCCTAAATAGCTCATGTTTGTAACAAAATGTAGCTATCGGGCTTTTTCTTGAGTGTTTCATGATGTAAATGGGAATTACTGATCCAGAGATTGAGTTTACAGCTCTAATTTGAAATTTCCAGTCTCTCAAGAGAATACTCTGACTTGAGAAAAACTTAGAGGGCATAAAAATACATTCCTTATAGTAGAAAAAAAATTTTAAAATACTGATCTTGAGAAGCCTCCAGACTTTTTTTCCACAATTTCCTATTCTTACACAATACTTAGTGCAGAGAACAGTTTAAATAAATACAGATACACTGTCCCTATCTTGCCTTCATTTGGTGCTAAATTCCCCAGAGATGAGAGAATTATTCTCAGCTGAAATGTGGGGAACTGCCTTTGGTTCTACGTTTCCTTCTTGAGTTGCGCAGTGTTTATGCTGCTCTTCTGGCAGGTGTAGACAGGAGACGTTGATTCTTAGGGCTTTATCATGTTTAATCATTGCTCTGGTCACTAATTAGGGTGGTTCCTGTTCCTTCTCCTTTTCCCCATCTGCCCAAACACGTCAGCCAGGGGATCACTGGGTAAAAAAGGCTGCAGACCAGGTGCTGTGCTTCCACTTGTTCACTTGGCAGTGCTAAGAAACATCAGTTTGGCTGGACACCACAAATTTTGGTCTCAGGGCAGATAGGTCAGCAAGGGCAGGGATGGAAAGGGAACAGGGGAACTTTCTAAACACACTCCTCTGGCTGCTGAATGGGGGGGATGACAGAGACAGGGAAAGCAGAACAATCACCCATGTGAAATTCCAGTATATTCTTTGAAATGTAATGAGGACATGGGGTCAAGCTTAGACAGGAATCACACCTGTAATATGTGAGCCTCTCAAAATTACCTGCTACAGGCCAGTGAAATGAAGACACACAAATCAGAAGGCAATTTCTTACTATGTTGTTCCTGGAACTATTTCTCCAGTTTCATTCCTCTCCCTTTTGCTGCCACCATTAGGAGGTGCTGGCTGGATGCTTTCAGAATGGTGTTCCAGTGCAGGAATGCATTGCACTAGCTGATAGAGAAGTACATTCACATACAGGGAATTCCTGAGCTGACTGCCAGTTATAGAAATGTTCAAGAGCCAAAATTATGTGATCCTTCTTGGAACAAAAAGACCATGAAAATCTGCAAGAATTTTCCTCCATTGAGGATCTGGAAATCTATGCCATCTCTTAATATCCAACAGACTTCTTGAGTATCTGGTGTGATTTTTTTTAAGTGAAACACATGATAGAAATGAAAAGCTTAATCAGGTTTCCTGAGCTTACTAATTACTCATTTTTTGGGTTTATTTTTGTCTGTGCTTTGCCTGACAATTGAACATGGCAGAGACGTAAATCTGAGAGGTTTGTTTTGCTTTCAACTAGCTCTTAAAACACCTTTTCTATATACACACAGAGATTAAAATAAGAAAGAAAGTATGTCAGCTGTATGATAACAATGAGGAATGGCTGGACAGAGGATTGGACTCCTTAAAATGAGTATGTTTACCATCCCACAGTTGATGAATTACCAGGGATTTTAATTGTAAAGCTCTGGCTGTTATTGCCATATTTCACAGACTAGGATCAGCAGCTATTTCATCTACCTGTAATTTTATTTCTTTACCAAGTGCCTGATCATGAGAAACAATAACTGTCAGCAGTGTAAATTCCCACAGGACTTTGAAGATTTACTCTGACTAACTACAGATCCATCCAATATCTCTCAAGATCAGTCTCTACCTGTCCCAGAATGAGATGTAATGTGGCTGTAGACTGTAACTGTTTACAGAAGTGGGAGCCTTCAATAGGTCAGCGTATGAAATCATTCCTATTCCTCCACAGTAGTTTGTAAAGTTTCCAAAGAGCTTTCCAGGCTTTCAGGATGAAAACCACTATATAAATGCAAGATGCCATTATTATTTATTGTTTCAGTTTGACAGAAAGATGGAGGGTTTCATTTTGACTTTATATTTCCACTTCGCCTTTGTTTCATAACTTTCTGACATGCAGAATTTTCCTTTGTATTCCTTGCAAGCCTTACAAACTCCCTGTTATGGCAGAGAGGTTGGGAATGCTGCAGCCACAAATAAGAATTAAATTAGAGCAATTTTAAATTATTTTTTGTGTTCTTATGATATTCTAGAGATCATAGTAAAGGCCCCAATTTTCAGTGTCTTATATCAGATACTAGATGGTTCATGATTTTCCAAAAATGAGCAAGAAATCCACTTGTGGTCAGCTCTGAGAGGCCCTGACAAGTAGGGATTTATTTCACAGCATTACATTCCTGCTCACCTTAAAAATAATATCTTATATTGCAGAGAAAAAAAAAGTTTCTTTGCTGTCTTTAATAGCAGTTAATTTTCTTTGTATATCTGTAAAGAGGGTAAATGATGAGAAACACAAATAGTGGGAATTAACTGCTGTTAATTTGAATACCACAGAATTTAGCCACAGTTTTCATGTGTCTGAAAAGTGAGATATCCACTTCATTATTGTCCCTCAAACAAATATTTTTTTCTTTGATTCATCCCATAATATTGTGTGGTGAGAAACCCTATTATATAATTATGCTATGAATATTATTTCTTCTTAAATGTTTAATTTCATAAGTCCTAATAAGCTAAATGTTATTTGCTTCTACCTTGAGCAATCCACAGCTTTGTTGATGGCAGGAAAAAACTGCTGTTCAGTATAGCTATGTCTGCTTGAGCCAGTTGGAGTCTCAATCCAGTGTCATTTTAAAGAACCTTTAGAACAGTGGATGAGAGACTCAGCTCTCATCCCATTACCAGCTTTATTTAATCTAAAATGCCTCTGAGAGAGAGAGAGACTCCCTTATCTCTGAGTTGTGCAAACACACGGCTGCACACTGATACAAGATCTGTTGTGAACTGTGCAGGGAAGCTGGTGGTGAGTGGAATCCTAAGTATGTGAATCCAGCAGGTGAAACAAAGGGGAAGGGATGAGGTTTATGGCTGTGTCCCAGATACTGGAGGAGAAGACAACTGTGCAGTGCACAGAAATGAGAGGAGCAGAGGTTCAGTTTGATGGATGCAATCACTGTATTACTAACACTAATATCTTTAGCACAGCACAAAAAGAAATTAAAGAAGGTGTGTGCTGTCTAAAATATCATGGTGTTCTGTAATCCCCCAAACACTGAAATACTCATGTAGACATATTTTGGTGTTGTTGTTTTAGTCATAATTGCTTCAGTGTCAAATGAGATTGTAATGAGAAGTGGAGCTGTTACAGAAAGTTCACTGTTTTGGAACTTCTGTGAGATGGTGTCAAATAACAACTTTTTTACCCCTGTTTTTCCCACTTTTGCAGCTGCCTCTTCATTCCCTGGTTTGGAGACTGACTCAGAAAATAAGACATTAAGCTTTAAAGCTAGCTGAAAAATAAAGGGTGGAGATGTGAAAAATGTCAGGGACTTGGCATTCTTCTTTTCATTAGCTTTCAAACTTTTAAAACATTCCTTAATAGTCTTGTTTAATACTGGTTGTTCCAGCCACTTTTAGAAGAGATTTTGGAAGACATGATATGCAGACAAGAAGTGTGATGATTTGAGGCACAGACCAAGCAAAAATTAATTCCAGATGTTCTGTATGCATCTGATAAGGCAGAACCTGGTGTTTCATTAGGGATTTTTGGTAACAATCATGCACAACATATAGGTTGAGATTATCTGAGTTGCAGACTGAACTTGTATGAACAAAACCATAGGGATAAGATAATTTTGGACCCATTTTTCAGCACATTTGTGTGCCAGTGTTTGCACAGTGTGTAGTTAATGTGGACTGTAAAGACCTTTTCCCCTCAAAATTACACTGAGATTGTTTTAGTTGATGACCATTCATAGATATTTTTTTATTTTTAAATCTCCACTCATCCTTGCAGATCCAAACAGGAGACTGAAAGAGTCAGCTAGTACTGCCTGTCTTCTAGATCTACTTTATGATCTGCAAAGAGCATTTAGTGTTAGAATTGGCCTTTTATTCTACTGAGGAAGAAAATATTTTTGCTTGACTTCACTCTGAGCTGAACAGGAGTTCCTGAGTTCTTTCACAGAGCAATGAAAAGTCCAACCCTTGCTCACTTTTGAATACTTAAATGAAACACCTGAGTTTGGAGACCTGGCTGTAGGACAGAGGGACAGTGCCAGGGAGAAAATCATCTCTAAAGATCATTGTGGGAATTTAATTTAATATCTGGATGTGTTGTTCTTTCTCTGTCAGCCCTGAGGACCCAGGGCTAGCAGATTCCCATCCACTTCAGCCCGCTGCCTCAGGTTACATTAAATGAATCCAGACCTCAGATGAGCTGTCTCTAGAAGAGAAAAAAAGAAAGGAATCAAAATCAAAGCCATACACTAATATATCAGCAAAGCAGCAAAGAAATGAAGGAGAAAAAAGGAGTAAAAGTACCTGTAGGATGATAAGTGCAGCTCACCGAGTATTTCCATCCTCCAACTGCTCCCTCTGCTGCCTGCAAGACAGGGAGAGGGCAGCCAGGGAGAGATGTGGTCTCTGTGTGGCTGCCCAGGTGGGCTCTGCATCCTTCTTCCTCTCTCTGCTCTCAGCATTAGAGATTCCGACAGTTCCTAGATAAAGTTAAAGACTCATGTAGTGATCTTCACACTAATTGGACTGTAATGTATAGCCTCGGTCAAGCAAATCTCTCCCAGCTCTCCTCTCCACAGACGGCAATCAAGCCATTTACAGAAGATGCATCGGCTGCTGGGACCCTGGAGTAACCTTAAACTGCACTGGCCTTTTAGCAGAAAACACAATTAATTTTGATACTGAAGGGCAATTAGGACTGGGGTTAAAATAAAAAATCTTCTGAACAGAGAATGTCAAAGGCTGGGAAGGAAACTCTTTCCCTATACGCAGTGTGTTGAAGGTCTGTAAGCACAGCAACTGTCAGCCCACAGTAATTCAGGTCACTTTAGAAACCCCCTGTTTCCATAGAAGAGATGTAAATTCAGATTAATAAGCATGACGCTCAAACCTCACTAAGACTGATTGCCACTTTCTTTCAGTCTTTGCTGCCAGAGTGAGCACAGCTTCTTCTTGCTGAGGAAACCTGCTTTACATCCCAGAATTTAGTGAAATGACCAAATTAAATTATTTTGTACTGTTTCATTTCCAAAGGAAAATGCTCTCCCAGCTGACACACTGAAAATCTTGACTCAGAGCAAATCATGTCAGCGACTCTGTAAACCTCTTTTTAGAAGCACAGGAGGTGTTTACAGTAATACATAGCTACATGCACTGTCATATGTTGAAGGCAGCCAGACTTTTGGCCTCACCTGTGCAAAAGGCTGAAGTCCGTGTGATTCTCCATAACTTTACTGTGAAGGTGGTGAGGTCTTGGCCCAGGTTTCCCAGAGAGGTTGTGAATGCCCCAACCCTGGCAGTGTTCAAGGTCAGGCTGGATGGAGCATTGAGCAATCTGGTGTAGTGGAAGGTGTTCCTGCCCACAGCAGGGGATAAGAGCTAAATGATCCCTGAGGCACTTTTCAACCCAGACTATTCTATGAATATTTTCCATGAACTCAATAAAATGCACCAGATTTATTGGTTGTGGGTTTTCATCATTTTTTCCTCCCCAGGATGGTCAGCTGAGCACTTAACTGAAGTCCTTGAGTGCCGCTGGCACAACTCAAGTACCAGAAAAGTCAGTCAAACACAGAGAGGAAGACAGTGCTGAGTGTGAAAATTTTAATTCTCCATCTTTTAAAGGATAAGGGGTAAAAGATGAATGCTCAGAAATCATATGTGAAATCCTGATCCAGCAACATCTAATGGGTAGATGGAATATCTCCATGTATGCACACACAGAGTGTCTGGAAATAGGTGGAGGAGAGTGAGAAGGAATCCTCATGTAATAACAAAAAATGGAGATGCTATTTCTCTTGATACCATCAAAACCCACTGATTTTTCTTTGCATTTGCAGGCTACAGAGCCCTCCATTCTGCAGTGAGCTGATTTCACATCTGAGACTCTCTCTGCCATCCCAGAATTTTGAGTGAGGAAAACATCAAACTCATGTTAGGCTTAGACAGTGGGTAGGTTTTATTTAAAAGCAGCATCCTGGGGGAATCTCTCAGTGACAAAATGGCATGAGAAGCACTAGCAGTGAATAGAGCAATGGAGCTCACAGGGTTAAATCTATTGTTTTCAGGGATTGAGTCAATCTCTTTTTTGTCAACCAGTTTAAGTTCCAGGGCCCCATTTCCACTAGCTACAAAGAAGGGTAAAGAGCCCAGAGTAAACTCATTTGGGCCTTTTAAGTACAGCATGATTCATATTTGTGTGCAGCCTCTGTCATGGATTGTGCACAGCCCACTGCCAGAAGCCCTGTCACCCTCTCAATCTTGTGCCAAGGGGGGCAGGTGGACAAGATAACTTAATAGCTCTTATTCATTTGGAATTTCTCTGGTTATGGGGTAGGTCACCTTGTTCAGTGAGAGAGAGAAAGCATTTAAATCTTCAGCCCAAACTCAAGCTTCGATGTAAGCAAGTTTCACAGAAGCTGGACTTAACATTTCTTCTCTTGTTCTCTTGCACTTTCTTGAGGTGTCCCTTCATGAGGGTGATGCTTCAAGGGTAACAAAAATAACAATAATCTGCCATGTTCCTTCAACTGACATGGAAGCAAAAATTCTCACCAAGTGACTTGCTTGAGGAACAGGAGCTGGTTTAGCTTCTGAAAAGATGTGACTCTGTGTTGTAACCAGATTTAAGAGGAGTTCCCACGTCCACACAGATGAGGGGTAGGAGGGCAGAGCAGATCCCATCCACTCCTGCAGAGACTGATCTGCATCAAATCATGCAATCAAACCACTTGATTGCTGATTCAGTTCCAGTCGAAGTGAACACTGAAAACTGAAAGGATAAGAAACAAGGGGTTTATTATTATTATTATTGTCCTCCTGGGTATATTATAATTTCATTTTCTAGAATTCTATGCAATTTCGAAACATGGAATCACAAATGTTAGTCTGGATGAAAGAGAAAACAAACTTCTACATTTGAAAACAGCTAGCATCAAATCTTACAAAGACATTAACAAATTCTGATGACGTGAATGTCCTTTTATTTTTATACCATGAAGCACGTGAGCATCTAAAGTACTATTTAAATGTTCTGGGGTTCTTTTCATTTACCAGTTTGTTTTCACTATCCTTCCCGTGTTGATCCCTAGATGTTCTAGGCACTACTACAAGCATCATCATGTAGTTACATGCCAGAATGGACCAAAAAAATTTGCAAAACCTTCCTAGAATTTTGAAGCTCAAAAAGAATCAATATCGCTTGAAAAAAAAATCATTTAAAAAGCCACTACATTGACATTTTTCACACAAACACAATCACCATGTATTTTTTCACTGCAAAAATTCGGTTGTGATTTTTGCACAAATTTCATTAATAAACAATACATCTGCCATAATTTTTTTCCAAAGAAGGGAAATCACCTAAGAACTCTATTTAATTAACCTTTACAGCCCCCTTGTGAGCTTGGCATTATTATCTCCATTTCACAAATGGGCACATTGAAACACAATGAGCTTAAGTGACTTCCTTACAAGTAAAACTACATATCAGATCAGTGGCAGAGCTTGGAATAGATCCCAAATCTCTTGGGCCCTGGTCCTGTGTTTTAAGTGCTACAAACCTGGCCTTCTTAAAATGGGTGGTGTTTGAGATCATTATTTTTTGTTTTATTGAGCACAAGTTGCTGCACAAGATGCTCACATCTGGGATAAAACTCTGGAAAGCATCTAAGAAATGCTGTGCAATTTGAGCATCTAAAAGAGCGTCTAAGAAAGAGAAACAAGCTCTTTCATTTTGTTTAAGGGCTGTACACAAATGTCTCTGGTGGAAAATAAGGAGTCTTTAAGAATGATGTGTGACTTCTAGTGATGGAGCCTGGGTTAGCAAGGGTATTTATTTTTCCCTTCATTAAGAAACAACTTATCATTCCAGTAAAGGAGCTGTTAATGAGTTTGTTCACACTCGCTGAGAAATGACTGCAGGATACTCCTCAGAGAACTTACTCTGAATGCATACATAAACCAGCCAGAGCTCTAGGTACAACCAACAACCTGCGGAGGGAGAGGAAATGCTTTTGGATTTCTGCCTTTCCGTCTGTTTGCTTCTTTGTTTGTTTTTCCTCCCCCTCCAGTGCTGTTGCACAGATCTGTGAGGAAACTGGCAGATTTGGAGCATGCAGGTTGGGGTCAGTGTTCCTGGACTGCCACCAGAGCCATGCAAGGGGTGCAGTGACAGCGTGACACTGCCAGTCATGGCTCATGGGGAGGAAGGCAGGAGGATGTGCTCAGTCTGCAGCTCACTCAGGAAGCCAGGATCTGCTACCCAAATCCTCAGGAGTGGAGATGCCCATGCATCTCGTGTCAGCCTGTGCTGTGGCCCTTCCTCCATGGCATGGTCTGGCTGCCCTCAGTCTCTCTGAGCAGCACCCAGCTCCACCCTGAGGAGGCCACTTGAGGTCCTGTCCCAGCAACACTCATGAGGGGTCATCCTCTCCCTAAAAGAGGAGTACAAGCCCAGCACTGATGTTTTCTTCTGCCTCTGCTTTCAGCATGGCCTCAGGCTGCTAGTTTGGAGGTTGTGCCCTCCTGTACAGGGCAAATTTTGGGATTCCCCAGTAGTGGAAAACATTATCCTGGCATGATTTCAGACACCCTTTTGATGTTACAAGTTTCCAGTGTGGGTTAACACATAATTACACTGCACAATGCTATCAGAGAATTACTGAGCAAACAAGGCAGCCTGCCCACTTGGGCAGTCCAGAGACGATTGTCAGACTGCTCCTCATGTCTTCAGATTGCTTCAAACAAAATTGGACGTCTGTGTCTGGGCTATATATATGTAAGTGTATATATATAATCTCACCATCCACCTATTGTCCTCCTGTTCTTTTTTGTCAGCTGTTTTGAGAAGTATTTCCGACTCAGCAGCATGAATAATTGTTGGGGTTTCTTGTTTGTTTGACACAATATGGATAACAAATGGCAACATTTGCTCTTCAGATTCCAATTCTACCCTGAGAAGACCCACCCTGACCTCCAAAACGAAATCAGTAACTTCACTCCTCTTCATTTCCTCATCCTGTGTCTAAACCCAAGGGAAGTGGGTTGAGACCTTTTGCACATAATCTGACACACGGCACGCAGGGCCGGAAGGCAGAAAATCATTTAAACAAAAGGCCAGAGCTCTGGGTTAGGTAAATTCAGGAAGGAGAGAGATAGGAAATGGCAGTAATGTCGCCAATAGACCAAGAGGATCCTGGCACCAGCCGGGGTGTGAAATATGAGGTTGTGTCTAACAAGGACTGAATAAAAAAAGTTCAACTCACTTTGAAACATATGACACCAAAGACATTTACAAAAACAGCTTTGGAGAGGAGGTGGGAAGACATTTATTTTCTTCAGGGAAACTGCCCTCAAAGAAAAGAATCGTGTTTGATATGCAAGGCTGGAGCAGCAGAGGACTCACCCAGCCACGTGACATAATCCCAGGATGAGTTTCCCTACTTGAATCTCACCCTTTCAGCCAGCCAAAGGTCCTATAGTCACCTTGTGTGGCAAATGTGTGCACATTTGTGCAAATGCTTAGCTCACAGCCCATGCAGTGGGTTTCCACCCTGACTGTCCTTGTAGAGATCACTGTTGCCTGTTACTGGAAGAACTCAGTTCTACGCATTTTTTGAATACTTCCAGGAGTGGTGAGTCCACCACTTCCCTAGACAGCCTGTTCCAATGCTTGTCTGCCCTTTCAGTGAAGAAAGTTCTCCTAATATCCAATCTAAATCTTGCCCAGTGCACTTTGAGGCTGTTTCCTTTTCTCCTGTCACTTTTTACCTGGGAAAAAAGATTGACCCCCACCTGTCTACAACTTCCTGAGCTGTAAATAGCAAAACAATATCCTTTACTAACTACTTTGGCAGCTCCTTGACTGAATCAGGAAGTTCAAAGGTAGACTGAAAGGAAGGGAAAAAAAAAAAAAGAAAAAAAGAGAAAAAAATAAAGAAAAAAAAGCAGAAAACCCCCAACACACACCCCCCGAAAAACCTGGGACCCAGATAACTCGATATTTTTTCCCTGAAACTTTAAAACTTGCTTGATATGAGTTTGATTTGTTTTCTCAGTAAAGGGTTAAAGTTCTCACTTTCAAACAAGTAGGTGGATGTTCTATTAAAGGCAATGACAGTTTTGTTATTAACACCAATGCAAACAGGATCCAGCTCTTCATCACCCATCCACCTCCCAGTAAACCCACATATCCTGAGAGAATAGAAGTTCTTTTTGACTGTTACATGTTTTGCTACACTGTCCTTGGACCCCATCTGTGTCCTCTACCTGAATTAAAATGAACCCTCCTTTCTTTATCCTCTCCCTGACTTCATTCCCACTGACCCTCTATTCAGCTGATCTCATTTAAGATTGAGTATATTTTATTTCTTTTACGACTTTGTCTTCTGTAAGAAACTCCCAGTCCTTCCAACCTCATGCCACGTGTGACATTCTGTCCCCATCAAAAATCAGATCATTCCTTCAAAATAAGAACTGGCACCAGGTCAAAGTCCTGAAGATGAAAGGAAGGGTTAAGTTTACATTCAATATTGGAGGAGGGTTCAGAAATAAATGTTGAGGTTAAAAAGTCCAGATGGTAATTCAACTGTATCCCTGCTATAAACATGATTTGATTTATGGGAACCACTAATGGTATCTCAGTTTAGATCTGGATGGCTTTGCTTTCTCTCATCTGTAGCTTGAAATTCATCGGATTTTTTTTCACTCCCACCATGAATCTTTCACTACAAAGAGTTACTCCTATCAAGAATTTGGGAGTTCTTTAAAACCCAGCAATTGATAAACGTTAACAATCCTAATCCATGCAAATTACCATCTGAAACCTTTATTTATAACACCAAGCGGATGTGCTTATTCAAAACAGTCTAAAAGAGCTCTGACAAGTTCAGTCCTACAGAACTGTATCTCCTATTGCTGTTTTCTCTCTCCTGTCCTTTGGGGATCAAGCTGAATCAGTTTTCACTTTTTTTCTGACGTTGCGATTATTAGGTTTCTCAGTTTTGTCAGAAAAATCCATCAGAAATGTTTATCTCATGGGGCAAATAGCAATGGAACAGCATGTTTATCACTTCGAGGGCCATAATCTACAGGCAGCAATGGCCCCAATCTGGTTTGTTTTAAAACACAGAGGCTGAAAAAGAAAAATGCCCATGTCTGAAATGTGTGATGGAGATGTGCAGAACTGCATTAGCCCTGACACCCATTTCTTTATGTCTCTATATTTCGGCTGTCAGTCATTACATATATGTTGCCTGAAGTCCTTACAGTTTACTACTTCCACCCTTGAAAAAGCAAAACAGTTGGCCTTAACCATTAACACCTAAGAAAGGTAGCTTTTCATGGTGGACTTTGCAGAAATCTGTGTTCCCAAAGAAGTTACTCTAAACTGCAAGCTCCTGGAGAAGGTAAAAATCTGGTTTAGGATATGGGGAGAGGAAAGCTTTGGAAAGAGTCATCATGGTTGGTCTCTCTATGGCCACATTGGTGTTATGTCTGGGTACCCACTCTGTGTTTTAGACACCTAAACTGTAGATAAATGTCCGTTTTTAAGGCTTTCCAAACAAGCAGAATAATAAGTAGATCAATGTTTACAAGGCACATTTTTTTCCTTTATGCATGCCGTGGAGAAATAACACAGAGCACAGCTCACAGTGAAAAATGAAGAGTGCCTTAGGAATACCCCGGCCTCATTTGTTGGGTCAGCGCATAATGAAAGAGTAACCAGGTATTCAGGATCTGAGTTTTACAAGGATTTATAGATGCATTGATTGGTTTTGAATTGCTTGTGTCTCCAAAGACTTGCAATGTGCTTCCACCAAACCACCAGCATTTCTCCTAAACTCCTCAGGCTGAGGGAATGTGGGAGTGAAAGAGAGCAAATAAACCACATGGGATAGATGGCTACTAATTCCCTCTTGTAACATTTAGTGGTACAAAAGAATGAGGTCTCCACAGGCAAGGCGGGAAAGGGAAAGGGAAAGGGAAAGGGAAAGGGAAAGGGAAAGGGAAAGGGAAAGGGAAGAAACCAAATAATCTTTAAGATTCCTATGACTGTGAAAATAACTGTAAGAGATCAGGGACAGACATAGACATTTCAGCCAAGTTATTCTTATAGAAACCTCTCTTTAACAGATTGGAAGAAAATCAACACTGAAAACTGGAGTTTTTAGACAATCCAAGCCTGCTGATTTTCAAGACCCGTAGTTGAATATCCATAGTGGTTCCCTGTAGAAGTCGGCTCTTATCTCCAGCTGTGGCACTGATTTGCTGCGTGGTATTGAGTAAATCATCCTGTTTCATTACGGACTTGGTCTGCACACAACCTCCCACCAAAATAATAAAAGGTGAGAAGTCAAAATCAATTTCATTAAGCTAGAACAAGTCAATATTTGGATGCTCTATACTGGGAATGGGAGTGGTTCAAAGTCAGCACCTGAAGGGTAGTTTTAAATGGACAAAATAAGAGCTATCAAAGTAGAAAAATTGATTTTGGGAACTGAAATCAATGTGTGTGCCTGTTACAATTTACACACCTGGCTAAAATACTATAAGATATATGCTTACAATCACTAAGTATTGCTATTATTACATGAATGTTGCAAAAAACACTGACTCTCCACTGAAGGTAAGTGTTGAGATGTCTGATCTGAGATTAAGTAGCACAAAGGCTCTGGCTGCACTTAAAAACATCCTGGTTTTGCTTATGTGGTGCATAGCTCCATGTAGCTCTGCGTAACGTTCTTGTCTTAGTATAGCTGAAAACTGTTCTTCATTGACTTATTCTGAACTGGAATGAGCCTGCTTTAGCATGCCCTAGGATATCCACTGCGCTTTTGTACTGGTAGATCTAAACTGGTATCAAATTAACACTTTTATTTAAATCAGTGCAACTCAATGTGTGATCACCAACAGAACCAATTCAGTGAGTGTTGTCTTTAGATGAGCATTTCAAATCTCTTCGGCTGCAATCTGAAGTGTCTACGGGAGCCATCAGGATCAGCTCTTTCCATACATATCAGCTATATTTTCCATGATATGTGCAGAGTATTTGCTGAAATAAATGGGAAGATGTTTTTCCCATATGTGCATGAACTCTGAACTCCAAGAGTTCAAGTGGGTTCAGTTGTTCTCCTCAAACTGTCATTCTAGTCCTAATTAGTACATGGTGCCGTGAGCAATTTAAATGGAATATATTAATAGAGGAGAATTCAGGGGAGGATAAAAGAAGCCCTCCCCCATATCCCTGCCTGCAAATACTCTTAAATAAACAGGGGATTTCTTAAGGGTGCCTCACACCCTTGCCACCTCCCCCTTTCCCTTAACAATAAAGATTGAGGGTGGGAGACAGAGAAGGTCCGGATGCTGTCTGCCAGGGAGGGTTTCCCACAGGAGGAGATAGCTGTAGACTCCCACTGCTTCCAAGGAGCTGTGGGGGATGGGAGGATGCTGAAACTGAGCCATGATGGTTCAGGGAAGTGCTGTTTTATTTAAACCCTCAAATGGCTTGACATGCCCCTGGTACTTTCACTGCCTAATTATAAATGAAAGGAAAATGGCAAGAGAATCCCCTCCTGTTGACCATCTCCCACTTAACAAGGCAGTGCATGTCGCAGTCTCTACCTTTTTAGCTCTGTCCTTGCTTTTATCCTTCTGCAATTTAATCCTAACTCAATTATATTATTACAGCGTGTCACTTTGAGTCACTTTCCCCCTTATTGGCATATGGCTCTTTTCAGTTTCACTGCTAATTCTTTTCCAGTGGACTTGTTTAAAACGTATTCATTTTCTGCTTAGACTCTGTGTTATTCACGCATCACATTTCTGCAATGCCTGGCTAACTTCCTTGGGAGGAGAACGGGGGCCGGGGATCTTCGCTCTATGCATATATTTGCTGGAGTTTCCATCCCGAATTGTCAAAACACAAACTAGATGGCAGGAAAGGTGAGCAGCATGCCCTGTCTGTCAGAAATGTGGAGAGGAGGCTGCCCTCCACTGGGTCTATTCCAAAACCCTGGGCTGGAGTGATGAAGAGAGCTGGTGCATACTGAAACTGCTTTCTGTCTCTATTGTTTATTTTTTCTTTTTTTACACCCCCTCCCCCCACTTTTAATTTTCAAATGCATTCCCTGACTCCTTGTGCTTCTTTTGACTTTCCTCCTTTTGTCATCCACAGCACAGGTTCTTCCTAGCAAGATGGTCCTGCAGGTTCTGGTTTCCTGGGGTGTATTCCAACTGTCCATACCTTCCAGATGTATCCAAGATTTCAATATGGGACACTTGACTGATAGTTCACTAACAAATGGATCTAAGAAGTCACTACTGGAGGTAATTACCTGTAAAAAAAAAAAAAAAAAGAAAAAAAAAGATAATTCTGTCCTGCTTCACAAGCAGAGAAAGGGGACAGTTTTGAAAATATACACATTTTCACCCCATTCAGCTAGTAAGAGGAGATGGTAACTGCTGAGACAACCACAGTGATGCCAAGTCCCAACTGTCACTTTCCTAAAAGAAAAAAAATCCCTTTTAGGTTTTCATAGAATCCCAGAACAGTTTGGTTTGGAAGGGACCTTAGAGACCTTCTGGTTCAAACTCCCAATCCAGGTCCAGGACATCTTCTGCCAGTCAGGGCACTGTCTTCCTTAAGCTGGTTTGCAAATGAAATTGTACTACAATAGAGAGATACTAGAAAATTAACTTCTTTTGGTGTAAAATACCCATATTTCCTTTCCACTTGCATAGATATTCTTATTCAGGGTTGCCTTTTACTGTCTGAGTTTGTAGGTGGAATAAGCTAACTAAGGGAAAAGCTTGTTGGTAAACATCCAAATAGATGAGCCCAGAGAGGAATTTCCTGTTTGGAAAAAAAAATAAAAAAATAAAAAACCCAAGCAGTCAAAAAACTCCTGAAGAAACAAGCAAACAAACAAACAATATTAATGAAAAATTAAAGGTCTCCTTTTTCCAGAATCACACTTACATGATGGCAGAGAAACACAAGCAAACCAACCAGGATAAAATCCCCTTACTGCAGAGGCAAAGAGAAAATTAAAATCAGTTTGTCAGAGATGATAGTCTAGATAAGAAGAGCAAAACCTTCTGTCTCAAGGTGACCTACAGTTTGCCCAACATCTTTCTTGGGTTCAGCAACTTCACTGGGTGAAGGGACTACATCCCTGATTTTCCCACTTCTCCACATGTAGCTCTGGAAATGAGTGACTGAAATTCAAAGGTCGAGATCTGTTTTCACAGGCAAAATACATATCTCTGTGCTGACTTTTGCAGTTAGATAACTTGCACACTTCAATGCTGAGATAAGGACCAGGTAGGCTGTTTAAAAATTCAGGTTGTTGTAAGTTGATAGTGGAGCGCCTACTACACCTGATATGAAAGGAGGTACAGAAAATCACACATGGGGCTGTGGTACTAACAGCCATAGAAGCAAAGCAAGGGTATCAGTGGGGTTGATTGCAGGTCTTCTCTCTGAGTTAAATCAAATATAATAATTATGGAAATCCTGTGAGCTGCTACTTCTCATTCCAAGATGAAATCACATGAAAAGATGCTCATGATTTCTGATAACAAGCTCTTAAGCCTCAGGTAGTCAAACACAAAGACACTGCTCTCTTTATACTTTAGGTTTTCCTTTCCTTCTGTTAGTACAGTTTAAACTTGTTAGCTACATTGCTGAGCACTCTAGTGACTCTGAGGTCACAGCTAGCAGTTAAGATAACATGGTGTTATTATATCAAAAATCATGTCCACTGTATAGCTGTCCTGAGTGTCCTCTGTTTTCAGACTTCATATGGGATAAGAGGCAGCTAATTCTCCATCCTCTTGCAGGCCGTTGGTTTGGGTTGGCCCTTACCATCACATAAATTTCCCTGAATCCCTCAGTCAACTTGTCTGTCAGAAACAAAATTTAGTCTATTTATTCTAGCTCCTCCAGCTCAGCTTCATGTAGAATAACTTCCCTCCACAATAGATTATAGTCCATATACCTTAAAACTTCTTTAGAAGTTATATTCACTGATTAATTGCTAGAGGCACCAGGGGAAAGAAAGAATCTTGATGGCTTTGGGAGGAAAATGTAAATACATTTGTTTTTGGAAGAAATGTAAATACAGGACAACTGTTATTTTTTTTATCCTGTGTATTTAGGTTTGTTGGTTTTTTTGGTTTTTTTGTTTAGCTTTTTTAAATAGAGGTGAAAAAAATTAATTGATTTCTTACACCAGAGTGTCTTGTGTATTGTCCAACACATTTTATGAAGAGTCCTCTTTGAATCAGGTAGTTCTTAATGATTGCTGAGCAAATAAATAGGAAAAACAACAGCCCTGGAAAGCAATTTATGGAAAGAAAGCATGAAGAGGAGGTGAAACCTAAAAAAAGTTACATCTGAAATGAATTTTGAAGGAACATATGCTCTCATGCAGCAGATTTTTCAACCTCATAGGAAATATGGTGCTGAAATGAGAATAGGTTGATGAAAGGATGAATTTGTTTTCGATGCAATTTCCTGTACATTTACTTGGGAGTATTTCCCCCTTTCCCCTGTGAATGTTTTTGACTGAATGCTTTTAGAGGTGTGGGAGCCAGGACACCTACATTCCCTTCCTGGTTTAGAAAGGATTCACATTTATCCTGATGACTCTGTTTATCTTCCTGTGCCTCTGATGTTTGTGGTAGGTACAATAATGACCATCTTTGCCTTAACAAGCCTGTGGTATGGTTCATCAGATGAGGATATTGTGATAAAATTCCTGAATTAATGCTAAGAGGAGTTATTATTTTGCAAGATGGATAGCCCACAAAATGCCACTTTGCTATTTCTAGTGACTGGCACTTGTTTAGCAACACAGAGCACAATTTAGAGGAGGCTTTCCAATTCCTACTGGATGGGATCAATTTGACAGAAGCATCAGTATCAGGAGATCCTCTGCTAGGAAAAGAACTATCACTCTCCACTATCTTTGCCATTTACAGGAAGGATTGGTGCCAGCAATTTGACTTTCATCAGCAATAAAACAGAGAAGAAAAAAAAATTAAAAAGAGTCGCAAATGATTCTATAATGTCCTTGAAATTAAATTAAAAATAGCCATCACTGCCAAAACTCAGAAAAAGGACTCCCAGATTTTTACAGTGCCTACTACAATGTGGATTTATGATTGCCGGAATACTGCTTACTGTATAACAAGTGTAGTATTAAGTGCCATATTGGACTACCATATGGCTACTAACCTCAGAGGTTGGTAGCAACTATCAGTGTAGAAATTAGTGTGCAGAATGAGCCTGAGGATAAAACCAGTTATCACTCAAGCATGCTATATAATTGGCTGTAGCAAGAAACTAAAAAATGTCTCGGAAACCAGATGGATTTGAAATGTTCCATTATTCATAAACACTTTTTTTTTTCTGCAGCAATACTTGTTCCTTTCCCAAATATTCTGTTGTTAAAAAGAATAATTACTGTGCAGAAGCAAAAAGCAAGGAGGATAAAAGTCCTTGCTGCTGGGAGAGGTTGGCATGTGTCTCATGTCTGCATTTTGGCCAGGGCAGCCCCCATGCCCACAGTGCCTGCGCTGGGGGCAGCTGCTTTGTGCCAATTTCTGCAGGGACTTTGCTGTTGTCCTCCCATGGAGAGCAGCACTGGTGAGGGTGGTGTGGGTTTGCATGGTGATGTTATTAACAGCCCTTCACAGCTGTGGAGACTCATCCCTTCCGCAGTGTTTCCCTCCTTTTTGATCACACAGATGACAACCATTGTAATCTCCCTGACAGGAACTGCCTCCCTGGAGGACACCACGTCCCCCCACGCACAAATGCTCCCTTCCTCTCCCTCCATTTCGTCCCACTCCTCCCACCTCATGCTTTTTCCCACTCCTTCCCCAGCTGGACCCACAGCTGAAGCAGGAAAAGAAAAGAAAGAAAATAATAATGAAAAACACGTCTTTGTTTGTGTGTGTGTGTGTGTGTGTGTGTGTGTGTGTCTGTGGGTGTAGACAGGAAAGGGCAATGATCTTTGCATGTAATATCAAGTGGGAACAGAAAACAGAACTTCAATATGCTGGAAAGGGACACTGCATAATCCACCCCAATTCACGTCAGGTCAGGAGAATCTCTATGTAGGATGAAGATCAATCCCTCCCTCTCTTACCCCACAGCAAACCTCTTGCAAATGTCTTTTGCTCAATGGAATAATAAAAAAGACAATCCAACTCTTATTTGTATGAAGTAGGTGACGCATGGGGACCTCTTCTTCCCATCACCCAGTTAGCTTTTATTCTTCCTCTGATTTAATTCCAATAATCCAGCTATGTTTGCAAGGCCAGTTCCAGCTGAAGAAGGAAGCCAACCCACAGTTTCATCTTACAAAGCAGGCTCAGCATAGTAGAAAAAGAAACTCTCTAAGTTTGGCCTTTCTCTGAGCTGTATGTTAAGATCAAAGACTGAAAATAGGGATGCTTCTAGAATTTGATTTATGGCATACATAGGTTTGTGGCAAAGTGGAAAATCAAATTTTCCCTTTTTGAAGGATCTGAAATTTATTTCCATTGGATCCTCAATAAAACCTCAATGTTGGATATTTTCCATGTTCGGCTTTTGGTTGGATTTTGGGTTTTTTTGTTATTGAAATATGGGAAAATGCACTCAGGTTCAAGTGGAAACTACTGAGAAAATGAAAATATTGCATTATCTTCTCAGATGTGAAAATTCTACAATCAAAATTATGTTATAAAATGTAAAAGAAAAGTTTCAAAGTAAATGACACTTTCAAAGAAGCCACTAAGTTCCAAGTATTTCCTTCTGGAAAGAGAACATCACAAGTCACTGTTAGACTTACTGAAATAAGAACCATTTCCTTTTCCAAAAGCATTCAATTCCAATAAAACTAAAATTACCCAAATATCTTTTTCCATCTATTGAGGAAAGAAGGAAGTCATCCCCAGGCAATGATTTGTGTTTCCTGGTCAATGGACCTACAGAGCACTGGTGTAACTGCTGAGTAAGAGAGAGTTATGAAAGATTTATTCAATTTACTACCTTGACCCACTGTAGGTTGTGTTACTGAGTCAATACTGACACAGGTTTTGGCCTGGTAACATATTGAATGCTTCACATGGAAAAGAGTTGATAAAAGAAAAGAGCTGATAAATTTGTGGCTATGTAAAATAGAGTATCTGCAAGGGCTGGCCAGACTTGGGAAAGGGAGAAACTTGCTCTAGGAGGGTGATGACTGGAAGTGTGACAGCCGAGCTCCCCACTTGTGCATACATCCTACCTTCAGGTATGTACATTGACAAAGAACAGTGAACAGCTGATTTTTTTTTTCATAAAACAAATTTCTCTAGGTGAAATGTCTCAATCAGAAGAGAAGTTATGCTCAGAATCAAAGCATGGATGTCCCTTTTGGCTTATAGTGGTTTTAATTCCTAGTAAATAATTTATTTTCTCTGCTTCCCTAAAGAACATTTTGGTACAGCTTACTTGAAATGAACACAATTTCCTTATATATTCCACTTGTCCATCGCCAAGGGCCGCTTGCCTTTTGTTGCATAAAGCTGGTTATGATTTACACTCATTTTTCATTACTAAAGTGTTAAGACACAAAGATCATGATACTGAGACAAAAATTATTTAAAAAGAATGAATGAATGAATGAATGAATGGGTGATAAAAAGTAAGTTCCATGACCTCTGCTGTTACAAAGCTATAGGATGTCACGGGGCAGCGGAGGTTTGCTTGTGCATCTGTGAAGATCTCTTGTCTGTTCACTGTCATTGAACATGTTCGGCCAAATAATGCATTAAAAAACCACAAAGACACAAGTCGCAGTGTTAGGCCCTGCACAACCAAAGCAATATATATCCATTTATTAAAACTTTAAAGAGTGTTTTAGACTGAAGTTATGGTATTGTTCTTACAGGACATTTATTTTATGCATTGCCAGCAATACCACTGTAGCGTAAAACACTTATTTTATGGTGTACTGGTTTTGGTGGAAAGTTGCATGAATCTACTAATTCCAGGTCAGCAAGAGAGTTTAAAAGCTTCCATGACCAGCTTATGTCTGACCTGAAATATGCTTTTGTCAAGACAGGCTATCTAGAAAATGTAAAGAGAAAGAAATATGTCAATGAAGCATCAAAAATTTGTGGGCAAAAGGGTGGGTTGGAATGAAAATGATGGTGCCTTTGGCCCTGGTAGGGCAGCATCTTGCTTTCAAAATTACCACAAAGAAATTGCAATTTTATATTAAACTATTTATTTTGGTATCTTTTTCATCATTTGCCTATTTAATAATTTTGCTTCTTAGAGCCACTATGAGAGACAATTAGCAGAAATTTTTAAGAGAAGCAGCAGAGCTGAGGGCAGCAGATTCTGGTCAATCCATTGTTTATAGATTATTAACCAACCCATCCATGAAAAAAAGCTGGTATGGTAATTGACTAACAAAACAGAAGAGTAGCTTTCCTGTTTGTTTCTGAATGCTGGGAATTTCAATCTAAAATTTAATCTTACTAAAGAATGTGATAAAGAAAGAGGAAAATATCAGTAGATAGAGATCTTCATCTCTGGATGTGATGTAGAGTGCCAATAATCATATTAAATGCCTGAGTCTGGTATCCCAAAATATAAACGTGTTCACAAGAGAATGAGCCAAGTCAACCTCTGTGGTGCGTGAAGGTGAAGGAGATGCCTAGGAGGTGAGGGCGAACAGATGGGAGAGAGAGAGAGAGAGAGAGAGAGAGAGAGCTCAGAGTTTGAGCCATAACTCTATTGTTTAGATCTCCTTTTTTCCTGGCTCTCCTGGAGCTCTTGCTCGCATGGAAGCGTGGGCTGGCCTGTCCCCTGAAATGTCATGGCTCCTGGCAAAGCTTGCCCACTCTTCTGTGGATGTGCAGTGGGGGACAAAAGCACTCAAAAAGTGCTGGAAACTGAAGATGTCTCCAAGGCAGTGTGTGAACGGACCATGACTTGGCCACCCCTCCCACCCCTACAGGGAGCAAGGAGAGGAGCTGTGGTCTGTGAGCTTCTTCCTGAGGGATGCATTCTTCATGTCCGCTCTTCCAAAATACACTAAGCTAAGAGATTTAAATTCTTGTCTATGCCTTCATGGATCCATGGATTAGAAGGGTCAGCCTGAGACTTCGGCACTGGATACATGTGTAGATATTAATTCATTTTTGAGGTAAGATTTGGGGGTGGTTTTTTGTTTTTCCTCTTAACAGACACCATAACACTGTGGGATAAAATTTCTCACCATTTTGAAAATCATGCATCAAAACCAGGATATTCAACTGTTTGCTACAAGACATCACAGATATAAGTGTCTCAAAATTAGTTTTGCATTCTTGATCTCAAGGAAAGGACAAATTGAGTCCATTTGCCCTGTGGAGATCAAAGAATTATAGGATTCAATCATAGATCCCAAGGGCACAACTCAAACCTGCCTCATGGCATGATGATTTTCAGGTGTACATGAGTCCTGATGGATATTTGTTCAATCTGCATTTAAAATATTGTTGTCTGATCAAATCCCTTATACTGGTCCATATGCACAAATGTTATTCCCTTCTCTTCTCATCCGGGAGTTCACAATCTGTCATGATAGAAGGTTTCTTGTACCTTTGGATACATGGTCAGACAGTTTTTTTAATGTAATATTCACCAGCTTATACACTGCTGTGGAAAAAAGGAAAAATATGGATTTATGGCATAAAGGAGAGGAAAAAAAAAAAGAAGAAAAAGAAAGAAAGAAAAAAAAAAGAAAGAATGGCATTCGGAAAAAAAGGACAACCCTGTCAAAACATGACAGCTGATCCACTGCCTGTTTTATGCTATTCATAGAAAATGCCAAATTCTGCAAATAGTAACCACATGTACATCGGCTTCGCAGACTCAATGTTCTGCTGCAAAATGAGACGTTCTGTATTTTAGTGTGTCATCAAAGGCAGTGAAAATATCACTCCAGCCTCCTAGGCTTAACCCTCTGGTCTCTCAACTGTTAAAAGTTTAATTCGATGGCGGTGGGAGCGAGCAGCAACACATCCAGCTTTGTGAGTGGTGCTAACGGAGCTGCCTAATGTATGCCAGTTGCACATAAAGTCAATTAACAAATCTGTTACCGCGCCATTTTTATTCATAGCCATGAGACCATTAAAGCGACAAGACTGCATCTGACGTTTATGATCTTGTTCGCATTGCCAGAGGAAGGAGGGGTGGGGGTGGAAACAACTTTGTGGCTCTGTAGCATGAGAGAAATAGCACCATTCAGAGACATAAGGGCTCTTGAGCAAACGCCGGAGCTTCTGAAGTCTTTTTCTCATCTCAGTCCCGTCCCTTGCCTGTGTCCCCCCACTTTTTCCCAGTCCCTCCTCCCCTTAGCCCCTTGCTTCTGCCTTTCAGGTTTCATTTCAATGCAGAAAGATTGGCTCTATAGTTCAAAACTATAACGTAATTGTCCTTTTTTGTGGCTGGCTGATATTCCCTTTCACTAACATTTAAAAGAGTACTTATGTTGAATTGAATATGGAATGGGAACAGCTCCTGGCGCTTTTGTGTGTGATGGGGATGGCTTTGCAAGGAGAGGTTTGGGCTTCAGTTAGCTGTGTCCTTCTCCAGGAATGCTTCCAAGATCTTCTAAGTGACCACAAGCTCTGAATAGAGTGTCCTGTTTAATCATCTCCTCCTCAACAAACAGTCTGTGCAACAGCTACAGTAAATTGCTTTCAGCTAAATCTTCGGAGATACACCATTTCTGCCTTGGATTTTTCAAAATTTTCCAAACTGTGCTGGACTGCATACTCTTTCATTTTTTTCTGAGTGCCAGGAGTGTGAAGATGAGGAAAAGAAGCTGTCAGTAGAGCACTCTGACACATCAGTGTCCACACTTAGCTAAACTGTTAGAACACTTCCAGTATAATCTACATTCCCTGCTAACAAAAGTAATTTCTACATAAGTCTCCTGAGCTTCACTTGGTCCTTTTTCAACAGTGATAAAGGAAAGAAGATTTAAAAATGCTAGGGACAAATTATTTGGTGGAAAATATTTGAAGTAATGAGATGTCCTTCTTTTAAACTCAGACTTATATTGAAGTTAAGTTATACTTAAGTTATATTCTGGCTGGAATAAGAGTTAAAGGCCATTTTAGTGGGTAAGCAGGTAGGTAAATAGTTAAGTAAGGAGACCAACAGGTTTTACGGCTGAGTGAACTGATTATGATACAGAACTGATAATCTCTGAAATTGTTTCTAGTGTACAGACAGGAAGGTTGGAGGCCAGCTGTCTTGAGAATCTCAGATCACAATATTTGTCTGCTGCAGAGTTGCCAAAATTCAGTGGCTGAGATCCTGGCTCCATTAGAGTTGCTGGGTAAAACTCCAGCAGATGTTTTACCATTAACTTTAGCTGGATCCGTTTCACCAAATAGCTGCAGGGGCTGTATGAGATGGCAGGATTCTCTCCAAGATTTAGCAGTGGGAGACATCCTTATGAATGTTTCACAGTTCTGGATGTCCGGAGGAATTTGTCTCTTGGGAATGCTTGTTTGGGAAGAAGCAGAAAGAGTGTTATTGGGGAGGAATATTACATTTTGGTTTCTGCGAAATGAAAAAGAATAAAGAAAGCGTGAGGAAAAATCAGTTTCATGTCCAGCTAAGGCAAGGCAGCTGGGATAGCCAAGGTGTCAAAGGCTCATATTACAAGAAATAACTCTCATGTGCCAGCAAAGTCTTCCAGTCACATCAGAGCTGTGTTTGATTTGAATATCAATTTTTAAAGTTTTTATTCAAAGAGAAACACAATCTGAAATCACTGATAAAATTCCTCTAAGTCCACAGGCAAAGCAGTAGCAGCAGGAGGATCATTTATAACAGCTCAATATTTATTTAGTTATTCATTTGTACTACAATAGATGTGAAGACACTTCTGCTAAAGACAGAGGGCTGCACTCTTCTCACCCACAGAACTTTCACTTGACCCCTTTGAATCATGGCATTGAAAATGTTCCCATTTAACAAGAGTTGAGGAAAGGAATAGGTAAAATATTCACACCAATCCTATGGGGTTTTTTAATTTTATTATTTTCTAAAGAAAAAATAATGAAGAAAACGCTGAAACATTGATACAGTCTCATTTCTCCAGTTCTTACCTTGGAGTGGTAACTTACTCCAGAGGAGACCCATTGAAGCCACTGGACACAGATAGGTCTAAAACCTGCATGAAGGATTATCTTAGTTTCTGAGGGTGGTAAAGTGGATCCTGAGTGTCAGATCTAGCACTTCTTTTGTTGATGGAAGCCTTTCCACTCAAGCTGCTTGTCAAGATCTTTTCCTGAAGGATAAACACATTATCCTGCAGTCCCAAAGGAAGAACTGAGACTTCAGCTGTCCACTGCTGCTTTCCTCATCCAGAGATCAATAAGGTTGACCTTGCCCACAAGAATTTAGAAAGTTAAACAAAGTTCTTATGTTGTGGCTACCTAAATCCCACTAAAAAGCCCTTCTGAGGAGCTGAACTTCAATATTTGTCAAGCTTTCCATGAATATCTGACAGAAGATGAAAACAAAATTCCAGTGAAAGCCAAGAGAGGCAAGAAAGGCTCTACAAGTAAACTTTTTTTAACCGCTGATGCCATTAGAAGTGGAAATAGCTGCATACAATATGCTAAGAGCATTCTCCCTCTTTTCCAGGAGCTGTGCATCCTTCTGCATGACTCAGTGCTACAGTGTCATGTCGTGGGGGAAATGGGTGCTCTGGAAATCAGCCTCAAGCATCTGAGGGAGAATAAATCATAGCCCAGTGAGAGCAGGGAGCCTATGCCAACATTCCTGCAGAGAGAAATGGGCAGCAGGCGAGATCCTGCAGCTGGTGTACGCTGAGTACAGAACACCAAGGCCTTGAACTTTTTCCCCTTCCTGGGTTTCTTCCTGCACTCCCCCTCCCTTCTTACCATCTCTCCCTTGAGCACCCGGGAGAGGAAGCAAAATTTATACCGCTCTGCCCTTAAAATGCTGACTTTCCATGTTTACAGGGATTGTTTACACAGAAAATTAATCAGTTACGGTTTTAAATTTTAATTAAAGAATGCTTTCCACTGTTATTGCAAAACAGACAAAAGCCCATAAAATGTATATTTGACTGCCGCGCTGTGTTGTCTTTGGATCGGCAAGCAGCCTTGAGATCAATCATGCGTGGTATTTTTTGAACTTTTTTTCCTAAACACAACACTCTTCACACAAGTTGCACTATTTTTTTTAAGAAATGCCCTTCAAAATAAAAGCCAGACTGCACAACAATATAGAATTCTTCTTCATGCCTTTCTTTTTATGACCAAAAATGAAATCCTTAGTCTCAAACTGACCGTGGGATATTTTAGCCATTAAAAAAACCACAAACAGAATCACAGCTTCCATAGTAAAGGCCTCAGACTTGCTTACTTCAAAGTCAATAGCAAAACTCCCACAAACTTTGATTCAAGTGTTTATTACATGCTGTTTGTTCCCACAGCTGCAGTTCCTGGTTTGAAAATAAAATGTGTCTGTTTCTTTCCCCAGATCTCATGGCCATCAGCAGAAGTTCAAGATCACTTCAGGGTTACCCATTCAACCCCTCTTTCCTGAAATGCTTATCCATGATGTGTCTATGTCTTCTGAAAGTTTGTTGAAGAGCAAGACTCTAAGAAACTGAATCTAGCCCCAAAATTTTACAGTCATGATGAAAAGCTATGATTAGGTCTGCCATGCTGTGCCCTCTTGGCAGTACAGTTAAGCATTTTCTATTGTCTTGAACCAAAGTAATTTCTGATGAATAGTTCATCAATGTGAGTGCCACTGGTTTAAATAAAAGTGACTCCTGCTTCTCTTAACAGTTATTTTATTGGTCTGAGTTAAAGTAATTTTTTTCATGATCCTTCTTCCAATTTATCCAAATACCCAAGAAAATCTGAGAACACCCTAGCAAAATGAAGTCCAGTTACATCAACATGAATGTTTGGTAGTCCAAATCACAACAATATAGACAAATAACCAGATGAAAATCACCAATCTTTGAAAACCACTTTGCTATCTACTGGTCATGGTGGGAACCTCATTGTGTCACACAAGAGATGCCTTGTGACAAAGACCTTTCCTGCTCACCATGACACAATGAGAAGAGACCTCCCTAACTCCATGTGGAAGATGGCGTACATATTAGCATGTTATCTAATTTATTTCCAAAGATAAGAACACCCACAGGTCAGGCAGTGACATGAGCATCTGGACCACCAAATGTCAAGCAGACCTGCAGGATGACTGTTGCACACTGACAGGAAGCACAGGACAAAAAGGAGAGAAAAAGCTCCCTATAGGCAGTCCAAAGGAAGCAAGAAAACATGTTAAAATGATAAGGTAAGTTATCAGTGAGAAACTTCTCTTCACACTGATGTCTGTCAGAAATTACTTTGAGTTTCTACAATACACACAGTTTTAAGGACATGGAGAAAATAAGAATTTTTCCCCAGATGTTTTATCTGTTGTAACAATAGAGGTGACAAATCATCAAGAAGTTCAACTGTGTTCTAGCACTGACAAGCAGGCAAACATCTATGAATATTTCATCTGACCTATATCCAAATTATTACAGCAGCTTTAGTCCATGAAACTCCTCTGGAAACATTGCCAGAAAGATAACAAGTCCTGGTACGAAGGTCACAACAAGAACAGAACTTTGAAGGAAGGTGTTTGGACAAGAATAGAAACATCTGTTAGTAGAGATGCCCTAGAACGGTCACTGCAATGTATGGGGTATCAGCTTTCAGCCTGCAGCCTCTGAATGACAGATTCATGGAAGTTAACAACAAAAAGACCTTTGCAGTTCTCTCCTCTGCTAGCCTGCATGCCAGAGGTCATCAAATTTCCTTGAATTCTTTCCTTGCTTCCAGTCTAATAGTTGAGGCTAAATTAGGGTTAACTTGGAAGGGGAATGGAGGAGAGATTATTTTAATCTGAAAACTTCATTTAGTAATACGCAATGAAAGCTATAACCAGAGCAAAAGTGATTATTCCACTTTAAATTTTAACTACATTGCAAAAGCCTATAGACATATATACTTTCATACCATATACGTGTGTGTATATATATATACACACATACACGTATCGTGTTTCTGGTCTAAATTTGTCTATCTTCACTCTCCAGCCAAAGTAGCAATATTCGGTACTTGACAAAGTACTTACACCCACTCACTTTTGACTGAGATCAAGTCAAAGCTTTATCTTGTCTCCAGCAGCTCCTTCAGAGGCTCTGTCTCAAAAATGTTTTTCAATCCTCTGTTTATTCATGGACTGTTTGCTAAACCACCATCACCCCCCCTTTTTTTTTTTTCCCCAGCACTTTCAGAGTGCATCTATGCTTCTGGTTCTTTTCAGACCAGGAGAATATTTTCAAAGGAAATCTTGTGATTGTTCTCACTTATGCTGCTTTAGTTTAGACTGTCAGCAATCTTGGGTGGCCCCAAAGGGAATTATCTTTTTGGATGAAAAACCAGCTTCAACCCCAAAGAGCCCCAACTGTGGAGGGGACATCAGGTGCTCTGCATTAATTTTTCACTGTACAGATCCTGCACAGATCTTCTCTGATTGCTGTGAACTAGTTCTTAATGCAGACACAACCTCAGCTGTGGATGCCAAAATCTGGATGTGATATTTCAGGAGTGGCAGCACAAGTGCCAAAGAGAGAGCTATTATAAACATGCTTCTACTCTATACTCCTTAATCTGGAGGTACACAAGTCTTTACAATCATAACCAATGAAGGAGGCCATGCTGCATGGGAAGAAAATATGTATATAAACAGTTCCCTGCTATTGAAAATTATAAGGAGTACTGAGTTTGTATGAACAGAGACCTTCTGTTAGGCAGTTTCAAGGGGGAAGAAGATTCCTAAAATGAGAAATACTGTATCATCCACAATGTTGTTTTTTTTTTTTCTTTTATTCCTTTCAAAATCTTTTGCTATTAGGCAGACCCTGGTTTGTTGAAAAGGTAAAATATTTGCTCTTCAGTTGTGTTTTCATAAGCTCCTGCTACTGAAAACTTGCCAATGAATTATTTGACTTCATGTGTAACAAAGTCACCTTTGGGATTTCAGGAGACCTAGGTTAACTTTCCTTGAAAATGTTTATTACTGGACACTTACAGATGTATCTGATCCTCAATTAATGCATGAAATATTGTCTGTTTCTTTTCTTAAATGTCTTCTAAGGCTTTTCATGGACACATAAAATCTTTGGCTATTATTTTGAGGAGTACCCATGATAGCAATTGAACTCACTCACTAAGTGCATTTTTGTGCTAATTAAATATTCCAAACTTCTATCAAGATTATTGTCACCTATTTAATGGTTCATTGAGTTTATGGGCCATGCAAGTCTCTCTTTTATATTTTCACCAGGATAGTTATAGCAACTATTCTAGTAATGACAAATTAGGGAACATGCAGAGGAGATGAAAGAACCTCAGAGCAGTAGACCCGGTTTTTTTCCCAACTTATGCCAATTTTATGATGTTTTAATGGGATTGACATTGATGGAATTATTCTTCATTTTCCCTGGTGTCAGTGAGTGATAACTAGTCCTGATTAGTTGATATTGAAATATGGTAAACATGGCACTCCATCTATTTGACCATTTTCACCTTTTGACCCCTCTCCAAGAATTTGTAGAAAAGATTTGTCCATCTTTGGACAGGGATGGAAAGATTGGAATAATATTGTCCTTAATTTTATCAATAAGAGATTTTGTCTTTTAGGCTGTTTGCCTTCTGGTTAGTGGGACAAGTAATTTGGGAAATTTGCAGTCAGAGAAGACAGTAAATGTAATCTGCAGGCACAACTATGCAGTGAGATATTTAAGATCAGATGTAAAAACATCATTACTGGAGAAGGGAATGGTTGTTTGGAAGGACTCTTAGAGAAGTCTTGCCTTCACAAGATATCTTTGAACTAAACTGAAAATAAAGTACAACTTAAGGACTTTCATAAATTAATTATTTTTGTTTCAGTACCAACAGGGCTCTGCTCAGATAAGTCTATTAGTGAAATGTTCTATAATAAAACTGTTCTTTCTGCTCTTTCTTCATGAAAGCAAATGCACTATTACTGCTAATAGCAATGCAGTTTGATATAATGAATAATAAGTAAAACAGTGTTCTGATATTGTACCTCTCACCTCCAGGTGCAGGATACAGAATTTACAGAAGAGCCTACATGATTTAGGGTCAAAAATCTAATTGACTGACAAGCCCCTGCCTCACTTAGGGGCTAATGAATGTTGTATTGTGACTGTTTTTCTTAAAAAGTAACATTGAACTGCTTTCTATTCATAATAAATTAACACATTTTAGAGACTTTTTAATATTTGCCTCCACAAAGCCATGATTTTTGTCTGAACAGACCTGCAAGCACCTGTTGTAGCCAGTTTTAAAAATGAGGTCTTCTAGCTTTCAGTTAATACCTCATAGAAATAGCAATGTGATTTCAGTGGCACTGATCTGATTTCTTCTAGTGCAAGACATTCACGTTTTCTCTAAGTATCCCATGCATAATTCATGTGGGGGCTCATATTTGATTATTTATAGACCTTTCTGTGACACCCCCTCAGTGAATATTTGCACATCTCCAAGATAGCAGCGTGAAACTTTCTCCTGAAGAAAATTTCCAGCTAAAGACTTAACACCACTTCACTTTGCCTTAGGTCTCAAAAACAGCTCTAAGTACAGCATAAGTGTCATACCCATTTCATGTCAGTGCTCTGCACAGGAGAGTGTTTCCATCCTGAGCTCCCTCATTCCTCGAGCAGAAAAGCCAGTCCTCACACATTTGTGTGTGTGTGTGTGTGTGTGTGTTTGTGGAGAAGGTGAGTCAGCTCCTCAAAATTCACGGGGACAGTTTGTGAGAGTCAAGAAGGGAATCCAGGAGTCATTCCAGTTCCCCAGGTCTTCATGGCTGGAGCATTCTTCCATCTGCCATTAGAAATATAAAATCCTTCTGCCTGGTTATTGGATTCTCCATAGCAAGAGCATAGAAAGGGGAATTGAAAAGACACTCAAGGTTTTTTAACCCTGTCAGCCAGGAGGTCTGTACCCTCCAGAAAAATATTTGTGCAGATGTTTCTAAAATGCTTAGAATCTGCACAGCAATTTGCTCTAGTGTTTGAAATATCTTAATGATAGTACACTTGTTTTCCCAACTTAAATGTTCGACAGAGCAATTCAAGCCTATTATTTCTTTTTCTAACTATAGTGAAAACAAGCCTTTTATTGTTTGTCTCCCTCCAATTGTTCTCTTGTATAGGAAGAACATATTCAGGCCATATTTAGATCACTTCTTCTCCAGACTGAACCATCCCACTCCCTTAAATCCATCCTTACTCCAAGATCCACTCAAAAGTGATCATCTCCTCAAAGAAAAGAGCTGTTCCACATCAGGTAGGATAAAGAACACAGGCTTGTGGATGGTTGGGTGCTCCTTGGAGCTGCCTTTCCTAGACATTGCTTTTTCATTTCCCTCATCTTATGATCACAGAAGGGAGCAGCAGAAGTCTGTCTGTCTTGCAGCTTCATACAGGATCCATATGTCTGGTGCTCAGCATGCAGTTCTGTCTCTCCATGGTATGTCAGCTCTTCCCTGAGCTCCCTGCCCTTCATGTGTCTTGCTTCCCGTCTTCCTGTGCGACGTTTCCCTCCTGTGAGGTTTTGGTGAAAGACTTTAGAAGATAATACATATGATAAATGTATATATGTGTGTATTTTTTTAAAGAGAAAGTCATAGCTACTGATAGAAATGCTCTCAAAAGCTACAATGTAGAGAGTGGTGGTGTGAGCCTGAGTTTTGTTCTCGTTCACAGGGATTTTATTCGCATATTTTACTGTCAGTTTCTTGACATTTTTGTCAGCTTGGATCCGGAGGCCATAGTTGCCGCCAGCAGGTCCTACCACATTTTTATTCTCCATTGTATTTGCAGGGAATAAATAAAAACAGAACAAGAGTGAAAGCAAGAGAGAGACATGGCGAGAAAGAGTCAGAGGTTACTGGAAGAACTGCTTTATGCATTTTTTCCCTGCTAAAAAACATCTATCCAACAAAAAAAAAGCCAAAATGACCATGGAGCATTTTGCACTGAGAAATTTCTTTCCTCAGTTATGCAATGCAGACTTCAGGCAACGTGGTTAATATGTTTGCATAAGAAATTGCTCATTCCCTCTGACCCTTTGTCTGTTTTCGCGCACCCCCCCTTTCTTTTTGCTTACTTTTTTCCCCCTCTTTTTAGAAATTTTCTTTCCTGTGTGTTTCTGGGTTGCTGTGAGATTTCCCTCACAATACATCTATTGTTTCACAGTCACATCACCACTGGCTGTAATCAACTCTGATTTCTTTCTTTCTTTTTATTTCTTGCTATAACCATGAGATTTACACATACAACGAATAAACATAATCTACCCTAAGGTTATAAACAAGTTGACTATGGAAATGTTTAATCCTCAAGGCTTTCGATGTTGTGAACAAGAAGGAAGAACAAAGGCCTTATTTTCACTTCTGAACTTATAAATTAATGTTTGATTCCCTATGCTTTGTTTCTGTTTCATCAAATATTTGAACCACAGTGTCTGGAATTGACACTGCTTGTGTCTTTCCTGCATATGAGTCATTAAAAGACAAAATAGCAACACCTCAGGTGTGTCCAGTGTTCAGTGCAGTCTCAGACAAGGGAAAATTTCAGTCTTTTTGGATGCCTCAGCATCCAGGCTGATTTGATGCTTCTCTTTGTGATATTTGGTATAGCTTTAAATTACTGTCTTCACCATCAGCTTTTGTACACACTTGTCTCCAGCCTGTTCAGTCTTCTTCTGTGCCATCATTTTACCCCTGTGTGCTGTTTCTGGCATGAAGGGAGAAAAATAAATTTAAAACATGAACCAACCACAGGGATAAGATAATCTGTCTCTGGGTTCTTCCAGGATGCAATACAGAGTCCATTAGTTATATGAATGAATATCCCACCTTTGCCTGACTTTGGATAATGCTCCATGGTCTTAGCCTCAAGTTTCAGACTTCCCAATAGCTGCAGTAGTTCCTGGCATCCACTTACCCACTAACAATTGCATCAACACCATCAATTCTTTTTTCATGTATGCAACTCTAACAGCCACAATGGTGTTCAGTCTCTTATGAAGTAGATCAGATCTTAAAATGGTGGCAGGGAGGTTGAAAGGCTCTTTAGTCACCAAGCTACTCAAGCAGGTGCTTTCTGAAGTAGAAAGAAAAAAGTCAAGTATTAAAAGTCAGTTGTGGAGTAAGTGCTGCATCTCTTACTTCAGACAAAGGGAGTTTTGTAGAGTCCCATCATCTACACAAGTGAATTGGGAATTGGATATTAAAGACGAAAAACAAAGAGATATCTGTCCTTTAGCTTGGGGGACCGATCAAAACACAGCGTGGGAGGGCAGCTGAGAGGTTAACCCTTCCTGTAACCTTCAAACTGCCCTAAAAATGGCCTTTGTATGACAGAGAATAAGCTTCACAAACCCCAAACTCATGGGTCATTGTAGTAGTGAAAAGATACCCATTTAAATGGGAAATGGATCATGTTTTGGTTTCTTGCATATAAAATTGTTTTCTGAGACTTTCTAATGACCTTCCCATGGGTACTGAACTTTCAACCATTTACCAACATTCAAATGTACAAATGGTTGCCCAAAGGGACTACGACACATGGCAAAATAGATTTCATCCAGTACTTTCTTTCTCATTGAAACATTGAGAAAGTAGCCAGATAACACGGGTTAACATCAGATAAGTTTGAAATATTGTGAAGGTTTGAAAAATGTGAAACTGAAATAGGGTAGATTTAGATTGTATATAAGGGAGAAATTCTTTACTGTGTGGGTGGTGAGGGCCTGGCACAGGCTGCTCAGAGAAACTGCAGATGCTCCATCCCTGGAAATGTTCAAGGCCAAGTTGGACAGGGCTTGGAACAACCTGATGTAGTGGAAGGTGTCTCTGTCCATAGCAGGGGTTGGAACAAGATGGTCTTTAAAGTCCTTTCTATCCAAATCATTCTGTGATTTAGCCTTTCAATGCATTGACATCAAAATAGAGACCAAGCTTTCCATTTTATGAAATTCAGATACCTCATTTAATATAATAACTCGTTGCAGCTTCATATCAGAACAGTAATTAGAACAGACCCTACAAATGGCTCCAGGATAGAACTGGGAGTGGACCCTACATATTTGCTTTAGCTAAATTTAGATCCAATTCATAGGTCTAGCTCCTCTTCAGTTTTCAGCTGAGTGCTGCATATTACACAGTATCAGGCCTTGGCTGAGATAAAGGATACAAAGACATGTCAGTGGGTTCGGATAGGCTTAAAAGTCAAGTTAAATCTTTCTTTTAAACCCGGACAGGTAAAATTTCTATTTTTATTGTCCTTTGTGATTCTTTCAATGCATATTTTTCCTTCTGTTCAGTTCTTAATTGCTGCTTTCCTACATAGGCCACAGAAAACTGTCTTCAAGGTAATTTTTATATCTGTGTAGCAATGCTTTTGACTCAAAATCTGGTCTTGTATGGAGGCATCACCAGGCTTGCAAGTACTAGAAAATTAGAAGATGAGCTCAGTATATTCCTTTACCCGTTGTTAAATACAGGTGCAAATCTCCAACCTATGCACTGAGAGACCAATTACATCACGATAGTGCTCCCAGTGCCATCACTTTGCTCCAGGTCCTTGAGAATATAAATGTAGAAGGAAGTCCAGGTAAGCCAGCTCTGACAGCCCCCTGAAAGCACCATAGTCACCAATGCACCACCTGTGGCATTCCTGTGTTTTTAGAGTGGCAGAATGTTTGGGGGTCGCTGTCAGTGTATGGTCAGCCAGCAAACTTTGGTGCAGAGGGAGACAAGAGGGTGCATTGTGCAGCTGGGTAATCTCCCCACTATTTCACGTCTGTGCTGAACAATGTAATAAAAGTTTGCAGATGAAAACACTAAGCTGGCTGGAAGGCAATAACTCAAGTTAGGTTTTATGACACTGGCCATTTAAGAGCTGTAGGAGTGTTTGAAACAGAAACACAGCCCGTTTTCTAGTCAGGGTCCAACTCCAGTTCTACAACAGCAGTGTTTTCCATACTGAGGAAAATTTTTATTCCCAAGTCTGATAACTTGCCACTGCTGTCTGGGAGGGCTGTGTCTATCTTTGGAAGCTAATGATGTACAATGCAAGGTGCCCATAGGAGTGATGTAACTGCATCATATTGTGTGTGATTGCTGCCTACTGAAAAAAAACAAAACAAAACAAAAAAAAACAGAAGAAAAAGTACATGCATGCATATACATAAATTTTTTCGTTTATGAAAGGGTGAATTCATAAGCAGCTGCATCTGGGATAGAGTGAGATCTATCCTCTACTCAGTTAATAATAACAAGACCCAGAAGTCACAAGCAGGAGGTCATAAAGGGGTTTATAATAACATTTCATATGCAAGTAAAATGTGGCACAATGCATTATGTAATTTTATTTGTATAAGTTTGTTTTAATTTCTTTACCAGGACATTTGATTAAAGTGATTCCCCTTTAAGATGGGATCTGTTTAAACATGTAGTTCTTTGGAAAACACAATGATAGGCAAGCGTTTGCCAGGCTTTGCTGGTGAGTGTTGGGACAGGCATTTTATGTTCAAGTTACAGTTCTGCAGAAAAAACAGGGGTTGGCAAATCATTGTGGAGATCACCTTAGAGCTATAAAACCACTTTCCTGAATACACCTGCAGGGTCACAGACTATTACAGGATGTTGAGTAACACTGTTCATATGTTTCTGCCTGATCCAACACTGTGGGCTATGTCAGTGAAAACAGAGCTCAGGTCTGTTAATGAGTAAAAATTCAACCCAAACATGTCCCCACTCTATTGATGAAACCCCAGTAGAACTGACCTTGTAAGAAGTTGATATTACCAGGGAAGGGATTTGGTTACTTCTTGAACAGGGGTATAAAACTGGATGGGGATATTTGGGGCTTTCCTCCTAAAAGCTTGCTTGAGATTTAGGAATCAGCCCATTTCCTATGGATATGAGCTCAAAACAAATCTCTTTTTGACTGTTTGCTTTCTAAGAGCTCCACACACACACACACACATTTATTTAGTTGCAACATATAAAACACTATTCAGAGAGATAAGGATCCCATAGTGATGAGCATGTAGGGGATATGTAGGAGCAAAGGCAGACACATCTGGAAACGTAAGTGCAAGAATCTGTAGTGCAATACAAGAAAAATTAATAATTTAAATAATACAGGGGGAAAAGGCACTTTCCCACAAAAATCAGACACATGCCAGTGGTACTTTCCCAACCTAACTGAGAGGAAAAGCCCTCTTGGCTAATTCATTGCAAAGCTAATGAAAACCAGACAAGGGATTGAAACCAAAAAAGCTTTATGTTTCAGGGAAAACAAAGCTTTCCAATGGAAATTATTCATTATAAAGAACTGGTTCACTGAAATTAACAAAAAATATGTGAGAGAAACACCATACTGAATGTGGTTTTGGTGATAACAATCTTACATTTATATATAGCACATTTCAGCCAGATGGACTCCAAAGTGCCTCACAAGCTTTGGTACTTGCACAAACAAAATGTAAAGAATCACTTTTATTCCCCTCCATTGAAATGTATCTTTTCTGGATGAATCACTTCAAGTGCATAAAAAATGCATTGTGTCACGCAATAGTTTATTATAGAAGTAGGCAGACAAGTTGACAGAACTTAACTATCCAGATTTTTCCTTAGCTGGGGCTGGTTTAAAGGGCTAACACCTCACGGGAAAAGAAAAAAAAATAAAATAAATGCAACATGTTATTAATGCCTAAAGTCGTCAGAGCTGATTTTCTTAAGATGGAATTGTCCTAAGCAAACATGGAGCAATTGTCTCATTAACTGCCCAGTGGGAAGAATGCCTAGTCCAGTCATCAATCACAATGCAGCCCTTCAGGTTTTCATCAGGAATCTCCAAATTCACATCGTGTGCAGTGTACGAGCCCGGATGCGTGCAGCCACTGAAGGCATCCTGGCTGCAGTTGCTGTATGTTTAGGGAAAGCCACGCTCTGCTCTTGTCAAACTCCTCTGACAGCCTCGACACCTGAAGCACGGGGTGGTGCAGGGAGAAGCTTTCACACAGTGACCGGGAGCTCCATCTTGCAGATTTGCTTCCCCTCCCATTCCTTTATGAAAATGGATTGTCAGAGCAGCTGGTGAGACAGAAGTGTCTGCCTGTATCTCAGTGTGGCTGGTACTGTGATCCACCACCAGTACATGCTGAACCAGGCTCCAAACGGGGAGGGGGAAGGGGGCAGTTTCATTTGCTGCCAAATCCCTTAAGCAGTTGCTTGTTTTGTCTCTCTGTCTGAGCAGATTTTTCTTTGCTTTTCTTCTTACTCCACCTGCAACATTTTCCCCCCACTCTGTTTTCTCATAAAAGGGGAGGGAGACAGGCAGACACTTACAGAGTGGTTTTATTTTTATTTATTTATTATTTTGGGTGCAGAAGATGCCTGCCAAGAGGAAGCCTGCAGTTACTGAGCTGCGCAGGAGGGCGGAGAGGTTGGCTGCTCTCGGCGGTTCTTGGCACTCGGAGGCTGATTGGAAACACCATGCGTGACAGTGCACAAAAAAGACACTGAGATAGCCAAATTTTACAGTCCCACCTTGGCATCTCCAGAGGAGCAAGGAATGTGCCCTGCTGAGGAACTCCTCACTCATTAGTCTGCTCCATGATCAGCAGATGTTTCCCAGCCCATCTGTACACATGTGCTGCTCTGTGTGCAACATGTGCCTAAGGAGAAGGTCAGGCAGTGCCGGACCAAGGACCACTGGAGTCACTGAGCCTTTTCCCACCAATGGATCATCCCTAGGCAAGCAGTGCCATGCTCCCCAACCCAAAGACATGCAAGGGAGCCTCAGCCCAAGGCAGAAGTTCCCCCCACTCACTGCAACCTCAATATTAACAAGAGCTGTGAGGGTAATTATCCTCCATTTGCTTTCACAACACAGGGCTGGGACATTGCCATGTTGATCCAAACACAGCCATCAGAGCACACATAGCCAGGAGCAAGCACTCCATGACTTCAGCTGACAAGGTTTATAACACAGACAATGGCTGCCTTGGTGTGCTGTGAGGGACTAAAGGTCTGGTGCTATGTCAAATGGTAAAGTTAATAACCATGATAATAAAAGAGTGAAGCAGGAGAGAAGAAAAAAAACACATGAAGGATTTTTCCCTCATTGACATATAAACAAATTCATTGTTGTTAGTGCTTTCAGTGAAAAGAATGGCTTTCTATTGGGAAACAAACACAGAAAGATTGAAAACTGCCAAAGCAGAGGAGTTTTCAGCCAGACCTATTATTTTTATATACTCACACACCTGTAGGCATGTAGAGAATACAATACATTTTAAAAGAGAATTCCACATGGAGAAGTTGTTATTAAATAATTTCCCAGTCAATCATCTTCGTTCCAAACTTGGAGACTTGGTTTATTTGATGTTCTGACTAGTAGATGAAAGCTTTTGGTCTTCCAGTGTTTCCAATGCATCATCCCTAACACTCCTGAAAGAAATCAATAGTGGGAAAAAAAAAAAAAAAAAAGACATGAAAAATAGAGAATTTTCCTGGTATGGAGACAATTAATAAATTCACTTTGTGAGATAAATGGGATGAAAAGGATAATACAGTGTTTCCAATCCATGAGGGTCTTGTACCAATTTAAATCATACAAAGTAGGATGCACTGGCACAAAGAGTACTGATTTTAACACTTTAATGGGCTTTTGTAGGGTTTTTGTTCATTTGCTAAGAATTACAGCTGGGAAGTACAACTGATTGGTCTGGTCTGAGTTTGCAAAGGATACATGTGGCCGTGAAGGCACATTTAACTTTGTATACTCTAAATGTGTGTTGTGTGGATGATAATTTTAATTTGAGGGAAGATATCACAAGGCAGATGGGAGATAAACTGGCTTTATGTCTTGGATCTCCATGACTCACGAGCATCTTTCTGGCTAAGTGTGTTTTGTTGATTGTGCTGGTGAGAGAATGTGGCTATAAATTGACCGCACCAAATTCCATCTGTTCAAAATTAACTTTTGAAATGAGCTTTACCTGAGCAACCAGGTATCTGCTTTCTTTTGATATTCCTACTCTGGAGGGTAACTGCTCAATTACATATTAGCTGTCTTCCTGCCTGAGCTCCCAAATATGTTTTCTGATATCCATGGTCTGCATGAATTCTATACATCTCCTTCTCTGGGACTTTATAAGTCAGCCATAAAAGTTTGTGATGGGGTGGAACATAGTGATGTCTACAATCTCAGTTTGGAAAAAATGGTTTATACAAAGAGTCTTTAAAATGGATTTGGCAATTTTTTATTTTTATTTTTCAGCAGCAAGCAAAAAGGAAAAGGGGGAAGGAAGAAAGAAAACATTCAATCCCGGATTTTTTTATTATTTATTTTTTTTATTTCTATGATCAGTAAAAGAAAAGGGAAAGCTTTGATTTCTTTAACTGTGCATGACTCTAGAAGTGAAGGGGGGCTAAGCCCCTTTGGAAAGAGCTGAACTGCTCGTGTATTCATATTATTAATGGCTTTTGGTAATGATTTTACTGCACAAATTGTTATGAGACTGTTACAATGCAAATGGGATACCAGTGAGACTTTCTATCTGAAGACCTCAACCACAGACCACTGATATCACTGGAAATTCTCCTATTTAATAGAGTTTGGATCACTCTCTATGCTCATAACAATGAAGACTACTTATTACTTAGTGGCATTCATTTTGTACTAGGACTAGAGTAGATACCGATGTTGAAAAAGCCTTTTTTTTCCTGCTGTAACACTGTCTCCTCAAGAATTGCTGCCGAACGTCCTTGAAGACATAATAGCTTCATAAACCCAGGTATGATTTTTCACAGGTAGTTCACAGGGCTGTCAGTTCCTGTGCTTTTTAATTCATGGTTTGAGGAGGCTGCCTAAAAGCCCGTGCACCGGGATGCATGTGATGACAGGAACCCCCCATAAAAGTCTCCAGACATTTCAGCCGAGGACAAAGGCTTGCAGGGATGACCTGGGGACATGCTGAAGGCTGGGGAAAAAAAGAAAAGCAGCAGGCAAATAAAAAGAATATATTACATATATTGTGGGTTTTTGCTGGAGAAAGGAGTACCTGTGAGTAATCCATACTCAAAATCATAGTTTAGGGAAGCCAAATACCTAGACTACAGACACTTTAGGCCAGACTTAGAACTACCCTGCCATCCTGTAAGGGGCATCTGGGACTTTCCTCAGGACCACTTACACTGCATGTCCAGTTGTCCAGCACTGCAGTCCCTGCACTGAGTGAGGTCATTAAAGCTGAATTCTCTCCTGAGGCACACCTGAGACAGTGCTTGAAAGTCTCCAGAGCCTGACCTGCTGTGAAAACCTGGAGCAGCTCACCCATCCCAGTGTCGACCCCTGTAAAATCCCTGAGATTTACCAACAGCTTTGTGAAAGCAGAGGAAGGAAGCAAATGGCTCTGCAGGTCACAAACTCTCTCAGTCCCATTTTCAACCAGATAAAACAAAGGAACTCTCACAAATGGAAGGTCCAGTTAGTGTAGGCTTACTCCTAAACACATATGTGGCTATCCCAGTTTTCCTGGCATGGCACACGTTTGCAGAGGTATGGGGTAAGTTGGCAGCAAATCCCACAGCACAGGGCAGTCACTCCAGTGATCGTGCCTCAAGAGAGCTTGAAAGAGTTAAAGGCAATAATGTGCTCAGGAATGGCTTGTTTGCAGCATGTGCTGATATTTTTTTTTGTCAGCCTTGTGACCTGCAGGCACACACCTGGTCCCAGGGTCAAGTTACAGCCAGGATCCCTGGCCCAGGGTCAGGACCTGGCTGATGATAAGAGAGGGAGGCCCTCCTTTGGCAAAAGCCATCACTTAAAGAAACAAGAGAATATTAAGGAATATTATATGTCATTCTTCCTTCCTTTAGGGTTCATTTCCCTACCTTTAATTATTACTAAAGGTAAACACTAAGTATTCCAGGGAGTCATGGTCAGGGTAAACTCCATGAACTGCACATTCATTCTGGCCTGGCTGAAAGCACCAGGCAAAAAAGAGAAGTTGGTGGGCTGCCCTTATTAAACTTCACTTAGCTACTCTTAATTATGAACCTAGATTGAGACTGAACAGCTCTAGATTGAACATTTCAGCTCTCCCCTACTGCAGCATCATTTAAAAACTGTAAGAAAATGTCAGTGAGAAGAGACCATCTGTTTTCTGAGTGGAAGCCCACAGAAGGAAGAAAGAAAGGAAAAAAGAAGAAACAATGCATGTATAAATCTTCAGCTAATGCTTATCTTTGGAGGCAATTGGAGACAATTTAGGGATATTTATACAAATCATAAATGATAGCTATAGACTATATATATTTTTAGCAATACTATTTTACTTATTTCACAGGCAGGTAAAGCAGACCATACAAAAAATTAAATACCTTAATTGTAATCATCAAACAACCAGATATTGAATACGGATGCTCTTTCTTATGTTCTAACCACTAAACAAAAATACCAGAGATGTTCCAGAGTGCTTAATAAACTGTGCCCAGGGGGTTATTTTCTGATGACTGAAATGCAGCTGGACTGAAAGGCTGCTGTCACTGCACAGACATAGCTCAGTAAAATGGGGTGTTGCCAAAGGAACTCATAGGGGAAATTTTCGGTACAGTTGGCAAGGTGTGATTACAGGCTCTGGATTAGTGCCAGGATCTAATGCAGACCTAACACCCTCCTTCCTGGAAAAAGTGTGGGCTCTTTAACAGCCTTTAGCTTAATGTTTCACCTGCACGTAAATGAGTGGCACCAATGGGAGATGGAGGCAGCTACAGTGCTGTGAGCACCATTAAATCTTCCTCAGAATTGAAGCATTTCATAGTGATCAGTATTAGCCATTGACCTGATTTGTCAGTCTATCAAACAGGAACCATGTTCCTGAAATTATCCTTCTCTCTCCATTCCCCAAAACTGTTTCATGGCAAGGATTAGTCTGTACCACACTGTTGCTCGAGTGCCCTGGTGCAAATGGAGAAATCTACACTGGGCATTGGGCTTTGTCTTTAGTTTGTGGGGATTTTTTTGGTGTTTTTTTTTTGTTTTTTTTCTTGGGGGGGTGTTTGTTGGGGTTTTTTGGTGTCTTTTTGTCATTGGGTGTGTCTTGAACAGCTGGGGTTCAGAAAGTTCACCTTCTTAGAAGGCATGAGATGTGATATTATCTAGTTAAAAATGTCCATTTTGGAAAGACAATGTGACTTTAAATCTCTCTTGGCCCTTTGTAATAAATGTTATAGTTTAAGCAAGCAATGTCTTTCCATTAAAACTATAAACTTCACTAGAATAATTAAGACTGATTTAAAGTAAAATTAAATTTGACATGTGGCAGGTGAAGCAGTGCTATTAATTCGGACTGTATATTTGGCAACAATATTGAGGGAAAATGGGGGCATGGGTAACAAAGGCAGAGCTGTAAGTCCTTTCAGGCTCTTGGTCAAGTTGAGGGTGGAGAATGAAGCATATTTCAACTCTTTGTGAGCTGTCATTTTCCTTAGAAGTAGCATGCAAGAGCTTGTGTGTATTCTTGACTATTAGCTGCAATATACTGCATCCAACAGAAAAGGGGAACAGTGGAAATGAATATATCAAAAGTTGTCCTTCCTTTGGCCTCTTCATTTTTACCCTTTATTTATTGCTTCTATATATTTTTTTAAATTAATTATGTAATTTCTAAGCAGCCCACCTTCAAAATTCCTGTCAAGGAACTTACCTGGTCCTTGCCATTATTTGAGAGGAGGCGTTTTTCTTATTCTGGTTTTGGATGTAACAACAATGCAAGACAACAATGACAAATCCCTTCTATACTGTCTTTGGCAATGAAACTGCATGCTAAGGGCCACTCTAGGATCCAGTTCACTTTCAGGCTGATTTCTGATTTCATGAAAAATTCCAGCTGAAACCTAAACCTGAGTAAGACCAGCCTGATCTAATGCCCTGATTGAGTAGAGACTAGTCTGGGTGTGAGCCTACATTGCATCGTCCACTGAGATTATCAAAAAGGTCTCAATATTATAGTCATCATTTCATCTCATTTCCTGCCAATGAATATTGGTATGAACCCTCTCCAGAGTCCATCAGTGTCCTTGAGCCGGAGAAATTACTGTTGAGAAACAGAAATAATTGTGTTCTCCTCCTCCAACCCAGATGTGATATCCATATCTTGACAGCTTTTCCTGTCCAATGTCAGCCAAGGGAGTGAAACATAAGTACCCAGGGAAGGATTTCCTTTTTTGAAATCAATAAATTCTAATTGCCAATCATGCAAATAAATATGCCTTGCTGGAGCAATGTTATAGTCCACCAGGACCAAATGGCATAAACTCGTTGAGGAAACTTTGTCTTCTGATTGCAGATTGAAGTGAATGAAAATGTCTTTTATGGGACCCTGCCACCCTTGTTCTGATGACTAAATTCTAATTACAGACATATTACTTTTACCTTGCTTATTAATGACAAACATATCAACCTTTCTACCGGAAAGTGAACTAAAATCCAATTTGACTAAAGAATTGCAAATGCCTTGTGTAAAAGACTAAACACAAAACAAACCAGATGTTCCAGGCTGCATTGAGAGAGCTTTACAGAGCAGCTGGGAGAATTTTTTTTTTTTCCATCAGCCATTGGTAAAAGATATACATTGCCAGCAAGCAAACTACTTCAATTTTTAATACTCTTATAATTGGTTTACTCCTGTAACCAATGCAATATTAAGTCAAAAGGGAGGGGTGAAAGAAAACAATGATACTGGTCAAAGTTTAGAAAGGTCAGGGGGTTTGTGGATGGAGAGGAGAGTGGAGGAGGATAGAGGTTATTTTTTCCCATAAAGCTTTCTTATTTACTGCAAGGTTGTGAAATTTGAAAAAAAATACTAATAAAATTTATTGCCAGGGGTTGTAAGAAGATCATACCTTGGTTCTATTTTCAGCTCCAAACAGATTATAGGACAATGGAGCATAAATGGAAATTAAAACAGATTTAGAACAGACGTTAGGAAGCACTTTTTCACATCGAGGATAATAAATGTGTGGAATGGCCTATCAGGCAAGGTTGTAAAGGCAAAGACACTGGGATCATTCACGCAACAACTTGGGAAATAGCACACTAAAATGGAATGAGTCTGGATGGTGAGACGGCCTCTGTTTAGATTTCAGGGATGCATCAAGTCTGCAGGTTGCCTTCCATTCCTTTCCTTTTCAAATGATAATTTAATCTATGATTTGTTGTGTATTCAGGCAGGTTTGTCAATTACTTTTCCTGTGAGGTGGAAGATCACTCTTAATTCCCATGTTTCCTGCCTTGGTCACTTATGATAGGGAGTGCAAGAGAAGAGAACTCCTTTTGGGAAGCCAGTCCTGCCTCTTAAAAGGCCCTGAGCACTAAGTGGACACTTTTCTTTCCCGCTTTGAGAATGGATAGATCTACCACCTCCTCACATTCCTGGAGGAGGACATGTTAACCTTATCACACCAGATCTATCCTTCTCCATGAGGTTGGCTCTCATGGCAATCCCAGTAGAATAGCTCATCTCTGCTCATGCCTAATATTCTTATATTAATTTCAAGATACTCCAGGAATCCTTTCATCTAATGGAGAACTTCTGGGGAAGATGCACAATCCCCATGCACTTACATTGTTTCCAGCACAGCCTTTCTAACATGCACAGGTCTCTACTATACTCATCCATACCTAAACCACATCAATTTAGGCTAAAAGAATGGAGCGGCTTGCATAAGAGCTTCATTACAAAATGTATCCCCACTTTATCTCACTATTCATGCCCTCCACAAGGGTATCAGAGTAAAAGTGTAAACATACAGGGAAGGAGAAGAGACATATTGAGTCTCAGATCAACCACTTAGTGTTCGCCTTCTCCTTTTCAATCCTTGGATCCCCTGAATATCTAGCTGGCACATCCAACCACACAAGGCACAGTAGCAAACACCAAATTTTACAGGGTTCACCTGCTTAAACACAAGCAAACCCTTCAGCACCTAAACACAAGAGTAGTTCTGTTCCATAAATATGTCCTTGAATATTCCTAAAGCTAAGAGTCTCTCTCTACCTTTCTCAAATAGACCCAAGATTTGACCGAGAGTCAACAAAATTTGCGGTGCTCATCTAAGACCATGATGATGAAGCTTTTGAGGATTATGTGTGCAGAGAGGGGAATTCAGGAGCTTAAAAATGGACCAATACCTATTCAAATTACCTACTTTCTTGTCATTTTCCAGAAATGAGTGGCTTTCTAGAAATCACCTGGCTTGTTCAGCAGTGCTCTCAGTCTGGGCAATAAACTTCTCAAACAAAATTACAACTCATAAACACAAACACTGTAGGCCTCCATTTCCTGCAAAAACCTGCTGAGCCTTTGGGGCACTGAAGATGTGGGAAGCCAAAATAAGGGAAATTGGAAATTTCACCAAGTCAGAGAGCAGCTGAAGGATACAGTTTGAAAAACCTCACCTTGAATTCTGTGACAGATCAGTGTAGATGCAATCTCTGTGGGAATACCAGTGTTCTCCAGAAGCATTACAAAAACAGTTTGTTTCAACTTCCTTGGGCAATGTTCCCAAGCAGAACTAAGATATTTCTGCAGGGGTGCACCCAGAGAATGTGGCCTCACAAGACAGCACAAGGAAGTTACCAAACATGAAGTGACAACCCAGAGAGTCATAGCCTGAGACACTCATGTCCATTATTGTCTGCATGCACTCTAACAGTATATCCTAGCCAAGGATTTCCACATGCTTTGAACATAAATTATCTTGACAAAGCTTCTCTGAAGGAGATAAAACTTACACAAGAAGAAGGTCAGAGCCAGCGAGACTGAGGGATTTGCTCAGGGTCACAGGACTGGTGAGTCAGTCACTTGCAGAGCAATTATAGGAATCCTCCTCTGCAGCCTGTGCACTAAACATCCTCATCACACAGAAGGCATAAAAAAAAATGCATTACTTCCCCACTGCATGCACTGCAGTTTAATCATATGTGTGATATTATTTTATTTGTTTAGGAGAGGGTATAGCAGGAATCTTACTAAAGAAATCACACCTCTGCAGAAGAACTTGAAAAAATATATATTGGCAGCTTCTCTATCCAAATCTTCAAGGATATCAAAAGAAATACATAAAGGTATGAGCTTTCAGTGATGAAGGTAATGAAAGTGGAAAGTGTCTCTTCCCATGGCAGGTGGGTTGAAATTAGATGATCTTCAAGATTCCTGCCAGCCCAAATCAGCCCATGGTTCTACTATAGGTCTATCAGGGGAAAAAAAAAAAAAAAAAAAGAAAAATAAAAGGGCCTAATTATAACTCAGTCCTGGAAGTATGACACTACCAAAGTTTATTCAAAGGCACAAAAGTGTGTTTACTGGGGATTTATGACAACACTGCAACCAGGAACAATTGTATTGATCACACCAGAACCAGAAAAATGGTATTGTTGTATTGATGACAGTTTTAAGAGAAGTAGGCTGACTTACCTAATACCTGTATCTTGCTGCGAAAAGCTGTCTCTGATAAATCAAATCTTAGTGTACACACCTTTTGCCAGTTTGATCAATAAAGTATTTACATGCACCAGTAAAACACAAGGATTTTAGTCTCAAAATAATAACTTGTTTTAGATCCAGGACTGGGATTCCAGAAAGTGGCAAATCACTGTATCCTGTGTCACTATTATGCTGCAAGAGGTTACCTGAAGGGTAATCTCAGCAAACAATATCCTTATAAGTTTCTAATTTTAGGCAACACACAGAACTGTAACCAGTCAGCATCCACCCATCTCCAACAGCTATCCTGCAATATCCACAGGAATCCAGGGATTCACTAACATGGGAAAAGTGCCTATGCCAAACTCTTTTTGATCTGAGGGGCCAGGAGGAGCATTCAAACCACCCAGGTACTGAACAGAGACTGTCCCTGATCAAAATGCACAGTCATTTGTCAGGGATGATGATGACCCTTGTGTTGATGGGACATTTGGCCTGAGTGTGCAGAAGAAAGTGGGATGCTCGGGGCTGGTCACAAACCTGGCTCCTCATGCCATGGAAGCAACAGCACAAAACGTCCCTTTTTTTTTAAGAAATGAGGCCTAAAATAATCCCACATGTGTTTCTTGTTTTCAACCCCCACCCCTTAAAGCCAGATTTATTTATTTTTTCAATAAAGCCATCCCCTGGGTTTAATAGTAGCTATTTTAGAGTCTGAAGTTAGATTAATCACATCCCACTAGCAGCATTTTAGCTGAATGCAAGGGAGGCCTTTTTTGCAGAGCATCTCCTGCGCTGAGCCCAGCTCCCTCTGTGCCATTAGAGTGGGGCTGGTGCCCCGTGTTTACGGCAGAGGAATGTCGATGAGGGGCTGGAAGTCCTCATTGTCAGCCTGCCACTGACTCTCTGTGTGACTTTGGAATTAAACACAATTTCCCCATGGCTCGCTGTGTCCCTTTTTGTCAAAGCTGAGCCACACTGACAGAGGGTGATGTGTGGGGGAGGTTTACACTACCACTGCAATTTCATGTGCTATCCGTATCCTGTGGACAAATAAATACATTCACTTCTAAGGACAGTCAGTCCATGCCATCCATCATCACTATAGACACATAGAGGGGGAAAATTATTGTGAAATATGCCCAGAATTTAAGCTGGTTTTGATACCAGTGGATGAGATGCCATTTTTTGGTATAAAAGAGCTGAATGAAAGGCCTGAAACTGTGTATAATAATTATGAGAGTAACAAACAGGGTTTCTCTTTCAAGACCATTTACACATTTACTATGTTATCATTTCTAATTCATATTAATCAGAGGGTTCATGAACTCGTAACTGAGAGCCATTTGCAGCATAAATAACTTTATCTGGCTTCTAAAAATACACATATTTAATATGAAACAATAGGGTTAAATATAAGCAATATGTTTAGGTAATTAACCTGCTGTTTCCACTGATTAATTTAGTCTATACAGGTGGCAAAACCACACCTATCATTGTGGCATGAAAACACTGTTCAGAATTTAGGAGGCCAAAGAAGGAAATGAAGCTCTATAAATCGTGCTTCTTTCTCTGGCTGGTAGGTAGTTATTAAAAAGGAATAACCTCTGGATAATTGCACTGCAATTGCATGGTAACTACAGCATATTTACAGTCAATCTCTAATAACAGATAACTCACATAGTTTTTCCTCCCAGTGATTTGCCAAGAGGAAGCAAACCCAATTTGAATCCTGCTTTTGCAGCTCGGTGCAGTCTCTTTGCCCCGTTATTACTCTGCTGCTAACAGCGGCCTCGGACTGTCAATATCTTCCCTGCCACGGTTTACACTGGTAGTTGTTATTATATCAGACCATGAAAATTGATGGTGATAACACACTCTCTAGGAAGGCTCTATACATGTCAGTTATTCAAAATATGTCTCGTTAAATAAATATTTACAAGACTTTCATTATTTAGCTTATAAACTGTTTGGACTGAGGCAGCTTTGGAGCAGTTGAAGAGCGTTCCAAAGAGTTACTGCAGATTAATCCATGTAAACCACGCCAGTGTGCTAAAAATTGCTATGGTGGTTTCTAACTGCCAAGTCTATATCCTTCCAGTCTAAGAAATACAGGACGTATTTTCCTTTGTAATAAAATCTCCCAATAAAAGCAATAAAAAAATACTAGTTCAGAACATGTGATTATCCTGGGGGGGTGAAGGGAAATCATACCCATGGGATGACAGGGAAGTTGGCTTATTCTTGCAGCTGGGAGAATGGATAAGGGTTTGGATTATCTGAGCTACAGAAATAAGGAGAACCTTAAAATGGAAAGAGGGAAGAAGAAAGCTATTCAGTTAATGGTTTAGTAATAATAGCTATTCTGTTAATAGCATAGTAATAATTCCTCAATAATCAGTCATTCCCAAAGCAGGCTTAATTTTGTCCTGGAGAAAGCCAAAGGACACAGCAAAGCAAAAGTAGGCAGGAAAAAAAGGAGCCAATCCTGTTTCTGAGTTTTAGATGTCTCTGCTTTTCCAAGACCCCCAGATCAGTGTACAAGGATTTTGAAATAGCCAGACTAATGAGGCTACATCAGGCAATAATGATGAGGCTCTGGGAGAGCAGGCGCTTTTCACTCCTAAAGATTTCTTCTCAGCAAGCCAAGGTTCCTGGCATAAAACCCAGAGAGCAGGAATGTTTTCTGTGCTTGCAGGGTCAGGCTTGTAAGAGTGTCTGTGTGTGTGAGAGTCTCTAGGTTTCACAGTATGCCTCAAGCAGAGTCATCCAAGAAACGGCACTGCTTTCTGCCGTGCTGGATGGCTTTGGGATGCTGGTTTTCCACGAGAGGGAGCAACTCACCAGCACAAAAACCCCCTTTTCCCAGACCAACCACCAAATTCACTGGGAGCTCTCAATTTACTCAGCTGATGGCAACCTTGATTTTTATCAGTTCTACTAGATTGGAGAATCATATACCATTACTGATTTTTCATGCCTAAAGTCACACTGGCTGCATGTGTATTTGCGCATATCAGGGGAGAGTTAAAATGGACATCACTCATTTAGAGAAGTGAGCCTTTCACTAAAAAGAAACACTCATGTTTCCAGCTTTGCAACATCTGTTGGGCTAATTATTAGGATGCAAAAATGATGGATTTACCAAAGCAATCAACTGAAGGCTTATTCTGATGGTGCTGAGTGAGGGGGCCTCAGCCCATTGGGGAATTGAAGCCAGGAGGGAAGTAATTCTGATTTGCCTGAAGTGCGCTACCCGTGGAAGGTACTGGCTGCTATTCAAGCTATTCAAGTCTGCAGCCCCTTTTCCTCCCTAACAGGAGACACGGGAAGCAAAAACAGCTGTCAAAAGGGGTTCAGTGTTATTGATAAGCCCTTTGTGTCAACTGAAGCCCTTCCACTGGCAAGTCCAAACCAAACAGCTCAAAATCTGCGTATCGGTGGAAAAACATGTTGGGCTGCATGTGGAATAAAGCAACAAGAAGAAAGTGAGAGTGTAACAGTCACAGTTGATTTTTACAAACGACTGTGCAATGCACAGAGGAAATCCCCAGAGGGACTCCAAGTTGTAGCCTTGATCCCTTCCCCTGCCCACACCCCCCCTTCCCTCTTCCAGCAGCCACTGCAGCTCCTCTGCCATTTACAACTCACCCCTGCCGGGGCTGGCTTTCCCAGTGTTTTCCCGTGTTGTTTCTGTCCTGGCATCAGGAAAGATATTTTGCTCTCTTCTTTCAGACAGTTGCACTTTGAGCATGCATGTTGAACTGCTGGAGAAAGGGGAGCAGCTCCTTCTCCACTGCCTGCTTCCCATTAACAGGGCACTGAATACAGATGCAGTAAGATTTTGTTCCAAGTTTTGATTCTTGTAAAGAGTTTCATTCCCCTTCCTGGCTGATGGGCCCAGGTTTGGGAGTCACAGCTAAGCCCTGTGCTGGATTCCAGAAACCTGGCTTGCTTTTGTACATTTGTTCTTTATGTTTCATCAGGGAGATGATTACCTTGGTCTACCTGTGGCTTTCTGTTCTCTTGCCTCCAAGGTAGGAAAGGGTTGAAATGACACAGAGGCAAATAAAAGCTGACCAAATCTGTGATGCTGGCTTTTTTGTTATAGGGAAAAAAAGGACCACTGAGCATAGGACTTTATGTAGAGGATATATCCAGCACAGATGGATTTGGTGCAGGTTTCTACAAATCAGATCTGTCTCCCCAAAATGACTGGAAGCTGTGCTGATTTGGAAAAGGTAACTTTCCTCTGCAAGTAATATACATTTTCATATAATCTCAGCCTGACCCAATCTATAGTAAATGCAAATGTAAAAATATATAAGAAGGTCTATTAGAACATTTGGTTCCTGCTGGAAAGAAGAATAGCTTTTTTGTCTCCCAAGAAAAACTGGAAATATGAAACTGTTGGTCCTATTTGCACATGACATTTTTTCAAACTGTTGCTTTCAGGGAAGCATTAGTGTGATGTTTGAACCAATAGCCAAACTACGTGCTAATTTGAAATTTATTTTGCATCCTTCGGACTTAATAGCTACCTTTCAGCATCTGTAATTCTAGGCTGGGTAGTCCTAACAGGCATCTGGGGACAATCCCAGCCCTGTGTGCGTGTCTGTGCATTAGGGGTCACAAGGCATGTCCAATACATTAAGACCATGACGGTTACAGCCCAGCTATGTAGGTTTGACTCCAGTTCAAGCTACAGCAACAGCAGTTCTGGAAGTGTGGAGTTTAATCACTGGTGTGTCAGCCACGATGGCAGATGTCACCTTGCCAGCAGTGAAAATCATGTGTCCCTTTATTCTGTCGCTTATTTTAATCCTTCTTTCAACATTGCAGTATATGGCAGCACAGTACATTTGCAGTACAAATTCTGGTCTGTGGTGAACAGACTGATCAATCCAAACATATTTGACACCTTCTATACTGCACAGTGTCGAGTCCCAATGAGATTTGTCATATGCAAAGTAATTTATGAATTGTCCTTTTTACTTTATGTATCAAGAACCATTCATAGAGTCATGCTATGTTGTGAGCTTAACTGGGTTCCCTCTCTGGCAGAGGATCAGGACCTAAAATAAGTGCTGGAAATGTCTGGCCTTCAGCTTGTTTTGAGATGAAATGGCTCAACCAGGAATTGATTCTGAGAGTAGAAATCCCCCTTCAAAAACAGAGACCTCCAAAGATGGGCACGAAGAAGAGATTGTGTATGTAGTTGAAACTGCTCTTGTTGCCTGATTCACCAGCATTCACACCAATAACTACTACAAGACACCACCACAGGGAACTATATTTGGCTTCCATGTCAGTGAAGTCATCCTGCTGATTTTAGGGAGGAAAGAGTGGAAAGCTGAGGGGAATATATTTTTAAAAATATGCAGCGTCAAAAAACCACCATTAAATTCTGTAAATATAAGGAGTCAACTGCTGAAATATTTGCAACAACCACAGCTTGCTTTTCCTCACCAGGAAGATGTACACCCCACTTGTGCACTTGTTTCGCTGTCAGCAGCAAAACAAGTTCCAGGGCAAGCTCTAAAATCTTCAAGACCTCATCACTTGCCCTTGGAGACCAGTAAGTTTAGTTTGCCCCTTTCACAGACAGTGAAAACCTGTGACAGGTTCACAGCCAGAGAGGAGGTCAATACTAGAGCTAATATGGACCATTCCTAAACTATTTAAGTCCTTCAGGTCTTAGAAGAGCCTCAGTAGAGGTCCTGTCATAGTTCCTTGATCAAGTGTTCAACCTCTCAAATTAAATTTTCTGCATTAAAGGGCCCAGCACTTCTATTCATCATAGGTGAAGCTGAACAACAGCTGTTCCAACAAGAAGGAAAAAAATCAGCTCTGCTTTATCTTAAGAAATATGAAGGTTATCTGGGAAAACCTGAGTTTACCCTCAGGAAGAAGCCACCCTCACAAATCTGGCCAGACATATGTGAGATCCTGATGGAAAGAAAGAATTTATTTTTTTTTTCCCACTCCAGTTTCTACCTACTCCAGGCTCCATCAGTTCCCTGCTCGCAGCCCAAGTTTCCAGCCAATAGTAACCAATACTAAAACAGCTGCATAGATTAGGCTGATGATTCATCTCAGGAAAAGGCACACCCCTAAATAATGCCTGAAAGTAACTAGTGACACAATAACCTATTTTCACAGGTGGACTTGCCCCATTTTTGTAGTGTTTCCAACTATCACTACCAGACACAAAATACTGGACACATGATCTTACTGGTACAGATCTTCATAGACTATCAAGATTTCTATGAAGAACTGGTCTTATTTCTGGTCTAAAGTAAGTTGTAGAATTTTTGAAAATTCATCTAGGAAAAAAACAAATGCAATGGGAGAAATTCTGGGGTATTTATGGTGCCAAGTAAATAAAACCTATTTTTTTTTTCCTTTTCTCACTTGCTCTGTAGTGAAATGTAGCACATGCTTCAGCTCTATATTGTGCACTGGGTGGAAGTATCAGAGCTTTCTGAATTTGGAAATAAAATGTGCTTAAATCAATAATGATAATAATTCAAATGCTGTCTTATTCTAATGTTATCTAGCTCAGAGAGAATAGGGCCATGCATTCCTGGGTAAGCACAAAGGAAAAGCTGGTTGTGTGCATGCAGCTATGGGTACCTGACATTATCCCAGAAATATAGGAACAAACTCATTTGAAAGTTATACTCTATGTTAAATCACACCTGTAATGTGTGATGTTTTTGTGCACATGCCTAGTCAGGAAAAGCTGTTCTGTAATATCTAATCTAGAAAGAAAAGCAAAATATGACCTTGAGTGTATGGAAATCACCTGTTTTTTATGTTTGGAGGTGTTCCTACTTATAGAAAAGGGGAGAAAAAAAAAAAAAAAAAAAGACTAACAGAGCATGCTAACAGCTGACATTACCTAAAGGTTGAAATTATTAAACCGACAAAGAAATGGGTAGTTAACACAAAGGTCAGAATAATGTATTTAATGTAATTAATCTCCCCATGTCTTGATGGAGCCGGGGCAGGGACCCTAAATCAATGTTGTGTTTGAGGTGTGATGTAACACAAAGGTACAAAAAGTTAAGGATGGAATGTCAGCCTTAACTTTAAACATCCTTTTATTTGTTGGACTGTATAACATAACGCAAACTTTACTTAAGCATTGTATTTGGTGTGTTACATGAAACCTCAGTGTGTGAAAGGAGGTAACAGAGTTACATTCAATCAGCCGCACAAAGACTATTTTCTTGCAGTCTTTGAAAGGGCTTTTGGACGCAGCTTTGTTAAATACCAGTAGCAAGGATTCAAGATTGGTCCACCTGTATTAGTTAATTCCCTGCGTCCAGGCCCCTCTGCTGTCAGCTCGCTTCAATTTCGGACAGGAATTGCTTTCCTCAGTTGTGGCTTAAAGCCCGTACGAATTCCTCAGTCTGTACAAGTTGTTTGTGGCAATAATTTTTAATAAAATTCCCTTTCCACGCAGTCTAGGAAGAAGGATAGGACAGGTCCCAGCAGCCCTTCTCTCAGCCTCATTTGCATATTGGGTTAGGCTACTTAATAGTCTCATTAGCACCATCTGTTGGGAACCCGCTAACAATGCACTGCACCAGGCAACTGGAGACATGGAAAATCACAAGGATACACCAGTGACTTGTTTCCAGCCCAGTTATGGCTCAGAGAGCACTGGTTTGACTGTACAGTGGCCTTGCAGCTCCATGACCAGTTGCAACTCAGAGCACTTTACTATTCTGTTCTCACCAAGGCACACAAAGCTGCCACTGGACTTGGATTCAACAAATTCCAGGCCAGCAGAAAATTGTTCAGTTCCTTGCAGGATCTGCCCGGCACCTCATAGTATGTTTTTTTGGATGAATAGTCCTTGACCAGGAATGTATTAAGTGAAACCTCATGACATGTAGCAGCTTCCCAAACCTGGTGTTTCCCCACAGCAGTCATGTGGGTCTCTTCTGAAGCTGTTACCTCACACACACACAGGTCTTGGAACCTGGTTTGGCAAACTTCAAGGGTAAAAGTGCTGTTTTTTGGGGTTTTTCTTCAACGAGTAAAACCAAGCATCTCTTACTATAGCAGCAAAAATACAGGCTGGGAGACCTCTGAAAAGGTTGATGTTGCCAAATTATTATTGGAGTCCAAATTGAATGTCACTGTTTGGTTTGTTTTTACAGTTGGCCAAACTCAGGATTGCAATTTAAATCCCAAAGGCAAGGCTGATGTAAACGGGGCTTTATCTCCTGACAGCCAAGGCAGGGGGAATGTCCTGGGCGCAGCAGACTCGCAGTGTCTGTGGAGCTCACAGGGTGGTTTTGCTCTTCACCCTTCCAGCTCTCTCCAAACCTTACACCGTGTCCAGTTCCATATCCTTCAGTATTAAGTTACACGGGACAATCTCTGAAAATATTTCACCTTCATTCATTCCATACAGATGGTTATGCTATTAAATGGAAATTAATACAAATTAATATGAAACAGATGAACTCCTTCCTTTCACTCTGGAATCTTTCCTTTCTAGCAAGCCCTGTTCTCTCCCCTCAAATCTCCTGGATTCCTATTATTTTTAGATATTGTGCTATTAGGCAAATTTGGAATCCAAGACCTACCCCTGGAGTATTTTTTTTTCTGGATTTATTTCATTTTCCACTAAATAATATACCAGCCTTATTTCTGCTTGCACAACTGGCCTGAGCTAAGGTGTGTCAGGAGTGGAAGCCTGAACTTCTGCTTCCAATGCTGGATTTAAGTCACACATATTATTGCCTACTAATTTTTTTTTTTTAACTTTTTTTTTCTTTTGGCAAAATGTTTAGTGGTTTCTAAATTAATCCGAGCATGATGTTCAGTTCCAGGGCCCATTGTTGACTTCTTTCCCAGCCTCTCTTTTTCTGGAATTGTCCTTTTTAGGCAAGAACAGCTGTGCTCTTATATCTCTGCAATGTGGCCATATTACAAAGGTGAATACTTGTGCATTTGTTCCATCACTTTCTGTTTATTTCAAAACTAACTGCTGATACATTTTTTGCAGGGTTTCTGGGTCTTAGAAATTATAGGATGAGGTTAGCACAGTAGTTCTGTTTCGTTCACAAAAGAATGTAAAATGGATTTGTTTAAAAAGTTATCTGAATTACTCACAGAAGGTTCAGTACAGGCTATTTAAGGCCACCATCCTTTAATAGGATTCATTTGCATTATGGAAGAGGACTAAACTGTTCTAATCTAGACTGATGCCACTCTCTTCAAATCGCTGTGCAAAGACACATAAAGATATTCCCTTCCATGCAGCTTTTTTGGGAAATATGTGACAGAGGTAGAAGAGGCTGAGACACAGAGGGGTGCAACAGCTGGTGCAGCAAGTTAATGGAAGGGAAGTCGTGCTGCTGGCTGGTTGATGGTGCTGTCCCTGGATTAGCTTGGATCAGAGGAGAATGTTCTGTGCACAGTGGTACCTTTGTGGTGATTTCTGGGAGAGGGTAATGAGGCACCATAATCCTTCACATGCCCTGCAAGTGATGAGGCCCCTCTTGGAGAAAGCTGTCTTGGTTGTCCAAAGCCAACAAGCCAATCCAAATATACCCAGGGTTATGGCCAGAGCTCCATGGCCCACAGCTGTCATTTCTTTGTATTCAAAGAAACATGGTGCAAAGTAGACTCATATGAGGAACATGTGTGTGTGTGAATAACAGGTCCTTTCACTAAGTGGAAAACCTGAAAATTCTGGAAAAATTCCATTCTAGTTCAGAAAAGCGGGAACAATGTTGTTCAGATAAACCTGAGTCATTGATCAAAAGCATTTTAGGAAGGGAAAGGTGAAAGGATAATAGATGGAAAAGGACTTAGATAAACTTTATCAACTTTTTTCTCTGTCTCCTTACACATGCATATGCATGGCTTCTTTTTTCCATAAGCATGGGAAAAATAGACAGAAATTTAAATATGCCAACTCTAGATATACAAAACTACTTTAACATTTTTAATTCCCCCTTTCCCATTTTTTCTCAGCCAAAATAATTTATGAAATATGCCCTGAACTTGCTTCTAACATTAGGGTCCCTGGACCTTAATTAATCATGCACCTAGTACCCGCTGAAAACTCCTTGCCCCACTTGATTTACATTGGCAAATTCCAAGCCAACTTCTACAGAAGAGGAAGGATTCTGATATTAATTTTTGTTCTCTTCATGGAACGAAGCATATTTTTTTTACATTTAGTTTGCTTTACTGCTTAATAACATATTTATAAGAGCTCCCCTACCTGTCTCTTTCTGGAATTATAAAACACATGTACCCACCTGCAGTCTGCAATACCAGTGTTTACAAGCTTATATAGGGATTGCAGTATTTGCCCTAAAAGTTTGTTCTGTATTTTTCATTTCCAGCTGTTAATGGCTCATAGAAAGTAGAAGATCTAGAGGTAAAGGTGTGACTTAACCACGTACTATAAAACTCGGAAAGTCCCCACTGTACTTTAACGTAAAGGAAATTCACCGTTCCCCAGGCACTATTGTTTATTACATCTGCATTTTATATATCTGCATATATCTGCACATTATATCTGGTGGATCTGTTCAGGTGACAAAACAGAGTCAGTGACATTGTTAGAAACTGCTGGAATCAAATGCTGCATGTTACCTATCATTGTAATACACCCCCCATTGCCAAATTTGAATTTGAACAATATGTTTTCTGCCCCTTTCATTTTCTTAGCTTTAGGAAATATCCATTTAAACTAATTATTTAATATTAAATTAACAAAGAGAAAATGTTTGGCTGACAAAATAGATAGTGGAAGTGAAGAATAGGCAGATTTTTCCCCAGAAATGGAAGTTGATAGGGGATTTCCCCAGTAGAAAATCTTAAAATTTTGTTTAACATTAAAATGGCCACCACATTAGCAGAATACAGAGTAGGGATCAATCTATTCTGTCAATATGGGATGGACCAGCAGTTTTATTTCTTATTTCTCGCATACTTAATTTGACGAACTTCAGCTGAGAAATTTCATTCAATTTTCTGTTGAAATATAAAAAAAAGTGTAACTTAGCCCAGAAAAATTCCCATGATGGCATTGTCAGAGGAAGCTCTTAAGCAAACTGGGCTTGTCCTACATGATGCAGCAGCCATTCCTTTCCCTGCAATGTTTGTTAGGCAGGAATCCAGGAGAGGCTCTGTCACATCCCAGGTCTGACCAGCAGCTCTGACCAGTGCTCTTGTCCTGGTGAGGCCATCTATGAGAGAATTCAACAATCTCCATTTCACTCTGACATGAAATAGGAGCTCCTCTTTCTGTCATAAATGTAACTGCCTGAAAGGAAGATTATCTCCACTACTACTCTGTTTGGGAAATATTACCCTGAATAAAATGAGTTAGTTCAGTATTATGAAAAAAAAGCCTGACTGAACTGTGTAATTTAAGGACATAAAATTTTCAGGAGAACCACTGCTAGATATTTAAGCAAAACACTTAAACACTTCAACTTAAGTTGTATTCTTCATATTCCTAGAATGAATATGTTCCTTGAACATCAGAGGAATCTCATTAAGAGAAATTTTGCATTAAAAAATAATTCCTCCTAATTCCCATTACACAAGTTTCTATGTGTATTTTAATGGGGATGCATATGTGTGTGTGTGTATATATATATATATATATATATGTGTGTGTGTGTGTATCTATAGAGAAGTATAAGGACAACTACCAGCTGATAAAATAGCAACTGCATGATAAAATGAACCTGTTCTACTGCATATTAAAAAAAAGCCAAGACTGTGCTCTTGTTTCTGAAGGTGTGCATCCCTGGAAGTTCAGCTGGCTTCCAGGAGAGTAGAGCCTCCAATTCTCTTGGTATTTTATGTGTTCTACTTTCACTGGTCCTTCATAATTTGTATTAGAACAGGTCATTATCATCCCTTTTAATGCTTCAATGTTTTGATGTGTTCCATGTGATTTATGGTGTCGGGGTTTTTTCTTCTTTCTTATGTCTCAATAGTTTCTAGTTTAGTAGGTGGCATTTTTGCTGCCCTTTTAGGATGATCACATTTCTGCATTAATTACTAATAAATTTTCCCGTTTTCTTGATCATATTTTCAACCTTTATTTCTCATGTTATGGAACAGGATGTTGCATACTTCACATTTTTTTTTTCCTTCTGCATGTATAATATAATATTTACATATTATTTAGTCCAGCTGACACTCCAACATAATTCTGACCTTCAAAATGCAGTCATAGATTTCTTCCAGGTAATGGCAACATGGTTTGGGGTTTTTTCAGATCCATTATATTCCTTAGCAGCTGTAGAAATACTGGTTTTGCTCATCACATTTTTTCTTATTTTTTTCTTTTTAATACTTTTAATACTGGAATTTCTTACAAGCTGGATGGGCTCTGTACTAAGTTTTTCTTTCTTTTTTTTTTTTTTTTGCATATGCTTTTGCACATTAAAATCAATGTATTGCACCTTTTTTCATCCACTTAAAATGTCCAGTGCTTGCTGATAGCCTCAGGTCTATAAAAATGGAATGTCCTTTCTGATAAGGTTAATTAACAGCTCTGCTTGAGTGGCTTAATTGAGTATAAATTTCCTATTATTCTTACACAGCTCTAAAGGCTTCAATTTCTTTTTCTTTTCTTTTCTTTTCTTTTCTTTTCTTTTCTTTTCTTTTCTTTTCTTTTCTTTTCTTTTCTTTTCTTTTCTTTTCTTTTCTTGGGGGAGCATTGTCTTACATTTTTGTCTCTTTCTTTTTTTCTTTTTCTTTTTCTTTTTCTTTTTCTTTTTCTTTTTCTTTTTCTTTTTCTTTTTCTTTTTCTTTTTCTTTTTCTTTTTCTTTTTCATCCTTTCCAATTCATTTGAAATCTGACTTAAGTAATAGGGTAACAGCTCAAACTCCCTCCAGCATGGAACCCACATAACAGTTTCCCACTGATACCATAAAAGATAAATACACATTTTCAATTTAGACTCTCAAAAATAAGTACAGTTGTTTCCTGATAAAATAAATATACTATTTGGCTCGTTGCAATGGTACCACACTGGGACCAGTACCGGACCTACAGATTTTACTCTTACTGTTGACCATCAAAGTCATCATGAAATTTATGTGAAAAGAGCTAGATGAGTCCACATCTAGTAGGTTAAAATGCCAGTTCAACTCCTTCAGATTCTCATGAAACTCAGCAGTTTGGCTTCTGACAGTATTGCTCAGATCACTGGCTGATGGCATAACAGTGGGATTCCATTCCATTTTTTAACATAATCACAGAATCATAGAATGGTTTGGGTTGGAAGGGACCTTTAAAATCATCTGGCTCCAATCCCCCTGCTATGGGCAGGGACAGCTTCCACTGGAGGAAGGAAAAGATAAATACTATTAATGATCAAGATAAATAGACAGTAGGAATGATATGTTCCTCCTTTCCCTTCTAAAACCAAAATTAAATCCTGCAGAAGTAGAAAGATAGGCAAGTAAGTGACTCACTCAGGTTTGCTTCACATCCAAACACTGCAACCCAGTCACAAGCTGAGCCAAACCTGATCCTGTGGGTGACCATCACCATTTCAGAGGGACATGACCTGAAACAGAAGGATCCCACTGCTCCTGCAGTGCTGCTTCTTTAAACAAACTTCAACATCCACTGTCCAAAGAAACAGAAAAGTAATCATCCATGCAGTCTAGGAATAACCCTCAAAATACCTATTCATGCAAGGATTTTAAGCTTGTGTATTTGATTGTAGCTATCTCAACTTCTATTGATCCCTCTGAGCTCAGATGACCTTAGCTGGGTTACAAGGAAGCAAATGTCAGCTGAAGAATTAACTTTCAGGTTAGCAGTTTTAATTCTGAGCCATTGTTTTTCTTTCTCCCTTTCCACACCATTTGTAGAAGCAAACTCTAGTCTAAAGCAGGATCTGACACAGTCACTCCCCTAAAGCTGTTTTATCCATGCATGTACCAGACTAAAGGAAAATTCACCCAACTGGTACAGAAGCAGCATTTTTCTTCAGGGTTTCTTGGTGCAAGTAACAGGTACAAGAATGAAGCTGAAACAGTTTTCACATGTCACCCGACTCAGAGATGAAAGCGCATCCTTATCAATATGCACAGTTTGGGTGTATTTTATTTTTCATGATGTGGCAGTGTAAACAAAAAACCCACAAACATGCACCAGTAATGTCAATTGGAACATTTGTATTCACTGATTTTCATAACTGACTTCCTTTCAGGAGGCATTTGTATTAATATATGTTTGATGTTTAGCAAATCTTCCTCTCTGTTCTTCTGATGAAATATTAAATCTGGGTTCTTTTGAAGATATTTTAGCTGCAGCCCAGTATCTGGCATTTTTTGCAAGCATTTCCAGCCCTAAGCATAACATACAGATAATATCTGTTCTACTGTTGCTCTAGGAAAAGAGGTAGCAAAGCTCCCTTCTACACCATGAGAGAAGGACCTGGTTCTTACAGGGAAATGTATTCAGCATAAACCTTCTTCTGCACTTCTCAGTTCTCAAAAAATGTGAGTTATATTCTGTAAATTCACAGAGGCACTCAACCCATGAGGGAATAGTTCCACTGCAAACATTGGAACTCCTTGCCTGGGCTTCATGTAAAACACAAAGATTATTTAAGTTTTCTTTTGATCCTGAAGATACACCAGTTTGTGCCAGGAACAGAGTTAATGGAGTTTTGTTTAATTTATCTGCCTTATTTCAGGTCACACAACTGGAGAGTCCAATCCTATGGAAAGAGCCAGCATAAAAAGTTGAAAGGAGTTCTGCCACTGCCACGAGCCATGGGAACTGTGAGATAAGAAACAAAACTAAACAAAAAAGAAGGTGCTGAAAAATACCTGAGGTGGTCCATAGAATCAGCCCTGAAGACCTGGCATCAACCCTGACCTGTAGTAAAATCCACTGAGCACAATGTCTAAGATCAGCCTGCAAAGAATAATCATGACTTGTGTCAGCAGCAAATTTCATTGGGCATGACCTAGCAAAGGGGTGAGTGGATTTAGATCATGCTTCTTACCCAAACTTTCCAAATTAGTAACCATAGGGTTAGTTTATTTCCTTGTTGTTTTGCATTGCTGGCAATTTGCACTTCATTTTCTGAACAAATCTATAGCTTGACCAGTGTCCCATCTTTAGCTTATTATAGAAAGAGGGCTGTATAACTCAAAAGAGAAAATGAAGTTGAAAAGACAGACCAGAGAGGCTGCCCTGCATGCACAAACAATTTCCAGTCCTGAACAGCAGCTCTCAATCCTGGTGGCCTGGTTTCAGCTATGTCAAATATTAAACCACACTTGTTAGTTTACTGTGAGGAGATTTGTCTCCTTAGCATCTTTCTCCCTTTTTTAATTTTTTTTAATTGTTGTTACTCTGCTTTGCCTGAAAGCTGCAGCATCTCACTGTTTATTATTCCCACTTCAGTCAAACCGTGTCCAAAATTAACACGTTGCATTCTGCAGCTGCTTTCCAGATCCAGTTATGCCAAAATGCAAGGAAATGTAAAATAAACACATGGAAGCTCTTTCAATTAGCGCAGAATTTGATCCTGCAAAAGAAATTAAGCAGATAGTCATTTTTACCCTGATGAGTAAGCCCAACCGAACATTTATGAAGTTAATCATCTGTTTAAAGTGAGTGCAGGATCAGGTCCGAGGCAAAAATGAAAAAGCTGCAGTAACAAGTGTATTTATGTTCTGTATTCCTTCTGGACTTTTAGTAAGATCAAAGAGCTTTCTGAAAGGCAGAAAAGAAAATAGGTTGCAGATGAACGAACAAAAAATGTTTCTAAGCAATTACTGATTTAAAGCATAATTTTTCTTTAAAACTGCTAGTTCATGGCTGGCACAAACAAACTGCATAAAACTCAGCTTTCCCTCCTAATTCCTCAAAATTCGTAATAAAAATGAATCAGTAATTGAAAGTCAATGGGAGTTAGGCACCTTTTGTGCCTTTGAAAATCTCCCCCAAAGCCTTTTCATCTATGCCTTGCTGTTCTCTGCCTGGTTTTTATGAGGGTTTATTAAGAAGTAGCCATTTGAGACTCCAAACACAAAGCAAAAAAAGAAAAAAAAAAAGAAAAGGCAAAAGTCAATAAAACCAGAAAACAAGTTGGTCTGATCAGTGTCAAGTTACATTGTTTTCAACTTGAATTAACTGTAGCCATCAATAAAACTATAGAAATGGGGAAGTTGCTGTTATAAATTAATGATTATTTGCCATGAGCTTTAACAGGGCTGTGTGTGCCACATTTTATTGTGATGGTTTATTCTTATTTGGTACAACAGTAATTGGGTCTTAAACATGATAAAGCATCCTAAAGGCTGCATTGGTAGCAGAGCTGTCTGCAGCAGGTTTTTAACTCTAGTTAAATAAGGTTAATCAAAGCTAATGAATCTGTTTTATCCATTGCCACAAGTATGTAAAAAAAATGTATCACTAGGTGAAGGAGCTAAAATATGAATTGTTCAACTGTGGACATACATTTTCATCATGGTAATTCTGCCAGGCCCTTGTTATATATTGGGTATCTTACACTTCTACATTTGCCACTGATACAGGAGGGGAGAGGGCTGACACTAGCAGAGAAATAGGGAGAAATGTCTTGCAGCCTTCATCAGTAGAATTGCAAGATTGCTACCATCCCACCCTGTCAAGAAGCCAAGGCAGAAAAGTCTGGCCCTTAGAGATGCTCAGTCACTGCCATGAGGGGAAGAATTTTCCTGGATGTCCTCCATGCCCTCTTTGCTGAGGTGCAAAAGCTGCTGCTTGAATTTTGAAGCCAATAGCAAAAGAGACACAGCCCTGTCCCAGCCCTTGTTTCTCCTGAGATTCCTTTGCAGAAATAGATCAGGAGAGAAGAACCGAGCACAGACACTCGGAGCCTGGTCTGGCACTGAAGCATCTCATGATGGAAGCAGGAAGCATTCAACCTGCCTCTGGAATCCTGCAATCTCTGCTACTTCAATCCACTCTTTTTATTGGTTTTCCAATTTAGTTTTTTTCCCCCTCCTTTGGATGAATTTTCTCCTCAGTCTGGGATAAATGGTCAGAGCTGTTCAGCAAGGTTAGGCCTGCTGGGTGTCTGGTGAAGGCTAATTAAAAGGAAAAATACCAAAACAAAACCAATAAAAGAAAAAAAGGCAGATTCCTCCATTCTCATTTCCCCTGACCAGTATCTTCCCAGTTTCAAGATCTGTGGGTGGGGGAGAAGTTAGAAAAGGAAGGCTGATATAAAGGAAGGCACAGCCTGCTGGAAGCACTGAGGGAGGGGAGGCCCAAGGACTAATTGCAGCCTTGATGAGGGAGAGGTCCAGCACAGGTTTTGGCACAACACCCTTCTGACCAGCCCCCATCACTCTGACAAGCTACAGCACCTCATCTCCCCCACCTGTGATTTCAAGGGAGGAAAATAAAACAGGGAGGAAAAAAATCAAAACAAAACCAAAACTAGTTGCAAAATTCAGGGCCTCTTAGGCTTCAGCTAATTAGAAAAAATGGGTTTCTTCTCCCACCCCGTCCTGCTCCCCCTCTTCCCTTTCTTTCTTCAGCACCTTTTCTTTCAAACATTTAGTCTCAGGAGGGGGAATCCAGCCTCTTGGCTGGGCTGTTTTCAAAACACGCCTTTGAATGCTTCTCCCTAATTCACGTCTTTTGTTTTTCCGCTTTTGTGTTTGCCAGTTTGACCATATAACGTTATACATCTGGTGTATAGCTTGTTGGGGGCTTTCTTTCTCCCAGGGATCCTATGCATTCCCTATAGGACCCTCCTGGGCTTCCATTGGAGCTATCGTGTAACATAAAGGGGGCTAAAGCAGGGCCAAGGGGATGAAAGCGGGGAGGAGGCGAGCGAGGGGGGCACGGCCAGTGAAGAGTGCGCCCGACACACACGCACACACAAAAATAAAATAAGGTGGGGGCCGGGACAGGGGTGGGGAGAGGAATGAAAAAAGACCTGAAAAGAATTCTTTTGCTCTTTCCTTTTCTTCTGGCGCTGTTTCGGCCGGACCCTGCGTCAGGCAGGCACTGGCCCTCTGTGGGAAAGTGAGGCGGCCACAGAATAGATAACTCATTTGAATTCCAGCGACATATTCGTAAATAAAGCAAAAGTGGTGAAGGGGAGAGGGGCTGGAGCAGGGGGGTGTAGGGAGGGAGGGACAGGCAGCCAGAGGCTGTGGCTGGACAGAGATGCAAAGCTGCCCCAGCAAGTATGGCTGGGACCCCTCTCCCATCCTCTTGTCCTCTGAGCCCACAGATCAGCAGTCCCGGCTCAAGCCTGGCCTTTCCCCATCCCATTTCTTTCTGCTGAGAAAGCAAGAGCTGGCTGAGCAAGTTGGATTCTTGCTGGTTTTGGCGGCATCCTCTATCACAGCCGCTGCAGCTGCTTGTGTTTATTGTTGTGGCTGATGCTCCTCATGGAGATGTTCATGGTGGGGTGCAAAAGCATGTCCTTGCCAACCTCCCCTCTGCACCAGCCCTAATGGAGGACAGAAGGGGTCCATGGCACACGTTCAGGGCCCCCAGATCACCACCTCAGAAGCCCAACTGCTGTCCCTGTGCCCACTTTAGAGATGGGGAAACTGAGGGCTGAGTGGGAGTAAATAGCTCAGCCAAAGTCCCATCCCAGAGATGCTGTGTCAAGCTCCAAGTGACAGGCAGGGCTTCCTCCCAGCAAGCTGTCCATCTCTCCTTATTAAAAAATATATATATATAAAAAGAGAAAATACAAACTCTTGGGCTAAAGTAACTTAAAATTTGGGGTGCAGCCCAGCCTTCCTCTCTGCCCTCTTTAAACACTTGCCTTTGATCCTGGTGGAAAGTGGGGTATTTTGTGTTTAAATCTGAAGTGTATGCAGTCCTTGCATACTTTTTATTTATTATATATATATCAGATGGTTGCGATTTATAGGGCATTTTAGAATTCAACTGCATACATAATTGCCTATAATAAATTTATAGGCAGCTGGACAGGTGCAACCAGTCATACTGTAAACAATAATTGTATATATAAATATATACATGCACACTTGTAAATATGCATGTGTGCACATACATACATATATAAAGGTAAATTATGGACCAAGCATGTTTTTCTCATCTTATGCACAATGACTGTTGTGACTTGTGCAAGAAGTTTCAGATGGCATTTATTTTCCTGTGCATTGAACAGGCACACATGACAGAAGCATATGTTCACCTCCACATCCACACTGAGATTCCTGAAAAAATCCTAATTGGATAATCAAGAAGAAAAGTTCAAGATATGCAGTCAAAATCAAAGTATTTTCCAATTTTTTTGCCCACTTTCTTTTTTTCCCCCTCTTCTTTTTAAACAATTTTAGACACTGAAAAAGTCACCCTGACATAAAGCATCTGTAAACTGTGCAGAGACTGCATAGGTTACAGAAATTACAGTGGGGACAGCTTTCTGCCAAATTGAAGTCTGCTCCTGTCACATCAGTGTGTGAAACCACAACACTCCGAAATTGAAATTAGCAGAGATTTACAGAGGTTCCCCTAAGCCAGCATCATTGATGTTCATAAGGGTAGGATTTGGCCCTGAGTGAAAAATCTGATTTATTGAGTCATTGTGACTGAGGAACTTGCAAGCAACTGAAAAATGTTTCCCTTTAGAGACCACGAACCCAGGCCTCCTTTCCCCTTCCACTTCAGCATTAACTACAGTCTAAAAGACCTTTTTCTTTTCCCTAAAATTTTGTGAGTGTGCCAGACTTAATAGAGCCCATCCAAACAAGGCTCTGGCAGCCTCAGGAGAGGGTTCCCATCCCACCTGCCTGGGCAGGTGCAGCAGTTCCTCTCTTGTGGCCCAGGGCTCCCCTGGGCAGGAGATCCACAACCTCCACCTCCTCCAAACATTTGCAGCTCTCAGGAGCAGCGGCAGCAGGTGAGAACATGGTGGCTGCTTAGAAAAATAGCACTTGGCCAATTGAACAACACCCTTTAAAATTTCAGCTATTAACAAGTCTTTACAGAAACAGGAACTGCCAGTAACAAACTTGATTTCTAATGTCCCCTAGGTAATAATAATTCTCTAATTTGACTGTGTCCCAACTGGCCTTGTGCTGCAGTTATTGCTTGAAGGGGTTGGAAGGGATATTTTTGTGTGTGTTGCTGCTTTTTATTTTTCTTATTAGTATTTTTTCTTTTTTCTTTTCTCTCTCTCTCTCTTTCTTCTTTTTTTCTTTTTCTTTTTTTTTTTAGGGTTGTGTTTTGTTTTCCGGCAAATAAATCTGTTTTAAAAAACAAATTGAAGGGAAGGTGGAGAAGGAGGGAATGGAGGGCAGCAGGGGGGACACACATGTGGAAATTTAATGCGAGAGCTGCTCCTCGGAATGAAGATGTTGGGTTTGGCATGAAGATTGCAATCAGCTGGTTGCTTTGACACTGCTCGAGCCTTTCAGTGACTAAGACAAGCCTGAAGGATTAGGATGTCAAGCCTGTCCTGTCATCTTCAGGCAGAGGGGGAATAGAAGGGGTTGCCTTTTTTGGTTATGTCTTCACAAGGCCCACAGGACAGAAACTTTGCTGGTTAATTAAGGCCAACCTCTGCCCATCACTGATCAACAAAGTCCTGCTTTTTAAGACAAGAGATGCAGTGGGGCTCCACGGCTAATCGCCCTGCACGGGGAGGAATTTTTCTCCGGAGGTTTTCCTGTGCAGCCCCCGCACCGGCCGAACGGATGGCTGCACGCTTTGGCAAAGTCGGTGGCCTCCTCCCAGGCAGCTGTCAGGCACAGCAAAAGGACCTGGAATAAGCTGACTTAAGAAAACCATATTTAGCAGGCTAAAGGTAACACCAGGCGTGCATTTCTCTGGTATTGTTGGAGCTGACGGGAAATATTGATGCTTATCAAGCAAGAGTTCTACTGGTAAAAAGATGTGGCTTTTGTGTGTGTCTTTGCTTCTCTAATTGTGATGTGCTCCCAAGTGCCAGGTAAAGCCTAATCACACAGTGGCAACAGGATCCTGGTGCTTTGGTTGTGTTTTGCTCTGATGCATCAGGAGTTTGAAAATTAAGAACTGCCTTACCACCTGATGTAAATAATGTTGACCAGGCTTATTTGTATGAAATAAAATATATATATAATAAAGCCAGTCACTCTTGCTGCAAACTGACTATAAGGAAATCCAAGAGAGGAGCCTGCTACCCTTGTTCACAAATAACCAATGTCCATGTGATATGTCCACACTAAATCATTTTCATTTCCCAAATGAATGACCTTTGTCAGGAGGACATAACACAATTTCCCAGAGAGCTCAAATGCAGAAAAGCTGTTCCTGAGTGGGAATGCAAATACTGGGACAAGAGTGAACTTTACATAAAAACTGAGAGCAAAACTTCACTGGTCTGAAGAGCCAGGAAAAAGAAGGCAGTGGTAGAAAATGAGATTCACTGGAGTAATTTGTATGAATATTCAGTGAGTCTTCCCAGATACAGATTTCTTCTAGCTTCCTTCATAGTAAACTTAATATCTAAATAATCCAGTGCTGCCAATTCCTAAAAAAACTCCTGGAGTCCCAACGCCTGGAATCATGTGATTATGTGGGAAATTAGCTTCCATTCATTAAAAAAATATATCTCTAAGCCTTATAAATCCACGGAAAAGATGGGAAGATGGTTTCCTAAGGTTCAAAATGCAAAATGTAGATTAAAAGAAATTCAATGCCTCCAGCCTCATAAAAATAATGTAATATTCAAAACTTTACTACTCAAGTGTTACAACACAGCTCAGAAGGTGGCATCATACAACATATGGAAACTTTTCCATCTTAGTTATTCTTAGGCTTTAATTTGACAGCAGAAAGGCCACTGTGGTGTGTCTCACCTTTGATTGTACTGGAGAAAAAATAACCCTACAAAAAAAGCCCTTCTCATCCTTTCTATTTCTTCTTGTTAGCATTACACAGTATGCCCAAAGTAATCACTAGAAACAATAAAAAATGGAAGTTGCATTTTTTTGCAAACCCTCCTGTTGGTGTTACAGCAAATATACTTTTTCTTCAATTTCTGTTGCCCTTATTTCTATATTCTGGATCTCACTATATGGCAAAAAAGAAAGTAAAATGTGTAGCCTCACAACAAATGAGGTGAACTACAGAAGCCTCCTGTTCAGGGAGGGAGATTGCTTCCAGTTAAACAAAGAAATTTAGGGTCTTCTGCTTTTCATGAAAATACCATACATATGGCCTTTGAAATTTGTCACTGAAGAGTGTTTAGCTCTGCAGGAAAATTCAGCACTTTATAGCATTTCAGCTGCAAGACTCTTGCTTTTTTTTTTTTTTCTTTTTCTCTCTCTCCTTTTTTTTTTTTTTTTTTTGGCCTGCAGCCCAATGTGAATGTATGATCACTAGCACAATAGTTAAACATCTGAGTCGTTTTGAAGTGCCTTCAACATTGCAGTGATGTGATAGGTTTTTTTTTTTTTCCCTTCGAACAGGCAATTTATGGAAGAAAATCCAGTCTCCCCCCTAGTGGTGGAAAGGAAAATCCAGCAGGAGCTGCCTGATCGATCCCTAAAAAAGCTGCTTTGCTATAAGTGTAGTGCCTGGAGGTACCTGTTTCTGCAGCCATTCCTGGTCATTGCAAAGAGTTGGAAGATTTGTGGTGCCTTTTATTTAAATGTGTGGATAAGTTATTTCAATAATTTTCTCGGGAAGACATAGGTAAAAAAATTAGAAAAATAAAGAAAGAACCAAAATAAATCACTGTATTAATAAATGAGATAAAATAGCCCATAAACTAAGAAAGAAAGCAAAATATCACTAAATGGGAAAAAGGCTCAAGCTACCATGCACAAACCAGGATGTGATGAGACTCTCAGCCCCCTCCTAGCAAATGGTTTCTGACTGTAATCCTTCACGTGTGGATTTTCAGACAGTAAAGGGCTCAGGGGCACAAGGAACCATCCTGCATGTCAGTCTAGCCCAAACATATTTCTGCTGCAAACGGATGATGGGCAGTGTGTTTCCTTGGGACTGCATCATCTCTGGAACGAAACCAAGATCAGATGCGTTTCAGGCAGTAAATGACAGAACCACCCTGAAATCACAAACCACCCAGGAGCTGAGAAGCAAACCTTTGGCAGAATGAGTCAGGCAAAGGGCTTCCATGAAGGCACCTGGCTTTTGGGTGGGTGCCTTGACCCCTGGCAACTCCCTCACGTCAACTCTCATCTCTTCTTCCCTGTTTGCTCATTAAAAACCTCTAAAAACCTCCTGATTCTTCCCAGCCTAGAACAGGAAAAGGCTGGAATTGCTAACATTTTCATGAGCTGAGAAAGATATTTCCTACTGAACTCCACCCAGATGTGCAGCCCTTTGCTCTGCAGGGCTAACTAAAGATCAGCGAAGCCACTAGGAAGAATCCCACAGGCAGTAAAGGGCTTTGTCCTCCCCAAAATGTGGCACCATTTTTATTTATCATTGGCTGCATCCCTTTGCAATCATCTTTGTGAGAGGCGTAACCTATGCCCCAGGGGGCAGGACGGAAAAGCCAGTCATTCCTCAAGCAGCAGGACCTAATAAAGCCTTGCCTCGGGGACATTCCTCTGCCCTGATTCTCTGATGTCTAATAGAGGTTGTGTTCTCAGCTATCTCCTCCATTAGCAGAACTTCCCTCTGCCTGGTGGTTTAGCCTGTCAGTGGTTGTGGCAATGGAATAGCTTGAAGGTCACTACCACCCTCTGCCAGATACAACTGAAGGCAGACAGAGGTTTCAGAAATTATTTGAGAGGTTTAAAATGGAAGAACAACAATGAAAATACCAAAAATACTATGGCTACATAGATGCTCTTTCTAGGAAGTGAGGGTCAGCAAAGAAGAAAGATGTTCAACTGAAGCTGTGGTCTGAATTTTTGATCCTGTTGCTGTCAGCCAGCCTTTCAGCACCTAGAAAAAGCCGGTGGGAGGATGTATATATGTACCAAACCCTGTGGTCTTTAGCTGCTGGGTGAAATGTCCCTGTCACACTGGGAGAAAGGGATCACATCTTCTGCCCTTGGTGAGCCAAACCTAAGTGGGAAAAGCTGCCCCTGACTGTCCTCATGCTGCAGGAGATGGAGCAGATGAAAAAGAGACTCCTTCAGCTCCTAGGATAACACCAAACTTTCCTGCTTTGTGAAGTTCAGTCCTGCTGCTACCAGCTGGACTGTGCTACCGTGCTGCTCCCCTGTCCAGATTGAAAACATGCTTGCAGGAAAGGCTGTGGTAAACACAAGGCCATATGCAGAGTGTCAGCTCCTTCCTCTGTCATTGTGGTTCTGATATTTGGAGGCAACTGGAGCTGAGTTGGAGCCCTACAAAATCCACCTGCCTTGTTGCCATAAGATGTGAGAAGAAATGTGAAGTTTTCCTTCTGCTCAACTTTGATACCTGGTATTTGTTCTGCATTTGTCTAAATCCTGCTGGTGTGGCATGGAAGACTTGATGGAGTAATTTTTCCTCAGGAATTTCTGCCTGGATTCAAGGCTTGCTGGGTGCTATCAACACTACATGAAACTCTCAGAATCCCTTATCTTTTTATATACATAAAAAGCCTACTCCATATATATGTACGCACACACACATACAGTCCAAATCCAAAGATAGGACAGCAATAAATACAACTGTATTTTTTAAACAACACATTTTATATGTGTATGTATTAATATATATATACACATATATACATATATATATATATATATATACTTCAGATCAAAAAGGTATGAGCTAGCAATAAATACTGCTATATTTTTCAAAGAAGGAATATTAAATTGATTTGATTACCATAGAGCTGACACATACTGTGCAAAAAAAACAAGCACTAGGAAAATTCATTTACTGGCTATTATAAATGAATTTCCCCGCCTGTTGTTCTTTTTTGTGCAGTATGTGTCAGCTCTATGGTAATCAAATAAATTTAAAATATCATCCTTAAAAAACATATAGCATATATAAGTCTTACTTTTCCCGTAAGACAAGAGAAATATCTCAGCTTTAATCAGAGTTCTTCTTTGTCCAGCTGTTTTCAACTACTTTGTCTCACAAAACTACCTGACTAGTTCAAGGTTGGGATGGACTCTCATAATGCTGGCATTAGAGCCAAAGGGAAGGTGTGGACTTTTTCACCCATGTTTCATTCCAGAGGTATTTTCTCCCATACGTGATTCAGTGTGGCATTACATTTGCCACCTCACAGAGCTCAACACTGGGGATGAAGCTAAATGACACCAGCAAGTTCAGCCACAGCCTGACACGCAGCAGCCTGGAGAGCAATGGATCTGTACAATGCCTTGATCCCTGCTAATGGAGGCAGATAAAGCAACTTCTGGCCCACAGTTTTAGGTGCCCTGCAGCTCATAATGTTCCTTTTCCCACAGCCCCTGGTCTGTGTTAGTTAGAGGAGATCATGGGTGACCTGTGGAATCTGCACAATTATTTCCTCCTACGTCTCCCCCAGGGTGGTGCAAAGTAGGGTTAATATTTCAGTAACCCTCCTTGGGCTGCAGTTGAATATACAGCATATTAATCCTAGATGTTATCACTTCTTCCTTCTCGTTAATCTCTTATCTTCTTCCTTTCTTTTTTCTGGTCTTTGTCTTTTCAGATGATTTTATAGTTTGTTTGAGGCTTTTAAGTCTGCTTAGTATGTCATGAGTCATCCAAAGGAGTGTTTCTAGCAATACATTTCACATGTTAAATATAACCAGAAGGGATTATCTGGTGATTAAAGAATAAAAAGTCTGGCTCCTTTTCTTAGCACTATCATTAGACTAATTGTCTGTGATCTCAGGCAGGTCATTTCACCTCCCTGTGTTAGTTTTTCCTCCTTTAAAATGGCAACAAACCCATATACAGCATTTTTGTCATATTTAATCTGTTCAGGTTTAGCTTATCAAGACAGAAGCTTTAGGGTTTTTTGTTTTTTTTTTTTCCCTGTCTTCTTAGAGACATTTAATGGAGTTATGAGAAAGTAGGGAGGGGTTTTATACTTTTTGTTTGTTTGTTTAGTTGGCTTGTTTTATGAGAATCCATCCTGGAATCAGCTACAGAAAGGAGCAAATGAGATGAATACACCCATCCTGCAGTCCACCAGTTCCACAAATAGCCTAACAAAATCCAGTGCTAACTACCAAGATTCTTCAAATGCCCATTTCTACCAAGCAGAAATGCAAAGGGCAAATGTCTTTGCTCCTTGCCATGAGGTTTCAGTATAGCTTATGTGTTACTGTGTAATGAAAGAATTCCTGAAAATAATGCCTCGGAATAGGCACTCATATTCCCATGGCATGGATAATCAAGATAATACTCTTGCAAGAGATGATTAACCACTGTAAATCTTTTTGGCAACCCTTTCTCAGAAACCCCTTTCTGATATATGTGTTTGGTGAAAAATGACACCATGGACAGTCCTCCTGTCCATTTAATCAATTAGATCAGGAGAGAGGCGTTTTTATTTACTCTGTTGCCCATTGTTTCATGGCTGGAATCTGATGCCAGAGTTTTCATGGTTTAAAAACACCCGTCTTATAACTTCCTGCTTCTCAGCCATATTCCCAGTTTTCTCCCCTCTATGCATTGTTCTCTAGGTAGACAGCATTCCCTTTGCCTACATCCTTCACCTGATTAACTACCTCCATCTGCTACAGATCCCTGTTATTAGCCATGTGTCTTTCCCTTCTTTTTTCACCCTTTGGGCAGACGATTTCCGATTTCCATGTATAGGACAACATATGTTCCTTAGCTTTGCTACCTCTTGTCAGCCATGGTCACTGCCAAGAATGCCTGATGTGCCCTTCTCCAACTTCTTCATTGCTTATTCAGCCTACAGAGATACTGTGCCAGAGCTGGATATAAGACTGTTAACATGTGTTTACAGGGCCATTAAAGAGCCATTCCACACTGTTATAAACCCCCAGTGTATTTGACCTGGAAAAAGTGACTGCCATGCATTTAGCTGTTTCCAGCTGAATGAAGCTTTATCTCAATGACCAAGAAAACAAAGAGGGGATGGGAGAAATAGGGAGTGAGGCAGGGAAGAGGAACACACACGCATGCACACAGGCACTCACCCCTCTATTTGTACCGTTTAACTGCAGAGGAAGAAATGCAGAAAACACCTCTCAAGTCAGGAGAATACTCCAGCCAGCCAGGGTGTTATAAATTAGAGCCTGTCAGTATTACAATGTATATTAATAGTCACACCTCTTTTTAATGAGTTTGGCATTGGCAGCTGAGAGGAAATACAAGTCATCATGGCTCTGCTCATGCACACCCCGACAAAGGAATCCGTAATAAATCTTCCTAGAACAGCACTCACCATAAATATGTATCACATAAGGCATCTGTTTTACATTCTGCATATAAATCAGCATAGCGCTGAATAGCAATGAATCAGCTTCTCAATGCCTGATTTGATAACAAATCGACTTGGATCTTAGGAGAGAGAATTTACAGCCCTCACCCTGAAGACAGATAGTCAATACTTAAGACGAGTGCCAAGTTAACTTCTCTTCAGCAAGCAAGTTTACACAATGAGACGCTTTGGCATTGGTGGGGGAGGGGAAAGGTGTGAGTAAGGGGGTGAGAGCACGATATTTTTGAAGGTTTTTTAATTAGTGTTTGAAGGACACTGCAGGCTCCGTGTCTGTGCTTTAGCTGCTGCTTTGTTCTATGCTCTGCCCTCTGAGTCCTGCAGGTACCAGTCCCAGAGAGCTCTACAAGGCTGAGCTCCTCAGAGTTCAGCAGCAACCATGGGATGGAAAATCCAGAGGACAGGAACAGACATCCCTCACCTGCTTGTGGTTGCCTGGCAGGGCTCTCCAGAGCCAGTGAGGAAGCAAGGATCTGACCCTTTTCCTTAGAGTCATTGATAATAACTTCCTGGAAAGGCCTTTTATTCTGGGTCTGCAAACCAGCTCTGAGTATTTATGGTGCTTTTCCAGTATTGCATCGCTGATGGGATCGGGTCACAAGGGGAGAAAAGGATTAACTGAGGGTTCTTAGTTTTTCCTTTTCCAAGCAATGGTTCGCATGGAAATGTCCCCAGTCACAGGAAAAAACATTTCACGATCCTATTCACAGTAAGCTGCAATGTCTGCAGTCAGCTGAAGAGGACTCTAAGTCAGCTCCAATATTTTTCAAAGCTGGCTGAAATTCCTCAACAGAAATATTTTCTCAGCAAAATGTAGGTTTTCCAGGAAAGAAAAAAATCAACCTTCTTGCATCTTTTTATGGGAAAATGTCAAAACTGGATGAAAATTTCTAATTTTCTGATGGGAAAATTCAAAAGGAAATGTTTTATTTTCAACTGACATTTTGACATTTCTACTTTTGGAAGTGTTGAAAAATCTCTAAAATGTCGACATTTTGAAATGTCCGAAATGTCGACATTTTGAAAAGAAGCATTATGTTTTCTTATTTGACATTTCCAGGCAAAGAGTTTAGTTTTGATTGAAAATGTCAAAAACATTCATATCCTGGCTACATTTTCTTCCTCAAAGACTTTTTTTTCCCTTCATATTTCAACTTTTCATCCCATTTTAGAATAAAAACAAACATCCTGACTTCCCATGGAATTGAGATTGCATTTTTCAAACAAATGGTCATATGTACTCTGTAATCAACTCTCTGCTGGCAGGATTGCTTAGCTACAAGGTTGGCCTATCTTTTGGGGATTTTTTTTTTTTTTTTGAGGGCAGTGGGTGAGGGGGAATGAGCCTGCATTTCACTTGTCTTCTCTGTACAATTATATTTCAATTACATTATGCTTCCTACACGATTATTGAGCTCAACAAGCAATCATTTGTCTGATTGCCCAGAGAAATCATGTGAAATAAGGTGGGGAAAGACCTCCAGAGGTCATCTAGTACATCCCTCTGCCTAAAGAACAATCAAGCGCATTTATATAATTCCTTACACATTCTTGTCCAATCCATTCTTAAAGACCTCCATCGATGGAGACTACACTATCTTTCCAGGAAATTTATTCTGTTTCTTTACTGTTCATACTGCAAGAATTCTTTTCTGGTGTAAATTCAATCTACAACAACACACTGTGGTACCATCCACCCCTATTCTTTCTTCTTTAGAACTGTCTTGTATGTGTTTGAAGATACTTTGTCTAGAAAAGGACTCCTTCCAGTGCTTTCTCATAAGCTTTTGTTGCTTTTCACCCAACATTATTTATTTCTCCTCATGGCACAGCCATACCCATTTACTAGAATATTTTTTTTTTCTATCTTTGGGTCAGAGTATGTAGAACAATTTGCTTTCAGAATTAGATTGCTGCATTAAATGAGCTATTAGTCTTTTCCAGACCTTCCACCAGTTGACAACATTCAGTGGTGATTAGTCCTGTCTGGCTGGTAACAGCAAGATCCTACTCAGGCCTCAGTAGGAGCAGAAAATGCTCAGAAGTATAAAGTCACACGCTGGACACTCTGGATGTGTGACCCAGAGTGTCCCTATGACATCTACACGTGCAACTGGCAAGATCGTAAATGGGAGTTTATGTGTAATTGAGCACAACAGAGTTATCCACAGACAGGGACAAGCTAGGAACCAGGAGAAGTGGAGGGAGAGCGCTTTGAGACAGCCTCCATGGCACAGAAGCCTCTCCACTATGCAAAATTACATGTACTGTAATAGCTTTGGCTGACCCTCACTGGGGCTGGGATCTGCGATCCTGCAGGAAGAGCTGCAAACATGAAGGGAAGGAGCAGTGCCCCTCCCAGAGCTGGCCCAGCCGTGCCCCAGCAGGTGCTGGAAGGGGTATGATCTCCCAGGTGGGTACTGAGCCAGCACAGATGTGCTGCTCTGTGGACTCGAGCCTGCTTGGACTTTTCTCCTCGTTATTGTGATTCCTGGATGTATCCCTTCTGTCCCTGTGACCCGGCACAGGAGGAGTGCATAAAGCACTTGGACAGCAGCTACCCTACCATGGAGCATGCAGCTACATGAATATCTGAAGGCACTGTTGAGACTGTAAAATATCTATGGAAAAAGCAGGAAGAAGATTGCACAGAGATCCAAGGCAGAGTTTCTTAATATATCACTATTATTGTCTGCCAAAGCTGGGGCGTCTCTGTTCAAGCCCTGAGATATGATTTGTTACCTCTCGAAGAAAAAAAAAATTAAAAAAATAAAAAAAAAAAAAAAGAGAGAATTGCAGTAGACAAATGAAACACCAAACTTTAAAACAGAGTGAAAAAAAATCCCAACAACAATAATAATAATAATGGTCAATCATAAACTGATATAGTGCCGGCTTTCCCTCCCTTTTCGCCACCTTACAGGATATCCCGTCTAGCAGCAGGAACAAAACGTGGAAATGAATCAGTCAACAGAGCATTTTCTCCCATTAAAGCTGTTGGCAATTTTGACCCGTGCAGGGGAAGTTGCACATTAAGATGGATATTCCTAATCTGTAGGGACAACTGTCCTCACTGTGGGATGTAGCTTTTTTTTTTCCTCTCTCTTTTTTTTCCCCTTTTTTTTTATGCCAAAGGATGTCATAGGTGAATGCATTTCTGCTGTGCACAGTGCGAACACACACACAGCAGAAAGGCCTGAAAATTGTTAACCCCTTCTTATTTGAGCTGGATATGCTCTTTTCATTTCTCTTTTCCCCTCTTTTTGTCATTCAGCATGCCAGAATCTACTACTTCTCTGGCCTACTACTACTTACCTTAGTAGAACACAGTAAAGCTATTATATTCCAGTCTTGGGAATCTTTGGCTTTTATTTTCTCTTATAATCCTATAGCTGAAAACCAGCAGGAGAATATAAAGGTACTGGAAGAGATTCACTTTCCTTTTTAACATTCACATATCTTCTACATCTTTAAGGTGAGAAAAGTGAGTTTTGTGCCTAAAAAAGGACCAGGAGAATTGATTTTTTTCTTTCCTGATTCAGTAGTGACTGGAAATAGAGATAGTTCATCACTCACATTTGTGCCTCAGTTTCCTTATATCCCCTCTGTAAGTGCTAGCTAGTAAAATGGTCATTTTATATCATCCCCCCAAAAAACAAAACAAAACAAAACAAAACAAAACAAAACAAAACAAAACCATGATCCCTGTTGGTGAATAAAAGCAGCTTTTCTGTCTGGGGACTAAATCAATGAGAAATTCAGTGGCTTCCCTATGGTCATATGTAACTATGGAAGAGCAAGTTCCTGAGACTAACACTGCCTGGTATCCCACTTACAATTTACACCCTGGTTGATTTTTCGTTATGGCAGTAGTTACCTACTAATCTAATGACAGTTACTCCACTCACCAGGGGAGTGTAAAGACCAATTCATTCCAGATTGGAAAGTTCTTTGAGAAACCCTGAATGGAAGGTGCTATAGAAGTGCAATGTGTTATTAATAATCTCTCCTATCTGCATAAATCTCCATTGAATCCTCCTGGTGTCATTAAAAGTAAAATAATCCCTCAGCTCAGCTGAAGAGCTCAAACCTTCTTTTCCCTTTGTAGGTGTCTGGCTGTTCGCTAAATGGAAAAAAAAGGCCACACAAAATGCTGACATCTTTTTGTGACCCTTGCAGATCTACGTAGAGCTAATGAGTTTGTTTTCACTTTTGTAGATGAAATTTCCAGGGGCGGAGGGAATCCGGGGTGGTGCTGGGAAACCGCGGCGCAGCTCCCCGGGAACTTGGCTGAGACCACCATACTTGTTTCATGTGTGGCCTCCCTTTTTGCCTCATTGGACCAGAATTATTTAATGAGCCCTCTGAGAAACCCAGCTCTGGTCCCTTAAGATGGAAAAGGATCATGTAGAGCTCTGCTACCAGGCCACACAATTTTCAGGCTCCCTTCTTTGCAAGAAGCTGCAACAGCTCCTTCCCTTTCTGCAGCTGATGGTGAAAGTGGGGAGAAGGAGAACAATAACAAAACAAAATTGCTTCCCACAGCTGAGAAAATCACCCTCCCTTTATTATTTTTTTCCCCTTTAGGAAAGAAATAAATAAAAAGGAAAGAACCCAAATGGGATCTCTCCCTCTTCAAACATACAAATGATCTTATGTTAGCAGTTGGGATTAAACATCTGTCTGGTGGTTATGTGATCATAACAGATGCTGTGTGCAAACGTTTCCTGCTAGCTTTGTTTTGGTTAATATTGTTTGTGTAGCACATTGGGTTATATTCAGCTGAAGGGATACAGAGTCTGTTTTTCTTACCCCCCCCCCCCCCCCCCCCCCAAACTTCTGCTGAACTTCAAGCAGCTTCATCATCTTTTTAAAAAGAAATTGGAGGCGGGGGTGGAGGGGAAGAGGGTCATTGACTGATGTCATATGGAAAGTGATGTCACACAGCAGCGGTGAAATGGCAATCCACCCGGGTTTTGAGCTGCTTTGATGTTATGTTAGGCCTTTTTCCTCTCTGTTAAGTTGCCCTTGGGTCCACTTGGCCATGCAGCTGGAAATAAATACAGGGATATTGTAATGAGTTTTGCTGTGCAACTGGAGGACCCTGAGCTCAGCTGCTCGGGATTTCCATTGTTCTTTCTGAGAAGCTGTGTTTCCAAATGGAGCCACATGGATGCTGACACTGCAGTCCTTGAAGGCATTTTCTTTCTCCAGGGTGTTTTTTATACTCCTGCATCTGGGGAAACTGAGGCACTGAGTGGTGTTCTGGTCAGTGAGCATATCTACAGCAGAGCAAGGACCTACAAGCTTCTCATCCCTTGTCTTTACCTCTGTTCCATTAAGTCTTATAGGTAGGTGTGAGACTGCCCCACTTGTTTCTTCCTTGCTGAGGATCAGATGCTGTATTTCCCCATTTTTGCCTTGTTACTTTCCTACAGTGGCATCCAGCTGAGCAATCCTCCTCTCTGCAAAGTTCCCCCAGCCATTTTAACCACAGCTGTAGCTCAGATCAAAGCCCCTCCTACTGCAGAGCAATGCACCTCACTGCCCAGATACCACACACAGCAGTACCCACCCTCAGCCTATAGCAAAAGCAGCCCCAAGAGGTCTTTATGCTTCAGCTAAAAAGGATAACTATTAATTCATGTCATTGGGAATAATTGTCCCTTTCCCCCCATCATTACAACCTTGCAAAGCTCTGCTGAAACAGTCATCCTGGGTAACAGAATTCAGTATCAAAGGGCAGAGTTTGTGGGATCTCTTGCTGATATGCGAGGGGGAAGAACCCAGAATGCAGGGACTACTTCATCCTGCAGGTGGATGACGGCAGGTAGAGCCGATGAGTGGATATTCAAACCTGCTCAGCCTGGCGTCTATTCCTTGAGGTCTGGACTTTTCCCTACTGTCTCACTTTATTGTCTCTAAATGTCCAGTCATGATTGTTTCTGTGTTAACATTTACCAATAATTTCCAGCCAAGGAAAAAAAAAAAGAAAAAAAAATTAAAATTATTCATGTTAAATAGCTTCTGGGCAGCCGTTTGCAACAGTGAGGGACTTGGGGTCTTTCCACTATAATTACTTTGAAATGTAACTTCCTTTTCCTGGAAGGGAGGGCTGGTCCAGTGAATGAAATACCCAGCTGGAGGCTGTAAAAGTTTTTTATCAGTGACTGTTTCAACCACAAACCATTCCATAGAAAAATGAAGAAATTTATTTTAATTCCCTTGTGCCTCAGTTTCCCCAGCCCTAATTGTTCATGATTGCCTTTTTTAATAAATAGTTTTGATGAAACAACATTCCTTGTTGGAAATTGTTCATTTAAACATCCTTCTTTCGCCTCTTTGGAACACTCATGCAATGCTACTATACTTCATGGGTTTTTTTAGGAGAAGTGATTTAATTAATCTCAATGAGTTACTCAAATATGGTGGTGATGGGGGCCACATGAGGGTAGGTGGCTCTATTTCAGTGAAGCTGGTGCCTTCCTAAAAATATTAGGACTAGTTTTGTTCGTGGGGAAGGCAGCACCATTCCTAAATTTAGGGCTGTAAAGATTTTCAGACAAGAGGAGACCAAGATTCCCATAGCCAGCTTTTAGTACTAAATAGGAGGATGAGCCGTATGAATGCTACATTTATGAGCTCCAGCTTATCTCATGTGTGATGGGACTCAGTTGGAAATTAAAATCCATCCAACTGACTGTGACCACACACATAGTCCATTGGAAAGGAAAAGTATGTTTGTGCAATTGTGTTTCCATCTCCAAAACATCCCAAGCCTTGTTGAGCGGCCAAGGTCAAGAGTATCCACAGGCATCTCCTTCTGGTCAGTGGGGAAGGAGATGGGGGCTTTCATGGATCTCCCACATTGCTAAAAATTCCCTTCCTACTTCCAGAATTTCATAACTGAAATGAGAAGGCACAGGACTGAGAGAAGAGCTGAGGCTGGGCTGGTTTTTTTATGGGCATTGGGGACTGTTCTGGGGAGAAACAGAGAAAACACCTTGGCAGAGCAGCATGGGGGGAAATTGCCCATCCATGACTCAGGACTGTGGCTCTGTGACCAACCAGTGACCCCCTGTATCCAGAGCACTGTTAAATCTAGTGAGAAATGGCTTTAGATAAGTCACCTGCAACAACATAACAGCCAGGAAACCCTCAAAAGTGACTATTTATCGTGTCACTAAGCATATAAAATTACTCCACGTATTGGCATCCACTAATTCAATAATCTAGTAATATAAATTTAGATAATAGACATTAATACCACGTTTCAAAATACACCCACAACATTTATTTCTCTCTCTCAAAAAAAAAAAAAAAAAAGCACACATTGAGAGGGCTCTCCTGATGAAATAATAAAACCCATTCTCATCTAGAAAAAAGAATCATTATAGGAGGATGGTAATTTACTTTATATGACCTTCAATTGATTATTCTGGGCCTACTACACAAATATCACAGGAGCTATTGATCGTAAAACCTACCAAATAGATCTCTAATAGCTTTTACTGAGGAAAAATAATTATGCCAGCACTGTGGTCAAACACACATAAACCGATGTGGAGGTATTAATGTATAGTATTATTACCCATCTGTCTGAGAAGTATGGGGAAGATGCTTTGCAGTAACATGCTCTGTCTAAGCACCATGAAGGCTCAATATCTGGCTAACAATTACAGCCAGTTATACTGAAAAATTGATTACTGTAAGTAAAAGCTAAGACTGGAAAGCAGAGGCTGGAGCTTGCTTAATAAAAGTAGAATAATAACAACCATCATCCTAATTGTGGAGGAGTTCTGCCGTCGTATATGCTCAGAGCTGGAAATTGAATTCTCCTCTGGTGCCTGCGGCAGGGCATCATTTCAGAAGCAAAGGTGTCCACCTTGGCTGGCCTTGAGATGGGGGATCAATGACTGTGAAAGGCCAGGCTGTCTCAGCCAGGAACAGAACACTGTGAAGGGAAAAGAACACAAAAAGCCAGAAACTCGCCACCCCTGCCCCCAAACCCCACCCTAGGAGCAGCACCTTTGGGGAAGTTTGGTGGTCTGGCAGGGAGGGGTGTTGTGGTGGGTGCAGATTGTGACGAGCCTTGTTGCTGCTGTTACTTCTAAAGGAATTGATTCCCTCGTGGGAATCTGGCAGCAGTTTTTCCACTGATTTCATTGGCAGAAGGATCAAAACCTAAATGCTGTCTCCGTGCCATGATGAAAACTTTAGATTTTCTCTCTCTCTTTTGCCATATGCATAGATTTTAAGGCATGTCAACTTAAAAATTAGATTGATTTTATATAAATCTTATTAAAATGTAAGTGAAGTTATTGTAACTCAAGGGAATTAGGGAGAAAAGTGTATTTGGCACTATATTTTGAAGTTTTGTTCCCTTGAGTTTTGAATTGCTTGATCAACTCTTTCTGTTACAGCAACTTAGTTCCACTTTCCCCTACTTCTCTGGGACCCACTCCTCAGCCTAGGGAAATTAAAGGAAAAAACCTGCAAAACCACCACAGAACTTTTTTTTTCTTTCTTAATAGGGTAATTAAAATGCAAATTTTTGAATCAGGATTTATGATTTGGTGTTTTATGTACAGTGCTTTTAATGTATTAAAAATTACCCAATTTCAAGTTGGCAATGTTAGAAATTACTATTAAATGATATTCTAGTAATCCAAGGTAAAGCCTGAAAGACAATTTATAATCAGACCACTAAAGCAATTGATCAAATATTTATTTATCTGGAAAACAAGTGATAATTAGTAGAGGGCTAGCATAGAAAGTCCATCCCCCTTTTAATAAAAATTGCCTATGCAACCAAAAATGTGGAATGCAGGGATGCTAAACTCAAGGGATCCATGCTAAAGAAGAAAAAAAAGCTAATTGAATGAAGCACTGAGAGAGTCAGAAGAGTGTTCCTCATTCCCAGTTTTGTTTGAAAAGCAGACTGATTGCATAGTATCATCCTCCAAGCAAGGCTCTGAAACTGAACTGGGGACCAGAGTTCACCAGTACCTCATCCTGTGCCGGGAGTGACATCACAAAGCTGCAGCCAAAGCTCACAAGGGCTCTCGCAGCCCTTCAGAAACAATATGGTTCAAATGTTAATTTCTCTTCCTTTTGGTTTGTACCAGTTTGTGCTGTTAACAAAGTAACGCTCAAAGGCTGGAGTCACTACTATCTTTGTGAATGATTTATGATTTGCACTCCAGAGATAAGCAATTTCCATGCCAAAAAAGGGCTGCTTAATTTTTTATTTTTTTTTCTCTTTATTTTTTTTCTCCTTAGGAGCAGACTGTCAGCGTTATGGGGCAGGGGGAAAGAAAATCATTAGCAAGACCTCTGTTGCTTGTGGGGGCTGTTTCCATTTTGCATTTGCCAGGGAGCAGGAGACAGAGGGTTGATGGGCCCAACTCCCTGGATTTACATCAGTAATTATTTTGGGGCAGAGTGGATGTGCATCCCAGTCCTGGAGAGCAGTGCCTAGACCTCTATTGACCTTGAAAGTACTATTGATTTAAAATCAATAGGATAGCTTAGGTAAGCTGGTGCTCGCCAAAAGGAGTAGGTCCTCTGCAGGGACACAAATGTCATCATTTCATGCAGACAAGGAATCTTTCCAGCTTTTCCCCATCTCCCCCTCCTCAAAAATCTGTTTTGTCAGGTTTTCTGTACACTGCCCAATTTCTGCCTAAGAGAACAGCCATTTCTTGGGTATGATTAGAGATAAGGAATACAGTCAGCTGTCTTTCCTGGAAAGGAAGGTGCAGAACAATGTGGTTTATCTGTACTTAAGACATACTTTTCTCCTATCTCCAAGATGTTTTCTTGGTTTTGGACTATTTTTGTCCCAAAGCCTACAACAGCAGTGGAGCTAGAAATCTCAGTTGCACTTCAAAATCTTCTATATTCTTTCTGCAAAAGACTTGGACAGGTTTTTAAACTATTAAATTATTCAGTATATGAATATTAAAGGTATGTATATTTCAAGTTTCATTGGAAACTAATTATTAGTCAACTGACAGCATATATCACAGTCACTGACTTTTTTGCTTCAAAATGCCATGAACAATTGCAATATAACTTGTAACAAATACATCTCTAGTATCATAATTAATTTCTTTTAAAAAAATAAGTCATTTGCAATTTGCATAGGAACAAAATGGCACATTTTGACACTGTAGTAATTAAAACCAGTTAAGATTGTTCAAAACTTCAATTCAGCTCCAAACACAACTATGTCCTGTCCTGGCACATCCTAATCTGCATAACATTTAATGACAAGATCACAGATGCTCTTAGTACAATGCAGCTGAAGGGCAAGCCTCACCAGGAGCTGGAAATAGCAACATAAAAAAAAAAAGAAAGAAAAGAAAGAAAGAAAGAAAAACGAAAAGAAAAGAAAAGAAAAGAAAAAAGAAAATACCTGTTATGCTTAGAAGGAAAAAAAGAGACTCTTAGGAAAACCTGACCAAGAAGTTACACTTCTGGAAAATTAATATTCCAGATATCATAAACAATTTATTTTTGCTGCCTTTATTAAGCTATTTTCAATGGTCCCTATAATTTACAGAGAGGAACATGACACCTTTGGTAATAAACTTGTGGGCTTGACTGTGAGCTCAATGTGTTGATGGGTGCCTTTCCACTGATTTCTGTGTCTCCCTGACCACAGGCATGGCTGTTACAGGGACAAACACCTTGTCAGGGATGGTGTCCTGCCTCACATGACCTAAATGAACAGACACTGAAAGCAAATGGCAGCATTTACGTGAGACAGGAATTTAAATCCAGAGATTAAGAAAAAGGGATGATACAAATATGAAAGTGCAGCAGGGATGACAGGGAAGAAGGCAGGTATTACGGAGGGCAAGAAAAGCAGGGAGACAGAGGTAGTGGGTGTTTTAATGTGCCTATGGCAGGAGGAAAGGTCCTTGGATAAAAGCTCTCACATAGCTGCCAGTCACACCATTTTAACTGTTAGGTACAATTAACCAGGTCAGTCCTTGGTAATTATTTTGTCACAAAAACATCTCGCTGGCTCTCGTACGGTTTTGGTTTGCAAAAGACAACACATGCTGACCAAGGAAAATTCAGTTCTCAAATGGAAAACTCTCACAAAGTCACATTTTTAATTTTTTTTATTTTTTTTTTTAACAATAGGGGCTGGATTTCAGCTCTGGATTTCCACACTCCCACCTCAGAAACAATGGCAGAGCGAGAGAAACCTCGACCTCCCAAAACCACAAAAGCAATACCTGTCCGTTCCTGACTTTAATACATTTAGTTGATTACAAGGACACCGTTAATGGTGTTATTCTTGCTCAGCAACAAGAGGGGCAGAGAAAAGAGAGCACACCGGTGCCAGGTCAGGGTGCAAGGCTGTCCTGCCGGCCTGCGTCCCACCTGCCCCGGCTGATTGGTAATGCTGGCTGTCGGAGCGCCGTGAGCACGGCGGGAGGATTTGGGGATGATTAATTGCCCTGTCTGCCGAGCGGAGAGCTGGGAGCAGCGGGGTTCTTCGTGTATGTAAATACACGTGGGCTCAGCGCTGCACCGGCACCGGCTGAAAGGAATAAAAAGACTTAACAAAAGGACTCAACTCCCAGTGTTTAGATGTCGAAGATTAGTTTCTATTATGTCCCAGTGGGAGAAAAGAATATGTTGTATGGGAAACTGGATAGCCTTCATGCTCCAGAGCGGGGAGAGAACCCGCTACCCGAGCGTGGCTCGGCTTGCGCTGCCACTGCAATCCCCAAAAAGCCCAGGTTCTTCCACTGCTTATAAAATATAACTCTGCTGATCTGTGATTTAAACTGTGATTGCTGCTGTGAGCGGCGCACAGCATATTAAAATAAATAAATAAATAAATAAATAAATAAATAAATAAAACGTTCAGAATTCAATCACCTACTTAAATAGCCAGTTTCTGTTTTTCTTACTTATATCTTATTCTGATGTGCACAGCTGTTGTTATATTGTATGGCATTAAAATCATAGTTTGCTTTTTATTTTGTGAAAAAATGTCAGCTCAGAACCCACCAAGCAAGGAAGCGTCCTTTAAACAGCAAACAGAAAAAATAAGAAAAGTTTGGGGTTTTGGTGAATAATATGAAATTAAACTCTCCCCTAGCATTCTTCTTCCCCACAAAGATTATGATTTGTCCTAACTTTTTTCTACATACTCATTTTTGCACTCATTTTTGCCTCATAAAACATTTCTTAGATGGGAGTAAATCTTCCTTAATATTTTCCTAACTTCTGTGTGTTTAAAAATCACCTGCAATTTGCTAGATGAAATATTTTCTGTGGCACTGTGACAAAGAAGGGAGACCAGATGTTTTCCAAAAATTCATTTTTTAAACTCTTTGGTTTTTTGGTGTTTTTTTTTTTTTCTCTTTGCACTCTTGTAGAACAAGCTGTAAAAACAATACTTGAAGAATGAGCTGATTTAAAAAAAAAAATAGGAAGTCAAAGAATTTGAAATAGGAAAGATTTTATTTTGAATATCCTTTCACCAGAGCAGATTATTATTTATAAGCTGCATTCTGTATCTTGCTTGGTAATCAGGAGTAATGTATGTCTAGCAATAGTAGAAAAAATAATGTCAGTAGTATCTTGTAGTTTAGAAAAAATAAATTATGAAACACTTAAGAAAAAATGAAATAAAACTAGTGATGAATCTGCAGCCTCAGAAAATCAGATAAACATAATGTTCCAGTTAGTTATTGCTACAGTCAATAGCAGTACATGAAATTGTATTACAGGCTGTGAAATGAAATAATCCCACCCTGTGACAAGCTTGACAGAATTTGCCTGAAACTCCTCAGCCTTTTAGCAGACTTTGATCCCTCCAGGGACTGGGGTTTGGGGTTTGTGCTGAGTCACGGAGGCAGGAGATTCAACACCTAATCCAGAGATAACGGAGAGGTGGTGCCTGAACCCAGAGGATCAAGGGAGTGGACTGAGACATTCGAAGCTGAAACTTAATTACAGCAGAGGTGAGATGAATGGTTGCTCTGAACCTGCCATTGTTTTATTGTTAATGTCTGCTTTAATACCTCCAAATTTCAATCAGGGCAAAGTTGGGTCGCCGACATCTGAATGGTGCTAGCACTTGAGGAGTGTAGGGTTAAAAAAAGACAAAGTCACTTCAAGGATAGGCAATTTTAAATTTATTTTTACCCTCAAACAGCCTTTCTCTCTAGATTAAAAATTTGCATTGCTTTTCTAAACTACCAAGTATCATTTAAAAATATATTCATGTTTTCTTGCACCTTTTTGCAAGCACTCCAGAACCCAGTAAATAAAAGTAGCAGCCTGTGTCCCTTTTAGCAAAAGCCATATATCTGCTCAGACTTGTAATTTGCTCCGTTTATATCCTTTGCCCTTGAACTCTGGTTATTAACGCAATGTTTCTCCAAATGATGCCATATAACTCTGCTCCAAGCACATTCCTACTGACACCACGCAAACAACAAAGCCAGCTGAAAATAGGGGGAAAAAAAGAAAGGAAGGTGAATTGCATGTGATGGAGAACATTACTCAGGATGATATAAGTTACAGAGTTTCTCGTGTTACTGGGGTAGAATGTGGGTTAGAGACCTCGCCTGCCTGCGACCAAAGCTTCTCCAAAAATCTTCTAGCTGGCCTTCGGCAGCCACTTATCTGTATTCAGAGATAACCTCTTTATGCTGAGCAGAGATCCTGCTAAGGGGCTGCATTGTGCAGGAGAGAGACAGACTGTCACACTGGTAAATATTCCCACCTCACTATGTCGGGATTATAGATCAGGATAAAGAACTTGCAACATGCTGCTGAAAGCAGGAATGAACCAAAGGACAGAAAAATAAAACAGAAATTGGTATCAACAAGTGGCTGATATAAAACATTCTTCCAGGAAGAAATTAAGTATCTGTGGCAATATTTTCTCTGTCATAAAGCAGTGTAGAAATCCGAGGCACAATTATCGTTGTTCAAAATACTTTGTCTTCAGTGTTATCAGGCAGTGAAAGAAATGCTCCTTGTCCCAGTGCTTCCCTATTCATCTTCATAAAGGAAGGATTCTGCTGAAACACAGATCTTTAGATGCACTGCGTCTACTTTCCTACTTTCCTACTCAGTTTCATTAAATAATAAGCTACTGTGGCACCATCTAAATATTGACTGACTTTTATTAGTCCTTCCATGTCTGTTTGGCGAGCTGACAGTAAGGCCTCAGGCAGAGAGCTGGGCTTACTTTGGTGCCAAGGAGTTCTTTAAGAGCATGGGCAAATCATTATCCCTTAATGTGATTCCATTTCTCTTCTTACCTTGTCTGATCTGTTTAGATTGCAAGGTCTTCTCAACAACAAATGTAGTGCTGCGTGTTTGTAGGACTTTGGCTGGGATCTGAAGGTCCTACCAGGGCAAAGGGCTGGAGGTAAAGGACATTACCAGGCTAAGAAAATATGTGGGAAAATAAAAGGCACAAACTACCTTGTTGACACCAAAGATTTCAAAAAGAGGTTTAAAAGGACCCATTTCCCTGCGGGTTTTGAAAATGCAGGAAATTATAGGATCATAGAATGTCTTAGGTTGGAAGAGACCTTAAAGATCAGGCAGCTCCAACCCCACTGCATGCACAGTGACAAATTTCTGCAAACCTTGCAAGGAAGGTCATGTTTGTGAAGATCCAAGCTTCATTTTTTTAGGATTGCCTTTGTGATCAGTCTCAGGTAAGCCTTTAATCTGCTGAACACCCTGTAAGAACACATGCCTGGCCATTCTCTGCTTCCTGTTCTTGTGGACATTTGGCACAACTTCTAAGATTGCAGATTGCATAGCGTAGCTTCCATGAAATACTCCTTTTCCAGCTGAAAAACAGACCATTGTTCTGGGTAGGTTTGGGCGTTCTGAGTTTTGTTGGTTTTCTATTTGAGGAGGAGAGAGAGGTTCAGTAAGAAATCTCTGATGTCACAGCTGGGCCACATGAACACTGGGTTTCTCAGAATTTGCTGTGGTTTATGACAGTTCCTGGTGCCACAGCTTTAATAGTATAGAGAGACTGTTCACTGAAGCATGAGAAGCAACAACCAGAGCACAGCAAATACCAGAGGAGACAAAATGTTCAAGCAAAGCCCTGTGAAGATTTATTCCACGTTAAATACATTTGTTTAAATGTATTTTCTCCCCTTCTTCTTCCAGGAACCAAGTTCACTGTCAGGAATACTCATACAGCAGCATGGGAATTTTACTTTATTCTTTTAGTTACCTTAAAGAAAAGAGTAGAGAAGGTTCCCAGAAAACTAATTCTGACTTAATAAATATTTGAATTGGAAACTAAATTCTCAGAGACACTTCAGCAGTTAAAGAGCAGAATCTGACCGACAGGTACTTCTTCTCAGAATTAACCAATGCAAGGCTGAACTAATTTCTGTTTCTGATTCAGTTACAGAATAATGCTATATTTTAAATATTTAATGTCATAACTATTAAATTAATATTTCATATAATAATTATTTTGGAAACTATCAATATATACAACAAACAATTTCTTGCAGTTGACTCTTTTAAAAGTTTGTAATAACTTTTTAAAGTAATTGTTGCTAAAATAAAGCAGTATTAGAGTCATTATAACATCAGGAAAAACACATTTCCATGTGGCTGCTCTGCCTGGCTCTTGCCATTCCTGTTCTACTGCAGACATTTCCCTTTTCCTTGATAGCATTGGCTTGACTCTGGGCCTTCATTTTTAGGAAAACAGTAAAATTCAATTTTGCCTGTACTTCCGAGGAGCTGTGAGCCAGATCATGCTGTTTCTTTTTGCATTTGGATGAATTTTCCATTTTGAGCTCTCTGCGTGTGAGAGAAGAAAGTAGAAGCAGATAGCTCAGCACAGTTATGATCTAAAAAAGAAATCATCAAATTTTAGACCAAGCTGGTAAGCCTGACAAAAGCTCAGTGCAGTGTATTTCCATGTTAGCCAGGTCAATACAAGATGACAGATTGAAATACTTTACGTGACTCACAGAAGACATTTTTGGGTAAACTCTTATCCTTGGATGAAATTAAATTAAAAGACACCTCACACCGGGTCATTTTTTCCCCTTTTCTTTTCTTTTCTTTTCTTTTCTTTTCTTTTCTTTTCTTTTCTTTTCTTTTCTTTTCTTTTCTTTTCGTTCCTTTTTAAACTAGATTGTTATCTCATTTTCAGAAGACTATCACTTTTATCCTGACTTGTCAAACAGCTATGACCATCAAGATGATGAGCTTGATATGCTGCAAGTACTGATTAAGGGGATAGTGCAATTGCTCTTGCTCTACCTTGAAGGAGTAATTTTCCTGTCTGTCTAGTAAGTGGAGTAAAAAAAAGCCAGATTTCTCCTTATCTGTGGAAGAAGGAGGTTGTCTCATCTGTCTCTGAGCTCTCATGAGCAGTCAGGTCTGGTCAATACCTGGCTTCCATCCCTTCTCCAATGCGATGCAGATGTTCAAGCTTCAAATGCTGCAAGCAAGTGGTAGCAGATTGAAGGAGTGACAGTCTTTAGAATCACTGAATTGCACCTAAAGTGCAATTTTAATGGCTTTGTGTGGTAGGGGTAGATAACTTTTGACCATGAGGTAAACCAGCTTGTAGGTGCTAACGACCTGTGGAACTTTTAGCAAGATAACAACTTGGAGAAAAAAAACTATTCACTGACCAAAATTCTCCCTGCTGATCACCATCAGACACACCACATTTCAAACCTGGGCCTGGCTTATTCTGAAGTGTTTCTGTCCTTAACCACACAGTTGCTGTATTTCACACCAAAATGGCAACATTTCTGTGATGGCAGAGATGATTCCTTTGGAGTAGAGGCAACTCCAGATCAGGCAAAACTCATGAGGATTTGAATCATAGGGAGCCACATCTGTTGGTATATTTGGACAGAACATTATGCTTCCTTTTGGATGAATAAAGATCACTGTACTTCTGTCTAAAATAATTGAGAGCAAAATTGCAAAGTATGCTGGTGAGCATTGGTCAAAGCAGATCACATATCTTGGCCAAGGTCCTGAAAAAACACATATTTATATGCATGCATAATATACATACATCTAAATATACATATGCTTCTCCTTCTTTCTCTCCATGCCTTTATTTCTTTCTCTCTCTACACATATGTGTGCATGTGTACATATATATATTTATGTTCCGCAGATTTGACAACCTTATAAGTTTTTTGGAACTTTTACTGCCTGATATTTAGAAATGCAGCTAAAGCTACAAAACATATGCAAATCTTAGCAGAAAATAAAAGACAAAAACACCTCATTGCACCCAAGTTTTGTCACCTCAGGGAGAGGGGAGCTACTAGCCAATTGCCAATTTTCCAGCTCGGGCAAAATATCCAGAAGGCATGTCAGAGCTTATTAAAATTGTTTTGGGTGCAGTGGTTATGTGGAACTGTAGATGGAACATCTCTCCTCCAGCTGCCTGTTCCTCTTGGTCACCAGTGACTTTGTGCTGGGAATTTGTCCCGTTTCAGCAGAACTGTGCTGGTTGATGCCAATTTCCTGCGTGAAATTAGGGCAGGGATGCCCACAACATTTCAGGGTGTGTGTGTGTGTGAGTTTGTGGAGGATGGAAAGAGGGTGAAGAAGATTGCCAAGTCTCCAGTGAATGTTGGTTTTGAATTCTTCTGTTGTTCCCCCAGCCAAGGGAGTTTATCATCTGCATAATCCAACCCAGATTCACCTACAGATGCTTGTGAGTGCCTTCTCTGTATTTTACCATCAATAAAATGAAGGCCCAGCCCATTTTGCCTGTCAGGGAAGAGTTCCAAGTCAGTGTCATCTGGAAATAAAGGAACTGCAGAAAGATGCCTGTAAAATCCCTAAAAAAAGGCAGAACTATCACCTATAAAATAAATTATCTGAGAAACAAGATTTTCTTTTCCTTCTTTTTTTTTTTTTTTAACATTCTAAAGGATGCACTAAGAGCCCTCAATTGTGGAATATCTATCTCAACGTGGTAAATAGATGCGTTAGACACAGAGTGACATATGGGCAGATAAATACAGCCATAACTGGTAGGCAAAGTAAGTGCACGCGGCATGTGTCAGTATTGTCTGGTAATTCAGAGCTGTCATAAAACTGTCCCACTTATGATGTTACAGCATTTTTAAGAAACATGAATTTGCAATTTAAACTCTGTTAAATGAAGGCAGGAAGTTACAGGTTACAGAGCTGCATGCAAACGGGAACCAAGAGGGTTTTTTCTCAAATCTGTCTCAGCAGGTACAAGCTGTGAGGATGTTCTGAATACTTCAGTGTTGCCAGGGACATTATGTGTGTGAGGGTGATCAGTCTGGAAAGCAAATAAGAGCATTCTTAATCTAATAAATGTTTGGGAAACATAATCCTAGTTCTGCTAACAGGAATTTTGACATAAATAAAAATCTTTTTATTAAAACTTGGATAGTCACCATCCTTCTAAATCCCTAGGAAATGTTCTTTCTCCTTTCTTCACTTCTTTATTTTTTCCTTATTCGAGTAACATGTGCCCTTAAAGACGTGACTAAGTGGATATTTTTGTTGTTTTGGATTTGTTGATTTTGGGTAGGGTTTTTTTACTGCTACAGAAGTTTTTTTGGCAAAATGTTTTAAAAATGTCTTTGGTTCCAGAGCCAGGCTGCAGAGTAAGTCTGCTAGCTTTATCTCATATACTGTCTCCCCGGGAGTCTGAACTAAATGCATAATTTAAAGAGCCCTTAATCTGCAATGTCATTCCCATTTGGTCGGAGGCAGCCTTCACTTTATGATGTTAACTTTCTCAGCAAAGGGTAATGGCAGTTTTTCCGAGTATGCACTTAGAGGCAACATCTCATGTAAACCGTTTATTCAAGGTGTCCTGACATCCCAGCGTAACACTGGGTGACAATGGATAACCTTCATCAAGTTCTCCCATGGGAGAGAGACATTCATGGCAGTGAAAGTGCTGCACAAAGCCAGGGGTAATACGTAAGGGGCTGTTGGGGAGTGGTAGGAGATAGGAGGAGGAAAATGGCAAACAGAGACTTTAGCCACATTATATTTCATTCTGCATGTTTTACATGATCCAGGTGAACATCACTTCTGCTGGAAGTAGATCCTAGAGTCAGGTCCCAGTGATAGCTGGCATGCACTGGCCATGTTTTGCAGCCTGCTGCCCCTGCCTGAGAAGAGCTGGACCAGTCACACTGAGAGTCTGCTGCTCTCTCTTATTAACATGCACTGTGTGTTGATTTCAGCCCCGAGTTCTTTTTGTAATTTAAGGGGTGCAAACCGACCTTTAAATGGGGAGGGCTGTTTCCTTTTTAATTAAATCTCCAGCCAAGCAATTTGCCTTTCCCATCCTATTGAGTTTTTCATCAATTGTTTTTCTTCCCCTTGTGCTTTGCAAACCACAAGTGCCTTATTACAGTAACTACCACACGGGTCTTGTGCTCTCTCACCCTCAAGGTTGTTTTTAAAGTGCAAACACACTTCCAAAGATATGCAACAAGCTAATACCCCAGGACACATTAAGGACTATTTTGTTCTGTTTTAGCTACAGGACGGTAAGACACAATATGGGATATTGAGATATAAGAGTCAGAATGGTGTTATGTGTGATAGACACAAGTGTAAAAAACTTTGTGCATATCCCTGGTCAAAACATTTTCACCTTTCTCAGTCCTTATTCTTAATATGCCAGTCACCAGATATATCTTCATGGAAACCAGCTTGAGAAGCTGTTACGTTTAGAAACACCAATCCAGCAAATGCCCAGCAGCTGGCAAGGGAGGGAAAGGTCCTTTCTATGCAGGGTCTGCTTCTCACCCTTTAGATGCATCCATGCCTGGGCTTTATGACAGCTCACTGTGCAGCAAAACTGACAAAACTTCTTTTGGATGATTGATTGTGATTTCCAACTCTTATTGAAATTCCTTCCTGAGCCAGGACAGCACTGAGCAAAAGAGATGATGAGAAGCACTTGATCCCCTCACATCTTCTGATGTGTTATACTGCATGAGCTCAGGCTCAGTCTTTTGCCAGGGTCAGCATCTATAGGATGTCCATTCTTCATCCACCTTCTCAGCTCCATGCAACTCCTAGGAACCTAATTTTTCATGAGTTGTAGCCTAAAAATAATCCTCGCATCATATATATCAGTACCTACATGACATTTTTAATATACATAGACAGAGAACAGCCAGTTTGGCTCAGGTAAGTCCCAAACTCAAAAATATTTTATTCCTAATACTGATCTGCTGAGGCAAGTTAGATATACCCCTAACTTTATCTGATATTTTATTATTCTTGTTTCTAATGCATTGTCTCCTAAATCCATTTAGATTGCAAATTGAATTTTGTAAGATTCCTTGAAAATGTGTCTACATGATGACCAGTTAAATATGACCATTCCTACTGGAGCTTTTCTAAGGAAGAGGAGTAGGCATTTATGGTGGTTTGTATCAATATAGGAGACTGGGTGCATATTTCTGTTGGGCATTTCTGCATTACAGAGCCAGGGCAGTTTGAGTGCACTCATGTAGAGAAGCACTCCCTGTCCTCATGAGCTGTGGCACCAGGCTCTTGGGGAAGTCAATGTACAAGACAGAGAAGCCCAGACTGACTCTCATAGGAAATCAACTTGGTTGGAAAACCTACTCTTTTTTTGATTATTATTTTTTTTTAACTTTTTTTTTGTTTTGTTTTGTTTTGCCCTCTTCTTTGTCTCAGCTTTAGCTTTTGGAGGGCGACAGGTCCTGTTGGAGACCCTGTCTGCTGTCTCCCCCCCCCCCCCCCCAACACTGGCAGCCACTAGATGGGGAGCTTGGCTAATGGGTCCAGTCCTGCTCAGAGCCTGGTCACCATCTGGCAGACAAAAATCAGAGGGAGGGGACTCCTCTGCAGCAACAAAGTAGGCCGCCCTGACTTTAAATTGAGGATAAGAACAAGTGATGGAGTCTCTGGCCACAGCTTGAAAGCAACCCATCAATGTCATCTTGAGTTAAGTACCTGATGCTGGCACTTTGCTGCAGTTCTTGGGGGGATAAGGGCTCTGACAGGGTCATTGTTTCAAGTGGAGTTCAGTCTTTTGTTTGCCATAAACGAAGAAGACAGGAAGTCAGCTGTGAGGTTTAGGAATAATATTTAGATAATTGTGAGATATCTCATCTTAAAGTTCAAACTGATTGAACCTGAGCTGAGTTTTGAGTCAAACTTTGTTTACAGGCCCATCATCTTTGTGGCTGACACTTGCAAAGAAGAGGGAGAGAGAGAAAGAGAGGCGATGGGGAGGGAAGAGTGAAAGAGAATAAGCCAGGACTTACGGTTTCTTTCTGACCTTGGTAAAAGGGAAAAATCCATACTGAAAGCAAAACAATAAATAATAATAAATAATAACACCAGCAGCCATGCCAACACTCCAGGAGCCAGAAAATAAAAATAACACTCCATTGTGCCCACATTCTTAATAAGTCTGCATCTGACTATCTAAATCCAGGCTTCTGCAAAAATCAGCCAGGAAGATGCTTGCACCAAACACAGCATGAGCCTTGCATTTAACCGGTTACTGTAATAAACATATAAAAAAAGATTTTTTTCCATGAGAGGACAGAGCAGTGGCTACATAAAAGGACATCAAATGACACATCCTCCATCTCCCAGCAAATAAAAAAGCCATCAGCTCATAACAAGGCGGTGATAAAAGGTGCTGAGGCCAGTAAGATTAAGACTTTGTAATAAGGTTCGGGCGCCAAAACTGACAGCCATTTTCTTTTATATTTATCATGTCTTCACATTGGGGTGAGAAGCCAGGAGTCTGTCCCATTGCTGGCTAGAATTTATAGCAGCTCCATTATTAGGAGATTGCACTGAAATGGGGCAGAGGTATGGTTTTCTGAGAACGCTACAATAGCCTCCTACATTATACACTTGACAGGTTTGTCAGCGCTTAGTAACAAGCCTTGTAAAGTACTTTAATATCATTAGCACTATTTTCTTAATGTGTCTGCTCTCCTAGCAGCCTGAAAATATCATATATCATGGTCTGGAGGAAGGCATACATAGCTATCTCTCTCATTCTCCCTCACTTTCTTTTTTTTTACCTTCCCCCTGAAATTTGATTTTATTGCCACACATTTGGTTGACATTTTAATCAAAATAATGTAGCCATTTTCCTTTATTGATTAACAAGTAAATATGTATAAATATGTAGTTAGGGGTGGGCAACCCTTTTAGAGGATATTGCAAACAACATAATTAATGGCTTCCTCATCTAATTACAGTGCACGTGTTACATCTCCCCATTGTTTTTTCTGGTATTCTTTTTTTTTTCTTCTCTGCCCCTCCAACAGGAGAGGTCTGTTGCCAGAATGTTTGTGGATTTGATACAAAGGGGAAGGGGCCACGAGTGGGAAAGAAAAACAAACCAAACCCAAGCTCTTGGTCACTTTTCTGAAAATATTTGTGATATCGCCGCTGTTTCAAGAGACTGTACACCCCGTTACCCCAAAATTCATCATTCTCAGCAGGTAATGGTGACGCAAAGCTTGTATGCTAACTTTCAGACATGCCTGTGTGCATTTATTTATTTAGAGTGTTTCCTTGAACCCATCAAGATATGAGTTAAAGTGTTATTTGCAATCCAGTGTGTCACAAAGCGAGGGGTTGCTCTCTGCAGACAGGGCTGGAGGTCAGGCTACCTCTCAAAGAGGCATATCTTGCCTAATGGATATCTCCTCTGCTAATGTCAAGAGAGGTGTAGTCCGCGTCCTACCACAACAATGCAAGAATTGTTTATAATTGCATTTGAAAATAAACATTTATTAAGTGCTCTACAAATGCGTGACATTATAAGCCGGGCTTGGACCTCATTTGGGAACAGGATATGCTTCTTAAATAGGAGTTGTGTTTATTCCTGACGTTGTAAATATTCTCATGTATGACCTTAATCATAAAAATTCCAGCATTGTAAACAACTGCACTAAATCTACACAAAAAAATGGGCTCAGGCAAAGAAAACAAATATGTAAATTAACCTCATCAAAGGGAGTTTTATTATCTTAAGTATGACCTCAGTCAAATGGCTTTATATCTTGAAAGATTGTTAAAGTCAAGTACACAATCTACTTCCATACCGATGCTGGGACTAAAACATCAGGGGTTTTTCACCCATATTTGACTGACTTTAGTGTAAAGCTTCAAAAATCAAATATTCTCCAAGTATGACGTGCTCTTGGCTTTGCTGATCTGAAGAATGAAGGGGCAGGAAAAATTCGGGAAGGGAAGAATGGAAGTGAATGTATATTATGGCCTGGATTACTCACCACTGGGTCACTGGAATGTCCCTGGCCAGCTTGGACACCTGTCAAGTGCTGTTGAGGACACTGACCCCATATTGGAGGGACATCCTCACCTGTAGGGATGCCCACACCATGAACCACATGTTGTGAAGATCAGCAGAGCTACAAGCAAGCTCATAACTTAAGAATAGGAATAATCAGTGCCCTAGGGAGGCAGAGGGACAGGGCAAAGAGCAATTCTGGGCACATTTCTGTCTGTGCAGCCATATGCATTTAAAGTGGAGCTAGTCCTGATTACTCTGGTAAAAACAGAGGAAAAGCACTGTGCAACCCAGCTTTGGCTCCTCGGAAGCACTTCTCATGATAAAGCAAGTAAATGAATCCATAAGCAACTCCTTGTCATTGCAGTCCTACTCCAGCACTTGGACAACGTTCCCTGGCACACGGTGGGATTGTTGCAGTGTCCCTGTTCAGGGCCAGGAGCTGGAATTCAGTGATCCTTATGGGTCTCTTTCAACTCAGGATATTTCATGATTATGTAGTTATATTTACATGAAGAGTTGCAATATGCAACTGGACTGTGTAGGCTTTGTTTCGGGATCCACCAAGAGCTGATTTCAGGAAATGTGTGCATAAAATTATCTTGAGTGTGAAAATTGTAAAAGAAACACAGGTAACTGGGCTTGCTTTCACGCTGACCAAGATTCCTTGATAGATTTTCCCCAGCAATAACAGTTCTGTTTTAAAAATATATCATTTCAAAATCTGGACAAAGCTAGCACCAAATTTACCTAGATGAATGGCAAACTTTTTAATGAATACTTCCAAATAAAACCAATTATCTAAATACAATTTAAAATTATCTAAAATACAATTATTTAAAACATTACCTGTAGCAATAATAAAATCTAGAAAGTTAATGTTGTCAATTTTTGTATCTTTTTTAATATTTATATTTTATAATATCATAATTGTAAAAAAATCCTCCAAAATGGTTTGAAATATTTCAACTAGCTCAGCATAATGGAGAGACTAACTTCACTTTCTGGGTGTCTGTTATACAGAATACAAAATAAAACTTTCTCCTGACATTTTGGACATATAAAAAAAGTAATTTTTCCTCATTTCATGATGTTTTCCTCCACAGTCGCTTTGCTGGTATGTTTTATAAATCATTAAGGAAAGGCTCAAAGTAAATTAATTTCATATGGAAGGATTTCTACTATCTATATTACTTATTGCACACTAAAAGGAGATGCAATAATCTAAGCAGTAGATATATATACAGCTACATTGTCTCTGGCATATGCCATATGTTTCATATTGCTAGCAATGGGTGAGGAATCTACTTGAACTGAAATCATTGAGACTTTTTCTAAAATCTTCATGGGAATTGCATCTTCCAGTTTCTCAGAGCTGCATAATGGCAGCAAATATAGAATGAAACTCCAAAGAATCAATCAAATATATTTCAACACGCTCATCGCCGAATAAACACGGGCTGATTCACATAACTCAGCTCATATTTTCCGAGAGCTAATATAAATCCAGATTAATGTTCAAATATGAAGTGTAATATCTCTATCCACAGGAATAAAACGTAAGCCAAATGCGATGACAGTGTCCTTTTAACTGCTAACCAGGCATGCTTTGTGAATGGTTGCCATGTATTTCGTTTGCATCGAAAATGCCCATCACGGCTAGTACCCCACAGTTGTAATTAGTGAAGATGCAGAATGTTATCGAATATCACAACATTTTGACTGTCAGATTGCTCTAGCAGAGGAAAGTTACTCTGTAAAATGAGAGGCTGATGTTGCAGTTGTATTGACTTTTGTGTCATGTTTGTTTCAGTTTACTAGTCAAAACAACTTTCAGAGCTCTTCCTTGTCCAGAAGGTTCAGGCTGCCTTATGAAAATGAAGCTGTCTTGTTTTCTGCTTCATAAATCATTGTCAAGCTGAGCCAGATAACAGAAACAAGTTCAGATTCCAAAATGATTATTCTTAGAGATGATGTATTAAGTATACAGAATACAACTCGATTTTCATAAGCCATGTTGACTTTGCAGAACTGAGGCTAGAGGGGAAAAAATTAATGAGTAATTGGAGGTGTGAGAGCCTACAAAAATCCCAAGAGACAGGGAACAGAGTGGGTGGAGAGAATTCCCTTTCTTAGAAGCTCTTGAAGTAATTTCAAAGCTGCCATTTTCCCCCTCATCTCTACCCTTGTGCTATTTCACTGTTACAGATAACCCATTTGGAGCATCCTGTAGTCCTGTATTACTGTGCCCACTAATGTGGTTTTATAACCTTTGCTGGGCTTTGAATCCAGGCTCTGAATTAAGAGTCTATCAGAGACTATTCCCTTCATGAGCACCAATGAAAGGAGCCAATGGCACTGGGAATTTCCCTCCCCTTCACCTCTCTCTCACCCTCATATCATGCACATTTCTTGATGACTCTGCCATCCTTTCCTAGGGGTTTGGGTCTCTTTTTTATAATACAGAAAAACAGAAAGTGCATGAATGATCCCTCTGTCATTGGGTTAGAAGAGCCACAACAAAAATAGCACCCGGTAGATAAGGCCAGTTCTTGAAATACAATTGCAACATGTGGCTCTACGTGGGAAAATATGAACAGGACCATAGCCAAACCTCTTCTTCCTCTACAGGAATCCTTTCAGGTGAAAGGAGTGAGTAAGAGGGATAAACTGCAGTGATAACAACAATTTGAATGTGAAAAAAAGGATCTCACTAAATAGAACTTTTTATTTTTATGATATTATCATATGATATAAGACAAGGCAGTGGATCTGACACAGATGAAGGAAGGTCTAAGACTGTCAAGCTCTGGAGAGGATGGAATTAAGACAGCAGCACTTGTGCACTTGAGTGTGAAAATTGCAAAAGAAACACAGGTAACTGGACTTGCTTTCACACTGACCAAGTCTCTCATATGGCCCAAACCCATGGGTTTTATGATTTTTGTGCTTGTTTTTCTTTTACACACCTGCAAAGCAAATACCAAAGAATTAGACACTGGAATATCACAATCCCCCTGCAGATGCAAACATTCATGTTGGCCTAAGGCCCCTCACCAAAGTCTGTGGCTGGTGATGAAGGACTTTGACCAAGGTCCACCATGTGCTGGATGATCAGTATAGCCTGAGACTGTCTTTCTTGTCAGAAACATGTGTCCTGTCTCTGGCTGCATCACCTCCCCAGAAGTTCTCTTTAACACTAAACATTGTAAAAGAAAAAACAAACATAGGAAATTTCAGCTGTGGCTGTGAAAAGAAATCATGCTCAGGGCTCCCCTCAAACATGTTTCTTCATTCTTTTAACAGAGAAAAGGAAATTAAAATCAAACAAACCTATGTTTAAGGAATGTGAAGGCTGTGAAACAAACCAACAAAAGCCAGGAAATGTTCAAGTTAAGGCTGTGACACTCTGTCCTTCACTCAAGCTGTTCTGACTTATTTTTTCTAAACAGAGGGAGTTGAGATCAGCATGTCACCCTCACATTTGAATTTCCTGTTGTGAACTGGGATGCGCCTGTGCCTTATTAATGTTATTAGATATTGTTTATTGCATTTGTGAATGTGATGCAAGTGCACACATCTAAATTTAAATACACCCACATCCCTATGCATTATATCAGTGCAGAGCACTGTAACTATCAGAGCTTTTTGCAAGTGCTAAGATTTGTCTCCTTAACAACAATCAGCCCAGAAAGTGTCAGTACTTTAACGAGCCGATAGCCACCTTGAAAAGTTGTGCTTGTCACCACAGTGCACACAAAAGCCTCTGGAAATGTCATAGCGGCTGTAGGGATTGAGATCAAATCCACACGCTTCAAAGCCACTCGAGCAAGAGGAGACCCTTTAATTTGGGCAGTGCTGAGCTCCAGAAACCTGGACACGGGCTTGTGCTCCTACTCAGTAGAGGGCAACAGTAGGTGGAGATGGGGGTTGTTCCTATGTTCCCAGCAAGTGTCTCTATCAGAAAAGTCAGATTTTTCCTGGATATGACAAAAAACAACAGACAAAAACCCCCGAGCTAAGCAAGCTGGCAGCCATGTAGATGAGTAGATGAGTGAATAGATGGTTCCCATGCAGCACAGGAACCATTTGTACCATCCCCACACTCCCACCACATCTGGGATTTCACAAGTCACTGGAAGCTCAGTGGGAAGTGGGTGTGTGGATCATATGCTATTCTTCCTCCGGACACATGAGGGAATTGGCGCAAGTCAGAGGCAGGATACTAGAGCAGATAGACCAAATGTCTGGGCCACTATTGTGCGAATAATGTCAATTTAATGTTAGTCTATCATCACCTATTTTGAACTAACCTTTGTCACTGGCTCACTTCTGATCTCGTTTGGAGTCTGAGCACTCCAGCACTACAGCAGCCAGCACTGACTTCCCCCAGAACAGCTTTAGCACTGTGAACAATAGATTTTAACCTTTGCCACTTTCATTTTTTTTGGTTTTATTATCAGTCTGTGCTTCCACTACAAACTAAGCGCACAGGGCTTTGAGCTAATTACATTCTGTACATCTGAGCCAACTCTCAGTGCTTCATGCTGACACTCGGATACATCTGGGCCTGATAACAATTACAAATACTCTGGGCATACTTTAAAAAAGAGCTTATGTTACAATGTGAAACAGCATGTTTTACAGTGCTCATAATGGTCAGATAAATACAATAGCTTCAAATCCCCTTTCCGAGGCTTTAAAAAAAAAAAGCCTTGCAATAATTCATTTAGATCAGGAACCCATAAGGAAAGAACCCTTCCCCTTTTTTCCTCAGACGAGACAGAACAAAATACTTGAAACTAAGAACAGGCCACAATTTTTGTTACAGCCAGGGAAAAAAAATAGTGAAGAGAGGGAGGTGGTGGCAAGTTTCTGGTTAAGTGACAGCAGATAGCAGGGCCTGGGCTCACCCTGGCTGGAAGAGATCCTGAGGGATGGTTCATCCCTTCTGAGCATCCCTCTCATTCTCTCCATTGACTGCAGATGAAGAACAGAGTGATTTGGTTCATAACATCAGTGCTTCAGCTCTTCAGGTACATGAAGTGAAGCAGAACATCCTGTGCCTTGAATTCCCTGGTGTGTAAATATCTGTGGAGGCAGAGATGGGGAGAAGGTAGCACCTGCCTCCACAGCTCTGCACTCTTCCCCAGCTTTCCCCTCCAGTCCTCCAGCCCCACTGAGGGACCCACTCTGGGAAGCAGCAAGGAACACTACTGAAGCTGTCTTGTGTTGCAGTCTTAGTGCTGTGACCCCAGGAAGGATAAAGCAAGCCCAATATGCTCTAAACCATCTCTCTCAGATACCTAGAAATCCTTTTTTTTTTTTTTTTTTTTTTTTTTTGTCACGGAAATGAATCAGATGAGAGAGGCACATGTGCTGCATTGACTCCTCTTCTGGGTTCCTTCAAACCCATTTCAGAGCAACCTGCTGGCAACTTTGAACATCTCCAGGGAGCTGTTAGCAGCAGAATTTGAGCTGAGCACTATTATAAGGGTATTTCAAGATGTTTTCTCCAAGACTTGGGCTGGGAAAGGCCATGAGAATCTGAGATTTGCATAGCCCAGACAGGGGAGAAGCTTTAAAAAATTTATCCTTGGAAGAACCAAACCAAATAATCCTGTAAGGAGAAGAAAGAATGATTAAAACTTCTTTAGTGATTGTCTCATGGGAGTGATACAAAACACTCAGGATGCTTTGCCAGTTTGCTTTGCTAAAAGAATTGTTAATGCTTTGGAATGATGGACAGAGAAGAATTAAAAGAAAAAACAACTCCCCAGGCCAGTTTTTTTGCATGGGAATGTAGCAATTGTCAGTCACAAAGAGCTCCCAAGCAAGCCCTTATGATAACACACAGAGTATATCAACCATCATCTGTCTTTTCTCAGTAAACAGTTGTATAGTAATAAAACAGAGTGATACAGCTGACTCTAACCTGGCAAATTTCCCTGCACCTAGTGTTTACATCTCTTTAAGTGTATCTTTGTCATATGGTTACAAGGCTATTTCATGCTCTCAAGTTTAATTCTTTGTAAATATAGCTCTTTTTGTGTGTGTGAGGCGCATGTGTTAATAAATGTTCTGTTTGCAGCCGTTCTTCTTGCTCAAATGGAAAATTAAGAGTCCTTGATTGAGCGGCTTCAGAGATTGCTGGAAGTCTCCGTTCCTATCTCAGCGGAGTTGCGATGATTGCTCGGGAAGTTTCACACTTTCAAATATTTGTGTGAAGGCTAAATCATGCCTTCTGCTAAGTTGTGGGGAGCTGCTTTTTTCTCCCCCTCCTTATTTTTTTCCTTTTTTTTTTTTCCCCTGCTAAAAAATAGGTTTTTCTGGAAAGCCCACTCCCCGCATTCTCAGGGGTTATAAAAATGGGAATCATTTTTATTGGCAATCCACTGGAATAGTGCTGAGACAAATGGAAACTTGAAGATAAGGATCCTCGGAGGTGAAAACATACAGCTGTTGGGAATTGTGAAAGAATCTGGCCAATAAAGGAAGTCACTATTTTTCCAGGCCTGAAGTGAGTTATAGGCCGAGACGGGTGTTGTATATTTATGTAAGGCTGCAGCGGGGAGCTCGAGCGACCGTATATTGCTGAAAGAGCATCATTCACATTCAACCTGAGACAAAAGGTGGAAATGAAGTAACATCCTGACCGAAGAAGGGCTCATGACAGAATAATAACATTTGGGAGAGGGGGGCCGGAGCAGCAGCCTGTGGGTAGAGCTCCAGGCGAGGAAATGGCAGAGGTGCCTTGTCAGCCTTCAAAAAACACACACACAAGGCACATGCACGTGGCCTGACTGGTGTCCTTGGGAAGGGGCATTTTTCTTCCACAAAGACACCGACATTTAATGGATGGACATGGATGGGTGTGATATGACAGTTCAGCTTGAGGGACGTGTTTACCCTGTTGCCTTTTCTGCCTTGTTGTTGAAGGGTTGAAGCTTTTTTGGAACTTCTCAGTCCGTTTCATAAAAAAAGTCCCTAACTTTTCTTGCTCACTCCCCATTCATTATTCTCACAATGTTTGGTGTTAAGCTGGCAGCATCAAAACCAAGTTATATTTCCCTGAGAAGCAAAGAAACAAGAGTGCCTCACCATATATAATCAGGTATTGTCATAAATAGATGTCCAAATATAACACAAAGACAAATAATCAGTGTTTTCATGAGTCTGTAGGTAAAAAAAAAAAACTACGGCACACAAAGGGTTAATGAGCTTTGATAAGTTTTAACGCACATTTGGTGGTTCAAACTGGGAGGGAAATTGTGTTCTAATGCAGAGTTCAATGACACAGCCGCAGGCATAACCATGATTTTGCATGAACCATACCTTTTCTTTCAAAAAAACATTTGACATGTGTCACGATTCCTCTTAAACACTATATTCATCATTTTGGTACAAACCGTAAAATTTAGTCTAGGCATAAGACTTCTAAAGATTTTGATGGAACAGAACTGGTTTTTTAGGTAATCTGAAATGCTGACTTCCTGTTTTAAAAACCTAGATAAGGTGGTTTAGAAATCGGAAACTGAACCTACTCTAATGTGGTTTTAGAATTTCTGAAATGATGATGCATGTTGAAAACACAGGGCTTCACCCAGGACTGGTTTTAGTGACAGGATAAAACACTCCAGCTTGCGGACCAGAACTCCTGTGGCCCAAGTATAGCTGTCTATATGTTAGGTGTTTAGTTTGGAACAAGCAGGACAACAACAATCACAGACACATCATCCATCCCCACATCAGAATGGGTGTGACCCTGACCCCCTTCCACCATGCCAGGATACCTCTCTGCAGTCTCTGAAATGTTGCATTTTGCCTGCACTGTCTAGAAACCTTCATTCAAATTGAATTTGTCTAGAGCGCTGTACTTCAAGAGATAAAACAGCAAAACTAACAAAGAAATATATCAGTTTAAATTGAAAGATTTTACATCCTCAACAACTGGTCCAATGCTGTCTTATCTATTAAATCCTGAGGTGTTTTGGAGAATACATTCTCCACTTGTGCCCTGAATCTCAGTGCAGGTGTTTTCCTCACCCACAGGATAGACAAAGTGTATTTGGAGCTCTTATAAAATACCTAGTGACTATTTTCTTTTCTTTAATAAGCATCCAGAAGGCTTTGAGTTACATCAAAACAAAAAAAGCCTGTCATTCTCAGAAAAATGTCCAACTTTCTCTGCCCCGTGGAATTTGGACCCAGCTTAAAGCCTCGCTAGCAAAGAAGACACTAAACTGAAAAAAGTACACCTGGGCTTGGAAGAACATCTTCCAAAGTCATTAAACTTCTGAATAATACTATAATAACTGATGTGAAAATGAGAGTGTCTTTTTTTTTTTGTATTTTAATTATTCCTAAGTGATACTCATAAAAATATATTAGCTTATAAGGAAACTGCTGGAGAATATAATAGGGATGAAACTGCTGGCTTCTACAGGATTTTAAACTACTTTTCTAGAAGTACACCTGAACAACTTCAGGGAATGAATGTTTAAGCAACTTGTAGAATTTTCCACTTTGGATTAAAATTATGTAGGCTATTTCATAGAGTTCAAAATTGCCTACAGAAAAGGCAATTCCTTCCTCCTAAACCTAAAGGAATTTTAAATAACTGAGGAAACACCCTAAAGGCTAAAATCTATTGCCCCATAATTCAAATAACGTTAATGAATCACAGACTCTTCCAAATTTTATTATTTGTTATCATTATTAATAATATTTTTTTTTACTAATACTGTAAAACATTCATTGACATCAATCAAATTCAGTTTAGGCACTCATAGGTGCAGAAGAAAAATACTCAGGCTCTATAATGCAAAAACTTAACAATAATGAAGGGGGGGGGTGGAATCACTCTGTGTTGTGATTTATCCATTAAAATGCTAAAACTTAAAAATAAGATCCCCCAGTCACATGCAGGTAGCCCGCATAGCCTTCTTGTTAAAATGCCCTTCCATTTAAACATAGATTTTAACCTTTTCACCTTCGCCGCTTACATTTTTCTTTCGTTTTGTTCAAAGCATTTAGGTAAATTAGGATGAGGTCCCTCCATAAAAATGCAAGGGGATCAGTGAAACTTTCATCTCTAATTTATTCATGAAGGAGAGAGGTCTTTTCTGGTCATGCTGTGCATCATCCTGTCAGAATGACTTTCCTTCTTCTTGAGAAGGGATAAAGGGAGATGGAAAAATCAGGGGTTTGGTCTTTCCTAGTAATAATCACTGAAAGAGAGAAAACTGTGCACTGCTTTATTCAGTGGTTATTTTACTGGGGCTGAATTTATTATTACATATTACAAGGCCAAGTTTCAATATTAAGGGGATTGAAGTTACTAATGAGTGAAAACATAAATTATTTATGGGGGATAACTAGATAGTCTTTTCATATGAAGTTCACGCATAACTTTAAAAATGTGAATGGTTGGGTTCTCCTACCAACTCGAGCAGGTAGCACGGACAGCTTTCTGCCTGGATAGAGAAGCATCCATGTGCTTGAGGACAGTGTTGCAGGCACAGCACACCCTGCTTGTCTCTATTGGCACAGACCCTGACAGCTCTAAACTGCACACAAAAATACTTCAGATTCCAGCTCTGGAAATGCAACTACAGCTGAATAAAGTTTGAATTATAATTATAATAAAAAATATTTAGTATCAGTCATAAACCTGCTTTCTGGCTAGCATTTCCCATCCTTTCCAAAATTTTCAGGTTTTAGATTGATTTCATTCACTTATTGTTGTTATAACAACATCCCATTTTGTATCTCAATCTGTCGGAGGGGCAAAAACATTTTTAATACAAATAGCCTTTATCCCAGCTGATGAATGAACTCTTCTGTGTTCCCCCAGCTTACAAAAATTATCGTCTTTTATACATGCTTTAAAAAGAAAAGGGTGGGGGCTAGGGAAGCAAAGCAGGATCTGGTATTAGTCCTTTTAGTTGTCAGGAAATTACAAAATGTACACTTGCAGAGTAAGCAATTTTCGCAGTCTGCTGGCACATCCATCTTTTTAATGAGCCTTGTTTATAACCTGACGCCATGTTTCTAGTCACCTACCCTGTTTACATCTTTGGCCCCTTTAATTAAGAGAAGAACCAGTTAAAAGAAAGTAAGAAGAAATATTAATATGATCTGATTAATTCAGCTAGCGGGAGGTTATGGGGTACCAAGGTTATTATAACCTATAAAGGCAACATGAGCAAAGCTGTGTTCATTTGTAATTTTATTAGGCAGAGCAAATTAGTGAGCCCACATGGCAATGACAAAAGACCCCTTCCTATTCTCTCTTACCCCCCACCGAAAGGGCCAGGCGCCTAAAGTTAGGCTCCATATTAGGCAAATGAGAGCTGATAAATCTCAGCCAACAACTAATGAGAATCTCCAGAGTTGGAGCTGTGCTAATTTGAAAACATTAGCTGGGATCTCTTTTTCTTTTTTTGGTGCATGTACAAAGTCCGACTAACTCCCCACTCCTGTCATGGGGGTCAGTGAGGTGAAGATGGTGAGGAAGGAAGGGGAGAGGAATCTGCAAGGGGTTAAAGATAAAACATGGAGAAAACATAGGAGGGGGCTCAGAGGAAATGCTGATAATCCGTAGATCATTAGGCAGAGCATATATCATTGATAATACAAGGGGCATATAATTACATATAATTACATGACACTTGTTCAGGAGCCCCTCCCAGCTCCTCAGATAAGAAAATCCAGATTTTTCTTTGCGTTCTTTCCTTGCAGTCCACACAGCAACATCAGCAGCATTGACATCATGGCAACATTAAGCCATTTTTGAGGCTTTGCAATGCTGCATCTCTCACAATGTTACTTCAACAAACTCATGTAAAACTTCTGATGAAAGATAGAGGTGGATCCCAGCCCTGGTGCAACCCACAAAAATTACTGTCAGATAAAGTGGTTAATCACAGCCCTGCCTGCTCAGACTCAGAATTAGAATGTCTTGGTGGCATGCAGATAAGAAAACCAAAAAAAAGTTCTCTAGTTCCTGAGAAGAAAGGATTGACCTAACAAAATGCACTTTTTCCAGTGGCAGAAGTTTTTTCACAGCCTGTCTGAATTTTCATCCATAAGAGACTACTACATGTTGCATGTAACAGAGGAACAGACCCAACCCCTGCATACAGGTGGAGAAACTGAGCTACTTCAAATCAGAGAAAAGAATGACAAACATTCTGCTGCATTCATATTTGGGTTTTGTTTTCACCTTTTTTTTTTCTTTCTTTTGTGGAACTGGATCAAATAAGGATCAAAAATTCACAAAGAGTCCAGAAAATATTGCTGAAAAGGAGACTGAAATCACATAGGTTCTGAGGCTGAGCTCTCACAAAAGGATTTTGGGCTGTGGTCTCCTGTTTCAGCCACTGACTACGACTCTCACCTATTGCTGTATCATTGTTACCTCTTTAAATTCTACTGGTATTCCAAAATTTCACTATTTGTCAAAGAAATGAGTGAGCAGATGAGCTCCAGAGCAAGGGACCTTCCTGTTCAGTGTACAGCAAGAACACCAGACAAAATAATGAGATCTTAGATAGCAGGAAAGAGAGTACAATATCCAGAAGGGAGGAAAAGAAGGGGTGCTATTCCAAACTTTTTAATTCCTCAGTGGATGAAACTAAAATTGAAGGACTTAAAAGAAATAAAAATTGAGAAATAAGAAATGCAAAAATTACCAAAGAATTACACTTTAAAATAGCGGCGCCTTTTAAGGTAGACACCACCTTACTGAAAAATCAATTTTAAGAACATTATAGTTCACACTTCATAGTTATCTCAGTTAAGGTAGAAAGCTTAATAAAACTGAAAATTAATTTTATATGTATCTAAATCATCCATCCCTCTTTTTAAGTTTTTTTTTTTTCCTCACCTAACCCCCAAATGTTATCATTAACATACACAATGCTACACTCCAGTAAGACAACCGTGGTGGCACTGAAATTCTCGCAGCATTGTGGTCCCTCTCTGCTGCATGTAGAGTGAAGTTGCTCTTTTCAATCCTGTGACAAATTTCATTGACTGTGTTTGTCCCAATTTTATTGAAATGTACTGAAGTAAAAAATTTCATTACCAAATCATAGCTACTGCCAGAGAAATTAAAAGCTTTTTAGTTTATCTGGGTTTATTCTTTTTTTTCTTTCACACATGACCTTGGGTTTGGAGCATTGGTGCCTCCAAGACTTCTGCTAAGCCACAGTCCATGGCTTCAAGATACTACTGAGGATGGTGACTGACAGGTTCAAATCTCTCTTTCACAGCAGTACCTGTAAAACTCAAAACCCCAAGAATTCAAAGATAGATTTATTGTTTAATTTATATACTCTTAAAAACATTTTAGTAAGTATTAGGTGCTGTGCATTATCAATCACTTATGCTACTGGTGAGTCGAATTATCCCAATGGTTTCCTGGTGAGGATCAAAGTGCTGGTTTGGGTCTTGCAAAACAGTATCAAAAAAACCCCATTGCCTCAAATCAAATCATAAGTTCTCTCGGGAAAAGCAGCATCACTGTGAGTCCCAGCTTTCAGGAGATAAGGTTTGAAAACCATTACGTTCATTTGATATTTTGTCTCCTGTTTCTCCACACCATCAAAATCTGGGTAAGACTAGAAAACATCAACATGCCAAAATGAAAAATACAATTTAAAACAATCTGACACCTCCGTGCTGGGCCCCATGCCATTTTAGCACAAGCTGGGATGTATACTTGAAAAATGCAGGAGAAAATTACTTCTTGGGATATCTTCAATTCCTATTTTGCACTTGCAAGATGAAAGACAGGACTTTTTACAGAGTCTAAACAATTTCAGGCTCCAGATTTTGGCAGCTTTCAGTGGACCCAACCTTTCAGATAGGGATGCCAGCTGTCAGCCTCAATGCAAGGCGATTCTCTGGTAGTGTAAACCCCCTGTCCACTTACTCTCACTTTTCTCCCTTCCTTCTCCTTATCACAGGGTGCTGAGACTGAGAACGCATGAAGATGGATCGACAATGGGATGTCCTTGAGTTCAATAAGAGCAATTTAATGGTGCTTTGTGTTGTCATATCTCTGCCCAGCTCTTGGTCTTCTGGTTGTCACCTTCTGCTGAAGACATAATTTTTTTCCTTAGAAGGGGACACTCCATGCTCCCCAGTTCCTTCTTTTCAACCACCAGGGACTAGAAAGCTGGCAGAGTAATTCAAGATCAGCTTGATATTAAGGAATATAAACACAGGCCCAAAAGCCAGGGAAGTTGATTAAATGATGCCCCTCAATGAGAAGTTATTCCTCTCTCACTCTTCTCCACCAGGTCTCAAAGTGGACTGATGAAATATAATCTGAACTGCATGAAAATCTCTGTGATGTGTGAACTTTCATATGGAAATAGGTTTGTGGCTATTCATTACCTGTTTATATTTGCAAGGTTAAAAAGTTTAATTGATCGTTCAATAAATTATCACTTTACAGATCAGGTTAGGCTCTTAAACAAACCACGAATCACCATGTTAACATGCAGATATAAATGAGTCTTTCTCAACAGGATAAACACTGTCCCCCATGTACGGTAGGTGTGGCAATTAGATTATTGATTTTAGGTAAATGTCTTGTTAATTATGCAGGAGGCTTCACTACTCGTGTTAATTAACTTACTGCTCCTTTGAATCAATACACTGTGGCCTCAGGAGGAAAAGCTTTCTCCCCTTGGTCTATGGGGCAAAAAAAAAAAAAAATAGAAAAGTTTGGTTCATCTCCTTTCCTCTTCCTATTTCTGAAACTACAACTTCTCAATTTAAGTGAGAGGGAAAAAAATTAAATGGAGAGTGAGAAAGTGCTAAGAGAAAGCCAGGTACTTCAACCAATTGAAGTGGAATGCAGACCCTTCCCAAAGACAAATGAAAATAATGTTCATCCTGTAAGGACTTCACCTCAGACTTCCCCTTTGTTTTCAACCTCCCATCTTTATTTCCCACTAAAGTTACCAATTGCCACTTTCTCCCTTTCTTAGGATCTAGTCTTTATGGGCAAGACTTAGAATGACCTACACCCACTTTTACACCACTATCCCCAGAGTTGGCTATTATTTAAAAAAAGTATGTGTTTAAGTGAATTCTCAAGTTCAGACCTGACTATTTTAAATGTATCTTAAATCAACACAGGCTTAGGTCAAATTACAGACCACTCTCAAGAAGGGAAATTCAGATTCATCCAGTGGAGGTCTACTTTATATATTTATGTAAAAGAGATATTTCCATTTTTGTTCTTGCTGTCTGCTTCATTTTTAATAAGCTACTTTGATCTCATATCATCTAAAAAAGATTTTAAGTCAAAAAATCCTGTATAAAACCCTCCCAAAATTTTAATGATACATTGAAATTTCTCAGCTCAGAGGAACACAATTTCTGTCCAGAAAAACAGTCAGTGATAGAAGGATGACTATACATATGAATTTTCACATGTTCACTGTCCAAATCTGTATCAAAGCTCCTTGGAAGCAGGTGGATCTGCATGTCTGAGCAAAAGGTCAGTCATTTCCTTTGTATCTACAATAAATGAAATAACTGAAAGCAGTTTCCTATTTGGCCTTTGGTTGTTTTCATAATTTCTCCTTTTCCCTTGGTGAAGTTGCAGCTCAAATTCTGGGGGTATTTTGTGTGTTCCCCCCTTACCCCCCCCCCCCAGTATATTTTGTTTATTCTTTCTTTGATGAAGAGTAGAGATGAATGATGAATACCATACCCCTGAAGATACTTGAACATAACTTTATTCATATCAGCAGGCTCGAAACAGTCAACAGAGCTTTTTACATGAGCAAAGTTCCTCACATGACTTAAGTGCTTGAAGGATCAGGACCTTAATCTTGTGTTTTATGCTATTCGTTGACCTTGGCCATGTACACGTTTATTACTGGTATGAAAAAGTACAAGGTAGAGTGAGTGACATTCCTGATGCAGGGAGAGATTTAACAGGGGAAAAAGAAATGTGAGTGGTTTTCTAACTGTTCTAAAAATAACCTAAAAAAATCTTGGTAAAAGTTTGAGACTAGCTTGCATTGATGTTTACATGAAGCCTGTTATACATAATTTTCCGAAGCTGTTTTCAATCATGCAAATGATTTTTTCCTTTGCAATATGCTAATGCAATCTGATTTATTTCAGTTGTAAAAGTTAATTACAATGTGTTTGTGAGTCCCTAAAGATGATGTATTAAATGTTTATAACCAGGATTATTAAAATGTCCTGTCTCGATTACAGTGCTTCTCTTTCAAACACTAGAACTAATTGTAGCCTTAAATCACAACAACCTCACTGTTAAAATTAACACAAGGGCAACATTGCATAATTTTAATTAATTTTAATTTGGCCAAAGCAAATTAATTTTTGTTTTCTAGAAGGACAGCTAAACTCTTTTCCAGCCAGATTCTGTTAGACATGGAGTTCATAAACTTCCTTTTTTCAACACTTGTGTCTCTTTAATCATTCCATGGCTGCATATTTACACTTAAATGTCATTTATTTTCTCATGTGCTTTCTATTTTAATTGAAATTACTCATTTATGTCTGAAGTACTTATTACTGGGCACCTAAAAAAGGAGAAGGAAATAATGGTGTAATATCCAGTATTTCACTGACTTTGCATGCCTCTTACTGAATTATTCTGTAAAAACTAAGTAACTCAGAAGCCCTCAAAGCTCTTGGACCTTCAGCTTTTCCCTGCTGAACATCCCTGAAACAGCTCTTGGAGTCTAATGACAAAATGTGCTTGCAAAAATTATATATACCTCGAGGATACTCAATTTGCACAACCACACTCTCTTTGCTTTGGTGTTGCATTAAGAATGTTTGCAGGAAAAAATGGGTTTCTTCTTCATCTTTCTATGCCCAGGTGGCATAAGTCATCTTGCTTATGAATTCCCTAACTGAATCCTGAAAACCCACCTATGGTGTAATGTCACAGCTGGATGCTAGGGTAGCACAATGACACAGAGCACATTCTTTGAGGTGAGTTTGGGATTAAAAATAAGAGAATATGAAGACAGCAATATTCTTATCCTTTTTATTGTCACAATTTTTATAAACTTAACCAAAACTATCAAACTCACTTCTAGGGGTCGTTCTGATGCAACATTTGAAAAAGCCATTTTTCCCTCATGAAAACCAAATCCCTATAATGGTGAGTGTGGGATTTGGATGTACATGAGTAATTTGTTGCCAGGGAAAGAAAGCAAAGTTTCAATTTAGGGAGTTTCCAGAGCTTTTTTTCCCAGAGGGAGCTGTGGTTTGCCTCTCCCACCCACAGAAGCAGCTGTGGGAGCAAGGGATGGGTAAGGAAGGGCTTGCCCTTCCTTATGTCCTGGAACAAGAACAAGCTCACTGTCTTGCATGAATAGAAAGGAATCATTTATCCCTGTGCTGCCCTTACAAAGACCAAATGTCCATGTTTTTCATGACAGACAGGAACAGCACTGATAGAAGGATGGCCACAGCAAAGCAACACAAAATTCAATCCAGACCAGGATCCTGTCTCCATCTATGGCAAAAGCAGTTTCTTAGCCAAAAGTATAAAACGGGTCAAGCATATCACACCACCCACCCATAACTCATGATTTCTGAGCATTTATTAAGATCCTTCCATGAATTTGACCAGACTCCCTTGGACACATAAAAACATCTACAACATCCACACGGTTCAGCTCAGTGTTAATTATCAAAAGCTATCCAGCACAGTTTATTCCTAATTGTCCAAATACTTTGAAATAATTATACCAATGGATGAAGTTTATTCTCTGGCTTCTGCTCAGGGAGAAGCTGAGGTAGGACAGGTCTGAGTTCTCTGTCACCATCTTCAGGGCACCAGACCATGCACTAAGTGACCAGACTTTAGATTTTGAGCAGTCCCTAGGTGTTTGCAGTGGGTGAATTCCTCTTTCACACCTTGCTGGAGAGAAATGGCATCTATGTAAGCCCTTAACTTGTAATCTTGTGCTGGTTTAGTTTCTCTCTGGATAAAGTGACCAAACTTAAATGCACATAGATTATCAGACTGAAGCTGATGAGGCCTCAGTTGTTTATATCTCTTTCTATAATGACCTGATGAACTCGATGCTCAAAAGAGAGAAAAATAATGGACTTGGGGTGAATTCATTTCACCTACATGGAAACCATCTAGTGGTGCATGCCAAACAATTCAGTCCTGGCACAAGTATCAGGACTGCAGATGCCTTGAAGTTGAAAGGTAACCTGACTTACCAATATTTTTTATCATGGGTAAGACAGTGATTTTAAATATTTCTCTGCTTTTCAGCTGCACACATGAATATAGGCCTTCTGCAATGCAGCAGCAGATTTTAGTCATATTACCCACCTCTTGGCTCTGAGGGACATGTCACCTGAATCTCCTAATCAGCTGTTTTCTCTTGAATCCCCTGTGTCCCCAGCTCTTATGTTCAGACTCTTACTGGAAAAAAAAAAAAAAAAAAACTTCAAGAAGGATTCAGCTGCATTTGGTTCAGATTCCCACTGATGGAGATATAAATCTTACCATGGACAAACATGTCAAATGGTGAAACTGCTGTCTTTAAACACTGTTGCTTTGCAGCCTGCCATCTTCATCCTTCAGGTGGACAAATGGCTGTTGTAGCCTCACAGTTCAGAGAGAAACACAGGGCAAGGTGATCTATCTTCTCAGAGGATCATCTCCTCACTTGCCAGAACATTTGCTTTACATTTGATTTACATGATACTGGCTATCTTTAGAATCCTGCTGATTTCCAAGGACATGTCTCAACACAGACATGAACTCCTCAAATAAAACCAGACAGTGTCTGGGTAGGAACCCTCTGCATGGCAGCTGAAAGGAATAGTGGTTATAGACTGGGCTGGGCAGCACTTGTTGAAGAAAAAGCATATGAGGTTTGTGTGGGTCTGAATGTTCAAACTTTGTACTCAGACAGACTAGAGGTGAGAATCACCACAATGGGAAAATCACAGAATCACCTCAATCATTCTCTGATTCTGTGGTTTTTCTATTGTGGTGGCAATTCCTACTGATATAGTAGAAAATAGCCTTTCAATTAATTTTTCTCCCATGACTTCCTTCAGTAAGCTGCAGATGAAGCACAGACAGAAGGGACCAAAGACCCAGATAACAAAGGGGTTCTCATTTCTAGGATAAAAATCACCCCAAGCATCTCAAAAACAGATTTTCATTGTTGCTGAATGGCTATGGATATCATAGGTAGGTGCTCTTAAAACAGAACTTTTCTCTTTGGAGAGCAGTATAGTAGACACAGGCTTTTTTTTTGTTTGTTTTGTTTTTTGTGTTTTTTTTTTTTTTGTTGTTGTTGGCTTGTTTTGGGTTTTTTTTAAGAAGGTGAAGGAAAGTCATGACTGAATTTCCTTCTTTCACCCTTTATAGCTGAAAGTACCCAGGTGAATAGGAGGTCCTTTGCTGGCTGGACTTTTTCCAAAACACATAAAATATAGAGAAAGTTTACACAGATTTACCCAACCCGACTTAATCCCGAGCCTTGTCTTTCTGCACTGTTTTAACATGTGCTACAAAAGCAATGTCAGACTGTCCTCAGCAATATTGAGTGACAATCATCCCATCCAAAAAGCTCTTCACCTTCTCCTTCAGTGGAGATTCAGCAGCTGAAGGCACTGAGACTGCAGTGAACTTCTCTCACCCACAGTGATAATGACTGAAAGTCAGCACCAAAGTAAGAAGCATAAATAGGAATTCTTTAATTATAATGAGTGGCACATTAACCTCAGCATGAATCGGTCATGACTTTTCAAAATGGCACACATGTGGTTCTGTGCTTGAGCTAATGCCCTGGGCTTTTCACTTGTTCACTTTAGATCTGTGTTTGCTTTTCTTACTAGAATGGCTCTCATCCAGCTGACTTCAATCATGGGGGGATGCCTCTGTGTCCAGCAATACGGGAGAACCCTGAGAAACACTGACAGTAAAGAAATTTGCTCTCTGCTGGCTGTTGTGTTTCTTGTTCTGGGCATAAATAAACTTGTTAACTCCCAAGAAATGGGATTAGGCATTTATCACTACAGTTGCATCCACATACAAAAGGCCAGATTCTCTGTAAGTCATCAAAGCTGAAGTCCATGAAATGATGCCAATCATTACCAGCTGAGACCCTGGCCAAAAGACTGAAAAACCACTAATATATTGTTTTCCATGAAACAGAAAACACAAATGTTATGTTGTGATGGAAGTGGTTTCATAAAGCATGCTGCCATTAGTGGACCTCAGATATACTAAGAATATGGTTGCTGTTTAAAATACATGATAAAGCAACCAGAGTATGAAGAAATCCCAGTGGTACCTGGTGTACTGCTTTTCCAGGTGCCAAAGGCAGAGTGATAAACACTGCCATCTGTGAGAACTGCAGACCTGTCCTCAGACCCTGGAAGTCTGGATATACTTTGAAAGTCTTCCAAGCTCAGGCATGCTTCTCTAGACTGGCTTTGAGCATAGCATGTCATCCTATGTCAAAAGCCACACAGAAATGAGTTATGGTGGGATTATGTGAAGTAAAGCTAAGGGTCAGATAACTTTTCACACCCTTGCAGAGAGCTGACAAAGAGACAGAAAAAATTTCCCCTCTTGCCATCTAAGATTCACTAAGTTTTTAACAACTTTGGAAAGTCCTGTGGTGTTTTCACAAGTCAGACATTGTAACCACCAGAATAGCCTGAATGCCCTATGTCGAGGGCTTTGATTGACCCACTGTTTGTGGGAATTTTTGCCTCTTGTCCAAATATCTGTAAGTTCTCCTTCATATGCCTGAATATTTTGCCCACGGCTGTGCACAAGGAAATGGTTTGATTCTGCACTGACTGTGGTTCCTCCCTCCTATAAAAAAAGAACCTTTATTTAACATCCCCCTCACACGGTGCTGAGGCAGGGCTGTGATTCACCTCAAGGTCTCAGCCTCCTTGAGACCAACTCATTTGGCCCAGCACTCTGACTTTTGGTCCCTCTGCTCTTCTGGTTTACAGCTTCATTAACCTGTAGGGAAGGGGTGAGCCTACCTATCATCAGAAATACAGAATATAACAAAAGTCAAAGTGTTACAATGGCACTGCTCTCTACCTGCAGACAGACACAGTTGGCTCAACCAGGTGGATTGCTCAAGTCCAGGACTTCATGGTTCTCCAACTGTTTATTTTCCACAGTCCAATACTTATATGCCATGCTGCTACACGTCTCCAAGTCAATCGTGAACTGGGTGTGTTTATCCTGATTTCTTCTCACTCATCCTGACCCGAAGTAAATAAGACTTTAAAAAACAAATTGTCTCCTTCCTGCATTTATCTCCAGGATTCTGCTCAGTGAACAGTACTGGAGGTTTATTCAATATATCAATGCATGTCACACATCAGTATTTATAATAACTCTTTTAATGATGCGGAGGCTGAGGACAGGTAAGAAAACTGGCTCACCTAAAATTAAGAACTGTTTTAAATTAAACACAGTGGATAGGTTGGAGGAAACGATCAAATCTTCCGGAAAATATTAAAAGGTGCTTTTTTCCTATCCCTATTTTTGTTTTGTTGCTGGATGTAAATTATTGCATGGATGTGCACTTCCTAATGATGGCCACAGACAGTAAGGGGAAATTCCATACAGGCAGGGGAAGAAAATGCAATTAATTTCACTATATTTTCAGCACAAATTAATCAAAAGAAAGACCTACAGTTCATTAGAATCTCCATTTTCACATTTAAACTCCTTGTCAAGCATCTAGGTTATATGTAGACCAGAATGGAAAGCCCATATTTTAAAATAACCTTAGAACTGAAATACTGTAGATCCCCAAAACTCAGAATCAGCCCCACTTAGGGTAAATCCACAGAAGCTTTCACTAAAAGTTAACAGTCTCCATGTTTTTCTCACAAGGCAAGCCTCAGAGCTCTTTTCCCCAGCTGCTGTCTCAGTCTGGTGTTACTTCTGGCCAGAAAACAGATCCAGAAGTTTCACATGTTGGGGTATCATCAGCAGAGAAAATCATGTCACCTATAGGGAGCTTGAATCAACTTGCACTTCTGGCCTGATTTCTTGAATGCAAAAGATTTCTAGGAAGAATCTTCATTGCTTCAAAAAGTAAAACTGCATCAAAAAATGAGAAAGAAAACACAAACCAGCCCTAAATGGAAAAAAATGGGCTACACTTTCACTGTAGCTCCCAAATCTCTCAGAATCTGATTTCAGATTCTCTTCTCAAAGTTGGGTTTGACCAAAACTAGAGGTGTTCTTCAGGCAGCCCTTCCAAACCCCAGCCATACTTTGGAGCAAATAAGGCCTATATCCAGGAGCTTTCTCTTGGGTTTTCCTTTGGTCACAAAATGATTTCTTTCTGCACTCAGTGGGCAATGAACCTTTCAACATTTACCCCCATGGCTGCAACAGCTTAATTTATCTTCATCTTTGAAAGCAACTCTATAATTATATCTTGCATTGTTCTCTGAAAGTCACTCGCCAGTTAAGAAAAATATGTAATCAGCTGCCTTCCTTTCTAGGCAAAGGTACGTGTGACCAGTGAGACCTTTCCAAACTAGGACTGTAAAAGGAGTTAGATGTTAGATAAGGACTATTCTCCAAAAGAGAAATATATGCAAAAAAGAGAAGATAGACATCTTGCCAGAGAGTAGCATTTCTAGATAAACACTTCTGGTTATAGATGATTTCAGATCACGTATCTGTTTTCCTGTGTTCCTTTGATTATTACTGCTTGTCACTGACACTAAAATTGGAATTTGTGGCTGACCCTCATTCCCTATTGGCAAATGACCCTGAAAGGGTTATCAAGGCCTTATACCCAGTTTTTTCCTCTTCCCGTGGCTTTAATTGTACTGGCAATCTCATACAGCTTGTGAATTGTGAGAAGAGAGGGAGGGGGGAAAATTGCAGAAGATTTGGGTTGAAAACCATGGAATTATGTCATAAACACAAAGTTTCTCATAGGAAAGTCTCGTTCTCAAGTATGCAGGACAGGGCAGGGGGTGGGAAGGAGGAGGGAATACTTCAGGAAACACAGAGAGAAATAGACCTCTCCTCTTGTCTCTCACGTTTTGCAGAATAAATGCTTGGCATTAAAGAAGCCATAGGCTCCCTTGTCAGGATGAATCATCCCCTTGGAATCCACACAGAGCATAGGATGAAGAGGCGGTATATTGCAAAATGCCAAATGCATGTGTTGGAATCACAGCCCGCTGCTTCCAGCACAGCCCTGCAAACTCAGCCGTGCTCACTCCCGTTCCCATTTCTGGTTTGTGTCTTGTCACTTAAAACATAAACAAAGCTGAGGAGCTCATGGAGAGAAATGAGGGGGTGGAGGAATGAGGTGGAGAGAGGATGAGACAAGGTTTCCAGTGAGACCCAGCTCTTCCTTTTGCTGCCCACAAGAATGAGAACATTCCTCTGCACAGCCTGGTGTGTGGACCCCATCCACACCTCTCCTTAATAACAAAATCCTGCTGCTGGACCACAGCGCCCCTGGAATGCTCCTGGATATTTTTCCCAGCATCGTATACTTGGGTTGTGGTTTATTGCTCCAGCAATATTAGTCTCTCTCAGAACAAGACAGCACTTCAGGAACACATGGAGCAAAGACAACGACTCCCAGTGAGTGCAGCCCAACTACGAAGATACCACAATGAAACCTGGTATAAGTAACATTTGTCATAACTTAATTTACTTCAGTGCTGAGCTACAAAAGCATCTAGGCCAGAGACACATATCAAAAGGATTGTGTTTATTTACTCCACACCATTTCCTTTGAAGTAGAAAATAGTAGTAATAATGACAGGGAATTACAGGTGAAATACAATACACACGAAAAGCTTTTGAAGTGTTCACTCTTAAAATTTTACATTTGTATTTCCCCCTTTTTTGAGTACCTTGTTGTGGGATTGCCTTGCTGACATCAATGTACAAAATGTAATGCAGCAGGATACAGTGGTACTCCAGGGAAACTGCAGAAAAGGATCCATTTCCATGGTTCCCACTAATGTTCTAATAAATAAAACTATTTTATTCCCACCACCTCCTCTTTCCCACATATCTCTGACAGTTGGCAATAATAGAGTTGCTGAATTCATATGGAAAGAAGGAAATGAAATATTAAAATAACAAGACAAAGATAAGATTTGCATTTGTACTTATACCATTGGCTTTTAAGAGAGTTTCCCCTATTAATATTGGATTTTGACAGAGGGGAGGGGAGGCCAAGTTTTTGTGCATTTCAAGTGCTGACCATCATCCTGCTGTCATTAGCAGTGTGTTTCTGAGCTAAGTGATAGTTCAGCAGTAACAGCTTAATTCAGATTGGGCAGATACACACAGCTCCATCTCTGTCTAACAAACCAGGCTGCACAACGTGGAGTTTATGCCAGATTTACACTGGATGTGTCTAGACAGACAATATCTGATCTGGCTTAAAGGTAAGAGTGGCATGAACAGACAGTATCTGTGCTGGCAGAAAGCCTGGCAGTACAGAGTTATGCTGTGACACCTTTTTTAAACAAACTTAAGTCAGGAAGGGAAAAATTTATTAAGAGGAGTATTTTATATTACATAGTCACACTGCTTTACACGTGGTACTGGGGGTCTTAATGCTGGACTATCACTGAAATGCAGCTGTAGCCTTTTTTTACCCCTAAGCCATGAACTCTGCATCTTCTTTGTGTTTTCTTCAGTGTCAGCATAGCTCTTAAATGAGTTTGGAGCTCATGGGTTCCATTCAAGGATTTCTTACACCTGGGTGAAGCTCTTAGTGAGGACGTACCCAAGCAGTATGTTTAGCAAAGCATTTAAAATGTTGATCATATTTGGCCCTGCATTGAATGTTCTCACTAATTCTACCAGTCTTCTCAGAAAATTAATCTTTCACATGTCTGCTGATCTCTGGTTTACAGCATCTTTGAAACTCCATTGATTTTTTTGACTGCCAGAGACACATTCCAAAATTAACATCTCCCTTACTTGACCATACTAAGGAGTTTGACCACACAACTCTTTTGTGCCTCCATGGTGCATTTGCAGGCTGTTTTCCAACCAAACCTTGTTTTCCACAGGTCCTTTGGTAAGCTTTGCAGAACTGCCACAAATATATTAGGAGAGTCCTGATTCCCATCTCAGCTGCAAAAAATGTGCAAGACATACCCTGAACAAGTCCAGCCACCGGATGGGAGGACTCAACTAATTGGTGGAGCTGCTCAAGTACTTGGCCACCAGCTGGCTGATACAGCAGCCTCCAGCCCCAGGGAGTCAAATGTTCCACCCAGAATCAAAGCTGGGATTCTTTAGTGGCAGAACAGAGCAATAACCTCTCATACCACATGTCTCAGACTGTTTTAAAATTATTATTAATACTAATTTTGAAATATAAAAATAGCATAAACTCTTTATCCAAAATTTAATTTGCATTTTAAAAAGCAGAAAATAAAAGAATGAAAGCATATGGTATCAATCATATTTTACAATACTTGCAACTGCAGTTCGGAAACATGTGTTTCCTAACTGCTCATTCAGCAGTATCTGCATAATTTTTTTGAGAAAAAAATCTTCTAAACAAAGCATTTAAACTAACCAGCATTTCATGATATTGTACTTAGCTGAAATGAACCATTTTATTTGGGTGTAAGCTGAATAGAACCAGTGGTTACTGTTGCTCTGTTACCATTCCAGAAAACTTCTTTCAACTTAAATTAGATTCAGGAAGAAAGGAAGAAAAATACAATTTCTTCAAGTATCACTGCAATTGGTACTCCTGTAATGGCAACTCCTCAAAGTGTGGTGTGTCTTGTTCATGCTGTTGCCAAAGGCTCTGCCTTAATGGAACAAAGCAATGGCTCATCAAAACAGCTTCCCTGTCTCAGCAGTGGTCTCTTAACTGATGCTTCCAAAAAAACCCGCAGGATCTGCCTCATTCATTTCTCCAATTGATGCTGAAAAGAAAAGCATTCATTCTTTCTGTGATCCTCCAATTCTGATGGTGATCTCCTGTGATCATTAATTAATATTTGGATCACCTTTCCATTATCATTAAACATGACTTTAAAAGTAGGGTCATATATTACTATGAGGGCCTTGGGATGCCCAACTTCATTAATTCAACTCAAATATATTATAACCCTTCAGAGATCCATCACACATCACCATGGATGAATAACAAGCATTGGTTCCAGTCACCTCTGCCTCCAACCAAATGCAACAATTTTTTTTTTCTCAGATCAGATCAGTACCCAATACTCCCACCTTCCAGCCACCACCCTTCCAATATCACCATCTTGTCAAAACCCATTTTCTCTGCCAAAAGCCACTGGGTGATTTTTTTAGCAGATAAATGCACCACCTTCAAAATTCAACTCTATCACATTTTGTTTGTTTGCCTGTCTTACTGCTATATTCTGTGCACCTTCTTGCAACAGAGTGATAATATAGTTATTGCCAGAAAAAAATGGATGGACATCCTTCTTCCTCTCTCAGTCACACTGACATCCATTCATTTTACACTGAAATAACTCCATTGACTTTATTGTACTTGTTCTGACTTGGTATTGGTACAAGCCAAGAGAAGGACAAGTTTCTATTTTTATTTTTCATTTCCTATGTGCAGCTGATGTCTGAGACCCTGAAGCATACCAGCCTTCACTGAGAAACTTGATAAAAATCCACTGTTCTCTCCAAAGATAAAACAAGGATTTATCAACAAGAAATTAGCAAAGCAATCAACATGCAAGAGGATCTTCATTTAATAAGTGCTAACTTTTATTTTCCTAATAGGCATTAAAAACAATAACACCACGTCCATGATACAATTTGATTAAATTGGCTCTGATGGTTTTGGGAGCAGTAATATGATTAAATGTCTAATACAGAACATGTACTTGGTGGTGGATCGGCAGAGTGCCTGGCTTTTATTCCATACACATTGCAATTCTTGGTGCTGATGGCATTAACCATTTCCTACTCAATCCTGATAGAAAATCCAAGTGTTTTCCAACACAAAAACTTGTGAGACACCCTGGGGCATCATTACAAGGCAAAGAACTGGGAATAATTTCTAAATACTCTTTGTCCACCTTCTCTTTGTATCTTACCTTCAGCTCTTTGGTCCTTACTTGATCTGTGAGAGGAAAATTTTTCCTACTGTCCATTTTGAAACATAACCACCAAAGTAATGACCTTGGCACAACCCCCAGTCTGACCTGCACCATGTCAGGGACTCTTTTCTTCATGCACATAACACGAGTGGGAGTATTCCTTCTTTAGAAAGTTAAAATGTCTCCCATGGCCAGACTGTGCAATCACTCCTTTCAGACCTGTTTCATGGCCAAAATAACTGAGTGGCAGCCTAAAACAAGTGAGATTTCTGTGTTGTGACATGTTTTGTAAGTGACATAAATATGATTCCCACATGCAATTAAGAGCTAATACATCTGCTAACTTAAAGATTTTTTTTTTTTTAATGATAAGAAAATATGAAGAAATCCTGGTGTCTGATGCACTGGAACCAGTGGCCTCTACACAGCAAGACTAAGGTCCACTGCAGTCCAGTTTGGTTTCAAGGGGTTTTGCCAAGATCCCAGTAACACAGCTTCACAGTATAACCAAAAAAACCCAAACAAACAAACAGAAAAACAAACAAACAAAAAACTATACAAACCTCTCAGCATCACAGTTCTTAAAATGAGAGCAGTTTATATACCCCATCACACCCGCCAACAGGTGAGACACTGTAAGAAATTCTTCTTTCTCATCTCAGTGATCTACACTAAAGGCCCCTGCCACCAGGACACGGAGAAATAACAACAATCAAGCTCAAGAGACAAAATATCTGAAAAAAATGGATGTTGCTCCATTTCCCCAGTATATTCTGCAGGCTGGTTAAAATAAACACAAAAAAGCACAGGTGGATTTGTCAACATATTTGTACTGGACAGACTGGAACAAAGTGTCTCCAGGGCTTCAGAACAGAACATTCCAGGTGCACAGCATCATCCAGTTAAATACAGAGGTCAGCATTAAGACAAAAGGAAATAATAATTTTAACTCCTTTTAACAAACCCCACATCATGCACTTGTTCCAAACACACAGCAGACCTCACTACTTTTTGTATTTCTGAGAGATTTTAGCCAAACGCAGAAATGTGTTGTGATGCTACTGTGTAAGGAGATGCCTCTTCACACAGCATTTGATGGAGACAGTTAAAGAGGGAAAGGGGGGAAGCCTCATGTCCAGCATTTTTAACAGATGTGGAAAGAAGGCAGGGCAAAGCCAAGCAGCTTCTGCTAAGGATGCACTACAAGCTCAGGTCATGAGTTCAGTACCTACATTTCTAATTCAGGAAAAGTCATCTGTCCTCTTGGATAAGATGACTGCCTAATAGAAAACCAGGAAAGTTAAGCTACTTTGGGATTTAAGCAATTTGCAATTCAGCAGAAGAACAAACCTTTTTTCAATTAATCAAGTTCTATAAAATCTGATAATCTAACAGAATCTGGAGTACCAATGATGATGTAATGACATATCCTGAGAGAAAGTCCTATACATTTTCCTTCTCTTTTTGTCTAAATCAGTAATTACTAACATAATGCTAAATAAGAAAAGACTTAGTCTCCAGTCATGGAGCCTTTGATGTAGCGCATGGCTTTTTTGTTCTAATTCCCTATAGATAAAATAGCCACAGATTACCCCTTTGTACCCTAACAGCTTTCTCACCATGCCTTCCCGCAGCACAACTTCTTGTTCAGTCAGGCTGGCAATATCTGTAGTGACTTACGCTGCTTATTTTTTGTTTTCATGTCTGCAAAAGTTCACACAGCCAGGGAAAGGCTCATTTCTGAAGAGGAATAATGTGCTGAGAAGCCTCCTGGACCTTGTTCGTGGTCCTTTCCAGGAGAACTAATTGCCAAAACTAATTAAGACTAAAACTGATGGGGTTCTCTCCCACATAGACTTTACAGGATTAGGAACAATACCAGTTAGCTGTAAACATGGTCTCTTAAAAAAACTACAGATTCTCTTTGCCGAAGGCTTAGAGTGGGCGGGGATCAGAAGCTTTTTGATATGTAAGTATACCCAGCAGTAATAAAAGTCTTACACTAGGTTAACTACACAATTTGCTAATAACATTTGCTGACACAATCCATGAAAATCACTCTAGCAGCCTGATTTCTGGCAAGTGTACAAAGGTTTTTATTGAACACATGCTGCCTATGAAACATGGTCTATGAAAACATGGCCCCCCTATTCGCAAACGGGCAGCTGAGTAACATGTGAATAAATACCTGCTCTCCATTCCTCCTGGCTCAGAGCAGGCAGGAAACCTCCAATTCTCTGTTGCACACATTTTGGAGGGAAAGCAGAAAAGTTTCTGAACTAACTTTGGTTTTGGAGAGCAGAATCTCCATACAGTATGGTCCATAGCTTTCCTCACCAGTGAGTGTCACTCAAGGCAGACATCCCACGTAAAAAGAATTGCTATTTTCACACTGTTTCAAGCTGAAATGTGGTCTGCTTATGTTCTTCCACTCTAAGTGGAGCTTTACAGAATTCAATGATGCATATTATAAGCCCAAGTTTTTCAGGGACACAAGTCTGTCTCAACATCCCAGGGAATTGCATGCAAAAATCTCAAGGAAGTTTTTTTGCCCCAGGTTTGGCTGTAGCTGCACAGGAGAAAGTCCCAGGGAATTTTTATGACTAGGCACATAAAATGTAGGTCCAGGCTGACCTATCCATTCATTTATAAAGCATCAATTCTGAAGGCAGACACAGAATCACCACCAGTCACTGGTGGCACTTCAGCATCACCTTGCACTTATTGGTAAATCAAGGGCACAGGCAGTGCTCCCAATATAAACTGGATTCTGTCTTCATCACCATCTCTGAAACATCTGAGGAAATGGGACCATATGTAACTGGCCTTATTGACCACCTGCTCAAGGGCAGCTGCTACAGGTAAAGGGATGGCATTTTTCCCCATGCTTGAGCTGAATGGCTGTCATACTTTTGGGGCAACAATCGAGACCAGTCAATAATGCAGTAATTTTTTTTCTTTCACTATTGACAAATTTACTTCTGTGTCATGTTGATATGTCAGTAGCATCTATTTGTTTGTCACATCTCTTGCAGTGTTCTTTAGACATGCCCAGTAATGGGAAAAGTCCTAAAATCTCTCAGTAACTAGATGCCAATATAAGGTCTGGTAATTGGTAGTTGTTGCTTAAGGTTCTTCCATTTTTGTTCATATAGGAAAAATTACACAGTTGTATCCCAGAACTAAATTCCTTTGTGTTTCTAATTTTATTTTAATTTTAAAATTTGAATTTTTCTATTCTTACACACAAATATAGAGAAGCAAACATCTCTGAAATAAAGAGAAATTTAGGAAAGGGAAAAGGAATTACCTGAGGGAAAATAGGGAAAGAAGCATTGGCTTCACCACCATATTCAATAGAATAATAGAAATTTCTTAGCATATCTGCTAATGGTAGATCTTATCTGCTCATTTTCGTTTTCCATCCATGCAGTTTAATCCAAGTACAAACATATTTGGGAGAAGAATTCACAAAATACATTGCACAAGCCTGTCCACAAATCTGGGTCAAGTTGTGAGAAAGCCTTTGCCCAGTTTATAGCTTTGAGAAGAAATTGTGCAAAACTTGTGGCGGGTCTGAGTGCTGGAAGGTTTTGTCAAAACCAAAAAAAACTGATTCAAAAGGATTCTTCATAGATTCATATAAAGAAAAATCTTCTTATAGGTGCAGTGTGTGCCCACCTGATCTCTCCTTGATGTCTCAGGGATTATTTATTAGGAGGGAGGGATATTTCTGCATGGAAGAACTGCCTTGTTTCATGCAACTGTTCTTGCACAGCAGTTGTCAAGTTTACAAAGGTGAAAGTAATAACATTGGGGTATTTTTATGCCAGGGAGGAGCCTTCTACTTAGAGTCTATTAGCATTGTATTAAATTTTTGGCTACGGAGAAGATGTCTGTCAAGTTTTTACAATGAGAACTGTAAACTTCTCCTTCTGAGGAGATGTGTGATGCTCAAGCAGCATTGCAGTCATTGTTTCCCATCTTCCCTGGAGCTGTTTCTTTATTTTATTGTGGCTCAGGCCCAAATGCAGTACTTTTGGAGTGTCTGGCCTGTGCCAATCTAGTAGTCTGAGTTAATGGCTTTATATTGCTTCCACTGTCTTAGTGGCCAGAGTCCTCCACTTCGGCCCAACTGGGGAGGCTTCTGTTACACTGCAGATCATAAACTGTATGACTTTGATGTGTGGAACATCACACACACATGGTATGTAGGAGGGTTTCCTTTACTGACTTCTAATAATGTAGAAAAAATCCCTAACACAAAACTGCAGAAATAATGCCACCACATATTAATCTTTCTAGTCATTATGTCCACAAGTGTGAAACAATCGGAGGGATGCCAGATTCTTCCTCTACAAGAAATGCTGAATTCTGATAACCATTGAGTGATCCCCCATTTCTTCAATGTGCAAAGCTGTGAAACCCCAAGGGTTATTTTTTTCCCTTTCATTTCTTTGCTGACAAGTGGCATGGGAAGTGTAGAAAGAGTTTAAAAATTTAGCTTTGAGAAAACATATTCCCAATGGGACCTACTTTATACACTGATTTCAATGGAAAACTATTTTCCTAAAGGGTTTTTTTTTTTATCCCCCTTTTCAGCTTGTTTCATGAAACCAAATGTTTTACATAATATTGGAAATCAACCCCCACCCCTCACTTACTCCCTCCCCTCCCACTGTCTGTCTGTCTCTCTGTGGAATAGGCAAATCAATGGAGAAGTGTTCAAGCTTTTGTTAAAATGAAAGAATGGAAAATTAAAGGAGGTTGTTCAGAGTAACAGTCACATAAAAATGTACAGCCTGTGGTTCTTGACTCGCTTTGACTGTGGAACTGTTGCTCGTTTCTCTCCAGCTGCCTGTGATAAAGGTGCATATGCGGTCTGTATATAATTATATGAGGGTGTGCAGGCAAGCCCCTGCACAGCCAGGATGATGTGAGCTTTCTCTGTACACTCATTATGTTTCTGGACTTTCAGATTTTTGTAGACAAAATAAGATTTCTTTCATTAAAATGGGATTTATTTGTGGTTCAATAGCCTGAGGCTGTAGAAAAACAGGGCATTTCACCATTGTATCATTGAACTCTTGCCTTTTAATTATATAGGTTTCTGACACCCAACCAGGCTTCTCTTTTTTTCTCTCCTCCCTTCAAGGGAGATGACGCAATTGTGACATAGCCAGGCTTCAAATAAGAAATTCCTAACCCAGATGGACACAGTATAAACATTCAGATGCAGAGACACTCAGTTTAGTATTGCAGCAGGACCTGGTTGATTTGAACCACACTTTTCAGAGGGCTTTGCTTGCCCCCAAATGAGAAATTATTGATCCAAAAGGAGCAACATAAGGATTCTGTCATGCAGGGATAGCTATGTGAAGTTTTCTCCCAGGCAGATGGACCAATTGAATAGTCAGAGCTTTCCCTGGTGAGAAATGAAACTAGAGCGGGTTTTTCAGTTTTGTTTCCTGGTTCATGTGAATTCTTACCCAGTGGTATCTGAATATGAGGTATTTCTTATCCTAAAGTGAAGGAACTAAATTGTTCTTCATCATGCAGAGGTAATCTGACCTGATGAATGGGTAAAACATAAAGAAACACAATCCAGCTTCACATAGATAAATAAAATCTTCAATCTGAAAATGGCAAGTGCTCAACTGTCCTGATTCCTATGAAAATTCAATTTGTGTTGCAGCTTTTTAACACCTCTGAGTCTCAGGCCATCTGGATTCCTTCACATGTGTGATCCAGGTTTCCCAAAGGTCAAAAAAGTCTGATAGCATAGATCTAACAATCACATCTGAAGGTCACAAAGTCAGGCTCAGCCCTGAAAAATCATGAAGAGCATTGAAGTCTGCCTTGTCCAGAGGCAGACACCTTCAGCAATCTATTCCCCATAGCAGTGAAAAAGCAGAAATTACAGTTAAGAAAGGAGCTGTATGAAGCTATGAGGTGAACATATAGGAAATGCACACACACATATATATATATATATATAAAATATTTTAAAATTTTCTTTTCTGGTTCAAAATACCATTTCTGGGAGAAGAAATGCAGAAATAAAAAAAAAAAAGTCCTTGAAAGTTAATACCTCACTACTATTCTGCTGGCAAAAATCTCATTTCACTGACATTGCATTTGCAATGAAGTTTATAAAATTACATGCAGTAGAACATCAACTTTTTCAGGCACAATTTCACAACAGTTTTCTGATTCAAAAAGCTCTAGTGAAAAAGATAAGCTGTTTGAGTCTTCCTGCATTCAGATCCATAACATAAAGGACCATGTCATCCTCATGAAAGACAAAGAAGGAATCAGCTGCACATTGTTGCACTATGCATTCACAGCAATATTTTTTACTATGGTATTATATCACATTGGGCAGAATTATCTGAACAGATCTTAGGGAGAATTCAAATTGATAGAATTCAAACCACCAGAGTAGGTTAAGTATTTAATCCAATTGAATGTCAAGACTGAACACCTAATATTCAGTTTCCAGGCTTTCTTCACGTCACAATTATCACTCATCAATTAGATGAATTAAATTTTTGCAACCAAGAGAAGGCCTTGCATCTCCCTTGGACCTAATTCAATATTTCCCATGAGATCAGGAAGGCTTTTTGCAAGCTTTACCACTTTCTCAAAACAATCCTGCAAACACAAACTCAGTAGGAAAGTGATCCATTAAATGGAACCATCATTTAAAAGAATGGCTAAAACTTTTTGATACTATCCAAATGACAATAAAGAATTTCCCTACTAGCAGAGGGTCTCTAAACTCTTTAGACCCAAAACCTAAGGGCTGTACAGCCAGGAAAGGCACCATCTCCTCTGGTCAGTAAGATAGATCTCCACAAGAGCTTTCCCAGCCACATGGCACCTGCTGCAACAAGGTAATAATGATGAATACTCAAGAATTCACCACAGTTTCTCTTGATTTTTTTTTTTCCCCTAAAACCATTAATATAATTTTGGCAATGTAAAGAGTCACAAGGAAAAGAGAACACACATCTGACAGTGCTTCCCTCTAAGTCTTGTCTACTTCTGTGGGGTGGAAGCACAGCACAAAGCACACTGTGAAAACTGGCCACAGCTCTTTACTCTGCACTGAGTGTGTTTTGGATGGAGTTGAAAGCAAATAATTTGGTTTGTGCATTTTCAGGTGACTTAAAAGCATTATACAGGGTCAACAAAAGTTTGGGATAAGGGGGAAGAAGACAACTTGACCAGCTCTACACAGGAAGAGTTAAAAAACTACTGTGCCCCCACCAGCATCATGTCCATTGCATCATTTTTCTCTAACATGTTCTCCATGTCTCTGGAAAATATAAAGAGCAGCAATTGAGTTAAACCTTGGCTGAATTATCCCTTTCATAAGGCTGTGTCTTCAGGTTTTTTAAAGTAAAGGTTTCCTTTATTAATTTTGCCCAGCCAGCATTCACTTAGCATTTGCTTTAAGGGATAATTGACAGGTTGAGGTGACACTCACCAGAATGAGAGCCATAAATCAGAAATAATTTCCAAAATTGGCTGAGGGGCTGATATGTTGAATAGGCAAATACAGGTAAAAATCTCTCTATTACGCCTGACAGGAGCAGCAAATGTCAAGCAAGTGCTCCTTAATGCACCAGATTCAATTAATTTTGTGGTTCCTTCTTTGGGTGATTTTGTCTTTGGAATGCCACTGTGCTCTGAGAATGCTACCAGACTGTTCTTCTGAAAGGGGGGGTTTCTATTTTCCTCTTAAATGAGGAGTGATCAAAATTGCTGCCAAAAAAAATATTTTTAATTCTGTTATGCCTTTAAAGTACTTTTCATAATCCCAGCTGTAAAGTAAAAAAACAAAAAAAACAACCCCCAAAATTTAAAAAAATCCCTCACCCCCAGTAGATTAATGTTATGAGGAAGTGAGGAAGTGGGAATTGCTTGATCATGTAGGTCAACTTTGTGTCCACTTTTGAAGGCCATGGTAAAATCCTTTCAATTGAACGGCATGGGATGGTTAGAAAGGAAGCAGAATGGCCTGGTATAAAATTAACTTCCAATAGTTGGGTTTATTCAGTGCTTTTCTCTCAAGGATATCAAAACATATTGCCAGGAGCAGTGAAGTTAGTAATGGATAACTCTTACAAGGAAATAGGTAACTATGATTGTATTTGATAAACAGAGAATTCTGCTGGTGGTGATGTCAAAGACAGACTCTAACAGCTCCCATACCCAGAGTCCACAAAGCCAAGCTTTCAAGTTTCATACTTTTCCAACCAGGCAGCAAAGGTCAAAATAATCAGATTTATGAAAGTAAAAGTGATTTTCATTGGTTTGTCCAAGTATTTTTCCTGACCTTCTGCTAAATAAAAGGTGTGCTTCCTCCAGGCCTTCTGAATGCAGGCGCACACATAAAAAACATATATACTGCAAAAATGGCCAAAATTCATTCCCAGAATAAAACTGTGAAAATTCACAGTTTCTTCCTCTGAGCAATTATTTCAGTTTTCGCCAACAGGAATGGTGAGATTTTAGCATCAGGTTTTTTTGTTTGCAACATAAATACTTGTAAAGCAAAAAAACTGGTAGCTTTGCAAACTCTAGATGTATTTAAGGATCTTCTGTGAAATATGATGGATGAGGGGGAAGAAAAGAACAGCTCTTGTCATGGGAAGCCAGAAAGAGAAAAGTTCTCTGAGTACCCCGAGACTCAAGACCTTGAGAGATAACAAGGTTGGGGTCATGATACAAGATGGATTGGAGCCGATAGCGATGACTGAAATGCACAGAGAAGTGTGGGCTGTAATCAGACTGACAGATCGCAGTATTTCCCACTACTCCAAATTTACTTCTTCCCTAAAGTCATAAGCAGGTCAGCTTCTCCATTCCTCTGCCTCAGATTTTATATTTGTGTATAACTCGCTGCACCAGAGTTAAAGATGAAGTTCAAAGCTGGGCTCCACCCAAGCTTGATAACAAAATCTCTCCCCATAAAACAACCTGTGCATCTGTTCTGTATTTTTGGAGGCTGGAAAGCAGACTGGCTGCTTCCTCGACACAGCACATTTACACCCAGTGCAAAGGACTTAAGATGTTGTGTAGGGACATCTCTTTTTATTTACCTCAAATCCTGCTGGAGAGACCATCTTCCAGGAGGACAAAGGGAATATGGGTTGTTTGATCCAGCAAAATCCTGCCTGAGAAGGGGTATAAACACTCTATAAAAGCACCGAGAAAAAACTGATGTGGGCACTGAATTCTATAACCAAACAGATAACACTGACCCAGTAACAAAAGCCTGTAGAGTAACCTTGTCTACCCTTAGGCTGGAAATTATAGGAAATTTCTTGGAACAGATTTCCAGTAAGGCAGTAGAGGAGAAAACTACTAAATCAGCTACAAAATCAAAACAAAACAAACAAAAAACAAGCAAAAAAACAAAACAAAACAAAAAAAGAACAAAAAAAAAAAACCCACCACAAAACCCAAGCCTGATAACTCCACGATTTTTTTTATTATTCATGAATGCTGTCTGTAGTGAATGTGAGTTGGACTTGACCGAAAACACCCCTTGTACAATTACATGCTTCTGGTGTAGAAAAGAGGGAAAAAAGTATCTAGTACAATCAGTTAATTTATTTATGTTAAGGAAGTGATGATATTTGTTAATCACAACTGCTTTCTTTAGACTTGGAGAAGGTATTTCAGCATCTCTGCCCTTCTGCTGAAGCACAGGGAAGACAATGTCTGGATCTATACAAGGCAAGTTGAGGGCAGTGGAGACACTTCAAAAGCCTTATTCATATTATTCATAATATTTAGCTTATTCAGCTTATTCATATTTTATTTAATTATATTCTATTTATATTATTGTATTTTATTTTACATAAATATACAAGTAAAAGCAGCTACATATTTATCTTGGAGTTTGGTTCTCTGAAATTTGATTCTCTCAGACTTGGATGTAGCAACCCCTTCTTGAAGAGCTCGTCACAGTGAGGACTGTGAGTTAGGTTACTGTGAGAAGGTTACATCAAATCTGGGACTAATAAAACTAGACTAAGACTGGGATCAGAAGTAGGCTCACCTAGGAGTACATTTCCTATGACAAGCACCTATGGTTTGATGGGCCACATACATTGAATGTAGCTCAGAGCCAGCCAAGCTCTCCAGGCTTGAGATCTGACTACCCTCTCCTAACAAAAATTACTCAGATGTGGGAAAAGACTTATAGGAAAACTCCTTGCCCTAGGGAAGATTTCCCCCTCATTCCTTCTCAAATGAGAGGAGTACCTAACAATACAGTAGCCATAAGTATTTGAGTTTGGTCTGCTCCAGTCTGAACACCCACCGTGTATATTTCTAAACCATTTGCCCTTCCCTAATTCTTACAAACCACTTTACAACTCAAATCTAATCAATAACAACTGTGTGAAACAGCACTCAGACAGTAAAGAAGTTGGAATTCCCCTTAATAGCCCTTTAAAGGAGTTTTAATTAATTCCATGTGCTTCTGTAGGATTATCAACTTTATAGTACAACTGCATGTGAAAGCTTTAAGACATTTCACTTATGTCTGCAGGATGTTATGTTAAAAAAAACTGGTTTTCATAGCTTGTCACTCCTCCCCATTAGCTTCTTGATTAATCTTAAAATCCCACTCCTCTTTGCTTTTCTGCTTTAACTAGCCATCTCTTCAGTTTCTCCTTTTGGTCCCTCTAACATTCCTTCTCCTAGAGCTTCATCCAGCTTCTAGTAAAGGAAGCAGAAAAATTTTTCACAACTGGTAATGGGAGCTTGGCAGGATCATTCCCTTCATTTTCCTTACTACTCAAAGAAGCCATTTAGCTAATCCTATGCAACAAATCCATTGTACAGCACCAGTTGGAAGCAAAAAACTTAACTTTTACTCAGATGCCTGATTGTTTTCACATTTTTCAATTCCCCATGGGTATTTATCTTCTTTCAGCATCTCCAGGTTCCTCTCAACTTCTGCTCCTCTTTTAATTTCTTCTGTTCTCTTTAGTCCTTGTTTCCGTTCCTTCCATTTCCTCTTTCCAGGATTTTTTAGTTCCTGTCTTCCTGTACCTTTTCCCCTTGTGCCACTGATCCTTGCCTCCTCCCAGTTCTTAGTACCACTGAGCCATTCATCTCATTTCCATTAATCACACCAGACTTGTGCTAATTATTGTTCAGCCGAGAAGATCTGAAATAGCACCAGCAATGAAAGAGAACAAGAAAGAGATGAGGGGAGGAAAGATTTGTTTTTTTCCCACCATCATATTTACAGCCAGTGACTTTTCCTAATGAGCTTGGGAAAGGAAGGCAAGTGATGTGAGAGCAGGAAAGCCTGAGCCAGTGTGCAGTTAGAGGCTAGAGTTCATGAGCTGTCCTGAGCATGTTTTATCAGGTCACTGACTCAGACGCACCATAGGGCAATTTCTCTTTCTCAGCATTAACCCTCAACTCCGAGTCTCTGCTGGAAGGGCCTCCCCCTTCACAAACACTCCAGGATAAGATGATAAGAAGATTACAAGTAAAGCCTCTCTTTAGCAATTCCACATCTCCTGTCAGACACAGCAAGTTAAATTACAGTGCGGGCTGCAAATGCATTGATCATCCACTCAGCTCCTACAACCCAGGGGTGAAAAGATCCATGCCGAGGATAAGTGAAGTAATCTCAGGAAAGTTTATTTTAGCTGGGAGGGGTTAAACAAGTTCAATGAGGCAAGGCTTTGGGAGGGCACTGGAGCCAAGTTCAGCAGTGTCTTGTTTGTTCAGGTATGGGCTGCAGGTCGTACATGCCACAGCTGTTCATGTCTTCTCCAGAGCACACACGTTGTGCCACGAGAGCAGCAGTGCCTCACCAACGGGATGGGGAAGGGTTCCAGCCATTCCAAGAAAAGCCTCCACACATTTGCCACAAGCAGAGACCCATCAATACACTAACTACCTTTTTGTTGCAGTAACTTATGCTGCTGAAACAGAAGAGGTCTTTTTATATTCACAAGAGCTCCCCTTTTAAAATAGGTGGCAATAGCATTCGTTTTACCTATAAAATCTATACTGTGTTTTATGACAGAGGAAATAAACCTTCCTAAGCAGTTTTGACAGAGAAGGCAGGGTTGTCCATTTTAAAGATAAAAAAAAGGAGATGATAAATCATTAGGAGTGCTTATGAATTCTATTCATGACTGTCTTCTTTATTAAAAAGACCCATTGTAAAATGGAAAGTTCAGAAGGCTTGGTGGTGAGCGAAAATGAATTATAATGACATCACTGGGTCATGAACTAGGCCCACTGGCTACTTTCCAGAATAAAATTGACTGGAAAGATCAGATGAGCCCATTTGTACTGAGAGACATCTGGGTGGCAGCCAGAGAATCTGGGTTCAAGCTCCCTATTTACAGAACACGCTTCCCTTTCCCCTTTCATTACAAGGAGTAATCTGGATTTCCCAAGCGTGATGTGTGGGACAGTGATGTCACTCAACTGAGGTTCCAGCAGGATTTTCCCCAGAAAAGTTCTTCATAGTCCTCGCTCGGTGAAGAACCCTGTGAAGAACACAGATGTCTCAACTTCCAGCTGACATGTACAGTTGTGGTCTCACTACACTCTGATGGGGAGAATTTTACCTTCAAATATGCATAATTCACCCGAATTTTCTGTTGCTTTTTTATCATCATCTCTTTCCCAGATAACAAACAGTGTTTGAATCCCAAGCAAAACTCATTTCTGCTAAGAGGTCAGTTGTAAGCCTTTAAGGGCTTGTGCTGAACAAATGAGGGGATACCACTTTCCCTTTCTATCTTAACTTTTTCAGGTGTCTTTCTAAATGCAAAATGACATCTCATTCAAAACTTTCCAGTGCCATCTTCATCTTTCCTATTCTACAGTTTATACATCTTTGATATTGCTTGAGACTTCAAGGAAGCTTTTATCTAATACTGTAATACCTACTATCTGAAAAATTTAGGTGCAAATACACTTGCCGAAGAGCAAAAATGCAGATCAATTGGATGCCAGCAGTCAGATAAGGTGGAACAGTATATTTTCTGGGAAAGAAATGATGTCTAACCATCTGACCTTAACACTGGCACCATCTCAATATTAATATATTTTATGCATGCATGTGATAACGTTATACCTTCCTTATGGTCCTGCAGGGAAGTTTCCCTTCTCCCTGCTGAGGATTATTACCTATTCAGAGGCGGTTATGATTATAGATACTTACTAAGACAAGAATAATTGACCATAAAAACCCTTTTATATTCCCACAATTATTTTTGCATTGACTAAAAGTGTCGAGAAAATCTAATTTTATTAACAGGTCCCTAATTTTGCTTTCATTGAACATAGGGGTAGCTTTCCTTCTCCACACAAAGTGTGCTTTCACTTTGAGGCATTTGTCAACGACGAGAAAGAAAATTTGCCACAAGATTCCTATGGGAATGCATGAATCAAATATCAAAGCAAATATGATATATCTATAGGAGAAGGAGCAGGTTTGGGAAGGTTTTGAGAGCTGTGTACATGTAGGAGTGTCAAAAAACATTTATGTGTAGATTCCAGCAGTCATAAACAAGTCCATGTACAACCAAGAGTCTGACAGAGATTGAGATGGAGCCAAAAAAACATTTAATGACAGTTTTGGGAGAACGGAAAATCCAGTTCTGCTCACAAATATGACATTCAGGCCATTCTTCAGCAAAATTTGAGCCCTAGAATCCTATGAGGTTACCTGAGAAGATGAATTAACTGAAATGACATAACCAGAGCCCATCCATGAGATACAGGGAGTTAATAATATAGATGAGAAGAGTGACAGCAGAATGACAGATTCTTAAGCACAGCTCTGTTAACTGTAAGTGAATGAACAGCTTTCTCCTAGCAGGTCATTTCTTCAAAAAAAGCAAAGAGAAAACCCAAAACAGTAACATTCTCACTGCATTCAACTAGACATGGCAAAACAGAAACCCTGGATCTTGTCCTGGCTTGAGGGAATGAGCTCATATTCAAAGCCAAAAAAAGAATGGACAGGCCCTCATTTTGCAATTATTATTATAATAAAAACTTTATTCTTCCTGTCAGTCTAATGTTTTCTGAAATACAGATTTCCAAGAATGGGATTTTTAAAGGCACTCACGAATCTCTGAAAAAAATTTGGAAATGAAATTTTGAAAAAATTTTGAAAATCCAACTCAAACAGGTTTACAGGCCTTTTTATGAAAATGTTTTCTCTATTGCACAGATTTCACTGTGGCCCAAAGCTCACTAGACGAGGGCCTTTAAAAATTCATCAATACCTAGCTCCAGATTTGATAAATAAGAGGCCTATCCTCTGTAAAGCACTATGGAGGTTCTGACAGCAATCTGCATAAGCATTTCCATATGTGACATGGCACCATTAAGGAAGCATGACTTTTCCCTGATCCAGACCTGAGCTTTGTTCCAGATGCATCTCTCCATCTGATGCCTACTGGGTTCACTGATGAAGCTATTCCGTACTTTGTTGCTCTTTCTACCTGAAAAAGGGATTTCAGGACTTGGCCTGATATCAACAAAAAGGTTAACTGGAAATGCGTCAGTAAAATATGCTATTTCTAAGCTAAAAATGATTTGTGGAAATATTTCAGCTTCAACAGAGACTTTATTTACAGGACTTCTAAGAGGAGTGTGGCAAATGTCTCTGGCTTGGAATTTGGTTTACTTTTCACTTCCACTATAGGTTTTCAGGGTCACCCAGGCCAAGCTCCTTTACTATGTCTATACTTCATCAGTCCTTTCCTTCAAAATTTACTATCCTCAAAGACAAAGCATTCACATCTTTAAAGTTTTGGATATTTTATGAGTCATTATAGAATGCACTTGTAAAGGCAGGATGCTCTGTGGCCCAGCACACGGGTGAAAACTGAATTCCAGCTGCCGTGCTTGCTCGGTATGAAAGGGCAGATACTCTCTCTAAAGAGCATCTGTGATTTTTCCTGAGGCTAAGCTTGAATATTTGCCAATAGTCTGGAAAACCAGGCAAGTCTTCAAGTTACTCTTGGATGGGTCCTCGAGATAAAGAGCAGGTGTACCCTGGCCCTTTGCTAAACAGAAATAAATATCCTTTCCATTTCCAAGAAAGGTTGCTCTCAGCTAAGAAAATGCATCTGCCAAAGTCACCACAAAAAAGGAACTTCTGCCTTCCCCCATCTAGGGACATATTGTGGGTTAATCTTGAGAGTGGCTGTCCTATGGGACTTTATTTCCCTGAAAGATTTATAAAGCTAATTTGAAATTTTTTCTACTGCTTCAAGAAAAAAAAAAAAGTGACAGAAGAATTCCTTCCTATTAGATTATATCCATGAATGAAAGTTTAATTGTTTAGTTTAAAACTGTTTGAGGAAACCTGCACATGAATAGGAAGTCAGGCTTTTAAGAAAGGCAGTCATAAATATAAACAAAAACGTGATGCCAAACAGCAATTAGTGCTTTGTTCCTTTTTTGAATGACAGCATGCCTTAAACTCATTTATTTCCAGTTCTGACTTGCTGCAATGTATAAAAATACTACTGCAAATCCACTAAATGAGCTTTGTCTTTTTTCTAGGGGTTCTCTGGCTTTTGCTGACTTTCTATGCAATGTTTTCCCTTTATTGTGCAAGATACAAAGGTCTCCACCTCTTTTTTAAAAAACTTTGTTTAGAATGTCAATTATACATAACTGACTTACCTGGAAATGTTTCACAGATATAGACAGAGATTGTGCTCACCAGTGGGAGTGCTAACAAACTGACTGCCAGGATTTTAAATGCCGTGGCATGTAGAGTCAGCGCAGATCTAGATGGTTCTAATTGCTGGCAGTTGTTGAGGGGCTGTCAGAACCATTTATTCTTACCACTGATGCTAAATTTTCGGGGAAATGTCACTCTGGACAAGAAGGTAGATTTTTCAAAGGCACAAATGGTAGTCAGGCATCTCACTGTCATTTGCTGCTTTGAAAACCCTGCCCAGCTCCTTAGACAAGTTGCCTGGCAAACAGATGTGTGAGGATGGATTGGACATGTAGGTATCAACACCATCTTTGAACTCCTTAGATGAGGAGTCTGCCAACATTTTTTTTGGCCTTTCCTCTAACACTTAATGTCTTCTAAGATGAAACACTAGCACGTTCTTTAAGCCCATGTTATTTTAAATACAGGCCAAGACCTTTAACGAATTTGCTTAGTGGTGGCAGAGGAGGAAGAAAGATTTGGTCCTAAGTGTTGTTCAATAGCATGTCTTGGTTTTCTCTGGATGGTAGCCAGGACTGATATTTAAGAGGTGTTTTGCTGATGGACTATCCTACCTCAGTGACAATAACAGAGTAGCAAAGTCCCCAGCAGCATATCCATCTAGCTAAAATCTAAGAATAGATTCATAAAATCAGAGAAAATTCACAGAAGAGCCTGCTAGGATTTAACTCACCATTATCAAATGAGAAAAGAATATAATCCTCTTCTAGATCACTGGTTCTCACACTCTGGGGGCAAACAGAGCATTGTCAGCACTCCAAAGTCGTCATGAACCACCAAGCACAATTAATCAAATGTTTAATTGAAAAAAACACTGAAAAGATAATAGAACTTTGACCACAAGGATAATAGGACGTTGAAGAACAACCTGCCAGAACCTCAGAGACCACTGCTTGCCCTCAGACAAGAATCTGAAAGGTGTTTTTTATGAAGTTGCTTAAATTATCTGCACACCACCCTAAGTTTAAAATGTTAATAATTAGTGAAATAAGAGTAAAAACTCTCATTGACTGTTTTATTTTTAGACTTTTGGATGCCTCAGCTTTAAAAGTGAGCATGTAGTCAAGAAAAGTTTTCCTATATCTTTTCTAAGCACAAGCCCAGAATTGGCAGAGGGAGTTTTTAGCAATATGCAAAAGAAAAAGAAAAAACTAACAAAAGAAACTATCCAAATAGTTGTGAATTAATGCTAGAGGTATGACATGTAGATCAAACTATTAGGAAACTGTTCAGGATAGGAAAATCATATTCAGTCATAGTTTTATTTCATTCATTATATTTGTTGAATCTGAAGACTAAGTAAGCAAGATCTTGTAAAATAAAAAAAAGCTCTAAATTTTCTTCAGATTGAAGAAGCACATTTCTTCTGGAACATAAACATTTGAATTTTTAATGTTAATTTCAGAGTATGTAATAAAAGTCTTCCTAATCACTGAGGAGCTTTCTGAGGTCATGAAGAAAATTTTTCCAGTTTACTGCAAATTAAAATGACTGCCCATGAAAAAAAAATTAAATACTTTTGGTGTCTCTATTTAAAAGAAAAAAACTGTTGCAAACAAAATCATTGGAAGCTTGATGGAGAAAGAGTCAGTCTTAGATCTAGGAAGACAGACAGAATACAGATGCATCTTTGAAGTAATGACAGTGTGTTTTCATCAGGTGCTTTTGACCATGGCATAAGTCTGAGGGTTTGAAGAAAGTTCTGAGAGCATCCTCTGAATGAGCATCTGCCCAGGTCTACAGCACCCAAATTTCCACAGGCTCCAATTAGCAAGATTACCAGAATTATCAATGGGGGAGATCCATAGCACCTTCTGAGTCCTGAAGGTTAATAAACAAACAATTAAATAATTAAATACTGCAGACATCACAAAATAAGGTATAAAAAGCAAGGAAAATTTGAATGTAAAGAAAGATTTCTGGCAGATTTTTCAAATTTATTTTAAATGGAACTCACAATCCTGGACTTTGATACAGATCTTATTTTTTACCAATCCTAAATTTTCTAATGTGATACAGAATTTCAGCATTGAGAAATTAAAATAAAAAAAAAAAGAAAAAAAAAAGGAGGAAAGCTTAAGCTACAATTACTCATCTAATACAATTCAGAACCTTATTCTTAAGAAGCTGAGATAACCGAATTTTATCTGCAATAAGCATCTGAACTTCTGGGACGACCTCCAAACCTTTTATGATATGTCTAAAATACACCCTTTTTTAACAGTCCATATGCTCCTTGCCAGTCTTTTACCTCCAAATGCAGACACTATCCAGCCAACTCTTAATGTATGTGAAATCCCCTGGTAGACACTCCTATTCAGAAATAAAGTACCCTTGATCTACTGTAGCTTTACTCTCCCAGTTCAGTCTCTCAAATGTGAAAGTTCACCAGATTTCGTAAGTGTAACAGAGCAATAACTTATGTTCTTATTTCTGCACTTTTTCTCCATTTTCCTTAACTCCCCTAAGTGTCCCCATAAAGAAAAACCTCTTGGGTGGAAGAGGGACTCACAGTGCCCTGAACTGTAGGAGCAGGGCAACAAGAGACCTTTTGCCTCTGTCTCTGCCCTCTTATGTTTTATATGCTGCTCCATTCCCCCTCATGTAATTAATCTGACAAGTTTTTGAACAGCTGTCTAACTTTTTCCCTGAGCCTCGGGTAGAAAATTTTTATCTTCGCTAAGAACAGCATGGAAAACTTCTCCAAGTCAGTTAACAGTTTGTCTCACTGCAGGTTTTTAAAGTCTGAATACAGATTTACAGCATGCTTTATGTATATTTTTTTAGTCCCAAGGTCCCTTCTCTTCACAGATACATACACAACGTGTCATGTAGAAAGTATAAATTGTTGATTGTACAGGCACTTTCCTCCTTTTTAAACCTTTCCAAAGGTCTTTTTGTTAAATACACCCAGACACCGTTTGACAGATGAGGGGCTAATTGCTCTGTGAATTACCTCTATCGATTCCTGTTTCATGTTGAGCCAAACAAACAAAAGATATTAATGCTTCGAAAAAAATGAATGATGACCTTTCTCTGCAAACACAGCTTGCGGCCTCTGATTATTGGTGATTCCAAAGAGCAGCGGTCAATCGCAATAGCTGTAACGCTATGATCACTATAATAAGCTTGCCTGACCTTCTCTGCCATGTTAAGTGGTTTAAATTTATTTGCCCAACAACACTGGAGCTTTCATTTAAAGTCACAGAACATTCAATTCTATCTAAAGATCCAGGCTATTTTTTTAAAAGCTTCACCTTTTTTTTTTTTTTTTTTTTTTTTTTTAAAAAAAAGAAGGTGTGCCTCACTTGGCAGTGGTAATAACACTGGATGCAAGTCAAAGCCGTGGAGTAATTTTAACTTGGATAATCAAGAGTCCTGGTTGTGGCTCTTACAGTGCGGATTTTTCTTGAGCATTTTGTCTTCCCACTGCTCCACTCAGCTAAGAAGCGTAATTTATTTTTCACTCATTCTTCAACAGAGTTGCAGTTGGGCACTACCTTTGCAGTTATCCCAGCTGGATTAAAAGAAAATAATTATCATTGAATGCAAATGTGGTCCTAAAATCCAGTGCCTGTAAACAAGATTTCCAGGGTAGTGGTCAATAGCAGAATTCCTGCATGGCCTTCATCAGCGTTCTCTGTTCATTCTCCCAGTTTGGGGTTAGTGTGAGAAAAAAAGATAGAAATCAGGGTGAGGCAAACCACAGAAGATGAAGGGCTTATCTTTTTGCTAGAAGCAGTTTGTAAATTTGCTGGAATATTCTTTATCTTGAGATTTCCACCTCCCTCCTTGGTTTACTATGGACAAGAAATACGTGCAAGACAATCCTTCGTCCTGATGTCTGTGATAATATGACAGTGTATCCATAAACTGGGGATAATAATCCTTAGTCCCCTCTTCAAAGTGCTTTTCCAAGTGTTGGATAAAGCAACCTCAGAAAAGTCCTTGGGAATTCAACATTCATTTTGATCACTGTTATAAGCCTCAGCAGTCTGGTATCAAATGAAGGCTAAAATTCAGCAACAGGAAAGTATGGTCTAAATTTCTTAGAGACAAAGATACAGTATCAGAAATGATTCCTGGGGGGAAACCAAAGCCAGCAGAAAGCTGCTTGCTTCTCTCAGCCTCATTTTTAAAATTATATTTACCTTTCCCCCTTCAAGGGAGCAAAACCACTCTGGTTTGGGAAATTCCCTCTCCTTCCACACCTACCAAGTACCAGCCTGGGGTCAGGGCTCACCCTCCTGGTCCCCTTCCCTGAGTGATCAGCATGCCCAGAACCTTTTTGGGTGGTGCTGTGTGGATTCAACCAGCGTCAGCTCTGAGAGCCCCACTTCCAGCCTGATATTTAATTCCTCTCTCGATTCCCCCAAAATATGAGTGAACCTGAGGAGAACATACAAACAGTCATCAAGGTGACTCTTCTAGGAATCCAAGGCAGGATTAAGAGGGGAAAGGAAGCTCAGATGTGTTGGCAGGATGGTGGCATCTTTAAAGGCAGAGTGGTGATGTAGATGTGCTTAGCTTGAAGAAATCTTGGCAGTGCAATAAAGCTGAGTCAAGTACAGGACAGTAATTCCTGCCAAAAGAAGTGGTGAATCAGGTAGTAAACCATAGGCAAGAATATAGGAAGCAGAAATGTGGGGAAAGTACCCTAAAATTTTCTTGGTGGATATATTGGCACAGAGCATGACTGCAGAGGATGTTTGTGTCTGCGAAAGAAACTTCTTCCCTAAATGAATTTATTATCAAAATGCCCTTAAGGCTGGAATTTAATTTCAAATGGAGCTTAAGCAATCAGACATCTATGTCTTGGAGCTGTGAGAGGCTGAGGCCTGTTGAGGTCTGAGAGATAGATATATCTTTAACATCAAAAATTAAAGTTCTGAGAAAAGGGTGTTTCAGGCTTAACAAAATTTTGATGCATTTATACATCCATATCTGTCAAGGAAGGAACAGTCCTTTAAACCTTTATGTACAAAATAGATTTGAGTCAGGAGGATGGTGTAAAGGGTGAAATTTCAGTGGACAGACCAAGGAAGAAGTTGTCTTTTCTCCCCAGATAAGCAGTTACATCTTCAGGTAGATACCGCCCAGCATGACCATCATGGAGAAAGCAAATTCTTCACTTGGAAATTGTAGTGTAGGATAAAGCACAACTGTGCATCAATAGATCAGTGTAAAGCTTAACTCTGAATAAGAATCACTGTAAAATGGGTAAACTGAGGCAGACACTTGGAGAGAGGCACACAAGCAAGAAAGAAAATGAAGAAATTTGTACATCAGATCCCAAAGTTTCACTTTCAGGGTTCAAAAACAGGATTGAGAAAAGGAACTTTCACTAATTCTTCCTGCTGCACCTTTCTGAACATTTTAAACCAAATATGTTAAGTAAGCAGGTAGGTATTCACAAAGCTTGAAATAAAGAGGCATCTGGCTACGGACTGAACAGGTGTTGAAAATATGTTCACACAGTTGTCAGGGTTTTTTGATATACTGATATTATGGAGACACTGTGGGGTGGTTTTTTTGTTTGTTTGTGGTGGTTGTTTTTTTTTTTTTTTAGTGAAGATACCTTCAGAATTTTCGAAGGACTGCTGAGTGAAGAGAAGGTGAGGAAGGAGAGAAGTGGTGGGAAGGGGAAATTATTTTAAAATACATTCTTCCCACAGGCCAAAACACATTTGATTAAGGTCCAAAGTGTGTTGTTATCTACTAAAATCTTTTTGATTTGCATAAGGTGTTAATACTCTCAGGCCAGTCTGTTGCTCCCAGTGCTATTTCTTCCTACAGTCAGTATTTTTTTCCTTTTTTCAAGGCGGCCAAGAAACACATGAGTGGGGCTGTTCCTGCTTCTAAGAAACTGGTCCAGAGCTTCCAAGTCACTTTTATGTATTTCCATGCAGTTGTTCCAGCTCCTTACAATTTTCTTTTCAGCGCATTCTCCTCAGGAGTAAACTGGACTTTGAAAACATAGAAGGAATTAATATTAAAATCTCTGAGAAACATTTTAACCAGCTAAAGGTCCTTCAAAGGGTATTTCTGACCCCAAAAAGTAGATATAGTGTGAGCTTTCTCTGAGACTACCAGCCCCTTGGATTTCAAATAGCATTGCTGTGTTTAGGCAGAGCACAAAATATTTTGGCTCAGAGAGTGGTTTTCATAGTTTCACCAGTGCACCAGGCACTGGGACTAGTTTCTCACAAGTGTAGCTCATCTGAAACACCATTCCCCACCAGCTGGGGATCTGCTCCTTAAGAACAAAGGAAACAAATTACAGTGAGTCCCCAAGGACAGAGAGCTGGCATTTCCTCCCACTTGTGCCTCCACCAAGTCAAAAATAGCTTCGGTTTGGGAGACATCACACACAGATGAGGATTCAAACTGTTCTCAAATTGAGGATGTTGCTCTGCCACTGTTTCTCTGAGAACAACAGTGGGCCACATTTCTGGCTCCAACAGGCTGGATGTGATAATATATGGATCTCCAAGTACTTTGGATTTTATAGGACACCTCCCAGTGGAATGTCTGCTGTTGTTAGCTCAAGGGATGAAAAGTTTGTGAAGCTGTATTCCCACAGCCAGATGGGATATAGGACTTTCTCCCTTAGCTGAGAACCTTGCATTTCAAATCCTGTCTAGGTAAATTACCTTTCCAGGGCTGGGTATTTCCTTTTTGGATATTCCTTGGAAGTAACCATCAGGGAATTAACTAACTTCTTAATGGCTTGGTCAGACAAGAAGGAAGGAAACTTGCACTGGTCCAGTGGGAGGCACCACTTCAGGCATCAGCATCCTGCAATTCTTCCAAGTCGGTGAATCATAGCAATTTAACTCTCTTTCAAGGACAAACTCCTTCCTTTCAGATAGGCCCAAGGTAGCAAAGGCAGGGCCTAAAATAGTTCCAGCCAACATTTGGCTTTGAAAACAATTTCAAAGAGTCACTGATGACTGCTAGGAAGAAGTCTAGCCTTGATCTAGAAGAACTGGACAAAGAATATCTCTTTGAGTCTAAAGTCTGGAAAACAAGGACCTACTCAAACAATGAAATACATTCATTAGATTTATTTAGTATCTCCATGTAGCATGCCAAGGGTATGCATAAGTAACAAGGCTTGCCCTTCCTTGTGTTTGCTGGAGATTATAAATAATCAGATACCTGCCTAATTCCCTTATGTCATATTTTAGTATATTATATATTATATAATTATATTTAGTATATTATATTATCTATTTAGTAAATATTTTAATATTATATATTAATATATAATGTTATATTCTATTAAAAGCAGCTACAAGCCTTGTTACAAAGACGTTCAAGGTAGTACCTTAATCCCTTTACCATAATCAGGACTATGGCTCCAGAAGCTATTGTGTGCTTTTCTTTACAAAACTCTGCATTACCTCCTCAATCAGTTGGGTTTACACCTACAGTTCTCTGGAGGTTCTGTTCCCAGTTCAAAGCTGTGTTTTTCCAGGTTAACTGTAGACTGCAGACTTTTTGAGAAGCTAATGTCTGCTGGCTAGCCATTCACAATTAGTTAGGGAATCATTTGCATCAGGATCTGGATGTCATATAATAAATTAAGAAAATAGCTGGGTAAATGCTTCAGTGCTTCCTCAAGCTCCTCAAAGGAGGGTTGAATATGATAGTGGGTCAAACAGGTTTCTATAGATAATAACTCATATCTAATGAGGGAAATTTTCACGAAAAAGCTCAGGTGATAGGAGCTTAGAGTTGCAATTCAGATGCCAGAACTAGAAAAAGTGTCCATTTAGTCTGACCTGCTCACAAAAGGGTACTTTTGAGTCTAACCCTGGTGTCTCTTAGTATGGTGATGACAAGTTGGAATCAAAGAAACAAATGGGAATAATGTTTTGCACTGCCCTTACACAGAAATTTTGTTTTTTTTATCAGAATCCTAACAACATTTCACTTAAGATGGAATCCAGAGTCATCTCTTCTTGAGTAGTTACGTCCTCTGGTAAAGCTCTGTAAAATGTTTTCCTTCCTTCCTTAGACTCCAGTAATAGTGATAATTGATTAATCGATTCAAGATAAAAAATCTGGGTTGTATTCCTGGCAGAAGTCACTGTGAACCAAAACCTTTTCATACAAAAAGATGTTTAAAAAATGAATTACGGGAAAAGATCAGGAATTACTGCTCTCTTTCTTTAAAAATATATAATATTGGGTTAAAATAAGATGTTTGAAACAATTTCCTTGAAGATGTTTTAGGTAATATCAGTTAATAAAATCAAAGGGGTTTTAAGAGTCAAATATACTTTCTTACATTTATGTGATTTGTATAACCTTTTGCACCTCAGCCCATCTCACCAGTAAAAGAGGTTTTGCTACAAAACTGAACTGTCCAGCAGCCAAACACTGCCCCACTGTTTAACAGGCTGCACAAGTAACAGGCAAGTTACGCTTTAAAAGAAAATACAAAAATGGTTGACATTAGAAACATTTTTCTAGAGCAATGTTCATATCAAATTGAAATAAGTATTCAAGATAAATGGCTAACCTTCACATATATGGCCCATGCAAGAATTAAAATTTATTCTATGTGAGCAGAAAGAGATTTTTCATTCTTTTAAAATAATTGTTTAAAAAGTATTCCAGTCCAAATTATGAACGTCAAAGCCTACAAAATGTTATTTTTAAACATCAAGCTGTTTTCTTTTACTTAGAGAGAAGCCAAGGAATAAATTGCTAAATATAGATTATATGTTGGAAAAAGTGACACAACCTTCATTCTCTTGGTGCTGTAAAATATGTAACTTTAAATACAAATTTTACGGAACAGTATTTTGCTCAACAGAGATTTCATTTCACTGAGTGAATCACATTAATAACACTTAGCTTATATAGTGCTTTTCATCTGTGGATCTCCCAGCACTTTACAAAACGTAAATTCATTACCAATATTTTACAGAGATGCAATAAAGGGATTTGCTGAAGGTTACACAGTGAGTTGTAACACAGCTGCTGAAGGAGTGAAGGCTCAAAATCTTGTTCCTTGCCTATTAGTAGACAATGTCCTGTACATTAATTGGTTTTTTGTTCTTCTATCAGAATGTGTCACTGGAATAATGCCCAGACACTTTATTATGGTAAAGCAAACCAAGTTAGGTATCCTGCAACATTTTGTGATCCAGCTACTGCATTTCTTTGCCCTGTTTATCATTGTGGTGTCTGCATGGACAACTGAGAAAGCCACATTTGTACATAGAGCAGTCCCTGATGAAGGAACACGAACATAATCAGGGAAAAAAAGAAAGAGCAACCAAGTTCATTATATCTCTTTAATTTTTTTTCTTTTTTTTATTATTTGTGGGTTACCTTGGGAATTAAAAGCTTGGTGGAATGACAAAAGGAGGAAGAGGAGATAAAAATAGAAGGTGAATATAGGAGGGGTCCAAATAAAATAAAAAATACCATAGGGAAATATTCCATAGTAGCACATTAAGCCATGGAGATGGCTTTCTGCAGGGATTTGTCCAGCATAAATCTCACCATGGCTTTTCCTCCTTTCAAAAATGGAGACTGCCCCATCTTGAAACAAGAGAAGGAATGGGAGAAGTCAGAAATTAAAACATGAAGGAAACTCCTGAGTGGAAGTGCTCTGTAACTGCTCTTCTCAACCTTTCTGCAAGATGCAGTACCCATGTTTGTAACTTCCTTCTGGCTCTTAATGGGCTCAGGGAGATAGCTTGGGGGATCCACACAATTCCCCAAAAGATACTTATCTTCCTCATTAAAATTATCTGCAATTGATAGGAATTTAAGTGGAGATGGTAAACAGCATCACCCCAAATTATCTGTGTTCTGCCAAAGAAACAATGTCTCCAGAACTTGTGCCTCAATATTTTCCATCAGAAACTTTTCTCCCCAAATATATTTTACAAAATGTTTGGGGGGAAAAACATCAAAACTGAATATGGATAATAGATAACAAAGAATTAATGATCTTGGGTAGAGAACTAATTATTCTTCCAGGAGTTTGTCAAATCCTTAACTTCGAAAGTTAAAAAATGGAATTTCGGCCTTCCCAAACTCAAATGACATTGATATACATTTGGATGAAGCATTTCATTGAGGAGAGTCACACTAGCTTTGTGTGGATGGAATTGGGAGCAGCATCTGAAGAGCCAGCAGGTCACAGCACACTTGCATTTCTTCCCAGAATTCTTGAGGAGGAAAAATAAAAGTTTTCTGTTACTTCATTTACAGTCGTGCTTTTAGCAGTACAATAAAATCCTACATATCATACTCTTGACAGATGTGGAGTGGTGTGTCTCCACATAAATAGAATTAATTAGATCATTGATTCACAGCAGCTGAAAATCCGACCCTCTATTCTACAGCACGTCAATGTTATTACACAAACAATAAGATTTGCTTAACAAAAATATAACTCTGGTCTTTTCAGGTACCACTGATACTTGATTGTTTCGAGTATTGGCTTTCTGACAGGGTTTGGAATGAAGCCATTTTTATTAATTTAGTTATTTTTGCTGATATAAAAGGTCGTCTATCATGTTAATGATGTATCGGTCTGTGGTACCACCGAACAATAATTACAGAATGTTCCTAATAGTAAATCATTTGTCACAATCAGGGCTCACTACAACAACCTTTTGTTGAGCAATAGAATACATTAAGTGAATGGCAATACACCTTTATGCTTACCAATTAAAGGATCCCACACATACAGCATTTACATGAACTTTACAGTGAAGTATCATGAATTATGAACTGCTGCTCACCAAATCGTGCTAGGTATAGAATTCACTGCTAATTTTTAACTTGTCAAATCATTTATATGTATCTTTTCAAGTATAATTGGAGCTGCAGACAGATTTCCCAGTCTGTCAAATCAGAAGTGTTTGGAAAATTTCAGAGGATCAGGGACTTTGAAAATAGACACAAATAAATATTTAAAAGACCAGCTAATCTATTCAGAATGCAAATATGTTCCATCACTCTATTACTCCATTTAGATAGCGATAAAATTTCTCCTTGTTTTATCCATTTGGTGAAAACTGTAAAAAGATTTTGGTTTAGAAAAGAGGATTCCAAGCTGCAATGACAGGTAATACATGAATTACTGGCTGGTCAGCTATGAAGAACAATTTGATCACACCCTGCTGGAACATCGATTTTACTTCCAGCTGCTGAATGTCATTAACATATATTAATAGACCAGAGGAGAAACTTTTAGTGCTTATTGTCACAGAGTTGCTGCATGAAGTTTACAACAGAGGTGTTTCATTAATTAGTCTGCCCTAAAATGAACAAATTAGTCTGCCCTTAAACAATAAATATATTCAATAATTTCTGGGTTTGGATATTCCCTCTGTGTGGTTTTAAGGGTCCAGGTTGTGTTCAGGTTCAGTAATCCTGCCCTTCCATTTACCTTGTAATACCCTGCAGAAGGCAGAGGCCATGGCTGTCACTGATGTCATACCTATTACATGCCATTAAATCCTCAGCCACACGAGCCCATAATGCCTAGATTAGATATATTAACCAAACCTGAAAATAGATCTTTTTTTCAGTGGTTCAGAGGTTTCTCAGGCTGACTCTTGGATTGAGCCAGCATAGATTTGCCAGACCACCAGGAGATTTTCTTCTTCCCTTGCAAAGTCCTCATGTGCTTCAAACCACGGTCATCTACTGGATCCTTCTCCATGCTGAACTGTTGATTCTTCAGCCTCGGGAGAAATGAGGCACACAAAAATAAGAGAAAAAAAGCAGATGAGCTGCCAGAGCAGTGCTGTACTCCACCCATATGCCTCAATTATCTCTCCCAGGCCTCTGCAACACCACATGCCACATCAGGAGCAGCAGAGGGACTACCAATGAGTAATTAAACCTCTTATTGCTTTGCATGGCTGAGTAGTTTTCATAACAGCACTGCACAAAACTTGAGATTCGCAGATTTTTATATAAGCTCCTCAACATTTCTACTTGCCTCTCTCTCCTTTTTTAATTTCAACCGTTAGAATAAACTTTATTGTGAACTGCTGGGAATAAGAGGATTTGAGCAGGCAAATGCTAAGATGATTGTTCATTAAACCCAATGACTTTGAAACTGCCTCTGTGTCAATTAAAATAAAAACTGTCAAATGCTCTAAAAGAGCAGCTTTGTATAATAGGAACTCTGTTGAGTTTATTGGCAAAGAAAGAGAGCTGTTCCGTGAGGTTATGCAGAGGAAAATAATACACTGTGCTTAGGAATGGTGTCCTTTTCTTGCCTGATTCATCTTCAGTGAGGAAAACTGTACATTGCATGTATATTATCATGTAAATACACACATACACATTTGCTGGACAGCTGGAGAAAGAAGGGGTTTGGCCTTTTACTCTGTTTTTCCAGTGGATTTTTTTTTTTTTCCCAAGCTAACAATTAGGATTAATTGTCAACTTACAAACCACCGGGTTTTGTTTTGTTTTGTTTCTAACTGGATGCAGATTTAACACTTCGTATAACTTAAAAATGCCATTTTGTTACAGTAGCAACCCAATCCGACAGGGGATCTTCACGCCTGCGTGTCAAGTGTCAAACATAAAATAGCTGTAAAATGGGACAATAAAAAGCGTGTTACTGTAGGATTCTGACAGCCCCCGCACTTGGCAATTAGGGAGCCTTCCTAACAATTAACAGCATTGAAATCAGATTTAAGAAGTAAGTGTGGGTGCGTAGGATGGACATGATGGAAGTGCCTTCATTCTGCAAATGTCCTTCTTTCCCCATCTAATGGCAAAATGTGTGTGCAGTGACCATTTCTAGTCAAGGAGAAAACAAACATGAGGCAAAGTAACTGGGTCCTCTTGGAAGAAACAATGCTGGGTCCTCAAGAGGGCAGTGGGGAGAAGGAGGGGGGATATTTAAAAACAAACAAAAAAAATTAGGAAATTCAAATGTCTCTTCCCCCATCCCCACAAACACCACCCACCCCTCACCATGCTCTGTCCAGAAGAAAAATCCCTCAGCCGCAATGGTTGTTTTTATTAAATTCTCCTCAATAAAAAGCTCAGGCAGGATTTATTAGGTACTCAGGGCGGACGTTTAGTATTTCGCCAGTTATTAAGTGAAAATCAATAGAAAGCAAAGAAAATGGAAGTCACTGCACTGTTAGCACGCTGTTGTCGCCCAGATATTATGTCGGCTGTCTTGTAGATTCATGACAGACGAAAGCGGCCGGGAGAGAACTCTTTCTGCTTACATTGCAGGAGCCAAAGTGGGGTTATTCATTAGATCAGGCAGCTGGCCAGATGGATTTCCAGTTCAGTTTTACCATTTATCTTAAAAACGCCTGTATCGAGTGAGAAAGAACACTGATATTATGTGATATCGATGGCAGCTTTATGTATCTAAATCAGGATTTATTGTTATTTTGTTCTGAAGACCTTTTTTTCTCAAGAAATACCATTTCACTGGAAGAAAATAATAGCTAAAACCTTGTCAAAGATAACCTTTCATGTTGTTCGTGCACCGCTGGCTGTAAAACAAATAGAACCCAGGGTATAAATAGGTTTAACCACATCCTTACAAATCATTCCCTTCAGGATTTTCTTTCTTTTTTCTTTTGTTTTTTTTTTTTTTTTTATGGTACAAACGTGGGGTTTGTTCATTAGTTGTTTTTCTTGCCAGTAATTTAACTATAAATAATGTCAGCATTTGTTTTAATTGCATTAAAAAGCTCTAGATGTTTAATGTCTCTGAAAGGCCAGAGCAGAAGGGTTTTTTTCTTTTAAGTGGGTGAGTTTGGGGAGAAATTTTTTTGAAGTTTTTAAATCTTTTGCTTTTTTTAAAGCCTCCCTCTCTGTTACCAAACTTTTCACCCAGATCATCACAACAGAAGCAACAACAGCTGTTCTACCATAAAAAAATGTGTTTTTAAGAGGCAGGACCAGATCTCTGAAAGAGATCAGCTCCTGCTCAGGCACTAGAGGAAAAAGTGCAGCTTATCAAAAGTTTTCAGCATTCAGCAAGCTCCATTTTCTCCAGATAGTAGAGCCCTTTTGCAGGATTGATTTATTTTTCCCCTAATCAGGAACAGAGTGCTGTTCCTCCTGAACCTCATCTCCCTTACAAATATGGGTGTTTGGAATGGTTGCAGCATGAGGTTCTTGTACCTTCCAAAAGTGTTGGGTGCTTGGTTTGAACCTCAAGTAAAATAAGACACAAGATTCAGCACCCTTTGACAATTCAGCTGTTGATGGCACCAAGCCTGATGAGCAGTGCAGGCACACCAAGGGTTGGTGATGGCAATCCCAGCATGATTTATTGAATGTTTTGTTTGCTGTTCCACAGAGAAAACTCTATATGCAAAACCCCAATACATGAAAAGCCAAACCTATGGTAAAATAAAATGTGATGCCAATCTCTAAATTATTTGGAAAATATGAGAGGTGGGAATGGGATTGGTGTTCTTTCAGATATGAACAATAGCATTGGTTTAGGGGGGGCAATTGCCCACAAATTAAATTGAAACAGACCCATTGGGACACGTGAAGAAACCTTAGAGATTCCACATCTCCATGAGCAAGGCCCTCTTTATGCACACAGGCATTTCAGTTCCTTTCCTTCCTCAATTAAACATCTTGGCTCTTGATCAGACAGAGAGTTCAACCCATCCAGATCCATGTCTGGCCATGGCAGCACCATCCAGGCTGTCCCAGCTGGACTTTGCCCATATCAGGGTCTCTTTGGGAGACTAAAACATTTGCCATGACTCAAACAGCAACTTCAAACACAGCCTTCAGTCAGTCATCCTTCAAAGAGTGTGAAGACTGTGGAGCACAGGAAAAAATAAAAAAAGCCACTTTGAGTCAGGCAGATGCATATAAGAGAACTTAGAAAGTTGTAAATAACATCACAACCCTGGCAGGAAGAAGCAGAGTGCATTGCTTTTACAGTTCTTTCCTCTTTTCCTTCTGAAAGTGTCAGCCCGTCAACATTTCATTGACATGCTGGACAGTTTCCCCTAACTCAGATGTTTTTCTAGGATCTCTGAGTATTTAGCTTGCCTTTGTATGCACTGTACCACAGGAAGAGGAAATCATTGTGCCTAGGATGGAGTTACACATGTGTGCTCTTCCCCTAGTGATGGTTCAGCTACTGCTGTCCTGCAAAATCCTTTGATTTAGCACCAAATCCCAGGCAACCTCCACTGCAGATGTTTAGTGAGGCAGTGGCAAAAGCACGAGAATTCTTTCAGCCACAAAGATGTTCTTTCCTGTGTTCAGAAATCTTTAAACGAAGGTTTATCTGTGCCGTGCACGTTACTGTGTTCCTGCTAGAACATCTCTGAGTCACTCAGAGACAAACTGAATGTGGTGAAAATCAAGAGCTACTGAAGGACAGTGGGACCATTCACACTTCAATTCTTTTAAAAACGATGTTTCACCAAGAAAATTAGTAGCCAGAGCATCCACCCAGAGCATTTGCAAGATACAGGACTGTGAATACAAGCAAAGGGCACAAAACTGTGCCTTCTTTAGGCACTTATTTTATATATTTTGATAGAGATGCTGGATGAAATTCCTGTTGATAAATAAATATAGCAGAAATCTGAATCTGGAATTCCTAGGTCCCAGGTGAAAGCTGTGCAGCAGTTGCAGTGGTTTCAGTTTTATATAGCCATAGGCAGTGTTTTGATGCAACTCTGCACAATATTTCTCTTTATTTGTTCTCATAATCACTCAAAATACATTTCTAGCTAGGAAAGTTTCACATGCAATAAAACCAGCCAAGATTCCTCTCTCTAGATAATAACAAAACAGTCATGTCTGAGGCTGTTTTGCTTAGTTTCTTTTTGAATTTGCATCCCCTATATCACCCCAGAAGTTTAACAAGAAGATATTCATCCTTGTATGATGGAAATGCCTTTTTGTCATTTTGACCAAGGTGACATGTAATGGTGAACTACCTCCTGAGGGAATTTTTAAGTGTAATAACATATCTTTCACCAAAATATTTAAATATTTGCAACATTGTACATTCCCTATTTAGTTTAGTTTTATTAGGAAAAAAAAAAAGTCCATAGTCTTTTCTTGGTATGCAGTTCCTGTGACCTCTGGTGCTGGCAGTAGCAATTTTGTGACTGTATACAACAACCTGTCCCAAAAAATATTTTTCCCAGATGTGTTTTTTTTTTTTTCTGCAGGGAATTTCTGTTGTCTTTCTTTAAATTTGCTTTCAAAACACAACATCTCTATTGAAGTTAAGGAAAATAGAATGTATTCCCTTTAGTTCGAGGTAGAAAAGTCTTCCTCCTCCATCTTTTACAGAAAAGACAACTTTTTAGTAGAAAATGTGGAAAACATACATTTTGAGCATTTTGCAGCACTTTGTTGTGTAATGTTAAAAGCTCTGCAGGTCTGTCTTGTTTCTTCCCTCCAATGCCATCTCCACTGCCCCTCCATCCCCTTCTCTTCTCCCATGGGCACCTCTGTGGTTGGTGCAGACAGCCAGACTCACCCTACAAGCTCTGCCAGGAAATCCCTGCAGTCTCTAAAGTGTTTTCCAGTTTTCCATATCAGTCTCAAGGCAGACATTCAAGTTTTCCTCCTCTCCTCTCCCTGACTTGTCCAAGCCAGTTTACTAAGTAGTTTTCTCAGTGAGAACATTAAAAAAATACTAACACCTGATTTGATTAGATCAAGGCTTGCTTTTCTTTTTTTGAGAATTGTTAATAAAATCACACTTCTGAAAAAAAATCCAGGATGGAATGTAAATGCTGCACTAATTTAATTACACTTTGGCGCTGGGAGACACTAATGTAAATATTCTGGTGAGTAGGCCTAAGACACTTGAAGTAATTACTTAAAGGCTTCCTTTCAAAGAATCTCCCCCTTTTTATTAAATGCCTTTTAACATTAGCACTTTCTTCCTGACAAATTAAATGAAATTTCATTACTCTCCCTGACTTAATGGCATGAGGCTGCCTGCTGCAAGTGAGAGTTAACCCTCTCTGGATGGAAGACACAGGGTTTGCATGCTCTGGTTGGCTCTTGGTGTCACCACGTTGCCTGAGCATCTCCCTGGGTCCCCATCATCATCCTCAAATGTGCCTCCAAGTTCTGCCGTGCACTCTATGTCCTAGAGTATCCCATGTATCAGCTTATGGATGTATCCAGCTCTTCATTCTCTCCAGGTTTAGGGGAGCACAGGCTGAAGCTGGGAGCTGACCCTAGAGGATCATTAAGAATATGCTCATAAAATTAAAATTCTTATGAGGAATTTCATAGAACTTCCAGAAATATAATAACAGATTCATATTTATAATGACCATTGAACTGGGTAGGCTAATATTCCAGCATTTCATAGAACTACAAAACTTCTAAAATATCACAATTCTGGGACCACAGGCACCTTTAATGCTGCATTCATGTACTCACAAAGAGAATTGAGAAAGAAGTGATGTTGCTGATCAATACTTGTGTGAGCAGATTTACTTTTTGATCAAAGCCCACTTGACCAGTCCATTTTATAACGTCCCCCTCCTCATTGATTTCTCTTTAAATTAAATAAAAGCGGGGTCAGGTTATCTCCTGTTTTATTTACATACCTACATAGAATCCACAGGTCCCAGCAGGCCAGCATCCAGGAAAGGGAGCTGGTGACAAACTCTCTGTTGTGCTGTTTTCATACTGTCCCTGCAGCACTAAGAGCTGAGCAAAGCTTTTAAAAGAGCTGTGGGAGACAACACTTGTAGGCTGGCAAAGAAAGGGAAGAGGCAGTGAAACAATAGTCCTCTGTCCATGGCAGACCAGGCAGGGAATCCCATCCTGCGGATACCTCCTAAAAGATGACTCCCAAAGGTGGACAGAGCCTGGCAGGTCTGCTCCCAGCCCTGTGGAGGTTTTGATGTTGTGGTCTGCAAGAATTTCACCCCCCAGACAACTTCTGATTCTGCAACGCTATCAGTGCGGTACCTGTTATCCATGTGATTTTGCCCCTCTCTCTTTCTTTTTCTGAAGGGACACTTCAGATTCAGCCTCCCAGCAGATGTGCCTCGTCTTGACACAGAATCATAGGATGGTTTGGGTTGGAAGGGATTTGAAAGATCATGTAGTTCCAATACCCCCACCATGGGCAAGAAATTATCCTCTAGACTTCTCCTTCAGTGCACCTTCCTGCTAATCTCCTTCTCTCTTGCATTATAGCCCCACAAATGAATTGCTGTTTTCACACAGCTACAAACAAAAATATTGCCCCTTTGCTGTGGGGTTCAGCTGTTGTCCCCAAATGGAGCTGATGGAGGGTAGATGGTTCCAGTTGAACATTAAAGCCGCCTCTAGCCAACTCTGTCAATGTTCAAACAAGTCAGCAAACTCTTCATTTTACTCCAGCAGAGAATTTGGCCTTACATATAAATCGAAAAAAACTACTGAGCTGCTGTATCAAAATCAATCCTGTCCTGCCTCTTGAAGCTGCCAGAAACAGGGGAAATTTATGCTAGTTTTAATAATGGCTTTAAAAAGTTTGATGAAAAATTACCTCTGGGTCTGCCTCCTTGGAGTGTGCTTCACCCGCAGTACATGAGTTACCAGTGCCAATTTCCATCTCATCACAGATGTCCCTTCTCAGAACGCAGAGTATTTGGGACTGAAAACAAGGGCCTTGCAAACTCAAGTTCACATGGAACATTTTTTTTGGCAGGGTCCATAGGTCAACCTATAAAGAAAGAAAATATCTCTGTTTTCTTCTGCAGAGTTATCAGATTTTGAAAAGAGAGCTTTCTCCTCTTGTGAGGTCCAGGTAAAAGTTCACCCATTCCCTGGCTGCTTGCTTCTGACAAACAAAAAATTAAGGACCTGAAAATAACTGTTTTATCTGAAAAAATGCTAAACATCCCAAAACAAACATTCAGCTGCTCTGCTGCCAAATTACACAAGTAAGAGAGCTGCAGGCTGAGACGGCTCTCGTCTCGCTGGGGAATAACGGGTAAAGTTTGGCCAGCTGCCCCTTCCAGCCCTTTGGGGACCCACAATCCAATTGCAGTGTCTTAGCGGATGTGAATTTCAAGGTTACACCTGGGTGTTCAAGGGCAGGGCCAAGTGTAATCGGCACTTAGATCATAGATTAATCTTATTTGCCATCTATTAGGTTTGATTCCTGCTTCCCGCTCTCCCTCCCTAAAGCCAGGATTATTGTGATAGTTTAAGATAATGGATTCTAACGGAAGAAAGGTCACGCAGGCATTGAGATTTGGAACCTTAAGATAATATGATTAATCTAAAAGCTTCTTTCTAAAAGGGGAGGGTATACTCTCATACGTTTAATTGAGGGGAGAGAGCGAGAGAGAGGGAGGGAGGGATGGATGGAATTAGCAACATGAAAGGAGGAGTGAAGGATCCTACTTTTGTCAACTGCAATTAATTAGCATAGGGGGAAACACTATTCATTTCCAACCTGATAAAACTGGTGGGTTTTTTTTTCTTTTAAACCCCTAAAAGTGATCATTATTCTATTTTTAGATTTTTAATCTAAAATTGATCATTATTCTATTTTTAGATTTTTAAATTGCAAGTCATTAATTGATAAAAACATGCATATTGATTTTCAGGGATGCATACATGACAAATATAAACTACCTGGGGTGCATGCAGATATGCATGTAAAAATTCATGTGCAGAGGGATGGATTTTGCTGTATAAATGAGATATTCTAGTATCAGGTGCTTGGATTTTATAGGCACTGTAAGAAAATTCCACAATAGAGAAATACATTGTAATAAGTTTATAGGGGTAGCCAAAATGTTCTGGGGACTGTGGAGAGAGACTTGCTGTCCCAAAGAACCAGCAGCACTATATTGCTACAGAGTGTGACATAATAAAACCTGTCCTGAGTTATTTATACTGCCTGAGTTTATCAGATAAAGGAATTTGAGAACAAAGAAATAGTCTCTTTGTTATTTACGCCGTTTATTTACTCGGGCATTTAGATAACCAAACATTAAAAAAAAAAGTAAAATCATGTCCTTATGTTCAGCACATGTTGTTTCAATACCACAGGAATTTTTTCAAATATTTTTTGAAAAAATGTCTGTCATATTTCTATTCCATTTTTAAATCATAAAAATATTTCCCTTAAGATTTATAAACAACTACTGAATACTAATAAACATGTTACAGGCCCAAATCAGGATTGCTATTAAAAAGCATTTATGTACTATGACCCTGCCCACCCACTGACTTAGAATAATAAAGTGGAAATACTTTTTAGCTGACTCCTGGCTTTGTGATCTTTTGTCCCATCCTGGAAATGTTCAAGGCCAGGTTGGATGGGGACCTGAGCATCCTGGGCTGGTGGGTTACATCCCTGCCTGTGGCAGTGGTGGGGGCTGGAACTAGATGGTGTCTAGATGGTTCCCTCCAAGCCAAACCTTTCCATGGTTCTGGGATTCTGGGATTCTCTGGTCCAAATGTCATCCTTTCCTCACTGTGCTTTCCTCAGACAGAAAAATTAAAGTGAGGTACACACACAGCCTTGTTCCCACTCTACAGGACTTTGTGCAAGGGTCACTGGTGTTGGGAATGCTGGAGGGAAATTGAGTGGTTTGCCTTTCTTGTGTCTGGACTTACTAGTTCTGGGTTCTCACTCACTTTAGAGTTGTTTTTTTCCCCTAACCTAAGCACTTCTATACTACATGGACTTAGAAATCTTCACTGCTATGTCCTTTGGGGCTCAGAAGACCAACCCCATAACTCCAGCACCCTAAATGCACCCACATGTCCATGTGCACATCCCCAGAGCTCACTTCCCGGGGTGCCTCTGCCTGGAGCAGAGCCATGACGCTGCCACAGTCCCTGTTAACATGGAGCCTCTCATCGTAATCCCCTCCCTTCAGGACCAGTTTTGTCCCTTTCCACAATACATCCTCTCAGCTCCTGCATAGAAGGAGGGCAGGAGAATTTCCTTTTCCCTGACCTTGCGTGCTGATGAAGAACTACTGGCAAGATTATTCCTAGAAACTCAAGAACCAAACCAAGTGTTACTGCTGCCATGGCTGAAGGGTAATGTAATTAGAACTTGAGCTACGACTGCTTAATACAACCTGTAATAATAATATATGTCTATCATCATTCAGAGCTATTCTAAGACTCGGAGCAGTATTAAAAGCCATAGGAAATAATTAGTAGTGAAGAGGAATCATGAGTTGCAGGGTGCTGCATTCACACAAGAACCAGCTGCGTATGGCTTTAAAAATTACTGTCTCCAACATATGCCATCCCTGCGAGAGCATCTATAGATAAGTTAATATAAGAAAAGATAAAATCCCACAAATGGATTAAGCTATATATTAAGCTTTATAATTCTGTGGATAACTGAGGGAAGGACATTAAACTGAGGCTGGAGAGAGAGAGAGGATGGAGCATTTAAAATCTAACTGTGGGTATGCACAAGTCAAATGGTTGCTGCAGTTTTTGCACTGAGTTTGTGAAAATGTGAGTTTTTACCAGGTAATGTTGCTCTGTAAAGTGTTTTAGGGTATCATATGGAACAGGAAGTACAGGTTTCCCAGGGAAAAGAGCAGTGAGACCAGACAAAGCTGTTGGGTGAGCATATCTGCAGCCGCTGGGTAAAACTTTGAGAGGGGCTCTGGATAAACCTTTGAGAGGGGCTGAGCATGCATAGCTAGAGGTAGGGGTCAGTCACAACTAATGATGGATAGACACACGGAGAAGTCACAAATTCACTGTCTTCCTTTTCAAGATGCCACATTAGCACACAGTTTATTGTGCATAAAGCATTTGAGAGCCTCTGTTGTTCACTACAGTTCTAACTTTCCTCCACAGAAGTGCCATATTTTGGATGGTATTTTAGCCACGTTGTCACCACATTCCTTTGAGAGACTGCATTCAGAGAACTAATTCTGATAACAGAAAAATAATTAGCCCAATTCATATTAAAAAAAAAAAAATCTCTATGAAGTTGCAAAAAAGAAATAGCCATTTAAGACTGCCTAAAATTCATCATTTGGGACTGAATGACCTGATCCTCCAAAACTCCTTGGCCAGGGACACCAGACATTTAAACTCACACACATCAAGTGACTAGACACTTCCACTGGCCTTGGTATAAAATAAAGATGTTTATGCCTCTTTTGCTGTGTCAGTACCCAAAATTTTGTGGCTCTGGGGAAAGCAATTTTCAGACATCTCTTTCAGAAGCAGGCCTTGTATTTTTAAGGAAGGGTGTTTCCACAACTGGCTTTGAGCTTCAAGTTCAAGAAACCCTAAAGATTCAAAAGCAAATGCTAAAATTTCTGTTATTTTACTTTTTCTCCTCCAGTTTTTTTTTGCAGGATTTGTGACCCACAGTGCTGCAAGGGGAGGACACTTCATTAAAGAGCCAAAAAAAGGATTTTGCTGTGACATTAAGCAAAAATTCCCTCACTGAAACATTAACAAATCTCCAGGTTGATGTTCTGTCTGTTGGTAGAGCAGAAACAAATATTTCCCATGCTGGGGTGCTCCAATATTGCTCAGAAACACATTAACACCTGTAAAAAAAAGGAAAGGTGCTCCATCACTTCCACCCTCATAATACAAACATCACTTTTTGAAGCATGCAGAGAGCTTCAAAGCTCATAACAAACCTAGGAAAGACTTCAAGATGGAAATTACTGGAATAAATGACAGAATATGTTTTGCACTCAGAAAAATGAAATAGAAAAGGAAAGTCTCTGTGTTGCCTGGGACATGGGAGGTTTCAAAGACATGTAAAAGCTCCCCATGGAAGGTTTCTTTCCTACAGTACAGCGTTGCATCTCTAAGTATTCGTCTCCATTTCCCACAGATGAGTCCTAAAATCTGCCACCACAGGACAGCAGCCTAAATGCTTTCAATCACCTCAGCAGATAACATTTTGGCAGAATATTTCCCCTCCCCTCCTTCATTCAGCTGCTGGGATGGGTATGTTTTTAACCTTCCTTGGAAGTAGTTGTCAGCTCTCTTGAGCCTCTCCAGAGGAAAAGCCTCTGACTAATATATGATGTGCTTATTCATCCCAGACGTAGGGCATATCATTCTCAAATGACTGACAAGCGTTCTAAAATGAAGAGAGCTCGAAGTGTGCTCTAATAGTGATGGGAAGCATTTCTAGTCAAACATAAAGCAAATTAATGTGAGCCCCCACTGCACCTTTAATCTGGAAATGTCATAAAGTAATAAGCAGAGTGACCCTGGCAATGTCTAAGGTTGGATTTCAATAGATTTACATCTTAAAGGGCAACTACATATTTTTAAGTAGTAGGGGACCAAATTCAGAGCTTCTCTTTCATCACTGCAAATCTGGAGGGACCCCACCAATCTCAGGTACAAGAGAGATCGGTGGATGATCTTATTTTATAAGTCTTCATTACAATAATGCTCATCTCTTATCAGTGGGCAGCTCCCCCATTAAAAAAATCCTGGCACCTCAATATCTCTCATTAATTTCAGAAAGGCAGACTCCAGTCTGAGTGTCTCATTTCAAACTAGTTTCATCAGAACTATATGTAATTTACACAATCTTTTGATTATCATTCAGAAAGAAAAGCTGTTTTGAGCAGCTCCCAAAACAGAAGATTCAGTAATACAGATAAAAAGCAATAGACTACAGGTCACATCCCGGTGCAGAAGAAAGAGTTTTCTTCCAGAAAAGGAGAATCAATCCAGACCTGAGCCTTCTCTTGCTGCAGTAAATGCCATATTTCCTATGTGAATAACTGAATACATACACAAAATACAAAAAGCAATGACACCTGAAGAAATTCTTTAAATTATTTAATCCGTCTTCCCCATCAGTCTTATTTAGAGCTTTTTGTCTTCCTTCTTAAGCCCTATTTTAGATGAAGGACACCACGAAATCCATTTCCTAACTAGAACAACATTCTTCAAGAAAATTAGGAGACCCAAATGAGTGAATATTGATTATGAAGTGGCAGTGACTCCCATGAGCTCTGCAGTACCTGACACCACACTGTGGAGGAGAAATGTGCTATACTGGGATATCCAGCACCTCTTTTCAGTGTTTGTAGCTGTTATTTGCATTCTCTGCACGACCTTTGCTGAGGTCAGCCCAGACCAGCTGGTGCAGAACTCTGGTCATGATCCTGCTGCATGACATACTGAGCCATCCCTGCTTATAGGACATGACTGGGAAAAATCTCTTCCAGCCACAGCTGGGCACCTCTCTGAGTGAATGTATTGGTTTTCTCCTGATGGCCACCCAGGTTGAATTAATATGGAAGAACTTGTGGCTCAGGAATCCAAAGATGGAAGGAGCAAAAAAGGGAGTGAAGCAAAATGAGAGTGTTGCCACACAGTTCCATCTCCTGCAAAAGCAGAACTCTGCTTGAAGAGGCAACACATGCTCAGGGGATGGAAACTCAGTAAGCATGATAAAGTTAATGCAATTCAACAATTTGCAGCAAGATTTCATGTTAAAGACATCTATTTATTTCTGCACAAGGAAAAAAAAAACTGTGAGATAGTTGCATTTTTGCATTAATCCCCTATTCTACCTGCCATTTTCTGTAAAACACAGTAAATTATCAAGAAAAGATTGATAAAAGAATGGGGGAGAAAGGCATCAAATAGCAGGTATATCATTGCATTTGTATGCTTTCACTTAATACAGGATTACATTTCAGCTTAAATCATTCCAGAGACTGGAAAAGAAAAGAAAAAAGAAACAGAAAGGAAAAGAAAATACATTTTGTGGTGGGTTGACCCTAGCTATATGTCAGGTGCCCACCAAAGAAGCTCCATCCCTCCCCTACTCAAGCAGGGCAGGGGAGAGAAAATGTAACAAAAAGCTCGTGGGTCAAGATAAGGGCAGGGCACATCAACCAGGTAAGGTTTTGCTTCTTGAAATTCCAGTCACTGGTATCACTCCACCGAGGAAATGGAAAGGCAGAGGTGTGCAAAAGCATGGTCTGTCCAACAGTTAGAGCAGGAAAGGGAAGACAGAGCCTTTGGAGCAACAGGCACAGACTGGCCATGTAGCCCTGAGGCGGTGGCAAAGCGCCCGATGCTCAGAAGTGTCAGGGATGACTCCTTTTTAAATTACTGGGATCTGCAAGAGCCAGGCACCTCTTGAGGAGAGGGGGACTTCAGGCTCTGAAATGTTATGGTTTCCCCCAATGTAAAATGGGGTTAATCATACATCCCTAACTCACAGGGGTGTTGTGAAGATTGATCAGTTAATGTTTGTACAGAGCTTTGGAAATGTAAAGTGCTATATAAATGCTAAGGATTATTATGTTCCACTCTTTCTTTGCAGCTGAACCCTTTGGGGAAAAGGAAGAAAAATCTATTAAAAAGTGCTGCTTGCATTTTATGTCTCTGCTTCTTTTTCTCTTCCTTGATGCTTTTAGAAACTTGGGGGGGATGATCTCTAAAAAGGATTTGTAGTCTCAGGTTCTGAATCCTCTGTCAGCCTCCCTCACCAGTAGCTAACCTCGTTTTCACTCATACATATTTAAGGTGGGACATGACATCCTTTAACACACACCTATACCCCACAGCTGGTGCTTGAGTTCAAACCACAGCTTCTAGTGCAGGATGTGTCCCTAATCCTTGCTCACTTAAAACATGGTAGCATTGGCTGTGGAGCTTGTGGACCAGATCTTCCAACTTGGGCTTCGGCTTCCCTCAGGAATTGGCTGCTGGATGATGAGCCCGTTATGAGGTCTAGCTCATCCCTAACTGAATGTTAAGGAACATATTTAGCCCTGTGAGAAGACCTGTCTAGCTCTTGGTGAATGGTGTTTGTGAGCCTGAAGTGTTGGTTTCATGAGCAGAAACACCACTGGAAGTTACTTCTAAATTTATAAGTATGAAAGAAATACGGTGCACAAATAAAACCCATTCTGTCAAAATCAAGAGTGACTGCAGAGTTATTGGGGCAATATTTCTGTCTCTTCAGGCAGGAGAAAGTTGGGGCTCTTTAGCCTGGAGAAGAGAAGGTTGCATGGAGATCTTATAGCTGCCTTCCAGTGTCTGTAAAGGATATACATGGAAGACAGGGTGGGATGAGACAAAGAGGAATGGCTTCAAACTGAAAGAGAGAAGACTTAGATTACATTTTAGGAAGAAATTCTTCCCTGTGAGGGTGCTGAGAAACTGGAACAAGTTGAGCAGAGGAGGTGTGGATGCCCATCCTTGGAAACATCTAAGGGCAGGTTAACAAGGCTTTGAGCAACCTGGTCTAGTGGAAGGTGTCCCTGCCCATGGCAGGGGGATGGAATGGGATGAACTTTAAAGTTCCATCCAAGCCAAACCATTCTGTGATACTATTAGATAATACAACCCTACCTAAAGAAACTATGCCTTGTTCTAGAGCTAAATCTCCCGCCTGCCATGTGAAACCTTTAAAGCCCACAAACACAGGGTGTCTACAGGTGCATGTGAATGGTTCACTCTGGGCACACCCTACAGGAGGGCTGATGCCTTCCTAGACATAACCCACCCCAAAACTTCAGCATCTCACACACAGTGAACATTATCCTGTACACCAACATGCACAGAGTCCCTTGTCCTCTCTCTCAGCCTTCCCTGACACTTAGGATTAGAACCAGTAATACACTGAAACCAGTGGAAAGATTCCTGTTGCTTCCTGGTCATGGTAAGCCCTTTAGATGCAAAGCTGATTAAGTTGCTTATAATCATACATGGAAACAATGGCTAAACACAGGCAGGTGGCACTCGCCAGCCCCAGTGCCATCCCCAGCAAACATGCTCTGCCTCCTGGAAAAGATGTGGTGCAGTAAAACAAGACCCAGGGCAAGACAGAAAAGTGTCAGATTGGGGAATTAAACTTTCATTCGGTAAAGTAATCCAAAAAGAGGATTTTCAAGAATAAATTAATTAAAAGAAAGACAGAACAACATAAATGATCTCAATAACACACTTTAGCCAGTACCAATGTTGCTACAATGTTTTAATAAAGAAATAATTTTTCTTTTTCTTTTTCTTTTTCTTTTTCTTTTTCTTTTTCTTTTTCTTTTTCTTTTTCTTTTTCTTTTTCTTTTTCTTTTTCTTTTTCTTTTTCTTTTTCTTTTTCTTTTTCTTTTTCTTTTTCTTTTTCTTTTTTCTTTTTCTTGTCAGGAATACCCCCTCTCAACTAAAATCCTCTTCAAGTAAGAGCTTTATTATCTCCAATTTCTTGGCAGCCACTTGAGTAAAGGTCACTTAATAAAGTACATTTATTCCTCGTTGCAGGAAAACAATATGTCATCCCTGTGTTCATTATTTACCAAATTGTCTTCATTTTTTTCTTCACCTGCTGGGCTTGGGCTATAAAAATAAATAATATTGTAAAACTAAGCCAGGCAGTTTCAGAAAGGATCAGAATTTGTCAAACATGCTCAGTTCACAGAGAGTAAAGGAGAGTGTAAATCCAAGCAGTGGTGCTGAATGATTCATCCTCAGGAAAAGATATCCAGTTAGAAATGCAGACAGGGAGGGCTGAGTTTAAATAAGCTGAGAAAGTCACAAACTATGAGTGTAATCACTGCTAATAGTTCAAAATGCATGACAAATAACAGCTGAAAAGAGTAATTTCAGGAGTCTCTGATCCTGCGTTAACACTTGACTAAAGAAAAACTCAGATCTAAATTTTCCTTTTCTGAACCAGGGCCCACATTGTCATTTGACCTAGTGAATACTTGAAAACAATAAAAACAAACATTTTGAAGCTGATTACAGACTTCAGGATCTTCAAAGATGGTACCTGAGAGCACAAATAGTCAACAGGTTTTAGGGTGCAAACATAAAAATATCAGACACTGGAGGTGAATACATTCAAACATTCTGGTTCTTTTAACACTGTTTTCTTCCTCCAGCCTCTCGCTGTCACCGGTGCACATTACCAATCCCAATGTGAGTGAAATGGCCCAAGGTAAAGCTAGAAGGAGGTTAAAATCTTTACATATCTCAACACCTTTTTTTTTTTTTTTAGCAACAATTTCAATTTTTATCCCTAGCATTTTCCAAACAGCTCTAGACAAAACTAATAGGATATGCGTCTACCACATCTGTGACTTTTTGTGTATGTCGCATCCTATTTCCCTGCTCTCCATCTGCTTGTTGTCTTTTTAAGCTAGGAAGGTGCAGCAAGTCTTACACAGGCTGATGCTGAGGGGCTGGAGACAGACTGCCTATATCCCCTTTCCAAATCACAGCCTTGCTCCCTGGAAAAGGGATGTGTCCCCCCATTCTTCTCACAGTGCCAAACTCCATGGGACTAAGGTTAGAGCTGGGGGGAGATTTTGTGATGACAAGGCATGATTTCAGAGGCATCAGCATCCTTGTTGTTGCAGATGTAAGTGCAATAATATCACCTTACTTGGAGTCTCCATGAATGCCTGTCTTGATCTTAAACACTTTAACTGGCAAAACTTCTGTTGTGCCTACAGTGCATTCAGCCCTCCACAAGTTAGGGGAGCATCTAAAATGCAAAACTAAGCCTTTAGGGGGTTAATATGCCAGTTGGAATAACTCCTTTGGTTGAAGTTTATTAAATCCAGCCAGCAGACTGTCTGATTGCTAATAGGATTTCCAGTGTAATATCTCCTTGTAAACAAAAATACTGCACTTATCTGCTGGGCATCTCAGTTGCATGCGTGCGTGTGTGCAAATGCTTGGCCCTACAAATCTTTTTTCTGCATTTATTAAGCATCAGGAAATAATCTCCTCATGGTGCAGCCAAATGTAAAACCAGAAAACTCTTTAATGCAGCCTGTAGCATGCAAAGATAATCCCTGTAAAAAGCAGGTCCTCAGTGTAAAATTTGCCAAGTTCTTCAGAAAGCATATAAAGATATTTAGCCTCTTGTTCACATATGGAACAGAGTTGTGTCTCTTTTATTTCATTTGCTTTCATCCATTGTTTCTTGTTTTTCCCGCATCCCACAAATGCACAAAATTTTGTCCCACCATTTGATCTTGTGCCCCTTGCACTGTGTCCCCATAACATCAAGCTGGCCAGTGTCCTTCTGAAGGGAAGTGTGCTCATTTTGTCACCGGCAGGCAGTCAGGATTAGCAAACACTTTCACAATTTCAATGAGATCCCCTCTCATTCACCTCTTCTTGAGGCTCAACTGGTCCAGCTCCCTCAGCCTTTCCTTACAGGAGTGATTTTCCAGACTCCTGACTAAATTAGTGTCTCTGCTGGACCTGGAGTTCCATGTCTCCCTTGCACTGAGGAGCCCAGAACTGGAGACAGCACTGCAGATGTGCTTCACCAGTGCTGAGTAGTGGGGCAGTATCACTTCCCTTCACCTGCTGGCAGTGCTCTTCCTCGTGCATCCCAGGGTATGGCTTATGGACAGTCTGTTGTCCACCAGGACTAGCAGGTCAGCCCCCAGCCTGTACTGGTGCATACAGAAAGATATATTATCAGATAATAATCTTTAATATGTCATTACATCTTAAGTCTATATATTTGTCATAGTATGAAAAGTCTCTGTCTTAAGTTTCCCATAGGGATTGCCACGTGTAAAACAATGACAGAAATAGAAAACTCAGATTATGATACCAATACTGGGTAGTGGTGCCACCTGAGCTGTCACTCAGCCCTCACAGGTAATCTTATGCAGCTTTCCTCTGTTTCTTCCCAAATGAAAGCAAGAGCAAGGCTAGGACAGGAGCAAGTAGCAGAAGCAGCCCATAGCCATGGTGCTTCTGTGGATGGGAAATCATGGGAAAAGCTTAAATCTAGACATTTCTCCCTCCACACCTTAAGGCTCTTTTGCTGTAGCAGCAAGAACCTTCCTCCTGTAACTTCTAAGTAAGGAATTTGAGACTCAGGCACTAATATAAAGTCACCTAAATTCTGCACAAAACTGTAAAGCAGCCAGGATGGAACAAATGCCTCCAAAGTTATTGCTGTTATGAATTCAGATACCTTTTTTTAGTCAACAGAAGTTGTCCAGCAAAGAGCATTTCAGGAGTGAAGTTGTGAAGGCACAGGCAGGAAAGTACATTGAATTTCCCTTCTCCATAAAGAAACACTTCCTAACTTTGCTTCAAACCTCACAGACAAAGCTGGCATCACTTTTTCTTGCTCACAGGGGGTGACCACAGGGGCTCTGCCTTGCATATATGAGCATAAGAACCCACATTTTGACACTTGAATAGAGGCACAGACTGGATAAGCCAAACTCAAACACTTGGCACGTCTCCTGGTTGCCAATTCATACTGCTTGAGATATCTATTATACAGAGAAAAGTAGCTTCCAGTCTTAGCCTAGAAATCCAAAGACTTTTTTTTTTTTTAAATTAAAAGCAAATAAGACTCCTAAATTGCAACCCTCACTTATCAAATGGCTAATGTTATCTCATTCTGCAGTTTTAGCCAGCTCTCCCCAGTGGTCTGCCAAATAAATACCATTCTTTGTTTCATCCAGATTGATCTTCAAATCAGTCTGCCCTCCACCCAGCTTCTATCTTCTGAAGACACTAAATGTATCATTCTAGCACATTAGTGTAATTGCCTATAATAGAGATGTGCAGTTAGAGGTAATTTACATGCACATATGCCTAACAGTGCCCTCACATCCTCATTGAGCATAAGGGATGGCAGGTAGAACCTTGTGAATGAGTTAGATGAACACTTTCTCATTATTATTCTTTCTATATTTCTTTTTTTCCCCTTTTTTTCTTTTTTTTTGTTTTTGTTAAGAAAAGGAACAAAAGGACAAAAGTGACGTCAACAGCATCTCCGTGTACCTCTGTGAGGGGCCACATTTTCAAAACAACTCTTGCTAGTAGCAGAAGCTTTGCTGACAAATCAGAGCAGTTGTGTATATTTACTCCATAGCTAGAATCCCACTAGGACAGACCCTGTCCTTCATGGAAATCTGAAATTATGGGAATAAAAGAAATATAAAAGCTTCAATAATTACTAACCTGATTGTCATGTACTTACTACACAATTCCTTATCCAGAACCCCAAACTTCAATATAATAAAAAAACTTCATGTGATTTTCTGCATCAATGTTTTCATAAAATCCTCACCAATGCTGTCCTTGAGGTCCTTAAGGACAGCTGAATCTAAAAGACCTGTCATGAACTGAATCTAAAGAAAATGTTATGAGAAATTCAATTTTAATAGGAGAACAAAAAAAAAATAAAAAAGAACAAAAGCCTTTTACACGCATTTCCCATATAAATTTACCTTTATTTTTCCATGAAATTCCTATGGATTGTGTCCTCTCTAATAGCAATAGCTCTTGCAAGAAATTGAAAAGGTCTTCCCTCTGGAAAATAGAAACAAGGACTCACTCTTACATGTGCTTATGGGAGCTATCCATTCTCTGCAAGTAAAGATTTCATTCCTGAAAGTTTCTTTTTAAACAAGTAGAAAATTAACTTTAAAGAAACAAAAAAAAAGTAGTTTAGGATTCAAATTTTATGTTTAGCAAATGATTGCAATATCCCTTAATATCCTTCTATAACTTTTGGATTTTCCACAGAGTGATTCCCATTCCCACTTCCTCATGCAATGTTCTATGGCAGCCAGGCTCAGCTTCAGCACAAACATGGCAACATGGCATTTTGAGTTAAAGAAAAAGGTTATTTAATGACTGAGTTGGAATCCCTTCACTGGATTTTAAGCCTGGCCAGTTTTTACTTTCAGTGCCATAGAGAGGATCTACTTCATTGAGTCATGAAGCTGAAAATAAACTAAACCTAACATTTAAATTATGATTTCGCGCAGCTGAGATGTTTCTTTCATACCTCATTGAGTAATTTGCAATGTAAAACTGCTGCCATAGATGATCCTCATTCAGTGATTTTTATATGGATCTTGCTATTTAGGGTGAAGAAGCAGAAAGAACCAAGAGCCTGCTCTAGAGGAGGCGTAAATCAGACTATTTCTGCTGAGGACCCAGTCTGGAGTGTCAGAAGCTTTTCTAGTCAAGTTCTGAAAGTGTAGTGTTTTCTTATGTGTCCAAATTGATTTAAAAACTTGCCTTACATCTAATTTTTAAACGTTCCCACCAAAAAAAACTTTGTAGCTGGAACTCTTCACTGTCATACTGTAGAAAATCCCTTATGCTGCATTAGTGGGGAGGAAATCTTTGCAAGCCCCCCTTTGGAGAGTTTCATGGAGTCTATAACTCTGGAGGGAGCAGGATTTGAGTCCCCTGTCTCATCAGAGGATGAACCCATGCCATGTGGAGAACACTACTGGGGACTTTGAGCTCCCATGTGAGCACCGTGCCAGGCAGAGACCTCCTTGCTTGTTGTCGTTGCAAGAAATCTCATTTTTTTTTATGTTCTCCATAGTGATGAAGCTCAGTGGGAGGCTTCAGGCTCAGTGTTGATGACTTTGGTGCCAACACACTTACACCCCGAGCCTGTTTCTTCAGCCTTCTGCTGCAGGCAGTCTCTGTGGAGGAGAGACATGGGTGGGAGAGCTGTGGCAGGAATGAGACCACAGGGAGACACAGATCCATGTACAGAGACGTATTGCAGAGCAATAGATCATGCTTTTATGGAACAGGTTTCTTTTCACAAACTGAAATGCTTATGTAAGTAATCATTGACTTTTAATCTGTATTAGTGGCATAAATGGATTGGACAGAGGCAAGCAAATTTACACACACTTAAATAAGAAGCTTCCTCAGGGACTTCCCTCTTCTTTGTTCTCCAGCATCAGGTACATTTTCTCTGCCTTTCTCTTGTAACTTTGTCTTTATTGATTTTATAATAAACCACATGTTTCAATGATCAGCAATTTTTCAGATACAATGATAATACTTTTGCTCTTATAGAATAATATTTTGCACTCCTAGCTTCTGCCATTCAAGTACCTCAAGCACTTTGCAAGCTTCACTTACTTAATGTGGATCAATTACAAGCAGCACCTCTTTAAATAACTCTGCTTTTCCTTCAAGGGAATTGCATTTGGCAAACCTGAATCATGGCTCAGTGTTAGCATAAACATACAAATAATCCAATGCAAACACAAATGACTTCCCTCATTTAAAAAAGGCAGCATGGCACGTGGCATTAACCACTAATCTGAGCTTCCTAAGGTTACTTTTCTTTTGGATTCCCCAGAAATGAAAGCGTGTTCTGATTTTCCTCTCATCATTTGTTGGGGTGGAGAAGTTGTCACTAGGAAGGCTGAAACTATTCCCACCTCCTCCCATCTCAGCTGTCATCAAATCCCTGGTAGATGAGGTGGTTGAAGCAGGATACCTCAGGCTCCTCTTCCCCACACTTGGGGTTTTGAGATTAGGGAAAACCTTCACTGTTCTGCACATTATAAAACTTTTAGCAAGAGGCTAATGAAATGCAAAGCTTTCTATAAGGCCAACACTAGCCTTCCTATCAAATCATCTGAAATATTTATTTGCCCTCTTGAATAATTGATAGGGGCATCAGCTCTCCCGGTCAATTGATTTATTAAGGGACTGTTTGGAATTAAACAGCTTAAAGATATTAGATTTAGCAGCGACCTTGCTTGTTAGCATATTCATTTACCTACGGGAGCTCCCATTAGATATTGTTAATACATGACGTTCCCAGTCACGGCCTGGATCTCCTCAAATTGCATTAACACTGGGCTGTTTAGCCACAGAATAACAGGTTTGATTGAGTGCTTGGGCTTGGTGTAATTAGATTTTCCTAGAAAAGGGGGGACTATTTTAATGCTGTGTACGTTAAACTAGATATGTCATCAGCATTACTGTAATTGGCAAACAGGAGCTTTGGAGCCCTGGCTGTGTGTGAATGTTTGTGTTTATAACTTGTCCTGCCATTGTCATAGATGCCATATAACAGCCCTGCTTATTTACGTGTGCATGACACTGATAGAAGGTAGCTGGCCTCTTTAATAAGCATCCTGTATGAAATTGGTGGAATTTTCTATACTGAATAACAGGATCAATTTATTGTTAGTTAAAACTGCCAATTATTTCTCGCACTGAAAAGGTCATAAAATTGGTTGATCAATGATGAAAACATAGCATGTGTTGGCGTGTTTTCATTCTATGGATTTGTTAAAAATACAGGAATGTAGAATCATAGAATGGTTTGGGTTGGGACCTTAAAGATCATCTCATTCCACCTCCTGCCATGGGCAAGGACACCTTTCACTGGAACAGGCTCCTCAGAGGCCCATCCAACCTGGTGTTGAACACTACCAGGGATGGGGCACCCACAGAAAGAGACAACCTCAAGTTCCCTCACAGACTCTACCAAAACTTACCAGAGAGCACATTTACACCATTCTACAGCACTTTCAGCAGGGCCCAATCCTGTTCATTTCAATTATTCCAGCACGAATTGGAGTAACAGAGCAGGGAATCTGGTACTTCATTTTTAATTACACACACCTTGATATAATTAAGGGTGCACACAAGTAATCAAATGCTCACTATCCATGTCTAATCACAAGATTCCTTGAGGATCAAACAACACCTTTGGATACATATGCATGAAATTGCCACTGGCTTTAAAAAGCTCTGTCTGCCAAAACTCTGTTACAAGTGCACCTATAATTCCATACTGGACACTGAATTAGCTGGAACACATGGGTGGAGCCCAGGGAAAAGCTAGGAAAAATAAAATAAAATAACAGAACATGGAGGAGTTTCATAAATCTGAAGAAAGCACTAGTGTTTGTTGTGACTTTAACAGGCAAAACCAGAGAAAGATGGCTGGGAGATGTACTCAGCTGGTCTGCAAATTTCAGTGAGTGCTCAGCGTGATCAATGGCAGCATTGTCTCCACCACCAGTTTGATTATAAAGATTTAGGATGGTTCATGAAAATACACTTGTCCACAGCCAATTCAGGAAGCAAACAATGGGCCTGTGTTCCAACAAGTTTGGAAGCTACTGATGCAATTACAGAGGGCAGGGAATGTATTTATTTATATGAGTAGGCACACGTACATATATATTAGTGGGACTTGTTCAGCAGAAAGGGGACTGGAGTTACCACTACAGGAGAGAAGTGCTGTGGAAGTAAAGAATGTGCTGCAGTCAGGGGCTGGATGTAAAGTGCTGTCAATATAGGAACTTCCATCGCTTAACAGAAGGAAGAGCAACGGGAAAAAGAAATAAAATATGGTTTAGCCTCCTTCTCCCCAAAAAGTACTGCAAAACATCTTGTAAGATGTACCCTGATATTAAAAAGTCAGAAATACCACGTTTTCCTTAAGTCTGTGTTCTCTTTAATGAACAGATTTGTTCTGCCAGTTCTACGAGTGAGGAATCCACTCTTCCCTTGTTTTGGCGCTTTTTTTTTTTCCCCCTTCCAATGGGACAGAAATACTGGAAATGTTGTGAGCTGGTTGGTTTTTTAAAAGCCAAATTATTTCATGTGCCAAAGTACCATACTTGGGAAAGAAGCAATTTCCAAGAAGGGTTGCGTGTGCTGCCAAAGCAGTAAACAAAAAGGAACAACAAAAATCATTTGTCCCTGAGCAGAGGCTAAGAGGGTTTTAAGCTAGAGGCAAGGACTTGAAGCAATAAACTGGCAGGTGACTGGCAGAGACAGCTGCCTGAATATTTGAAACTAGGCTGAGTTTTGTAAAATGTATTTATTTTAATTGAGCTCAAACATGCCCTCATTAGTAATGTGATCCTGCTGCTGAACGCCAGGTCAGGACAAGGGTGCTCAGAGCCAGGGCTCCAGAGCTGGAGTCCAGTCCCCCACAGGCAAACCAAGACTGGAGAAAGATGACTCTTGGTTACACAAACAAAATAACAAAACAACTCTGATTTTCCCTAAAGGATGGGCACAAAACCAGAATAGAATAACCCACCCTCAGAGTTTGACTTGGGCCCAGAGATGTCAATATGCCCATTTATTTTTGCAGGGCTCATGCAAATTGTTTTTCTTGTGACACTGCATTTCCTGGCTCCAGCTGACCCTGGAGCTTCTCAGCCCATGTATTCCTTTTACGAGGCAAGTTTCTTGGCTCGCAGGCACACGGGTCATCAGCGTGCAGCAAAAGTTCACCAGAGTTTGCCATGCAAATTTCCAAGTGGTAGCAAAAAGTAGCTTTTTAGTTTGAAGGCCTCAGGCAAATTTTTTGAGGGCAAAACGTGGATTTTTTTAGAGTAAGACTGTTGGGGGAAAAAAATTGAACAAACAAACAAAAGGCAAATAAAAGTAAATAAATTTCTCCTGTTTCAGTAGTGGAAATCCCAGGAGGACCAGTAAGGAAATCTAATCATAAATGCAAAGTGCAACTGGCAACCTGACTCCCCCCTCTCACTCACAGAGAAGCAAAATAAAATCACCACTATGATTAACAAATAAGTGAGCAGATTTTATTTGCAGTACCTGATAATCTATCCTTTTGTTTATTTGTTTGTTTTTTAAATCAACAAATCCTCTGTTAGTTCACATTAATTAATGGAAATAAAAGGTAAATGGGTTTCCAGAATCTGGAGTTCTCTGCAGAATAACCCTTAGAAAGAGGCACATGTTCCTGCACCATGGATCTTTACACAGTCCCTCTGCACCCAAAAAAAACACCTTCCCTCAGTGACTACCACAGTGCCCAAGTAGTCCCACACTAATAATCAAATAGTCCCTCACCAGCAATCAATTCTGTTCAGTGGTAAAGAAATCCTTGCTGTAAATAAAAGTAGAATAAGCTGAAACTAATGATTTATCCCATATTTTCTGTGAATTGCTATTCCACTAGGCATGACATTGAACCAGGAAAAATAAGACAGAGTAGATGTTGAATATAAACAGAGTAGAGTTTGCATTCCTGGACTGATGTTTTATTTAAAAAGGCAATTCTGGTTGCCATTCCTTTTTTTATATATATAAGGAAGAAAATGAATATTTTCTGAGTATTGCTTTTCTCTTTCATTCATCGAATGTGCAAGAAACTAGTCCCTAAAATAACTTGGAGTTTTTTGTTGGTGGTTTTTTTTTGTTTTTTTTTTTTTTTTTTTTAATGCCTGAGCAAAAAAAAAAACGTGTATTCAAGTAACAACAGCAGAATGCACTTCCCAGTCCTTAACCACTGCTTACTTATTTGGGTCCGTTTTATTAGCAGGCAGTCCTTTTCCAGAAAGCCATTTTCTTGGCAGGGAGTGTTTGTGGGGGCACAGGGCCTGTCCCCCCGTGGCTGTGCCCTTTGGGGCCGGACAGCCACTGGAGGCAGTGGGAGCTTGAGTGCCAGAGTTTGGTCTGACAATACTCAACTCTGGTAAGTGTGAATGAGTGTTAGATATAAAGCGGGAGGCTGGACACAAAGGACCCAACAGGGCATAAAAACAATACATATTGCACACTGTGACTCCTCTGATGGGCAAGGCAGGGGTGGAAGGGGAGAGAAAGAGAGAACTGCACTCTTTGCATTGGGGGATTTTCTTGGTTCTGGGCTTGTTTGCAATTGTTTGTGTGTCAGAGTAAAAATAATGGATTTGGGGAGAACAACCTGTTAAAAACCTTCCTTGTTTTAGAACAGTTTTCCCCCCCCTCCTTTCCCTAGTCACTATTTGTCACAGTCAACTACTGAAATCCTCTATTAATCGCTAAATCCTGATAATAGCGGAGGTGGGTTGGCTGACCTGTGAAATTAGGTCTGCATGTAAAAAGGAATTGAACTGTGTGAGCTTTGGCAATAACTCTGTCGGTATTTACACTAGCATTTGAACATCAAAGATCTCCCCTGTGCTCCTGTAGGTGCCTCTAATCCAAGTACCAATCAACCAGCTCAGCTTTTCCACCCAACCAGCCCAGCTTGGAGACCCTTGGAGATATACCCCAGCCAACCAAGAGGCAGGTGAGAAGCTTCTTGCTGGTTTTCAGCCCCTGGGTTTCCATGAGAGTGGGGCCCTGGGAAACATGCTAACAAAAGGGATGGGAAAAAAGTGTTCATCATTTTTATTTCACAGGATAAGCAGCCTACCCACCTCTGGAGCAAGCCTGTGCACAAACTGCAATTACCATCTTGAAAAGAGGTCTTTAAATACAACAGGCTCAGCAGACTACGGGAAAGTAGAAATTAAAAGGAAGAGTAGAAATTATTTCCTCTGGTTATTGCTAGCAATATTGCTATTGTTTTAAAGAAGCCTTCACCTCAGAGTCCTGCAGGGTTCTGTTTCTATGTCCCGCAGCTCTCCTGCTGTTTGTACGGGCACAGTTGCTGTCATTGAAGATGCAGAGCTCAAAGCACTGCTCTCACTTAAACAGAAGTCCCACAGTGACTTGGCCATAGGGATATTCATTCTACAGATGGGTAAAGAGAGGCCTCCAGCAAACATTCACCACCAGTCCCAGCTTCTCTTACTGCACAGAGACATAGGATGGATGGGACCTTAAAGGTTATCTCTTTCCAACACCCTCCTCTGGGCAGAGACATTCCACTATCCCAGATTGCTCAGAGCTCCATCCAACCTGACCTTGATCTCTTCCAGGGATGGGGCACTCACAGCTTCTCTGGGTAGCCTGTGCCAGTGCCTCAGCATTATTTTTTCCCAATGTCTAATCTAAACCTACTCTGTCAGTTTGAAGCTATTCCTCCTTGTCCTGTCACTACTTACCTTTATAAAATGTCTCTATACCTATAAACTCTCTTCAGGTACTTGAAGGCCACAATTAGGTCATCCCAAATATCCCACACTTCCTGCAGGAGATGGATCCTCTGAAGTTCTGCTAATTTGGATGCATTTGTTCTCACCTCCTTCAGTTCAGTCCCAAGGCATCTATTCTATGCCACTTGACAATGGGTTTAAACTTAGACAAAAGTATTTTCAAGAGGAGCAGAGAGCTGTATTCTCTCCCTATTAGCTCCAGACTCTAAGGGTGTGGGAGAGGATTGGGAGAAGGGGAGGAATCATTTTCCACCATTTGCTAATAAGGAAGGTGAACTGCACAACATCAAGTGCTCCTCCTGAGATCCATTCTCAGACACATTAGCTATTTAGCTCAAGAAACCCAAGGTGAAGGTTGATCTAACATTTACCTTTGGATATCCTAAAGAAAACTTTAAAAAAAAAACAAAGAACAAAAACCCCAACATGTTAGAAAGCAATCTAGGAAAAAGCTCCACAATGGCCATATAAAAAAGTTGTCACGATTTTCCTGATATTTTAAAAAGTCATCATCATCATATAAGGCTACAACAGAAATACCTTACTAATCCCTTACCTTTGAACTGCTTCTCCACCTCTTATTTTTCATGGGCCTTTACTAAATTTACCCAGGGAGAAAGAAGAGGTAGAGAAGAGATCACCTTTAAGGCCTTTCCTTTCTTTCCCTTTTTTTTTTGTTTGTTTTTTTTTTTTTCAAATGACAATAGAATTTTTTTTTTTCCTAAAGTTGTATTAGGGATTCACTTAAGCAGAAATGAACTGTAATATGCAAATAGTTCTAATTGGACTGCTAATAGAGCGTGTCTCTGTTGTTTTTTTGTAGGGAGTTTTATGCCTATGTAATCAGTGCAGACAGCCGTTAAGTAAATGAAGAGGCAACTAACAATGTCAGAAAAGAGACCGGGCGGTTCCAGCTGACACTACCCTAATCTTCCAGGACCCATTAAATGGCAGTTTCAACGCATTACCTACCATAACATCCTTGAATATCACTGATTTTATTTGCAGTATCAAACATTCCATTTCATGCCCCATTAACAGTAGGAGCCTGGGCTTTTTGACGCAGCTAAACATTTTACTAACTACCTGGACTAAGTAACCAATTAACTTTTGGAGACAATACGGCCAATTAAGCGCGAAAAGGTAAGGCTGTCATCCCCCACTAAAATTGAATTTCCTTTTCCTGATGGCACTTATTGTCGGTGTTCAATTGTTAATGGAGATTTGGTCCCTATTAAAAGGATGAAGCCGAAGGATAATGGGAAAGTTCAGAGGACTTGGTTCCTAAAGAGTAGGTCAGAAAATGTCCCAATTGGCCACTAATTCAGTCATCTTTTCTTCATGCCAGCTCTCTTACTGGAATAGGGTTGGCAGTGTAGTTCTAATCTGACCCACCATGGTAACACATTGTACAGTGTGGCAGCCTCCGAGTCACACACGCAGGGGTAGTTAGGGAACTAGCAAATAGCCAAAAGTATAAACAAATATCACAGTTGGATTTTTAGGGCTGAAATATCATTCTTCTCACATATTGAGCTGTTCAGCACAGTGCTGAGCCTTTGAGAGAGCTCTCGAACCCAGGGAGCAGGCACTGTCATGGTGCTCCTGTGAGCCTCCCTGGCTGCTGTCAGAAACTTCCAAGAGATGGACACTTGTGCAAGCCTAAAGTGTCCATCTTCATAACCTACATTGATTTTTTTCAGTCGTTGCCATCAGGCTGAAATCTTCTGCCTTGTCACCAATACATGAAGAAGCTGACACTTTAGATTCTCTCATAAATATGTTTTTCTTCCTCAGAGAAAGTAGTGATGTGCCCATATATACTGCATAAAGACAGAAATAGAAATGTTTAGGGTTGATACTTTCTAATTTTTGATATAAATAATTTTTATTCTTCATATCAGCTCTGAGTAAAAGTGTCATCCCCTACCACTGAAAAAATGTTTCCACCAAAAACTTGGCAGCAACAAGAGAAAGGGTAAGCTAAACATCTCCTCAAAGGCATGAACTTCATGAGGTCTTTCATTACATTACCTCAAAGCACTTCCCACAGTACATTTTGTTAGGATAAATTTTAATATGATTTAGGGTTTGTCCCCCCAGAAATGAGCTGAAGGAAGAAGCAAAAAATGTCAGTATTTAGAAACCAGAAATGGCACAAATGGCGAGGTGGTATTTTTTCAAGCACTTTATCAACATAAATGCATGGAGAACTTAAGCAATATGCAAAAAAAGTTTGACATGGATCTATCCTAAAGGTGCTTTTTGGTCTCCAGCCAGGCAAGTCTGTGTGCTTGGCTCTCTGTGTCAGGCAGAAGGTGTGTGCAGATAATCCCCCATCCCAAAGAAGGCAGCCTCTTTGATAAGGATATCCTTCCAGGGAACCTGGAGTCTGAGAGAGTGGCAAGCCAAGCATGGCTGAGGAACAACATTTAAGAATCACATTTCTGTCAAACTCTGTGGAGCCTCTCCATCTCTATATGCAGCAAAGGTGCCTGTTGAAAAGTACAGTAATCAAAATACAAGTAAAATGTAACCATTATAAGGACATTGGGAAGCATCATATTTTTGACACGGAATAAATTCCAGTGCTGGTTTTGTGGCTTTTCCAGACTTTGTGAACATTTCCATCACATAAGGCATAACCCACATTGAGATGCAGGCCTACTCTGCCATAACATATTTAAAGATTAGCCCAGCCACCACAGAGTCATCTTAGACTGTTATTAATCTAATCTCTTAAATGCATAGAATATCAAAACAAGGAAGCAAGCAAGCTGATTTCTTTCTTCTCTAATAGCAAAAATATGACTGGCTTTTCTCTGCAATGCTTTGCACCATTGAGCAAGTACTTGTGGGCAGAAACTCAGCCCCCATATTGCTGCTTTTGGTTTTGGGGATTTTACTGGTTCACCAACTACACCTTCCAATTAAATCTGGTGTCATTAGGCTGTTGTGAGACCCTGGCTCACATTGCACCATGGAGTCCTCATTACCTTTAGTGACTCAGTAGCCCAGTTTGAAATGTGTAGTAGCCAGGTTAACATATGAAACAAGGTTTAAAACAGTTATTGAAGTACTCCTGAGACCAGGAAAGTAATTAAGCTTTCAGAAAAGCAAGCTTCCATCTGCTTTTTGACCACAATTCATCTTCTACTCTTCTCCCAGTTAGCTGTCTATTGCATCAAATCTGCTAAAGAAATAACTGGAGTTTTTTCTTCCTTGCATGTTTTCATTGACTACCGAACCACAGAAAAATCAGTTTTTACTGGAGTAAAGGTTTAAATCTCTTAACTTTTCTTCCTCTTTCATCCTGACAGAGATCCCTTGTTGAATCAGATGCAGCAAACCTTACAATTTAGCCTGCAAGATCCTTGATTTTGTGTCACTCTTCAGATATAAACTAACCCAACCCATTTCTGTTTTTAGCTTTGGCTTGTGGGGTTTTTTGTAAGTAAATAGATTTTGGCATATTCTTCACTCCAAAAATATAAAGATTTGTTGCTTGGTTATAAAAATGGAAACACATTAATTTTAATTTGAAGAAGAATGTTTCATGAAGCTATTTAACTTAATATCAAGTTGTAATGAGAAAAGTTAAGGGAAGAAAATCCTTTTAAAATTAATTGTTTAAAAATATTTAAAACCCTCCCTCTCTACACCCTTGAAGATATATGGAGCTAAATTAATGGCACAGCATAGGGGAACTTTGCTCAATGGGAATTTTCCATTACTCTCAACAAAAAGCTCCTAATGCTCGTGGGTTCTGACAGAACGAACATAGTTACAAGAAACATATGTCCCTAATAATAAATTAAATCTTTGGTCAAAGCTCTAACTTGCTGTTGTGTAAGTGAGGACAGAACTTGTCTGGGCAGCAAGGCTGGAAGCAGCTATGGCAGTGACAGGGGCACCCAGCCCCTCTGCTCCTCCAGTTCCAAACACATTCAGGACTGTGCTGCAGTCCTCAGCTTCAACAGCCCTCTCCACCCCAGGAGCACCAAGAACCACCTCCTGAGCATGACCAGCTCCAACTCAGCCAGCACAAGATATAATTTCCATGTGGTATTGGAACACACACCTTCATGGAAAGCACCAAGCCCGCTCTTTCCTCTCTGAACAGCCTCATTGAAGATATCCCTACAGCTCAGGTTGTCCCCCTGCTTGCAGACCCAGGTCCCACAGACAAATTCTCCATCTATAAGAGATGATTTTCTAGAGAAAACACAAACTTATTGAGCTAATCCTCATCCAGCTCTAACTGTGCTCCTGCAGAAACTCTTCTGTCTTCTTTTGACTGCAGCAGTCTTTGCTTCTAGCTCCCTGGACAACAGAACTAGAAAAGCAAATGAGGGGGAGATAAATCCACCACTTCCTTCAGCCCTCAGTAGATCTCATCTGAGCTTCGCAAACCTGCAAATTCCCCCAGGCTGGTGCAGTTTATGTAATTAGTAAAATACACACATTTTTCACTTCTCCATTTTAAGGCTGCATCTTAGCAAGCGTGAAGCATGGGAAGATACAGATTTCACATAGAAACGTGTCCTTTTGTTCCAGACTTTTGGCAGGAGTGCAGGGCCTCTGGAGGGTCTGGTCCTCTGAGCCAGAAACTCAGACTCCTATGGACAGTGCTGCTATCTACATCAGTGCACTTTATAAATCATGAGTTTGTTTCAAAGCTTCATTTATAGAGAAACCAAGTCTATCCCTAAAAGATTGTGCTGGGGTGGGGTGAAGGGCACACTTTATTCATCCTGTGCTTCTCCACAGGTTCCCAAAACTGACCAGCACTTCACAAAACAGCTGTTTCTGTGAACTGAGCAAAGAAAATGTGCAAGGTTTGATATTACAGCCTCTATAGATTTGTCTTAAACACCTTGCTCTTGTATTTCGATGTTGGATAATGTGTACCCCAGGTGTGAAATTCTGTACCAGTTGCAAAAGTACCATGCAATGTGCCAAGAATCTTGTGAGGAGTTATTCTGGTTTACACTGCAGATGATCACTGTTCCTCCCATTCACCTGAGCTGAGATCCTGACCCTTAGCAGCACCAGCAGGTCTGTGTAGCCACATGAATCCTGCTTTGCAGGATCACAGCTTTTTCTTCTTTTTACCTGTATTCCCTCTTATTGGCTTCCCCTCCCTGCTTTCCTTGTGCTACAGTTAAACCAGACGTGGGCTTTATGCAGCAACACAACCCGAAATCCCACTAAGGGGATGTTTCCACTGGAAAATTCAAGGTACAAAATAGACCACCTTATGCGGGGCCAGAGGGTAACTTCTTGCCTGCCTGGTAATTATCAGAGGTGTAGAGTTGCATATATAATTATGGAGAGGTTGGATCAGGCTGAGGCTGTAAATTCTCTGCTGTCTGCTTGAGGAGTTGAGTGCTGAAGCTGCTTAGGTACAAGTTCTCTGCCAGGTTAAAGTTGTTCCTCCTTATGACCTTGATGCACAATGTTTGTCTCAGGTAGGGAACATATCTCAGGCTTTCAAAATTCTCAGCTGGAAAAATACGAGGGAAAATGGAGCTGGAGCTGGAAATTGGAGCTACTGTCTTAGTATCACAGAGAGGACATGTTTGCCTGCACTCAGTTTCAAGTCACTCATCGCTTCTGAATATCTGATTAATCCATATTTCCCCTACTATTTTTGATATATGTTAATTTGCTGAAAGGTCTTCTATCTAGTTTGCAGACTTACACAACATACAAAACTGGCAGAAACAAACATGTCATCCCACTTAGTTCTGAATTACTTTCCTTTTGCATCTTTTCTTAAAAACAAACATCTGGACTTTCACTGCAACCTGTTAGATAAGAGGTTGGCTTTAATTCGTTGTCAAAATAATATTTTTGATAGCCATAACCCAAATGGAGAGAGGAGAAAACAAAAAGAATTTACCATTTCTTAAAGTAATTTTATTCTACTAAAAATCATTACTAACTTCTGCAACACTTAATCAATTGAAGTTACTGTAGCTGTAGGGATGTGTGATGAAGAGGTCTCTAACCTGCAATTTGACGTGGAATTCAAGCTAAAAGATTCTCAAACATTTTCCAAGGAATGAAAAATAAAGACCCTGTTGAATTTAATCAGTCATCTACTTATTTTTATCCTGCCTGTTGTTTTCCCTTGGGGATTTGCTGGACATAACTCTTTGTCAGCTGATGTGCACAAAGTACCTGCCTGAGCTGAACTTGGGCTTTGGAAGAAAGATGAAGTAATGTATACAAACCACTTGTTTTGTTATTCAAACGACAGAAAAGTCAGTAACACCAAAAATCCCAACTCCAACTCACTCTAAAATGTTCCTTGGCTGATGAGAATGGCTCATGTAACAGTCATAAAGATGACTAGCTCTCTGTGAGACACTCCCTGCTCATTCATATTTATGATAGCAAATTGTGATATCCCAGCCTGATTAGTAAAGTTTGTGCTGCACTATTTTTCTCAGAAATTATTCCAGCAATTTTATCCAGCAAATGCATGGGAATTGTTTCACCCATGGCAGAGACATGACTGATTTAGATACAGAACTCACCCATATTTAGTGGAACCATAAGAAAAGACTTGGAGATGGAGCAGGGGGAGACATAAATGAGTGGAAATATAGGAAAACATAGGGTAGTCATGCAAGCTATATCTGGTCAGAAGAAGGTTCTAGTAAATATTCTTAGCAATTTAAAATGGACATAGCATGTTTTTGAACTACAAACAATCAGAGTGATTCATTAATCCAGATTTCTACAACTAAGGTGTTCATGGAATCACAGGCTATTAACACCGTACCCTGAAATTGTTATTTTTTTTGTTGTTGTTGTTGTTCTTGGTGATGTCTAAAAATCCCTAAATTTCCCTAAAATCAGCTGGTGCTCTAGTCATTCCATACAGCACATCTTGGAAGTCACAATGTTCCTTTGAGTCTGTCCCAGAGGATGAGGGGGAAAGGAGAGGATGAACAGTAAAAATCCCAGCACACGATTATATAAGGCATTCAGGCTTTCCTGGATTTTGCTATGAGCCACATGTGAAACAGGGACTTGGGGACAGAGCTGTTTTATCAAGACTAAGACTGCAACCTGCAGAAAAGATGTCACAGCTGTCCAGTCTGACTGAGGGGAGACCAATGCAATTATATCAAGGTATTCTGGGGAACCCTCAGTGTTATAAATAATTATAAAGGGTAAATAATAAAAAAATAAAACAGAACCCCCAGAAATGAGATGTTTTAAATGAAAGGTGGTGCACTGTGAACTTAACACACTGGCCCTTTAGCCTTTCTGTTAAAAAGGTAATCTGATTGCCATTGATTTTTTTCACCTCGGTTACTAAGAAGGTGATGGAATGGTGTCCAGGCAGATGTATTGAATCAGATACTAAACAGAGAGCAACATAAAGAACAATTATCAGCAGCCTTGCCTTCAGCTTGCTGATTATGACATTACTGAAAAGACAAGGTCTGGGTGACTTAAACCAAAAGGGGAAAAAAAAACTAACTAAAGAGGAGAGGGAAGAAACTGATACACGTTTACCATCTGTCTGGGTACAGACAGTTCTTTGCCTTTACCAAAAATATGTATTTCCCCTTTGCAGTTTGATAGGTGTCAGAGTGTGATCAAGCTAATTGGTTTGATCATGTTACAGAAAAAAAATAGAACAGAGGCAAAGGCCGACCTTTAGTTTGTGCGCTTTATCCTACCTAGAAAAGTCTGTGTGGAGAAATTTATGTTCATGGTTCTGTCTGCCTGAGTATTACTGGGCGTAATTATTGCCTGCATGATCATCAGGCACATTTTCCTAAGGGCCTGTAAATACAGAGGCTGTTACAAGGCTCAGAGTAACTCAATAGGCTATTAATAGATGTATATATAGCCACGTTTCAGTGATGTACAGAGGAATGGTTGGCCAAATTCTCCCAGAGCATAAAATGAGAAAACACCATGCACCCACACAGCTCTTGGTTTCGAAGCAGTTGGGCCAATTTACACAAGGTGACAATCAGGACCAGATAACAGGAAGACTGGTGCTGTAAACTCTAACCTTGTGGTATTAAATTTCAGTCTGTCCAAATGGCACAGGCTGTTCCACTTGCATTTCCAGCAGCAGTTTTACCTGACCCAGGCTGTGCAAAGAGTACAGCCAAGTAGCTCTGGTGCTTGGCTGCCTTTATGTACTAGCAAAAGTAATGACTCCTAGTATGTAGTATTATTATTTTATGACATCAGCATAGTATGACATTTTCTCAAGGGCAACCCATATCCCTTGCCCTCCTCCATATTGGCAACCATCACTAATTGACTGTGAAAATGGAGAATTCAATGGTTTAAGGTGATCTCTTCTATGAACTACAAAACAGTTTGTGGATGGAAATCAGCTGAAGCAAAACATTGGTTCAATTACACTGTCAGGGGATATAGCTCCTGTACAACAAAGAGGTAAACACTTAATCCACCAGTACGTATCACTGATATTATAGTTCTATTTCAGATGTGAGAATCATGTGAATCAATAAAAGCCAGCACTGACATGACCTAACTAAAATAAACCCTGATGAGCTTCTGTTGCTGTAAGGAATGAGTATTACATGTTTGGTCTGGATAACACCTCAGCACCCTTGCTGGGTTAGCAGCTCCGCTGTCCAGCTGAGGGTACCTTCCAAACTGTGTCACTCACTGAGAATAAGACAGACAATTTTATCCTTGAAGTTCAAAGGGAAAAAATGTGTTCTTCTTTCTTAGATGGAGCAAAACTTTTTCACCTCATCCCCTTCATTGGTTTATTCGGGGCATAAAGCATTGTCTAATGTGGATATGGAAGAGAAACTACTTGATTTTTCAGTGGCTATGGGCCTCTGAGTGTGCATTTTTTACTGTGCAATAATTAATTACATCCTCCAAAGACAGCTTAAAGGACAGGTAGATAAATGTAGGAATTCAAATGGACATACCTTAAATAGGATCTGGTGGTGCTGAGACTGATCTCACCAAACACTTATTATTTAAGAGTATTTGCTTTTGCCTGTAAGGGGAAGAGAGGGGGGATCAGATAGGGAGGAGGCCATTTAACAACTATTTACTATAGCTTAAGCACACTATGGACTGATTTTCTTCACAGCTGAATAGTATCTAGGAGAAAATTAGCTTGCACACTTTCACATCACTGAGGAAAAACTTTGGCATCTGTTAGTGATCCTATAATCAATATGAATATCACTTTCAGCAATAATGAATTGGTTAGTCATTTTTTCAGCCTAGGGAAAACAAATTAAACTTCTCAAATGCTTCTGCAGATAACCAAGAGCTCAGCATTTTAGCTTTTATGATCATCCAGCGCAGAATTAATTGGACATTGGTCTGAGGATGAGAGTAGAAAAAAATTAGTCAGGTATTATTTGAACTACTTTGTAGAGGAAATCACCAGATATACCCGTGAGTGTCAGCTTGTTTCCTACCTCCCACCTCAAACACCACCTCTTCCATAGAAAATCCACCTTTGATCTAACAACGTGAAGTCCAAGGCTGCAGCCAATGTCCTACCTGAACCTCTCAAAGGGCATAAAATGAGCAGCAGCTCCAACCAGGACAAAACAAAGAAAGAGCATCCTAACCTAGAAGAATAGCAGGAATTATTTTATTTGTTTTTTAGAGACTCCTTTGATATGTGAAATCTTTTATCTTTTCTCTGAGAATTTAAACACATTTTGATCTGAATAAGTATATGAAGAGCTGAGAGAGTAATCAGAAATACACCAAAGGAATTATTTTATCACATATGAAAAGAAAAACTACCTGATTACAGGGAACAACAGTCCAGGACCCACGCTTTATTTTGAAACAAAGGGGGACAAATAGAATAGAAATTGCTATTCTTAATGAGTTTCTCACAAGGGAAGAATTCCACTCTGCATATCCCTTTGAGTACCTGTGGAAAGGCAACAGGCCACAACAAAGTTTAAAAAAGACAAAGATGATGTCACACCTAAATTAGTCTGAAGACTCCAGAAAAGTACTGAAACTATCACATGTATAAGTTGCTAAAATCTCATATTGAACTTGAGCTCCTCCATATGTCACCTTAGTCACCATAGGGTGTGAGGCAAGGAAACAGCCACAGTTTTCTTGGTTGGCAAAAGCAAATGCAGAGATTTTGCCAAGTGATGACTGAACATTGTTCAGTGAAATGGACTGCTTGCTTGGATCATGAAAATATTCAGAATTGGACTACAAATCCAGGTCAGGTAATTCCCAGCAGTTCTGCAGTCACAGGATCTTTGCCCATAAATACTGAGGGATCCAGCCTCATAAGATATGGACTTTTAGCAAAGAACTATACAGTGAATAACTGGAAAAATCCTTGCTGTTTGCTGGTCCAAAATCCAGATATAAACTTGGAGCTGGATTTACAGCTGAGAACTGTTTAGAAATTAAGAAAACAAGACTTTTACAAAGCAGTTTTTCTTCGGGCATCGATTAAACATTTATCCTGATTTCTTTACTCCTAGCTTCTGGCTGTGACCAGAGGCATAATTACTGTAATTAAGACTGGTTATTGGATTCAACCCAAGATATAAGAGGATATACCATGTATAAATATATAGTTCTTCTTAATTGTCTTCTATTTAAGAATTTCAAGGTGATTTAAATTTAATTTCATAGCACTTTTGTGAAATGACTATTATAATTTTAGTTGGACAAATAAAGAAACTGAGGTAGAGACAAGATTTATGTATGGTCACAGCGGAGATATGAAATAAATCAGACCCTGGAAATGAGCTTCCTATCATATAGACTTGTCCTTGTTCTTTTTCCATTAGTATAGCTATTTTCTCAAACTTTTCAGCTCATCACCAACAGATTAAAGTGATTTGGGGAATCATCCAAGTCTCTGGACGTGATTTCCAAGTAAAAGCAGAGACAATAAGTATAACACAGCCAAACTTCTACCAACACTCAAAACTCAGCACTGGGCTTCAGTGGAAGGAGGATGCTTGGAAGGAGGTGACTTTGGAACAAATGTGGTCAAAAGACGTGAAAAATAAAGTACCAGAATGGAAGGGAGAACCTGAGCAGAGGTAAATGATTCCTCTCCTGAGATGTGTTTTGTTTTATCACAATGACCTTTCAGAGGAAAGATGAAGCCAGCCTCAGGTAAAAAGAAATAGCCACATTTCATCTACAGTTAGCCTTTGTGACCTCTGAACTCTGCTTTTCTATCTGAACCTATTTCCATGCACCATTTCTCCTCACCACAGATAAGAGACTTCCAACTGCCAGAAAGAAACTCAGAGCTTCCACACAAGGTTAGCAAGCGGGCATGACTACTCTTTAATTTGGGAAATTATCCCTGCCTTGATTTTTAATATATCTCCCCTCCTATATGTCACAGGAATCTGATAAATGATGCAGGAGTGTTGGGGACATGGGGCATCTCTGGATGTGGGCTGGCACAAGTGTGTGTTTGTGTGTGTGTTTGTACAGCATATCTCATTATCGTATCATCACTTTTCAGCTATCTCTAACATGGGAGTCAAGGGGTTTGGGAGCACACACAAAAAAAAGAGAGATTTCTAAGAGAGCAGGAGATTGGGCCAGGGTCATCCGAAAGGGTAATTATTGTTAAATGTCAGGTTAACTCTGAAGGCCTCAGCTCATCCAACTGAGAGCAGATTAGCCCAGATGGAGACATTTTCAACACGGTTCTGTCTGACCAATCAGCGACAGATGGGATTAACCAAATACCTTCTCTCATCTGCTTGCTCACAGAAAGGTCAGTTTCTGCTCATTGCTTCCCTTTTAAGATGTGCCTTTCTTTTCTTTTCTTTTCTTTTCTTTTTTTTTCTTTTTCTTTTTTTTTTTTTTTAATTTATGGTGGCTGTATGCAGAAAATCAAGGTCCTTTTATCAGTGAATTAAATATTCAACATCTAAAACCCTTTTTTTTTTTTTTGAGAATCAACTTCATTCACTTTTAAGACCTCTTTTATCTTTTCTTTCTTTCCTTATTTTTCCCCTGTAATGCTGCATACAGATAGATAAAATATATATGTAGCTATCAGACCCCCAGATTGTGCAAAATGATATTGCTCTGTGGACTTCACTGGTATATTGATTTCTATCCATTGAGAATTTGGACCAGTATTTCAGCATAATTTCATGACTGCTACAGGACACAGATTATTTTTACTTGTTCTCTCCTGGATTTTCTTTCCTTTCTAGAAAGAAATCTTTGGTAATTTTATTCTCAGCATACATCTATTTAAGAGCTACAGTTTATGTCTTCTATCTAAAGTGTGAAAAAAAACCCAACAACCCCACCAACAAGTTAAAACAAAACAAAACAAAGAAATCTCCCTCAATCCAACCCTGGAGTGCTTTAAAAACTAATCGTCTTTTATGTACAGCCTCTTTTCCCAGACAGCTTAAATAAGTGCAAACATAAAACTCAGGCATAAAATGAACAGAAACCGAAAAAAAAGAAAAAATGTTCAGAACATAATTCCCAATAATTTAACTTCAGATCCTCAGAAAGTTCTTTCACGCCTTAATTATTCTGATTAAGAGGGAGATACTTTCAGTCTCTTGTTAATTTTGTTTCTGGATTTCTGCTGTGGGTTGCAGACATAAATGGCAAGGGCCAAACTATCTGAAAGTTTTATTGGCTAGTGTTTTGCTTACACTGAAAGTCTGATGGTGCAAAAGGGGCCTTTCCAAAGAATTTACATCACCTTTATTTTTCCTTTCTATTTCTAGGACTCTGTAAAAAGGTGTCAGTGTGAAAGTGAAATGTTGGTCTTTGTAAAAATTGCCCTAGTGAGAGCTGGGTCCTGATCCCTGATGATCCTCTGGTGTGACTTTTTCAAGGGAAGTGATCCAAACCTGGATTAAAGGGAACATTCCCTCCTAGGGAGGAAATATTTTCCACCACTACAGAATTCACTGGAGAAACTACATGGAATTCTGGGCACCAAACAGATCTTAAAACAGGATGGAGAGTTGGAACTAGAGAATCTTTAAGGTTCCCTCCAACCCAAGCCTTTCCATGGTTCTAAGCCTTTCTATGACAAACAGAATATGTGTTAACATTCAAAGAGATGTTGGAAAAATCCTCACCTTGAAGATATTTATAATGAAATTGTAGAAGGACCTGCAAGACACTCAGAAACAACTGAATAAATGGACAGATCCAGAAAGTGGTTTATCAAGTTTTTTCCTTCTGTTGTTCTAAAGAGTATCCTTGTTCCTCTGGCCTGGAACTAGTTTTAGTTGAAATTAGAACCTTAAATATGAAAATAATGAAACAAGACTCCTGGTTCAGAACAGCTGGAAAAATGCAGGAAAGTCTCAGGCATTCTAACCATATACTCTTCAGAGATATTAAAAGCACAGGTAAGATGTCAGTAGTTGTTATGGGTTAAATCCTGTTTATGGACACAAACCTGTCTAGAGCTACCTTCCTCATAAGCTGTCTAGAATGTGAGTTCAGATACAGACACAAAAACCTACTGTGAACACGGGCCATGACAGACCTTCCTCCCCAGTATCTAGTGGAGCAGAAAGGAGCTGTTCAAGAGAAATGCAACATTAGTGGTTTATTTTTTTTCCCTCTAATGTGCATGAGTTTGCAATCACCCATTCTAGCTCCTAAAAGGACTATTATTTTAATATTAATTGGAAGGGCTGAAGTGAATAAACCAAAATTGCCAAGCAATTTAGAAATAGAACCAAGTTCTGATTTCCCTCATCTATTCTTTTTTTGGCCTGTGGATATCATGGGTTCTCTGCCTGCCTCAGCACAGTGGCTCCCTTTGCAGCATATAACCTTCACTCAAGCAGGTAATCTCATCAAAATAAATTACTACGCCAATTAAATAGCCCCGCCCATTGTCACCACAAATTAAATGGAGCTACTATTCAAGTTGAAACCATTTATTCATTTAAATTATGTGACCACTGTTGCCTTTGAGCCTTTGAGCTCTGCCATGAGTTTGTATCTAGATGCAATTGGGCTTCCTACTTCTTCCTTAAATACAAGGGGCTCTCACAGGCATCAATTATCTACGTATAATGCCAAGTTTTTACTTCTCAGGCACTTCCATGTATCAAACCCTAGTGTACTACAGTGACACAAAACTGTTTCTAAGGTTAAAAAAAATTTACTCCTGAACATTTTGTGGATATGAAAAGAAAAGCAAAGGGTGAGATGATTTGCCCAGTGGAAAATAGTAGGTCAATGACAGATTTCGGAGCAGAACCCAGGTGTCTGGAATTGTCGGCTACTTGCCTACCCACTGGACCACACTAATTCCCAAGAAGACCTCAGCCTTGTTGTTTTGAAGCTCACTTTCCTACACAGCTGCTCTTGCACTTCATACACTGTGCTTCTAGGAAATTAACATATTTAACAACATGTCACATACAAAAAATAAATGTCTTTGATAATAATTTGAATCAGGCGTACAAGGAGTCAAATTCTTTTTAGTATTCAGAGCAAAGCATCTTATCAGAGATCTACTTAAAATATGACACGGCTTCTTTATGTAAGTGTATTAACTCAATAAACCACTGTTCCAATAGCATGGTTTTTTTTTTCCAGAATTCTGCCAAGAAAATAAAAAAAGGAGAAAGATTTTAGTAAACTTGGGAAGAACCTATGTTAATCTGAATGTCAGACCCAAAACTGCAAAGAACAAATAAGTTTATTTATAAATCAAGTAGACTAACACTTGAACCTAAATTCTAATCTACACATGCTTTTTGCTTCGTGTGCACAAAAATTTGTATCTATCTAGATATAGACATATAGATATATCTCAAGTCAAGCAGAGAAGATTCAGTGAGGTTATGAAAACAAGATTCCATAGGAAACAGCTGAGCTCAATTCTGTTTCCCAAACCTCCCAAGTTGTAAAGTTGTTTAAGAAAATCGTATTAATTTACTGCAGAGCTAATTTAATAAATGAAAGTATTTGAGCAACTGACCTTCTTAGCATAAATATAAATCACAGTGTTTTCACATGGAGCAGGAACAGACTCCACCACAGATTATTTACAGAAGTGTAGGATGAACTTTGGGGTACAACATGGAACTGGACTCTGTCCCACCCTGTGCTGCACATCTTTTCTTGGCCAAGATTTTCTTCTAGTCCAACTCACATGAGTCTTGCCCAATGTTGCTTTGCTTGTTATATCCAGGGGGAAGAAAAGTGTCTTTTGTATAAACAACCTGGTTATAATACTGTTAATAATTTGAGATCTCAAAGTAAAAATTGATGACCATTACTGTAACTGAGGTAAAACCCACATAAAGAAAATGTGGGCAATACAGGCACTTAATGTGTCTCTGCTCAAGCTGGGGCAAAACTCAGGTGAATTTATTCACATTTTAATTCACCACTACCAGAGTGATGCTACAGTGTGAGTGCAGATCATGATTTTCCGCTAATTTTTATTGTTTTGAATAACTCTCCTGCTCAGCTGCAGGCCTTGATATTGGGAATCAAGGATATGCCTTGAAAAACTCTTTGGAAACCCAGGAGAAACATCTGCACAAGGTCAAGCTTGGTTCTTTCAATCCATAAATAAAAATATTTTTGGTCCCGGCTCTAATTGCCCTCTAACTACTATAGTGCATAAGAAAGATGAAGACAAAGTAGGAAGTAGTTATTAAATGGGTATTGCAATTTTTATCATTTTAAGCAAAGATTTAAATAATAAATTAAGATCTTGCTGTTCATGGAATTATATTAAAAAAGCAGACTGATGAATCAGAAGGAACCATCTCTTATTTAAAAAGGAAAGTGGTTTCTGTGTGACCACTTCATTCCTTGGAGTGACTAGAAGAGGTATATCTTAGCCATCTAAACCAAAAATCTCCCAGTACTAAATAGTTAATATTTATAGGTAACTTTGCAATCCTTACTATCAACAGACAAAAAGCTACAATAATCCGATTGCCATCACTTTAACCAAAGCCCGTGTCGTAAACCTTGTAATTTTCTGCTGTCATGCTCAGGCACTTTCAACACATTTAAATTAGAAAGGACTATGCTAATTTTGCTTCATAGCTGGGGTAATTGTTGTAAGACATAATTATCTTTTTTTTTTTTTTTTTAAGGATCATTTTATTCTCCAGAGTTGTTTAAATTCAGTCTCAGTTACTGCTCGTCCTTTCATCCCTACACTGCATTCTAGCTCCCACCTCCATTAAATTATTCTTTTCATCTTCGTTAGCTGGAGACAACTTAACCCTCCTTTCTGATGGACATTTCAGGCCCTGGCATAACTCTATTAAAAGCAGGAAAGTATGCTAAGGACAAATCTAGTTCTTTGTTTCCTCCTGACCTTCCTGAGGAGTCATCAGAAGGTTTGACATGTTAAGTCATCTTTGATGCCAATTTCAAGTTATAGCCCAGCATACAGCCTTCTTGATTATTGATGCATCAGCACTTTGCCCTTATATAAGCAATGAGTTTGAGTTGAATAATACTGAAATACAACCAAGCACAAAGAGAATATGTGGATTTTCCTCAGGTAGGGTGCTTCACATAGGGTATTTCCAAGGCTTTTAAGTCAGTAAGAGTTTTGACTGCACTAGCAAGCAAAGGGCACAGAATGTAGGTCCAGCAGTTAGTTGATCTGCTAACTGGTCAGGTCTGCTCTGTCAGCTGCTCCACCCACTGGCAGGTACAATATGTTGGAGCTGCCTTACAGACCCCCTGCCTTGTGCTGCAGCTGAGAATATCCCATGGTGTGTCCTTAGAGCAGGTAGATCGACTGCTCCCTTGTTATCAGTGCTTGTTCCAGGGCACCTGGAGCCAGAGCTAAAGGAAACTCCTGAATGAAAATACTAGTGATACTTGTTACTGATTAAATGCTGGGAAGTGAATGGAAGCATTGTTTGCAGTCCAGGTGGACTGACACTGGCATCACGACATCTTCTGATGCCAAATGGAAGACCTGAGCAGAAAAAGGAGAAACATTTAGGCTTGATGCCAGCAGACCTTGGCAACTCACATACTCTTCAGAGCATGTCAGCAAGTCAGTTTCTGGGCATGTTAAAAGGAGAGCCTTGGTAATTGAGAATCTGATGCCTCATCAGAGCTTCAAATGTCTCCTGTGGGGTTGCTCGGAGGAGTTTCCAGTAGACAGCTTTTTCTTTCCTTTGAGTGTTTTTTCTCTGCTAGAAGTTCAGTAGGACAGCTGAGGGGAAAGGGAAGAAATTTTAATGATACAGTTTTGGGTCTGTTATAGCAGTGCCTGTCACCACAGGACAGGACTCACTGAGAACACATTCTCTGTGCTGTAGTGTAGGTCCAAAGCAATGAGGCACTGAAGAGGCAGTGCTGTGTGACCTGACCACAGGGTAACTTCTTCTCCTTGTGTCTGCAGAACAAAAGATTGGTTCATATTATGGCAGAATAACTTCTTGCCCCACTCTTTAGCTGTTTATGATCTGAATTCCAGCTATAGGACTTTAACTGCCTCCACTGCTGTCCCCATGATAACCCCACTGCTTCTTTTTCTGGCCTTGCTGTCTGTCACCTTTTTGTATCTTTTTTTTTTTGTCAAAAAGAATAAATCTCCACAGGTAGGGTTTTGGTGATTTTTTTGTTGTTGTTTATGTCTCTATACTGTCTTTTTCATCATTGCATCTGAACAATTTCTAGTTAACAACAGCACTATCAGTTACCACATACCTCTTTGCTCTTCTGTCCTCCCCCAAGGAAGGATATTTGTGTGGTGGAATGACATTGCTGTTACAAGCACCCATTTTTTTCCATACAATTCTGATTGTATGGAATGAAATCATAACTAATCACCAACTCAATTGGTAATAGTCAAATCTGTTTCCATTATTCAAATATACTCATACTAATACGTAGGTAGTGAATATCTGTGACAGATATGACAGAAATAATGCCATTAAGGATAAATCCATTGCTTTCCCTAGAATGACTGGATCTTCACAGAAGCATCAAACTGGGATCTTAACTGTTCCTTTACCATGTACCAACAGCCTCAGGGGTGTGTCTGTGGCTGCAGTCAAGTGAAGCACATGGCCCTTGAATGCCTTCCCATGCTACGGAGCTACTGATGAAGAAGAAACCAGGGTCGTCACTCCCTGCAGGTTGATTTCTTGGCCATGTTCAGATGAAGCTGAAATTCTTGAATGGGGAGAATCACAAAAATCATCTGCCTAAATGACAAACTAAAATATCTCAGGATATTTGTCTATGCCAGCATTGGCAGAGGAAGAGAATGCTAATGAAGGAGAATGTTTCTAATTAGGAACCTCTAACAATGTCCTGGGATGAACGAGGAGTGAAAATTGTCTCCCTGGAAGCCCTGAATTCAGATGCTTTGTTTATCCATACACACATGTGGATACACACACACACACACACACACACACACACACACACACAGACACAGACACACAGACACACACACACACTTGATTTCCAAATGCCACAAGTCATTTACATCACTGTTAATGACTCTGATGAGTTACATGTGCCGTCACTGCTCCAGGCTCTGTGTTTCCATGTTCATGTGGCATTAGGGGTTAAGTTAATTCCTGCTGCAGTTGTCATGCTGGAAATGCCCAGGGTTAAGCAGAGATGACTGGGACCAGTGGAAGTGCTGAATCTTGTAATGCCGTACCAAGAGCAGATCTTGTAATTTGCTCACTCACAACCAATGCTTGGAATTGTTTCAGAGAGACAGACCCCGGATCAATGTCCAGCACTTACTCTTTTGCTCAGCAGGAAAATTTGAGGTTATTGTGGTCTCTGGTAAACTAAGACTTCTCATGAGAAACACAGAAAAACTTTACAACATCCAAAAAATATTCAAACAGATAATTTCTACAGTTGCCTGAGAACAGTCTCATAGCAACATTCCTCCTCCAGAAGATCCTCTTCTGTGCTCTGGGGAAAATAATAGATTTTGTTCCCCTTCATTCAACACTGAGATGCCCATCATAAGATAAGAAACATCAGTGAGACACAGAGGTGGTCAAGCTGTAAGTCATTGTAGAGGTGTGTAATGAGAGACAGGCACAATTTCTTCCTTCTCAACTCCTTGTTTCCTCTCTATGACCCCACCTTGATCCCTGGTGTTCTTTAATGTCAGGGCACCTGGGGAGGATCTGTTTATGGACATTCATCAAGCAGCAAATAAACCCTCATGTTATTTGTAAGCATGGCATTTTCAAGAGGTATCCTTAGTTGTTTAACAACATAGAGTGTTTTTGTAACTGCAGAAAAGGTCCTATGGGCCATTAAGCAATCATTTATTGGTTAAATATCTCCATTCTCAGTAATGAATTGCTATTTTGTGAGAACAAACATTTCCTTTCAGTTTAATTTTCAGATTTTGAGGTCGCAATGGTGTGTGCTCTGGAGAGGGAATAAAGTCTGGGACCATGACGTTAATACACTCCCCACTTTTATTTCCTTCTCCAGCTGTGACTAGACCTCCAGTACATTAATTTCCCTGTTTTTCTTAAGCCTCCAGCCTCACAAGGAGAGATATGTATGTCTTTGCTACACCTCTTGTCTGCCTAACTCACTTATCACTGAATATTTGCCTGCAGTGAGATGAACATTGAATTCCTTTAATTGGGTGTTAGTAAGTTCTGCCCTTACAGATTTCTGACCATAGGAGAGCAAGCAGGTTGGTTTGCTATATTTTTTTAGCCTTTTATTGTTTGGTTTGGTTCTTTTTTAATTGAAGAATTGCAGTCCTAGATTAAGAATCTTGGAAAATTTATTTTTCTTCTGCTACAGGGACTCGTACAGATTTTGCAAAAGTGTCTTAAGAATAAATCATGTTTTCCAATGCAGGTTTTTGATTTTTTTCACTTTTCTGAAGTCTGTGCTTTTGAGGATAAGGAACTGGTTTCTGTAACCCCTGTAATCCTTCTTTACTCTTAGAAAACTTTGAATCCAGCCAGTATTAGTGACTGATTTTTTAACCCCATTGAACTTCATGCCCTACAGTTTTCCAGAGCACCTCAGCCTGTTCCGTTGACTTGAGACAATTATTTTTAGCCTCATGTTGCAAGTGGGAAATCTGAAATCTGAAGATCTGAAGTGCTGGAGGCTGACTGGCTGAGCAGGGAACATGACTGAGCAGAAGCCAGATTCATGGACCAGTGTCTGACCCAACACAGCAAGGATGAGCCCAAAGACTCAATCTGAGACCTGGTTAAGGACAAAGTTCACAGCTTTCCCTTAACCCCCTGAAGTTATGAACATTTTAAAAATATTTTTATATTGATATCTATTTTGGAATTACTGGGATCACCATAAAGATTAAGGAAAATGTGGTCAAATAAGCAAAGCAGTAGCTTTGATTCGATCCTTGGCTCTACCAGAGTTTCTAGAATGGCCTCTAGCAAGTCTTTTTGTCTTTTTTCTCCCTCAGACTGTTAATTTGCAGTCTCTATTCTTGCCTGAAGGCACAGTGGGGCAGTGACAGTCTCTGAAAATGTTAGTCCAGTTCATAGCATGATGGCTTACTGCACAGAGCAAAAACTATGAGGCACAACCATAATATTATTTTTACTCTACTATTCATTACATTCACTGTGAGTACCCTTGCAGCAGCCCTTCCTTAATTTTATTTTTTTTCAAGAGAAAAATGAGAAAACAAATCCTAGACTATTCACAGGCTTTTTAGGCATGTATATGTAATTTTATGGGCTGGAAGGAACACTTAAAGCAGGTGTATGTTACATGGAGGTGAATATGACCCCACTTGTCCCTGCTATTAAAGTCCATCTTATCTCAAGGTGGGGGAGGTGGGGGGGCAGGAGGGGGAAATGAGTCCAATTTGATACAATTCCTGCTAGAATTAGGGCCAGGTTATATACCTCCAGTATCCAATTAAAGCAGCTGTAGTAACAATATGAACTTTAACCCTTGCCACATTAATATTTGCAAAAAAGCAGATTAAAACCATTTTGGAAATGGTACCAATATCATTCCCACCTCTTCCCAGCATGTGATTCTGGAGCTTGGTCTCAAACATAATGACTGGGAGCAGGACAGATCCCTGCCAGAGCTTGGGTGCAAGCACATCTGGGATGGGAATCACTGAGGCAATCAGCACAAATGAAATATCTCCTAGTTTTCAGCTGTCAGCAGCCCTCCAGCATGCTGGAAAAGGGGATAACAAAAATCGGACTTGCACCCAGATGAGCTCTTAATAAGCAAGTGCAAATCCAGAGTAAATAGACTGATGGAGCTGTGTAGAGGTGGCATTACCTTAACTCATTGGCTGTTTACTCAGAAGTCCTTTTGCTGTGGAAACGAGCATTGGGAAGGCCACCTATTGATTTGCTTTCTTCCCTCTGGACATTTACAGTCTATCAAGCATGGAGAGCAAAACAGAGGGAATGAATCCTCACTGTGGCACAGCAGAAGTTGCTGAGAAGAGAAAAACTCTTCTTTCTGCCATGCTCAGCGAGGGAGTTTTCCCTGCATTAGGGCAGCACATCTGAATAACTCCTCCCTATTAAGTCATCGGAAGGGGCAAGAGCCTGTTCCAGCCTCCCTGCTTGGATTTAACCTCAACGGGTTAACTTCATAAAACTGCAGCTCTTTATTCCAGCCTGTGATTTCCCATCATACTTTAGGACCAGCGAACCGTCCCTTCATTGATGGCACCTTTTGGCTTCACAATAGAAGCCAATTTGTTAGAATTCTTCACAGGTCAGGGGCTGCGTGAAGATGTGGAGGGCGCAGCAGTGGCCGCTGGAAAATGAAGTTGTATTCGCTTGGCAAATTATACGTCTGCTGCACTTTATGGGCCTTGATTTCCTTTCCCCTCTCTCTCTCTCTCTCTCTCCCTCTCCCTCTCCCTCTCCACCCCCTCCCTCCAGCCCCTCCCTCATCCTCTCTTTCTTTTTTTTTTTAAATTGGAGAAGCGTGTATGTGAGCTATCGTCACATATCCCGTTAATGTAGGTTAATAGATTGATTCCAGTGACACGGATCATAATGAACAGTAAATTGTTTTATCTCTTAAGTCTTATTTGGTCAGCCAGGAAAACATATGAGGTAATATGGCTTGGACTAAATGGACCGTATAATAGATCTCCCTCTAAAGAATAAGGACAGGGGTGACAGCGCCTCTTATGATTAATGAAAATAATAATGGTCCTGAAATTGAAATTTTTCTAATTTTTTTTCCTTCTTCTCTCTGGGCTGCCACCAAAAACTTCAGCCAGCAGATGATTTGTGCACAATAACCACCTCTGACTTCTCCCTCAACTCCTACTACAAGTTAAGGGAGTGCTGGGGAGGGAGAGTTGAAGAGGGATGGATGGTTGCCTACACTTCCAAGAGCTTGGCTCAGCAGTAGAGTATTGTATAAACTGTTTGCTTTTAACCCTGGGTTTGAAGCAGATGCTTTCAGGTGCTTGCAACTTGCCCAGATACAGAATTTCCAATTGTGTCCAAAGGAGTTCCATTATTTAAGTGCTTTGGAAATATCACAATAAAGCCTTAAACCTTCAGACACATCTGCTTGTTTATTTATGCAGGAACCCCTGCATTTATTGGCTGTGCTGTGTGCAGCATTTGGAATGATTTGTCATTATTAATGAATATTTACATTTGCTCAGTGTCAGTGCTTCTTGCTGTAATACATGTATAAGAAGGTTAATTCTGCAGCTGAAAAAAATAGGTTGGGGGCAGAATCAGACCTTTTACAGAGCAGTTAAGTCTTTCTTTTTTTTTTCTAAGGGTTTCACCAAAGTGCTTCCATTTGGCTCAAAAGAGCTTTCAAAAAAGACTTAAGGACATTTATCTTGAACAGCATCCGATGACCTGGCAGACAACATGAGATCTTTATCAAATAGAAAATCTTTAATGACTGTTAATAAGGGTGGGGAGGGGAGAACAAATTCAAATGTGGTCAATAGGGGACATGTGTGAGTATCAAACACTGTAACCCAGCATGACCAGAGGACCCATCCATGGCACTGGGGAGCTTTTGTGCATAGGTGTGTGGGTGATTCCCTGGTGTCCTCCAGTAAAGACATAGGGGAGCTGAAATACCACACTGAATATAAAATAATCTTCAACAATTTCTTCAAGAGATTCATATAAAGTAAAACAAAAGCAAGGATCTTGAGAACTATCCCATGAAGCACCATCCTGTATGAACATGGCAATGTGAATCAGTGTATCTAAGACTAAACCAGGATTTTGCACCCCCTCACTACTTTTTATGTGGCTTGTATTTTTTTTAATTCCCTTTTTTTCCCTACATTTAATTTCTTTTAAGACTGTAACAAACAACAGTAAGTGCCTTGTCCTTTTATTCCTCTTTTATCTTTGTGCTTTACAGCTTCTGTGTTGTATCTGTTTTCATTCTTATAGGATCAATAAAAGGTTTGTCACTTTGCAAAGTTTTGGAAACCAGAAATTGCACTTGAGGAGTGGGATAATAGTGGGCTGTTTCCTGATGCTTCTGCAAAGGTGCATCCCTTTTTTTTTTTTTTAATTTTATTTTTTTTCCATCTTCCAATATCTAATCTCAATATCTGAAGTCATGCTTTTGGGTTTTACACTGGCTGTCAGCAGGCAATCAGTTCAGGCATTCAGCTTCTTTGGATTAACATCAAGCTCTGCAGTTTGGGTATATTAGCAGCAGGGTCAATCACAACAGCAGGAAGCAGCCTGAGCAATAAAAAGGGAAAAAAAAAAAAAAAAGGAAAAAAAGAAGACTAAAAAGAACCCTCTGAACTTCAAGAGTCTGGAAAACCCAAACTGAAACTAAACTTCATAAATATCCCTAATCTCTGGTTTAGAAGCCAGGATTGTTTATGATTCATGGCATTTGATGACATTTAGCAGCATGCAACCCATTACAGCCCTTAAGTCATTACACAACACGGCAGAAAATGTCATCAGGTGCCACAACAACAAGGCAGGTTATTGGAGGGGCAGGGTTCAGTTCAGATTAGTTCAGACTTCTGACGGATGCTAGCCTAGTTCCACACTGAACCCAAATTCTGCTTGTCAGGCTTATCTCTCTAACAGATCATCCTTGCTTCTCTTTATGTTGTACAACTTCCTCCCCCACAGCTCAAAATCCAAATCCCCAGCTTCTGGTGCAGCACTGGCAAAAGTAATGATCATTCTTATGCAGGGATTGCATTAATTATTTTTGTAAGGAGATCTGGGGTCAGTCTGGATCCTCTCTGAATATGAAGAGGGTTACTTATATCTGGCATTATGTCTTAGTGGTCTGCACCTCAAGACATTTCTGCTGGTCTGAGAAGATTACAACTTCTAGTGATGAAATCAAAGTGTTAGGCATTGTTTAAGAAACCCACAGGATTAGTGAACTGCAGCAATGTGTGTGAATTATGTGCTTCACAGCCATGTTTCGGGGCCCTACAATTAACCTTAATGAAGTTACCAGCATCTGGAAACAAATGGGGCATTAAAAATCTGTGAAATATTTAGCTGGAGATCTTCCCATAAGTGAGTGGAGATTGACACACAACGACCTAACCCCCTGCACCAGGAGAGAATTTCCCCCAAGATAAGTAGAGTTTACAGATCCCTAGCAATAAACAGCAATAGGTACAAAAGGAAAGATTTTTTTTATGGATTTGTGCTGGCTTAAAGAGCTGGATTCAGAAAAAGTCAGCTGTGTTTCTCAAACTTGAGCTTGACTGCCAAGACTCAGTCACTAACAAGAGTAAAGATCCCACATCTCCTTATGTACCTTCAATGCCTAAACCCTACCAACCTGTGCAGAAATTTCAGAAAAGAGCTGTGGGGCATTCTGAGGACTCTGCTGTCCAAATGTTGCTGATGTCTTAATTTCCAGTGCGAAAAACCTGTGAAGCATCCACAGAAAAGCAGGAGAGTGAGTATTAGGGGAAAATGGATGGTTACCAAAGGGAATCTTTGCAGCTTGAGAAAACTCTGGCTGTTAGATGCCATTTTGTGCTTCCACTTGATGTATCTGAACCAATTTAGACCCCTTGTAACCAATTGCAGCCTGGCTATCTTTCAGAAGCTTTAAAGTCGCATAAAGTTACGTAAAGAAACACAAAAAGGCAGCATTTTAATCTGCTGATATTGTGTCTTTTCTGGTCAAAAACAACAGCAATCCTATACAATTCACTTATTTATTTTGGGGAAGTCTTGGGGTGCAGATATTGGAAGTGATGATAATAATAGTAATAATAATAATAATATTATTATTATTATTATTATTAATAATAATAATAATAATAATACACATGCATCCCATGCACCTGAATACCCTTTCAATTTAAGAGTGAGGTGTGCTGTACATGCACACATTTGCATGAACACAGTGTTGTGTTATTTTGTCTCTTATGGAAGAAAAAGATATTAAAAAATCCAATGACTGATTTTGCTTCTTGAACCAAGTCAAATATTTTCTTGTCAGTATGCTCATAACTTCAGACTGCAGAGGTCATGGCCTTGACTTTCTCCTTCAGATGGTTTGTGAGTGGAATGTCCTTGAGATTAAGGTTCCCTTTGTTTTCCTTGGGAGGGGCTTTGCTTACACTGGCAAGCAGCTGAGACTTGCCAAGGTCCTCCAGACTCTGTTTATTAGATTTTTATCTTCTTATCAGAGTCTTCCTCCTTAAATCATGTCAGCATTTTACCACTCTTCAGGGATTCCTGGTGTTTTATTGTCTCTGAACTGCTTGGGGGGTGGGGGTAAAGGAAGATATCCTAGCAAAAATAACATTTATATAATGGCAGAGATGGGAAAAGTTCAACTGTCTCCTTAAGATTCTCATCCCCACCGAAGTGACCAATAACTGGCCATCTACTCTGGATTTAATTAAATCTATATTTAAACAAACTCCCATTGATTTTGTTGAGAGTTTTGTGCCTGGGGAAGGACTTTGTAATTTGGTCTGGCATTCCTGCCCAGCTCTGACATGAGAAAAAGGCAACTTTGTTAATGTCATTATATTGTTTTCCTTGGCAAAGCAGAATTTCTTTTTGTTATTATTTTCACATTAAAAGGTACATTGCGACTTAATAAGATAATACTAAAAGATATCCACTCTGCTGGTTTCAATTCCTACTAAAATCAGCCAAATCTATTATTTAAAGGGATACCCAAAAGTCTATATATAATTAGAGTTTAATGTGTGTACACAAATATATACTCTAAAAGATGCACATCTCTATTTTATCTTAAATTAAAAATCTCAAAGAACTCTGTAAATCATAATGTCTAGCTCCTCCCAAATCTGCTCTGGAGTAAACCAATTATGAAAAATTCCTTCCCTCAAAGTGTGAGCCAGGGAGTCAATAAATCCTTATCATACACAAAGCAAGTGTGGGGCATCTCTAGCTTGAGTGCTTTATACTGTACCGAGGAGTGTAAATGATTCATGATAAAGACACAGGCAGATCACAATTTGTGCCACATGTGCCTACAGATGAGCAGAAGTGGAATCTCAAATGGTCTGAAAGCACACGAGCCTCTGGTGTGAAGATGAAGCCTCACTTTGGGTTCTAAGATGCTGATGAACAAGTTAATCCTTCTGAGAAGACGACCTGGAATTGAAAAACCAAAGAGAAAATTCAGCCAGTGCTTCAAAATATATGAACAGGTCCTGACGCCGTGTAAAACACTTATCATTGTTAAAGGTATCTGCCTGTTGGCATCCGTTAAAGATGTGCTCAATCTGGTCCTACAGCAGCAGCCATATTACACCCAGAGACAGACAGACCAAATTTGTACTAGTCCTTGAGATATATTCATCATGGGATTGCTGTCACCCTTTGTCAGGGGAATGAATCAGTGGTACTGCTCATACTTTTCTGCTTTAGGTAACTACTCTTTTGATAATGAATCTTTAATGATAATTGCTCTTCTAAGGAGAGCGTTTTCCACCCTTGTTAAAGCAATACTTTCTTGTGGAAATGTGCTTAAAATGAACGATTCAAGATTGGTGTAGTTTTCCAGTTGGTAAAGATCTCCATGAAGGACAGAGATCTGAAAATTTTGGCAAAGTGTCTAAGGCATAGAAGATAAAATTTAATTGTGAAGAAAGATGTATGAGGTGTTATTTCTGATGCTTTCTGTAACATGTGACAGTAATATCTTTAATCCTAAGGCTAAACCTTACCTCAGCTAACATACTATGCATTGTAAAATGAGTGAGGAAATATAATTTTTAACCTTATTCTTTTATCCTGACATTGTAAAACTTCAAAATATTTCCTGTTTAGGGACAACCACAAACTATTCTATGTTTTGGTAGCAGATGTCTTTACAAACTCAACACAGTTATGGCAACCCCACATGCAATTGCTTGACTTTTTCAAACGGAATTTAGCATTTCTCCAGCATTATGTCTTAGGAAAGTTTTTATGCCAGCAAAACACAGTGAAGCTATGGTTAAAACAAACCAAATTTTGCAAAGTGGTTTAGTCACTATAAATCCTAGACATGCAAGTCCACATGTTCATCTAGCCTTTCAGGAACACACTCATCCTTCCTGGGCTGTCTGGAGGAGTGATAAATGCCTGCCAGAGCTACATGAAGAAGGAACTAATTTTTTTAAGGAAATAAATATAAATTGCAAACCAGAAAACATCAGCAGAGTGGCATTTTGTTATTCCTGGAACAGAAAGGGTGGAAAGTCTGTGGCTGTGCAAGACTATAGGACTAATGCTGCTTGTAACTACCTGATTGCAATGTCTCCAGCTTTTTTCTTCTGCTAAAATGAGCTACATGGAAAAAAACAAACTGGGTATGTGTGCCAGGGCCAGCCCTCAGCTCCAGATTTGATCCAGAATCAGCAGGAATGGGAAAGGAAATGAAGGAGTGTAACGGTGCATGTGGGCAGAACTCTGTGCAAGTGTGAACATGAAAGGCTGCATCACAAATTCAGAAACATGGAGCTACTAAACTAATCTGGCAACTGAAAAGCATGTTGGGGTTGTTTTGGCATTCATTTACTACAGAGAACTGGAATGATACAGAGGAACTTGTGTCCAGTGAGTTCCCTCCCTTGCATTTGCTTCAGGAGAAGGTGCCCTCTGCATAAGCCTGTGGAAATGTAAATATTTCAGTAGCAAGTAGTTCCATGGCAGTTAGAGCCATGTGCAGGAACTATTGCAGCATGTGCCTGAGATGTGACTCTTTCAGTGGAAGTCTATTTACAGGATGGAGTATGTGATTTTAATTGCAAGTATGTTCCTTCTTCCTTTTAAATTCCTCATGTTTTCACGTATACCATTAAAAGATTGTCGTACGAGCTCTCATTGCATTCTTTGGCATGTCTTCCAGAATGAGAGGAGAAAAGAATCCCTGTCAGTGCCAACAAAATCACATACCAAATATGAGAAACAGATAAGACAGCGGATTCAGCATGAAGCAGAGTGGGAGAAGTCAGATAAGAGGAGGTCCAAACTCTTGGGCTTTCCACACTCCACTCATTCTTTTACAGGACTGACTTTGTTCCCCCGTTCTCCCTGGGATCATCTTCCTAATCCGAACTCACCTCCAAAAACTGGGAATTTGGCTCCATTATCTGGGAAAGCTCAGGAAAGGACAGAGAAAAGAATGAGAGATTCAGGAAGGGTCTTATTGGCTTCACCACATGCATTTGAAAAGGAAAATATTTCTAGGGACAATGGGCACTAAGTTCTGCATTTGGAAGTTGCAGAGGGAACAAGTTTTGCAGAGGGAATAGTGAAGGTTTTAAGGTATTAAGCTTAATAAGCTCAATAATTCAGGCTTTTGGATTTATTTGCACCATATAAGCAAACTTGAAATGATTTTGGTATTAAAAAAATTGACTGTATTTTTAATGAGCTCACTGTATATTTCAGTGGGAAACATTCACAGTCTCCTTTTTACTGCTTCAGGCTGGTGGTATTTTCCTGTTCCAGGCTAGATCTATCTTTAAAAGGAGACTCTGATGCTGGAACAAATAGAAAAAAAAAAAAAAAAGATTTAAAAAACAAAGAATTACATAACTACAGTTTGGGTTTTGTGAGTAATTTATGGTATCACTCTTTTTTGTTTTTTTGGTTTTTTAGGTTTTTTTTTTGCAATTCTTTATAAATTTTAATGCATTTTGCTTCTTAATCAGAATTGTTTCTGTTCTTGATTAATGTTTTAAAAATATTCTATTTCATTTTTGTAGGGTGAATTAAGTCAGAAACCTCAAGAAAAAAAGGGCATGATATATGCTTCGTAATACATTAGAACCCCTCAAACAACCCTGACATTATAATTTCTTTGTGTCAGTGTCTATCCACATTTTTCTGAACTTCTATCATCATATTATCTTATTGGGAATAAGGAACATCAAAACTTCATCTAAACCATAATGTCCTGGTATGGGATCAGATCCAAACTCCTCTAAAAGTTTAGAGGATTTTGGTGTTGGGAGCTACAAAGATCAATTGTTGAGTACAGCCACAAAGTTTCAATTTATGTTCAAAACCACACAAATTTTCTGTTCAGGCAGGAGTGAAAAAGATAATCTCACAGATTGTTCTACTGAAATTACAAAAAAATTCCGTTTTAAAAAATCAGCATGAGTTGACCCTGTGTGATGTGTAGAAGTATTATTTGAGGGTTGGAGTCCATTCCGTAATGAGTATGATCCTGTGGTTTTGACCAATTTGAATTGTACTTTCTTGTTTTATTGCCACTGTACCTTTCCTGATAAAAGCATTCAAATTTTCAGACCTAACCAGGAGGTAAGGGACAGATCAACCTAGCCAGCATCATCACAGCCTGCCCTTGGCAAAACTAAACTTCTCAAACTGGTAGGATAAATCTGAAGAATTTTCACATTTCTTTTTTCCCACATTTCTTTTTTTCTTTTGTGCTTTGAGATGATACAGGAAGAGTCTAGAGGTTCCCAGCCTGAAATACCTCATAAGAAGTTTTATAAAGGAAAATATTCATAAATATGAATAACTCCCTATACTCATATTTTCTGTAATTGCTTTTATTTGTATTATTTAGGATGCTGAGTGTCATGGCATTGTCATGGCAATTGTACTCTGGAAGTCACACATTGTTCATGTCCTCCATGCACACCAGTAATGACAAGAGATGTCTTCTTCAGAGGTGGTGAAGAGTGAGGAGCTTCCCCTGGATTTGAAGCAGACCTTCATATTCTCCCTGTAATGCATCTCTGCTTTAAATGCCTCTTGCTTCCAAAATCATGTGAGCTGAAAGTTCAGAAAGTGACATTCTCTGAGTGGTAGTAAATTGTTAGTGTGTTTGCTTAAACCTACTTGCTGGGATTAGCTCTGCCCCACTTTGTACCTTCTGGATTGAGGGTTAGACAAGGGTCAAGTAGGTGATTTCAACACTCTGATACAGGCTTACCCCCTCCAGTAAAAGGGAAGCTTTTCAACCAATCCAGCTTAATTCTTCCATCTCAAACTCTGCTTTGTTTTGCTTGTGTGTGCAAGGAGGTTTGAGGGCATGAGTACACAATTTTAAACCCCAATTCTCAATTCCATAACATCCATCATTATCTGTCTATGTGGGGCTATTATTGCCTTCCTCAGAAAGCCCACTGTTCAAATACACCCAATTCTCCAGGAAAAGCCACGCTCAACCCGACTGTGCCATTGCCTGACTTTCTCACTCATGTGCACATTTATGATTACAGGAAAGGAAAACACTCCTACCTTAGGCTGGGATAATCTAAATGGCCTCCAAAAGTGAGAACATAAAACCCACAGAGACATCACAGGAAATAGACATGCAACATCTAAACTAATCTAACCTTGTCTAATTTTTTTAAGTCCAAACCTCACCCTCACCAAAACTTTAATTTGGTGCCAGTGAAGAATGTTGGCTGTGAGAAGTTGGAAGCCTTAAGGGACAGATAAACAGAGAGGTAGGCACAGACAAACAGTAACCTTTCCTTCTCAGTCATTTAAAAATCAGACATAAATCTCACTATTAAGAAACTGCAAAATGAGGAGGTTATAAAGAATTCATCATTACCGCCTTACATTTTATTAGATCATTTCTTTGGCCTGAAATTAGCAAAGGATCAATGTGGGCCTTTTATAATATAAAAAATTAGGTTTATTCAAGTGACAGAGTTAAACTTGCAGTGCCAAGGTATATTTTCATTCTGCAGTTCTTCTTTAGGTATGCTGAGGAAAGTGACTGTAAAGTCATCATTCATGCAGTCTACACAAAGCAAATTCTGCATGGATTTGTTTAGGTTCACATCAGGCACCATGGAATTTAAGGCCATTCTTTGAACCCCAATGCCAGCTCCTCACCCCAATTCCTCAGCTGTTTCTCTCAGGGTTTTATTTATGTGCTGTTTCCTTTCAAACAGATTAAAATTTCCAGTTGGTGGGGGAAATATTTACCTTAAATTAATTGTACTGAGGTTTAGCTTACTTTCTTTTTCTGAATAGAAAAAAAAAAAAAAAAGAAGGAAATGGAAAGGAGAAGGAGAAAAGGAAAAGAAACATGACCTCTGTAGGCTAGGGAGATCAAAAATACACAAGCCACCTCTTTGGAGGTCAAACTGAAAAGATTGACTGGTCCTCCGACTAATGTGGTGGCCCCTCGACATTTATGGTAAGTAGTAGCTCAGGGAGAGAATTGAATTCTGACCTTCCTAATTCAGCAACAGAGGTAAGAAGTCATCTCCAGCACAGTGGAATTACAGAGCACATAAAGGAACTCCCCCTTCAACATTATTTATTTGGTGAACTCTCTCTGTATCCCAGAAAAGGCTACAGCATGCTTATTTTGCAAAGGGATCATGTTGTTTAGTTCCAAAGCAAGCACATTAGAAGAATTCCACATAGACTTCATAATAAATCCGCCCAAGGCCCAGCACCCAGTTGCTGTTGTGTACAGGGCTTTTTATTTATTTAACCGCCTAAAAAAAAATATTGCACACATAATGAGAGAATGTCCTTCCCTTATGAGAGGAGAGTTCAATAGTTTAATTTTTGTTAACCAAAATCCCTTGTACTAAGGTAAATTACATTGCATTTTCTATTACTAGCTCTGTTAATTGTCAGGCAATAAGAGTTTATGCACTCATCCAAAGCAGCAGAGAATTTCCCATAATGCTACAAAATAAAACCTGACAAAGCACAATAATCTTTAGTTTATTGATGTGCTGCTAGGCTGTGGAAAGAATCATATCTGTAATGTGCTTTTGGTTAGGAAATTGGGGCCTAGCAAGATATACTGGGAACAGCAGAGGAATGTCAGGTTCCAAGAATATATATACATATCCATGTGTGTGCATAAACTAGGGTGTTTTTTCTAAGGAAAATGATGATGAAAGACTTTAACATCAACAGTAAAGGTTCAAAGACTGAAAGAATAGCGAACAAAGAAAGTAAAAAATGTGTGAATGCAAACAGAACTTGTTAGTTAGTAGTGTTTCAGGTAAAAAAAAAAAGGATTTAGAGACAATGTGAAAAAAAATCAAGGACAATACCTAGTATACCTTGGATAGGATGTTTCACTATGTTTGGGTTGGCACAAAGGTATATAGTGAGTAAATTTCTCTATAATAGTCCTGAAAATACATCAATTGTACCTTTATGGACCCAAAACCTTCTTGGCTTTAAATAAGCAGCCTACCTCCAATAAAGGCTAGAAAAATTCTTAGGAAGGTCAGAAATATTATTTGAGAGCTGTATTTGAAATAAGTGGGGATTTGGGAAATTCACTTTTTTGGAGAAATGCCAAAAGAAAACCAAAACAACAAAATAATGGACTTTAAATTCCAAGCTCATGTTTGCCTCCAAAAGAACATGTAGACACATGGTAATGGAAGGTTCTGCCCTTATTTAATGGCCTCTTTCAGGATCTCTTGTGGCTATGAGGTTGCAAAGTGCAGGCTGTTTCTGGCACCCAAAGTCTGGGTCCACCATACTGACATTTTTTCTAGCTTTGATAGAGAATATTTATGCCAAGGAAAAGAAAAATGTTTTTTTTTTTCCCCATCTTCATAGGAGAGGATTAAAGGATACTTGATTTCTGTATCTGCTATGGTTTGGTGGATAGCTGTGCATTAAAAGGAGGTTCTTAGCAATGCAGAAAAGGCTAAAATTTTGAGTTCCCTGTATACTTTGGACTAAGAAGCAGCATGACTCTTGCCCTTTAACAGGCAATGATGGGGCATGATAATGTACGTTTCTGCTTCTCAGAGCATTTATTTTAATTACAAGGGCTTATAAACAAATAGGGAGAGGGAAGAGAGGGAGGAAAAAGGGGGGGATGTCTATTGTCCTGATTTTGCATTTAGAAATTAGAAAGAGAAACACAGAGACAGAGATCCTCTACCTTGCACAAAAGATGGCAAGGTGATAAATTAGTGCTCTCAAGTGAAATTGATTACTTTGTGCTCCTATCCAGTTCATACGGCAGCAACACAGATGCTCTGAAGCACAGTAATGACACATTGGAGAAAAACCAATCAGGTTGGTCTGGTGGAACATTTTTCCCTTTCTCTTCCACTGGCTCAAAGGATAAACCACCAGGTGCTCTGCCTGCACAAGGGGAAGATACACACACCAAGCACCCCCCAAACTCCCACTTGGAAACTTTTCAGCCAATCTAAAGACATTAAGTGATAAAATGATGAATATTGGTGATTTTTCTTTTCTCTTCTGTGCCTGGATATAGCTCTAATACTTGGAGGGAGCTGCTTATGTAGCAAAAGGTTGAAGTAAAATCTAGTCACCTTCAGGCGATTATACCTGAGATAGTGCATAGAAAACAAGAAACAGGGCATGGTTTATCAACCTTCCAGGATTCCAGATGATCCATTCATGTACAATGGGTATCAGGTTTTAAAATAATACTTTGGACTTCTGTAATGGTTAATCTGCTTTGTAACTCCTACTATTTTGTCTTTACTAAGCTGGGAATTGACTGTTTTCATGGCATAAGGTTTAGGACCACTAAGTTTTTCAGTGAAAGACGGAATCCTGCTCACAGGCCACAGGATTGGTTTTGACGTAGGAAAAAAAGAGAAAAAGTGCTGAGCAATTTATTTCTTCTCATTTTTCAGATCTTCATGTACTGAATGTGTAAGTAAGGAGAAATGGCAACATGATGGACCATTCAAGAGTTGGAGGGCATCAGAATATCACCGTAAATTTATACTTCATATAACTAGAACTAGGGAGAGAATGAAGGAAGAAAGAAGATGAGATTTAGTGTAATTATTCAAACTTACAAATGTTATGAATTTCCAGAGTTATCCCTTTGGTAGAAATGTTCTCTTTAGTGTCAGCCTACTCTCTCTTTTCTTCATTTGGGTTTAATAAAGATGATCAAATAAAGTCAAGAGCCTTTCCTAGGGAAAGTCAGCCAAAGGACTGAGTCCTCTTTACCCTCATCCATTGCTGCCTATGCCGTGATGTCTCCTCATTCCTACTGATTTAAATCAGCTCAATCTTTGTCTCCAAACCTTTCATCCTGGCAAAGGAAGGACAGAAGGCCTCAGATACCTTTGATCACCTCTGAAAAATGCCTTGTAGTCACTGCAAGTCAATGCACTTGTCCAATCAAGTGGCATCAAACCAAAGATGTTCATAAACTTCAAGTGAAGGAGAATCGGAATTGTCCTTTAAAAGGAAGTCTTTCATTTAGCAGTGACTGTATAATTTAGATGAATGGAGCAAGCCACATAAAATTATACGCACAAAAATTTAAGTGGACTCTTGTTGAGGTAGTTTTCTTACATTTCCCTATATTGTATAAAATAATAAATTATTTGAATAGTTCTATTATCTGTCCTTAACTGAAACGTACAGTGCCTGTCCTAGTTCCTCAAAAAGCTTGTTAATATGCAATCACCTAGTACAACTGCTAAGTTTTTAAAGGTCACCTATGTTTTATTCATAAAGGGTGGTTTTCTGGAGGGAAAAAGGTTACAGTGTCATGTAATATCATATTCTGATAGAGGCTCAGCTTCAAAAATGTATTTCCTAACAGTTAGTAGTGAAGAAAGGTACATTTGTTTGGGAGCTCTTAGTTTGACTGAGATCTGCCATGTTCCACAAATTGTTTGCTGTGTGGGAACAGCACATAATTTCTCAGACATATTTAAAATATTTAGACATTACTTCTGTCTCTCTTGTTTGCTCATTACCCCAGTTTCAGGACAAGAGTCATAATGCACTGATTGCATTTGTTTATTTCCATTTAAAACACTATTTAAAATTATACCAGTGGGAAGCAGTGAACAAATTTTGGGACTGGAATTCAGTTTAACTGCAGTCTAGTGAAAAAAGCATAAACCCTGAAGTGATGGGTGGCTGTTCAAGTTTTGGCATCAAAGTCTGGTCTCTGTGGCATCTGTCTCTGTGGTAGGGTTCTTTCTGCCTGCTTTATTACAGTGGTGATCATAAGTACCTCTTTCACAGGGCCCTGCATATTTCATAATATATTGAGGATTTAGCTTTCATTCAAGGATAAATTATCAAATCAATGCTACCTCCAACATATGAATTAAATGGCAACTGTTGTCTTTATTCTAGAAAACACAATTCTGTGTCTCACAGCAAAGAACATTACTGTGCAGCCCATACCCAGGCTATAAATTAGCTTCCAGCCTTCCCATGCTGCAGCAGAGTTTCCATCAGGATAAAGATCCAAGCCTCTGCACCAAAGCTACATGGCACCAAGGACCAAAACCAAACTTTGGAGAAATACTGATCCATAAGACAGAAACAAGTGTTAGGGTTTCCACAAAGCAGACACTGTAACTTTCAGGGAGGAGTATGATGGACATACATTTTATTTATTTGTCCTAGTGTCCCTTTTTTGGTTAACCAGCTGATATATACTTTCCTCTGGGAAGGACTCACCAAAATGAATTAATGAATTTGTTTTTCTTTGCAGATTTTTGTTTGTTACAAAATGAGTAGTAAGGCTGACTATTAAAAGCAGTTCATATAGGGAATGTGACCTGAGTGAGTTAATTGGCCTATTTTAATGAAAAGCCCCCAATATGAAATTTCCAGCACTACTGGCAAGGGTGCCAAATTCAGCGAGGTTATGAAAATAAATGTGAACCCTTCAAAACACTTGAAACACAGGCAATTGATGTAATAAAATAATTTTGCTTAGGACAGAGTAAGCTGACTGTTGTTATTCACTCTGTCTCCAGCTGAACTCAGAGCTAAAAGCCACTTTACTTGCTGATCTGGGGATCTGCTGTATTATTAGCATTTTATTCAATTTTGGGAAACGTGACATTGCATTTGTAAGTGGATGTTGAGGCTCAGACTTTTTCAAATGGACGAGGTCTTTGGAGTTATTAAATTATTGAGGAAACAGTTTGTCCCAATTTTCAGACCTAACTTGGCTTACTAAACAAATTTCAATGTAAATAAGGTTCTAAATCTATGCATTCATTAGTACTGTTTAACAGCAATGACATTTCTTTGGCAAGAAAGCTTTCTTTGAGAGCCTATTTAGCCTCAGGTCACTTCAGCTGAGGCCCTGATGGCAAGGAGACAGAAATAAAAAAAAAAGTGTTCATGTCAATGAAAGTTTTGTTTTTGCTTTTTATTTAATGGCCCAGTACAAAACTTAAGTTGGGCAACCGATTGAAAGAAGAGGGCCAGAGTAAAGAATGCATAAGGCAAAATTGTATGGAATTTGAGGTGAGGAAAAAAAACCCTGTTTTATTCTATGTTTTAATTTCCCATACCAGACCATCATCTTAGCCATGACAAAATTATGTCAGCTTGAAGATGCAGGCCAAGATGTGGTAGCTTTGATCAGAATCACCCTGAGCATCCACACAGGCAGGTATGCTAACCTTGGAGGAGGGGGTTTGTTTACGCGTCGTGATCCTTCCCATTCTTTCCCACTCCTGCCATCCGAGTCCCATGTCCAGCAAAGAGTAATTCCTTAGCAATCAAGAGCTGCAAAGTTGCCAGTGGTCCCACCAGTATCACAGAGCGGTGGGTACTGGAAGGAGAGTGGCTTCAGGAAGTATTCTGGCTGAAAAGACTGCAGCTGTAGTTGTTTACACAGTAGATGATCTTCTCATGCTCCAGTGGAAGTGCGCAAACATCCAAGGATGTAATTTTGGTGATTTGCTGTGAGGTCTAAGAACAATTCCCTACCTCAGAAGTCCCCGTTCCTCCCCCCCTGAAAACTCAAGTATTCTAGGCTTCCAGTGAGTGGGAGGATTTTATCCTATTTTTTTCCTTCTCAAATTTCTGCAGAGTGTGTGCTCATGGCCACTGCCATTCTGTCATGTGATGTGTTATGCATTTTGCCAAACTTCTCTGCCTCTCCAGGTGACTGTAAAAAGTGGAAACACTATTCAAATAGCCACATTGCAGGTCCTTGACAACGGTAGCCTAGATAAATAATCTCCTACATATTTCGTAAGTATGCATATGTATGAATTTTTGAGTCACAGGAGAATGTCTGTCCAATGTGTGACCCCTCACTCAGAAATGCTAAACTTCTGTCTCTTTTGCTATAATACTTGTGAGATCTTTAATTTATTTTTCTTTAAAAATTTAGCTTTAAACTTTAAACTAAAAATGCTATTTGAACTCAGATGAGTAACAAGAGACTAGAGGTCAAGTCCAGACTGAAAATCAGGCACTCACATCACATTCCTAAAAAACATGTCCTATTTGTATTTTCAGTGTTTGTCTGGGTTTGTAAATATCTTTGTGCTTCTGGTCTCAAACAGTCAAATTTTGATGCAATATCCAAGCAAGAATTAACAAAGTTGGATGGGACTAGGGGTAATCAGGCCTAGTGGAAGGTGTTCCTGTGTGTAGCAAGGGGGTTGGAACAACATGATCTTAAAAGTCCCTTGCAAAACAAACCATTGTATGATTTTATGAAGAACAATTATTTTAATTCACATTTTTCAAGGTCAGACTATGAGGCTAATTGCTGGGCTAGTCTTCATTTTTGTTATTAGCAGGTTGAAGAATAATATTGCTGAATATTAGGGCCCTGAGACCCACAGAGTACGGTCCAGCCCTGGGTTAATGTCTTTTACCTCTCACCATTGAAAGCAAAAGATATTTCAAGCATGAGCTGCAGCCTCTTCCTTATGAAAGTTATTTTGTCCCTTTATCTTTTATTTTCTCTTCCTGATTGAGAAGCCAAGTTCAGAGCCTGTGGTTGGCAAGCGATTAAGGGAAAAAAATAAAAATAATGGAAAGATCTCTCCAGGAATGTTTGTTTCACTATATTTACTTTCCTATAACTAACTACTTTGTCTGGACAAAAAATAAAATATAACACAATAAAGCATAATAAAATCCTGGATATGCATTGGATTCCCAAGTTTGCTAGGAGCCGAAATATTGGTGCATGAAGAGGAAGAAGAAACTATCCCCTTCATCACTCAGCCAAAACATCAACACCACAATTGCCAGTTATTCTCCACCATGATTATCTAATTGGTGCATGAACAGATAATTCCCATCCTGCTCAGGATGGAGCACACAGACACTTCAAACAAACTACTCCCTGGTGCTTGGCCTCATCCTTGACTCAAAACAACAAGTGTAAAACACAGCAGGGAAATTTCCCCCTTAGGCACAGCTGTGCCTAGGGTTTTATGTGCCAGCCTCCAGTGGGACTGGCAGGGAAGGAAGAGGGAGCACAATTTCCAGGTGTTACAACAAGGCTGATACAGCTCCTCCAGTTTCCCAACATCGTTCCTTCCTCTCATCTTCCAGAGCTGCTCCTTAGCTACAGTGGTGGATGAAATGTTGGAAAAAACTAAGAGCTTGATGGTTTTCCACAAATCCAATGTTTTTTCCTCTGTCACTCCAGCAAGATGTTCTGCACTTTCTGTCTGACAGCAGTTTTCTTTTCTTGTTGAAGTACATCAGATTTCTCCAGGTGAGGGAACTGGTGCAACCACGATTTATGCAAGGTACCTATAGCCTTCCATTTCAAGAAAAAGTCTAAGGCTTATAAAAGTACTTTGTTTGTTTTTGCTTTTGCTTTTGTTTTTGCTTTTGTTTTTGTTTTTGTTTTTGTTTTTGTTTTTGTTTTGGTTTTGGTTTTGGTTTTGGTTTTGGTTTTGGTTTTTGTTTTTGTTTTTATTATAGTAGTCCATGATCTTAAACATTTTAACAGGGGAGAGGAGAGAAAGAACAATAATCCTTCCTCTCCTCTGTGAAACATGTGCCCAATGATAACAAGAAATGTACTTCAATTATATTCTTGACTTAGGACATGCTGGCCATAGGAGAGTAAAAGATGAGATATCTCAGGAGAGCTCTGACTTTAGCTTACCTCTTGGCTCTGAGCAAGTAACCTCTGTCTGAGCCCAGCCTTTGGATTTACCACAACACTTACCAGAACATTCACAGCCCAAGATACAAGCATGGATAAATATTAGAAAATTTGTGCTAGAAATCCAAATGTGAAAGTGGACCAGGGCTTATTTGCATGTTCCCACATTTCTGACTATTCTGAAAATTCTGCACTAGCAGTTTTTCAGTTTTCTTCATCCATCTGATGCTAGAGAACTTAAATCTATGAGAAATGCTTTTTTAAGATGTGCTCCAGGCTTTTGTGGATGCTGAGCTCAATAAGACCTGGTGTCCTTTAAATGAGCTGTCTGACTGCATCCTACAACACAGGGGCCACATGCAAGGCACAGCCACACAAACCACAATAAGTGCCTCCTGCCTGTCATTCTAGACCGTTTTCCAGAATAAAAGCATTCAGATAAAAATGGGTAAACATGTAGATCTTTATCTGAAACCGTTCATGTCTGCTTTCTGCTCATTTTTACCTTAGGAATTTCAATGCCACAGCACACAGGATTTTCTGTTCTCCATGTACTATTAAAAAAATTCCAAAAACCACAAAAGAACCCCAACCAAGTCTAAATCAGCCCATACTTTTTAAAAATGGGTTTCTGTAATGTGGCAGAAAACCATTGCAATGAAGATGCTGTTTTAAAATCCTTATTAATTATTATCGTGATAGACATTTCCAAGGAATTTCAATTTCAGAAGCCTCTACGGTCAACTAATAACTTATTAAATATTACTCAGTCATTAAGTATCTTCAGTTTAAAAATGAATATTTAGGGGATAGACATCTGGTAATATGTCTTAATCCTATTTTTAGATTAGATCCTCTTAAGAAATTCCCATATGCTTTTAGATAAAGCTTGAACTTTGCTAATCTTTATGAATATTCTCTGCCTGCCGCTATGTACACAAGAGCCCCTAAAAGCTGTACTTAGGGGTTGTGTTTAGGTTCAGATTTCACAAGGTAATTGCTCTCCCTCATTTTCATCTGTTTTAGCACTAAAACCACAATGAAGGGGGAGGTGGAAGGAAAAATCGGGGGGAGTCCAACAGTAATGTTTGCCTATTAATGAAATTACTACAAATGGACTAAAAGTCAGAATCAAAAATAACCCTGACATTAATGGACTGCTCATTTGAACCAATTGGAAAGAAAACTGCTCCATGTGTTGGGACTAACTAACAAATATATGATTAAATTTAATTCCCAGCATTTAAAAAATGCTTGAAGTGATCTCTAATATAAACCAATGGTTGGTGGTGAGTGTCTTTAGCAATGTTCACAGGTTTTAACAGCATTGCTTTATCTAAATATATTTCTTAGAGTCACAAACCCTAAAAGGTATAAAATAAAGTAGATTGAGATGGATTAGGTTAATTAATGGGTATGAACTGGCCTTTAACCTCAACAATTGTAGACAAGTTCAACCTAAGAGCTTAAATCAGAGTTTGCTGTTCTAAGCTCTAGTAAACATTAATTCACATCATATAATTTGGCAGAGTTGGCCCAGAAATGAACTTGCCATGGATTTGACCCTCCAAGTCAGAGATGGGGCAGCAAACAAAGGGGGAAAAAAAAGAGGGAGGGAAAAAAAAGGAAGAAAACCACAATGTCTCCCAGCTGCTCCCCTGACTTGCAGATAAAACCAGAGCATTTTTGAGGATTTACACACACGGGCAGTATATATTTTTTTGTGGAAATGAACACATGGGACCCAAAATGAGAAGCAAAGCATTGAGGGGAGTCATGGGACACTGGGGAGTTTCAGCTGGAGACTGGATTTTAGTGCCCTTTTAGGGAGACTGTGGACAATGTGTGCTTTGAGCTCAGACTTGTGGATTTGGTGTGTCCACACAATTTCTGTGCATTTACAGTGACACAACAACAGCTTTGCAAACACACCCAGTCACACAGGAGTTACAGCATCAGACCGATTTATCTGCTCTTACTTGCATGCCTGCAGCTCTGCAGAGAGTCACACACATAGAAAGGGACCAGAAGTAAATAAATAAATTACATTAATCCTTTTGTTTTGTTTTTATTATCTACCTGGAATTCAGGCATGAAACCACCAGATCATTATTCACTGATAACTGCACAGGCAATAGCAAACTGCTCCATGAATAAATCTCTTCCCTGAATAAAGCCACGGCAGCCGTAATACGCATTTAATGGATTTATCAGTTTTACATTAAATGCCTTTCATTTGAAAGCACCAATTAATTTCATAGATGTTCCCTTTAGGTCTAGGCAAGACAGTTCATGGTGGTCTCCTGCCACAGCTGCCTTCTCCCAGGGAACACAGAGGGTTTGAGGTGTCCTGAGCATCCTCCACATTGATTTGGTTATGATAAGCAAACACAACAAGCACCATTCCAGGAAAAGCAAGTGTGGGAGCCTGCACATCTTTCACATTCTTTCCTGGAGCCCCAGTTGAAGTCCCAGGATAAAGACCAGCATCAGAACAGAGCTCAGAGCGCCAGCGGGATGGATGGCATCTGAGACCAGTGAGAGTGGAAGACAGATTTAAGGGAAGGCCTCTGTCAAAAACCAAGCCAGAAGAACGAGATGGAGCACTCCTCCAGGCCTGCAGGACAACAACAGTTATTAGCAAATATTTGCACATTTAACAGCAGGATTATTTTCTCACTGCAAATATGACTTTTTTTTTCTTTTTCAGACCTGGGATATATATCACAGCCTTTTCATGAAAGTTGCAGTTTAAAAGAAAAAACAAACAAACAAACAAACAAAAGAATGCAGTGTTCTAAATACAGATTTGTGCATTTGGAACTGTGTTCAGAGACCAGCAACCATCGATACCATCACAGCCTGCATCACAACCTGCCTGCTTTTAACTTTTGACATACTGTAGGCTCTGTGAGCAGGTCAGCTGTAGAAAATATCTTCTATTTCTATAGGTTCTGAATATGCAATAGCAACAAAAGGAACGTATATAACAGACTGACAATATCTGATAATTACTGCAGTTTAATCTGTCAAAATGAACTGCTATAATAAATTTTGTCAGAAAATAGGGCTGGGCAAGGAAGAAAAACATGGGAAAAAATAGTTATTTCCTAGTCTTACTTTTCCATCTCATTCTGCTAATTAGTTTATTCATTAATAATGTACCTGAGTTCTTTCAGTACTTTCAATGGACCTGCACCTTAGAGGGAATTTCTGTATGAAATTCTGTTAGCTTGCCATTCTTTAGCCAGCTTAAATTAAATTCAGCTAATGGCTATTTTATAGTTCAGTTAATATTGTTTAGCTTTCTTGGTTTCTTTATTATAATTATGTACTTATCTACTTTTGTTTGTGTCTCAGTTCCTTTTCTCTACACCTATTCCACTCAAGATAGGGTTCAGAGATGCCTGTGAGCCTCATGCTGTCCTAGAAAGTAAGACTCCCCCCAAAATCAATCTTTGCACAGGGAAGATGAAGTCTGCAAAAAGCAGAATAGGTTGTGGAATTGGGAGACCAAATATGCAGAGTTTTCATGCTGTCACCAACTCTGAATAACTGCATTCCCAGAGAGAAGACATTCCCTGCCTCATTACACAGTGCTCCTGCTGATCAAAAGAAAGCTGGAGAGATATTATCGATGTATGAAGCCACTCTGCTCTTTTCTCTCTCCTTTTTTTTTTTTTTTTTTTTTTATTAAACATGGCACTTTTTCAGTTTGCTGAAATTCTCTCATTGACCTGAGTTTCTATTCACTAGGTTTGCAAAAGCAGAAGCTAAATTTGTACTGCTAAGGTTTTGCATTCCTGGCCTCAGGAGCAAAAAAAAAAGGTAAAAAATCAAAGAACACCAACACTGGTGAACTATCAAAATCCAAGGTCAGCTCAGGTGAAGGCAGAAATCCAGGTTAAAGTCTTGTCCCACTGGGCTCTACAGCATAATCAGAGCAGAAAGGCCCTAAAATACCAAGATCACTCCATTTTATACTTTAAGTGAGTGAGCAATTAGAGAAAGATCCATAATTGCAATAACCAAATACAAATTTCTCACTAAAACTTTTCACTGGGGACTCTTGGCATTCAGTTGTGATTGCTCTAAGAAGTATTTCCCTGTGCAAAGTGAGATTCCTGTCTGGATGAGGTTTCATACTTACTTGACATGCACTCTGGGATCTATTTGCCACCGTGTGCTGTAGGCAAATCTTCTCAAAGTTGCAACTGGGCTGAATTTTATATAAATACTGCATTTGGCATCTATAACAAATTTCACAAAGAATGAATAATCTACATGAGTAGGAATGAGTACTGGGAAAAGCCCTGGCTACTGATAGAGGGCTGCATGGCATGAAAAATTGGGTCATTGACTTCTGGCCTTTGACAGTCTTGAGGTTAGATCTGGCTTACATCACAAGTGAAATAATCACAGAGGTTTTGCTTCAAAAATTAGCACTCACTTTGATTGAGTCTGACAGAAATAGCACACAGATTCCAAGGACCAAGTCAGACAGAACTGGGTTGTTTGGTGCTGCATCTGTTGATGCTTCATTCTTTCATCTGCCCACAGCCAACAACAACAAAAAAACCTACCTAGTTCTGGTCTGTGACAAAAGAAACTTGAAAAAAATAAGATTATTTTTTACAGTGCCTGCAGCATATAGAATGCAAATTGTAGATAAGTTAGTGGGACATGGTAGGGAAATATACCGCATTTACAAAATAAAGCAAGATTTACTTTCAGATTAGACCAGCCTAAAATCTACCTGGTACAAAAGTCACCTAATCTCACATTGACATTCTACTTGTTTGATATGATCTAGGGAAACCACAAACCTCAAAGTCCAGTTAGGAGCCAAACTTTCAATATTTGTGTGGTCTCAAAATTAGAAAATACCTGTTTCATCAGTCAAAACACATCTTTTGTCATAAATCAAGGGAGACATTGGATAAAAGTGCAAGAGTTCTGTGAGGATTTTGAACACATTTTCCTGCTTTTAGCCAGATCCAAATTGCTATGAGGATAAGAAGTTTTTCTCATGGTATTTCAACCACCACGTCTGCTCCAAACAGGAAGTGCTGAAATGTGTACAAATAACTTCATAAAAATAATTTGAGGCACCACAAATAAAGAGAAAAACATTACTCTAACTTTCTCATCCTTTTAAATTACTTGAGCTCCATGAGAATGAAGTACAAGGAACTCCCACAGAACAGCTCCCTGTTCCTTCTCATGGAAGTCCTCAAACGTGACCTTATGGAAGGCTGAGGACCTTGTTAATGCTGAAAGAAGGACTTCAACCCCCCCCCTGCAGATTTAGTCACAAAGGCAGGGGGAGTTTAGGTAAAACACTCTCAGGGCCTGGTCCTGAACTCCTGAGTCAAAGAAATATCCATTAGATGGGGGAAGTTCGCAATGTAGCTGCTCAGTTAAAAAAAAAAAAAAAAAAAAAATTCTGGCCTCATCTGTACTTTGAGAAAATCTGAAAGAGTTTACGAGACTGGCACTGACTTCCTGAGGAGCTGGGAAAAGCAATCTGCTCATTCCCAGCAAGACTGAAACGTTTTATCCAAACAGCAAAAATACAGCCTGTTGCTCTAACTACCATACTTTTATTTTATTTAAATTCAAAATACTTTTCATTATGCCAGAACTAATAAAACTTTTGCAAATGTCTCAGTATAAGCCCTCAGAGATGGAACCAATTCTTTCTGGTATTGGTTTGTTTTATTGCTGGATCACTACTATAATAGGAGATCTCTCAATTGTTCCAAGATCCGGATTTTTCAAGGTTTCTCACCAGACAGTAATTAGGGGCAAAATGCCAAAAAAGACCCCTAATAACTCCCTCTGTATAGCAGCCTGGCTATGACTTTTATGATAATTTTTCAGATGCAGAGGTGGTGATCAATTTACTGATTCTAATCAGGTATATAGTGGGAATAATTGTGGGGGGACATTCCCTTGTGTGTCTTTTTCTGATATGCAAATTCCAAAGGGTGCCCCTGAAATAAAGAACTGAAAACTAAACTAATATATATTAATTTTCCCATGTAGACATTGAAGGAAAGCACAAAAGCACTTGGCTGAAATGTGCTATGACACCCTCAAAGCCTTCCAGAATATCCTGTGAGTCTGAATGGAGGGCTCCACTAAACAGACAAAAAAAAACAAAACAAAAAGTTTCTCCTCTGCCAGACAAGGGATATTGCTGTGATACCTAGGGATGCCAAGGCTGAACATGTGGAGCATGCACAGAAAACCTGTTTTTAATTCCTCCTGCAGGAGGTGCAGAAGAAGTCTTCAGGTCCTGGATGGTGATGGCCACATCCTCTTTTTTCACTTTTGCCATGGACTTTGTGGTCCATGATTGCAGAGGTGGTCAGGGAAGCGGGAACACTTGGGCTGTCTGGGAATTATTCATGTCTGTGGCACTGTCACCTTGCCCACTCTCCCTACCTAAGTCAGCACTGAATGGAAAACCCAGTTGGGAAAGTTTAAGTCAAAACACTCTTCCAACCAAATAATTACTTTTCTTTAAAGAGAGATTTTCCCAAGGAAAGTGTCCACTTTGACAAGAAAGAAACTATAATCCACGGAGGAAATCCAGTCTAATGGAAGAGGGTTGTTAATGGCTTTGTTAATGAGAATTATATTTTGTGGACAGACTAAAAGGCTGCACATAAAATACTATGCAAGCACACCTAATTTCTCTTTCAGGGAATGTGAGGTTGACAAAAATCATCCAAGAGGAAAGCAGTCCAAAGCCAATGTGTTTTCTTTTGATTCTTCCAAAACCCAATGTTTTCTGGAAATCCCTACTAGAAAGAAATCACAGCTTTGTCTTTTCACACCCTTTTTGGATGGGAAAAAGTCAGAAACGTGGAAAAGTCATTGCATCACATAACTCTTGCCATATGATTTAGGATTGAATTCTTATAATTAGGATAAAACAAACTTCAAAGTGTTCTACAAAGTATTTTGCTCATTCTGTTACGTTGTTTTTTTTTCTTGTAGGGAAACTGAGGCACAGCCAGGAGAACAGATTTGAGTGGGAGAGCTGCACTGTTGTGAATAGAGTGCAGGGCTCCCAGGTTCCGTTCAGCTCTCAAAAAACAGGGTTACAATAGGGAGTATGATCCTACTGGGAACATACTCACTGCCTTTGTAGCTGTACTTGAAAAGGGAATCAAGAAACCAGGCACTTGTGCTCAAACTGATGGCACCTATGTGCCCCACCCCATATGGAACCCAAAATTCAGCCAAAGGCAGACCTCACTTTCTCCTTTTTCCTGCACTTTATAAGGTACTTCCCTGGTACTTTTAAATGATTAAATAATCTGAAATAAATAATGGGCTGTATCTATTTTTAGATAGTTTCAACTTCTTTGAGCAGACAGAACCCATTTCTGTGGTGGGACATGGTATGAATGATCTTCAAATGTTACTGGAATTTGGATTTCCTTCTCCAAAATAGATATAGCTTGATTAGATACATCAACAGGTCCCAAAAAGCAGTGATCATCTGGGGATGTTTTAAAATCATTGTACATTTAATACATCTACACAGCAGATGTCTGTCCACAATTTCTGCTTGCGTAAATGAACAGTTTTCTAAATGCTCAGAAAATTGTGAAATAGCTGCTCAATAGAGTTGTCCACCACCCAAAGTAGTAGGAGCAGCAGGTGTGATGGAGTTATATTTCATCAGCGTGACATAAAGCATGGCTCACTAACTTTATTTTAAATACTGTTCTTTCTAAAGCTTTCCTTTATAAAACTACAGGCTTGGAGCTGTCAACTGGGGGAAAAGGATACCTTTAAATCCAGCCTGGCATGCATGTGTATATTTATTTTTGTAAGTGAAATATAAACGGACATGCTGAGTTCCAAGTGCTTGATGGATAAAGGAATTAAATGATTTCATATATCTCCCTGTATAAATATACAAAAAACTTTCCCCGATGGGTCACAGAGGATTTCATGTGGATGTGAACTCTGTTTACTGTTAGTATTAGGGAAATAGTGGCTTTTTAACAAGTTACTCATGCCTGGAAAAAATCCCAGTATTGCAAGTTGTCCTAGATTCTCTGCCAATTGTCCGTGGGAATCATCAGGATGGGAAAAGTTCAGATGTGTTTTAAAGAACCAGCTTAATGGAAAATGGGAAGGAGGGAAAAAAAGCTACTGTGTCAGTCTCCTGGGCAAGAAGAAGTAAAATGTGATTTGACTGTTTTATTTCTTCCTTTTTCTTCTTTTCTTTTTTTTTTCCCCTTCTCTCAATGCTTTTGGATTTTATTCTCACCCATGCAAAGTGTTTTGTTCAGGTCATTTGCCCTAGCAAAGAATTACTTCAGTTCCTGAGCAAAATCAACCCCAGTGTTTCTCTATCATTCGTGTGCAATTACAAACTCTTGGCGTTCATTCTTTCAGCCCTGGGCTCTGCCTTCAGGGATTTTTCAGTTCAGAAGTTGATTCCACATGCTTTTCCTGCTTGTCCTTGCCCCACAGGAGAGGGGGGCTGCAGTGAGACATGTGCTGGGCTGAGCACCAGCATCTCCTGTGGTAGAAAGCATCTCTTTTGGGTAGAATGCCTGCAGCATCCAACCCCCCCACCCCGCCTCAGAAAAAAAAAAAAAAAATCAAATAATCGCTTGTTTCCTATTGCAACCAAGACTTTTAAAACTCAGGGCATTGATCCTGTCACTCCAGAGACCACCAAGTGACTAACAGTGCTGGAGCGAGAATCCCTCATGGATGTCACATTTCGAGAAGCATTAACCCACTGATTTAGCTTTAAATAGCAATGGTGTTACAGAACATGTCACTAATTATTTGCTTTCCAGCAACAGTGTGGTGCCTTCTGGTACGTGTGCACACACAAAAAGATGAAGGTTAAGTAGGGGGCTTTCTTCGCCTGCAAATAGACACATTGTGTCATCATGACACCCAATAAATCCACCCGCCATAGGGGGGAACGACTGTGATCTTCCACTTTAATTCCCCAGATTTTCTAAACCTGCCTTTTTTTTCCTTTTCCTTTTTTTTTTTTTTTTTTTTTCCTCCCAGCGGCTTGTGAAAAACCCCCAGCCTGAAATTGACAAAGGGGAGGGAGAAAAAAAAAAACAAAATAAATCTAGAACCTGTATTCGATCTCTGTGTCACACAACCAGATACAAAAATCTAGATTTTGAAAACCTAAAGGAGCAGCTAATATCATCTGGAAACAAGCTGTTAGTCTGGATACATTTTTAAGATACAGTGTGGGGGGGAAAAATATGGATTTTGTTGCAGATCCAATTTTTTTTTCTACTCAAGACCTAGCCAAAAATTAGCTTAATTTAAAATAAGATTAGTCATTTAAGGGAACTGGTCGTACAGTTTGTAATTTTTAAGGGAGTAAAGAAAGCAGATTTTGAGTATCTTAAATATTTATATTTGAATAAAAAATTATTGAACATATCAAGAAGCTACAGAACACGACATCATTATTTTTCTTACATAAAGTTTTGCTAAATACTAACATTGAATGTTCAAACCTCTCCTCACCACATCATTCCCTCACACCCCATCGGTGGTGTTCCCGGATTTTGGGGGTTTTATTGCCTTGGGTTTTTTTCAAATCCCTTTTGGATTTGCGATGGGAGATGCTGTCAGTCCCACTCAGCATATTTTCACATGTATAAAACTGAAGTGGTTTCTTTGGGGCTATTTTTGATTTATAGAGTTAAGGGGGTGGGGGGAGTACTGAGATGATGCTGGAACGCAGAAAATATTCATTTCATTTGGGGGGAATTTTATTGTAATTATTGTTGTGATTACTATTACTATTATTAGAACAGGAAACTAATTCTTCATGTGAGATAAAGCCTGTTGCCATTTTCACACGCATCCCCCCCCAAAAAAAAAAAAACAAAACCCTGCTGTCAAGCAGCCCCAGAGCTGGTGTCATTCACACTGAACAGTTTTATTCCTTTTTCTGGCCCCAGCTCCCAGGATCACTGTGTGATGTTTCTCTTCTGCACATGCCACTGAAGTGAATAAGATGCTGTTTACGACGCTGCTCGAGAAGGGACATGACAGAGCAAGAACATGATGCAGCCAGGTTGTGCAACATCCTCTGGAAAGGGGCTGGGCTGGCCAAAAACTGACAACACTCAGAGCATCCTCTTCTGAGCAGTGGCTCCAATTAAGCCAAATATGAAATGTTGGGAGTGGAGAAGTTTATTCCCTGGCTACAAACAGCAACAGGCTCAGAAGTTCCCAGTGGCTGTCACACAACCAAACCTTGCTCACAGAAGGGGCTGTGGGTGCTGTGTTATCCCTGCACCTATTCGTGCCACATTCTTGGCAGAATTCCTCCCCACTCTGCAAACTGGGGGGAGCTTTTGCCAAAGGTCATTTATATTACTAAAAAATCAATATTAAAGAATAGAGCCAGGCAGATAAGATGGTTAGTGGTAAATCTCTCAGAAGTCAAACACTGAGAAGAAGGTTCCCAGTTTACTGAATACCTCTTTTTCCACCCAAATTTTGATTATTATTTCAGTGCTTCCAGATATGCCTATTGTTTGTTATTTTAATGCATTTGTGAAGAGGAGCAGAGCCACAGATGAATAGTTCTCAAATTCCAGGGAATTTCTGTGCCTTCCTTTTTATCTGGTTTTGGAATGGAATGAAAAAGCTATTAGTCTGCAAAAAAACACACTTTCAGCAAGAAAATATGTGCAGCTGGGTGAAAAAAAATTTGTGAAGCATCAAAATATTTTCTTTGTATTTTGATTTAGCATTTTAAAGTTATATTTCATTCACACTATGAAATTTTCAAACCCTTTTGTCTACAAAATGTGGAAATTTTCTACCTGAGAACATCAAAATAGATTTTTTTTTCTTTTGCACCCGAATAAGATGTTTAGACAAAAACACTTTCCCTTCCCTGCTAATCCTTTCCCACTAATAATTTGACAGCTTGGAACAAAGAAAAAATTGTTCAGTGAAAATTATTGCTGGACATTTTGAAGTCTTTTATCTGGATCAGGGACCTGCTGTGTAGGGGGTGAGTGTGAGAGTCTTGTCTTGAAAACAAAGTGACCTGTTCATCAGCTGGTGTTTATACAGAAAATTTTCAACCCAGGGGTCAAAATCAGAAGTACATTAGAGTCAGCATTTGTTTACTGGCAGAAGATCAGTCTGCAAAATAGTGGCTGTGTAGATTTTTAACAGGTTCAACTATTCTTTTGACTTCTATCCAGACTAATAATGGGTGTTCAGGTTTCCAGCTGAGTGCTCAATGCTGGAAATACTTTTGCTCTTCAGCAGTGCTGCCTTGCCTTCCCTGGCCAGAGTGCAGCAGCTCCAAGGCGTTTCTCCCAGGAGGAATTCCAGCTCAGGACAACATCTGTCACCAAACAGCAATTTCCAGTGGCGCAAAATTCATAATCTTCCATTAAAACACCTTGTAATGTGAAGATTCAAATACTTTCAACAGGGGAACCCAACCCCCTTTTCACTTTGCAGGTGGCAGGAGGGTTCCCATCACAACCTGCCTAATAAAACCCCCTACCAAGGCTTTTTTTGAGGCCCTAAGATTAATATTGATATAATGTCTCTATATTTCTCCTTGGCACCTGTTGAATTGTTGTACTTGCCCATTAGCACTCCATTTAACATCAGAAGTCAGTTAATAAATTCTTCCTTCCTGCATAGGAAATTGACTAAAAGACACAAAATTAGCTTTTAAATTTTAAAGAATTAAGATCTCTACAACTCACTTTTTTCCCTTTATTACATTACCTTGAAAATAAGTGTCAGGCTGCATTCTCAGCACTGCTATAACCTGGAAAGATCCTTTTGCCTTTCAGCCCTTGCCTTTAATGGATGGTGCCATGAACAATGTGCATCTTTTCTCAGCCTTTCCCCTCAGGCAGTTCTCAGGAAAAAGCCCAGCTTGGCCAATTGTCCAGGCCCAAGGCCTGATAGGTCAAAGAGTTCAGGCTTTTGTGCTGGGATACTCTTCTTGGATTTCTTTACAGTCTTTGTCTGGTAACAGATAAATAACTGTTGGTTGGGGTTTTTTTTTCCTGGCTTCTGCAAACAAAATAGTATCAGCCTACAAAATGGTGTCAGAGCAGAGAGGCTGATTTTTACCTTCTTGGATGCTTTTAATGTTTATTTTCAGATTAAAAAAAATCAAATGTTCATTAAAAACATCAGTAAAACATTTTGGCATCTTGCTATCTAATTGTGCCTTTGCTTGTAAAACCTTTTCTGGCAGATGACTATACCACACATTCATTGCTATTTATGAATTTCAGATCTGTTCCTCAGCCCTACCAGGAGATGCTCCATAGTTGCAGTATCAGCCTCAAACTCCAAACAGAGATGAATCAAACTTCAGGCTTGGTGCCCAATCCACTTCCCAACGTCACAACATATGCCCATTCCTGTTTCCACTACAGAACAGTTATTTCAGAAAAATTACTACTGTCACTCGCCCTGTCTCTGATAAGATTTTGCATATGTAAACTTCAAAATGTTTTAAAATGTAGCTACTTACATGAAAAGTTTAAAAAGTAGATATTCAGTGTTTGGGTGGTACACGGAGAGGCTATAAATCCAAGTTAACACAGAGTAATATGGTCAGATACACACAATTACTGCTGGTGGACATCATTACTTCAATTTTATTTTTTTCTTTTTGTTTTGTTTAAATATCCACCTGCCTTGATGATGATGTCACTTTTATCAAGCAGTCTTTGAGGATATAGGTGAATCCCAATTGTCTGACTCTTGGAAAAAACCCTGTTTATCATTTCCACTCTGAGATCATGCTTCCCTTTAGTCCAGCCAAAGGCTTGGGATAATGGGGGAAGGTCTAGCAAACCCTCTTTACTCCACAGCCTTGTTGTTGAAATCAAAGAAGTCCAGAACCAGGGTGCGGAAAGCCGTATTGTATAAACACCCTAATGCATGACACATGACTAAGTGATAAATCCTGACACGTTTACAAAACAAAATGAAAATCTTCATTTGTCTTTAGGAAAGGGAAGTGCTCCCACGTGTTTAGACATCTGCACACTCAACATGTGGCAATTACTGCGCTGAGGAATTGGAGCACTTAACTGCTGCGGCAAATTAAGGCTCTAGTGATCAGTGCCTTCTCCACACCACAAACAAAGCAATTGGTGGTTTTAGGGCTATTCAAGTCGAGGGATGCTTCTGAATGGCTTAATCCCATCAATATAGATTTACCTCCAGCCCAAGGAGTATCAGTTGTTTCCGTTTTGTTTCTGTTTCATTTGACTGTACATAACCATCGTATCCTAAAGCAGTTTGTAAACCCTACTTTTGTATGTTTGCTTAAGTACTAAAATTAAATACACATAATGAAGCCATCTGCAATGAGCAGAATTAATAACTGGCATACCATATTGCTTGGAGATTGTTGACTATACAAACACGTAGTACACACACACTGATCTCCAAAGAACTTGGCATTTCTGAAAACTTTACAGTGTTTGTTTGAATGTATCCCAAAATTCTTAGTTCCCATGGGATTCTTATTTACTTAGGCTGGAAAAGTCACCAGTAAGTTTATCTCATAAAATAATCTTTTAGGGCTCTCTGTAAAAAGTCTTTAAAACAAAAAAAAAAAAATTAAATGTAATAAGGAAACCCACTACAAATGTACACATTAAATTACTTTTTTGGGAAAACGGTCAAATGTGGGTTGTGGAATGCAGAGAGCGGTGTACTGCAATGAAGATTCCTCGTGTGTATCTGGATCTATCAGTCCCTCACATTTGATCCATCGAGAGCTGTGCTCCTCAGAGTTGCCAGTGTTTGTTTGTGGGTCCATAGTGCTCAGTTGTGATGACCTGGCATTATCTCCCAGGATTTCCTGCAAAAGCAAAGAGAAGCTAAGAAGCAATCAACACCGGATTGTACCTGTCTTCTATACAAACATGTAAGGATTGGATTATTAATGCCTTCTCAGGCAAACCTATGTTTGTCCTTATTTCACAAGCAATTTTCATATCAGACTGAAAAATCAGAAGGAAAAGCTCTGCTGAGCCAAGGTTAAACTGAATTTAGCCTTTGAACTTTTACCAAGAATCTAAAATTAAGTTTAAATTCACTTTTATGGAGTGACCTCTTTTGATAAGTTGTGGCATGTGTGTGCACATGCAAACACAAATATACGTACATAATCCAATCAAAACATCCATTTAAATTACTGTGAATGAATTGCACATTCCCACATTTCCTTATAAACTACATGCCACAGAGTGATAGTGCTTTGGCTGCAATTGTATTATATCAAGTTTCTTCTTGGGTTGCCAAACACCAGAGAAAATGCAGGGTCTTTCAATATATTTTCAGAGAATAGAAAGAAAAATTGGTCTAAAATTGACTTTTGTTTATTTTTTCATTATTACTATTACAGTGGCAAAGGGGCAAGTGGAGGTGGGCCATATTATAATAGGAACTCTACAAACAGAATTTGACTCCATGCTTTGAAAAACTCCAGAATCTAACAGGAAGTGATAAATAACTCCAATTAAATATGTCCATTCAGGTACTTCATTTTGTGTGTTTGGTTTGAATTCTTTGGAGTTAGTGGGGACTTGTTTGTCTGTTTGGTGTATTTCAAGTTAAAAAATAACTTGAGAAAGATTACCTGGCTTTTCCAGGGAGAAGACAAACAAACGAAAACCATAATTTTATCCTTGGAGCAAGAAAATTACGAAGTAGAAGAGGGAAATAAAGTAAAAAGCAAATTTGACCTGGAAGTAGTTGAAGTTCTAGTGAGAGGTAACAAACAATGCAGAAAATTGCAGCCATGCTCTTGAGTTTTCTTTTCTTCAATCCATCATTTCAGGATCTCAGTTTCCTTTTGTTGATGTGAATTATCAAACATCCCAGGCGTGCACTGGGCACCTGTTGCATTATCAGACTGGCAGCACCATCTGACTCCATTAGAGGATGTCACTGACACCACTTCCCTCCACAACCAGGAGGAGGTGTGCTGAGATCAGCATCACCCCAGCCACTCACCCAAAAACATCCTCAGTATCTTCCCCAGAGAATTTAATATCACTTTTGATGTGCAGGAGAAGCACAGCTCTTGACCATAGCAGGCCTGTTAAAACCTACGTTGTGCCAAAGTGGCTGAGAAGGATTTTTGTTTCTAACAGCAAATGAGTCAAATTCTGAGGTTTAATTTTTTTTTTTTTAACATACATATATAGATGCATATGAGGCTTTTGGGGCTGTAAATAACAGCACAGAAATAAATCACTTCTTGTAAATCTACTTAAGCCACTGGCTGGGGAACAATTTCCTGTTTGTCTCCGCTAATGATGTTGGCGGGCCTGAGAAAACCCTCTTTGGGGCTGCTGAATTATTTGTCGTGGCAGGGCTGTGTCACCGCTGGCACACCGGGCCATTCCTCCCACAAACATCTGTGTTCCCCTCGCTGCTCCTGCCGCTGCCCTGGCGTGCATTAACGCCGTGCCAAGGGGCAGCGACGCCGCCAGCCCGCCCAACGCACCCTCAAGCAGAGCTCTTAAAGAACAACCAGGAGGCCTTTGTACAAAGGCCACAAAGGCTCTTTTTATTTGGAGCCTTTCTCAGCACAACCAGCTCGTTGCTGATGCTGCAGCAATTGCAGCCTTCCGTCCAGGCGCGGCGGCACCGGGCTGAGCGTGGCCCCGCTGGGGTGCAGAGCCCTGGGACTGCCACATGCCTCCATCCCCTGCCCAAGCAAAAGTCCTTGCAGGGCCTGCATAAAAGGAGATGTCTTGTTGGGCCCCTTCCTCAGAGTGGCATGTACCCAGTTGGCCAGGAAAGGGAAATCAAGAGGAGTCTCAATGTCCCAGGGCAGCTCTTGGCTGGTTCCCATATAGAAGTCCCATGATGATTTTTTTTTTCTTTTTTTTTTTTACAGTGGGAGTAGAAAAACACTGGTACGAGATACAACCTGGTCTAGTGGCAGATATCCCTGCTTATGGCAGACATTGGACTAGATGACCTTTAAAGGACCTTCCAACTCAAACTCTTCTATGATTTGATGATTCTATGATGCCCCATGAAGAGAACCTTGGGATCCCACACATTTTGGTGGAGCAGTTACATTAACAGCTACAGGAGGTCATTGATTCTCATTATTTAGCAACCTGGGCATCCTACACAGGCTAACGAGGAAATCCCTGCCTTTATCTGAAGAGAAGCATAGTAGGTAAGCCTTTAACAAAGGAAAAAAATGTAAGAGAGAGAAGATATAAAATCAAACACCCAAATCAGAGCCTTTAATCTTCCTGATATGGGCAGAGTTTTGACAGAATTTCCAAGCAGTAGATCCTCTGCATGCACATACAGTAGCAAGTGAATTGGGATGCATTTGCAGTGTGTTCATCATGTCTGCACTCAGGGTCCCCTGCCTCTCTCCTTGCTCTATTTTTCCATAGGGGAGAGATGGAAAATACCAAAGAACTTGCCCGGAGCATGGCTACAGGAAAATAAAACCTGCATCTGTAAAAATGTGCTCTGCTTTTTCACCTGAGGGTTGCATGGGCAGGCAAAACAGCCGTGTGCAAGTTACACATTCATTACTCTGCGCACAGAACCACGGCAAGGGTGAGTGTGAAGTGCAAGAAAAGCAGGAAATAAATGAAATATTTGGGAGTTTCATTGAGCTTAAGTAGACCAGGTTGATAAAAGTTATAGAAAAATAATTAATTTACTTAGGAAAAGGGGAAAATTACCTGCATCATCCTTTTGCTTACTCCAGAATAAAACAAAGGTTTAACTAAACCAAGCAGCACTGATTTTAAAGCAATGTGAGGACAATCAGGCCCAATGGGTTTAAAATTTTCTATTAAAATGCTTACTTGCACTTCCTCAAATGCAGCCTGTTTTGACGCATGGGAATTAACCTCTTTAATGGGGCGTGCTTCCTTCTTGTTGATGTGGGAGCTGGGTATTGATGTGTGGGTAAAGATTATGTTCCTGCTTCCATGGGACTGGAGCTGAGTACAGTCTGGGGGGACTACTGGGAGCTTTATGGCAAGCAAAGAAATTCCTCAACCACTCTTCACTATATTGAGGAAAAACCCAATTAAATCTGGCTAGGGATGGCTATAATTTGCTGTCCTGTTCTTTTGATATTATTACTGTGCTATATTTTTTCACTAACTTCCTCCACCTTCTGCCCTCGAGGGTAGTTTGTCTATATATTTCTGTTTCCTAGCTACACTGTGTATGGGACATGTGCTCACCCCTTCTTGCTGGAATGGCTGTGTATCTTTGACAAACAGAATTCTAAAAAAGTAAGAATATAATATAACTATAACAATTTGCAAAGCTTTGAGGGTGTCAGTTTTCCATACAATTCACTGCAATTTGCCTTCAGTCAAATAGGAGAAAACTACAGGACTCAAGAAGGGTGTTAAAGGTCTCAGTCTTATTTATGTACATCTGGAATAACTTTTGCAATTTCTCCCATGAAGGATCAGACCTACCTTTTTTTGTAGTGAAAACAAATCTGGATGGCCAGACATACAACTTCAGATAAAATCATACATAAACCCTAAATAAAACTGGATTGGCAGCTAAATTTTGTATGTGGTCTTTATCTCCATCTTGCCTCATGTTTTTGAACTTGTAGGAAATTGGTGACACTTAGAAGCAGATGTGAGTGGAGTGAATTGGCCTTATTTGCAGTAATATGAAGGAACTGTGTGAAAAAGAGAACAAAAATCTTCCTTAAGCAATCCCAAAATAAACCACTTGACTCTTTCTGGAAAACAAATGGAGACATACACGACAGATGTTGGCTACAATTTTAGTCACATCACTTAATGCAGCACTAGGACAGAGTCAGAAACTATGAAGACAAGCACAGCAAAAGATCAGCAGAAAAGTGTGTAAGGTGGCTCCATTACCAAAATGTTAGGAGACCCAGGGCCATATTTCAGTGGACTTGTTTCACCACAGTGAACGCCTTGTGGAAAAGTAGGTTTCCATTATTAACCCCCAAGTTTGCTCTGAAACCTTGGATTTATTTAACTGCAAAGCCAGACTCCAGAAAGAGAAGTCCAACAGCAACAACATCAAAAAGGAAAAATGTTTTATTGGGCACCAACTTCTAAAAAGTGCAAATAAAAGGCAGGAGATGTTTCCATCTCCATTCTCACATTTTAGTTCTTACCTTTTTCTTGGCAATTTTAGCAAAATGCACATTAACTTGCGGGGGAAGGGGGGGCAAATGTTTTCTGTTGAAAGATATTTTCAAGTATTTGGGTTGATGGTGACACTATAGATGCCCTGGCACAGTCTCCCTACAGCATTAAGAACTTTAAATCCACCATGGTAAGGGCAGTTGAAGTATCACATAGTTTGCTGAAGACCTTCACATGCTCTCTCAGGAAGAAAGCCAAAGGTCCTGTTTGCCTAGAATGGATCGATCAGAGGTTTGTGCATCTAGGTTAAAGATATTACACTGATAACTTTGCCAGACTTTGCATTTCCCATATTAAATTGGACACAGGGCCCAGTATTTAACTCACCCATAAAAAGATGCAAACAACCAGTAAAGTAAATTTGGGGGAAGAGAGAAAATAAAAAAAAAAAAACAAAAACAAAACCAAACAAACGCAAGCCTGCATACTTGATTATAATGTCAGTTCAAAATAAAATTATTGTTTTCTTCCTTTACCTTAGGACATCGTGATATATTTATAGTTGATGTCACAGTGAAACTTTTACTGAGAGCAGTATAGATTCAAAAAAATTCAGCCATGCTAATTCAGGTGATTGGAACAATAATAAAAAATCCTCCCTTAAATGTTATCAAGTTCTCATCACATACCCCGGGATTAAGCCGTGTGAATGGGCAACAGGAAAAACCCAGGAGTATCCAATTACAGGAAAGAGCTGCTCTTTATTTATTTAATTTCCCTCCCTTCTCACTATGGAAGAGGGGGAAAAAAAAAAGCCCTTGAAACCGACTCCAAGAACTGCCCCTGCTTGGGAGTTTGAACACAGAAGGAACAAGATAAATTCCTGAAAATTCTAATTGGGGAACAGTTGACTTAATTGGTGGCCATTTGGCAGACAATGGGAAAGGAGCCCTGGCTGGCGCTGATGGCACCCCAGGGGGATATAACCTTGCAACAGGCCAGAAAGCTCTCAGGGACAGATTGTTTCCAGAGAAGAAACCATGAGACCAAGGGTTGGATTAACCCTCCAACTGTCAAGCTTTATTAGGAGTAATCAGGCTAGATATAGCAAGGGTTAAACACAGGAAACTGAACTGGCAATGATGACATATGTCTCTTTAAAAACAAGTATAGAGAAGAGGGGATAGAGAGGGAAGGATTCAGGGAAGAAAAGGCATCTGAATGAACCACAATTCAATTGTTTCTGTTTCAGGTGGGGTATCTGCTGGCTCTTGGGTTTGCTCCCTTCACAGTGTCACCTACTCAGAATTTCTGGGCTTTCCAGGCTGTGCTTAACTCCTGGGGGCTTCTTTTGCACAAGTTGGAGTTAGGGCTGAACACCCAGTGTTACTGGGGTTTGAGGGCCTGATCCTGCTCTGTGTGGAGCAGCCAGCACTTAAAGCCAAGAAATATTTGGATAAGGTGCACAAAGAGTTTCTAAAAGTAGTTTCGTGCCTTACTCCCAGGACATGCAGAATCACAGAGAGAGGCTCTGTCTATTAAAACAGCAAACTAATAAAAAATTAACTCATCTCCCAAGATTTTGGAATTAGAGGCTCAGAGGCAGCCCAAGCATTTTTAAAAACCCCAGCAGGTACTCCTGTTCCTTCTGTGCCCTAAGTCAGAGCCTTTCCAGGCCAGTCCCTTCTGGCTGGGCTCTGGGTCAGATCTCGTGGGTGGAAAGTGCCAAGAGAATATGTGAAGTACCTGGACTCTTTAGCAGACACATCAAGAACATCCCAACAGCTTGGTTCTCATCTTTTTCAGTGCATAAAAAAACAGTGTATTTGTAACACATGTGTATAGCAGAAAAGAAGGAAAGGGGGGGTCTGTATATGTGTATATTATTTTCATGATTTAAAATAGAAACAATTAACCTCAGGGTCAGGCATTCCCAGGCAGTTAATGACCACCTGGATTAAAAGCCCTCAGCTTTGCCTCAGGCCCTCAACTCCTGCAGTCAATCATTAACTGCTGGAGATTCCCCTCCTGTCAAAAATCATTGTTTAATTATAAAGATGGCACTGTACCCAAATTGCTGGTCTCTTTTGCCCCTGAATTTTGGAAAAAGTCAGAATTTGAATTCAGATCCAAGCATTGCTGTTCAGGGGCATCTCCACTTAATTATAAATCTATCAGTTAATTACTGGCTATAAATTTTCTGACAACCAATTGGTTATTCGACAGCTTGCTCACAAGGCAGCAGAGCCCATATTTTGGTCAGAACAAAGTGTCCATGGCAACCCACTGGTCAACATGGGGAAAAGGTAATTACTGGAGTTATTTCTCCAGTTTCTTCATCCAAGTTGCTGCCAAATCTTGCTCAAAGTAAGTAACATTGTCCTCCAGTTGGGAAGTTTGTTGACTATTTGTGTGTCTGATTTAAAGATTCTCCATTCCCCTCAAATGTTGCAACAGGTCATTACTTCCAGGAATTTTTCTCTCTGATCTGGGCAGGTTCAGGATGCCAAGGGTAGGAAGGGATCCTTTTCCAGTCCCTTCTCCCACCATACATGGTCAGAGGACACTGCTCTGCAGCAAAGCCAACAGCCTAACTAACCTTTTTGTCCACTGAGCATTTAAGAATGAAAAAACCAAAGCAAAAATAAAATACTAAGAGGTACCTGGGAACATGAGGTATTTCACCTGTGTTGGAAAGGAGACCAAGAGAGGAAAAGCTGGCTGAAAACCACTCTGGAGGGCTGACCTTTACAATGGAAGGTTGCAGAAATCCAATTTGATCTGTAGTCACCTGTCTGCCTCTGCCCCTTTCCTGAAATGTCAATCTTGTGGGGAAATTTGGTTATATAAAAGAAGAAAGATCTTCATAAGGAAAAAAAAAACAACTAACTGCTTTTAAATATAGTCCTTTCAATTCATATTCATTTCCAGCTTGTGCAGCAAAGCAGGTTACAAGTCTTCTCCATCTAGGAATTTTGAATAGAAGTTGCTCTCATGGATGTAGTCAGCAACTGCGTAGTTCAGTGGAGGTTTTTAATTTAGGACTAAGAGAAAAATTGCCAGCAACAGATGAAATGCAGCGTGCAACACGGAATTTAAAGGGGGGAATATGTGTGAACAGCACCGGATATAATTTGGGAAAAAAAAGCAAATAGTGTGTTTAAGTCTCACTCTATTTCAGCAGTGTAATTGAGCAGACATATGCTCATAGAGGGACCGGGTACCAAAATAGTTCCTCAGCATTCTGCATGTACCAGAGGCTGAAACCCAAACTCAAAACTGGGAATCCCTGTCTGAACTAAGATTGAGTTGTCCTGAAAATCCCCCAGGGGCTCTGTTGAGCCTCACCCTGAGCCAGGGGGGACCACAATGCCCAGTCTCTCTTCTGGTTGTTGCACTGCTCTGAACAAAGGCAGAAAAGATTAATACAACAGGAACAGGATTGGGGGCACTGGATCCTGGGAGGATCGAGGCATCTGTTTGCTGCCCTGACCCAGGTTATCTCACAATACACCTATTCTTTGCCTTTCTAATTATTATTTAACTAATCAGCAAATTATTTGATCAGGAGAGTTTTGAATTAACCTCCTGAGAGGCCCGAATTTCCCCAGGGCTGTACCCAAGTGCCAAAACCTGGCTGAAACCCTCAGCAGCCAGCAGCTAAAGCGAATCTAAAATCCCCAGGATCACACCCAAAGTGATTGTATTGTCTTTGTTTTCCTCCTGCCTGGCAGTCCAAGCAGAGTGGGGTCCCTGAGACTCAGTCCTTACAATTTGCATTCTCCATGTACAATCCTAGCTGGCATTTCGCATCTAATAACTGTGCCTTTTGTTTATCTATAATCCACCCCTGTCACTATATACCTGTAGTGCACCTTTATCTCTAGGCCTCCTATCTCCAGTACAGAGACCATTCAGCCCTGGGGCTTGTCAGTTTTATGATTCATGGGTATATTTTACCTAAGATCCTACAAAGGTCTTGAAGTAATTTAAAAAAAAAAAAAAAAAAAAAGGAATTTCAGATGGCATGCTGTGTGAAAGAAATCCCTTATTGACTAGTCTAATCTTGTATAATGTAATCTAATAATAAAGCCTGTTCCCAGAGGTACTGCTCGATAGTTGTTATAGTGTTAAAACATGTTTTATACTGTGTTCTGAAACATATTAAGTGTAACAAAATTGTCCAGCTACTTATTACATACCAGCTACTAAATATGGCATGAATGCTGTCAATAAAGTAAGCAGTTACTATATTTTAGATTTCTCTGAGGCATAGGATTCATTTATACTTTCTGTAATCAATTAATTGGCTGCTCATTATTGGCCCAGATTGCTTGCAGCCTTCCTGGCTGTGCTCCCGCTCTGTGCTGGGTGCAGGACTGCTCAGGACATCCCACCCTGTGAGCTGGAGCCATGGGTCAGGGGGATGCCAGGGGACTGCCTGCTCCTACAGGTGCACATTGTCCCTTCTGAGCTGGGAACCACCTCACAGCAGTGCTGGGAGCTGCCTCACTGCAGGACTGGGTGGAAAACACCCTGTGCAACTGTGAAAGGCAATGCTGCGAGGCTTGGGTGCAGAGATTTTCCACAACATATTGGATGGAGTTGACTAGGATGCTCAGTGCTTAATGTTCACCTCATCCCCAACTTCTGTAGCAGCCTTGGCCTCTAGCTTCATACTAGGCTCTTGTCTTGGACCTGACAGCATGAAATCTCCTGCTGGAGACTCCCTCCAAAAAAACCAGGGAGGAAAGCTCTGTGTTACCAACTCCAACTCTTGCCGCAGTGAAGGGCACAGAGATGCCACACAAAGAATTGCCTGACCAAAGGGATATGCCGCTGCAGAGCTCGGATGCACTGCCAAGACAGGAACAATGCACAGCTGGAAAAAGAGCAGAAACTTCCTCAGCTGAGCTTGGTGCCACTGGAAATGGCTGTTGAACAGCACCCAAACAGATCCCCTCCTAAAAGGTACCAAACAGCAGCAAAACAACAGCACTGCCCTGCACAAGGAGGGGTCATTGCACCCCCCCTGCACCCCAGCCTGGGCAGAAATTTCCACGTGAACTCAATAACAAAAGGATCTGTCTTTCTGAGATGCTTTTCACATCCAAACCCCATCCTCTCTCCCAGTACATGAATTTCCTTTGAACAGCTGCTGGGGTTTTTTCAGTGTAGTCATAGATTAGAAATTATATGTCTGGGGTCTCTTCCGATTATTTTTTATTGGCCGTGTGAATCACACAGAGTTGTTTCTCTTCCTTGATTAACTGAGTGAGACTCTTAGAACCAAGTCTTTAATAATAAATGTTGTATTCACAAATTCACAATTTGCAAATACTCTCCAGGCTTCTTTTAAATTGCTGTTTTCATGGAAACTTCTCTTGGCAAAGTGACTTGTTTAAGTTTGGTTTGATTTGTAGAAAGCAGATACAAAGTGGAAGTGAAGGCAAAAAAAGATAGTACCATTGGGTTTTTCTCCCTTGAATGTAAATTCTTGAAAAACTTGTTGTTAGGTCTGTTGTAGGTGCAGGGATGGTTCAAAAATAATGTTATTGTTTTCATATAAAATGACAAATTAAATCTAATACATTTGGGCAATAGCGAATCCACAGACACTAATATTGTACTACTGATAGGCTTTAATAACAATAATTATTACAAATATTATTAGCGATTTAGATGACTGATCTTTATATTTATATATACTATGCACAAATTAGAATTAGCAAAACAGAGGCCAGAATTACATACTGACATCTATATTTTCATGTGAGCAACATAACAGCATGCATGGACTCTATGTGAAAAGGTATAAATGCTTTCCTGAAAATTATGCTAGCATTTGTTTTGAAGTGCCAAGATCTGTATTGCTCCTTCCAAACCTGAACAGAAAAATACAGTCCAGGAATAAATATAGTTGTTGAATAGTTGAAACAGATTCTCAGTGTATTCCATATATGAAGTTGCTATTAGCATAAGAGAAACATTTCCTTAAAAGAGGTGATCTATCATGACACAATTAGCAATTATTTATCACGGTAGCAATCCAAATTGTGTCCTCACTATGCTTCATTGTATATTTAAATTAAATACAGGCAGCCCGAGTAAAGCAGAAATCAATCAATATTTTGTAATTAATATAATATCTCTCAAGAGGTCTAGCAGGTGTGCTAGGCACAGACACAGATACATATTTTGTAGCTTCTCAATACAACAGGACATTGGTGCGGTAGGAGAGCCTGAAATACAGACAGTAAATACAGATACATTAAGCAATATTAAGCATAGGTACATCATTATGGCCCATGAAATTGTTAGCATTGATGTAGTCCCTGCATCTTTTCAGAGTACAGTAGAATTATCACTCTAGGAAACATTACGTGTTGACATCCAATTGGTGCCTAACAATAAAACAATTGCCTTATTAAATCTAAATTAAATGCTTCTCAAGATAAATTTAATTTCAAGTGTGGCTTAAAAGGCTCACGAGAATGATGAATATTCAGAATGAAGCAAACCCAAATCATTTGTACTGCCTTACTTTTTCAGCCAGATAGCTGTTTATTATTTTTTGCATTATTTTAATTTACTGATATCCCTTCTGCTTGCATGGAGCTATTTAAACTACCAGAACTACAGAGCTGTCAGATGCTTTCTAATTCTAACCCGGACCTGCTAACATTCCTCAGAAACTTTCGCTAGCAGACAGAATCATTAACATCATTTGACCATTTCATTTCAGGATTCATTTTACACAGCTGGAGTTGAGCTGTTCTGTGAATAAGACATGCTTATAACTGACAGAACACAGGACCAACTCTGAGCTTGCAAAAAAAAAAAAAAAAAGTGTTACATCAGCTAAAGGTGCTCATATGTCTGGAGTTTCTTGCAACAGATTTTGTTTTCTATGAGTTATTGTGGATTTGTTTGGGTTTTTTCTGAGAAAGAATGGCTGCAACATAATCTTCATCCAGTGTATAATTTAAATAATATCAAGCAATAATCTATAATTGATGCAAGCTCTCTGGGCACAGTTGCCATTAAAATATTCTTTGAGATTCTTTCAAAAAGCTAACTTTTCCTTCTTAAGAAGAAAATCAGAAAGGTATGGTCTGCATTTTATATTTCAGTGAATGGAACCCCTCAGCAGTCCAATTCCCTGAAAAATTTCCACATTGATTTGTAACCTTTGGGGGAAAAATTCTTAATTCTCCATGGTTTCTGATCACTTAGGCTTTTCTGGGCTTGGGTAACACAGCATGCCACATGTTTTCCTAACAAATTGCATTCGGACACTTTCCGACACTTTCATTATTTTAACTCAGGTAATAATTAGTCACTGTCAGAGCTAAGACTTAGGTTGTGCAAATCAGAATAAATTTACCTCGCTGTAGCAGCAGTCACAAATGAAGCAATAAATTAGAAATAGCAAATTGTTACAGACTTAAGAGATCACAACTCAGAATCGCTACCTGAAATCCAGGAAATGTTACAGCCCTGCCAAGATTTCCTTGAAAGCTTAATTTTTCCAGATAACTTCATGTTTTGAGAATGTTATTGCAAAAAACCCTGGAGATATTATACTCATATATTCCCTAAGAAAACACGGCAACACTTTGCTATTGAAAAGGAAAAAAAAAAAAAAAAAAAAAAAGGAAAAAGAAAAAAAGAAAATGACCGAAGACTGTTTCTTATTAGTATGAAATGCATGTCTTTTGAAGGTCTTCAGGGTTCAGAGTCTCTCCCCCTCCACAGCTTCCCTCTCCCTTATCCTTACAGTTTGTATAGATTAAATGCATAGTGCAACCCCATGGGTTCTCTGTTGTAAAGCTATGTCTAATATGAGGCCACTAGACACTGTCACATAAAATCCATTAAAGTCCATCAGATGCACTGTCTTGGTAACATTCAGCTCATTGTCATTGGGCCGCTGCAATGAAGCATAGAGTGCCTGCTTTGAAACTTGATTAAAACAATTCATTAAAAGTAAGGCAACTAATCAGAATACAAGGGTTGTCTTCATGGGACTTGAAAAGTTCATTAGTGCCCCCACTATGAAAAAAAGGAGTGGGAAAAAGAAAGAGGCAGGAAAGGGAAAGAGAGAGGAGTCCTCCTCCTCCTCCCCCTCCTCTCCTCTTTGAGCTTTTATCTAGGGGCTGGGAGCCAGTATCCTTCCCCAGTGCTTTAATTGGTTTGATCTGATCCTCCAGCATCATCCCAAAGCCTCTGTTTGAAATTGTTGGTCATTACAGTTTGATATCTCTTTTTTTTTTTCCATTTTCTTAAATAACTATAAAAAAAATTCCATTCCTAGCAGAGTTATTCCCGATTTCACGTCTCACCAAACCCAGAGATTTCATTATACAAATACCCTTCTGTATGAAAGCCCAAGAAACAGCATCTCAGTCTCTTTTACAGTGAGCAGTCAGCTTGTTTTCATTCAAGATCTCCTCCAATGTAATTTTTAACCCCCAAAATAAAACAATTTAAAATTGAATTTTTTTTTTAATTTGTCAAAACAATACCAGTTTTAGAAACCAGAATTTAGGCTTCTGAATTGCTAAAAGAACTGTTTAAATTTGTCATTTTCTTCATGAACAAAATTTTTTAAAGATTCCTTAAAATCAAAAAAAAAAAAATACCCTCATGCAAACGAAATATATGTGAGGAGGCTGCTTGCTAGCATTCTAACATAGTGTTTGAAGATGGAAGGGGCTACTGCAGGTCTGGCACACCGTGTCAGCTGTTTGCAGAGGTGCATCAGTTCTTAATTGGAACAGGTAAATAGCAGTAAATTCACAGAGACTATTTCAGTGTGTTAATGTTCTTGTGAATAGTAATAGTGGAGCACCACTGCAGACACCCTTCAGGAGGGCCGTGATTTACGGGGTATGGGAAAGGTCTATTCTCTTTGTTCAATATAGACCATAAACAAAATTCGTCCAAATGACTGTTATGAAAAGTAGCTCCACAACATTGCATGAATCTTTCCACGTCCTACGCCTTATCTAAAGTTTATGCCTGGAAGATGGACTACTTGCATTGCAGGAACTCTATAGATTATCTCCATTACCGATTAAAGAGAGCGTCTCTTCCCGTGCCTCCTGCCTATCCATTTGTTACCTCCTTAAATGAGTGAAGGGTCTTTTGATTAAAGGGTTCTTTGCTCAGGAAACCACCGTATTTGCAAACACAAATGCATATATACACTCTAATGAATAATGAAGGTTATTTATTGCTTGTGCTTGAAATAATGGTTGATTTTGGAGTGCCTTTCATAAAACCCACATCAGAAAGTGTGTTATGTCCTGACATTTTCATTGCAGTTCAAGTAAAACAGTCCTTGGAAATTGTCTTGCTACCAAATTGCAATCATAAAGGCATGGCTTCAGACTCTGAGAATCACTTCAGATTGTGAACTTCTGGATAATATATAACATAAAGAGTTTAATTGAATCAGCCAGTTGGGTTTTTGCCCAGAAAAGTAGAAATTTAAATGCTGATGCAGCTTTAGCTTCCAATGACACCAGTCAGCACTCCTTAGATTGGATTGTAAATAATCTTATTTGAGGATATGCAGTATGATGGGGATATACTTGTCTGTAAACTTGCTAGCAAAAGTAATTAAATAATTCCATTGTGTACTAAGACATATGAAAAGTCACTGACCCCAAAGAAAGATTCGATAAGTATTTACCATCAGCTAGAAGAAAATCCTGACTTTTTAGTAATTCTCGTCTTATTCTTGAGTTGCTAGGACAAAAGAACACAAAAAGAAAATCAGAATCCAGTGAGAGTGAAATCTGTTTCTGCCCCATGTTTGAGGCAAATGCCTTTCAGTCCACTTGGATGGTGATGTGAATCTATTTGAATGAATGTTTGGTTCACATCCCAGTGTTTCAAAGTTCACCTGGATTAGTGTCCTGAACATCTCAATAAGTCAGATTTTTCAATCTTCAGATACAACTGACAGAAAAAGAAGAATAAATATAAATAAGCCTCCTACCTGACCTAACATAAAAAAATGGCATTAAATTAAAGAGAAGAAAAAAAGGAATGCAGTCAGTGGTTTTTACTGAAAATAATAACTAGACCCAGTTCACAAATGTCTCAAAATTTTTAATTTTCCAGAAGTTTCACATCTGCTTAATGAGAAATGCTAAAAGTGAAAAGTGGAATGATTATAAGCTGTACATTTAAACACTTGCAACACCTTGACTATTTCCTTTTGTTATTTTTTCCAGAGACAATGTGAAAATGAACTATTGAAAGCATTAAGTGCAAATAGAAGAAAGTGAAGCAAAAGTTGAAAAAAGTGAGAGCATTTATTCTGTTTTAAAAATACAAAGCTGAGCAATTTCAGTGTTGTGGGGCTTTTACAATTTAAAACACAATTGTCTCTTTAAAATAGAGTTCTCTGGTCTTTAGTGAGGTGCAGTTATTCAATGCAAGAGGCATCTGAGCTGAAGAAGAGGAAAAGCTGTTGCTTTAGTCAGAGACAGCCTAGTTAGGATAGGAGACGATGGTCCTTTACTGCAGCTTTTTGTGAAGGGAAGCTGAAGGATTTGTATGAAATATGAATTAAGAATTCACGTTTCAGATGTTCTTGTGTCTCTGCCCAAGCTCCTTACAGAGCTTAAATTCTACAGCTGCTGTCGTCTGTTCTGCTTCATGCTGTGCCATCATTAGTCCATGCAACAGCAGCCACATGTGCCAGACTGGATCACTCATTTAGCTCCACTGGATCCCTAAGAGGAGAACTGGATAAAACCTCAGGCATTTCACAAAATGATGCACAGCTCCTCTAAGACATTGAACGTCTACCCCCCACCAGCACTGGTACTTTGCTGCTAAAATTGTTGTTTACAGAAAAGTATTGACATCAGAGACTGTTGATTTGTAATTTCAAAGATCATGTTTCATATAGAAGTACAATAGTGGCAATTTTATGGATCTAGTCAAATTCCAGTTGGAGTCATCTTCCATTCCTAGTGCAGTTAGCCACAGTTGCTGTTAGAAAACAGAAATTTCATTCTATTTGGAAAATGGCTCCCTGTTGTAATAGCCAAGAATGTGTCCTTGGGAGCACCCACTCTCTTTTCCTTATCTTTATTTTCATTAAAAAAATAACAAAATAGCTGGTTTTCCCTACTCAAACTTTTTGTTTCTGCAAACTGCATGGAGAGCTCTCAAGATATCTCATCAAGCTTCATTTTCTAATACCTCTGTTTTATTTCCCTGCACAGTCTTTCTGTTTCTTTTCCCTTTGCCTGTTTTTTCACGATGATTAGCACAATGCCTACCAGAAAATCATCTATAGCTGGTGCAAATCTCAACGCAGTTGTTTTCTCCCACTGAAGACATGACCAACTGTGTCTTCTGCCAGAAACACCCAAGATGTCTCCAAACATTTTTTTTTTTTTTCCTGTTATCATCTTATCAAAAACGTCTGAGGGCTGAAAAATGTGATGCAATGTGGCTAGGTCACCTTGGTCACTACACAAGGTATAATCTACCTGGCTAAGGCAGTCTTGCTGCATTGTGGTCATTTTCTTAGTGGTCCAGATGCAGGTAGGGACCAGAGGTTTTGGCAAAAATTGCACTGATTTTGCACCTCTTTTTGGTGCACAATTAGGAGTACCTTCCCCTGCCTCTGCAATGCAACACTGACCTTAATTTTTTCACAGGTTTTTATCATAAGTAGCTCAGCGAGGATGGAGAGCCAGCAGCCCTCTTTCTCCCCAAAACTTATTAGCCACCAGATCTACTTCAGCTCCAAAAAATGTCAATATGAATCCAAAATCAACTTTGCAGATGGATTTTGCTTCCATTAAATTCCATGGTGGAAAAAAGAAAACCCAACATATATAGGGTTTAATTTAATTGTGGGCATACAGTACTTGAAAAAAAACAAATAGCTTCATATTTGGATTTATGGAATTATTTTACTGAAAGAGAATTACATTACATATTTCAATCCCTGATGGCTACTAATGTTTTATTAAATACAGTGTAAATCCAGCTGCAACCATGCAATAAAATCTCCAAGGGGCAAAAAAACCGAATGTTTTATATTTGATTTCTGCATGTAAAAACTTGGTCTCCTGAATACAGCCCATATGCAACTGTGCTCTCCTTGACATTGATGTTTAATAGGGGCTCAGTGTGCTGAACCTCAGCTTCAATGTGTAGAAGGAGCTTGATAAGATTATGCACCTCTTCCAAAATATCTGATCCACTCACAAAACAAAACCTTGCGCTAAGCTGTTGTACAAAAGTACTTAATGTTTGATTAAAAAAAATACACAGAAATTCAGTTTATACTAAGAGAAGTTTTATTTCATTACAGAACCTCAGGAAACAATGATGTGACTTTGAGGACAGTCACCCACAGTAATTAGCTGGAGAGTAAATCCATTTGTTTTCTGCATTTTTTTTCATCAGGACATGCATTTTCACGCTCATGTGCCCAGGGTTTGAAAGGTTTACATTACATAAAATTAGGACTATATAAACTATGAGCTTCATCTGTTTTCTAATATGATTGTCCCTTCCCTTCAGCAGAGTAGCCTAATTGATAGCCTCCATCGTATGCAATGCACGTCAATAAATACTGAACATGAATGTGAATCAATATTGTGTTAGTACTGGGATTAAGAAAGCTATTTTCTCTCCCCTTTTTTTCCCCCTTTTTCCAGAAGAGATGAATATAAGTAAATAAAATGACTGTTTGTCTGAAATTCTGCCTGGGGATTTAGTTTTGCATTTCCCTGCAGGAGCACAACATCAAGTCAACCTGGTCCCTGGTACTTTGGTCCATTGTGGACAATAGATGCAAATACCTCAGCAGACTGCCAGGAAGGACAGTTCTTTTTCCTTTTTCTCTGAAAAAATAAGTGCAGTTGTAGAGGCAAAAAGATTTGACTTCTGATATACTTTTTTTCCCCTGTCTTTTTCAAGCCGCAAATTAGAGGAAAATTTATGAGAGCCCAGCCAAAAATTTATAGGCCCAATATTGACTGCTCTTGACCCTGTGTGCTATTTTGCAGTCTAAACAATGCCAAATCTCTGAGATGACCCAACACCACGCCAAAATCCATAGACACCTGATATATATTGCACACATTTTTAAAGCATGGAAAAAGCACAACACAGTGATAAATGAGCACAGTATTTTAGATCAGTCCTTGCAAATGTGGAGCACAGAGCTGGCAAGACTCAAAAGTTTTGGGAAATGAGGACTGGGAAAGGAGGTCTATAACACTGGGATGTGTGAGCTGTTAGATCAGAGTTTAGAGCTAAGCCCAGAACCACAAGATATACAAAAAAGTCTCTGGGTGGTTCCTTGCACATAAAAACTCAAGTGTTTCACCTGTGAAGGACCGGCTTGCTAAAGTGCTTGACATTGCTCTCCATGTCCCCAGGGGAATTGCCTCTGATTTCCAAGGGGTCAGAACTCATTATCCCAATGGTGTCAAGTTAGAGAAAACCCCCCCTGCATTCCCCCTGACCCTTCCACAGGCCCAGCTAAGTCCTCCTTGCACTTACCACCTCCTTTGAGACAGAGGGCAATTTGGTTTGGGTTTGGTTTTCCAAAAGCACCCAAGTGAAAATGAGGAGATCTTAGATATTTAACAGACATAGGAATTTAAAGTTGTTTTTCTATTTTCCCAGAAACATTAAACTATACAATCATCTGTAAAGATCTGGTCTTCAAAAGGGCTCAGCACTGATGTAAATCCAAAGGTTAATGGATAAATTCTAAAGACTCTAAAGCAGTGACAATGTTTGGCTTTCTGAGAGCTAACTTTTGGATTTAATCTGTTCATAAGCAGCATATTTAGTTAGGAGGTAGAAACGCTTCAATATAAATCCTTTTCATCCCAATTATTTTACAGAAGTGAAATCTATGGCACATCTGAAATGACTCCCCTAACCACAGTTCTTGGTAGAGAAAAAATCCAGTATTTTCTTTATAACTATTATTTTATACAAAATGGTTTTATTAGAGGAGAGGCTGGGACATGGGTCCCCCATTTTTCTGCCCTAATTACATGGCTACAGAATCATTCCTATCCTTGTTTTAGTTGAGTGTTTTTCATTGCAGAGACATGAAATAATTTTCACTTATTCTTAACTAGATGTATGGGGATTTCTACACCAAAAATTAGCAAAAACTTTTTGATTATATTTATCTGAACATCTGTATGCTCGTTTACATATGCAAATCTGCATTTTCTAAGACTGAATTTTGTGTGTGCATAAATGCATCATGCACAGCAGATAAAAGATCATTGCAGTGATCTCTTAAAAATGTGCTGCATTTCCTGCAACTGAATTTATTTACTTTAATGCATTGAAAGGGAAAAGTACCATATTTTAAAGATGTACTTTGAAGATTATTTGTGCTGCAGCAGCAAACCATTTCTGCACAACTACTCACAGCAGATGAATTATCGTTTTCCTACTTTGAATCCACAACAGTTAATTTAATCGGTGACTTGTGGAGAATGTATGGCTAAATCAAGCCTTCAGTTGAGGGCTCAGCTTAGTTCTCTGTGGCATCTTGTGTCACAATATGTCACATCAGTGTAGCTGCATGGGTGGATGGGTTACTCTTAAAGAAGGCATCAGTCTTAAGTGGGTTTTTCTGAAAAGCCAAGAAACCAACCAAACAAAAAATGTTAATGAACTGGATCTCCATGTGTCAATCTCTTCTTATGGTTAATTACTGTACTAGTGGAGGAATTTGGGGAAAAAAGAGGATGCAGGTTTGCACTGCACAGTCATTTCACATGGATCTTTTGAATTTCAATCTGTGCTGACAGAGTCTCTTAAGCTGGAGTACTGTCCCTAAGTACCTGGTACATTAACAAGACCACAAATTTAAACTTTTTTTTTTTTTTGCCTCCCACCCCTTTCCCTTTTGTTGCTATAGTAAAAATGTTTGTACTTTTCTACATCTGTCTGCTGTTGCCAACAAAACACTGGAGAACAGGAGGTGATCTTTCTGTTTTCGTTCCAGCAGCCTGGCCCTGAATGAGTTTAATCGGCTGAGAAACGCGACTGAAAAGGGCTTTGCTACCCTTTCTAACTTCACTGTGCTCGGGCTTTCTGTGGCCTGGAGAGTGACACCCTATGCCTTATTTCACTGTGGATTATTTAGAATGCTTCAATTGTGACTTGTCAATGTGGTCCAGGGTAGATCAAGGCAAAACCTCCGACAAGAAAACAGCAATGCGAATATGATGTGACTGACTGCCACACAATAGACTAATACCTCTTAATTTGGACTTTTAGCAATCGTTTACCATCCTTATGCACTTGAAGATTCCAAAGCCACTCTTACAGAGAAGAAAAAAAGTCTTTTTCTTTCCCCTCCCTCCTTCCCCCCTCCCCATAACTCGGGTGTATCGATCAATGTCTCTGTATGCATTTAATAGCTCTATTTCAAAGCACTTTACTCTTAAAAGCCCCTCTTACCAAGGCATACTATTGAAATACTGTGCAGGTGTAATTAAATGAGCCAATTTTTTGGCCTGGACTGTAGCCCTGTTCTCTCTTTGGCATTAGAACTCCAAGATGAGGTTTGGTCATTTCTTATTTCTGTGCTGTACTGATTTTGGGCTTGTTTTTTTTATTTTCTTTTTTTTTTTTCTTTTTTTTTTCTTTTTTTTTAATTAAAAAAAATAATTAGACTGAAATTAATTGGTTAAAGGTTAATAGATGTAGAGATTGACATCCTTAGTAAAAGTACTCCACCTGAAATGACAGTGCAGGAGACTTAATATATTACTAGCTAGCTATGCCTGTACTACACCCAGGAGTACTATGGCCAGGGCACCACTGAATTCCAAGTATCCAGTAACTTTGCTGTGGAGACTGATTCAAAATTTTTCAGCTATTGCTGGAAGTTGTGACTCTATTCACAATGTTCACTGCGAAATGGAGGGGAACAACTCATTTATTTCACACAGGAGTTTTTCACGCAACAGTTTTTAGCTCACTTCAAGATCTAGAGAAATAGTTCAAAACTAGCATTTCAGGACAGCAGCGTGAATAAATTTCATACATCTCTTCAGATATTGTTTCTGTTCTTCATCAGGCACTTTTCACCAACATTTGTCTGCATCAAATTTTGTCCACAAAAAAAAAAACAAACCTGCAGGAGACCCATGTGGGCACTCGTGCACATATATTTTCACAAAGGGTTAGAAGGTCAGTCGAAGCTCTTTGCAATATGGGTGTCATCCAATGAAGCCAAATGCAACAGAGCTATGCATCTTAATCAGGCTTTGTGAATAGGAAATACTCAAAGCAACAATCATGGTGAATAGCCTGTGATTAGTCCACAAGCTAAAATTGGCCCCCATAACCCACATGTCAAATCCTTTTGGATTGTGCACATATTCATAAAAACACAAAATTTGTCATTACATAAGTCACAAGCAAAATAAAGGTATAAATTTCTTAGATGAATTGTTCACAAAGGATAGAGTGCAGAGCTACGACCTGGGATGGTATTGAACTTGGTGACCTATAGGTGAAGGGCTGAAGAGCCCATAACCAATCACCTTTGAATTCAGTGTCCAGAATTGTGTTTTTGAAAATTAAACAAAGACCCAACTGTAGTAATTGTGTCACCTTATGTACTTAAAGTAATTTCCCCAGCTCAGCTCAATATCTGTAAGAGCAAATGGGGAAATTGCCTGTTGTGCCACTTTTCTAAGGCTTTATATCTACTCAATTTTTTCCTCAGTGTTTTCCTACTGCTCTTCCCAAAAATATTGCAAAGTTCCTGAGAACAGGCAATAAAATGCACAGATGTCTGAGCCAACAGAAATAAAAGAAGAACAAGACCTTCACACAAAGCTGCAAAGGTGAGATAAAAAAAAAGAAAAACACTTTTACATATCTGTTTTCTTTAAGCATTGGTCCCTTTTCACTGGAGTTACTCAGAAAATACATTTGTCAGATCAATGTTCTAATAAAATTAATTTATTTTCTTTATTTAAAAGAAGGAAAAAACTTGCCCCGATGGGTGTCAGTCATCAGCGTGTGGCACAAACGTTCTCCTCTAATTCATTGTGGTTAATTACTGGCTGAAATCCCAACATATCCCAGAACAGACTAAGGGCACAGTTACTCTCCTCTGCAGGTAACACTGGCTGCTTGAAGAAGAGTTTTCATCGATAGTTCCCAGGTTAAGTGTCTGTCTTGGAAACCAAGCAGGCTTTTTACAGACTATGGAGAAAATCAGACTTGAGAGACCCCATAAGAGTACCCTGACCTGCTCCCAGATGAGAAACTGTCAGCATTTCTACCCTCTCTGTAAGACAAACACGTGAGATGCCCCAGGGACCCCAAATCAGCAAGGCAGCAGGGCTAGAGAAAGCACTCCACTGATTCACAGGCAATAAGAAAACAGTCTTCTCTGATGCCCCCTACTTCACCCCAGCATTTTGGCTTTGAGTTCACTTCTGTATGTAGCACGTTCCCATCCCAGAGGAACAGACTTATAATGAAGGCCAAATTCTGCTAAAAACACCATTACCTTCTTGGAGCAGAAATGCTTCCTTCACTTTTTGTCTAGAAAACCTCAGGCCATCTCTACCTCAGCTGAACCATGTGCTCAGCCAGGGTAAGCCAGCGTGAACTCCACTGAACTTTAATGTTGTTGATTTACAACACCTAAAGCACTGCCAGAAGGCATAATTAGGATAAGAGCAGCTTAAAAAATAAATTTCCCTCTTAGAGTCATAGAATCATAGAATGGGCTGATTTAGAAGGGCCCTTAAAGATCTGACTTAAACCAGAACAGAGCTAGCTTTAAAGTCTCCTGCAAGACTAAAAATAACCATTCCAACTAATTGTGCTTATGTTACCTCCTCCAGCAGCAACTATTTGGTTTCATCCTAACCTTCATACTTACCCATAATTACCATCTCCTTTGACATGGCTAACTAAAAGTGGGTATTAATATGGATTTAATGTTGTTTCAGAAATTGGTGGGGGACCAAGGGTGCCAATGACCCTGCTTTAACTTTGTACTAAAAATGTGTTGATCTGTGGGTTTTGGCTGCTGCTTGAATTTGACTTGAAGGTTGAAAGTAAACACATCACTCAAGCACATGGTGCATGAATTAAGGTCTTTCTGTCACCAGCTTCTGCCTTTTTTCCTTACTCTTGGGTCATGCACCCCAGAGTCCCTCCCCCCCCCAACCCCTCCTCCTTTCCCCTTTCCTCTCATGGGACCCTGGGGAAATATTTCTCTTGACATGAACTCCTGCATGGCAACACCTGCATTTCTTTCAGAGCACATTTCCATGGGGGAAGGTTTTTTTTTTCTTCATTTTTTTTCCCTTCCCAGAAACTTTTTCTCTAAGAATGAGCAGATTTCCCTCGCCACTCTGTATACAGAGACCTGTTGCATTTCTGACAGTGGAAAGCACACTGCCTGAATTTGAATTCCCATACAGGAGATTACTTTCCAAAAATATGTGCTTTAAATGAACACAGTACATTTTTTTAATCTTTGATATTATAGGTTGTGATAGAATTGGACACATAGTAAAGCCAGGAAAAAAATAATAATAGTAATAATAGAATGCATTCAGCACACCTTAGACAAGATTACACATACAAGGGTTTGCTGTGTCAGAAACCTTCCCCTTAGAGGATGCTGTTTTTGAGAGCAAAAATGGTCATTTGTTATAGTTGAAGTAGTTCCTTAACAAAATAAAGCTATCCTGTAAAACAACTTTTCTTAACATAACTGTCTACACCAGCGCTTGTGCTGATATAAATGTGTTAGTCGAGGTGTCCAGGAGGGAAGATTGTTCTTTTTTTTTTTTTTTATTTTTACACACTAACTGACATCTTTATTCTGGGGAACAAAATTAAGTGTAAACCAAGCATTACTGTCTACAACATTTTCTTGAGGTCAGGGTTTCCAGGGAATAATAGAAGGAGAAAGCTTCCTAAAGACATATCTTTGTGGAGTAGGGATGGGGGTTCCAATTTACTAGTCTTCATCTTATTGAGGGCAATAATTTCCCTGAAGACTTTATTGGCAGGGCATCACTGCAGAAAACGTTTGCTGCCGGCAACCCTATTATTTTCCATGAGAAATACAGTCCCGTGAGAAAGCACGTTCTCACTGTATTTCTGTGGGAAACACCAGGAGAAGAAGAATTCCAAATCCCGCGAGACCGAGCAACTGGAAACAACACCAGAAGCCCTCTTGTTTGTATAACTTATTGCAAAAATATCAAAGGAGGGGGTGGGAGGAGAAGGGGGAGAGGAAAGAACATGTTTTCATAAAATTTTCAGTTTGCAACAGCTCTGTTTGAAAAAAAAAAATAATGGATTTATATTTGACAGCCCAAAAATCCCAAGGATGTTCAGTCTATTTCAGTTGTCAATTTATGATCTTTAAAACATTTTTTAAATTGACTGAACCTTAACTACATCCTACCTCATCTTGTACTAGCCAAGTTTTACAGATGCCATCTTAAAAATCAATTCAAAGAACAGCCATAAACTTGAAAGCTTCCTATTTGAAGTGTATATGGCAGAATGCAATTTTGTTTAATTTTAATTGACAGAGATGTCAGCCTAAGAGAATATTTTAGAATATTAGTAGGAACAGTAAACTCATGCCTTGACACTTTTATGATATAATGGTATAATTCTCAGGAAAAAAATCACCACTGTCAGGATTTATACAAAAGCGGTACATGTTTTACTTTTTCCTCAGTAAAGGAGTGACAAATGTATTACTAATTACACAATTACTTTATTATGTAGAACCAGTAATAAAACCCTTGACGTACCCTCAGAAAATCTTAGTTTCATCAAAAAAGACAGAATTATTTATTTATTTATTTTTAAATTAGTAGTACACATTTTCTTGGCAGGTTTTAGCCTGTAGGACGTAGTTCAGTTCACTTCCCTCTTCATTTTACATTTCAAAAAGCTTATTTGTAAGGCCTGTTTGTTCCTAAGGAGACAAATCCTCAAGTGGTGTAAAACTGCTCTTGCTACCTGTTTGGGTAAGCTGAGAATTAAATTTGAAGTAGTACAATCACTTACTACAAAAGATCCAAACAAGTGATTTCTCTTGGTTTTCTTAGATACTGATTTTTATATGTCTGTCTATTTTTGGATATGATAAAGCAACTTCACATCAAGAAGTAAATTCATGACAACATAAACTACTTGTGTATGAAGTTCAGATGATACAGCACATAAATAAGAAACTTCCTGAAATGTGAAAGTGGCTAGATTCTGAATCTATCTGTTTTTGCAAAAGTCTACAAAACTGAACACTAATTTCGCAATCCCACACTTTGGGAGTGGATGAAGTCCTGCTCCAAACTATACCCACTGCCTCTTTGCACCACTTCTACAAAGAAAATTCCCAGACAACAAGGAGGACCAAAGTGATGCAAAGGGAAACTAAGGAACTCGGTGTTGCTGTACAATAAATATAAATGTTCCCTAACTCCTCAAGGCCTGATCTAGAAAACTATTTCAATATGCAGCTGACTTTCAGCACATGAGTAATCCCTTTGACTTTAAAGAATTAGTCACGTGCTTAAAGTTTAGTACCCTGCTGGCTTGGGACCCAGCCTCCAAAACAAAGTATGGCTGCGATTCAGTGATTAATTATAGCCCTCAGATGGACAAGCCAGTTGGGTGAAACAAGAATTGGCCCAACCCTTTGCCCTTCTCCGAAAACAAATCTGAATAAAGGTCAAAAGAGTTTGGTTAAGGATGTACTTACCAAACTTTCAAACCTTTTGAGGATGCATCCAGCACTAGTAAAGGCTCTGGCATGTGTCCCTCCGGGAGTCCCATAGGCGTAGTCAGTTGTAAACTCATTTTCCTATATGGTCAGGCACGCGTGTGGGGAGGACAGGAATGAATGACAATGTGGAACGGTCAAAGCTGCTGTCCTGTGACCATGGAGCTTTTAATATGGAGGCAAGGGAATCAGGATTAGGAATTGCAGCTGCTAAGATGCTAAACCCCACATACATCTCCTATGGCTCAGATGTTATCAAGCGTAAAATCTTTTGAATAAAGCCTTACATGGGGGCACCATTGTAAACTGCTTTCCCAGTTAAAGCCTTTGCGTGGCGGTAAGAGGGAAAAGGTTGTATTTTGCCGTATTATTTTCAGCAATATGTCAAAGGCCACTGAAATCAATTCCCATTAATTCTAAAGGACTTTTCACAGTAAAAATAATGCCCAGTAAAAGCACTATAATGAAAACACTGAAATGAAAACTTTAAACTATTCTGCTCCTCTAAGGATGACCAGAAACTGATTTTCTTCCACAAGATGATATTGTGTTCATTTCTAATACAGAAGCTTAAGTCAGACAGGTTTCTGATTAGTAGAGTCTGAAGGAGTCAGTGTGATTTTGGAGTAGTTTTTGCTGTAGTCTCTGTTTACATTTGCTTATATATAATCCAGATTTCCTCTCTTTGATATTTATGTCAATCTCTGTGTGACATGGTATCAAATTCTAATCCCAGCACTGCCACTAACTGGAGCCGTGGTTCTCGTCTTGGAAGTGACATGAGGGGAAAAAAGACATAGTTAATATTGTAGCCTATTTAGGAAAGAAGTGATGGAAGTTATAGTTACGTAGAATAATAACACAAGATTTCTGTATCCCACAGCAAATGGATTGGCAAATCCAGGTAAAAGCTCCACATCATGGATTAAAAATCAGTCTTTTTTGTTAGAATCCTGTTCAACATAATGTTATAATGCTATCTGATGTGTGCCTTCCCAAAATCTCAGGATTGGTCCCTATGCCAGGAACTTCCAATTTAAAACACATTTCCATTGGAACACGAAAGCCATTTTCACACCAACCCCTAAATTATCCCCTGAAATGAATTAAATTGTCTCCAGAAAATCCAACATCCAGATTAAGTTTTTTACAGGATTCTTGTAATGTAAATGAAAGTTGTCTCCAGTAGAAAACTTCCTGTTGGTTTTTGTCATCAGGGTTGTGCTTATTACACATTCTGGAAAGAACACCATGGGGAAGCAACCAAACCATTTTCCAAGTTGAGCAGTTACTACCTGAGGAAAAATGCTGGTTGTTGACCCAACATACAGATGACTGACTGGATTAACTATATACCTCATATTAATTTACAGCTTGTGGTCACCTTTACTTATATGCATTTAACAAATACACAAACCACGATAGAAAACTTCCTCTATACCGACAAGAATCATACACAATATGTATCATGGAAACTCAAAGGAACAGCACAGTCTTCAGTATTTTTCCCTTAAATATTCTTGTCCTATTTGATGTTCATTTTCCCATATTTTACGTAGAGAATTTAACCCCATGTACAAATAGTAAAAGTGTTTTCAATTTAAATGGATTTATACAGTTCTGTTGACTGAAGAAAAGCAACAACAAACAAACAAGCAAAAAAATCGAGGCTACAGGTTTACAAGACTAAGACCACAGTGTATAAGGCACCTCTGTGATGAGCAGCATAACACAAACAGCAGTTTCTTACTCCTTGAAAAGTTAAGCTAGGAGCAGCCACATGGGTGGAAACATCACCAACAAGGAGAGACGTTATGGGAGATGAGAAATGGACTGGCAATAGTAGCAGGAATGATGAAGATTAAGAGATTTAAGGCATGAGAATAGGGAACACGGAACAGATAGGATTTTTCTTTATTTTTGTGACAGAGATGGGTGGGAAAATAAAAGTCTCCTCCATCAGAATTTCCCCTCCTCACTCACAACGGGCACTTGGCCCATGTAAAGGATTAACTGGCTGCTTGTAAACTGTCATGTTTTGGTATTAAAGCCATTTTTAGCGCAACTTGGCCAAGCAACGTGTGTGCATCTGCCACCCTGTAACACAGCCATGGCTTCCGTCATGCTTTGAAGAGAGCACCACACCTGGGCTGGCATCTCCCATGCCAGCTTTCAGCCCTCTGAGGTTTGCATCAAGTTTAGGGGATTATCACAGTTTAAAATGCAGGCTTTGTACACAAAGAGCAAAAATAGTCATCACTAAAGCAATATAGTCGTGCTTTGTGCAGCTGGAAAACAACAGTGGAAATGCCTGGTGGCATGCCTTTTTCAGGAGCTAATTTTAAATGCATCTAGTATTTTTTTGGACAGTATAAGAGTTTCAGTTCATGTTATTGACTAATAAGCTCTAAAATCTCAGGTGTGATCAAAAAAATAGAGCTGATTTTTGTGATCCTTAAAGGGTTTCAAAGACACAACAAATAACTACTTAAATGCCCTTTCCTTGATTGTCCAGAACTTTATATAGCTTACTAGATAGAGGAATCAAAAATCTATTAAAGCCAATGAAAATATTTCTGTTGGCTTCAATGAAAGCTGCATTTGGACTAAAAATAATCCATTATGTGATGCAGATTTGCCCACTGAGTTCTGGCCAGATCTGATTTTAGAGGAGTTCAACTGGAAATCATCACTCATTCTTTTGGATGCTGTGAAAAAAAAGGCTTCTATATTCCTTACCTCAGACTCATTAGGTTTAAGATCTAACATAAAACTTACCGTATCTAACTAGCAACTGCTAAGTAGCCTTCCTTTTTCATTACTTTTGTCCTCTGCATTCATAAAATCAGGGTCTTTGCATTTGAGGATGGGTTGGTTGTAGGTTTTTCTAACATTAGTGTCTTACTCTGCTTTATTTGCTCCACAATTTTTCATAAGATGCTGCCAGTGTGGATACATGACAGCCAAGCCCTTCCTAAGTCATATCAACATCACAATGTAATATAAAAAAAAAAAAAAGGGGTAAAAAAACCCCACAGCATCTGACTTCTAGTAATACCTGGCATGATATTTTAAGGTAAGCAATAACAAGAACATGTCATATAAACATATATAAGAACACAATTGTGAAATCTGTAAGAAAATCTGATTTGGACACCAGCTTTTACACAGATTATCTGTTAGCTTCTATTTCTAACAAACCATGTTATGAGATCATGCTTCTCCGTCTCATTTATCAGCCAGTTTCAATTTTGATGACAGGAGGAGGAGGGAAAAAGTCTCAAAAGATAATAAAATCTCTCACTAGTCTCACAGATGCTGAAGTTCACAGAAATGAGGGTTGGTTAGCAGAGAAGGGCTTGAATTGGAGCCTCCACCACAGAAAAGGGTGAAGTAATCTATGTGTGGTTCTACAAAGGACAAAGCTGTGAAAATTCTGTACAGTTCCTTGCATTTGGCTTTTGCTTCCAAGCAGTGTTTTGGGAGGCTCACATTATACAGAGCAAACAAGTACAATATTGAGTGAATACACATGAGTTCAGACAAGTTTGTTTTGCCATGATGATCACATCACAGTGGACGTAGAGGTTTGCTGATGAAGGCGAAGTTTTGGGAATGGCCAAATAGTTTGGAAAAGCCAATCTGCTATCAATTCCCAGACCCCTTGAAATGTGAGATTTGCTGTTTTGTAGAAAAACTGGAGTGGTTCATGGGTTTTGTTGCTTAGAGGCAAATCTCCCCACACAATGACCTTCAAAGTATATTTTTACACCCCCATGGGCTCTCAGATTCAAAAGTTCCAGGAATTATTGATAATCAAAACAGATTTGCAATGGAGCTAAGATTCAACCTGCCTTCTGCAACCCTTGTTCATGCTAAATATTGATGTGCTACATGAGGATTTTTCTGAGGGCATATGACTGTACTCCACCAAATCCATCCCAATGACTAGAGAAAAACCTAACCATGGTTTGGCACCACCCTTCTAAAATAATACTGTTTTACCCACAGAAAAAAAGTTCAAAATGGGGAAGCCATACAATTTAACAGATGACCTAGAGTCTGTCACTAGTCTTCACAGTGGCTCTGGACTTCATTTCCCACACTCTCATTTCATCAGCAATAAGTTGTATAAACCTCCACCACGAACCAGCACTAGATCTGAAGATGGAAGTCATTGCACAAAGCCCAGGTGTTATTAGTTGGGTTTTTAAATAGAATATGAAAAGTGGTCTGTAAACCCCAGCAATAGGAAGCACATGGGAGAGCAGAAGAGTAAAAATAGATAAATTGGATCACTTAAGCAGTAGAAATAGAAAACCTTTCTTTCATTTTTATGTGATACAGAAGGTTCATTATGTGCTGTATCGACAATATAGTATTTTTCAGTGTCACCTGTTCATTAAAGAGTCATTTTAAAGGCAGTTGATGAGTTCCAGTATCACACAATTCATCTAATAAAACTATTCATTAGTTTGTATATTATATCTCTTTTCCTGCTGTTCTGGTAATCCTTAAATAGGATGTCCCAAAGGTACTGATTCTGATTTCACATCAGTGTGTATTAGTAAACCCATTAAAGTTAATAGGTTATTGTCCATTGATGTAAGAAATTCAAGGCTAATGAGGCTACTTGAGTATGCAAAAATTACAGGATGGGAACCTACTGTCATTAAATATTTTGGAAGTTTATGTGACTTTTCCAGATAGGACATAATTTTCCTTAACACAGCTTTCAATAGAGGTGCATTAGCCTCTAGTGGCAGTAGAGGTGATATATTGTATTGCTAATTTAAAGGATTATGCATGAAAAGTGAATATATTGCAATAATTATGAAGTCTTGTTTGACTTCACTTTTCCACAAATGCACTTTGTCATGCCTTAAATACTTCACGGATTTGAAAAGCACAATCAAGATGCTGTAAATTGGGGTGAAATAAAAAGCTTATTAGCACGTTCTTAGAGCAGATTTAGGTTTGGAATATTTTCTGTGTGACTGCCATCATTACTGCATTTATACCCGAGCAATGCCTCCACCTCTTTGATTGCGAGCATGTGTGAGCCTGTGTGTGCACACACGTGCAGGAGGGGTCATGACATTTATTAAAGCAGTCAATAAGGCAAGCACGGGAAAGGCGTCTAACCCTGGAATATATTTATATTTATACTCATTTCTGATATGGAAACTAAAGAGGAAAAATCAATTGGAATATAACGTTTCATTGTCCTTCACCTTCACTCTTTGCTTTCAAGTAAGCAGTTAAAGAATAAACATTGCTGGAGAGAAATAAATAAATAAATAGATAAAAAAGCCGATCTCTAACATTATTAGGACTTCCAAAGTAAATAAAAAGTGGTAGAGCTGAGAGCAAATTGCTGCAGTGGTGCTAGGGAGAATCCTGATTTTAGCACCGCTGTACCAAATTTGTCATTTAGGAAAGCTCTTGTTCCCTTTATTGAGTTCCACTGTAGTGAACAATTTCTGCCTGCATCCCTCGTGTGTCCTTTTGGTTTATTATCTTTCACTGTGAATTGAGCATCCACAATCAGTTTCACAGGAAGCCTAATTTCACACACTGCTTATACATATGATGAGGACTTCCCTCTCCCTTCCCCCCTTCCCCATCCCTTCTCCCAATGTTCTTATCAAATGAAGAATTGTGGATAAGGGTTAGGTGCAGATAAACATGAGTGTAGCACTTCCAGAAAGGTCATGATCCCCCCATAAGGTGCTTCTTGTTATGCCTGACCTTCAGATTTTCATCATCAGCCCGCCTGACAACTTAATAATGCAGAGGTGCAGGATTCATTTCTCCCCTCTGAGAGCGCCAGTACGGGACGCCCTTTTCCCTGATTATTTCCCTGCACTCCCGGCTGCCCTTTATAAGCCAACCAGAACTCCATCAATCATGCTCTTCTCTCCTTTCCTCCTCAGCCCCCAGTCCTGAAAGCTCGAAAGCTGCAGTGTCCCCTTTTGTCTTGCACAGCCACACAGCTAAAACAACAACAGAAAAGCCTGTGCAAAGGCAGCAAACCACCTTCCCATTTATAACCCACAGCCTTTCAGCCTCCCTCCATGCTGATTATGTTATCTTACAGAATGACTCCTCGTGGGCTCTGTGGACTATCAAAGGAGGGGAGAGATTTGAATCGAAATTTGAAGTTTTGATCCCATTTTATTTATTCATTTTTCTTCCTTCCCCTCTATTTTCCACTCCCATTCTTGATCTTATATTCCTATAGTTTAATAATAATTAAATGAAATTTAAAAAAACTTTCTGGAATTATTCACTCGTTATTTTCCTTCAAAGATAAAGGAGAGGCAAAGACTTGATACTTTCATGGTATTAAGCATGTCAGTTTATAGGAATGAAATAGCACAGAAAAGTTTGGAAGAAAGTCATCTTAGGATTAGGAGGATTTTGGTTCAGGTCAGGCTCTAAATACTGCAATAAACTTATGTTACAGAATATGTATTCACTTTCCCCCCAGCCTTCCCAGTGCTTTTTCAGCCAATGATTCCTAGAGTGAAAACAGGATGATAATGCACCATGAGCATCTGGTGAGAGCGAAGTACAGTATGTTCCCTGACAGAGCAGGGATATGCCAAGGCCATCTCCTATTGCCTAAAGCAGCTGCCATTTGTACCTCCAAGAGGGGAAGTATCCCCTGGTAAGCTCCAGCTCAGCTGGGTATGAGAGCTACACCATACCCAGCAAGCAAACTCAGATCCCACCCTGCCCAGTAGCAGCAGGATGCAAATTTGTGCCCAGCTGGATGGAGGAGTTAATGCTATAGCCCTGCTCACCCATTAAGGCACTGTGCTGGGTCTGTAAGAATAAATAAATAAATAACAGAGCGGCATGAAGCACCGTAAAACCACTCGCTCGCCAAAGATCAGCATTGTGGCTGAAATTAAGTTTCCCTCTCTCCTCCTGTGCCTGGATGCACTCACATAGTGCTGGTGCATGAGAAAGCCTAAACTCATGGCTGTGGGGTTTCTTAACTGAACAATCACCTCCCCATGGAAAGCAAAAACCTGCCTAAAAGAAGAGAAAACAGCCTCAGCACTATTCAGTCCCCCAAACAGGTATTGTGGGACTAATTGGGAAGCCCCTGAATAATGTTTTACCATCTGAATTATTTCATACATCATAGATCTGGAAAATCCCAACACAGATTTAGAGCCTGTAGTGAAATATAGAATTACATTTACTCATTGTGAAGGCTAAACATCTCTTCAGAGCCTTCTTTTTCTTAATAAAGTAAGAAAAAAAAATAAAAACTTTCTATGAAGATTTTCCTTCAAACTAATAACATGTCAAAGATTGCAAACTACCATCAGCAGAGATCTGGAAAGACTAGCAAATGTTCAGGAGATTTGCTGAAAGAAAGAACAGGGAGTTCACCCTAAATCCCATTGAGTCAATTAGTGTGGCTTCTAACTCCAGTATTCTTCGGGTAAAATCCCAAAGGATCTTCTGGTTCATTTTTAGGCTTTTCTCCAGTTCAGTCAAGGGTCTAAAACAAGTCTGAGGAACATCTTAGAAAGAACAGAAAACATGTGTCAAAACTAATCGGTTGGGAAAAAAAATCAACAAACAGATGAAACAAGGAAGGAAGGAAGAAAGGATAGAATGGATGAGGCACAGTAGAGAAAAGGGAATGATCACACTGAGAGACTGGAGAAGAAAAATAGATGAGTGATAATGATCTACAAGTGAGGGAGGACCTGTCAGAAGGAGGGAGGCAGGTTTGATCAGTGAAGGGAAGCACAAACAAATGAAACAGAAAAACAGGAAGGAAAGCAAAGCAAACTTCTAGATACAGAGGAAAAGAAACAGGAAACCTGCAGCGCCCAGTATCCTTTCTTGAACACTGGGTGCAGGAAATCACACTTCATAAGGCCAGCCAAGAACTGGGGACCTGATAAGAGTGATAAAGATGCCCTTACCACCAGATCACAGTGGTGGAGGGAGGGAGGAAAAGAGGGAGGGAGGGAAAAGATAGAAGGACAAAAATAAAAGAAATAAAACACAAGTTGATCTTAAAAGAGACTGGAGATTTTGTGGTTTTTTGGTTTTTTTTTTTTTTTTAATTTTCATCCCAAAACATGTCCAGCTTATGTCTCCAAGTGGGGAGCAGGACTCCCTTGGATACCAAAACCACTCCCAAGCCAAACTCCATTTAAGCTTCACAACCTCAGCAAATGCAAATCCTTTGCTTGGCACCTCTTCTTCATTTCAGTCTTCATCAGCTGCAGCAGCAGTGCCAGAGCTCTGCTCCCCTCCAGCCCCCAGGTACAACATGAGGAGATGCCACAGCCTCTGGGTGACACCTTTGTACAGCCCCACACAAATGAGGTACTAAAGGACACACAGGGTCAGGCTGTTCTCTGGATTTGAGTTTCCCTCCATGAGACACTGATTTTGTAAGGACGAGGGAGGTTGTCCTCCACTAACATTTGCCAAGGGAAAATGAGGAATAGCTTGGATCCCGACCAGAGGGCCATGCCTACATCCAAGCCCTTGCAAACTGACTTGGCAAGAGAGGATTCTCTCGAGGAGTGAGGAAAACCAAAGAGATGTCAGTCAGAAAAGTAAACACCATATGCTTGTCTCCCAGCATCTGACAGTAGTGAAGTGGACAGAGCAGAGAGGCTGGCAGAGCCGAGAAATAGGGCAGTGTAAATCAAGACACATTCTCCTTTCTCTGCTTCCCAGAGGAGCTGCACAGACATGAGCAGTGAGCTCCTCCTAAATCCAGGGGCTCTTCAAAGCTGATTGGTGTTTTCCATACTGATTATTTACACTAAGCCTCGATTGAATGAACTGTAGGTTACAAAGAGGTGACTTTTTTGAAAGGTATGAGATAAATCTTTCTTCGTCTAGAGGGTAAAGAGTTAGTGAAAGAAAGGAAGAGGCTTTAATATGGTATATTTGGTTTTATATTTAAAAAAACCTTCTCCAACTGTTTTTTTTTTTATTATTTTCTTTTCTCAGTCCTGAAAATTTTGCAGGCAAAGGTCCAATATCTCCAATTTCAATAGCAAAGTGTTGTCATCTGACTCAAGTGAGGGTAGGAAAGGTGGGAGGTGACTGCTCCTTTTCCACCTATTACCTTCTTCAGTTTAAATTTGTGTCAGAGCCATGATTCCCTCTCTAGACTTCTTCAGAAATGCCATTAAAAAGAGAAGACAGGCTGCAGAGACAGAAGTGATATTCCAATCCCTGAGAAAAATTCATTCCTCGGGTCCATTGATAATTACCCATAAGGTTGCTATTGTTTTAAGAACCGGTTTTAAGCATTTTGAAAACATTTTGAACACACAGTGCAAAGGTTAGAGCAATGGAAATAAAGAGTTGAGGAGGCAGCCTGCAGACACAAAGGTAAGCTGTTGATAAGACAAGTCAGTGAGGAAGGGAAAAAATTGCTCTAAGAAATGATTGAACTTCAGGTTAGAGCAAAAGCTTCTGCAATGTGCAATGTTGTATTAACTTATCCAAGACATATTTTGACAGCTCTAAGAGGAAATAGCTGAATTAGAAGTTTTACAAGTGTAATCTCTGACAGGTTTTACACCAAATATTTACTTTTTTATTCATCAGGTTAATAAACTCATAACCTTCTCTCGCACTGGTCATTTCCTGATGGGATCCAATTTTCTCCTATCTTCCAGCAACATGCCCATGTGCTCAAAACAAGTTTCAAATACAGGTTTGGCTTCAGAGCAGCCATTCAGCTCAGAGGAGGTTGGTCTGAAGCGACCAGCTCTGAGCCTTTTCAGCTCATCGCATGATGATCGACAAAAATTTGAATTTTCCAGGAGTGTCTTTCTGTTCTGCAAAGATTTCTATTCCTCTTAGCTTAACCCAAGAGATTCCTGTCTTTTAGCTCACAATTAGGAAGCTTTTCTGGGCTCTGTTCTGTCTCAGTTCTAAGCTCTAAGAAACTGATATTGAGAGTAAAAAATTCTTCCTTTTCCTCTGATTCTGTTATTTATCATGTATGCAATGCACACAGTAAGCCAAACTACCATTAATTACTTAGAAATTACATTCTAAGGCATGAATTTTATTTTGTGTGGATACTGATGTCTCAGTATCTACCATGAACAGCCATTAAAAATCTCCCTAATTCACTATAGTAAGAGGAATGGTGTCAGTGAGTAACTGGGTAGTTACAATTACAGAGTATGCCAAACTGGAGGATCTTAAAAAAAAAAAAACCAAACCAACAAACAAACAAAATTATCTCTATACTTAATGCTTATTTTGATAATGAAAAATTGTATCAAGGAAAGTTAATAAAAATAAATGCAAAAGAAAATTACTGAAAAAAAATCTGGGTCACATTCAGTAACATTCAAAAACTCTTATTCCTTTAAATACACTAAAACTTCTAAAAAACCCAACTTCTTTCATATCAAGTCGAACTCAAAGTCTCTTCTTTACTGTATTCTATTTTTGATTTATTATTTTGAAGTTAAAAATTTCTCCTGACCAAAGACATATGGAAAATCAATCTTCTGTCATTTTATTATTTTTATATTCTTTTTTAATGATATGTTATAAAAATCCAATTCTAATAAAGGACATATATAGCATAAATACACTAAGACACTTTTATATCAGTGGAAAAAAATCTGTAGCCATTTAATACCCTGATATGATGGATAAGGGCTTAAAAAAAAACTTCAGAAGAGCAACCTTTTTATTAAATTAACAAAAATAAATATTAACTTCTGAAATATGTGATAGAAAATCTTTAATGCAAAACCCCCAAAGTATTCCTTCAAAGAGATGTATCAGTTCCTAACCCAACTCCACAGAAAATGGTAATTTTTATCTGCTAAATATTTTCCCAGGAGTAGTCATTGTATTTGGTGAAAAGCTGAACAAAAGACAATGTACAAAATAAAATTTGTGCAGAAGGAGCATATCCTACATGAAACTGAAATATGAATTTCCACAGAAGTCCTTTACACCATTCTGCTAAAACCTTTCTTTTTCAATTCTTCCTAAAACACTTCATTCAATTTTGTCACGTCCCAGTTCAGTGAGCAGTACCAACATTATCAAAAAATTCCTTTTATTTTTTCCCCGTTGGACTATTTTTCATTTCTGCCTTTTTTTAACCAATATATTCCAAATGGTGTCCCTTTTGTAAATCAACTATATGCTTGTTTAAATACAAAACTAGCAGAAAACTATTTTTGTCTATAAATTATTCATTATTATTATTTTCTAATATTTCATATTAAAAGCACACCAAAAAATGAAGTTTTCAATAAATTTTCCAGCCAGTTTTTAATTACTTCATTCTACCACTCCACTGCAAAGTCTTCCTAACACCTCCCAGCGTGATTGTTTCCTGCTAACAGAGACATTTTGCAGACAGATTGAGTGTCAATATTATTAGCAGCAAATTATTCACGTTGCGTGAATAGCCTTATAATCCTTATTTACTGTGAATATGCAGGACCCTATTGTTTTTTAAAATAAGTTTTAATAAGTTCTCAGAGGTATCATGGCATCTTCTGGATGTTGTCAAGGTTTTTAGGGCAGCAGAGATGAAAATTACTTTTTTTGATTCAAGGGGTGACTGTGACACCAATACCAAGTTTGTCCCTAAATTCCTAAAGACTGCAGAAAATGTGCAACAACCTTGCGTCTGTAATATCAGGTGCTTGTCTGCTTGTGTGGTACATAGATAAAGGTAGGGAATGAGTAGCTGTATCAACCAGTTTGCTGCTGAAATAGCCTTTCACTGTTTATTTTCCAGCTAAGTCAATTAGGCAAGGTGGTGCATCAACATTCAGTATGTGCTGATTTCAGATATATTGGCAGGGTTTTAAATAAACACCAATGAAGGAAGTATACATCTGTTAAAAAAAGACAAGCTCTTAGGGAAATAAATACTAAAGATGGCATGCTACAATCTGAAAACACAGGAGTTGGAAGGCTGTTTCGTTGTTGTGTGGGTAATTTTTTCTGCAGATGACTTAATCTCCCAAATAGAGGTGTTTTTTGTTTTTTTTTAAACACAAGACTTTAAGCTTTCTCAGTTACAATGCTGTCTTGTTTGAATGCATGCATAAATAATTTTTGATCATCTGCTTCAAATCTAACTTTATGTGAAAAATCAAGAGGTAGCTGTGAGCTACCTAATTAAAACACTGAGACCTGCCCCAGTAAGTGATTCCAGTTCTTTGTCAACATTGTGCTGCTGTGATTCAAAGAACTCAATTGTCCCAATTCAGGTCAAGGTTTGTAAAAAATTTGGAGGCAGAATCTGTAAATACTTTTTCAGAAGGAGATGCCTTGAGCAACAGGGCTGTGCTCTGCAGGAAACGTGGCCTGAAAATGTGTGGACAAAATAGAAGGGGAAAGTTAAGTGTTCAAAGTCAGACACCTATATATAACAGAATCAGGATCCTAATCCCCAGATCAGTGTTTTCCTCACCAGATCTATAAATCAGTAATCATTCCAGTGTAGCACATAAATAACACTTTTGGTGCATTTGGCCCACAAGCAGATGCACAACTTTCTCTGCCATTCCTGTCCTATGAGTCAAAGCTCCATTCTATGGATTTCTTCCTGCCATGCTACAAAGAGTTAAGAGATGCAGCCCACCAGAACAATGTTTTTTTGGAAGGCATTTCTCCCCCTCATCCCCCCAGACTCTGCTTTATTAAACACTTGATCAGTTGGCTTAAAAATTAACCATATGGTGCTGTTTGCAGGGTATAGATTCAAGTCTCAAGGAAGGGCATCATGTATTTAGCCTGGCTGGGCAAATGATTTCAGTAAGCACATCACTGTCTACTTACTGTCATTAGTGGAGCACGAGCAGGAGAAGAACAGAAAACTTTTTGAACCACGTACCCAGAAATAAGGAAACAAAATTCCCCTAAGATATCTGATGACTGAAGCATATAGAAAAAGCATGAGGAGCTGAGAGTGCATTGATTTGTTTCCAGTGTGTTACTCTACTTCAGCCCATTCACCATCACTTATTAATTGTAAAGTCACAGGATTTGGGTGAACTACAACACCCATGAGCCCCCATCTTGATTCAGAACTTTTGTTTTGTTCATGATCATGCCATCTTATTATTTGCTTTATGGAAACATAAGGGGACATATTTTTTATGCAGATAAAGGTTTGGGACATATTTTTACCAGGGAAGTGGTTATATTCCTACAAAGGTAGTGATGCATGGATTCAATGTTTGATGTTTTTGTTTGGCTCAAAAATATTATACTAATCCAAATCAAGACATAGGATCTAGGTTGCTTATCATCTGCCAAATAACAATCCTGATCATTAAATATATGAACATTTTATAGGATTAAATGTGCTGCTGTTCAGTCATACAATCACTAAAAAGGAATAAGTTTTTAAAAATCTGTATGTAAGCAGAAAATAATTAATCCCTATAGTCACTATAATATGAATAATTTAAGGAACTCAAAAAAGCAACATCAAGCATCCTTTACAATATCACTGGAATCATAGAAATGGCAATCAGAAATCTTCTGTACTCTTCTTACTCTATGACTTGAGAAAAGTCATGGTACCTCTAGGTGACCCATAACTTTGTCTGTCCATAAAATGTGTATTTTAAATAATATGAATCTAATCTCAAGGCTGTTCTCAGTCCAGATAATTTTTGGGAAGTGTTCTCAGACCAATGGATAAAAGTGCTATATTAGTTCAAACAATGATGATGATTATCTTTCAGGGATTTTTATCCTTAGTGAAAAGCAAAAGGAATTACTGGCCAATTTTGCCTAGTAAATGCTGAATACTTGGAACACTTCCCGTTCATACTCATTCTGTGGCTTTCCTGTGTCTGACTTGTGTTTATCTTCATTAAGTGGAATAATGCAAGTCAAAATAGCTACAAGTAAACTGTCTGCTGGATAGGGAACAGTTGCTAGTTCATGGGAAATGGATCGTAAAAAATGTGCTACTCTGACTTCAGAAAAGAGCTCTAAATTGATCCATTTCCAGTTCAAAGCTCCTTAAAACATACTGAGCAATCTCACCTGATATTTCAGCACCATCATCACATGTCTTTCTAGTTCAAGAGGGGATAGATTACACTGGAAGTTTCTGTCTCTGTCAAAGTTCACCAGAAAGTTCTGATCCACATGGGGAGGCAGGGAGAGCATCTTCAATCCTCACTGGAAGGCCGTTTGAGTAAGAAATTGTCCTGGGTTCTTTGAACTTTGGAAGAGGTGGGGATGCAGTCATATAGAAGATGAACTACTTCCCTTGAAGGAGTACAGCACATATCTGTGCAGATTGATGGAGTCATAAGTCACTGGGAGCTAACCTGGGTACAGCCTGAGGTAGGCTGAAAGCTAAAGTCATTCCAGGTGGGCTGGTGGAAGGAAAAAACAAACCCTAGACATTCACATATGAGGTCGTAACTTCTGTTCCATTGCAGCCCACATATAAATATTTGAGATTTATATTTTAGAAGCTTTAAGCCTCTCTATAAAAAGCATTTAACTTTGGGTTTTATTTTAAAATGCCTCTGAGTCAGAGAGGTGCCACGATCTCTCAAGGATTTCAGGCAAATCTCTCTTGACCAATCCAAATCCATAAGCCAAACCATATGATTCCAAAATCCCTTCAATTGCCTCCTGGATCATATGTCCACATCTGGAAATGATGGATACTCTCTTACCAGCTGCAGAAGAGGGAAATTCTGCATTAGGCTAAAAACACTGTGTAAATTGCCAAGGAGAAGGGTCAGCTTTCTAAAATTACAGTGGTCAAGGCAAGTCAAGAACTTTAATGGCAGGCTCATGTCCAAGATCAAAATAATTTTACAAATCTCCAAGCAATTCTACCTAGAAACGTGCAGAACTTTTTTGGTTGGTTTTATGGTGAAGAGAGCCAATGGGAAACAAATTCTCAAAGCAAGAGACTAATCTCCCTTCACAAGGGACACAAAGCAGGTGCTCTCTATAAGGATGAAACTGTGCCCCGAATTTGGTCGACATAAAGCAGGATATGCATTTCCCTTTCTGATGGGAAATGGATGTAAATCACAGGAAGATCAATAGAAAAGAACAATTCAAAGCTGAAACCACAGTTCTGAGCTTATCTCACTGAAATCTCTAAAATATTCTTAAAACATCAAATATTTGTTGGTCAATAGCAACAAGAAAAGAAACCTTTAACAAAGAAACAACTACAGAATTTATATTATGCATGACTGAATTTAAATTGGTCATCTATATTACTGTTTCTTAACTTTTTCTGTATACTTATCCATGTTAACTTGTCTCACAGTCTAACTATCCCATTAAGTAATACACAAATAGAGTAGAATTCACTGGGAGACACGTCATAATATATTATTGTTAGGATAACACCACATAAATAATTAAGATGAAACAAACAGTCCACTTGTCTGTCTGTGCCTCTGAGTAACTACTTCACTAAGACTTGCCTGGGAAAAGCATATTATTTCCAAAATGAAGCCTCAGACCTTAGGTAGAATGAAAAATTTTCTAGAAAGGACCATATTATAGACAGCATTTCTCAGAGGAAAAAAATAGGGGAGGGTGGAATTTTCACACATTTTTATTTTTCTTACATTATATTTCTCCATTCAGGCATCTTGGAAATATATGAAAATGGTGAGGCAAAAAGAAAACTGAACAGTGTGTTGTTTGAAGATCTCTGAAACTGCAAAAGCTCAAAGCTGGGGCATGAAAATCAAAATGAATTACTACTAAGGCAAAGAAAACAATGCTGAAGTTTGAGGATTGGTATAACTGCACATTCTTGTCAGATATCCGTCTAAAAACTCTGGAGTGGGGAGCAAACCTCACAAGATAGCTTTCTCACAATATTTCTAATAGCTTCTGTTTATAGAGAGGCTAAGAGATAGCAGGAAAACAGTACATATCCATGTTATTTTGACTCTTGCAGCTAAGTGCTGGCTGGAACACAGGGAACTAATTCCAGAGCTGACGTAAATAAGCTCCCTCAAAGACAGTGAGACAACACCGATTTACACAAAGCGTGGTTCAAGCCTGGGAAATTCAGACCCGTGCAGAAGCTTAGATAAGATACATCTAGGCAAATATTTTAGGTATGTATACAAATCTATATAAAACACTTACTAAACCACTCTAATCTCAATCTACGTATACGAGCTACTAAAAAAATAAGAAGAATCTGCTTTTGGGAACTGAGTTGGAAGGATGAGAGAAAGATCAGAGAAGTTGATTTATTTCCAACCCACATATTTAGCCCCAAAGTGAAGGAGGCTGCTCTCCCAGCACCATTACTAGAAGAAGGAGAAAGGGAAAGGTCCTTCTTGGAAGAGCAATTCAGAGATGTTCTGAGCTGCACTCTGTACAAACTTTATCCCTTATTTTTTTAAACATGGCTCCTTAGGAATGACACTCAGATAATTTAATACTCTTAAATAATAAGTTTCCATAAAATTATGCCATTTGATAGCCCCAGAAAAATCAAAACTATATGAAATAGAGATGATCAGCTTAAGTATAAGACTAAACACTCCTGAATCTAAATTCCATTATGAAGAGCAGACATATTTCTACTGCTTTGGTCAAGAGATAAAGTTGTTTGATTCAATTCCCCAGTCTTTAGATGGAGAATGGGCCTACCTCCCAAAAAACCCACAAAGGTTTCATTTGGAAAGCATGTCAAAAATGGATTCTTCAACATGTTTTACTTGTCCTGGTCCCCCATCTTTCTCAACCTATTTCCCATGCCTCTAGCAGAGCAACATGAAACAAGAACATTGCAATACTGTGCATTTTTCTTGGCAAAAAAAAAAAAATTAACCACAAAGTCCAGGGCTTGTATTTTATTTAAACAATATTCACACAGGGCTCAAATTATGTACATAAACATTGGCAATGTGTTTGGTATTAGTGTGTGTGACACCTTATTCCTTTAAGTTTGCATCTCTTGGCTCAGGCTAGGAGAAGTCACTGCTCTCTGAGAGGGCTAGTTAAGATGTATCTTGCTGTTTCCCCGTATCTTTAGTATGCAGGGAGCGCAGAGATGGAGATAAAAGGAGAAATGTCTATCTTTGAGTCCTCTGCAATACAGAATAAGTTATCAACCTACTAACATGCATGTCTGAATAGACTCCTTTGGCAGGAGGGAGATTTTATCTGTCCTGACATGTGAATTCCTCCCTCATGTCAATCCATGAAAGTACTAAAGAATAAACTCTCTAGTAAAATGAATGTGGCATACCACTGGGACTTAGAGAGCACCATATTTTCCCCTAGTTACTTTTTTTTAAATTTTCCAACTGAATCCTAGATATCCATATAAATTAGTCACTGAAGGGCTACTTGAAAATCTATTGCTTTAATCTCATAGGCTTGGGGAGGGTGCTCTCCACTAAGGCTCGGGAGTTTGTTGTCTCTATTTTCCCTCTTCAGCCGAGCGATGCGCCGTCACATCCAGCCCCCGCGCAGAAGTGTTCGAGGAGCATTTGTGCTGGAAGCTTTGCAGCTGTGCAAGTTAAATGAGCAGGCACTCTGCTGCCCTCAGATCTGGTAGGCCCCAAGGTACAGATATGAGCAGTCAAAGTGTCCTATTTAGCATCCTGAACTGCCCACCCATGCGCGAGGGAAGAGGATGCAACGTTTTGAATGAAGCCGAACGCAGCTGCAGTTATTACATCGTGGGGGCATGAGAGGGAAAGTCACATTGGTCTGTTTGCAGATGAATTGTCAATCTGGTTTCATAAATACTTGTTTCTGTGCTCATCACCAGTGTGAGGACTCTTCATTCACCAGTCTATATAGCACCTCAAACAAGGCTGCTTGGATGCTGAAACAGATCCTGTACTCTTCATTTACACCATAATTTCACATCGATAGCAGACATACAAGGAGAATAATAATTATTTTTATACAGAAAAATGTAACTGAAATAGTAAAAAACACAACAAAAGAAGAGGTAAAATAAAATTATCCATCTTTTCTTTTTTTGGTCTCCAGTGTTTATCCCTAGATATTTATGATATACTACATAACAGTGTATTAGTTCTCACTATATTCTGCTGAAGGAAAGACTTTGATTTATGTTTTGCCTGAGTTATTGTGTCTCAATTTAGGAATTTAAACACTAGACAACTCTTACTACTCTTTATTAACATTTTTAATTAGTCTCTTTATAACCAGGCACACTGCAATCCGTAATAGTCTTTTTCATTTTCCCTTAATTTATTTGCACTGCATACATTATTTTCACCTGCTTTTTTTTGTTGTTGTTTTTTTTTTTTTTTTGTGTGTGTGTGTGGTGCATCTGATGCAAGTTACAGTCCACAGACTGCCTCTCTCCCACTCTTTTTCATGTCCTTTACATGTATAGATGGAGTTCTGATTTCAAAACAAATATAAAAACTGAAGGAAAATCCATCAGGTATTTAATGACCTGGATATAGAACAACAAAATAATCTCATGGACAATGACAGCCTCTTCCTCTTTGTGACTTTCCAATGAATATTCAGCTATTTGATAGGGACCTACACATTAAATTCATTAATAGAACACCAAATTTTAAAAATAACCCAACTGATGATTACATAAACAAATCTAGCAGCCTAATAATCATACAGAAAATGCAGGAATCAGGTGAAGATACTGGATTCAGATGAGAAGCATACTGGATTAACAAGGAGCCTGAAAAACATGTCTATTCACAACTGAACCGGGGATGGAAGAGTCTGGAGAACAACCCTGACATGGCCAAAAGATGTGCTACCTCTGGCAGCATGTGCTTCTGCTCTTAGCTCTCTAACGGAGGAATTTGAAGCTTTGCACAAAAACAGATTGATAGCAACAGGTTGCAGTGGTACTCTACTCAATTCTTCATAAAAAACATTTGCACCCAGGATGACATTTTCAGACTTCTTTTTTAAGTCTTTCCAGCTTAGCTAAGCTAAATCTTATTCAAAAACTTACAGAAGAGAAAAAAATAAAACACAATTCTCTTACTTTATGGATCAGAGGATTTCCCAGTAGATTAAGACTTTTCCTTTTTCCTTTCTAATATGACAAATTTCTCAATTTGAGTGCAGAACAAGAAAAGAAGATACTCAAGTGTCAGGTTTGGAGTCTGGAAAAGTGTTGGTGGGCTTTTTCTTGGACTTGAAATTTACTGAAGGAAATAATCACTCAAAGCACAAGTACTTATCCTCTAAGTCTTTCCTTTACCCTGAGCATGAACTGGAAAAGTCAAAAGCCTGGAAATTTAAGTAACATTGGATGAAACGTTGGAATGAATGTCAAAGGAAGAGAATCCCACACTGGGTTAAATCCAGAGTAGAGAAAGCAAGAAGTAGTAATCAGCTGCTTGATGTCTGTCTCTCTCTAGACACATATGCATAGCCACACACAAACTCAGCCAATGTGCCTTGTCCTGCCCATTTCCATGCAAGGAGGTCTCGCAGAGCACGTGAAAAATCATCGCTTGGGTATGTGCACACAGAAGCCAGTTTGAAAAACACAAGAAGCAGAGGAATTGCCATATTGAATCAGCCTATTGGTCCATCAAGTTTGGTATCATTGCCTCCAGCAGTGGCTAAACCCTGATCCTTCAGAGGAAGGCAACCCTCGAAATCTGCAGAGCACTTAGCTTGGGAAAAATATTCATCCTAACCCCTGCAGGCAGTAAATGTGTGTCCTATAGAGTGAGCTTGGGTTCTCCCTGAGCAGAGCTGCAACTGTAATTATGAATTTGAACCAGGACAGCCGAACACTGTTTGCAAACATTCATTCACATAAAAAGCCACTAATTCACTTTGACATCATTTGTGACCCTTTTCCAGGAAGGTTCATTGGAGCAAGCAGTTTTGTTTATGGAAAGCAAAAGTTTGCTAACTACTCTGGAAGTGCTTCTCTGAAGGCTTGTTTCAGAAATGATGCACGCCAACTGTTCATTTATCTCTGTGTGACCCAAGAGGTAGGATCAGGGCTGGCAAATGGAAAATACTTGAAGTGGGAGATAACAAAATGCACAACAGATAAAAATAGTGAATTCCTGAAGAGTTACTCTTGTTTGAATTGAGGAAAATACAGAGAGCTACTTTCTCAAATAAACCATCCTGTGACCCAAAGTCTCCTTGAGGGACAGCCTGACATTCCTGGAAAATCATCCAGAGCATTTAACCTGACTTCTTGTGTCAGCAAAATTCACAGGCTGGATACATACTTCTGGGCTGAATCCAAAGTTAGCATAAAGCAGAGAGTCCTTGTCACCTGTTTCTAGATCAATTTAAATATGCCATGTGCCACTGCCGAGTTAAACATTGAGCATAAATACTTTCCTGTGTCCTTTCCTGTCCACTTACACTCACATATTTCATTACCCCTGCTCCTTGTGTCAAATTTCCTTGTGCCAAAAGTTATCTGCAACAGAATCCTACTACAAACTCCCAGTTCCCTTCCTTTTTATGACTGACGAGGTAGCAGGGAAGCATGGATGGCTTTCACAAGAAATTGGTGTCATACCTAGTTTAACAGCATATAAAGGTTATATCAAAATTGTCTTTCTTGTTCTTAACTAGAAGTGGACATGAGGAACAGGAGGCTGCATGGATAGAGAAGGATGTAAGAACAAAGGGTGGGCTCACAAAAAAGTTAAATTAAGAATGAGTGGTGCTATGTTTGCATTATAAAAGACATAAAAATCTTAATAAGACTGTAACCTTCAAAACATGTAAGCTCAAGTAAACACTGACTTTGACAGAGAGGTTTATCCCAAAATATTTATCTGCTTTAACAGGTCATATCTTCTTTTTCTTTTTTTTTTTTTTAAACACCATTTAGACTCACAGTGTTCCTAGAATTGCAGCCCAAATACTCAACTTCACAACTAGCTTTGCTGAAATTTAGGCTAGGGAACCTGGCTTAGGACCATCCTGGCCTACAACAAGTCTGTGTGTCTCAGGGAGCGCATCAGTCTGATTGGCTTGAACTGGGAGATAGCAAGTCCAGGTTAACTTCATTAAACTGTAATAAAACTTTGGTAGGTTGCTTACACCAGGGTGTGTAGGAAAAGGATAAGAGTCCCATCCTGCTTCCCCTTCCTCTCCTACCTACCTCTTTAGATCAACCTTGTCAGCATGAACTCACAGTGCCAGGAACAGAACCCAGTGCAATGTTCTTCTGTTAAATCAATTCCTATTGCAGTTATCATTTGTTTTGTAGCTTCTTTAAAAATAAAATTAAAAACAAAAAGAAAAAAATTTCTCCTGTTGTGATTTTTTTTTTTCTCCCCCTGCTCCCTATCTCCTCCCCAGGGCCTCAGCTTGTGCCTCTGTGTAAGTCCTGGGGTCCTGGGTGTCAAATGTCAGGCCTTGTACAGAGCTGTCAAAGAGGAGAATAGGCTGAGATGATTGATGACTGCAAAGCCTGAAATCCAAACCTCTGCTGCAAATGCTTCTTTTACAAAAAAGCTGGGGCAACCCACAGTGGCTATATTCAAGGTCAGCTCGCATACCATTACACCCACCGCTTTGGGCTTCTAACAAGCCAACGCATTCATGGAGGATTTCTCGTCTCTCTGTCCCTGTGTGCGTCTCTCTCTCTTTCTCTCCCTCCCCTTACTCTCCTGGCAACCCCCTGCCAAAATTTTCAAGCACTTAATCCCAATAAAAAAAGGCATGCCCTTTTTTTTTTCCCTCCCCTCCCTCCCTTTCCTCCAGGCTGCTTTCGCTACGAGGAGCCACGGGCTGAAGCTTAATGCTGCACAAGTCAGATGACAAGATTATTAATGGGAGCAGGGGAATGTCATATCTGATTTCATGCATATTCATGAACAGATTCATACAGCTGGGACCATGCGCCATGAAGAGACAGAGCAAGAGAGAAACTTTTACACCCCCTCCTTGCCGTGAAGAATCTGATCCTGGAGATTAGAAGTCTTGGTTTGAAAAATTTAATTGTTCTCTTTATATGTTGATAATAAAGGGGAACTGCTTGCATGATAATAATGATGTTGTGCCAAGTTGGTGCCAATATCTCTTTTCTTCCTATCACTAAAGTAACTGCCCTGAAGCCCATCTTGGTCTGGAGAACACTTTCTACAGGAAAAAGGACGTATGCTCTCACTAAAACCAGAATGATTCCCAAAAACTCCCAGCATATATTTAAAGAAAATAACTAAGAAAGGAAGAAAAATAAGGTTTTCAAGTACCCCAGCATGCACACTAGGCAAAAGGGGAGATGCTGAGTGCCGGAGAAGTTTATTAGGGTTCTGATTTGTACTCAGAAAGTGCCTGTTCAAAACAGGTGAGACATGAGGGCTAAAGTACTAACAGTATTTTACTCTGCAGCTTTAACTCTACAGCCATGTCCTTTTGCTTTTTCAATAGTGTCTTACAAAACACAAGGAATTTTATTCCCATTTTACACCTGGGTAAATCAAGGCATAAAGTTGTTATGGTTTATTGGCCCCATATCTGCCTTATCAGAAAGGATCCCATTAACTTAGCAGGATAAGACCTGTAGGCACTTGAGCTGAAGTCGGGAAGTGAATAGAAGAGCAGTAATGCAGCCATACCAGGTAGCTAATTCCATCTTCTGTTCTATGTTGAGAAATAACACACCTTCCTACAGGACACCAGAACAAATAGAAAAATGTAGGCACTGTGACACTTAACAAAAGATCTACAGTATTATTCCCTTTTAAAAATCCATCAATACTATTGCTGAGGCTTTGTGAGAATTAAACTCTGTTATACCTGCCTTGCACACTATTTCTATGTAAAAGTCTATTTTTGCAGGCAGCTAAAATATTCTGTTCAGCAGCACCTACTTATGAAGAGATGGAGGCACCTCATTTCCTCAGGTGAGGACCAAAATAAATAACAGAAACAGCATGTGCAACTGTGAAATCAATTTAGAATTTAATTGCTGAAAACCATCTGACAATAAACTATAACAGTGCATGAAATGGTCCTGTAATGGAAGTGGTGGCTATTCCTGGAGTCATTTAGAATTAGTTGTGGATAAAGCACAAGATTACAGTAGGAGACCAGACCAGATACTGGCCCTAGCAAATAGACAGATGACTTCTTTGCACCTTTAATTGCTATCATTCGAGACCAGCAGCATATTCTCTCATGAGGATGCCAAACAACCCAGTGATCCAAATGCTCTTTGGTACAAGCTGATCCGAGTTGCCCGTAGGGCTATCACAACAGGCTTTCTGGCACAGAGTGACAGAATGGGAATGCCTGGGCAGATTCAGGCATTCTGAAAAGAACTGGGTTTATTCTGGTTTGGGGAAAGGGGATGAAGACAGGGACTGCTGTTATTTTTCCTAGATGGCTCATTTCATAACTGTACACAAATACATTCTCAGCTCTGCAGCCCCCACAGTGGGGTATATATAGTGACAGAAACAATCCATATCTACACAGCAGCAGAAAATAAAACCAGAAGTGTCTCTGGTAAGAACAACTGAAAACTTGCTGGGCTGTGGCTCCAGTTTAGCATGGGTTGGGAAAACTGGCCTCAATGTGCAGATAATCAAGATTCACAGCAAATACAGGATATAGCTTAGACACATCACAGGAATCTGGCTCTGCCACTGGACTAGGAAATGACCTCTTGTGACTCACTTAACTTCCCCATCCCTCAGTTTCCCCATCCCTCAGTTTCCCCATCTGCAAAAGTACAGCACCAACTACCTTCATTTAAGTGCTTTCCAAGCATTTTATAAAAGGAAGATACTGCTCTTATCACTGTGCAGATGGCCACAACTGTCGTAAGCAACTATCAGATGATAGTGATAGTCTTAAGGATTCCTCTTCAGCCCATATTTAACATATGGTTAAATATCAAACCATGTTTTAATTTCTATATTTGAGGATGTCACCTCCTATCTCTAAGCATTTCTCAAACAGTGGTTAATTTAAATGACTGAAAAAAATGTCATTTTTCCTCATTCAAACAAGCAAAAAAAAAAAAAAAAAAAAAAGCCCAAAACTGATAGAGATTAGAGAAGTGGGAAGAACATGACAGTGATATCAGAACAGAGGAAATAACATGCTAATGACATTCAATATTCTCCCCATGTCAAGTCATCAGCATTTTTATTGCCACTTTTCCACCGAATACAGTATCAGAATTTATTGAGACAATCTGTCTCCATCACCTGTGATATAATATATTTTATTCAATAAGATTTGGAATAATATTTATCTTTCAACTCCAATGACTAGTTTTAAGGGCAATAACAGTTTTTTACACAGCACTTACAAGTGTAGAGTTTGTAAGTTTTTATGCCAGACCTAAGGGCTATAAAGACTTCTCACCAGGTAGAGAGCAGTGAAACCAGTTTTCTGATTGTTTGCCCTTTGCTGTGTTTCTCATTCATAAAACAGCTGGTGCCAAAAGACAAAACAAATGGTCTGAATGCAGCTCCTGTGAGCTGGCTGTTAATGGAAACTGAGGCTAGAAGAAGCTGGTCCTTGTCATAAATTCAGGAACTCAGCAGCAGGGCCTGTGTTTGATCTCCAAGAGGGAAGAGGACAGCCAACAAAAATGTCTCACACTATTACAGAACGAAGAGAAGAGAAGCAGAAGAGAAGCTGGAAGAGTGAGGTTTTATCCTCTCTGGCATGGAGTGCATGTCTGCAGTTGAACCTAACCAAGCCAATATTTCACCTGGCCCCTCTGGGTAGAAATGGGAGCACAGCTTTGCAAGTGTAAATGCCATAATCACCACTTCTGCAAGGGTTTGGGGTCCTCCTGTCTCCTGAGGCAGCTGCATTTGGCAGCTACAGAGTACAGGGCCATTGCCTTTGGTTGGGGGTGATGCCATGGAAGGGAAGCCTGGCTGTCTTTGCCAGACTCCTTCCTTCAGGGCTTTTCCTACCAGCAGTTTGGCCACCTTGTTTGATCCTTGGTCATCTCAGGGTCCCTATTGAACCCTTCAAAGTATCCTTTAAACAGTTGTCATTCACTCCACAATCAGCTCTAAGCAGCCTTTAAGAACCAGCAAGGGAGTTGTGCTTGGATTCTAATCGACTCTCTCCATGTACGTGTGATACCACCAGTCTGGGACATTTATCCCTAAAAAAAGGGAAAGAGGAAGGAGAGGAAGCAGAAACATGCAGGGGCTTGGGAGGGAGGGCATTTGTTTGGGATTTTGTTTTATTTTGGTTTTGGTGTGGGTTGTTTATTTGTTTGTTTGTTGTGGGAAAATAAAAAAGCACTAATGCAAGGAAGAAGATGGAAACCAACTTTGAAATACAGCCACAGCTGCTCTTGTTCTTGCTCTCCTCCCTTCCCTCAATCACTTTACAGGAGAAGTCAGTGTACTTCAAGTCATTTCCTGCCTGCAGCATCCTGATAAAGGCAGGCTTCCTGTTGCTCACCCAGTGAGCTGGCCCTCTGTCCTGTGCTTGTTCCCCTTGACATGTCCTAAGGCCTTCAGTCAACCTGCTCTGCAGATCTTGTAGCTAGCTGTGATCACAGACACCAGATGCTATCAAGGCCAAGAAGTATCTTTGCTTGCGCCTACAACAGCATCCAAGGCAGCAATGCCACTTCCTAAAACTAGTGAATCCCTCCCAGCCCTACTTCTCTCTCCTCTTTTTCAAGCAGGTCCAGCTTGTCTGCCCGGCTAAAACTGCCTTCAGCAAGTACTTGCACTGCCTGGGCAGCCCTGGCTCATTCTTCTTGAGTGACATTCCTGCTGCCTGCCAGAAAAGAAAAATCACTTGGCTAAAAGTGAAGGGAATCACTCCCCTAATAGCCAGAACTTTGGAGAGGGGCTGAAAAGTTCTCTTGTACCCTTTGTACAACTCCCAGCTCATCAAGGACAGACTGACACAAGAACTTGCCACAGCAACATCATCCCAAGATGTGGTTCTCAAAATTGGGTGCTGGAGGAGTGAGGAAGATACCAGGAGAGAGCAGAGGACAACCTGACAGTGTCAGGGTAGGAAAGCAGTCAGCTTTTTACAGTCCAAGTGTCTGTGTCTCCACACATACTGCCAAGTTAGGAGAATTTTGGAGTTATGTACCCACTTCTGGAAACCTAGAAATGCTGGTCTGTCTTCTGCTAATAGTGCTCCTCAGGAAACCTTATCTCCACACAGTTTAATCACAGTTCAGTAGGTGTGGTATAAATGTGACCAGCCATGGGCTCACCAGGGTCCCCCTCCCTTGTTCTCCTTGTCCACGACCCCAAAGCAACAGGTGCAAGTGGGACACATCTGCTTGGCAACAGGCAAATGTCATTTTCAAGCACATCATGTTAAGCCTTTGTCCCTGTGGTCACATCCATCTCAACCTACTGCCAGTTTATACCCTTTAACTAATCCCCTATTAAACAGCCAGTGGCAAATATAAACCTTGTTTTTGAAGTTGTCTTTCACGGGCTGATGGAAACGACATCGCCACAGTTGGCATCAGTGACTGTTCCCCAGCCAAGCTCACTCCAGCTTCCCATAGATCACAGGATTTTGGTATTTTCAATATTCCAGTGCTTGCATCCTGCTGTCTGCTTCCACCCAGGTGTCTGGAGTAGGGACCTGGTGGAGGGGCAAAGACAGAAGTTTGGGCTCCTACCTCCTTGGGGCTCTGCAACAGGGAGCCTCCTCCTACATCCACAGCACTGCCAAAGAGACAGGGCTGGTGCTGCCAGAGGAGCTCACAAGTGCCCACAAAGGTGTGTAATCCCTCCTCTCTGCGCTCTCTCTCTCACTCCTCTCTCCCCAGCAGTGTGGCTCCTTGCCAGCACATTGCACTGCCTCCGGGTATCTCTAACTCCTGTGCTTGGCTGACTCTTTACTCACCTGACCCCACTGGATCTTTCTGATTTCATTCCTGCCTTCCCTTTAGGCACAAAACTTGTCATTATTATGTTTTCCACTCCCTGCTGGGCTGTTGCTTTGCCTTCCTAATAACTCAGGATACTTTCAAGTAATTTGGGGTGTTTAATTAGAATCCTTCTTTTCTTCTCCGTCAGTTCAGAGGGAGTAGGCAGATATGGAGAGGAAAGGAAGCTGCTGCTTCCCTCTCTGCACATGTGCACACATGTCATGTGCATGTTCTAGTGATAGATATAATTATTCTATACCATATAAATACATGGTTCAATCACTGTGAGGTTCTGGCCACTCCTTTCTTCTGTGGTACTGGGACATGTTGGTTTGCCATTGTTTCCTTTACACGTTTTTTTTACTTCAGAAAGGAAGACAAAGAGTGCTTTTGTGACTAACTTGCAGAAAGTGCTTTCCCTATAACTGCTGCCTCCCATCTCCAACAGCATCTGCCTGATCAAAACAAACAGGGAAAACTTGGTAGAGGCATAGAAAAAAAAAATTCTGCTCCAATTATTTGGCATCTTACCTTAATTTACTGTACACACATTATCACAGTCCCAGTTCATATAAGAAGTGTGGTGTGAGCAACACGGGCTGGATTTGGCCCATCATATTTGTTCCAACAGAAGTACCCACAGAGTTTTATAGGGTTTCAAATATTACAAAAGCATTAAAAGTAAAGCAAACAGGTGGACTCATATTAAAAGCAAAAAAGACCTCAGCTTTATAAGCACATAACAGCAGATGATGTACATAGGAAATATAAAACTTGCATGGGGAGGGGGCAAGCAAGCACTCATTAAATTTTCATTTCCAGCATAAGCTCCCAGTCTAGCGCCTGTTATATGAAATTGGACTGCTATTTCTCAATGGGGTACTGAGAAGGGCTTGCTCTCTCCTGGGTTTCCCATCTTGCTGGACACGGTAGGAGGCCCTGAACCTGATTTTAGATATAACTGTCTGATGATCTCTTGCCTTCCCTTTGCATCACTGCAACAGTGGCAGTGCTGCACCTTCATCTTTTTGATATCAGGAATTGAGCTTCCTCAATATCAAGACATTTATTGGATGGCACTCCTAAGCCCAGGCTAATTTGCCCTGAGATTCCAGTTATGAAGGTATAAGGGAAATTTTGTACAAACATCTTTCCCTCTCTTCTACACCTTTTATATAACTAAGAGAAATGGAAAACAAGGTGCACAAAACAGAAGACTGGATTTTGATCATTACTGAAAATCATCTGACTTCATGGGAATATCTTCAGCATTATAAAAACACAAACAAACATGTAATGTGGCTTCCTAAGAAAATTTCCCAGAGGCCAAACTGAAGAAACACTGGATATTTTGCTGAAAATTTGCATTGTCCTGCACTCCAAGAAAGCTTTGGACTTCCAGATTCTGCCCATATAAAAACTGTATGCCTCACATTTCTTATCGGGTGATTTTGGGTTTTTCAGAAGAAAATCTGAAGCTGTACTTTGGCAATGATTTCTAGCAGACTTCAAGTTGGCCACCTACACAACCATCCAAGCTAAGCAAATTGTTTGGGTTCTTTCAGTAGACCACAGATGAAAGTTGCCCCTTTGACAGCACAACTCTTGCCTATAAGCTATCAGAACGTGTATTTTTCCAGTTAAAATAGTCTGGTTCTATGGTCACTGGAGAAGTGAGGGTAAATGTGTCCCATGACAGATTTAATTAATTGTCCAGTCAAATGGCCTTTTCATCTCCATGGTCTACAGAGAGAGAGACCCCAAAACTGCTAATGACTGAACTAGAAGACTAACTTAGAACAGGATAAAATTCAGAGGGGAAACTCACCTTTGTAGCTCTGAGTCTCCAGTGAGATCCAGCTCACACTTCCTCTCTGGAGCTGCTGTGAGGGGTGTAGCTTCATATATATGAGGGCATTTCAAAGTTCTATTAAATCTTAATGAGCCTTAGTGCCAGGTAAAAAGAGCCTGAACAACATGCAGAGATGAGCTTGGAGCAAACCTGTCTTCCCTGTGTGCGCCATAAACAGCGGTGATGCCACCACCTGTGGACATTAACATTTTCCTGCTGCCTAATTTCCTGTTCTCTTTGAAGTAGGACTAATGACAGCTTTCAGGTAGCCCTGTGGCACATGGTGGTGGAAATGGGTGATGTAACAGACCCCTGTCAGTGCCAACTGGCACAAGCACACCAAGAACATGTTAAATTTACTAATCCCTTTTCAAATGATGTAAATTGCTAAGTCAGTTCTAATGCCAACCTGACTGCTTCTCTTCAACCAAAGAATTTAATACAGCAGAGGTCCCCTGAGAAGGAAAAATAGATTAACCACCCCTCTAAAACTTTGGTAGTTGGTTTTACACACTGTGAGCCTCAGGCTGCTACTTGAATTTCACTTCAAACGTTTACTGCAAGTATCAGCTATTTTTTTCTTATCCGCCTGGTTACTCTTTAAAGGAGAAAATTTCATTAACAAACCATGGATATAAAATATGAAATCAGAGATCAGCTACTGCAGAGAAGAAGCCAAACATCACTAAAAAGGATTAGTTTCTTTCACTGTCTAGAAATTTCTCATGGAAGACCTTGGCTGCCCTTTTGATATTAAAACTTCCTAACAAGTATTACACAGGAGTTTTAAATTAGAACTTGCTGTCATTGGGACAGTTATAAACTCTTAAATATGTCCCTTTGCAAGTTGAGCTCCTTCAAAATGCATGTATTCACAGTGGAAATCACTGGGAAAATGGGTGTGTGTTTGTGGAAATCTGCCAGTCGGACCCATTAATTACAGCAGGAGTTCTGCCAGCTGATTTATAAAATGAGCACCCAAGTTATTCCAATTAATTCCCATAATTCCATTCTGGAAAGCAAACCACTAGTCAAAGCAAAATAAAGTTTGCTCCCAAGTGTGACCTAGGAAAACCAATTTTCTTTCCTACGGTGAATTCAGTAAAGTTCCTCTGGTTTGTGCTGGGGGAGAGAATCATTGCTTCCCACGTTGCTTTCTAATTAATAATTATATATAGTGCAGTTGGGCAAGGTTACAGACCCCCTCCAGTGCCAGTTGGCACAGAAGCACCAGGAACATTGGAAATTTATTAATCCTTTTTTTTTTTTTTTACAAAGATGCAAATACCTCTCAGAAAAAAAAAAAAAAATCAGAGAGGAGAGAGCAGTGCTGTGAGTTTTAGGCACAACCATGAGTCAGGGGCAAAGGGACCTGCCTGTTCCTAAGAAATATTGTCATTTCCATTTTCATGGCTTTCTTTTGCCCTTTACCTTCTGATATTGGCCACATTCCCAGCCATCACCTGAAAGCCTAAACAGTGTTCCAGAAAGCTGTAATGTGCTTGTGTGTGTGTGTATAAAGGACTTTTGGCTCCCTTGAATGTCTGTATCAGGTCTAGGAATACATGAACTGTGACTAGCATACCAATCACTAGAGGTAACTGGAAACTATTTTCCATGGAAATTTTAAATTTGTATGTGAAAAGTCAAATCATTTTGGTGTTTGAGCATTCTGTTTCAACAGGACATCAAGGTTTTCTGCACAGTTAACATTTTATTTCAAAGGGGGAAAGGGGAAGAGTATATTGTTAACTCAGAAACACTTTCAGACTTTCAAGAGAAATTCCAAGCAGTCTGCTAATAACACTTCAGTGGGATCTGGCATAATTGAAAACTCCACTGGAGCCAATCAAGTTAAGCCAGTGTAAAAATGGAGTAAGCGAAAGAAGCCAGTCACGTTAAAATGGAACAAATTTATAAAACCGCACTTCCTTTTCACCTGTTGTAGAGGGTCTTTGCCCCCCTTCCCAGGGAGTCAATCTAGTCTTCATTCAACTTCAATTCCATTTTCTACTTTTTAAGCCCATGAGCAATGTGGCACTCTCTGGCTTTGAATGCTTTATAAGAACAAGTAAGAAGTAGCACCGAGACAATATTTTCCTTGAAAATATATTTGTTCTAAACATACAACTTCTGGTTTGGACTGTAAGGGATTGGCTTTCGATGTAGGAGACTGGAGCCAAGCAGAATCTGACTGTACAACCTGTTATCCAAAAATCTGTGGGTTTTCCAGAAGAACTTATTACATCTGTTCTATGTCATCATATACTGGGCTCTTCATGTTCATGATGTCATAGTCTCCCAAAGCCATAGGCAACACAAAGTTCACTCAGGTCAATTGCAAATCTTCCCCTCCTCCCAAATTTTTCCTTTGTTTGTTTTATTCCATTTCTGACAACAATAATCTCCTTTAATTGTCAGTTCTGCCAGTAGCACAATGGACCTTGCCTTCTGTTATCTGACCAGTAGAGCTCATAATTAGTGCTTAATTATAGTTTATAGAGCCACTTTGGTCTGATAGGAAAAATCTGCTTTGTTACAGTCAATGAAGTATTTAAAGCTATGTCCAGGCTTGGGATAGGTTTATTAAACACTTGGGTAAGCAATAATAAACTAACATTGACTGAGCAACTCAATAGCTTTCTTTTATGCACTGGTTCAAAAAAAAAAAAAATAAAAACCAGATAGAATTAAAAATAACTTGGCATGGTAATGGAATGTCTCTGCTAAGAACACACGGCTGCCAGTGGGGTCTATCACATTGGATGTAACTCAATCTCAGCTCCAGAAAAGAGCACTTTGCAAAATATGTGGCAGCATCATTGCTATTATCTGCAAAGGAGGAGGGAGAAAGAATTCACTAAGGTCCTCCAGTCTGTTCAGAGCTAAATAAAGAATGATACTGCTGAGTATGGGTGTGTTTCTAGGGGAAGCTGCCAGAACTAATGAAAAAGCATGGAGCTGATTTTCTTTTTAATTTTGCTTCCCTGCTTTCCTAGTCATTCAGGAGAAAATTGCAGATTGTCCTGAAATCATGACAATTTGGAGTTCTCAATAGCAAATTCTGATACAAACAGAAACACATTTTATCTGCCTGCAGGTGCCCTCACACCTATCAGCTCACTGAGACAATATTATTGCAGGCTTGGTTCCAGTAGGTCTGCCAGGCCACACAGACTGAAATAGGGAAATAAAGTGAAATAAAATAACAAATTTTGAGGAACAGATGATGGAAATCATTGTGCAATGTCATTTCTTACTAGTTTTTTCATGGCAGGCACTAGCCTGTCTAACCATATCATTCACCCCTCTATATCAACAGTCAGACTAAGAAGTGCCTTTTAAAAGACACGATAACATTTTCAGCAGGTATGATTTTCATAAGGGAAATTATTTTAAAGATCTGCATAGGAAATCAGTATATTCTTGGGGGGATGGCAACTGTTGAGTGGGTTACATTTATCAAATAAAACCCACCAATTATTTCAGTTACATCAGCTCCTCTCCTCATCCAGGTGTTTTTCACACTTCTTTCCTTTTCTCTTGAAAATGTGATGTACTTTTCCATTTTAAGATGAGATCGTCTTTTTCAGAGTGACATGGGTTTTTTCAGCTGTTCTTGGAAGAGAGAGAAAAAGAAAGAAGAAAAAAAAGAACTTGCCAGAATGAAATCACCAAAGAAGTTTGGGGATTTTGGGAGTTCCAGCATCATCCCTTCCTTGTTTAGCTGTGGACAGATGGAAAGCCACTGAAATGTGCAGTTTCAGTCTATAGTAGGTTTATTCCTCTCATAAGTTTTATTTCTTTGTCAGGGAGGGCATCATCCCTGACATAACACTTGAAATAAACAGCTAAACAGATTTATTCACCACACAGGGTAGAAAGGTGATTATATTTGACCTTTTATACACCTGGTTGTGGTTATTAAAACAGACTTGGATTAGAACAGGATTGGACATCTTTTAAAGTTTCATCTCCCTGCTGCTATTGAGTTTTCTTCTGCCTCTTCCCACCATGATGAAGTCATGTTGTTATCAGTGGTGTATATAACACTGTAACATGGTATCACCATATCTTGGGGAAATGGAATTTGCACAGGATGCCTGTGCTGAGCTCACAGATGAATTTCTATTGTCCATTATCGTTTATATCTAATATGAACCATTCTACACAGCTCGTCTCTAATCCCCATGCTTGTTAAGGAGCTTAAAGAGTAAAATCAGTTGATTTCAGGGCCTTTTGGAGTTCAAGGTCAAAGTGATTATTTCCTTTTTTTTTAAAGGAATGGACTCTTCACAGTTTCCAAAGTTCAGTTCTTTTCTGGTTCCCTAATTAGAAGCCAGTCCAAGAGCATATCTGGAGGCTTTTATACATGAGATCAACCCCTTGCCCTGGGACCAATTATGGAAAAAGAGCTTTACACATTTCACTGTTTGAATGCCCGATGATCACACATGCTGTCGTGTTCTGTAGTGAAACCATGATAAAAATCATGCCATTAGCAGTTTTGGTCCATACCACTGTTGTAGTTTAAAACAAGCATAAGCACACCACAGCATAAGCACATGAAGCAGCACTCACAAATATAGAGTCACGACAGACACTTCCATGTATGAAGTCACATTCACTGGAAACTTAGTAAAAGAAAATATTTCTTAATTAAAGTCAATATCAGATTTTTCTCTCTCAAACACCTCGCATTTAGCAAAATGCACAGGAAGCCATGTAAAGCAAAAAAAAAAAAAAAACCCTCTGTTTTCAAAGAAAACCAGGTATTTCCACAGAAAGTATATTTTCCATTATTTTTTGTTTGCTTGTTTGTTTAATTAAAACCTGATCATCCTCAGGTGTACAAAAACATATATTTACAAAAATTCCAAATCTATGCAGACTGCTAGTAGAATAGAATGGTTAAATAAATAAGAACTGGAATTACTGCGCTGCAGTCTTTATGGCCTGGACACATATATTTGTACATATCATGTGGATAGGTACATGTGGATAAAGATATGCACACCATGCAGACATACAAAGACAATAACCAGGCAAACCCACTGTCAGAACATGGCCCCGTGTCTAAGGTAAAACCTCCTGTAACCAGTGCTTCAAATTTAAGCAGTATCCAAATGAGTTAAAGCAAGCATCAGAGATTAGGAAGGATTGTTCAGGATTCAGAAGAGACTCTTTTGAGAGCTAATAAAGCATCTAAAGCAGAAATGTCCCTAAAATGCTCTTATTTCTCCCTCTGCCCATCAGCGCTCTGGTCAGCAGGTCGCTTCCAATGTGAGTACTGAACACTGGGCTCCTATTTACCTCTGTAGCAACCCAGAGATGTTTAAGTGGAAGGCATGGGGTGATGCCTGAGTTGGTGAGAGACAGAATTGCCTCGTCTGGACTCAAGTCCATGCCCAAAGCAGATGGTACAGGAGAAAGCCAGGGAGTCCTTTACTGAAAGGTTCTTCCATACCATGAGCACTGAAAAACTTAGCAAGGCCCTATTCTGTCTAGAAGCAGCATATTAAGATTTCAGAGCAGGCAGAATCAGCATTTATCAGACATTTAACTTTTAAAAAGTGCTGCCTAAGCGTGACTCCATAAGTGGCTCCTTCCTCTTGAAACGCTGCTGAAAACCAAATGGAGACGGCTCTGTTACTTCCACCAACTTCACTCAATGCTTTACCATAGGACAAAACACTTGACTTCTCTTTTTCTCTATCTTAAAGTCCATAATGAAAACCAAATACCACTTCTTCCATTAATTAGTGTGGTTAGAGAGTCACAGACCCCCTTTGATCCTTTCAACTGGTGCTGATGCTCAGACCCTACTGCATCTAAGCCCCTAAGCCACTCGCAGTATCTGTCCTCCTCCTCTTCTGCTGTGCCCAGCTTACAGAAGAGGGTTGATACCAGGTCAAAAGGGTCAGGATCTGCTGTAATCCTGCAGGAGAGTTCAGGATGGAGCCTAAGCATATCAAGAAGTTAAAAAAAAAAAAAAAGTTCAGATTACCTCTCTCAAAGACCTTTTCTTCTGAAATTATTTACTCTCACATTTCACAGATACTCCCAGGGCAGAGCATCCAAAAGGAATATCAACAGCATTAGACCTCACAAATAAACTTCCTTGGGATTTTACTGAAGGAAATCCAACCTTGCAAAAGGACTTAAGTGGCACATAAATGGTCCAGGCCCTCTCTTCGGTGGTAAAAGTTTGTCAAGATAGAAATAAAAAGATGTTCTGTGAGCAGTGGTACTAATGATTCCAAGTTTCTTCAATCACATCCTAGACTTTGTCTAAATCACCGTGACACAGTAATCCACCTCTAAACAGCCCAGTCTGTACATCTGTACTGCCTGAGTTGTCCTTCCTTCCAGCATGAGAACTCTCCCCTCCAACAGCTGTAAGTTCTCCAAAAACATTTAGCATCCTAATGGTAATAAATATCTCCACTCTTGTGCCAAATTTTGCTGAAACTAACCAGCAACATGGAAACTTACGGGGGAGAGACTGGCAGATGGATGGATAGAATCAACGATATGTTACCAGATATTAACAGGTTCTTCCCCAATGCCACTTTAGCTTAATTGCTCATATCAGCACCTTCTCGACTAAACAGATGAGTTGCATCATGGCCAACAGATCATGAAATAGGACCCTTGTTGAGCCAATAAGGGGAAATGGGTAAAGGAGTTCATGACCTTCAATTTCAATCAATCCTTACCAGCTTTTTAAATTCAAACAGCCATTAAAAGTAATTCCAAACAGATTTTATCTGCCATAATAATGACTAGCATGCCCAGAGATGGTATTTAAAGTACCCATTCACGAAATTTCATAGTGTTTTATAAATCAGCATCAACACCGTGAATTATTTCTGAAAGCAAACTTGGCCTCTTGCAAATTCTGGGATCACTTCTAAAAACACAGAAATGTTTCTATCCACTTATAACAGCCCAGGAGCAAGGTTAACCTAAATGACTGAAATATTTACTTTTATAAACCCCATGGAAAAGTAATTCAGTGAAATTCCAAAGGGAAAGAGGAAATGGCTATCAAACCACTTTCATTTCACCTTGGAATAAGGGATGCATATCCTTGCCAGTCTATCAATGCAGGGGCAGAAGAAAAAATATCTGTTCTCACCATGCAAGGAGCACACAGCAGGAGATGGGAATGTAAGAGATGCCATGAAGAAAGCAATGGGCAGAAGAGGTCAGTTGGGATGGTTAAAGACAGGAGCCCAGCCAAACAAGGCAATGAACATTCATCCGGCTCACATCAACAAAGACATACAAAGCTTCAATGTATTGACAAATCCCCCACCAAGCCGAAATGCAAGTTGCAACTTGAAAATCTAAAGCATGCACACACTTGCAAAATAGACCCTTCAGCAATAATTCCAGCCCTACTCAGCCAACTCGGATACTGCTCCTTTGCATGAAGCACAGATAGCTTATTTCTGAGAACTCATCTCCCTGAGCAAAAATGCAGAGTTTCTTCCCAGCTCTATTAAGGAAACATGCCAGTTTCAGGCTTCCAACAGGGAAAAGGAATAATAAAAAAAAAAGAGTTTATAAATTATGAAAAGCAAGTTGACAGTGTGTCCTTATAAATATGAAGATTACCTATGCTACCCTCATGAATCTGAAAAGTCACAGTTTTAAAAAAATTGTAAAAACTACAGATTCAGCAAACTGAAAAATAATGGGTGAGTTTTGCTGACCAGGGAATAGTGTGCAATTTAGTTCTTTTCTTGTTTAACATTTACTGTATATTTCACCATCCAGAAATATTATTATGTTCACAGGCAAAGCCTGATTTTCCATAGAAAGGTCCCACTATTGACAATATGAATATCACCATGAAATACATTCAGATACCTGAGAATATCCTCTGAATCTACTTACAGTCCCCAAGGAAAATCCTCTTATTTCTAAACACAAGAGTATTTGTTATGTCAGCCAGTATATATTGACACACGAATATATACGAGTGCATGAGCCTGTATGAAAAAGACCCAGATATAGTTTAATGCTTACAGGGTTACTATTTCTAACAGGTCACCAAATCACTGTGTTAGAAAGTTTATGGATAAATGACGGACTGATCAGTGTAAAAAAAAGACATGCAGAGAAAAGCGTGTCCATGTGATTCTAAATCTGAAGCACATTTTAGACTATAGATATGCTGATTTCAACTGAAGAATCTGGGCACTGCTGTTACTAATATTCTTGTTCTAAGCTATAGCAAGAATTCACTTCATTTTCATATTCACTAAAGTCACTGGAGCCTCATGTGTCCCGTCCAATAAATGGTTGGAAATTTCTATAAGTTCCATTACTCTAGACTGAAATGAAAGTTTCAAGTACGGAAAATTTTCATAAATTTAAAATGGATAAAATGCTCCATTACCAAAAGTCAGTTTAAAACTTCAGCATCAATTAATTCTGGCAAATTTTGTAACAAAAAGTATGATATTTCAATTAGGAGCAGAAACATTGATATGGGTCACTTAATGCATTTAAAGCTTCCTCCCATGCAATATTGAGGGGCTGAGAATTAAATTGAAGCTGGCCTTTGTAGCAACAGAAGATAGTCAGACTTCCCTGAAACTTCCCCTGATACATCTGCTGAGTTCAGCTTTGGTTTACTTGGGAATTATTTTTTGAGACACACCAAGTTTTCTCTATTAGTGCTGTATAAATATCATCTCCAGTGCAGAACCTGGAGGGAGTTTGGGAGTATGACTTAATCTGAATGACTAACATGCATTCAGAAGTTTGGTTTGGAAAGTAACTGAGAATACTGAATAGATTCAGTCAGCCCTTCACCTTTCTTTGATTACACAGCTTTGTACTTTGTGAGGAAGACAAGTTTTCCTCACCATAAAAACAATCTTTTCAATCTGAAAAGATGCCTGTCAAATCAAAGTCCTGGTGAATTTTGGAAGCTGAGAAATGAAGAAATGTTTTAAGAAAATACAAAAAGGAGCAATTATTTTGAATTATTAAGCAAGGTTAAAATTTGTTTTTTTTAATTTAGGAGGTGAAATATTTTCTCTCCAAAATATTTCCTACTGGAAAAATAAAATCACTTTTCCTTCAACAAATGCATTCCATAGGAGAAAAAAAAAAAAAAAAGAAAATCTACTTTGTTTCCCAAAGTTTGATTTTCTGTCAGAATAGCTGAAATTATAATTTCTGTTATCTAACATTGAAAGTTTCTGTCCAGTTTAGATTCAAGCTTGTGAATTAATCCCACTATGCAAATCTGGAACTATAACTGCCTTGCATTGGTTAAACAAGGTTAAATGCATAAAAGACTTTAAAACAGCTGTATCCTAAGGAAATCACCCAGCTGGAATTAAACCTAAAGGATTTCATGTTCCCCTCCCAACACTTGGTGGAAATCTGTGAGATACCTGCAGAAAACCCACCTCAGATTGTACCTACCACCAAATGGGGCAGATAAAGGACAAAAGCTGTCTTCAAGAGAAGTAGGAGTATCTTTGGAGCACAGAATTCAGCTTCATGGCCTGAACACTGTCTAGGGGTGGACACCTTCATCCACCATGCCTGGTAAACAGTGCAAACCTGTCAGCATCCAAGAATCCCTCAGCACCAAAATGCGGCCATATAATTTCATCAGAGCCTTTTCCTTAAGCTTTGCTTTCTGCCTTCTGCCTCAGATTTGCACACTTGAGAGAGTTTGTGGTTTGTCATGTACAGTTTTGCATGCAGTGACCAACTACAGATATCAGGACTGGGTAAGTAAAGACTGATTTGCAGCCCAGTTCATCCTGACCATCTGGAGAAGGAGAATAAGGAAGTTATGAATCAGCAGTGGTAGCATCTCATTACACATTTGTAGGTCCTTGGGTTTTGGTGTGTTATGAAGCACCCAAAATCAACTGTGGATTTTCATCATTAAATAAGACTATTTTGCACTGAACAACATAGTAATAATTTTCTCATTTATGTTCCAAATACAAGTTTTCTATAGTGCATATTTCTTCTCTGGGAAGCACCTCAATGAGCCCAGCTCTTACCAAAAAAAGCATACAGATATATTCCTTCCTCCTCAGGAAAATCTGGTGTCAGTTCTCCCCCAGCATTGTCTTTGACTGCAGCCAGCTTTCACCCCAGGCTCCAGGAATGGCTGCAGTGCCCAAACTGGGACATTTGTGCCACCCCACCACTGCAGCTCCACCACTGCCTGCCTTGCACCACACCAAAATTTGGGACCTCTCTCCCAGTCTGATGACTCTCTGAATCCTTGCTGTATCACAGCCTTGACTTGTGCCTTGTGAATCCAGAACAAATCCCTGGGGATCAGCAAATGGCTTTTAAAAGCAACTTGATCAGCCAGTTCAGTTTTGCCACGTTTGTGGCACGGCTCGGAAGGTGACGTGTTTAACGTGGCATGACAGAACACAGCCGGGTGGCTGAGCTGGGGACAAAGGGGATGATCCTGGGGAAAACTCCTGCCCTGCTACCAAAACCAACCCAGGCTTCGTTCCTGAACCTCCAGCAATTCCACAGGCTTTGACTATGCACCAGGGGAAAGGGGGAAGAAGTCAGGCTCCCAAAATTGATTTCATTCCAGGTAATACTTCTTACTCAACAATCTGTTCCTTTCAGAAGGACACAGTTTAGGGAAGTATTTGGTCAAGGGGCAGTAGAGGGCACTCCAGGCCAGATCAGGTTAAGTTTTGGTCACTTTATCTCCTCTCGTTGACGTAAATGCTCGAGGCCATGGCCTGGGGTTTTCCTGCAGAAATGTGTTTACAAGCAGGTCAAGGACTTGCAGACAGATAACCATTAAAAAAACAACTTTTCTATTGACAAAAGAGCACAGAATAGTGTGTTGGCAGATGAATTCTCTTGTTTCATTAAATGAAATTAAAAAAAAAAAAAAGAGAAAGTAAAAGAAAAGTTAAATCAAAGGCCTGCTGCCCATCTAATTCTCTGAACCACTAGATATTTCACTAGAATTCTCCACTAGAATTTAAGAATGTGACTTGTTCCCTGTCCACTTGCAAAATGACACTGAGAACTTAGGCCAAAGTGCTGTGTTCAGCAATAAATCGAGCTGGGATTTACTACTGGTCAGCAAGAGTGTGAGGATTGCTGGCAGATTTGTTAACTCCCGTTCTGTTTTCAAATGAGAATTGCCTGCATGTCGACAGCCTGAGGAAACATTTTGGGAATCTCACCTGATTTCAGGTTTCTTTGCAAACCTTCCCACACTGGCAGCCCTGGTCCCATCCCTTGCCTCCCCCCCTCTCCAGCACCCAGCAGGTTCATCAAAAGGTTTTGCCAAAGTTCAGGAACCTTTCGAGCAAACCCAGCCGATTTATGGGTTTGTGGACAAAGCACAAGAGAGCTGCAGCTGTGGCTCAGGGGAACCCGGATGGGTCAGGCTGAGTTTTGCCCTCAGTGTCCTCTCAGAATTCCCAGCCTCAGAGCTCAGTCAGAGGGTGCCTATGCTTCCAAAAAAATGCAACCAACCAAGATTTCTACAGCCACATCTAGCCAAAAGCACTGTTGTGTGGTCACTCAAAAAAAATATAAAACAGTATTTTCAACAGCCCTGAATTCAGCAGGAAGAAATTCAAACAGAAAGTAGGAGAAAAATCTGTCACTCAAAACCCCAACAGTTATTTGCTACCTGTCAGTCAGGGTTAGGATATAACCAGAGGAGGAAGTGGCTTCTCGGAAAGCCTTGTTCAGTCTTACTGGAGGAATCTGTGGTCTATTCTGTGTACAGTTTGTGGTATCTGAGTCACAACCTGACTCCAAGCCATGCTGGATTCTAAATGGCAAACGCTGTCTCTCTGACGGAGGCTGTGCATTAGTCAGAAACCAAATGTGTGTGCACTTGGGAGAGCTGGGACATTTAATGCCCAAACAATAAAGCAAGCTAAACAAAATGAGCTAAGCCAACTGGAATCAGCAGAAGAGGGTTCATGTAACTCATCTGCTGCTACGAGAGGATTAAAATTCAGCCTGAGGTGTGAGCAACTCCATACATGAGCTGGAGGAAAGGCTGGTGTGTGCCTTTGGGGGACAAACACTTCTGGGGCTTTACACACAATGCAGGAAGTGAAACTGTTTTCTAGGGCATGCTGGAAACTGAAGGGAAAGTACAGATGCTGTAAATCTGAGTTCCTTTTAAAACAGCAACTCTGCTCATTTTCCTTTTAGTTTCTCTTTTTCATCCCTCTCTCACTCGCACACACACCGGGCCAGTGAAGGGTCAGGAGGCTCTTGAGAGCTTCTGCTTCTGGGAGCTGGACAAGGCTACATGGGCAGGTTTAGCACCTAAATATCACTCAAAACCCCTGCCTTTGTCGTGGCCCTGCCTTTTAAAGCAACAGCCACTGTGAAAAAAGTCATTTTTTCAAGCAAGAGTTGCTTTGTCTTTGTTAATCAAGACACTAAGTGCCACTCCACCACAGAAGCATTCCTGCTGCCCCAACACCACTCACTTGCCTCCAGTCCCATTAATACTATTAAAAACTCAATAACTTTTTCTGTCTTCTTCATTTAAATAATATTCCTCTATGAAGCGTAGCGATTAAAAATGCCTGTAAACTCTTCTATTAAAATGACATTTTAAAAGGCTTGATTTGAACATGGCTATGTCACTTAAAGTGGAAAAGTTTCTACGAGTTCCCTTCCAAGCTGTTAAAGATTAGCTTGATGTAGATAAGACTATTCCCTAAACTCATTATCTGTCTTCAAAATGCACCTTAAGGACTACTTAATAAAGTCAAGGTTACATGAAGAGTATTTCAGTGAAAACCAGTGACTGACTATTAATAAATCTGCATTACAGATTGGTTATTTTGTCTCTGTCTTTCATCTGAGCAATAGATGATCCTTCTGTTCTTTTTTTTTTTTTTTGTAACAATAAGCATGTGTTGCCTCTTTCTACAGGTCACCAATGAATCAGAGGCAGCAGCAGTAGCAGAGAGCATTTCAGCATGTTTACAATTAATCAGATCTAAGAAATGTAAAATATTTAGCAGAAAAGGATCACATATCTCTGACCAGTGCAAATTAAATTATAAGGATTCTTGATTAGGCCAAGCCTACATTTAAAAAATCATCATGCTACTCTTTGTATAACAGCTCCAAAGTCATGTTTTCTACTTCTTTCAATGTTATGGGTATGAAATGTTAATCCCATGAGCTCTGGTGCCAGCTAGCAGCAAGTCCATCCAGAAGGGAAGCAGTGCAACTTCTTGAAATAGGGAAACTATTTGGCAGGATTCCTTCCTCAGACCTCCCCATCTGTCGTCCGTAGCAATGCAGAGTGGGTGCTTTAAGGGTTAACCTGGTGGTGTAGGGTCGTGCAGCACCCAGTACCAAGGATTCTCACAAATCTTCATCCTCATCTCGTTCTCACAGAGCAGACTGGGACGTTTCTGATGTCTAAGGGCTGGAATCTTCTCCCTCAGTTTCCCTCACATCCCACTCATACAGTGAGAGGTCTGTGCTGCCCTGGGCTCTCACAGGGAGCTCCCTCCCTTGCCCTCTCCTTGGAGACGATCAAAATGCTCCAGGACACATGCATATGTCTCCCTTGGGATGTCCAAGGGAGTAACACAAGAGAGAAGGTGGAAAACTTATCACAGGCAAGTTTGCTGGAAGTTTGGAGCAGAAATCTTCAGTCTGCCCTTTAGATAACTGAGTACCTCTAAGGTCTAAATATTTTTTTATTATTTTTTAAACTATTTCTGGTTTCAGCTGAAAGCAGTCAACACAGAAGCTCACAGCTCTGTATCAAAAGGAATCCTGCAGATTTTTGCTGGATAGACTTGCTAGAAGCTGTTGATTCACTCTACCTGGAAGAGCTCCAAAATACAGTCAGTTACCTGTCATTCAACCATTTCAGAGGAATTTGCATAACACAGATGTTTCCATATTTTCCATGCTCTACCTTGTGCAGTAAAGATTAGCCTGATTCAAGGCCAGCAAAAAAAAGCCAAAATACAAATCTGTGTAAACAATCACTAGCTGCCCCTTACCTTTAAGTAAGTCCATGAACTCTGTGGTTGTTACTTCTGGACCATGTGTTTTTTAGATGGGTCTATGTTTTTGTCATATATTTATCTCATGTATTTGGTCCCTTAAAAAACTTATGGTCACATCCACAGGGATTTCTGAACACAAATTAAGTCCTACTCAAGCACATGCTCTAGACTTGCCAAATGGAAAGCATCTCTTGTCCAAGAGCCGCATCATTTATTAGCATGTGAACCTGAGCTTCTCAGCAAGGTATTTTGCCTTGATTAGAGTAAAATTAAACCTATCCACACTGCCAGCAGAGACAAGCCCACCACAGCCTGCATGTGCAAGCATAAACAACGAGAGCAGCAGCCAACTGCCCTGCAAAACCTTGGATCTGCTTTCAAACCACAACACTAATTTTAATGCTGTATTTAGCTTCTTTACTTCAGGGGATTTACATGTAAGTTTACATAGGTTAAGGAAAATCTGGTAATTAGGAGATTGCACCTTATGAATGCCTGTGTTCCACTCTACAGATGAAATCTGGTTCACCCTGTGTTTGACCTTTAGGAAATTTTTGTTCCATGAAACCAAAGAGGCTGCACAAAACCAAAACCATCTCAGCCCTTCTAGTGCTGCTCACTTCCACTCTAGGTTGAAACATAGAAAGAAACATGTCAGAGTGAGGACAGAGAAATGCCATCACAGGTACTGGGACTTGAAGGGCAAAATTGCCCTCACAGAGCTGGTGGATCCAAGGGAGGCATGATTTTGTTGCCTACATAAAGGCCTGGCAAGACCCTGGGAGAGAACAAGCTGGAAGAAGGTGGAAATCTCCCAGAAGATCAGCAGACCTTGTAGAAATGCTGGGAGCTGCTGTCATTGCTGCCTGGGAGAAGAGCTGGGCCACACTGAATTATCCTGAAGGAGAACTCTTTCCGTATTTTTTTCACAGATAGCGAAAGATTTAAAACAGGTGAGTGGCATCATACAACCTAAACCTTTTCTTCTGTATTTCACATCTTCCTGGTTTATCTAAAACTCATGCTACATTGAGTGAATTAGGAGGTTGATTGAAAAGTACATTATATACTAGTTACCTGTGAGATGTGCACTTTAGAAGTGAAGGTTTAGGGGCAGAGGAAAGGCATATAATAACGAGTAGTGCACTTTGAAAGGTCTAGGCAATACTGCAAGAAATAGCATTACTTCACAGTTGTCAAGGCTCAGAAGTTTTATTACCAAGGAATTTCACTTTTGCCTCTTATTCTTAACACATTGACCAGTTCTGGGACTGAGAGGATTTGCTGATCTAATATAGATAGTGATTTCGTAGGTTTGTTCAGATTTATATAGACAGCACCCTGGGATCAGGAATTACATTTAAAATGTAATAAAATGTTCTTGTGCACTTTTACTCACAAATACTGTACTTAAAAAAGTAAACATCAAATAATCTCAGATATCTTTCAAGAAAATGTTGACATAGCTCCAAGAGCTCATACAGATGACTGAATAGTTTTCTGAGTAAACTTAATAAACTCATATTCTTATTCTTTCAGTGTACCATGAAGTATCACATCATGGAGAAGAGAGAAAACCAAGCCATATAATTTAGCAGAAATCTATTTTAAACACATATTTCAATGTATGAAGACAGAATATAGACATTTATGTAGGCATGTTTTTATACAACTTGCAGTCTTGGTGTTTAAATAATGGTAGCATTTGAGTGTTTCACCCACATATAGAAATCAAGATCCCATTGCAAAAATTTTGTCCCTGTTCGGAAAGTGAGACCTCGATCCTTTTGTACTCAGCAGCAACATTACAATGATCTCAAGGGGCAGGATTTGACCCCTAATATGTTCAAAAGGACTTTGTGTAAGTTAGGAGTTTTAGAACAATTGCTCCTCTAAGTAGTCAAAATGATTCATCTACATTATCTGTCTTTATTAAACAGTCATTTAACCTAGTGAGTCCCACTCAAGGGAATCTTTATTATTCAGACAAGCCCTTACAGTCATAATGACACAAAATATATATAGGAATAGTTAATAATACTGTTATTCCTAAGTCTGCGGATAAACATCAGCTAGTAATTTTATATCAACAATCCATCAGAGCAGAGACAAAAATCTACAGCTAACACGAGCAGGAAATCCATAATAACATGCCAGAGACCTGGTGAATGCTATTAAGCAAAAGAGACCACCATGAGGAAACAAACTAGGATTCTTAATTTATTTTGCACAAAAACATTCAATGAAGACTTTCTTACAAAATTTAACAAAACAGTTGTAAGCCTTAAGGACTATTAAAGTCCAGAGTTGTCTCAAAACTGGTAGCATTCTCAACCTAAAATCATTTAAGGATCAAATATGTGTGTGTGTGTATATATATATATATATTCTCTATTCTGCAGGAGATAGATTTGTTAGAACCTACCCAACTCATGGATGGGACAATTGTTACTCCCTCAAAGAGTGTACATGGACAATGCAGCTCAATAACATTGGCATGTCTCAATAACATTGGTCAGAATCCAACATTAAGTCTGAAGAAAGGCCTCAGGGAGGCCTTTCTGAGTTTGGGAATATCTGCAACTCTTTGAAATTTCCATAATAATGCCAGGGCCCCCACTTCTAAGTCAGGGCAAGGTGAAAGAAGGGAGTTTCCAATGTAACATCAGATTGGAAGCCCTTCATAGGAATGGAATGGGTGTTTTCACCTCCAAGGCACTTATAGCTTCAGATGTGTTGCATGCTGAGAAAGCTCTTGTTCCTTCAACTCTAACTTGATGGAACAATGTATATTTTTAGGATTTTTATATCACTTCTAATGAAGATCTGATAAGGATTTTTTACAATCTTGAGGGATTAGACCACTGCATTTTGTGGGTTTTAATCTGCTGAAGGACTGAAACATTATGACTTCTAAGGCTTTGTCGAGTCATATGTTTCTATGAAACTGGTTTTTCAAGAAAAGGAAAAATTTATCATCCCTCATAGTCTGCTTTAGATAACAGAGGTCTCAGGACAGCCTCCAAAGGCAGTGTCCTGCTTCAGAGCAGTGCAAAACACTCCATCCTGAATCTACATTTTTGAATATACAGCTAAAGCAGTTCAAATGTTTGTGTGAAATAAACCAAATTTTTCTCTCTCCGTCAGTTTTTGGATGTTTCGTGCCAGTCCTGTGTGGCATGTGCAGGTGAATTAGAGCTGCAGGATGAACACTGCAAGACTTTATGGAGTATCCTGCTCTTTGATCTCCCTGGTTCCTGCCCAGACATGAGCACAGCAAGCTAAGGACAGCAATTAGCAGTAACAGGCTTCACAAAAGACACAAAAGGACACAAGTAGGTGGTTTACAGCTTGGCAGATAAAAACAAAGTGGGCACTTTCTTTTGCACACTACTCCTCTAGCAAGTTCAGGCTAAGGGACCAGAGGAATAACTGGCTAATAGTCCAATTCTGGTAAATAGACCTCAAAAATATAAAATGTATTGTATCTGTGCATAGTCTCTGCAGCAGAGGAAATATATTTGGTTTACCCTTAACGAAGTCCTTTATGAAAAAAAAATTTTGGGAAAGACTGCTTTTTACTGCATTGCTTTCTGAGTTAAAACTAAAGAAGTCAATGTGACCCTCACCATAAACACTTGGATTTCAGCGCATGAGGAAATTGAAAGGAAAATCAAACACTGACTGCCCTATAGAAGCATAGCAGTTTCCATTGGCACTGCTGCCCAAGGAGAGGCTGTAAGCAACAAAACTATATTTTGTATTTCTGGCTTATGGTTCACAACCCTGTCCTCTACCCCAACCATGTCTCTGGAAAGCCAAAGAGAGAACCTAACCCAGCCTTCTGCTGTTGTCTCTGGGGCTCAGACCTGGACCAGAGGACTGAATTAGGTCACGTTTCAAGAGGTTCTTCCCTGCAGATTGTTCAGTTATTTGGTCCAAGGTGTACCCCTATCACACCCCCTGCCTTCCCAAACATCCTCTACTGCCTGGGAAACTGGAGCTGCAGGTGACACTTCTGTGCTGTGGTTGTGACAGATCACCCTGACTATTCATGCTGTTTTAACAGCAGAAGCAGCCTCCCTCCTGTCCCCCACAAGTCTGTAAATGATGTGGCCACATTTGCTTGTTGTTGTTTTGACAAACAACACAGGCTGACTAGAGCACCCCCACCAGATGATAGATTCACAAACGTGGTCTAACAAAAACTCATTTTTCTATACAAATACCAGTCTTGAGAGACATCTCATAATAGTATTGCATCAGGGATATCTCTAAAGCTGACAGATTTCCAAATACATATATTTATATTATACATATATGTATGAATAAGAATCTGGAAAGAAAAGAGGGGGGAAAATAGAAAAGAAGATGCAATAAGTCAGAGAACATCTAAGGATTTTTAATAATAAGCTATTTCTTAAATTGGGAAGCAGAGCATGCATTAATCAGAACATTAGCTCCAGACAATGAAACAACATCAAGAACATTGCTGCTGTACAGAAAGTCATGAATCTTTATAGTCCTACTAAACATTTCTATAACTTAATTGTCATTGGCTTTGATCAATCATATAACGTGTAAAAATCTATAGAAAAACAAAAGTAATAATGAATATTTTTTACTTTTTTTCCCTGTGCACTGTGTGTGAGGGCATTTTGAAACAGATTAGAGACAGTGTCCTCTTCTTCACACGCATCTGATTCCAGTTAAGTGTCTTCAAAGTAGCAAAACAGTTGTGCTGGAAAGCCTGGCTGATGCACAAAACAATTCCTGCATCCTGACCATGATGGTGGATGCATCCTGAGGAAGGAATGATTCAGAGCAAAGGTTTTGGCCAGTAGAACAACCCCTACACAAACTTCTAGGGCAATCTCTGGGACTTTAGACACTGAAGCACTCTGGAGTGTGGGAAAAGGCAATTCATTACCAGTTTCTTTCTCACTCCAGGTCGTACCAAAAGTAAATCATTATCCAACTTTGCTAAATGGGGAAAACAAGACATGAAACATGGCTAGGAGCTCAATAAATTCAGCTCCTATTTTGAGGACCAAAAATCTGTTCCTGCCACTTTTCACATGACAGTCAGACTACACACATTTCCTCACTTTATCCTTTCCCTTCAGAAGTGACTTTTTCCATATCCATGAAAGATCAAGAGTTATTCAATTGCCCTGCTACAGTGCTGCTTCCTCAGGCTGAGAATCTCCTCACAAGAAAACTTTATGATCATTTACTTTCTTTTCAGCTGCCAACTTCAAGTACTTATTCTGAATAAATGGAGAACAGAACACACAGGTGCAATACAAAATATTGAGCTTTGGAATGCCCTCTTTAATGTCCTCCTCTTTTCTTTCCAGTTAATAACTCTGGATGTTGTAAGTAATCTAACTCGGACCTGAAAAAAGCACATGGCTCATAACCCTTAATTAGTATATCTAGCAAGGTGGAGGTGGCTGTAAATTATCAAAAAGTCTAAGTCTGCTCAGAATTTTAAGTTTTTAAAAAGGCCCTCCAGCTGAAGGAGTTTTCATGGCCTTCCTACGTGCCAGTATTTAAGATTGAGTGCTTCGGTGAGGTGGGAGTTATATTTAAAAATTCTATATACATTTATATCAACTTAGCCTTAAAGGGATATTTTATCCTTTCCTTGCAGGCAAAATGTGTTCTTGGCTTCAGCTTCATTTAATCACCTTTTAGTCCAGCTCTTAGCAAATTTCTTAGGGCATTGATTGCTTGAGGTTTGCTTTAATTCCTTCCTTCAAGAATGAGTCGTGTAAAGTATTCACTACTAAGACATGTTCAAGGGCTGGCTGGGGAAACTGATAGAAGTGGATGTAGCAAAAAGATACATTTTCCTTTCCTCCCCGCTCTCCTGTCCTGTCACTGAAGCACAGAGTATGGTTAAAACCTAAGAGGGAGCGGGTATGTTGTTGTAACACCCTTTCTTCACATCTAATCTGTGGAACGGGTTATCTGATCCCAATTCTCCTGTTATTGCAGCGGGCACAACACAGATTGCAATCCAGTGGTGGGATAAAGAGAACATAAAACCTTCAGAAACATTTGTCAAGATTTTCCCTTATACTTACAGATGTTAAAACCAGAGGCACAGAAGCAGAGAATTCAACACATGTGCTAATGGACGCCGAGCACGGAAATGATTTCTAATATTAATGCCCATAAAATAAAACTGATATTTCTATAAACACATTTCTGTAGCACTTTGTCCACCATAAACTCTCCCTAATGCCTGTGCTTTTTTAACTTTATCTTCAAATTCTCAGAATCCGAATCACTAATACAGCTGCCTGACAATGAATATAGCAAATATATCCCAAATTGTATAACAGTTTTGACAAATACTTTTCTTTGTTTGGAAAGTGCTCACTTTGACCAATCAACACTCGTCATTATGTGTCTGGACATGCTAATCACCTACTATTTTTTCCATTCCCTGATTACAAATGTGCAAGTTATTGTAAGAAGATAAATGTGTGATTATACATGTGTTTGAATATTTCACAGATTAAAAGTTACTCTTGTATATATTCAGTGATTAAAAACCATGTGTATAAGTATCCACTCTCTGAATATTTGCAATAATTAATGATGTGATCTCCTTATATATACTAAATAAAAGCTAGCACTGGTATTCACAAAGATATCTGGAAATTTATTTTTGTTATTACTTAATTGCACTTTCAAAATTATTTCTCAACAGAAGAGTGAAATCCATTAAAAAAAAATATATATATACCTTATCAGGCTTAATAGATCACCATATCTTAATAATGAAAAAAGATTAAATAAGGAAAAACAAACCAAAGGTGTGAGATGACTTTTCCAGCAGCATTAATGTATCAGTTTCTCAACTGTGTAAACTGGTGTAAATCAAGTTAGGTCAACAGAAAAAAAACAGCTCCAGACCTCCATACCCTCTTAAAAAAGCACTTACACTTTCTGCTTATGAGTCTTAAAATACAACAGTACTTTTTTGTTGTTGTTGTTGTTGTTTTATGAGCTAGACAAGTGAAGATTTTGAGAATTAATTTTTTTTGTTTGTTTTTAGTAATTCTCCTTAAAATACCTCTCATTTTTTTTTTTTCCTCTTGATCAATAATATTAGAAAGGTCAAATGTCTCAAGTCAAAACTCTACCTCTAAAATACTAAGCAGCACAGCAGGGCAGACTTGTGGTATGCTGGTTTATTAAAACATATATATTAATTTGGTTATTAGTCATAAAGGCCTAGAAAATTCACTTAGTTCTTCAGACAGTACAGAAATCAGTGGACCTCAACTGTCCTTAATTACTTTCTCGGAATGTGATAACTCTTCTCAATGGGTCTGACACCCAGGGAAGCCAAAGTCCACAATCTTTAACACTTTTGAGCTAAGATATATTCTCCCTATCCTTTCCTCTGCTCTCCCAAGACAAGAGAAAATTAAATATTCTGTTTACAAAGCCAATAGACTGTTCAATGTTGGCCCATTTTAATTACTGGCTGAATCAGTACATGAAATCTGTATATCTCAATTCAAGAGGGTTTATTGTGGTATCTGTTCTCAAATTTTAAAAGAATAATTCCCTCTTTTTTTTTTTTTTTTAAAAAAAAGGGGACCTTCAGCATGACTGAGGCACTTTCACTTGAATAAATTAATCATGATTATTGCTGAATTGAAATCTCTTCCTTCATCTTTCCAAAACTTCCACAGTCACAGTGTCACAGTGAAGTTTTAGGTAATTCTGAGGTAGGGGTGAGCCAGAACTAAATCTTTTCTTTAAAAAAAATTACTTACAACAGAAGCAGCTCTGAGAGCCAGACTCTCTCTCTCTCTTTCTCTCTCTCTCTCTCTCTCTCTCTCTCTCTCTCTCTCTGTTAGGCTTCATTTGATAGCTATGAACTGTGGATAAAGAATAAATATGGCTTTTCAGTGCCCTAGGACTCTCACCTGACTTATTTATGTCTGACCTGGTAGAACACCACTGACCTTGGAAAGTTTAATTGAGGCTGGGATTATATGGCACTGCTTGAGGCCACCTGAATTTAGAGGGTGTGACACACACTTTCTCTCCCTTGCTGATTCTCATCTGCCAAGGGATGCACGCGTGGGTGCACGTGTGTGTGTGTGTGTGCACATTTGTGCACCCCAAATTGAGCCTGGCAGTGGGGAAATACCCTCGTGTAAGCTTACAACACACTGTGTCTTAAGGGAAAACATTAGTACTGCCAGGCAGACAGCAGGAATGTGTTGGGGTTGTTTGATTTTTTTTTTTTTTCGGGTTTGTTGTCTCTTTTTTCTCTTCCTAGCATGTTTTCTCTGAGATCTAGTTTTTACAGCTGACTCTTAACTTTTTATAACCTGATTCTGCCTATGATCAGAGAATTTATAAGCATGAAGGAGAAAGAATTATATAGACACTGATTATACACTTTTTAGGTATTGTTTTGAACATTCTTTAATTAAATTTAATTAAAGTGTATGATGAATTCTGATCATTTTCAGTCTTATTGGTTTTCCAGAAAGTTATAGAGACTTAAAACTCCCTGCATTTAAGCTAAATATAAAGAGAGAGTGAGAGGAGGAAAAAAAAAGGCAGAAGTAAAAGATCCATAAGCCTGAAAGGTGGAATAAAATGAAATGGCATAGATATCCTGTAGCCAAAGAGAACTATCTTTCCTACTGGAGACTGTCCCTTGGTGGATATAAACAGCTCTCATCTGGGTTTCTTCAAGACAGAGGCCAACAAATACGACACATTATGCATGGAATCTTTTTATGGCACAGACTATTGTCCACTGGAGACCGGGCAGACACCACTAAGCAAACCTCACCTAAGGCCACAGACAAACACCAAGCCCCAAGGGGATTCCTCTCCCATCAAAAACAATCTCCCTTTCCCAGCCTGTATCATATATTTTCCCTGTCATTCAAGGTTTATCAGTGCCAAAGCCCTGAGACAGCCTGGCTTGAACCACACTGGTGGATGTGAACACTGAACTCTTGGAAAAGCTAAAATATTCCTGGGTGGAAGCAGTCTATGAAATGTCCTCACAAGTAAAACAACTCCATGGTGCTTTGAAGGCCAAAATTATCCATTCTATGCTTTATTTCTAATGTGCTGCTTGGACTGGAACTGTGACCGTTTTCTGTCTGTAGGCATCATAGGAAAGGAAATGAGCAGAGGACTGCTATTAAGAGCAGCCACAATTCCCCTACCTCTCTCCAACAGGCTGTGCCATGAATTGGGACATATTTTATTATTTTTATAGTTCTAGGCAGTGATGTAAAGCTTACCTGAGCCCTTAGCAAGGTGGTACCAATATCTAGACACATTAAAATCCAGGCCAAGCCTCCAATTTAATATATGCTTTTGGCAATTCATGGTCTCTGTATTACTAAGTCCACAAAAATTGCCAGTGAGGGATAATTGCATCTGCACAGGAAAAACCAAGATGGTGAAGAAAGCCCAACAGTAAAGCTATCTGTGCTTGTCCTTCATTGGTGACATCCTACAGACATTGCAGACAAACTGTATTTTTTGAAGTCTCCAGCAAACAGAAGAGACTTTAGAATCAGTAACAGACCCCTCTTTCTCTCTTTTTTAGCAATTCCTCTCTTCCCACTTGATGAATAAGCAGATGAAGTGGCAGAGACCTCTTCACCAGCCAAGAATAACATGGGTTTGTGTAGCTGAAATGCTTGAACAGGGCTGCACTCTGCACCACAAACCAATTCAACCCCTGTTATCCCAGAGCCCAGCACTGAACATCTGGGAAGCTGAATACTGCCTCAAATGCAAATACTGCCACTGCTGATCACAGGAACATTTGCACTGGTTCTAGCTCATTTTCTATCCAATTTTCAGCTACCAGCCTCTATCATGCCTCAGAACTGCTGGTCATGATTTCAGGATCAGTCTATAAATCATATATATATATATATATAAAAATATATATATAAATATATATATAGAGAGAGAAACAGACAGACAGACAGAGAGGTGTATACACATATATACATGCATATATATATATAAACATATATATTTATTAGGAGTCTCGTCATTAATCTGAACCTGTCAGACCTTGAATACAAGATGATCTGTATTTATTTATTACAAATGGGAAAACAACACTAGTGCAGATACACTTGTGAAGCACTAGAGACAATAACACCAACAACAAATACTGCCAGGAAAAAAATATTTTTTTTTTCTGTGATCCTTATTTATTACATTTTTAATAGAAAGTCAGTGGAGGTCTTATCTGATGTCATTTGGTTTAGGTTCCATGGTATTTTTTGTATTTGACCAAATTCCCTTATCTTCTCATTGCTTGTGTTCTGCTCTGCCAGCATCCAGCAAACTGATATACTTATCTTCAGTTTTATAATAAAGTTTTAGCTTCCACAGGATAAAAAAAGAAAGAGAGTGGGGAAAGGAAAATTGCGTCTGAGATACTAAACATATCAGGCATCTGTGAGTGTTAAGGCATCCAGCAGTTAACATTCTTCTTATACAGAAACTTGAATTGTTAAAAGACACATACTCATGGACTCATTACTTTTATTTAATATTTTGTTATATGGTGAAATTGAGAAAACTCTTATGATCTCAGGCACCACCCAGTGAATATTTTGATGCAAGACTGATGGTCATCAGTTTTCTGTGATTGCTGTTAATAAGCAAAGGTGAGAAGATAGTGACATTTCTGAGGTGAGGAATACTAGATGAGGGTTAATGAACAAGTTATTCTTCAAGCATCCATCTCCTCTTAAGAGCTTTGTTTCTCACTCTCTCATGACACCTTTCTTTTCTCTTCCTTAGGTTTGGTTCTTTCCATAGCTCCTCCCTATCACCACTCATTCTCTCCATAACTCTACCAAAACTGACCTGAAATGATTATGATCAGATGTCTTCTTACTTTGCTTGTTAACTTCTCCTACTCATTTCTTATTTCAGGATATTTACTTTGGCTTGCTATGAGCACATCTTTTCTTGGGTTTACCTCTTCCTCAGAGCTCCCATCTTAAACAGAGTCTCTTTCCTATCTGTGGAATCCAAGATCAGATTTACAAACCTCCTCAATCATCCCTTTGCTTCTTCAATTCATAACTGAAGCACATTTGTAAAAATTTGAGGATAACAACATAACATTTTTTGTCATTTTTTATAATTAAAAAAATAATGCAGAAATCCAAATTAAAGAGGTAAAGAGAAGGGGTCAAAAGAATGAGACTGTGAGGCAAAATCCCCGCTGAAATAAATGTCTCATCTCCCAAAGTGTCTCAACACCAATTTAAAGCTCCTGAAGGTCTGCTCCAAGGTTGCTTTGATATGCTTTGATAAAAAATACACATCAATAAAACTGGAAAAACAAAGAACATGGCCTTAGTAGCTCAAGCTGGGCTGGATCTGGTGAAAGGGAGCTAACTGCCTTATTATATAGATGTTATACTTTGACAAAATGTGACAACTACACCTTTTCATTTCCCCAGTGGCCTCCAGGAGACTTAAGATATAGTATCCTGTAGAACACTTTAAACTTGAGAAACTTCTTATAGTTTCTTATGAGTCCTGGAGGCTGTGAAAGAGATTACAATGCTTTATATTAACTTCCCTCAGCTTGCTAGAGATAAGCCAGTGGCCTGATACCAAAGTCTTCTCCTTGTCAGTGATCTGCAGAAATACTACATCTGAAACTAAAAGTCCTTTCCCTCCAAGTCAGAAAAAAAGCCATTTGCAACAGCGGCTCCCTCCACATTTTTTTTTTCCAGAGCCCTGCCAAGTTCCAGGCCAAAAGTGTCAGCATTGCCACAGTTTCTGCTCTTGTGCAGCCATCAGTTTAAAATGTGCAATTTCCATGCACGTCTATGCTGGGCTCAGTGAAATTTCAATCCCCAGGACAGCCGAGCCATGGGGAGATCAAGTCTGCTTATTCTGTTTCAGTCAGATCAACTGAAAAATAAGAAATAAAAAGGAGGGACTTGTAAGACAGAACAACAACAAAAAGTTCCTACATTTTCCCCATCCTTCCTTTTTCCTCACCTGACAGGGTCTGGTAAAATTAATTGGAATATTTTGGTTTGGGGTAGTGATTGCATTACCTGCACATGATTCTGCTGTGCTCAGAGGAACGTGCACATGGTTTTTGATATCTGAGCACACAATGTAAACAGATTCAGATCTCCCCAATGCTCCTCAGAGGAGACAATTTGTTGTGAGTCCTCTGAGCAAGTGAGGTTGTGTCTGTGCTACACATTGTGCTCTCTCCATTTCTCAGTTTCAGCTAATGAAGGAATATTAACAGGTACTTCTTGAACCCATTTTCTGGAGACTCACCCAGAGCCTGGGGAATCCTTCACAAGTCAGAATGAAGTGCTTTGAGTGATTTTTTGACTACTCCTAGGAGATCTATGATCTATTGAAACAATGCAGATTTCCCCATGTCCAAATGCCAGAGATCAGTTCTGACATATTTATTTTCCTTGTCATGATATCTCTCAAAATTTTTATGTCCTGGGAAGAAGAAACATCACCAGATGCTCTTGATTGGTGTAATGAACCAGCCACAATGTCTGTTCTTCCCAAGATTCTGAAAGCAGCACCAGACTGGAGAGAGCTGGGCCCTCTGTAGCTCCTGATTCATTCAATTTCTGGTATTTTTTATACCTACAGTGGAGACAAAATAGGGATGTCTGTCCCTGTGCAACAAAATGCCCTAAGGGTGAATTGCCACTGGCTACTGTTAATTCAAAAAAAAAAAAAAAAACAAACAAAACAAACAAAAAAACAAAAAAACCCACTGTTTTGGTAAAACCTTTCCATAAATTAGAAGTTTCATCATTTACATGTGGGAAAATTTAGTTCTGGGTGGTGTCTTATGCTTCCTACCTAAGGAAATTAAAGTCCTTGCATCAGTGTTTTAGGCTAAGGTTTTATTTTCTGAGGAAGTGAGAAGTGGATGAGAAACATATTGAGCTGGAAGACCACAAGAGAAACACAACACATGGAAGTATTGAAGGAATCCAGAGGAAGTTCTGGGTTGTGAGGTTATAAGCTGGTCCTGCTGCCCTCTTAGCATACAGTGCTCCAAAGAAATAAGGCAAACAAGTTGAGTTTTTCCATTAAGTCACTTCTAAGTGTGTTTACATGGAGGATAATATCTACCTGGGCTGGCACAGATCAAGACTGCTTTTTATCTAGAGCTTGTTGACAGTTAATGTTCTGCAATAGAATGTCTACCATGCAGAAGTTACTCTGAAGTTTCTCCCTTTTTCTTTTTCTTATGCCGTGTAAAAAAAAATAAAGGATTTGCTGAGCATCCATAGCACAGATCAGATCAAAGACTTCTTTTTTTTTCCAGATAAGGGAGGCATTTCCTGGGGGTCTTCAGTACAAAACACTTCTATATAGTACTGCCAGCTTAAATGCTAAGATCCTAGAAATTCAGCCAATATGTTATGTGACTACTTGGTCTGAAATCAGGTCCAAATCTTTTGGAAGTTCAAGTGGTGTTTTTTATTCCCCATCTTTATATTTTCTCATGTATCGAAATTTTTTTCAGTCCAAGAAAATTATTCCATTTGAAATATTGCAAGAGATGTCCAATTCCTGTGAGGTTTTCAAAATTATTTTGGACTGGGGTTGCAACTTAATGATCTTTAAGGTTCCTTCCAACCCAAACCCTTCTGTGAGCAGAGCATTCACCCAGACATGAATCAGATAAGCTCTACAATTTGAATGTCTACCAGCTTATTACAAATACATCTTTTTACACCGATACTCAGATCTTCGCATGTGAAAATAGGAAAAATAAATAAACACACAAATGAAGCAAAACTCTGTACACACACATGCAAACAGTTACTTACATGTTGCCAGACATAAATCCAAAGTACATCATTCAGACAAATAATGTGTCAGTCGTAAATCCCATTCGCAAATTTTCACCACATTAATAAAATGGAATTTTTTGTGTTTGAGTTGCTTGACTTTTCAATGACTGTTAGACCTTGAGGCATGTTACCCTGTGTGTGTGTGCGGGCACATGGACATACAGCTATGCACACGTGTCTATGCATAGACATGCACTTCTGTATTTTGCTCTCCAGCCTTTTCTTGGGGTATTTTTTATGCTTATTTACCATTTTCCCCAGCCTGCTTTCTTTTATCCACAGCCTGCTAAGAACTTCAACTTCAATTGTACAAGAGACACAATGTGATTTACAGTGTTAAGAGATTTTAAACAATACATTTAGTGCTGCTAGGGGCCTGAAGCAACATCCTGAAGCAACAGGCTATCTCTCCCTAAGCTTAAAAATTAAGATTCACTGGAGTATGAAGGTCAATGGGAGACTAAAGAAAGGGCAAATGGTCTGGTATGATTACACCATGTCTGAACCAAGCTGTTTTTCCCAGCAAAAGTGTGTCAAGTAATACAGACAACCCATAGATATGAATTTCTACTCTGTGCTTCTGCCAGCACTATATTTGAAGAATGCTGCCAAAGAGTTTATTCCCAAAACTTGTGTTTTGTATTAAGTAACAGGATTTAATAACAACTATTTATATTTTCATGACATCAGGAAAATATGTAATAATGACCTATGGAAAAATCCTCTTTCCCAAGCTCAACATTTTTAAAATATCCTGAAACACAGAAACCGAACCACAACTGCTAGTGACAGCCCATAAGAAAAGATCCATCTGTGGTTCCTCCTGCTTTTCTCCAGGACTGTGCATCCAGCCTGTGGCTCCTTCCTTGATGGTCTTTTTTCTCAGGACAGTTCACAAGCACACGGAGGACCAGAGGAACCAGCGGTGATCATTTCTTTATGTTTTGGTCCAGCATAACAAATATAAAAGGCCAGCCCACATGACTAAAAGCAATTAGAGGTCAGACCAATTGAACTCAAAGCTGCAATGGAAAGTTTTGACTGATGAGAAGAGGCAGCTCCATTTGAGACATCAGAGGAGTTTACTGTCCCAGATGTCCATCCTACTCCTCCTTCCACAGATCTGTGAGCTCTGGAGCCAATCAGCTCCTAAACCACTGAAGTTTAGCACACACTGCTTTAAACCAGCTGAAATGGGTGATGATTTACCATAAAATTCTATGCTGTAAATGATGGCATGTCAGGGCCTGACTGACAAGCAGTATAAATATCTTTGCAGAAGAGGCACAGCTGGAGGCAGTAGCCTCATCAGATGTCCCAAGCAAAGTCATTTTGTCAATCAAAGCCTTTGTAAACAGACCTACAGAACAGGATTTCAACATTTGAAACTCACTGCTGTCGAGAGATATGACAAGGCCTCCGAAATCCTGCAGACTTCCTTCAAATATGGCTAAGTGGGATGCAAGGGGGATTTATCCCCCCTTTCAGAGTTTCAGTCTAAGGGGTCTGTCCTTTACTAGGGAGATCTGGTCAGATCTGAACATCCCTCAGAGGCTTTCTGCAAAGGGACAGAAATTAAAACAAGACAATAAAAATATATCTTTCCCACTCTCTCACTGCTTTCGCCTTCACTGGACACATCACTCATGACTCAATTATGTAATAACAGCAACAATAGAAATAAGAGGTTGGGGGAAAAAAGATATATCTTATATTTTTTGCAAAAAACCCCAATTCTATCATAACATTAGCCATATGTGGTCCAGTGTCCAGACCCTGAAAAAGAGGAAAGAAGACATAAATAGGAAGGTTAGCACAGTTCTAGCTGGGTGGGGAAATGAGAAGGCCAAATGTACATTAGTCAAAGAAAGAAAAATAATATCCCAGAAAATGAATAAGAGATAACTATCCTCAGAATAATACTATATAAATACATTTGCTGTAGGTCACATAAAAGATTCATGACACACACATGTACAGGTCAAATTACCTTTAAATATTAAATTTTCTTTCCAGCGAGGAAGAATTTCAGATTTATGCTTTTTTCATAAAGAAAAAGGATGCACCCCATGCATTATTATTTGCTGACAAATTATAGTTTCTGAGTTTGCCTGCAAAGTGCAGGTTACAAACTGTTTTCTTCATTATTAACAAAAAAAAAAAAAAAAAAAAAGGAGTGAAGGAGTGAATCATCATGAAATCCATCTCTTCCCTATGAATTTCCTTTTTTTCTTTTGGTTCATTAAATCAATATTTTCCTATTGTGGATTTATAGAAGTTAGTATTGGAGAACACCTATTAGGTCACAAAAGGACTCTATTTCCCTGCTAATGTAAGATTATTTTCCTGCACCACATTTTGGTCAGCCTGGCTTTTAAAAGGTTCTGCAACAAGATTACCCTGTTCCCTGGAGGTGTGATTCCACCCACACCTCAATGTTCAGACATTTTCATATTAACAGGTCTAAGCAGGAATAACAGAACCACAAAAAGTTACAACAAAAAAAAGGTCTGAACTCAAAACTCCACATGAGGAGGCACAGAGTGGTAAATCTATCCAACAACTGGTAGCAAACTGTAACTACTGAATCTATAGTTCCAGTTTGGCCTTTATCAGTTGAAAACAAATGTTTTAATATCTGTTGGCTCGTTGATGGTCCTTGTGGAATGAGCTGAGACTCTTCCTGGTGGAGAGATGTTCAGACTCTGCAACCAGCTTCTCACAGAGGGCCCTGAAAACTGAGCTCAACCCTTGGATGGAGTCAAGCAACTCATTCACTTAAAATATGTGTGAGAGCACAAGCTCATAATAAAAATATCTTCCAAGTACATTATAATACCTAACTAAAACCAGCCAGAGTCCCTTTAATAATATACAGAGTCATAACCAGTCTTAAATGCACTGTGATTCTCTGACTAATAGAGGACAAATTGGTTCTCCTTTCAAACTGGCTCGGTCTGAGGAAGCTCTGCTTTTGCTTTCAATGAAGCTCCATGACACCAGGATCAGGGTGGATACCAGAAGGTACTGCCAGGCCTTGGTTCACTTTCAGCATGAAACAGGTGATAAATGGTATTGCTGAATTCTGGATATCAACTTTTTATCTCTCTGATTCTAATGGCATGTGTTCAGCAGAAGAATAAAACCAACACTGCTGTTATTTCCTCTGCCTAGAGAGTTTAAGAGATTTTTTTTACTTTCCACACATACCCAAAATAATTTCTTGGACCTGTTCGCTTTTAGAGCTTTGAGTCAGGGGGATCTGGTGCATTTAGCAATGGTGAACTCCATCATTCCCCTTTCTCACTCCAGTAGTTAGAACAAATATTTCTGACTGCAAAGCGATTATCCATTGTCAATGAATCTTTTTGGCTGCCTGTCCAGCAGGGTATAGGGCAAATCACCTCGCTAGCCTATGCTATGTACCATAAAAACCCTTCCTGGCAAGTGATTTCATCAAGTATTTAGCCACCGATGTGCAAATTAGATCCTATCTGCAAAGGTGGTGCCAAGATCCTCCTCACTCTGCTGAAGGCAGTACCAATCCAAGCAGCATTATTTATTTAGGCTTAATTTCAGTCACGGGATGTCCATCATTTGCAATTGAAACTCTGTTGAAATTTCTTGAATAGGACTTTTTATACTGATTTAAACCAACAGAAATAATAAATACACTGAAATGTGCCACTTCAGCCAGGAATTGTTAGACATGGCAGCTTAAAATTCACAGCCCTCAAGCCTTCGTTAGACAAACAAAACTCAGTGGGTGGAGAGACCCATGGAAGGCAAGTACAAAAGAGGTGTGTTACACACGGGTGTAAATTTGTTTCCCTTTCACTGAAAGTGAAGGCTCGGGGAAAGTGTTTGCAGCATGAGTCCAGCTTTAATTTCAGAAATCCCCACAGCTTCTTCTGAGGGCAGGAAAGCCATTCTTTCCATTCATGGCATTGACTTTTCGCTGCCTCCATGCCCCAGCCAGTCCTGCAGACCATCTGGCAGAAGTGAACCAGCTAACCTCATTTTCCAAAGTGCACACTTCACCCCATTGCTCCAGCCCCTGTCACTCTGCCTAAGGACACAGACACAGCAGACTTCTTTCTCTTTTCTCTTTCTTTTCTTAGTGGTGATGCTTTAAGAGGAGTAGTGTCTGTCTTTCTTACCACAGCCCCTTGATCTCAGTGTTCTCTCTTTTCCCTTTCGTTACCCCCACCCTTCTCCCTGCCTGCTTTGTGTTTTATCTCTGCCTGTAAAGCTGTGTGATTATGGATAGAGAAGTCACCACACAAACAGGATAGAATTTACCACAATGGCTGTTTTGTTCATATACATTTCACTGTCTGTCTCTTGTGGAGCATGGCTATCATCTTCTACTAACAATATCCCTGGGTAAATGATAAAGTCAACTCTGGAGTAAAGCTAGACGTTTTATCAGCTTGTTCAAACTATCCCCTTACAGCTCTGTACTTGCCAACTGCACATCCTTTTCCTACACAAAGACTCAATCCACATTAAAAAGGCACTTATTGAAGGTGGTGTTTGTTTGCAGAGAGGGTGTGGATCCTGATCACCATGGCAGTCACCCTCCATGTTTTTTCTCTCATCACCCTGAGAAAACTGGTTGATGCAGTTATGCTCTCTGACAAGTTCTTGGCTCAGGTTGGGGTTACTTTGCTCCTTGCCAGGTCATTCTTCTTCATTCCTCTGCTGATGCTAACTGATGGATTTCCCCTAAGCTGAAGACAGAGTTTATCTAATGCCTTGCTGCCCGAGAAAGCCACCGCAAACACAAAATAAAAGATTGGAAGCTCTGAGATCTCTGCTGGCTGGTATCCTGAAGCCACAAGAAATTGATAGCAGGGAATCCTAATAGACTATCCATACATCAACAAGAAAGAGGATGATAAACTTCCAAAAGTCTTTCCCGCTCTCAAATTTGGTAATAGCATTAATGTTGCAAAACAATCCCTTAATAAAACAGTTGCATCCACACCTTGCCAGGCGAGGATTAGCAGCCATCTGTATTGATAAAGTTTGACCTGTAGCAAGAAGTAGAGTTGTGAAGCAAAGGTGGTCCTTAAGTTCACTTATTTCTCTCTACAGCATCAGCAGCAGTTAAGGTTAGTGGGTTTGGATGCAACGGCAGTTCTTTGCCCAGAAATGCCCTTATATTTGTCTCTCCAAAGTTGGGAGCTGGGAGGATTCCTCACCAACTCAATTCTTCTTTGAGTACAGTGTCCCTTTCTCTCCATCATTTTCTTAGTGTGTTTTTAAAATAAAGAGCCTTTGCAGAAGAACTGCTCTGTGTTCTGAGTTTATATAGGAGTTAGTGCAACAGGACCCTAATCCTGGCCGGATGTTTAAGAGATTAGGACAGGGAGGAGGATGCCTGTTTATACAGAAGGCTTTCTCTTGTTAGTCAAATAAAGAGAAATTTTCCTATTGGTTTAATTCTTAACTGTTTTGACCTCTCACATTAGGGTTAAATTTGCCCCTTTGTTCTATTGCAAAGGAAGACACTGTGAGAAGAGATGAGCCAACTACTTAATTTAGTTTCATAGGGATTGGTGCAAAGGTTTGCGTTGCTCATAGTTTCCTGTTTCCCACATCCAAAGCTAATTCCACTTCAAGCCCAATGGGAGCTTAGCACCTGAATGAATATAATGCCTCAGAAGTCAAATAAATAGAAGACAAGAATGAAAGATTGAATTTAAAGGGAATGAAAAACATTTTTCCTTGTCTGAAGATGTGAACCCTTCCAGTTTTGCTTGAACTTAATATTATTGAGCAGAAAAAGAATGCACTGTAATGATTGCTTATCTCTCTCTTTTCTCTATTTCCCTTGAACAGTGGTTGGGAGTTTTCATTTCCTATGTCATTTATAATGTGCTGAGTTTTGTATTTTTGTTTTTGTTTGGCACGTGCGCTGTGAAAAGAAAGCCTGTTACAGATTGCATCACCCTTTTTCATCCCAACCAACATTAATGATAAAACCACTATTTCTCCTTAGAGTGCACCATATTCTAATCACGGCTGGGTGAATTGAATAACTATATATGTACTAAAAGTTCTTTAACACTTGATCACAGATCTGAATCCAGTTTATATAAACAGTAAGCTTAGGCAAAATAATGTCTCTAATTTTGAAAGCATACACACAGGGAAAAACTGCTAATAAAATGTTGATTTTTATGGTAATTTCAGCAAAAGACGAAAGACTGTGTCATCAATACAGTCTTCTTGGTCAGCTTTATGACACATTGGCAAACATGTGTTGCCAATATGTCATAAACCTATAGAGCATGCCCTGTTCTGTTCAGTATCTATGTATGTCTGGAATTGCAGAAATTATCACTTTTTTTTTTTTTCTGGTCTTTATGTCTTTATCCAGTTCTCATCAATTTTCTATTATCCCCTTGCTGTGACAGTGACTAGGATGTTGAACTCTCCCCAAATTTGTCCCAGTGAAAATTTTTATTCTTCATTTAATATTTTATCCTCAAGCCAAACCAGCTGTCTAAAATCCTTCAGTTTGTAACAGCAACATTTATAAGAACCTTTTCTACTGCATCATCTTTTTAACACATGCAACAAATGCTGTACCATAATTGTCTGACTGTCCCAGGTCATTCCTCCTGGGGACATTAGAAAAATTTAGATTTAAGATCCACACTGAAGTGTTTCCATCAAAGTAACATGAAAGGTTCCTGCAATGTTAGATGCTGTTCTGCCTCTGTCTAACAAGTGGCTTTAAGACCACTAAGCAGCTGAACACATCTGGCTTCAGTCACCTAAGCTTGCAGGTCACTGGATTGCTCTTTCTGTTGTCTTTTGCCATAAGGATTTTTCCCAACCAGATCGAAAGCTTTTAAGTAGCTGTATGTTTGTGCCAAACACTAATTGAATGAAAGGGAAAGATGTGAGCCAGATGCAACAGGCTAAATTCCCTCTAGAAGTTAATGGAGTAGCTTCAAATTTAAACCAATGAATCTCTGATGAGGATCAGTCCCAAGAACCAACATGACATATTGAAAAATTGATACATACTTGTCTGAAGTTAGAGAAAGAGCAGAAGAATGTAAGAAAAAATATGGTATACAGATCAATTAACTTTTGATTAAAGATACCTATTTCCTATTACAAGAAACACTTGGTATTCCTCAGTTCTGCTAATGAGTGACATATTTTGCAGAAGTCAATTTATATATTCTGCTGGACATATTATGCTTGAGTGCCTTTTATCTGATTTTTTTTTTTATCAGCAAATTGACAATTTTATCCCTACAAAGCAGCTTGTGAATTCATGTTTATCTTCCTCATTGTCAGCAGGTACACGGATCACTTCTTAAGGATACATTTCATTGGAAGGCAGCACTGAGAAACAGTGAGAGCTCAGTGAGAGAAACAAGAAAATATGTGAACTTGAAATATTAGAGAGATTTCACTGACGTTATGATCAAAGTTAAAACTGTAAAGAAATAATCTCCACAGTGGTTGCTATTTTCCTATGGTGTTCCCAAATTGAAGGAGGAGCCCATTTGAATGCATAACATAAATTTGTGAATAAAAGTATAACAAATACATGGATTTGAGCAGGAAGATTTCCCATACTTAGGAAGGAGAGCTATTTTATATTTATTTTCCTATTTCAAACCAGTTTTAACATGAGCTGAGATTTCAAAATAAACTTTTATATGAGACAAAACAAAACATTTCATCTGCATAACATCAGAGTATTCATTCCACAGCGATATTTTAAACTTGAGAGAATTGCACAATAAATACTAGATTTCCTGTCATAAAAGTCACTTGAAAAAAAAAAAATCCATGCTTTAGCATAGACACATGATATTTCAACATTACTGAAATACGCAATTGCATTTTTTAATGAAATCACATGTCATTAGAAAGGACATTTTGCTCTAAAATAGGTGATTTTCCTAAAAGCTGCATTTTGACCCTCCAAAATCATTCAACTGAATTTCTAGCTGGCCTGAAATCAGCTTTTCTCCTTTTGAGTAAAGTGGAAGTGGAGGGTCTGAATGAAAACCTGACCACCCATGAGAGGTTTGCTGTTGACTTCAGTGCAGCCCAGATTTCCCCCATGGAATTCAACGGCGTCATGAAATTTAGAAGCACTGGCTCCACACTATTCAATGGCAGCAAGAGATTAAAGAGGAGTTACACAGGATGGTGATAGTAGAATGTAATGTATATGGTTCAGATTTAGTACATATCACAGAATAGGCCACAGAGGTGAAAGGGGAGCTGGGCAGGAATTCCAGCTGAACTAGCTCACTTGTCCCTAATCCCTGCTATCTGATGAACTGCCCTTGGCAAGGACCACAGTAGTACAAAAGTTATGCCAGTGTTCATGTGTCAAAGGTGATAGAAAGCTAAAAATCACTTTGCATCAGATGGCTGTAATAGATTTCCAAAGTTTGTCCCGGATCAGTTTCCCCAGGCATTGAAGAAACAAAAGTAGAGCTCCCTTTCCATGCATATCACCACTAATTCCTGTATATCATTTCTGAAAGGCTTCAGCTGCAAGACTCGTTTTGTCCATCAGCTTGGCTCAGAGGTGTGTCAACAGGGGAATATGGAGAGACCAGACTTAAAAACACTGTCTGGATTGGAAATGAAAAGGTGGGAGCAAAAGGGGACCAGGGATGGAGGTGTTTGAGAAAAGTTTGTGCACACACACACACTAAAAAAAAAAATAAAAAGGAAAAACAAAAAACAAAAAGGAAATTATGTTTATGAGAATAAATTAGATTCCTTTTGTCTGACAGATGAGTATAACTGTAGATCTACCTACAGACTTTGATAAGCACTTAAATGTAAACAAAAAGAATAAATTTGCATTTTCCTTTCTGTTGCCAAATGCAGTGCATCATTTTATTGCTATCCTAACACAGAGCCTTACGCACTTTGTGCCCATCATTCGTTTTCTACCCTGGCAGAACATCTCAGACTGCTGGCAGTTTTGCACTGATGTTGTCTTTGTCCTGTTTCAATTTTCTGGAGTGTGCTTATTCCAAAAAGGGGGATTTTTATGCTAAAAACTGTCTTCCATGAAAGCATGTTACTCATCACCTCCTCATGCACATATTTAAGTGCCGATGGTCTCATCTCCCATGCACAAACCCATTCCAGTTCTGAGGTGACCAGGCTCATAAAGCTATTTTTGATCTTACTGGAGTGCAACCTGGACAGTATCTTGGAGTCCACTTATTTCATAATCAACATTTAAATTAGGAAATTATTTTCTGATCTATGTCCTCCCTCCCCTCTTCCTCTTTATTCTCTCTCTCTTTTTTTTTTTTTTTTTTTTTTTTTTTATAATTCCGGAGAAAGGGAAACAAGCCACAAGCATTCATTAAGCAAACAGCTGTGGACTAGAGGAGATCAGAAGAGCAGTCTGGAAACCATGTGTGCTTCTCACGTTACAATAATTGGGAGAGGATGGTCAATGGCAGGTATGGAAACACAACAATCTTGGGTATGCGGAAAAAAAAGAAAGAGTATATCCAAATCCTGCTTGGAATAATAGATCCACTCTGAGATCTACTGATCACTGCAGAGCTGCTTTGCAGCCCAGAGAGCACAAACAGCAGCATGTGAAACTGCTCAAGTGCTGACAGAATCCCCTCCCCTCAAAAACATATTTATACAGAACATAATGCAAATGTCAATTAAAAAGATTGTTTAGCCACCACAATTTGTTTCCTTCTCAGCTTGTGATGTAATCTGTTCAGCTGTTAGCTATTCCCTACGTTAGGGACCTATGTATCATCCCAGCAATCAATGTGTCCAGGAGCCTTGTGCTTCCCAGGAATTACCTAAGCCAGGCAACTTTACAAGTTCTTGCTCCTCTGCCCAACAAAGTCTTGCTGCCTCACAATGCCATGGGGCAGTTTAACAAGTGAATCACTTGACTGGTGCCCACAAATCAAAATCACATGTCAGCATGCAAAGCATTCAGCTGTCTTCACATGTTGAATGGAAATAGCCTTTTTTATATCACTGATTTTTTTTTATTCATTTGAAGCACCAAAGGCTTTACCTTGCTATCTCCACAATAAATTATCCTGAACCAGTTTAAGCTATCTGCTCCAGGTATCAATTAATGTTCTTTAGGTGGCTCGAGTAAAAGGACTTGTGGTTTTGGGTTGCATCCTTACACCGTGGTCATGTTCCAGGGTTCACCAGGTGGGCTGCAGGACAATCCTGATATTCTCCACCTCAGATCTGAAATTAGCAACACTGCAGAAACTTTGCTGTTGTTAATATCTTGTTATAGCATTATGTTGAATTGGAGGAATATCTGTTAAAAAAAAAAGTCTCATTTTCCACTCAGTCATTGACCTCCCTGTTGAGAACACACACATGCACTTATAAAACCAAATTATATTATTAAAATACATCTGGACTAAGAACTTGGATTAAGACTGATGACCAGGCTTTCACAGGCTCCCCAGCTGACTTTGGCAGTACACTGCAATCAAAACTGGCCAAAGTTGGCTTCACTCCAGTGCTCAAAGGTTTTATTCCTTAAGATGATGTTTTTTAACAGTGAGTTCTCCACCTGTTCTCATGCTAAGAGGAAAACTGATTAAAAGTGGATCTTTTATTTTCCCATTTCTTTATGCCAAACAAGATCCCAAGAAGAGGATAGGAAGAGAAAGGGACAGTTTCAGTGTTTACCCTCACCATCACTCAGAAATACTTCTTTTCATGTAACCATCACGTGTGACTGCTCTGATCAGTGTATTTCTACAACACTTTCACCACAAACTTTAATCACTTCTACACTGACGTCAGGACAGATTTTATCCTGGGAATAGGTCACTCCCTGCTCCAGATTGGCTAGAATAACCCTGGAAATTAGTTAAAAGCCACAAAATAGTTATGCTTTAAAGGAAATTAATGAATGCTGCTTTTCTTTGCATTTTCTTTTCCCTTTATCGTTTATTTACAGCCATCCTTTCATTACAAACAAGGTCATCCTAAAATTACAAAGATACAGTCAAACATATGCTTTGGGGGTTTAGTGCTAACCCTACACGGTCAATCTTTTTATAGGGAACCCTAAAATTGAAACGGATTTTGTCAAGTCCAGAGGCCTTCCCAATGTATTTCCACAGAGTAAAAAGCCTGCTCTGGTGAACGAGCACCCTGTTATAGTGAGCAATCATTTGGCAGCATAGGTTATTTTAATGGACACATCACTTTAAACGGAGCCTTCACCATCTGTTCTGCCCTCTAATTACAGATGCAAAAGGAACATAATTCACAATTGCATCATAAAAAAGTAAGATATAAGTGATTTAAATGCATGTGTATGTTCTTTATTCAATGCAGCATGCAGCTGTTATGTTGTTTTCATGTTTCAGACACAAATCAGGATGAAAATGGCTCTCCTTTCATAGAGAGAATTCCCTCACACAGGACATTTTGTCTGCTGCGAGCAAGAATTCTAAGGGCAAAGTCTCTACTTTTTCACATAAAAACCAAGCCCGGACTCTGTCAAAGGAAGATGGAATTTATATCCCTCAGCCAGTGGCTGCACAGGGCTCTGAGACAGCCTGTTCACAGCTACCCCCCTGGAGTACTGACAGCAGGAGCAGTGAGCAATGCTCCACGAGGCTAATCCAGAGGGTAGCCAAGTCCTGGAGGGATTAATCCATCGCTGTCTGGGGGTCAGAATGCACACAGAGACAGAGAATTTTTTTTTTTTTTAAATTTTTTTTTTTGGTGCTACAGCAACATCTTTCTTCCTGCATCATCATGCCTGCTTCCCAGATTGGCTTATTTTAATTCCCTGGAGAACACAACCTTGTGCTTGACCTGTAACCCAACATTTCAGCCCCCTTGAGCACCTTGCTGCAGGGCAGGAGTCATGGCAAGGCCCTTTTTCCAGCCCGTTGCACTGGGCTGAGTTTCAGCCTAATAGAAGATTTCACAGTAGCTGCACAGTATATAGCTCAAAAAGAGAAATTGGAGAGTTCCTGCTGAGTAGGAATTCATCCATCAGCAGCAGCAAAAGGCAGGAATATGCAAGCAAATAATCCATTCTTAAACTTAAATGATGCCATAAAATGAAAGAAATGCCAATTATTCTCAAGTGAGTCAAGATACTTAAAGTGCAACCTTTTATTGGACTAACAAATGGGTTAGAAATGAAGCACACAAGCTTTCAGGATGAAAATGTATTTTCTTCAGGTGTTGGCAGCTTTTAAATTGAGCTATGGTCTAATCCAAGTTTTTCTTAAGGATCAATATGACTTCAGACATTTTATTCTTTCTTCTTTTTTTTAGTCTTTTTGATCCAATAAGTTTTCTTTAAAGATGGCTGGTGTTTTTTATCTACTTAGAAAAAAATCCAGTTTCAAATGAGCAATATTTTATTTTTTCACAGGCCCATAAAATTAAGATGTTTTTCTTTGCAGCTTCAACAGGAAAGCTAGTTTTAACAGGACATTATTCTCTGTGTAGTACTTCTTAAGATATATATATATATATATTTATATAAAAAACCTTCTCATTTCAAGTTGAAGATGCTTCTTTAGAGCTTTGCTTGTCTTGATACAAGAAGTTAATAATATCTTGATTTAGCTACCCATTTAAATAAGCATCTAACTTTAAGCACAGAGCAGTCTTGGATTATTTCAGGAAAACTACTCTACTTTTAAAGTTAGAAACATGTTTAAATGTGTATTGTCAATACACATTACCATCTCAACTTAGCTGACTCCAGAAGATGTTTCCAACTCCCTTCCATTGCTGTGGAGAATAAACTAAAATCCAGAAGGCCCTAATACCTTCTGTGGCTTCTCTTTCCAGATCGAGCAGTCAGTGGTCCTACCAGAGTCAGGTTTTATTAGATAACAGAGACTATTGTATAGGGTGAATGTGAGGAATATTTTTGTCTCACCATCTGTAAAAAAAAGGATTCCAATATTATCACCTTTCTTTGAAATGTCCTGAACTCTGAAAATTTTAAAGAAATTCCACATGAAGACTTCAGAAGTATCTTTTTATAGGTAAGGTGAATAAAAAAAATTAATTTATTAAATTCCCATTAGCTATTTTTGTCTTTCCCTTTGCAGTCAATTTATGGGGTAGTCAAAATATTTCACCATTCAAAATCCCCATCAGAAGTAATTTGCTCTTTCTACTTTTTTTTTTTTCTTTATCCCCCAAATATTTTCTGTTCCTCATCTGTGTGCTGCAGATGTCAGCTCTGGGAGAACACACATGTGGTGAGGATCTGGCTGCAGTGAAGGACAGGACACTCCCAGCTCTCCTGCACAAGGCACTGGGCCACTCTCCCCATATGTCATGGTGTTACAAACACCACAGTCAATTCCACTTGATAGCTGAGCATATAATATGAAGTAAAAGAAAATTGGTTAGGTATGTTGGACCTCAGACAGTTAAGACTTAAATGTAAGTCAGAAAACTTCAAAATCAATGAGAATTTTTACAAGGCAACAATTCAAGGAAAGAATTCACAGTGCCAAGACAGCTGTGTACTGGGAAGAATCCTAGCTGCTTCTTTGGAATAAAGCATATACTGGAAATAAGGCATTCAACCAACTCCTTAAAATGAAAAATTACACTAAAACATCCTTAAAATAACAGAAGGCTCTGCCAGCAGTTCCAGGCTTGGTATTGGTAATTTGCAAGATGCTGCATTTCTTCTGACTAAGCTATTACTGTCAATTCCCAAGAAAAAAAGAGTATTGACCAGTGTTGGACTTTCCCAGTGTCATAATGTTCAGCCAACATAAACAGTTCTGATCGAGTCATTATTTGTCTCCTTTCCAAGACAGTTTTCCAACGTATGCTAATTTGTTTAGAGAAAAGAATTGGATGGAGGAGGGTGCCTATTTAAGCTCAGTATCAGTAATTTCCCCCAGGCAAACAGAAGGAAAATCTTGATAGCAGAAACTTGCAGTGTTTTAAATAGCTCCTATAGAAAGACTGGCTCTGGAAGGGATATCAAAAGGCTATTTTTTGGGCTGAAATGAGCTGGTTTTGACCTGGGTTTGGGATCCCAGCAGGGAGTGGGAGAAAGGAGACACATCTTCATGTTCTTCAGTCTGCTTGTTCATTCTTGGGGGAATCAGTCACACCCCTAGGGATGCTCTGATCCCAGCCAGCTGGAACAGTCTTACGACAAGTCCTGCCAGCCCCGACTGTGAGAATGTCCTGAGCCTTTTTCAGCCATGCTCTCAGCCCTCCACTTTTCACAGGGCAGGGAAAAGGTGGCACAGACCCAGCTCTGCCAGTTGTATATTGCACAAAGACACTTCTGTGAGAGTGGACTCTTGTTTTGGCTGCTTGGGTCCATTTTACTCTGCTTGAAAGAGGGGTCTGCCCAAGTTCTTCAATTTTGCTACTGAAAATTTCTTTAACTGTTGAAAAATAACACAACAATAGCATTTGGAGAGCAGGGAGAGAAGAAGGGTAAAAGCAAATAAACCCTTCTTATCCTGGCTACGATTTAGAGCTGAGGATCTCTCTGCACATTAGGCAGCACATCCCCACAGGGGTTGCAGAGACAAGTTAGGTGAGGATGAAAGAAAGATCATATCACCAACTTTCTGTACATGCCTCTGTGCAGATCAGATAATCCTGTCATGCTAAAGGATTGTCCCTTCCAAGGGGCTGACTCCAGTTGTACTGGGGAAACGTGCACTCAGTGAGGCAGGGAGCTCTGCACACCCCCCCCCCAGTCCTGACTGAAGAGGTGCATTAAGGCCCAAAAATGATTCAATGCCTCCCCCACCTCACAGACATAATCTTTATGCTGCTCTAATTCCAGCACCTACTTGGCCCTCAGCCCAGTGAAAGGCTCAACCTCTTTCCAGACCTCAGACACACATTTACATACACTGCAACGTGTCTGTGTACGTTAGAAGACCTGCTGTATAATTTTAGTGCCTTTCCTTTCAGTGAGGTCATGGAACTATAGGCACCCTGGGAAAAAAAAATGAAATGCTAGGTATAAGGAGATGGAGTCAGATTTTTAAAGATACTTACATAGGTGCCAGCTGGTTTTCTAAGCTGCTTTAGCCCCTAATTTCAGCTGACTTCAAACAGCTTTGAAAATTGGACTTTAGTAGCCTGAGTTGATTTTGCTGACTGTGAAATAAATCTCAATTGATTTCTGGAAGTGTGAGTGAGCAAAGAACACCCTCAGCAGCCTTTGACTTCAGATGATGCTCAGTGCCCCAGAAATTAGGTCACTCAGTGCTCAGGAGGATCACTGAAAAATGCAGGCACAGAAAGAAGTGAGTAGTGTTTGCTGGGGTGACTTGGGAAAGCAAGAAGTTACTCCCTGGCCAAATTGGCCAGGACTGTTCCCAGGGGACAGGTTCTGTCCCACCAGAGTCAATTGGGCTTTGTCATTGGCTCCTTGGGGTTAGCAGTTTTGCCCAGGACTGTTTTTGATGCCAGAGAGTTGTCAAATCCACGGGTTTTTTTTTTTTCCTTTCTATTGAAATGCATAACACAGTGATGGGGTGCTCACTTCTAACATTTGCAGAGGACAAAGCTGAGGCCGGAAAGCTTCTTTTCCTCCCTCATATCTTACAGAACTGAATTTATTTTTGAAATACAAGATTTCTCATCTTCTGTTTAGTTTCCAAGTCCTAAGGACTGATAGAACTCAGAACAGCCTGAGAGAACTTGCCAGTCTTTATTTTCTTAGATTTGCAGACAACTTATTAAACAGACACAAACCCCACTCTTTAAGCAGACAAGGCAGCCTTTCAAGTCAGTCCAAGATCACAGGTCAACAAAAAGCCAAGAAATAAACTCGACTAGGCAACAAGGCCTGAAAAACGAAGAATATTGTTACTTCAGAAAATGGAAGCAATCATAGTCAGTAGGGACCTTTTCTTGAGGCTTTCTTTCCACGTACTTCTGTACAAAAAAAACAGCTACAGGTGCTCCTAGCTTTTGACTTTTTGCACTGGGGACATGCCTGGTTCAGATTGAATACCAGGTTCTGACTTAAATACTGAAAGCAATCTAGCACAGACCATAGGCCAGATTATTTTGTTTCTCCACAGCCCTCACGTCCCAGGTCTAACATTTATTTTTCTTCCAAGTGTAGAATTCCCCTTAATACATTTTTAATTAGCTCATTCATCCTCTGTGGTGTCGTTACCACCAGTCCACCACAGAGAAGGAAAGGGAAGGGTCAAGCTGGACGAATACGAATGGCTTGGGATGTTCTGCTCATTGTTGAAAGAGTGAGTCACTGTACAGGAGGACACAGACACATCCAAAAGGGCATTCCACAGCCAGTGAGCATAATAGCAGACAGAAAATATTCTGAACAGTTGAACTTGGCTATGGCCTATCAAGTTCAAATGTGAACAGAAGTTTCCCCACTTCTAAATTTCCTCCCTTGCTGTCTGCAGTGGTAAAGATGTTATTATTTTAAAACTGCCTCCAACTTATATTTTGATTCTATCTACATTTCCAGGTGAAATGCTTATGGTTCTGGTTACAAGACAAAAAAGGAACTAATGAATGACGGTTTTGCAAGGCAATTGCTTGGAGACACATTCTCACAAGTTTTCTCCAGGAAATTGCCACAGAAAATGCATGCCTTCTTCCTGGTGTAGATCTTGTGGGAGTATTTAATTTTTTAAGAGGTGGCGGGGTTTTAATTAATACATTTTTCCATGCTTTTCAGGCCGTTTCCAGCTATCCCACGAGAAAGAAAAGAAAACCACCCACCATAACAAAGCAGGAAAAAATTACAGCCCACCTCGTTGCTGGGGAAGAGGTACCAGGGCTTGGGTTTCATGTCTCCTCCCTTTGCCCTCTACTACCTCTAGCCTGTCCCACCCCCAGGGGAAGGAAGGTGGTTCTAGCTGCTCGAGGTAATAAAGTAAGGCCTGGGAGGAAATGTTGTCTTTTGGGAAAAGGGAAAATTGTGTGACTGCATTAAAGTCAACACTATTTATCTTCACCTCTTGTCCTATGGGATGACAAAGGGACACAACTGTTAGACCCAACCCCTCTGTGCAGCTGCAATGCAAAGAGGGCAGGGACTGGTACTTTCAAGTGTCAGACCTTTTGTGACCAACTACTAGTTTATGAGGCTGATGTCAAGCATCCCACTCAATGAAGTCTTTGTCCTAGGTGTATAGGGCAGGACAGTGGAAAAACTACTCTGTCTTATATCCCAGGCTCATCCATCTTCCGCTCACCCGGTTGCTCCATTTTTATTTTTTTTTCAGGCTACCCACTGCATTGCTAGTAAGGATTCCCCCCTCCCGGGTTAATGTACTGGAAAATTGCTCTGCATGTTTATGTGGAGGTCCCTTCCAAATGAAAGAGAAAAGGAAAGAGGAAAAAAGACTATTTGGAAAGAAGAATATTTTTCCCACTGAACTCACAGGGCAGACCCCAGCTTGTGGGTTCTGACCCTGATTAAGAGAATTTCAATGACCTGCTAGGAGGTTTATTGTGAAGTTTGGCAGAATGCACTTCCGAATGAAATTTTTTATTATTTATAATCACAAAGGTGGATTTGAATGGTCTACATTCCCCTCCTTCACCAGTCTACTCACTTCAAGGCCCTATCTTTAAACTACCACATATCACCTAGACCCAGTTTGCTTCAGTTCTCCTCCAGCTCCTGGACCTCAGCCAGGTTCTCTGTTTTGAACCAGCCCCTGTTGTGTTTTCCTGGGTTTCTTTCTCTTTTATGCATATAAAACTGGGTTGCACAATACAGATTTAACTGTTGCTGACTTTGGACTCAAGGATAGGGCAACACAAGTGACAGCACGATATGAGATAACTTGTAGCTGCTGCTGGATAAAAATAGCTAAAATATACTCCTACAAACAAAAAGTTTCCAGGCTAAAGGCTTTTTTTAGCTGAAATTAAACTTCACATGGTCTCTAGGGTTTGAGCTAAGACTAACTTTGGACAGAAGCGAAATACCACAAATGTCACAAACAGCGTCTGTAAACAAGCTAAAAATCAACGGTGCTATTTTCCCAGGTCCAGAAATGCAGCCACTTGCTTATGTTCATAGATACTCACAGTCATGTACTGAACCTCATAAGTGACTGGGATAAAGCCAGGTACTAAAAGGAACTTCTTAATCCTCTGAAAATGCTCAATGCCCGCTGTTAGTGGTCAGGTGCTTCTCTGTTCCCTTTAAATGGGGTAGTGTTTTTTGTCTCTTGCTCAATGACATAAACATAAGAATAAAATCCTTCATCTAAGTCTGCCTCCCCAAAGCTCTGGTACTGGGAAAAATATTCACAACTGCTTATTTATCTTTATCTCAGCAACAGTGTGTCCTGCTGCCTGAAAACCAACCTCTTTTTAGTTAGTGGGAGAAAAAAAAAGAAACTTTTTAAAGTAGAAGGCCTGTAGAACACCTTTCTCTGGTTCCAAACAGTTAGAGGAAGATCTTTCCAGTTCTGGAGTTACAGCTCATAAAGTGATGTCATTTCTGGTTATTGCTTCCCAAAAGAGAAATTTATATACAGCTGTGAGGGGACATTAACTCCTCCTGTATACAATAAGGAGTTTCCATACATAGGTTTTTTTGGTCATCAAAAAATCTACCACAGAAGTTAGAGCATGGCCCTATCCTTACTGTCAGCTTCTGGTTACATCTAGGCATTTGTTTTTTCATTACTAAATATAGATGCAGGCAGGGATCAGGGGCTTTCTCCAGATGTTTATGGTTGGCAAATGTGCCCAGACCAGAGGGTGGACCGAGCTGAGCCTCCCAGAGCAAGGGTTTCCACCCTTCCTACTCTCCTTTTTCGGAGTCAAGTGACATCAAACACCTCGTGACCCCAAACCCTGGCCAAACCATTGGCATGTCTGACCTGTTTATTTGGGTAGAGCGTAGAAGAATTTTGGCAAAACTGACAAACCAGGCTCAGATAAGGGGAAACCTTCAAGTCAAACACAAACATTAATATGAACACCCCTAATCTCCTGGTTTGTCCCCGTCTGTAGGCAAAGGTCAGGAGCATTTGGTCCCCGCAGACCCTTAACAAGCAGATGTTACTGTAACATGCCCAGGGAATCAAGCATAAATAGGACCCCTGACCCCAGTTGTCAGCTGATCCTCTGAGACTCTTAGAAATATACTCTTAACTTTTATAAATTCCCACTTTTTCCCACCGTCCCACTCCATTCTTTCCCTCCCCTCTCCCTTGTGTCTCCCAGACCCGGAGCTGCTGAGCGGCGCTTGCACAGTTGCTCGCAGCCTGACCCCTCTCTTCACCCGGGTCAAAGGCCTGAGACCCAGGGCAGGGCTCTTTTCTTGCCAAAGGCCAGCTGATGAATCATTCCCAACTTGAAGGGAACAGAGGAGAGGGGAGGAGTTTGTCTCTCAAAAGGCCCTCAAACAACTGTGGCCTATATATCAGCATTTACACTATTCTGACACTCTCAAAAATTCACTTTCCTTTCTGGGAATGGCAACAAAAAGTGCAGGGGGAAGGGGTGGAGGAGCTGAGAGGCGCTCCCTGGACAGCCTTGGGGAATGCAGAGCCTGGTCCTGATGACAGGAAAGGGGTCTCCCTTTGTCTGAAGTGGGATGCTAACATGAGCATCCTTCATTTCAAAAAATGCTCCTGTTAAACAGAAAAAAGTGGGAGGAAGGAAAAGGGTGTTTCCAAGGAAAGTTTTGGTGAGCTGCAACAGACAGACCAACAGGTCCTGTCAGATGGGGCAGCTTTGTCCAGAGATGGGAGATGTCAGTGTTTCTCAGTACTCAGGGGACAGCCCCTTCTCCTTCCTCTCAAGCCCCATGTGGGGTTCAATTTTTCACCTGTAACATCCACCCTCTCTTCCTGCCAGATGATGCACTGCAGACCTGCAGAGCTCATCTGTGCAAAAACCTTTCGGTTCTGGACTGTGTCACACTGCCTACCTCAGAGGGACTCTCATTCTAAATGAGCTACAGGAATCACAAAAACCAAACCCAGACCCTTTCCACCGAGATGTTGCTTGGGTTTTCCAGCGTGTCCACCTTGGCATGTGTGACTCAGGCCCAGGAACATCTGGCGACTGCAGGCAGAGGGATGCAGAACGCTCCTGAGATGATGTTTGTTTTGTTTGATTCCCTTCACCTTTATAAAATCGCAGAGACATTTTTGGCCTCACACCAGGCTTTGATCTGAAGTGAGGATTTCCCTGTGTGGTTCACATTCCCTCTTGGACACTGTTAAAGAGTAACTGCAGGGGATGACTTTTACCCTTTTAGGCTAGCAGGATGCTTGGGCAGACGGGGCTGTGTTTCCACAGCACCTCGGTGATGGCTGCCTTCCCAGCTGGCCTTTTGCTCACTTCCACCCAATAATTTGATGATAACATCACGTGGGTCTTCCTTTATTAGCGCCAAAAATATATAAACTCTTAGTTTCATTTTGTCAAAACTGGGTCCTAGCCCAAAGAGAGTGAAGGGGGATCTCCCCACACCCAGTGCAGTTTAGGATTTTGCTCAGCCTCATTTCTATTTTTCACCTTAAACACATGCCATTATTTTGTCTGCAGCTGTTCTTTTAGAAGTACTTTTTAAAATTGTTTTGTTTTGTTTTTTTTTGTGCAAGGTGATCGCTCTCATAGTTTAGAGATGTTAAAATATCACACAGACCATTATCCAGGTTGCTTTCCTGCAGAGTTTTGGCTGGATGTATATGTGTCAACAAATTTCAAACATTCTCCACCACTGTTCATTTGCCTCCTGACTGAGTTAGGAATATAGTCTTATTTTGGATGGTACATCCTGAAGAAATCCTCTGTTTGTCTTTGGTGTCTTTGTTTATGTGGATGTCATTACATTTTCCAAATTCTTTGGGGTAAAAGCTGCCATTTACCCCACTCCCTGCACCAGCTTTAATGGCTTACTGAATATCAATGGCAATATGGGAATTGATAACAACAAGCCTTCAGCTACTGTATATCTGTCCCAATCATTTTAAGACAGAAGAGCAAGACTTCATACATGCCACAGAGGGTTTGCCTATTTTATTGACTTTTAAAGGTTCCTTTTTTTTTTAAATTCATGTACATATGTATTAGGGTAGGAGGTACAAGGATGGATTGACCTACATGCCTTGGAAAAAGAAAGGAGTTTAAAATTTAAAATACATATCAGTGTAGCTGGGTGCAGCATTCCATAAATCACAATCTTGATTTAATAGTCTATCTAGTGAGGACAAGTAAGAAACATGGGTTTGTTCACACAAAGTCATTGCATCCTGCTTCCAGAGAAGTCAGTGAGAATTTTGCCATTAGCTTTAAATGGAACTAAGGCTTCACCTCAAAGCTTTTAATCAAAAAGTGTGAGCTAGCATGTTCAAACAATGCCTTCAGATCCTAGTCAAGGCAAAGTCTAAGACTCTGGCAAAAAAGAAGGCTCTTATTCAAAAGCTTTTCATGCAATCTCCTGGTTACAGAGAGATGGCTGCAAGCCCCAGTTCTGACCTCCTGGGCTGCTGGTCATCCACAGCATTTTCCCTCAGCAACATCCAGACCTCTGGTCTGTCTTGCAGTGGCCTTGCAATAAAAGAGCACATCTGCATGAACCAGTCGCTCAGTTACTGTCATTATTCCTCCTTGGACAACAGGAAAATCTGTTTTCTGTGTCACTTTCCAACTTGTGCAAAATTCAGCAACAAATATCTTCTCTCTGCCACAAAGGTTATGCTTACTGTGGCTGTCTCCACAAGCATGCTTATCTTTACCTGGACTCTCTTGATATACAAGCCCTGATGGTTATCCTTGAGATGACCCTATTTTGTCCAGAGAGGTACCTATGCTTATCTATAAACCATCTAATAAGAATCCCATCATCATGTACTAGGTCAGCAAATGATTTATACTTCAAATCTTCACCATTCATTGTAAATAAAGAAATAAAACAAGCACCTAGGGTAATACAGTAAAAGTAGACTAGGAGAATATTTAGTCTCAACATGATCAAAAATAATTTGTGTGTATAAACATCAGAAAGAGAATGAAAATCTGAGAGTTCAGTGGACAGGAGGTTATTTTCTGGTAGTCTGACTTTGAAATCTTAGTAGAAATGAATTTTCTCAAGACTCATTATCCCTCCAGGGGCATTTTATCACTTTATAAAATCTTCAGATGGTCCAGTAGCATTTTTTTTCCTTGGAGTGGTTTAGTCTTTGCTGAGTCCAGCCCATGATGTAATTTCAAAACTGCATACGAGTCCTAATGGAGAGAGAATCCACCAAACTACCACAACATTTCCATACACATAACTCACAATTTAGATCAAGACAGGAAATGTTTTTTCCATTCCATGTGTAAATATGACATTTTAAAAAAGCTTTCTTATCTGAAGTCAGGAATAAAAGTTAAATAGCCAATATTTTTAGACACTAAAATTCCACACACTCACTAAGTATTTAATTTCTCTTCTAAATCTGTTGGTTTTGGGTTTTTTTCTTCATATGAATTTTCCTTAACTTAACCTACATTGCAAACAAAACAACAGATTTTGTTCCAGGCAATGGAAAAATATTTAGAAAGTATTGAAGCAGAGCAGTGTACCAGTTTCATCAACCCTGGTTTTGAACAATTTGGCATCTCAGGGAAGGAGCACTGTTCATTGAGAGAGGACATGCTAACAAACCTCCTCTGATGACAAACCTTGTTTGCCTCCACTCCAGTCACATTATTTAGGTTCAGAAATACTTTTAGGCACATTTGCTGCTGTGTGCACATCTCTGAATAAGCATGAGCCTGTGAGGAACTCGTGAAAAACAGGTACCTTTGTCCTGGGTGACCCCCTGTGGGATGACACAAGGCAGAATGACAGTAAATTGGGGGGGAAATGTCATTTGTGAGCAAGCCTGATTCTACAGACCTGCTCCTTCAGACAAGGTGACGATGCAAGGCACAAATTTGGGGATTGTCCCCAAGTCAGTGCACAGAGTAAACAGATCCCCTTCATGGAATGAATTAAAACAGCTGACATCCAGATCCTGTGGGCTCTCCCCACATCAAAAGTCAGTCTTTGGAAATCAGAATCTTCCATCAGTGTAATTTCTTACCATAACATGGTTTCAAACTTATTTCCTGCTTTTTTCTCTGTTACTTTTTCCAAAACAGTCCCCAAGGTCTGATTTATTTATTTTGCCCAAATCTCATGCCTAGACCATTTTTATTAACTGAAAAACCATTAAATTAGATTGAACAAAACTGCTAAGGAATGAGAAACCTTTTTTTTCCTACTGATTAAATGACACTTATGGGAAAATAAAAACTGCATGTAATTCAAGTTTCCAAATTTTTGCAGACTTCTGGAGTTTTCTACTTCCACATTTACTTAGCCTCTTTTAGATTTCTAGCCTCAGTTACTAACACACTACACAAATAGCAGGAGTCAAGGTTGAGGGCAGAAGCCTAACAGGTGAAAGGTTGAATAACTTGAAAGTCAGAAAGTGCACTTTTCAAAGAAGATGTTTAACAGGTTTGGGACTTCTCAAACACTCACAAGCTGTTGTTCTCTACTTGCTTGGCCAGGTCAATGCTGACATTACAGTTTTGATGATCACATGTTTTTTCTTTCATTGGCTTTCTACACTGTCTGTCTAATTTTGTCCTTGCCCTTGTAAACCTTTATCTTTTACCGTGGCATATCACTCTTCTCATTCCTTCCTTTGTTGTTTGTCCTTCCCTTTTGTTTTTGTTTGGTTTTTTGGGGGGTTAGGTTTTTTCCCCCTCTTTTTGTTTTTGCCTTTTATATATGTGTGAATGCTAGAAAAGTATTGGGGGTGATCTAGTATCTGCAATACTGGTGCCACTGTTCACCCGTGCTGGGAGAAGCTACACTAAGGCAGAGCACGCTGAATTTTAAAATCTGTTCTGAGTCCTTGAAAAAAAAATTTTCCTTGGTTTCATAATTTTGATAGTTTTTGAATCTGATGGCAGTAGAAAAAATAAAGCAATTTTTCCTAGTTTGGATGTTAACTGTGAGAAAATGCTATAACATTCTGTCTAAACAAGGAGGGGGTTTTTTGTTCTCTGTATGACTATCTCTGTTGTATTTCTTTTTATTTGTCAAAAAATGAGTAAAAAATTAATTCCAGCTATAAGGAATAGAGAAAGTTCTTAATTATTTTGATATCTATTATAGATACTGCATCTGGCCTAGTTAATTGTTTAGGGTTTTTTTTATTCAATGTCATGAATTTTAGGAAATTGCACAAAAACACCTGGATTCAGATAGAGTTAGCAACAGCAGAAATAGAGAAAGTTGCCCAGATGTATGGTAAAATTATGAAAAGTTGGTTCCATATGTATCAGCAGGTTCGGGGCAAGTATTTTGTTTGCCAAGACCAAGACTGTTATTTGTTGAAGTCCTTTGCCAGAAAGAAGGGAGTGGTGAAGCAGTAGTGACTGAAGACAGATAGATACTGAGGCTAGGGTTGCAGATGCTTTTGATTCCAAGATATCCAAGGAAAATTTCCATGTGCAGGCCTCCTTCTTTCATTTTGTCTCCCCTATGGTATGCTCATTGCCTAGCACTCATATTTCAACTCCTATGAGGAATGGAGACAGTATGGCCACCAGAAGCAAATGGTGTTTAGAGCTAATGACCAAATCAAAAATCTCCCATGTGAGATCCAGAGCTTTTTCTCAGGAAGAAACTAGCAAGAACCAAATGGACACAAGGCCAAGCACACTCTGTGCTTGACCCCTGGAAAACTGTCAGGGAACACCAAATAAGAAGAATTCCAGGCATCCATCAGTCACTGCAGCCTCTGCTCACTTGCAGTTAATGCCCCCAGGAATTTTGAACCTGCCTTTGCTAAGAAGCCAGTTCTGATCCTGTTGCAGGAGAGGTGGGTCCCTTCCACCTGAAAGGTGGATGAGCTGCTTTCCTGAGAGGATCTCATGGATTATAGGGATCACTATCCCATCCTAGGCTGAAGCTTAAGTTGACATCTGGGAGATCTCAGTGCACTTGAGAAAGATCATTTTTTTTACCCCCTCACATTCGTTGTTAAAGTTTCCTTTTTACAGTAGCTGGAAAGCAAACATTCACAGCACAAGGAAACTTCTTTGTGCCACAGAACAACATTACCACAGAGGACCAGCAGCTTAAGCTGTGCTTCCCCACGCTCAGGATATGTACTTTGACCATAGGCCATTCATCATGTGTTCAGCTATTGCTGGTGGTTAGACCACAGACATCCAATTGCTCAGAATTAGCTCCATGACATTCTCTGGTTAAGTCAGTGCACGTGGCAAAATACATCATATACTTATGGTTAAACTTTAAATGTGACTCTCAAGAAGTCCTTTCACAGGACTCCATGGAGCTGTCTCCTGCAGTCAACCAACTTGTCCTCTGAGCATGGTTGTTTCCAGTGTCTTTTCTCCTGGTCTGATAGAATTAGAAACATAAGTACCTGGAACAGGCTCAAGCCTGATGGAAATGTAAGGGCTGAGAGCTGTGGTCATGTTACTGGACAGACAGCACATATTGTTTTGACTGATCCTGGATTGGAAAGGCCACATACAGTTAGGCTGCCAAAGGGCCACATATATTTCAGCTACCTTTGATCCACCAGCAAAGCTAAAGCTGGTCATTGCAAACACCAGAAGCATCCTTCAAGGCTTTAGGAAACATCTCCATTATAGTAAAGACAGATGAATACAAAGCTGTGTTTTATTAACCCTACAAACAAGCACTACTGTGGCCATGGTGTATCTTCCACATGTGCAGAGAAGGCAGTGCACTCATTTCTGAGCCACACAGACCCCTGTGCACTGGCTGCAGTTGTTCCATGAGATTCATGTCCCTCTCCTAACAGAGAAACCTTCACCCAAGCATCTCTGTATGAACCTACCCCAAGACACACTTTGTGCTCCAGGAAAACTGGCCTCCAGTCAGATGGTGGACTGAAATTCAGGTTTTCAGTTCAACCACTGATGAGGACCTATGTGTATAATTATAATTTTAAAAACCCACAATGACAATGATATCCCAAGCAACTTGTAGGGAAATTAAATACAGCTCCTAGGATAAACTAAGACTGCATGGAGCAAAAAGCAAAGGAGAAAGAATGGGATCTCTCAAGAAATTTGAACATTTTAAGTTTCACATTCAGTTGATCCTAAAGACCTGACTCAGCTTTGGCAGAGAGAACTACATGCAACCAAAAACAATTTGTCCAAAACGGGTTGTTTGTTTTATTTTTTTAATTGCTTAAATGGCTAAAATTATCCCTTATGCTGCAGAGCCAAGAAAAGCCATATATATGAATTTTCAATTTCACCCAAGTATAAATATTCATTGCACTGTCTTCTTTCTGTTAAGTGAAATTTCAGGTATGTGAAATTGCCTCTCCTCACAAAATTCCCTTACTTTCACAACACTAATTGTAAGTAATTACTGTGCTGTTCCTTTAAGAATAAGAACATTATCAGCTAGCCCACCTCAGGGAATAAATATGCATCTCACTTTGATGAAATTTGCACACAATACAGGTCAGGTAGTTAATGAAGCCATAAACCATAATATGTCTGAGGCACTAAACATCACCTTATTCATTTGGCCTTGGTGTTTAAGAGAGCAAGAGATGTTTATTGCCACAAGACACCCTCCTCGCCTTTAGGATCACCATTCATAGCCAGCTCTTTGTAAATAAACATATAACCTTTGCAATGGTAATTTAAGACTGTGCAGTAAAGAAGATGCAGTGAGTGCATGGAGAGTGGAAGAGAAGATAAAAAACCTCATGAATAAAGTTGAAGGCTGCAGGCTAAGGTGTTTATTAAGTCCCAAGCTGTTTTTTTCCTCCACTTTTCCTCTCTACTGAAATAAAAACAATGATTGCTATGATGCTCTAAAATTAGAGCACATTTGTTTTTTTTTTTTAAAGCAGCTAACAACTGAACTTCAACTGTGCAACAGCATAATAGGTGTAGAAAATAGATCTGCCCCAGGCCTAGCCTCTTCTGTTGTGTAATCAGCCAGTAAGAAAGCAGGAGATCGGACCAGATAATGTCAGTTTTCCACTTCAGAGTGGTGAAGGTATAAAAGGTATACATTAAAATGCATCAATGAAATGCTGCAGTCCATCAGACTGACTTCCTGGACAGAAAGAGCTCACTTTTCACCCACGGTACCATGTCTTTAGCACATGTCACAAAAAAAACACCTCTACACTAAAATGAATAAAACCCTGAATCATAAAAAGGCTTTTCATTTCAGCCCCAGGATGTCAAAGTGTTTTGCAAGGAGGCATGAATTAAACCTCCCAGTGTCCTGAAAGGTAGTGAAAGAAGATAACCCTGTCTGGTTTATAGTCAGGAAACCAACACATGGGGCCCTGACCAAGGGCACGTAGCAAGTGTGAGACAGATAGTAGTTAGATCTGATCTCTGCTCCTGTGTTTACTCCTTCTTTTTCTTACTCTCAAAAAATGCTGTAATAGTTTTCTTTAAAATTCTCATAATTCTCATTAATCACTCTCTTCTACTTTTACAGCAGGAAAACTCTCTATGCTCACACATCAAAGGGGTCCAAAAAGTACTCTAAATCATCTGTTTTACCACCAAATCATGATGAAATCACGTCTCCCTGGGTCTTGCTAAACAGTCTGTAAAGAACATGGGAGATCCTTTAACTTCACGAACAGCACAAAAACACACCCCAACATTGCCTTGCCTGAAACAGTGTGTGCAAACACAGACATGCACAGTTTGTGACTCTTAATTACCTATTGCTATCTTTGAGGGAAGGACTTTTTGATCCATGGAGATGTTCAGCAGTATGATGGTGTGAATTCTTTGGTGCAGTCAACTTTTTGAACCACAGCAGCTTTCAAGCAACTTCATTTCATCCAATTAATTTATTTGTGACAACTTCAAGAAACCTCAAGGCTGTTCTACTGTTCAAGGCTGTTCTGTGCTTGGCAAAGGACCCTAAGCTGCCTTGAGAAACAGCCAAGAGCAAATATCAGGAATAGGATATGATTCTTTTCCCCTCCATCCATGTACACTTTGCTCAGCAGTCACTGTCACTTCAACAGCTCATGACCCAGAGAATGCCGCACCACGAGACAAGTGACTTACAGAGAAAAACCAATTACTGGTTTGCACTGGGATAACTGCGTAAATAGCTGAGGTAATCTGGTGAATATCATCTCATTCTTTCCAAATATTCACCTGGTTTGGTACCTCCAGAGGATTTCCACACCCCATTGCATCCAGAGCAGCCAGTGTCTGTGGGTTAGAGCATGAACCTGCCCTGCTGGGACTGGCTGCTAACAAGGAAAGTGGATAGGTCCAATAATAAATACTGTATAATGACATAATAAAAGTTTGGGAAATTGCAGGAGTCATGTTTCTAATTCAGAAGCAAACTTAAAATAAACTTGAAAGCCTGCAAACATCACAATTTTTGTCTGATGAAAAAGTCCCGACTGAACAGCCCAGTGAAATGACTTTGCAGGAGTATATGAAAGACATACCACAGGCAAATTGAGATACAAAGTTTGAGTTTTTGATCCCAGAGAGAGAGAATAATGTGTCCCTCCATTTATCCATGAACTCTGCAGCTGGCAGGGGCTGAGTTCTGTTAGTAATTACTGTGAACAGATGAGGGAAGATTTTTTTTTTTCCTCTTTTATTTTGACCTGCAGTTAAAGAAAATTTGCTTGCTTTATTTTAGGTTTAAAAATGATGAGGCAGCATCAACCTGTGTTTCACCCCAGAGCTGTTGATTTTCCCCTGTCTTCTCCCCCTCCCTTCCTTTCTTCCTCCCCTCCACCCCCCAGCATCTTAATTTATTTCAGACTATGAGTGTGCAGATTCCCAATTTAGTGGGAACAGTTTGCTGCCAAGACCCTTCAGGGGCTTTCTCTGCAGTTTATTTTCTTAACTACAAGCTTCAGGTTGTTTTGTGTGTGTGAGTAGTGGGGAAGGAAGGAGGGACTGCATTCCTTCCTCCAAATTTACAACATGAAAAGTTTGGATTTGCTTTTAGCCAAGTAAGTTTTGTCCTTCTTGTCCTGCTCTGTATTTTGTTGTTCTCTTCCTTCAGCAAACATCCAGCTGGCAGCCTCAGTGACTCACAGAGGAAAAGTATTAGACACTTTTCTTGCTGAAATGATTATTTACCTCTGCTCCCTCTTTTTTCCTTTGTGAAATAACTGCTTATAGAAGGGTGAAAGGGACAACCCTGGGCTCATGCTTGCTTTTGTACAGCAGCAGTGAGAGTATATTTTTTGAGATGAGTTTCCTTCTTCTTCAAGGTAGGATACCACGGGAGCCCTGCCTGGACCCTTAGTAGGTGGGACCAGAACTAAAAGAACACCCTGGAACTGCTCAAACAACTTTGATTTTAGTAGCAAAACTAGCAAAATCTCAATTTTCTTGAGCATCTGATGTACCACCAAGCTATTGAACCTATTGACTTCCTTTTTTTCAGGGCAAAAATAATGATGAATTAGCCAGTCAGCCAGGACGTCTGGCTGGATATCCATGGCTGGATCGAGGGGTGGCCCAGGTAAAGACCCCAGGAGGTCTCCATAGTGTCCCATGGCAGTGTCCCATTCTGCCAGAGCCTGGCCAGCAGTGGTGGCACCCAGCACGATCACCCCATCAACCCCAAGGATTTCTTGGGCGGAAACACAAGAGGCCTTGCCTTGCTCCAAGTTTTAAAAAATGTTGGTTGCTGTTCAGATGGGACTAAAGCCAAAAGGATAACAAAAAACCAAACCTGTTTCCTGCAAACTGGGAAGCCTGCAGTGTAGCAGCCTGCTGTCTTCCAGCCTTGGGACAGCCCTGGTGAGGGACAAGCCCTTGGGTGATGGTCCCTGCTCAGAGATATTGTTCCCCACTCCAGTGAGCAAAGGAGAAAGCTCACACAGCCTTTTCTCCTTGCATCACCTTCTCCAGAGCCCACCCCAACAGGAATCATTATTGGATTTGCTCTGTTTCTGGAATCTTCAGTGATACACCCTTTCCAGAAGAGGCCATGGAAAAGGTGAAAAGTGAAGGAGCCTGTCACAATAACTGATGGAGCTCCAATGTCACAAGGGTATCAAACACTCAACCCAAACCCTGATCAATCCTTGGAGGAATACACATATATAATTTCAAGCTCTTGAACAATTAGAAATTAAGAATAAGCACAGGAAACCCCAGCATGTTATCAACAGTCTTAGAGCAATAATAATAGAAGGCTCATTTCATGGAGGAAGTTATTTAATCCAAACTATTCACTCAACTCCAAACATAGGACTGCAATATGAGAGGAATATGAAAGTAGCTGTATTTCCACACACACAAAAAAAAAAAAAAAATTAATCCCTAGCAGGTTTTCTTTAGGGAAAGCAAAGTTTCCCTCCCATTAGCCCACTTCCTGCAATTCCACAGTGTGATTGTGTGTTGGGAATATACCCAAATTTATTTTTATGCAGATTACAGTGGTTTCATGTTTCCTTAATACAGTTTCATAGCTTATTTCCTTTGCCCACGTTAACCCAAAATTGTTTAACATATGCCTCACAACCAGCCATTGTCAGGCTCAGGTTAGCTTAGGGACTCTTCTTTTTCTGGCTCATTGTAGAGGGGAGTAGGGGATAGAGGTTTTTGCATGAACTTTTCCTCATGCTGTTTCAACTGATGAGCTTTAAAGCTATATAGAATATTTTCCACATTCCCGGGGATTTCCACACATGGCAATTTTTTACTTGTCCCCTTCCTCCTTTTATTTAGTTACCACCTGCTGTTGTCCAGTGCTTCAGGTGATTGCAAGGGATCTGCTTTGTACTTTTCATGGTTACAAATAAAGAGTTAAATATAAAGAGGGTTTTTTTTATAGGACTTATCCAGAAGACATGGGGGGACTTTCAGCATCTGGTCACTGTGCTGGTCCAAGCCGTTCCTGGAGGCGGCTCCTACATTATATAGGATCATGTAAGGAGTGGGGAAAGTGAACCCAAATAGCAGTGAGATGTGTCTCCTATGACAAAGCACCTCTCCTTCAAGCCCAGCAGCATGACCTCTCTCAGACTAAGTCTGCCACAGGACTATGGCAATGGATCCTACGTGGTCTGCTGTCCATCACCTCAGGGGAAGAGCAATAACAGAGGTAGTTTTGGAGGGAAGAGGAGACAGACAGCAGAGAAGGGGAAAATTCTAGCCCAGAAGAATGGGGGGACCAGATCAAACAGAGAGGGGAAAAGAAAAAAGCCTTGTGTGCCATCTGCAAGTCCTTTGTGGCCAAGTCATGGAACAGTGGGACAGAAAAGAGGAGATGAGAGAGAGAGATTTCTGCATTTGTTCCCCTCCTTCTAGTGCAATGTATATTGGATCAGTTCACCCAGTTTTTTTAACTAAGGGAACAGATGGTGTCATATTTGAATATAAAATGAGTTTTCATTTGCTTTGCCATAAAAAAAAATAACACAAACAAACAAGAAAAAAAAAATAGCTCACCCAAAAATGATGCTATAGGTTTTTTTACAGACCTGTGGTCTCAGTTACAAGCTGAGCTTATTTCAGTTCCCGGATCTAATTTGTGGTCTATTATGGTCCTTTTATGCCTGCAGATGTACAAAATGAAAAAAAGTCCCTTCTACAAATGGAAATACTTTTCTACTTAGACAATGTTCATGTTTTGGGGAAAAGTGAAAAACTGTTTAACCACATTTGGCAGCAAAATTCCAACTGTACAGGCACAGAGTTTGCTGTTGTTGGTCTGTGCTGTGTAGCTTTGAATTCAATTAGAATTCAAACCCACTCCTTTTTTAAGTTTCTGTTATATTACTGGAAACAGCTTCCGAAATAAATACTTTTCTCATGGTTCCTCTTGTCAGGACCTGTGAGAAGGAGTAAGAAAACACGAGAGAAAACCTCTTCCTATGGCAATCCCATAACAAAGTTGAAGAAACCAGGATTTATGAGATGAAGGTCTGTGGCTTCTGTTATTCTTTTCTAAGGCATGAGTCTCATCCCTGTAGATTAAACCCTCCAGTTGTATGTCACTGAGACTTCCTAATGGCGTCATGGGAATCAGTGAAGTTAGACAGTCATAGAAGTAATCTCATGTAGCAAATGAGGAAGCCAACAGGGCAGATGAACAATCAAGACCTTTTTCTGAGTCTATCTGCAGTCTTTCACTTGCATCACTTTTCCCTTGCTATGATGCTTATAAAAGTTTTGGGTTGCTTGCAGGTGCCAATATATTCTCAGAATAAATTTGCTCTGAATTTGAGACAAGCTGACTGAAGACCTCTCCTGAGTCCCTTATTTTCTCAAATTCCACAATTACGATGTTATTGCAAGTTGAGCGTTTTTTTCCTCTTTAATTTACACTCTGCTGGCTTACATATTACCCTCCAGCACATCTATAAAAGACCTTGGCTGCTGAGGTGGGGCAGGAATTGAGTGGTTTAGGATTTGGTAAAGGGATTAAGGAGTCTTTCTTTTCTAGGTCACTAGTTCAAGACTGTCATGACTCTAGGCTGTCTACTGACCTGTGTTAAATATACTGGTGGACGTCGCTTATTCCCTACCAAAAAATCACCACCACATTTGGCATTGATTTGACTTTATAACAGAGGAGGTTTGGTATGCATTAATCAGAAATGGGAGCATGTTGGAAAGCTCAGATCAGGATGTGAAATCTCACAAGGTTTCAGAATGGATGTGTTTGGGGTTCTGGTTTGACTTCTCCAAGTGAAAAGTCAAGAAGTGAAATGTGGGTTTCAAATTGTCTAGTAATTTAGAGTTGTTAAAACCAAGTCCTACTTTTAATTTTAGCTCTGCTGTTTTCTTATGAAAAGCAGTTTCTTTCCCTACTTCCCACCTGTCAAACTGCAGAAGAGCTCACAGTAAAATACCTTTTTTCTTATTTAGCTTCCAGACATCCCTGAAGACAGAAAGAAAGGAAAACACAGAAATTAAGAGATTATTAATCTCTCTGTGGTAAAAGGTAACCATTATCACTTCTGGTATATTTTGCTGAAACATTGGAAGAAATGCTGGAAGTTTGAAGCTTTAATTTCATCCAAATTTTAAAAAAAAAAACTATATTCCCAATCAAATTCAAATATTAGACTTTCAAGTAGGCTTTCTGCAACACCTTAGAGGAGAAGGTCTCCTACTTTCTCTTTTTCTCATACAGCCTCACACTCTTCAACAGGCTCTTTGACCTTAATGGGATGCTATTTGCTGATTTGAGTCTCAGTCTTAGCAGTGAGTTCATAATAAGAGTCAGCTGAAGAAAGGCTCCTTCCCTACATTCCAACAACTGCACATTTTAAAGCATCAAGCAAAAAGCAGAAAACTCCTTGAAAGTAAGCTCAGATAAAGTGCTAAAATGCTGTGCTATCTCTGGTTGAGAGGCAGCTTTCATAAAGGGCACCGAAAAACAATTAAATTAGGAGAAAAATACAACCTGAAAACAGCAGGAGAAGTTATGCTGGACATAAATCTGCTTGTGATATTTTTAATTAAAACTGGATGTGATTCAGTGCTCAATATGATATTTCTTTCATTCCCGTTCATTATTGGGATTACATTTGTGTATTCTGCTCTGTTGTAGGCCTGCATCATCAAGTCCAAGGGAGTTCAGATGCAGTTAGCCCAAAACAAAGGCTTAAAGGAGGCAGGCAAGCAGAAAATATTGGGGGAAGGGGATATTAAAAGAAAAAAAAAAAAAAAAGAAGAAGAAGGGAGATTCCCAGTTGCTTTTGTAAGCCTTCACCTCTCACAGCCTCCAAGATGCTGTGGTGACCACATGTTCCATACCTGACCATATTTTGGTTTGGGACCTATTAGCTCTGAGGAATTTTCTTCTTTGAAGTTTGAGATTAAGCATAGGCCTGGTTTTGCTGCTTTGCCTGAGCTACTGCCTCCCCCCACAGTGTTTCTGGGTGCTGTCAACAAGTCTTTCATTTTCCTTAATCTCCTCTAGTGACTGGGTGTGTCCAGAAGTTGAGTTTGCTCCTTTTCCCTTGTCTCACTGGGCTTCAGCCCTGGGTGGACATAACTAGCTTCTGTTCTTACCCTTGAGCTCAGAGAGAAATCCCAAGAGGTGGCAGAGCCTCTCTGCCTGTAGGATGCTGGATGTCCATCAGCCCTTAACTGCAATCAGCACGCTGTCTTCCCACTTAAATATTTTGCCATGTGTTCACCGTAACTTGTTCATCAAACCAGCAGTGGCAGAATGAAAAAATAGCTTTCTGGTGTTGTAAAGACAAAGATTTCTACCTGTTTTCTCTACTGCAAGAACATCAAAGATTCTGTCATTTTCCAACTGATGCAAGAACCAAAAAAACCACTACTCTTTGCCTTCTTTAGGCGTGCTTGACTCCAGATTTACTAACAGTGAGTATACTACACTGGTGTGAGGGAAAGAAAGTAGGAATTCCAAGATGCTTCCTCACTCTTGAGTTGAGTGCTTCAGGCTACAGCTTTTGCAAACCTGCTTCTTCAGAAATCATGGCCAGAGTCTTCCTTGCTAGCTATGGAAAGCTAAGTTTTCAGCTTCAACAAATCAGATTTCCCCGTGGAATTGGCTTATCATGGAAAACTCCCATTCCCCCCAATTATAACTGCAGAAGTAACAGTCATATGGATAGCTGCAATATTTTACATAGCCCTGGATGTTTGTTTTCTGAGGTAAAATAGAGAGGGAGTTTGATGCTGCACCTAGTTTTGCCTACCTGATCTACCAGGATCCCCAGCACTGGCACACCTTGGCCTGGCTGAGGTTTTGCCCTGATGGAAAGGACTGTTGGAATTCAGCAAACTGGATGGAGATATTTGGAGGTCATTGGTGAATGGGAAATTTATCTGTTTTCTCAAAGAACTTGCTGACAGGCTAGGTATTTCAGGATTGTGTGGACTGGAGAGAAAAGAAGATATTTGACTGTTTATGGGAAACCTATTTCCCTTGTCTGGGATGTCTGTGCTTCAAGAAATGGTATCATCACAGGCTGGGGATATCTGCTTACAACTTTTGAAGGAGATCTTTAGTCATAATCTATCAAAGCTTTAAATGAACATGAAACCAAGGAGACAAAATGAATAACTCACCCTAATGGAATAGCAGATGGTAAGATCTCACAGCACATTGTGGTAGTGTTCCAGCATCCACTATATAATGTTTCTTTTCCTGAGTGAGGATAGTGCTCATTCTTGTTGTTTAATGTCTACAAGGTCTAGTAGAGACTAAATCATGATAAGAACCACAGACGTTTTGGAAAGCCTGAAATTGGATAAGTGTCAGTCACTATCACCTCCATCAAACTTAACTTCCTTAGTCACAATGCAAACAGCTCCACATAGTTTTAGTTCATCATTTACTGAGACGGGGGAAAAAAATATATCCTAAACACTTCTGGACAGCAGCTGTGGGTGGAAAATATATAGGATGGCAAAGCTTGTGAAGTGTGCAAGACGAATAGTGCTAGTTAAACATGCCTGAAGATTTGGAATCCCAGGGCATTCATGTGCTTCGGCTCAGAAAAGGGAGGGATGCTGCATTTCACAACAGAAACTCTTAAAAATAAAATAAAATAAAAATAATTGCTTCGGGGACCCAAGTTAAAATGCAGGTGTTTTGAGGGGAACATAAACATTTTTTCCTAAATGAGGCGTTGAGGGCTGGGAGAAGGGCAGTAAAATTAGTGGAATTACTGCCTGATTTTAACCAGATGATTGCTGCAGTTGGACACCAGCACGGTTTCATTAGGGACTCTAATTTACAAGCCATTCGCCGCATTCCAGGGGAATGCAGCAACTCCCCCCGCCCCACACTCCCAAAGAATGCCAGCGCTAGGCTTTATGGCAGCAAAGCCTCACTACACACTTGCCGGCTTTGGGGCTTGTTTTTTGTCATTCTTACTATTGTGGCTTGTTATTTTAAAGGCCAGCTTGGCTGTAGCACTGTGGCCAAGCTTTTTGGGAAGGGAGAAAGAGAGTCACAGTGCCTTAACCTGGGCAGGTAGTCCCGGGAATCTGTGTAAATCTCCATTGGCGTGGAAAACATATGGTCCTTCTGCTAAAGAGCTGTCCTGATTTATGCATAATGTGCAATCAGATATATTACATCATTTTGGCGTTAGATACTAGTATATTCCAGATATAAAATGACCCTTTTCCTGGCCTTCCATTAGATCCTAAATTGTCATTAAAGTACAGTCCTGAAAGCCTGAAGCAGGTGAGGTTTTGGCCTCATGTGACCTAGCTCAACATAAATTTGTCTGATCTTTATAGAGGCAAATGGCTTAATGAACACTGTGGATAGAGGAGATTTCCATGTAGCCAGCCCTTGGGATCTGGTATTACTTTCAGAGGTATGAGATTTCTGCCTCAACCCACCTGGCAAAGCAGCAATAACTCCTTTTCTCTAACAAATAACACACAGACCTCCTTACGTTCCTCCTGTTCACCCTGCTTAGCCACCTTCTGGACAAACCCATATAACCTTATAACCTTCCTGTGTATCCCTGAATTTTGCTCCTCTGCCACAGTTCAAGCCACCAAAGCCAAAAGACAGTGATATGAATCCTTTCCCTCTTTCATGGGTTCAGAACCCTCTGTGTAAAGCATAAACCTCCTTTTGACATATCATTATTTTCTGGTTGTCTCCTATTCCTTCTCGCTATTGCTTTTTTCACTGAATTTTGCTTTTTCTATCAAGAGCTGCAAAGGTTCCCTATTTTGTCCAGTCAACTTCCTTCCCTGTGCTGCTTACAATTTTTTTTTTTACATTTTTAATACATCTGAGTTTCATTTTTCCCCAGTGACTACTCTCTTAACTAACCCACTCCCCACTTCTGGTAGGTTCACTGAGGTCCAGGAGCCATGGTGAATGGCAAAAAAAAAAAAAAAATTGTTTGCCTGCTGTTAATCCTAACCCTCACACCTAAATTATGATTAAAATAGTGAACAGAATCCCAAAGTTAGCAGGGGTTTAGAGTCCATCACCAAGTAGTTATAATACATGAATGTTACATATTAAAACACACAAATGCAGGGAATGAAGTTGCCTTTCAGCTGTAATTTTTATCTCCCATTTTTTGAGGGCAGCCATTCTGGTCTACCACTGCCACTCTGCTCCTGTCACATCTCACAGCTTCTGCTGGGTTGGCTCAGATATCTATTTCAATGCAAAACCTCCTATTTAAAACCCAAAGCAGATTTATTAAATAATGTCTTTTCCCTGAGGCAGGAATGAGCTGGCAGAGCAGGAACTGTGGTGACAAGGAGTAACCTCACACACGAGAGAGGAAAAGAGAAAGTCCCCTTGCATTAATTCATTCTTCAGGATCTTGTGCCCTACTTGAGAACTTCCAGTGAAATACTGTGCAGGTCTCGTTTTGACCAAATTTGAATTCACCTGGCCTGCTTGGATCATTTAAATTCCATCCCTAAAATTGTCCAAGGCCAGGAGGGATGGGGCTTGGAATACCCTGGTCCAGTGGAAGGTGCTTCTGTCAAAGGCAGGGGAGTTATAACTAGATGAGCTTTAAGATCCCTTCCAATCTAAAATGTTTATGACAGTATGAAATTATTCTTCAGGAGTTTTTCGCCTTTTGGGGTTCCTTCAATGACATAAGGCTTGTGTTTGTGTAGGTAAAACTGAGCATCTTAGCTCCCTTCCAAAGACACTCTGATAGAGAAGATGTGGTTTTCAGACTGCTTAAGAATTGTTCTAATTATTCCCTTCAAATATGACTCACTGAGTATATGGGTAATTTTTTCTGTGCCAAAAAGCATTTGTGAATCAAACCGGCATCCTGTCCATGCCTTTGTTAACCATAAATATTTACCAACAGCCTATATGATCAATTTGCAGCCTACAGCTGCTTGCAAATGCTTCTCTCAAGGAATCACTGGAGACCACTGTTCTGGCCACTACTTGAATGTGAGGGAGTCACCTCAGCTGCAGGGTGATGATGTTAGTCCAGAACTGCATGAAGCTGTACAGACTGTATGGTGACTTGTAGCAAGAAGTCAATGATGAAAATAATAAAAGCATTTGCTTTCCATATTCCATATCAAACTATTTGTGCTGCTATGAGTATGAGCCAATTTGCAAAATGACTCAGTGTTGCAGGTGCCTGAACTGGTACAGCCTCCCAAACACCAACCATGTCCCTTTACCAAGGGCAGAAGTAACTTTTTCACTTTCTGATAGAAATCTAACCTAAAGTGGTAGTTGCTTTTAAATAAAGTAATTTCAGCTCTAGACAAAGGTAGATAGGTCTGACCAGACACCTTCCATTTTTCAGTTTGCTACATCTGTAGACTTGCTGATAATCTTCATGAATGAAAAATATTATTCTGATGACTTATTATGGTATCTTTCCATGCTCTATAGCTCTGAGGCGGCAAAGGCTCTGACACACATCTTGTTGCAGTTTATAAAGCAGTTATTTAGAACATCAGACTAATCAGATGAATTGCCATGAAGCCATTTTGATTTCTCTCATCTCACCTTTTGAAAGATTACAGACGTCATAACTTTGAAGACATTTTATTTGATTGGTTGATGCTACAAGGTCAGAGTTCACTGTCCCAGCAGGGCATTTTCAAACACTTTGTGACTCAAATATTTTATTCTTTATCGACTTTCACTGTCATTTAGGCTTCTAACTCACCTGTTTTTATCAGTTTGTAAAACCAAAGAAACTACTCTTTAGCTGTGAAGAATATTCATCATCTCTTTGTGTTAATGAATTTATAACAGTCTCTCTTTACTACTAACAAGGAACAATCTGGCATGAATTATTTTCCATTGCTATTCAGAGACCTTTCAGGACTTGACTTCTTGTTTTCTTAAGATCACCTTGTATAATTGAGGTCTAAAATGCAGGGCAATTTCTTCAGATCCCTCCCCAGTCTGCTTATCATCATCTCATGGATATGTGCAAATTTCATGGAAAAAAAGTTGGACAAAAAAAGAAGCTGAATTTTTTCAAACACCAGAGTGAATCCAGGCAACTTCTGGAGATCAAATTTGTTAAATAATCATTCTGAGCAAATATGAAAGGTGAAAATTAATGCTAAAAATAAAACTTTGAATTTTTGCTGATTTGCTGAGAAAAACACTATTTTTTTACAATATAATTCTCAAATATGAATAAAATTCAGTCTTTAAAAAAAAAAGAAAAAAACAAAAATAAAAAAGGGGGTCTATTCTTTCTCCCTTAGAATTCTTTCAAGAATAAATATGTTTGTGTCTGCTTGGACAACATGAAAGCTGCAATGGGAATTTCTTCTACAGGATTGACTGATCTGGAAGGGTTCTTAGATTAATATCACCTGCTTAATAAAAATGCTATTGACAGAGTTTCAGATAAGGTTAAAAGTCAAAGCATCATCACTGATCCACAATACAGCACAAATCTTATGTCTCTTCCTAATTGATATCAGTGTAATTGAAACCTTTTATAGATTTGTTTATTAGATGTATGATTAATAATTCGAGAAGTTGTAAGACTAGAATGAATGTATAATGTATGTTTTTATAATGCTACAATTAACGTTGTAAGAAAATTGCTTTTGCATAAGTCACTAAAAAAAGTAATGGACTCAGTGGCAAAATGCAAAACTTTGTGAGACAGAGAGAGTCAGATGCCTGAGACAGGAGATTGATGCTGGTGGGAAGATTTGCTCCATCTCTGCTGAATGGTCCTGATGAAGGTGAAGCAGAGCACAGATGTTGCACTCCAGTGCTCTGCAATTGAAAAGGGATAAATGACTAATAGCTGTCTCAAAAGGCCAAACAAAGTGTCATAAGCTCCTAAAAGCTCCTAAGATGTGTTTCAGCTTTTTTTTTTTTTCCCTATTATTATCTCACTTCTAGGCTAAACTTAACAGGAAACCCACTTGGTTTTGTAAGAAATACTCTCGTTGTTCAATAATGCAGATGTTGCTGAGACTCAGAAGGAAGTCCATGTCCATTTGGCAGCTGTCTCCTAACAAGACATCCACAGACTCTTCACTGTACCCTTAAAACTTAATCCAGACAGACAGTGACTTAATGCTAGCTCTTGACACAACTGCACTATATAGAATAAGGTTGAGGCCATCAGAATAATTCTCATTTGAAAGCAAATGCAGCCTGAACCCAAGTTTGGGAGTCTGCTGAGTAAACATTACCAAAGGAGAAATAAACATGTTCTCTTGGCCTGAACTACCATAACTCTCTCAGCTGCAGAAAGAAAATACAGCACAAGAGAAAGAGGAATGTTTAGATATGACTTAGAGGACGGAAATTTTCTGTTCATGTTTAGGAGATCCCACAATATCTGACCATGTGTGGCAGCTGAAGCCTACCCCTTACCCAAAAATATGTTCAGGCAGATGAAGAATGAGATTTCTGGGATTTGACTATCAAGAATAAAACCACAGACCTGGATGAGCTAATGTTGTTCCAGATGCATTATCTTATAATCTCCATGAAGAGAGAAGGGAATATTGAATCCTCCTTTAAAGAGGTCTTTCAACAGTCTTAATCTCCCCATTGCACAAGGTGAAATTGCTGCCTAAAACTGGAGGGGATCTTTGTCTGAGTCCCTACCAGAAGAAAAATCAGATCTGAAGGAATAGCAAACAGGGAAATTAATCACACTTTTCCATTCCTGTGCTAGGGCACAAAGATCCCTGGGTCCTTCCTCTACTCTGTATTGTTCAGAAAATGGACCCAGATTGATGGCCTATTATTTCACTTTTTGTTTATTCTTGTCCCAGACCACCTTCGCTCTTTACTCAAATTCCTTTTGTCCTACATCAAACTATATTTCAGGGCCCAGCCCAAAGAGAACCCTCCAAAAACCTTCTTGGGACAGTATCTTCAAATAAAATCCTTGTTTAAGCACGCTAACCATTACCGAAGTGGTTATTTTTGAACAAAAGTCACTTCAGAAATTCTTGCAGGCTGATTGTGACCCCTGTGAAGCCCCCTTGCTCTCCCTGGGAGGAGTGGCTGCGTTGTGTGTGTGACGCAGGGCACTGCAGCAGAGCCCAAACTGGGACTTTTGTTTGACCCACGGGCTGCTGAGCTCACTGATAAGGTGGCTGCTCTCCAAGGAGACATCCAAACCTCCAGGCAGGTCCCCCACCAATCACAGGGTCAGCTTTTTTTGCCACATACGGTGACCATTAGCTGAAAATGTCAGAGACCAAAGGTCACTGCAGTGCCCTGGCAGTATTTATATGTTTGAAAAGTACCTGGATGCCCTTGCGTATCCCAGTGTTACTGCTCCTATGTAAAACCAAGGATTTGCCTTTTTAAAACAAGGTATGTTTTCTCTCTCTAGTACATGTCACATACATGCTCTGCCTCCTAAAGAGCCATTTTGTGTTTAAAATAATGTCATGGGGAACAGAATTCCACTCTCAATAAGCTGTAGGGGGAGAAAGCTGTAAAGCAAAGGATGTTCCTACCATTGTTTCTGCATTGTTAAAAGGTGAAAACCTCAGACAACAAGGAAAAGGGGAAAAAAAATTAAAAAGGAAAAAGAAAAGAGACACTTTTAAGAGCTTTTAAAATATCTAATGCTCTGGGATCTAAATTGGCAAGGATCCAAGCAGTGTCTTAAAGGGACAAGCATTTTATTATACTTTCTAATTCTTCCAAAGTCTGTCCGTAGGATATATGAGCTGGCTCTAATATGACTACTCTATTCTCTTCCTCCAGTGGTATACTCTGGTCTCAGCTCATAAATTGAAAGTGGAAGATCAGTAAATCAGCATGGACTGTTTCAGAGGGACATTGTGAATTTCCATTCAAATCTTCTGGTTTATCTTAAATATTTCATCTTAATGTCACCTTTAGAAAAAAAATCTTTCATTCAAGTAAGTTACAACATCCAGTTCTAAACTGATTACACTCCCCCACTGGCCTTCTGCAGAAAGGCTCCCACAGCAGTACAAATACCATGTTGGCAGCTCTCTGCTACAGCTTAGGAAGGAGAAATTCTGGCATGGTGGAGATCCTTGAAATGCTCCCAAGGCCTGTTTTGGTGGACATATAATGTAGAAAGAGGTGCACGTTGCTCTTTGTGCAAGGCTCCTTTCCATTTCCGTGGGGCAGTCCCACGTCCTTTCCATCAGAATGACCAACATACTGAAATTCATTATCGTTTACTGGGCCAAACTATTTTTTGTCAGGTTACAAATTTCATCAGTCTATGCAAGAAGAGCTATTTTTTGAGGCAGGAGGGGCTGCAGTCATGAGAAGGATTAAATAAAGAGTCACAGATGAATGCTCTCAATGAGTCTCACAGGTACAGCCTGGCCAAATCACCTTACAATAATGATAGCAACTTCCTCCCCAAAAGCTTGAAGAAACATCTAGAAGGGAAAGATTTAACTGACAGATTGTATAAGGAAGTGCACTATAAGCGTAATTTGTTCCAACCAATGCAAGTTTTACTGGGCAATAAACACTGGACCCTGGAAACACAATTTTTTATCTATATTCTTTTAAATAATTGAGGAGTTACCTGAGAAATATGTGCTGGTAAAATTCCTCCGAAAGCTTGGGCTTGTCCTCTTTCTTCCTACCTTTGTCTTATTCTTTTTTTTCCTTCTGAATGGTGATAATTTGGTATCTCAGGACTTTAAATGAAGCTGGGAATTTCCATGGCTGCTTATTTATATGGGACAATACACCACAGTTAATTCACCCTGACAAGAATGATGTTGAGCTTTCTTGCCATATGATCTTGTATTTAAGATCCTGTCAGATTTGAGGACTCTAAATAAACCTGCTTTTAAATATTTAATACCCTTCAGTGATATATGCCTTTAGGCTCTGAGCCTGGTTCAACCATCAAAACTTAGAGTTTTCTATATTTCCCATTACCACAGTCTTCTCATATAAATTAAATTTCCACTCCAAATTCTCTGGTGAATTTCAAGTTGTTTGCTTCTCATTTGCCATTCCCTTACATCTAGAAAGAAATAAAATCTACTTGAGCTCCTCCTATAGGACATCAAAGTGTTTTGTAAAGTGAAGACATCCCATCCCAAAAATAAATAGCCGTAACAGTTTGTGATAATGTCTCTGATGATTTGAATGATGCTCAGGTTCTCTGCATCTTCCCTCTTTCTTATTAGGGATCTGCATGTGGAATACTAAAAGAAAATTAAGAAAGGGTGATGTCTCCTTCTGCTTCATGGCCCAGTGACTTCCTCCCTTTTGTTGTGGCAACAACCGGAATAAGAAAAACAACAGGCTCCCCAACACAGAATAGAAATGTTCATGAAGTAAATAGAAATCACTTTACAACACTGACCCAGTGAGGTGTTATGGGAAAGGTAGGGCTTGACCAAATCAGCCAACAACCTGTTGCTTGGGGACCTCACCCAGGTCACTAAAGAAGCCTAAAGCTCATGCTTTGAGTGAGCCTGATGGAGGTTTGGGGCTCTGCCTCCATGACTGTGTCAAGCTGGTTCCCATTTTGACCACAAGTTCCACTGCAGAGATTTCCTGGAGAGAATTCCTTCTGATTAAATATATCAAGTAGTCACAGCCTCAAACCTTTGCAGATCCTCATTCAGGCTTCTCAGCACTATGAAGAAAAAGGGGTTAAAGGAGTTGGTAGATTAGAGGTTTTATTATATCCTTCCTCTCCCAACAAGCAGCCTCAACCATCAACACATTTCTCAAAGCACAGAAAGGCGGGATCCTTCTCAGATTTATTTGCCCCTCGGTGCTCAAAGACCTGCAGGACTTGTCCTTTCCCATTTGCACTTCTGGATGTGTCACACATGCACACACACCCCTGCTAGAAAACCCAGCAGACACACAGCAAAAAGCCTGACCCAAAGATCCCAGGATCAGCTCCAAACAGGCACCAGGTGATTGGGATACCTGTCACATGTTCCAGCCACGATCAATAGCAAAGGCAAAAGAGCACCAGCAAGAGCCTTCATCAAATGGAAGCATAACTAAAACAAACAAAGTGTATGTCAGGTTCAGTTCAAGAGAGGTTCCTGGAAGCTAACTCCTAACATCTAGGGCAGAAATGCCAGCTCTTTGACAGGAATTGTCCCTAGCTCCTTAAGTAAAAGTGTTTAGACTTCACAGAACTCAGCAAAATTGCCTTTGAGTGTCAGCAGTGAACACTGTATATTCTTCTAAGACTTCACAGTACAACTGTCAGCTGTCTGTTTTCTTTCTGCTACATGTAGAGTTTATACAGACACTCCCAGAGGAGCCTTTAATTGCATGTCATGACAAGTCTCCCAACCTCTTTGCAGCTCTTCCACTTAACACATAGTGTAAACTCACCCAATCTCCCTTCACTTTCTCCTTCCCAGGTTTCTCTCCTGGAGCTCTGTGGAGGCCTGTGTTGAAGCTTCATTATGATGGAGTGGACCCAGTGGAGAGCCCTATAAAAGGCATCCGACCCATTTATCAGGACAGATCTCTTTAGCAAGTCTATATAAACCTCACGTGTTGAAGAGCCATAACCTGTGACTCAAAGACAAAACTAAAACCTGAATAACTAAGAGCAAGACACGGGGCTTTTTTCTAATTTCCTGTTCCTACAGGGCTTTTTTTATTGTGCAAGGTAGTCACTAGATTTTACTAACGACAGCACTGGGTGATCCCAGCAGAGAGACAACACCATTATGGAGAGAGCTATGCAAACACAGAGACTGTCCCTGCCCCAGAGTTCTTATAATATAAATAGTAAAGACAGTGGGAGGGAAAAAAGAAGCACAGAGAGGTGAAATGTGTTGCTCAAAGGACAGGACAGCTCAGTAGTCACTGCAGAGTATCCCCTCTCAGGGTGAGTGTTTTTGCAAGAGCTCTGGCTTTGCATTTGAAAAAAAAAAAAAAGTCAAAGCAATTCTCACGGCAAAGATTATAAAGTCTGGTTACACGTGTAAAGGGATTCTGTAGAACATCATGCCCCAGTGTGCCATTTTATTCCATTTTTTGTGATTCTCAGAACAAATTTCCTCAATTTTCAAGTCTAAAGAGACTTTTTTTCACTGCTTCTGCCTCAAACCAGTATCCAAAAATTAAGGTGTGATAGTGAAACATTTATATTTCAAGCACTGTGTGTTTTCACCAAATTCCTCCCCCACCCATTATGGCCATGGCTTAACTGCACATTTAAGCACATGTTTAACCACACAAGTAGTGCTACACACATCAGTGAAACTACCTGCACTTAAAATTAAGCACTTGTTTAAGGGCAAGATATAGAGAGACACATATTAGGACTTTAAAAACCCCTTGAGCATTCAGTGGGAGTTAGGTGCTTAATGTGCTTAAGAGACGTTTGAAAATCCCACTGAGATGGTGTATCTGCAGCTGAATGCCTCTGGAAATCTGTCAGTGATGCTCAGAATGATACAGTGATTGATTGCAGTGACAATTACACCTCTAACGAAGTCCTGATTACGCAGAGAATTTACAACAGATATGTCTAAAATTGGTGCAAGGATCGGCTCCTTTTTTCTAAAGCACCACTTAGAACTCGATCCAAAATAGCTCTCGGGTGATGTGTGATTCTGTGAGCCACACGAGCAGCCACTCTCGGAGGGCTCACAGGGCCAGCCAGCCAGCTTGTGCTTCATTTATGTTATTACTGGCCAGACTTCTTCGAACCAGGCATTTTTCACCCTACGTAGTGAAGGAAGACCCCAGTCCTCTCCTGCTTATCCTACCTCAGCAAATCCTGCAGCAGAGGAATCTCCACACTCCCTCCTGCTAGTTGATCCTGGACTTATCCCTAAAAGAGGACCCAAAACACCCAGAGTCTGCAGCTCTCACAAAATCAGCACTCACCCAGCAACACATCCAAATGCCTGGGGACACTCAGAAGCTGAACAAACACCTTTAATGAAGTGATATAATTTTTCTAAGCTAATGAGAAGAAGGTGACCTGAGCCCACAGGTATGAACCCTAATGGACAACAAGCCGAGGAGATAAGCCCCTGCTTTCCACACAAGCTGACAGAGGTCACGCTGGCCAGAGTTTGAATCTTTCTGGCAAGCAGCTCACTGCAGCTCTACACCTGGCTGGGTTTAATTTGTTATTTATGTCAGCTTTGCATATTTGTAAAGTTCAAGGGTTTATTGCCCTGGCCTGACCTTGCCAAGTCAGAGCTCACATGTGGTTCTCTAGTAGCAATTTCTTTCTAATAAACTTTACTTGAAAGAACATGTGTGATAGATTTTGTTGATGATTAAAAAGAATGGGGCTATGTTCATTGTTAGCCAAGCTGGTTTTGAAGTTTTGTTGGAAGTCACCTCTGTGCTCATTTTTTAAAAAATGTCCCCTTCCCCCTCACCCCATTATTTTACTGCACACCCTAATTATGTTTCATGTTGAAGCATGTAGCACTGTTTGTGTCTATACAGTAAAGACAATCCCCCCCATGTGCTTATTAAGATCATTAAATTAAAGAGCATTGTTCAGAATTGGTCTTTAATCAGAGCATGTACAAGCACCAAAACCCCGGGCACACACAGGAGCAGGAAAATGAAAGTCTCTGATGTACAAACACATAAAAATCAACTAATGCCTGGCATATTCTCTGCCAGACCCAAAGATTGTTGCTTCCAATTTGCTTTGTTTTCCCCTATTAGCAAAGGATACAAATATTTTCTGTCCCTACAGGCTGTGTCACAGGGTATGATCCTTTCTCCATAGGAAGCAGCACCAAATTCCCTTCACTTTCAAAGGGCTGAGAAGCTCATTCCCTTATGGTCAGGGACAAATATGCCAGTGGATCCCCAGGGAAGTGGATTGTCTATAACCTGTTATTTGACCTTTCTGCAGGGTAGATGCTTACGTGTGAAAGCATGGCTGTGTCTCTGTTGTCTTACCCCAGCACTCCACTGTGAGCAGCTGGGTACCATGAAAGCTCCAGCACTGGAGGCATTTTGGGAACTGGATAAACTACAGGCTTTGTGCTTCTGCCCACAGACCTATGTTTAATCCAGAGCTGCCCATCCTTCTGCCAAGGGTGGTAAACATTGTCCAAGTTTAAGTGTTATTATTGGTAGATTGACAGAAAACATGACTGAATAAATCTCATTTTCTTATAAAACCCAGCTGAAACTGTTCCAACACTGCTAGTACATCCCAAAATCCTTACTTCTGCTACTTTATTTTCCCACAGCTTGTTATGTTTTCATATAATGCTGGACACAGAGCACTGAAGGAAGTTTTCATCTATATATGACAGCAAATTAACATGTGCTTCTGTGATTCCTGGAAGAGCACATATGTACAAGTGCTTCCCTGAATCAACAGTTTTGATTGTAAATAATTTGAGGCAGGGTTGTCATTTATTAAATGTGTGGACAATGACCTGCCTGAGATCCCCAACACTACAGTAAAATGACTATATAAGTAAATAATAGTGACATCCATGCTCTGACAGCAGCTGTGAGACTTTCCATTAAATTAAGAGCTCAAGAGGCAATTGCAACTAATAGTCAAAGCAGGGACCAGGAAACTGAATTTCTGGTTGCCACTTATGGAGTAGGGTCAGGATGCCTAAAGCATCAGTTCCTTGCTCTCTCTGTGAACAGGACACTGATTAAGGAATTGTCAGCCTGGCATAAGCCTTTCCTTTCTTTGCTAAGTGGCAAAAGACACCAGTTTGAATTATGCTTAGCGTGGGCTGGCTGGAAAAAGCTGCAGGGCAATCAGCAATGATCAGTCCTCTGCCAACTGATTATAACAGCTCAGCCTTCAAGTCCTGTCTGAGATTTGTTTTCCCACTGCCTGTAAAACAAATCTTGAGTCTTATTGCTTGTCTTCGTTTTTCTATGGGGTGATTTTCAGAAGACCCAGGCAATTTTAGCACACCATGACACACAGGTTTATCTGCAAATGTATAAAAACTTCAATGGTTTCTTTTTCCTTTAGGTTTTCTCTTCCTTTGACACCACTCCTATCTCTAAGTCTGTACACAGTCCTATCATCATATTCATTGTTCTTACATTTCCCATCTGGTTTTTTTCCTTCAAATTCTTTCCCCCTGAAAATTTCACATCATTTAGCTCCAAGTGTACTTTCCTGGCCCAACAAACACCGCACATTTTTAATCAGATAATATCTGTTTCTCCTCTTGCAAAACTTGTTTATAGTGTTCTCACTTAAAATGCAAAAGATAGTTTGGCAAGAGCACATTTTTGCAGGGAATAACAAAATTAAGGAGATCCAAAGCCAAATACAAAACCACATGTAGGCAAAGAGGTACAACCAAGAGTACAGCAAAATTGGAGTTTCCAAAACAAACTGGAAAAGTTTCATCAAAGTCCCAGCCCTTGTTCTTAATTGGACACCCTGGTGTTTGAAGGGGCTTGGTGGAAAATAAAACAAATGTGCCTATTGTTCTTAGAATAAGTATTACAATAATAATCATTCTTTAAGCATCAGTAGTGCCTTTCATCTAAAGGCCATAAAGCACAGTGCCAACATGAATGAAAAACCTTTCGGTGCTCCTATAAACAACCCAGGCATTTTAGACCCATTTTTAACAGAGGACTGAGGCCCAGGTAAGATAATAGCAATTTTGTTTTACCTTTGCTGTTGGTTACTTAATTCTATGTATGTTTAGGCCCTGCAGTATTACTTGATTTTCACAAGGGGTGAACATCCCGGGTTTCAATGGCTCTTAGCATGCAGCAACTCTCAAACTCAAGTCCTGCTTTAGTTGCTTTTAAAGTACCTGCTTATATCCTGCTGTCTGCAGACCTCTGCCAGAATCAGACCACACTTTTGTACAAGGGCTGGAGGAATTTAAGGCTCCTACACCCTTCATCTGCCCACAATTTTCACAGTATAGCTAATGTCCTGTGAAGACCTAGGCAGAGTCTTCTCTTTCAGCATGAGCAATTCTATTCAATACCACAGTGAATACAGTTGATTCAGAGGGCTGAGATTTGTACAGGATTGGGTCTCACATATTTCCTTTCTAGTCTTTAGAAGCTCTCAGATGGCTTCACATACCCAGCCAAGGGTTTAAAATATGAAATGTAGCTAAATCCCCACAAACCCTTGTTTTATCAACCTTTGCTGTCTCTTCAGTGATTGGTTAAGAGATTTGTAAGCAACATTTCCCAGGCATTGGCTTAATCAGAAGCTTTCAGCCTCACTCGCAGCCAATCCAAGTGCTAAACACAACACTGACCAATTTATTTTTTAACAAGGTTCTCTACTACTGAAACCAGTATGAAGTGCAATTATGGGCTTAACATTCAACTGTTAAATTATCCTCCCAACATCTTTCCAGGCCACTCTCTTAGCTCTTCAGAAGAATATTTTATTGGAAAGGGTAAATGTATAAAAATCCACTGCTAAAACACTCAACAAATCTCCCCTGTCAGGCCAGTAAACTGTAGTCCACCCACTCTGATCTGAGATTGCCGTTTCTCTGCTCCCCCTTCCCCACCTCCCTTTTCTTTGTTTAAAATATGCTGACCACACAGTGACCTCTCGTAACCCATTGGTCGAAAATTACAACCAGCCACACAAACAAGCAGCTCGAGGTCAGAAAGAGCAGGGTCTGCTAAAAGTTAGTAATCATACATTAATTCCCTGACATAATTAATCAAAATGAACCACCGTTATCTTGCGCGGAACCTTTAACCTATTACAAAGGGGTCAATTTGCAAACCACTTGAGCATGGGAGTTTGGTACAAATAGCATACTCCCTTCATCTGGGATGCCCTAAGTAGGCAAAAATGCCTTTGAAGTCCCAAATCTACTAGATTTAGATATAATTTCATCAATCAAGTTAAAAGGCTGCCTTCTCTCCAAAAAGGATTTCATGTAGATCTGTCATCTAGCTCTGTTCAGTGGGTGACTGAAAATCCATTTGTTAGGCTCTTTTTGTCAGGATGGAGTAGGCTGCAGTTGGCTCTACATGTCAAAATAGCTGAAAGTTTATCAAATTGAAGGCTAAGAGGCATGATTTGTGTTAGAACCTGCGCTGTTCTGGTGAAGGAAGCAGTAAATCTCAGCTTTGTTATGCCAATCAGCTCCAATTCTGGAACTTAATTGTGTTTTCATTTGATATGACTATAATTACATCTATATAGTGCATGCAGCTATTCACAGGGAATCAGAAACAGCACTTCACACATTTGTACAACTACCAGGACCATGCTGCCTTGTGATCTTTTATGTTCTCATCCAAGAAAAGTCCCTGTGAAATAGCAGGATCTCCATCTTGATTAAGCCCCCAAGAAACTAAAACCTGATCTTTCAAGGGATTTTAGTGCTCAGATCCTTTTCAGATCTTAAATTCCTGCTGAAATCAGCATGAATCAGGCATCTCGCCAGGAATCAGGACACTAAATACTTTTAGGATTTGGGTTTAAACGTCATGTCCCAAGGTCACACAGAAGGAACTTGCAGCAGAGAGGGGAGCAGAATCAGGTCTCTGAAGTCCACTGAATCAACCTTCCTCCATCAGCTTTAAGATCCCTACAGTCCACGGAGCCTCCCTTGAGTGTTTTCTAATCCACTTTCAAATGCACTAATACAAACATTCATCCGTATGTATATCTAATGTATTTATTTATTGCATGCAAGAATGGATGAGCTGTAGTTTTAGAAGAATATCATCTTATCAGTGATACCATATGTCACACAGGTGAACCTCAAGGGGTTTACTATGTTACCAAAACCCCAAAATAGAATTAATTTTAAGCCATTCACTGAATCTCATTTTCTGTGCCATGTAATATATGAGCACAACAAAGGTGTCAAATATATTTTAAATTACTTTATATAAGCATTAGTGCAACAACCACATTTGGAAAGTATCACACCTACTTAAAAAGTTTCTGGGAAATGTAAAACAAAGTCATTGTTAAGGTCAGCATTTTAGCAGAGGTCACTTGAACTACAATTCCCAATATGCACATGGAGTTGACATGTCTGGCTTTTAAAACAAAATCACAATTCATCATCTGAATGTCAGATCTGTGGCTTATGAGTTCCTGGTGTCTGAATGATTATGACACTTATAAAGTATATTTTATTATTACAGCCCACTCATTGCCACTCTCCATATGTGAAGTGATGGATATTTTAAATGTAATTCTACTTATTTATATTTATATCTTACTAGTGACAGGTAAAAAGCATCAACAAATCACTGCAATTTTTAACTAGTCAGAGACAAGATTTATTTTTAGTATAGTTAGCATGCACACTGTGGTTATTAGGAAGAATGATTCCCACTCAGAGAATCATTGTTTAGTCATGTTTAATTAAAATAAACAATAAAAAAATTTTAAAAAAACAACCTTAAAACATTCAGAAATGTCACAGAAAGGTAAAAGGGACAATGAGAGAGACGCATAGCAAAATAAGCCTTTGTGTGCAAACAAGGGGCCAGACTGTGCTCACCTCTCTGCCTTGGCTGCTGCAAAGGTTGGGTTGATGTGGCAGTGTCCAGCCAGGACCCAGGAATTGCACAGGACAGCAAGGATTTCTAGAGGCCACTGAAAATTAAGAGGATAAAACTGTGTGTAACAAGAAGAGATGAGATTGCCTGCAACAAACTGCTTCTTCAGGTTGCTGCCTTTTCCCCTATCTGGACAGCACATCAGACACAATGTGCAGCATGGAGATGAGAAGGCTCTGGGCAGATCTTACTGTGGCCTTCCAGTGCTTAAAACAAAGTTTAAAAAAAAAAAAAAGAGAGAGAGGGAGACTGACATTTTACACAGACACACTATGATAGGACAAGGGCAATGGTTTTAAGCTAAAAGAAGACAGATTTAGATTAGATGTTCAGAAGTTTTCTACTCAGAGAGTGGTGAGACACTGGAACAGGTTGCCCAGAGAAGATGTGGATGCACCCCCCCCTGGCAGATGGGATGGACACAGATGATCTTTCAAGTCCCTTCCAGACCAAACTCAGTCTGTGATTCCATGAAAATGGGGGATGCTACAGCTCTTCTCCCTCCAGGTCTGAAAACCACAGCTCAGCACCCAAAGTGCAAATAATGCTGAGCCTGCTTCCTCCTCCTTTGAAGACCCTTCAGCACCTAAGTTTTGCAGCTGCTCCTGCTCATAGCTCAGTGCATTCCTCACAAAAAGATCAGTGCTGGACATGCACTGAAGGCTGGGATCAAGGGCCCTGGTGGGAATGCTGGGCAGCTCTGTGCCATGGGATAGTACAGCTCCACAGTGCTGACAGACCCTTGTGTAATTGCAGGTGTCTCGTAGGAAAATTGGGAAAAAATAAAATTTCTTTTCCCAAGAAAATTAGTTCTTTGCTCCATGGCCAGTCTCCAAGTGCATGAATGGAATGGCTCACATTAGATCCTTCACAGGGAAATTTTTGTAGATTAACAGAAAACTTTGAGGCTTATCTCTACTTTACTCCACTTGACTGCAGCGAGTCACCACATGCTCTAGTACAAACTACTGAAACCCTCACTTAGAATGTGTGCAAAATGAATATAACTATAATTAATGACCTCCAAGGTCTCTGGTAAAACCATTTAGCATTTGTCAGGCACTCTGTGGGCTTTTGGGTCAAAAACAATAAGTGCAAGGTAGTATTAGGAAGAGTTTCATCCCCAAGTTATAATAATATATAATAGCAGGATCTTCAAGTTAGAAATGAAATCAGATTGCAGGAATGTGTATCATAGAAAATGTGACATGACAACACATCACACATGCAAATAGACTTCGGGGTGTGTAACATGTAGATGTTTTCTGGAGCTGGGGTTTTACACCTGATCGCGCATAGGTAACTTCTGTTGTTAACAGATGGGAAACAAGTGTGAAAACACCAATTGCAGCAACTCACTGACAATGGCTGGTTGCTCTGAGGAATGAGTTACCTTGAGCTTATTCCGTGATGTAACTGAATAAGGACAGAGAGGTTGCTGGTAGCTCATTCTACGAAACTGTCCGAGCTGCAAAGGCTTGTGAGTCACACTCCGGAGCATCTGCAAGGGAAAGCACATTACATTTTCCAGGCCACCAAAACTCCTGCTCCAAGTGGGAAACTCACACATGTTCAATCCATTCCCTCCCCCACACCCCCTGTCTCGGCTCCTATGGGATAGGGAGTTTATTAGTTAATACTTGAGCTTAAATCTTCGTCTGAGGAAGTGATGAGCATCTAAGTCTCTCCTCCCTTCTTGCACAGAGATGAAAGTTTCTCTGCTGGCCTGTTCACTCCATCCTCCCCCTTCCTGAAAGAGATGAATCCCTGCTGAAGAAATCTGAAACCTCTGGCCACCCAGCATATCCTTCAGAAATAAAAGCATCTTCTCTGAGAAAATGCATGCATGGAATGGAGCACAATGCAAGGCAAGCTCTGCTTGCACAGAGCTGTAGGAAATGAAAGGTAAAAGCCAAAAAAGCCAAATGGAGTTGTGTTAAGATAACAACAGGACATTGTTTTGATCCCAGGAGATCCTGTGGTTTTTCTTTTTAATAGTGTCACTTAGAGTAACTTATAAGAGAGGCAGGGAAGGTGACACAATTTTATAACTCTGCAGGGGCTTCACACCATGGGACAAGATTCCTATTGTACTGAGGAGTATTGGAAAGAAAAGGGGGAAAAGAAAAAAAAGAGCTTGCAAAGCAGATCTAAAATTACACCTATTCTCAAGGAAGATACAAATCTAGGCCAGAAGGATTGCTCATTACAATGAACTCCTAGGAACTTTTCTAGCAAATGCTTCACAGGTATTTCTCAACGTAGCTCAGGGCAGGTGAGTGGTAGCAGGAAAAAAATCAGCCTGCTTTCTCCCCACAAAACCCTCAGCCTAGTTTCCACAATGAATCATGGTTTGTTTTGCATTTCCCCTGTTCAAAATTTGTCCAAAAAGCCCCCAGTTAATGGGAAGGGTATGGCAGGGACACGATAGAAAGACAGGAAATTTCAGATGTAACTCATTCTTGTGACTTTCTCACACAAGATCATGTTCAGGCAAACACTAAAACAACCTTTTAGCTAAGGAGGACAAAGTAAAAACAGCAGAGAGAGTTTGCAGAGGCTGTCTGTGCATTAATCCCAGAGCTGCATCAGTCTCTTGAGGTGCAGCCCCTTTACACTTCTGATCCACATCCCTGCATTTCACGTTGTTTACTTCCTTCAGTCTCTGCTTGATGTGTTTTTCACTTGAGCAACTCCCTTTACCCAGCTGCACCCCACATGGATGCAGGACACTTGTGAAGTTGTTTATTTCAGAAATGCAAAATCCTGTAGTCGACAGTGTCTTTTCAGTTCTTCTTTCATCTGTCCTATCAATTGCAACAGAAGTGGACACAATCCATAGAACCAGAGAGCTCTGGGCCACTTGAGGAGGCTGCTGTACCTCATTCAGACAAGAGCTTCAGAGCTGGGCACTAACAAATAAGTTGCAAATTTCAACCCACAAAAGTTGGAACAACCAAAGATGTTGCTGTCCTCTTACAAGAAAAGAAAAAAATAAACCATTAACACCAAAATCACAGAAAAGAGGCAGATTCAAAGAAACAAACTAATAAAACTGTGTGGGCATCTGTAATTTTTAAACTATAATACAAATCCTTGATAATAATTACAGTGAGATGGCCCTAATGTCTCATTATTATTACTTTGAAGGTCTTCATAGATCTTTATCTGAGCTAGTTTCAGCTATTGGGTACAGAACTTCTTTTATTCCCATCCCACTCTGCATCACACAATGCTCTTTTTGGTGTTTCCGTTCACACAGCGGGCACTGATCCCTGCTAGGAGAGGTGTCAAAACTTCTAATAAAATGACTGCTCACGCAGAAAGTCTCACAGCTGAAATTTTGGAGTTGTACAAACTCCCACACAAAGCAGGGCTGTCAGATCAGATTGCAAGGTGTCAGTTTACCCAATTCAAACCTGAGGTTCTATGAAAAAAATGCACAACAACCCCCCTCTACACACATACACACAAATGGAAAATGTCAATCAAAAGTAATTAATAGTTTTCCTTCCTCTTTTGCACTCCAAAGAATGCCATGAGACAATATTCTGTGAGCTCAAATGACTGATGAATAACATTCACTCAAAAATCACACGCATGGTAAATTATTCACAGGAATTGTCAGTGGTACCTGAAGACTTGTATTCCAGACACACGACTATCCCAAATTCCTCTGCAGTTTCTGTGCTGAAATGTGCTGTGCAATGTAAGGTTTGGGAGGTGACAGAAGGCGTCAGTACAGATGGGGAGGACAGATGTGGGGTTAAGCCAGATGTGAGGGAAAGCGCTTGGGGGCAGATTTGAGCCTTCAGCACCTCCCATTTACGTCAAGCAACTGTGAATGATCTCATTTCCCAAGTCATCAGGGGCAAAATATGGCTTTGTGTGGAGGAGCCAATATCTATGGGAACTTATTAAAAAAATGAGCTTAACTAAGACCTGAATAGCTTTAAACCAAGCTCCTTCAAGCTGAAAGATCAAGTTCCTTGTTTATTCAGCAATATCTGTATAAAAGGGCAGTAGTACAGGTTTCTGGCTCTTCAGCTTGACATCAGACAGTGCATCAAGTGCTGGAGGGCTGGTTTGTACTTTATTTTCAATATTTCGTTTATACTCTATTTTCAATATTTAGCTATGGATTTACTCACACACAGATTTTCTCACAGGATATAGAGAGACTAACACAACTGTAGCCTTATATTCTTCCTTCCCCATTAGCCCCCTAAATCCTGTGCCATGTTTGCCTCTATCCTTGTCCTACATCTCAGATGTGCATCACTCCTCTCTCCTCAACCCAGCCGTGGATCCAGTCCATGTAGATGGAAATACATTAGCAGACAAGCAACTATGAATGTAGGGAAAAAAGAAATCCTTCCATTTCCTTCCTGTTCCTTGCTCTGGAAAGGAACAGCCCTGCTTTGGTGCACCTTTCTCTGCCCTAACCAGGGATTTTAGGAGCCAGACGTTTCTGGCAGTCAAAATTGGCCCTCTAACTGCACACCACCCTCTCACATGAGTTCACCCTAACTCCCTACACTCAGACTGATCTGACTTAGCTAAGAGACCCCATTAAAACTGTTTTGCAATATCTTTTTTCCTCACCATTTCCAATTCCTTGTGTAAAGGCGTGATCCTGCAAAGACTTATGTTTATGCATTACTTAACCAAGTAATCTCCTTAAAATCAATTGAATGGCAAAGAGAAATTTCTCAACACAACGTGCTGGAGCCCTTTTTCATGATTATGGGCACTAAATGACTCTACATCACTCCCTTTCACTACATAACACCTGTATTGTTTTACACGCACGTGCTATATATATATTTTGGGCTTTTCCCAAACTTTTTTTTTTTTTTCTCTCCACAAGTTTTAACCTTTTGACTGGAATACTCTTGATACATCCCTAACCTACTCTTAATGGTAAGCAGGATGGGATACAGGTAGCTGCTCCCAGCCTACTTGGGAATCTAGTGGCAAGAGGACCACAGCTCTGGATATCTTTAAAGCACCAGGTCTGTAAGTCGTTGCTGCTGTTGTAACCCCATAAAGCTCTTTTCTTTTGTTCTCTTCTTGAGACTGGTTCCTAGTACCCTTCAGACATTTTATTGATCTTTCTCCCCCTCTAGCTCATACATGCTAATTGTACCTCTGTAGCAAAACAATCTTATTATCATGTTAATTAGTGGGAGGGTTGTTGAGGGTTTCCAGTTCATTACCTGCTAATTTCAAGATAAATGAATCCACAGGTTACTAAGTAAATAAGGTCACCTATCAAGTACTTGTAAACGTGTTTGTAAACAAGGAGGGGAGATGGGGAGCGAGAGAAAGGGAAGCATGTCTAGCGTGGATGGTGGGAAGTAGCTTTGGATACGGATTTGGCATCCCATGCTGGGGTGACTCCATTTCCCTTGAACTCATTTGTAATGGAAAGCGAATGTTTGCTGTCCACCTGGTTCCCCAGTGGGACGTTTCCTCCTGCAACTACTTTGTGAGCTCAAAGGGCTCTTTGTGAGCAGATTACTCACTCGGAGGTTTGGTTGATTGTTGCTGCCTTTTGTGGTGAGAGCCAGGAGGACATGCACTAGGAAATACAGCACCAAAGGGGGAAGAAAAAAGCATGGTAGCGTGAGTCACAGAAACCTCCCCCTCCACATGGCCCAGGGTTATTCATATTGCCTTTTTACACAGGGCACCAACACAAAGGAATTCAATGGGAGAGGGAAAATAAACAGCCAGATCCTCCGCTGGGGTAAAGCGACATGTGGCTTTGAAATCTGCGTCTTTCTACCACACCCCAAATCTCCAGGAAAATTACTCTCCAAGAGAGGCAAGTGGATAAAAGGCCATGTAGAAAAGCATATCTGAAGCATGGGGGTTGCAGAGGTAATGTATCAGGGGTCAAAATGAAAAGTGATGCTGAGCAGAGTCCCCTGGGCTCTGTCCTCGGACCGTGCTCGTTAAAGTTGGTGAAATAAAGAATAAGTGTACTAACTGTTCAGAGCACACAGGGCTGGGGAGGGCAGCAAGCTCACTGGAAAGAAAGAGAGAAATTCAAAGAGTTTTTATTGATAAATTCGGAAGGGTGGAACAGTGTGCCAGTCCCCATGGGTAGTTTCAGAGTCCGGGTCTAGAGTAGGAGCAAGGTACATGAACACAGCGTGAGCCAAGGAGAGTGGTGATCCCCCTTTAAAGTTTGTGAGGAGGCTGAGCAGATTCCAAGGTACAGAGAAGGGAGCACTGTTATGATGCCATGGACAAAGCAAAAGAGACTTTGGCACACGTAAGTGAGAACTTTGCCTGCCAGACTCTTGGGTGACCTCCAGCCCATACAGTGCTGGCTCGGGATAGGCTTAGAGGGAGAGCACAGCCCTGACCTGTGGAAACAGACCAAATGAACACAGTTGTTTGAACTCAGGGTGTTCAGAAATTTAAAAGATGAAAGATAGGAAAAAAAAAAATATCTGCCCTCCAGAGCTCTGCTGACTAGGCTAGCATGTAAATTGTAGCAAGAAGGAGTCAAGTTAGGGAGAATACTCAGGTGCCTGCATATAAATATTTACTGTCAATTTAGGGACCCAAAGCAGGCTGGCAAATATACTAAGGGACCTGTGGGAGGCTTGTTCCCATTGAGATGGGGCTCTAGATTTGGTGAAGTATCACCCCTATTTTGGCATCTGTGTCATTCCCTAGGTAAAAGTTTTAGCTATAAGTAAATGAAACACTGGCGCAGCAGTTGGCTCCTAAAATCTTCCTCTTTGGAAGCAGACAGCCTTGCTGCACTGGGATCCAGCAGATCCCCATCAAAACCACCTCAAGTCCTTCTTATTGTGTATTGAAGTGAGAATTCACCAGCAAACCCTTTTTTCTGGCTGTGGGGATCCTGGATTCAGCTTTCTACTTGACCCAAGACTGAGTCTGTTTCAAAGTCTTGCAGTAGTTCACAAAACTCCAAGGATTATCCAGTGGGTTAGACCTGAGGGGACAGGAGATCTGGGAAAATTGCAGTGACTAAACTATCTGGCCCATCCTACCTTCTTCTCCAAGGGAGATATCTCCAAACACATTTTGTCAGATTTGATTCAAATTCCATGTAAGAGATAGAGACGCTTGTGGTGAAAAGGAAATTTCCTTTTCCCCAGCTGCCTTTAAAATTTGTTATTTGTGCCAGGAGCTCTGCTATTTGAGTCACCTGATCTTCTTCCATCAGCTGGGTGAGCATATAGCAACTCTATCATCAGCTTCCAAGGGCGAATGATCATGAAAAACAAATTTAAAGTTGCTTTTTGTGAGCATGCAAGATAGAAATAATGTTTGCTAAAAACAAGTGCAAAAGCACCACAAGAACAGTTCAGGCAAATCCCTTTAGTCGTCTCTTTTTTCTCTCCCCTCCATTTTATTTGGAGAGCTAAGGATCTTTCTACTTTACACAAATTAGAAAGTAGAAGTAGCATTTTTTTCTTTTTTGAGTAGTGGTTGATATCAAATGCCTGTGAAACACAGCAAGCCCTTCTCTGAACTCTGAATTGCTTGTGCATTTATTTGGATATCAGGAACTCATGGATTTTAAATTTCAAGAACAGCAGTTTTGAGGAATATTCAGCATGATCTTATTACTGTAACAAAGCAGCTAAAATATATGCATGAAACATAATCAAAGGGGGTGCTATGTATGTGATTATTTTGTTTTCACCTGCTTCACACAGGATCAGAACAGACTTTGCAAAGAGATGCCTTCTGTGTTCATTTTTTTTAGCGTGCTCGGGCATTTTGGGGTTGTTTTTCAGCGGTTAACTGCATGATTAATCCAATGTTTATTAAGATGGGCTGAAATGCTTGTATCATCTGGTTTTGGCTTCCCTTTCAGAACACCTTTAAAGTTTCTGACTGTCTAAAATGTAGATACTCCAGAGGCGTCTGTTTTAGCAGTCCAACTGTCTTCTGAAACACTGAATTCTCCCTTCTTCTTATTTTTAATTAAGATAATAAATTGGTCTTAAATTATCCCTGAAATCAGACCAGTGTTGATTACAATGGGTTTCATGCTGTGACAGCTCAAGATGATGTTATTTTTATTCCTTTTCAACGAGATCTTAATCTCTCTCTGCGTGTAAACAAATTGTCACAGTAACCTTGTTCTTTAATCTCCCAGCTGAAGACCTTTAAAGCATTGGGAGATAACAGATCTAACTGAGATTTCATCAGCTTTCAGGCTTTTACAGATATGCCTCATGCCTCTCCCACTGCTGCAGTCTTTAAACCTTGAAGGAGAGAAGTGCACATTACACTCAAAAGCTTTCCTTAAACGTTTGAAAATAGTATCCGCCTAGCAACACGGGATCCAGGGCTCCAATCCACAGACAAAATTTGGATGCAGGCACAGCAAGCCAAATTGCTACCTGTTGTAGCCAGTGCAGAACTTTCCCACTGCCTCCCCTGTACGGCTCCGGCTTACACCAGCCAACCTTGTTAAAAAGGTCAGTGCATTTTAACGCTCAGAGGAACACTGTACTCCAGGAAGGAACACCAGCTTGCATTTCTAAATCTCCTCCTAGCAAAGGAAAGCAGTTTCAAGGGGCAGTTGGTAAAAAGAGGAGTGAAAAGACCAGAGGTAACTTGCTCATTTTTTTTTCCCTCCCACCACCTGCTTTGCGAATATGAACTAATTTATCTTCTAAAGCCACAGATACATAATTATTCCCAGCCAGCTCTCACAAATGGGGTAAAAGAGGCAACAGGCAGCAAAGTTATTTGCCTGAGGCCCTGCAGCCTGTCTCGAAGGCAGTGAGCAATTGCCCTCCCTGGGGAATCCAAATCTTCAGCCTTGCTGCTCTCCCCCGAGTGCTTTGGAGCAGACTCCCAGGTTTAGCCAGCCTTGACAACTCGTCTTCTGCTCAGTTCCCAAAATTCTTCCTTCCACTGGCACATGGCTGGGACAATGCCATCCATTCCACATGTGAATACTTCTTTAAAAAACAATGTTGACAATCTGTATGTCAGGCTATTTCGGCGCATTCAGATGAGCATTTTTCATGTTTGAGGGCATGTAAGCATCATTATTCATAGTGGTAGGACTGGGAATACTCAATAGCATCCATAAACCTGGTGTGCATTTCCTTACAGGTGAACATTATTTGTGAGTAGACATATGGGTACATTTTCCAAACACTATACAGGAGCCACTGCACACACACAGAAAAATCTGTTCCTGTTAAAATAGCTTTTGCCCAGGCATCTATTGATGTTTGGAAAATGTGCTCCATTTATTTACTGGCATGCCAGTTATTTGTCTATGTAACAATGTTTTCTGTCGAGTCAAAAAATTTACTGTTCTTTAGTTTAAATTCTTTCATTGAAAATTCAGCCAAAACTACTCCGACAGAAAGACTTCTCTGCAAAAAACAGATATCTGCATCAGGTTTGAAATAATGTTGTCCCAGATTTACTACTGACTTTCGTTTGTTTTAATATGCTTCCACATCAAGTTTAAAATAATTTCATATACTTCAGAGGATTTTAAAGTTCTAAGAGATATGTGTTAACAACATACAAGTATTTCTTTATAAGTATATAAATATATTGAGATATATGCATACATAAATTTATAATGTAAATTAGGTTTTATTTATTAACATTTCCATCAACTGAAAACTATTTATTTACTTCTGAATGTTTGGCTTCCTGAGAAATCTGAGTAAATAAAAACTTTTTGAAGGAAAAGAGGCAAAACCCAGGTAAAGAATCTTGAGTCGATGAGGCATATTAAACCCAAAAATTCCTCATCAGGAATAAGAACATGAGGCAACAGTAATAGCAAAAAATAGTCAAGTTTCTCCATAGAAAATTATTCTGCAAATGTCTCTCAGGTTTGTCAAACTAATGATTAAGAGAAGAAAGAACCACAGAAAAATTAATCTGGGGACACAAAAAAAGTTGCACTCGATACATTTTAAATACCTACTTTTCTTCAGAGGAAATTTTTTTCTTTTTAATTCTGAAATTCCTTTATTTTTATCAGCTTCTGCAACTGAAAATGTAGGTAAATGGATATAATCACCTCAGAAATGCTTCCACGGAACCACTTACATGTAGTTTTCTGAAAATATTTTAAGTCAATAGAAAATGTTTACTTCTTTATTTATCAGGAAGCTGATAAAGTGACCCCATGCAGAATGGATTTTGGGCATGCTTAACTAATGAAGTTTGAAAGTAACATGAGGGGGGAAATCATCACTCCCTATTTTTATATTTCACAATTTCAGTAGGTTAAAATAAAAATTAAATCCACACCCTTTGCCACAGCTGGAAGAGGTGTGATTGCTCTAGAGGGACGCTGTCCCTGTGACTGTGGACCTCTGAGCATGTGCCAAACTCGAGTGCTGAACCTCCCAGTTATCTCCACCCTCTCCAGTGAGGAGAGGAGGGACAGCCAAAAAGCAAAGCCAGGGCAGGAGTCTGGCCTTTGGCAGCTCTAAGAGAAGATTATCAATTGCAGCAGAGCAAACTACACCTCCCTCAGCTGCTTCACCCTGGATAATTCCTACCTGTCCTAGGCACACGGAAAAGTACCTGGGATGTTGATGTCACGTGAGTTTGCCTCATCACTTCTGTCCTGACAACATCCACAGCTTGCAGTGCAAGGTAACAAAAATACAGTTTTCCCCCTCTCCTCTGAAAGTATCTCCCATCCTTCCTCCTTTTAATCTTTCCAGGAAGAAGACCTCCCTGGTAAAACATCACTAGAAATGAACAGTGGTTTTAAGAGCTAAAGGGAAGGATTTAAAAGCAAATACCAGTGAGAGTCTCTGTTTCAGTTTCTGCAGCTGTAGTTCAAGTCTATATACTCAGTACCAACTATTTCTCATCCTAGCACAGGCTAGCAAAATACCACAGCCTGAACTAAGCATAACTTGTCTTGCAACTTCTGTAAGAGTGAAGATCAATTTTCTCCCTGAGCAACAGACTAATTCATCAGCAGAGACTAAGACGTGGCAAGAACAAATAGCAGAGAGCAGAGAAGAGCAACAGAGAGAAGGGAAGAGAAGATACTGGAGGGAAAATGAAGACAAAGTAATTTGCTAACTAATGTGACTCGATGGAACCCCTGATTCTGTGTCCCCTGGAAGGGAGGAGGCCACACCTGTGTGCAGCCCCACGTTACTATTAGCATAGCACAAGCCCCAGAGGTGGAGTAAGTGCCTACCAGAGACTGGCTGCAGTGCCAGGAATTGGGATCTGTCATTCACTACACCCTTGGCATTGCTTTGCCTTCCTCATATGAACACATTCTTCTCCCTCATCAGTGTATTTTGAGCCCTCTGAAATGAGGAGGGCTGGATATCTCCCTCCACCATGCTGAACTGACTTTCCCTGCGGTGCTGCCAACGCAATTTTAAAGCAGATAGTGTAGATGATTGCTTAAGTGAATTTACACATGATGGCAAATAACTATGCTTAATAAAACTGAGAGAGCCTTAATGATTTCATTTTGGTGATTTAATTTATAAAAGAAAAGCTTAATCATTTAATAGCATCATTAAGAAAACACCACAGGAAGTTTAGAAATAAAGAATCATCCATATCTCCTGAGAAATGAGTTTTCTTCTAACATTCCGCTCATGACAAAATAAAACTGAAAGCTTACAGCTTCCTAAATAATTGCACTTGAAATATAAGCAATCCCTAAAGAATCTGTTCAGCCTCATCTTCTGCAGAACAGAAGAATTGCATTTCTGTTCACCACAGTGTGAAAGAGGCTTCACAAGTAAAAGGCACCATCAGTGATGGGATTGTTGTATTTTTTTGTTTTGTTTTGTTTTGTTAAAGACTGCCTTGTGAACAAAATGCAAACATCAGAGCAATTAAATTGTTTGTTTCAAAAGCAGTAGTTTAAAATAAAACCACATTCTGCCACCCCATTTGACAATGGAAACATCCCTTAGCAGCACGTGCACGCTGTGTGTGTCTGTGCATACATGTGCACACACAAGTGTTCCCAAGTTCCACATGGAAATCTCCAAGGGTTGGATTAACCAAGAGTTTGCATTGGGGTAATGGAAAATATGACCTCATTAGCACCAGGTTTGTCATTTGCTCCATAATACAAAAGTAAATTACAATGTATTAATGCAGTTAGTGTTGTTTTTAATGTGCGCTGGGATACAATAAAAGTTTTTATTGGGGAAGTGTGATGGCATGTTTTCACTATGGCATTAGCACTGGTCTTCTGATAGGGCGGCCAGTCATATTACCCAGTGGAACACTCCTATAATGATGTAGTAAAATTTGACTCTGATATAGTAAAATCTGTTTATGGTAAAGCTGCTTTTTCACACAATTGGGCTGGGGCAGGGAACAGAGAGGATAGAGCTAAAAGAATTATTTTCTAACTGTATTTCCATAGAAAGTGCTCAAAACCAAAACAAACAGATATTCCTAGGCTTCAGAGCTGTCCAAATGAATTGCCATGCCATGCTCTCTATTTTCCTTTGCCTAGCTCCTTCCCTTCTTGAATTCATCCATAGGTTTGTGATCCAGCAGCTGCCATAAATTAGTGCCCACATCTTGGTGAAGGAGCCTAAACAGGAGCATTGAAATTTAACACACTTTTAATAGGCTTGTCGTGGAGTTTTGCATGTACAACCCTGCCCATGTAAAACAACCTCAGGCACATTCGTGGCTTCAGAGCAGGAAGGTGATGGTGGAGAGCAGGGGTGGGGTGGGATCCCGTCCCTGCTGAGTACAGAGCTTGCTTGTGTTTGCAACCTGCACCCTCCTGCCCCTGCTCCTTTATTGTGTTACCCAGAACAGGTTTGTGCCACTAATGAAGGTTTGCAGGTGCTATGTTTAAGCCATGGTTTTGTCTTTCATTCCTAACTGGACAAAGAGGGTTTCATACATTTAAAATAATTTTCATTAATTTTAGGCCCTGGCTACCAATGGCCAGCTCGTTGTCATGAGCCTACCAGACTGCAAATAACACCAGTCAAGGTTGTCAATCCAGCTGCCCACCCCCTGAAGAAACAAACCATGGTCCACATTTCCTTGATTTCCAGACTCTTGATTCTCAGCTTGTTTCAAAAGTGAGGCTGAATCTGGGTTTCTGTAGGCTCAGTACAGGCTGAGCCCGGGCTAAGGTGCAACCCTGCACCATGGCTGATGGGTGGTGTGCCCTCAGAGCCCGAGAAAACAAGGTTCACTCATGATGTGACATAGGCTGCGGTTGCTGTCCAGAGTGGAAAATATCATGGGGATAAAAAAGGGCTCATTGCAACAGCAGTGGTCACTGTTCCCATCCCTCCCTGAAGAAACAGCAAGAGATTCAAGCCAGCAGCCCAATTCCCATTCATTGCCCCTCTGCTCCTTCTCCTTTCCCCTACCTTCAACAAGAGCCAACATCATATTTGTGGGGAAACTAGCTTGGACTTTGCTTTTGTTTCTGAGGTGTCTTGAACTGGGTTGAATATTTGGAAGGATAGATGAAAATAAGAGCTGGAAAGGAATATTTGCTAGGACAAAACTGTGAGAGGCATTCATTAAAATAAAGAGAAAAAGATATCCATAAAGTCATGAATTAGGCTTTGTAATGAATGGACCCAACTAGCCTGTGCCTGTGCCTCTCTCGCTAGCCTAGTGACAGTATTTGAAAGTTATTTATTTGTTTGTAATATACTTTTCCACCGAAACACTTTAGTAATAAAGAGACATGAGGGGAGACACATTAGAAAGTGTGCCATACATCAAAATGAAAAGTACCACATAAGCTACATGATAAACGTAGGATAAAATGTACTTTGTTTTCCACAAGACAAAGCAATAAGGAAAATGCTGTGTCTGGAGTAATTCTGAGCTAGGAACTTCTGCTGGTTATTTATTTTTATTAAGCAAATACACAACCCTGTAAATGTACCTGGTGCTAACTAAACAAGAACAGCACACAGTCCCAGGTCTGAGAAGTTCACAGCCCATAATGAGAAGACACAACAAAAGCCAACAATTCAGGGAAGCACTGAGATATTTTCGGTGAAAACAAGCAGAATTTATAAAAGAAGAAAATAATACGGCTCTTGAAACTCCACATAATCATTAACAGGTATAAACATATCTCCTCTCCTTTCCATTTATTGATTTATTCCCCGGTGGCATATTGTCTAAATCCTGCATGGTGAGTCCCCAGGCAAGGACAGCCTTTGTGTTATTTGTACAGTGCTTAGCACCACTGGGCCCCAGTCTTTCACGGGGTCTTTTCTATTTCTTTTTCCAGCATAGTTAATATAATGAGCAGATCTGAAGACGAGAGTGAGGGAAGAAAAGCATCTGCAAGACAAGAGTCAACAGAATCTGTGAGTGACACCAGGGGATTCTGATTGTTAAGTAAGAGAGGAGGAGCAGAGAGTTAAAGCTGGGGCAGAGACACTGGTTACCTGCTTTTCTTTCTTATTTACTTTAGAGCTCTTGCCATTTTACTTGAAAATGCACAAGGAGACAAGGAAAAGAAAAAAGTTATTTTGACTTACAAAAGCGTGGAAAGGTCATTAGGAAGACTTGAGAACCAATAAAGCTCTTTAAATCCTTCCTACTTGTCATGCATAGAGCAAAGCTTACAGGAAAGCTGCAGCTAAGAAAATTACAAATGGTAATGCTATTATTTGGCATATAGTTGCCAAAGGCATTCAATATAAAGATTTTACAGAGGTGTCAACTGATATATAGCAAACACACAAACAGTCTCCAGCTCTGTAACATATGCAAGGAGAGCTGAGACTAAATATTAAGCATATGAATTATATATTCTTGCAATGCGGGGCTGAGAAAATGCTTGCTGTGCACCATAGTTAAAATGAGCAATAAATACCAGGGTTAATGCTGGCAATGTCTTGTTGGGGAAGGTTTCTCTAAGCCCCCCTCTCCCAAGCTTGGGTTTGAAACCATTTTCTGCTGTGTTGGATAATGAAGTGATTAGACTGCTCCTTTCTGAGGCTGTTACATATTTAAAACAGGTTCCACCGCTGCCTCATTTTAAACATCAGAACCTGTTTTGGGCGCCAGAAATGTGAAACATGAACATCAATAGCTTTCTCCTGCCAAGATAAGAGCTTGCTGCAGAGGCCAAACATATGTCTCTCCTTCTTTCCCTGAGGAGGTTTCTGGATAAGGAAGAGGTGTGCCAGTACCTGAGCTGCTCAGAATGACTCAGACACATATGGGCCTTTTGTAAACTTCCCTTTGCTCTTTCTCTGTGGGGCAGCAAGAGATTTCAGTCTCTAAGTTGTTACCATCTGGGTTTGAAAGGCTGGGTCTGCCTGAGAGTTGTCTCCCCAGGAGAAGTGGCTTTAACTGACAGAGTCTGATCCCCTTGGTCGGGGCCAGCCCTTATGGAGGCAGCAGCGTTGGTTGCTTTGCTTCATTGGGAAGGGTCATCCCAAGGCTTCCACACTGAAAGGAGCAGCAGGACTGTCATGATAAAACACTCTGTGCTTCATTGATACCTGCCTTGGCACCAGCAAAATTCAGGTGAGGGAGCAAACGTGAAGTGCAGCTGTGTGCCGAACAAAAGCTCTCACAGGGGACCAGGAAAATGAGGATCTTGCTCTGCACACCAGTCAAGGCAAGGCCTTTGCCACCTCTGAGGTGCTGGAAGTGCTGCAGCCCCTGATGCGCTGGGCGAGCGCCCGCACAGACACGTCGTGCGAGCGGGACAAGGCACAGCTTTGTATTCTGCAACCTTGCCCAAAAGGCAAATTAGTTCTTGCAGCTCAGGTTTAATGAACAAAAAGTGCTCGTAGTAATCAGACTCTTGCCTTCCTCAAACAAGGCGGGGTAGTGTCAGGGCAAACCCAGCCGGGGACCCGCAGAATGATTTTCCTTGTGTTTTGCTCTGCTTGACCGACTCTGTGCAGTCGAATGTAGATCTGAGCTGCCCTGGCTGCCTTCCCTGCTGTCTCTGAAGAGAGGAGAGACACCTGAGACAGCCTCTTTGCCGGTGGACTGGGACGCGTGCCCTCCCACAGTGACTGCCACTGTGTTTTCCTCCTCTCGGGTGCAGAAAGCATCAATTTCATGTCGTGCCCTCACAGGACAAGAGTGACACAACTTAGCAGCTCCCCACCCCGGGCTGCTGGCTCTCAGCCCTGGGACACTATCTAGGGACAGAATTGCAACCCTCAAAGGGGGTTTCTCAGCCAAGTCAGCAGCTGAGATTCCTCCTGATCCCTTCCAGTTTACCACAGTGTTTAGGGAGCTCTGCCCTTTCCAGAGCCATCTCTGCATTCTAGGCACTTGCTCATGCCTTGAAAGGGCAGCCCAAAAAAAACACAAGAAAATATGTCAGGCAAATCCAAGCACTCCGTCTGAGCGTAAAAAGTGCCAGTATTTAATTTTTACTTCTTCAAACATATGTCATCAAAATCAGCACTTCATCAGGCCACCCTTACTGTGGGGACTCAAGGGGACTCACACCTGGGCTGAGGGACGGTGGACGTGAAGCCGCAGGGCAACTTCAGCTTCTCCATTTCTTTAATATTTAAAAAGCCTTAAGCATGGTCTGGCCATGTGTATACAGCAAATCCTTCCCCAGGCACTAAAATACAGCCGCCTTTAAAGTGGAAACAGCAGTAAAAGATTGCAGACCTGGACAGACACAGCAAACGGCCCCAAAATACAGGGAGTTTTGGACAGAGAAAATGATGGTTGCTTCATGGGATTTTGGCTCTGGTGAAGAGCCAGGACTCCTAAATCTTCAGAGTCAGCACCATCCAATTTTTAAGCAGTTAGGCAGTGACAAATAAATGCACCATTTAACTGCCTCTTATTGAAATTAATAGAAATTAATCATCCTGGCATTTTTGAAAAATCTTTCTGAAGCAGCTTAGGTGCCTAAATATCTTTAGCAGCATAGACCTAAGCAACTTTTCAAGTACTAGTTAGATTCTGCTTCCTAATGTGTCTCATAGCACTAAATCACACAGAATAAATGGGGTTTTTAATGAATGTTAGAGGATGCGGCTTCAGCTGCCAAATTCCTCTTAGCCTTGAGCAAAGAGTGGCAGTAGCTGTGAAGCTGGCCTTCCCTCAGCCAGCTGAAAGTTGGGCAAAAATGCTGCACCCTAATTCTCCCAGCCTGCTGGTAGCACATGCATCAGTTTTATTGCAGTGCTGCTTTTGCTGATCTTATTTCGTGAGGCTTCCTGATGCTTTTTTCATTTTTTTTTCCTGGGATCCTGAGCATGCAACAACCCCAGCTGTCTCTAAGGAAGGTGGCACCGATGTCTGAGATGCTCTCTCCCACAGCACAGCAGCACAGAGCAAACCACAGCCTGGCCCCTAAAACCCTGCCAAACAAGGTCCTTCTTCGCACAGGCCTCCTCACATTCATCGCTTAAGCTCCTGATGGACTTGAAATAGCCAAAAAATAAATCCAAGCTGCTGCAAACAGACACTGGAGGGAGATGGAGAGGGGCTGCTGCAGTGGGAAAGAGCAGCCAAATTGCTGCTGTGGTCATAAGTTTTTTCTCAGTCAAAGGCTTTAGTCCACTGGAGTTGCTGTGAGAAGAAAAGTGAAGGGAAGGCATTTGGGAATGCTTTGCATCCTTTTGTGTTTGATTTTGGATAGTTTGGGAGGCACAGCACATTCAGATCCCAATGTCATTGTTTGAGGGGTTGTTTGTTTTCATTCCCCTCCTCCCTACATTGAAAATTAAATTTGGCACACAGAGACCAGTCACTGATGACTCTTCAGGGATAGATTTTTATTACATTTAGGAGACAATCAAAATAGTTTTTGACATTATTTTATTCTAGGAATTATAACTGAGACCCCAAGGGATGGAGACATGCAAAGCCCACAGTAAAGCAGTGGGAGATGTTGATTGCCCAAGGCTCCTTTGAAATCCCAGATTATGTTATGGATATAGTCACAGAATTGAAAGTGATCCCTTTGCCACAGTTTAACCAGTTCCTGCCTGCCAGATGGGGCATGGGAACCGCAGTCATGGTCTAAGCAAATGTGTCAACTCCTAAGATGTGGTGCTTCAAGAACATGCATGCCTTGCTGTGGCTCAGTCCGTGGGAGGCTGCTGGTGGAGCAGAGTAATTTCCAGCTCTCTCATCCATGTGCCTGTCTCTCATGGAAAGGACACATTTCTCCTTTCAGACAGAACTGCTGAGCTTCAAGCATGTGGTGGCCTCAGTGTCTGCTGTGGCTCCTGATTGTGGAGCTCACCTTGCTGAGAGCAAGAGCAGCAGGGCGAATGAACAAACCAGTGGGTGAAGGGCAGAAGGCAGCAATAGTACTGGGTAGAAAGCATAGCAGGGAAAACAAACATTTTCTACAACTGCTGGATGCTCAGACTTGTGATACTTTACTAAATTTGAGGAAGAACCACTACACTATGGACATACAAATGTATTGTAGGACTACTCCTTCAAACTCACTCCAGTTTTGTTTTGGAGAGAAAAAATCTTTGCCTCTATTTGCTCAAGACTGTAACTCTGCCTGTACCAGAAAAAAAAATCCACATGTAAAAAATTGTTTAAAACTGAAAACATGAAGTTTTATTTTTTAGAAACTTGTGTTACTTAATCTAACATTTGGAAAATCTAAACCAAACTCTCCATATTTTTGGAACAGAAACTTCAGCTGGCTACTTGAATTAAACTGGCCAGCTACATCTTTTCCACAGGTCTGTATTCACTTAATAATAGTAGTGCTTTGAAGTTAGCCAATTCCTTTCCTCTAACAGTCTCACAGTGTTTTTGAAATGGATCTACATGTTATTATTCCCATGTATTGGCTCAGAATAAACCGTGAAATAAAAGATTTGCTGAAGGCTACAGAGTAAACTAGTGGCAGAGCTTTAGTTTTCCTTGTCCTAGTCTATTCCTGTAGGAAAATGAGATCTGGTTTGGGGGTCCTAAAATGCCATATATTCCCCTAAGGGGACATTTTAATGCTATTCACACTTCCTTTGTCACATGGATGCTATGGAACTGAACTGGAGGTATCCCCATCTGATAGGGCCACACGGCAGAAATGTGTCCCACATCATGTGAGGCAGTAACTGCTGCGGGACTCAGGGGAAAAAAAAAAGAAACAAATGTAGGAATCGACCTGATCATCACAAAAAACTGGCCAACAACTCGCTCCCTGCCCAAATCAAAATATCAGGCAGAAATGAGGGCTGCAGGGAGCAGGATCTGAGTGGGATAAATTGTTGTGATGGGCTGGGAGCAATAGATATGACACTTCTGTTTTTACTAATACACCTGCCATCATTCACTGTGTTCATTATCATAACGGTTCTTGTATTTTTATTCATCAGTGAGAGCAAAATGACCGAGCTTCTTGATGCCTTTGTCTTCTAAACACCTTTGTCTGCTGTTTTTGCATCACCTTTGCCATCGCAGCTATAACAAATCGCCTTGTTAATGTTACAGTGCTTGTTCTTGTGGCCCAGGGTGATCCCGTGTAGGCTGGTGGGCAATGTGCACATAACTATAATCCACCGTGCTTTCATGCAATTAGTATGCGGCAGAATTGTTCTCGGATACTCACAGACATACAAAAAGATTAAATAAAACCCATTTAATGTCATGAATTGTCCTGTTAGGAGTTAATGAGGTCTGGTAGGTTGCCAAAGTCCAACACACAGAAAGCTCAGGAAGGCCAGGAGGGAGAAAGGGAGGAGTTGCTGGGTTCAGCCAGATAGACCTTGAAGTGCAACAGCTGTGCCTTGTCTTTGAGGAGAGGATCAAGTAGAGAATATGAGATAGGCAAACGTTGGCTTAAACTTTCTTCTCTCTTTGATTGTCCTTGGACATCTGCCTCATCTCCTGTCAAGAATGTTTGGCAGCTGTGAGCCCAGAATAACAGCGCTGCTCAGCCAGGGCGCTATCGAAGGCGTCTAATACTTTAAGCCAACTACTCTGTGCTGTGTGCCTCGCCCGATCCTGAGCTATGCTAATGCCTTGAGCTAACTGGGCTTTCTAACAGCCCGGGAAACACATAGAAGTGGGCTCTGCGGTTTATTTTCCTCACGTGCTAATTGGCTTTAATTGTTGGCCAATTGGATTTCAAGTTTAGAAAAGGATGCCCCAGACAAAAGGAAAAGTGTTAACTTAAGACCGTGGGAGAGACGGGCCATTCTGTTCAGTTTCTAATGTAGCAGACTTTATGCAGATGCATAAGTCTCAGGGCAATGGCTGTCCTAGAAAGATTTCTCAAGCATAACCAATGTGGTTTCCTATAAAATATATGCTTCCATATGGGATGAATGTCATTAATGTTCAGCTATTTCCTGGAGTGCAAATTCCCACCTTTCACAACCAAAGTGCTTGTGCTCATTTTGCATCAAGAATAGAGGGGTAGATAAGAGGGATACCAGATTCATTTTGGTATTTAAACTGGTTTACACAGTGGCTTCACAAGTGATTCTGCAACATCCAGCCTTCATTTGTCTTCACATTCATGGCAAAAGAGAAGAAAGAAGGGGTTCTACCCTCATGCAGCTCAACACTTGTCCAACAGAAAAAAGCCCTCTCTGAATAAGAGGTCCCTCAGGTTCTGCACCCATTTCTCCTCTGATCATCTTACCACATCATAAGATTCATTCTCTAGTGACACCAGTTTTATGACCACTGCATTTCCATTTATTTCAAAAGAGTTAATGGGAAGAGAATTAGGCCATGTAAATACAGATGTGAGATCAACCAACCTAAATTATTTCTGTGTCATCCTTAATGTACATGTCCCGCCAACATCTCTGGTAGCTAAGGTTGTGCTATTATCCATCTTTTCCTGAAGGCACAGAGGGGCAACTCCTCAGAGGTAGCCGGGATCATAAATACCTATGAAAATATGTGCCAGAGAGACTAAAGGCCAGCTTTTCAAAACTAAATTAATAGGATTTGGGCACTTAACCTGCTTAAGCACTTATAAGAACTTGCTGAAGAACTACTGAAAACCTGATCAGAAGTGATTTGTCTAGGTCATATCAGCTGGTTTTTGCAGAGGAGGAATCTGTGTCCTAAAATCCTGGTAGGAATTTAGTGCCATTAGGACTTGACCAAGCTCCTGAGCAAAACATCAAACAAATCCTCATTGTTATTACTACATAAAACATCTAGAAACAGAAATAGATTGTGAAGATCTGCTGATCAGCAGTAAAGTTTTCTGCCAACCTTTTTTATTTCTGGTTTTCTGAAGTGAATCCCAAACACAAAGCTCAGCTCATTTTCATTTGCCCGTCCAGAAGAAGGCACAATGATGCTGATACACAGAGACAGCAACTTGTTTTTAAAGTTGTGCAATATCCTTTACAAGATGCTGATTAATCAGTCTTCAAACTTTCTCTTTGACACGATTTTTCAAATTGTTAGGGATCATTTTGTAGTAAAGACACAATTTTTTTCCTTAATTTCCTTTTCATTAACTTCTCATTAATGAATACTACCCAGGCAGTATAAAAAGATGTTTAGTATTTGGCTCTCAGAAGTTACTGGAGAATCCTTGCCAGGGAGGGATTTTAACAGAGTATGGGATTATTGAAGATGTTCTTGGTAGAATAACATATTGCAATTTACAAGTAGGCTTTGAAGGGCTGTAGCTAATGGCACTACATTTTTCAGACTGCCTAATTCAGATCTGTAAATTGAGGTTAATGCATATGCATAACAAGAATTAAGAAAAGCAACTCTTCTGTGGAAGATCCATGCATTTTTGTTCAAGCTACACTTGCCTAAAGATAGAAAATAAAGGTATCAAAGTACATGCTCATTCTTATGCAAAACTTAATAAAGTTTTCTCTATCCTTTAATTCTAGGGTAGTCAATATGTCTCCCCTGTGCCTGTATGCTGGAAGTCTAGGACTGCCTTTATTGGAGCAAATACAAGATTGTTCTTGAGAACATTTAAGTCTCAGTCTCTGGTGTTGTGGTTCAATGTTCTGAAAAGTTCAGTAAAATTGTTTCTCAGGTGCGTTTTACTCACTCACTCCAGATGGGATCAGAGCTGACTGTGCCAGACCCACACACAAAAATCTTCCAGTGGTAGTTCCATCTGGGATGAGAAATAGACATGTTATAAATCTCCTGACTCACTGTCCTAACAGAAGCAGAAGTAATTTGGATAACTTTAGACAGAGGGCTGCTTTATCCAAATCAAGCTTGAGCTATGAACATCTTGAGCCCTTCCCTTGTAAAAAAGATTTTCAACAACAAAAATAAAAAGGGGATTGCAGTTCCATCCTGTCTCCTTGCTCTCTGTAAACTGCTATAACAAAAGAAAAAACAGAAGAGTGACAAATTCACCAAATTCCTCTTGGTTAAAACTAATGCCCAGTGATAATATCATGCTCTTCTCCATGAAACACGATATTCTCTCCTGGTTTGTAAAGCACCGGGGGGGGGGAACATCCTTGGAAAAACTTCCAGCCACGGTGAATCTGACTTGAAGCATCTGTCTTTAGGGGCCAGACCTAAGATCAGTCTCCTTGGGAGTTCAGAGACACCATGGGATTAGCACGAAGGGGCTCCCCTGGCTTCTTCACAGCCCCATCCAAAGCACTGAGGCAGCACTCCTCCCTGCTGCTTCTAGGAGCACATTGCCCAAACCAAAATATCTGCTCCAAGAGCATGTCAGCACCCACAACATGAGGGAAAAGTGGTTGATATCAACCCCAGAGACGGGACTATCACAGCATGCTTCCCCTGACTTCTTTATTTTCACTTGGAATTGTCCCAGTTTCACTCCCTTTGTATTTTATGCTGCGGGACATCCTACGGCCATCCCTGAGGAAAGCTGGACACTAGACACCTTCTGCAGCTAGTCATCACATCCCTGGGGTTTGTCACAGGGGCGAGCTGCAGGCTGACACCAGTCACCTGCTTCCAAGGACTGAAGTGTGCAGCTTGCCAGGGCTCAGCAGCTCCAGGGAAGCTGCGAGTGGATGCAAGTGGCAGATGCTAACAGGCACCAGAGAGCCTGGATCGCCAGCCTCGCCTCTCCCTGACAAATTGCACCTTCCCTGCAAACATTTTGGAGTGTAACTTATCTCCCAATCAGGGGGCTGGCCGCCCCTCCTGGCCCAGGCAGTGTCCTTCCAGGTGGATTATTTTCCACTCAAAGACTGATGCCTGCAATAGCAATCTTGAAAGTCTCCTGCTATCTGCTTCTCACTCTTCACAAGACAAGACAAGACCACCCAGAGATTCGCCTGGAGAAATATTACACCAGCCTGTGGGCCGGCGTGCCTGAAATTGGCCCGGGGAGCATATCGACACCAGTTACCCAGCTTAGGGAACACAAGGGGATTAATAACTCGGACAGTGTGCAGGATAAAACTAACCTCAGAAACAATTCCCCATCCAAGCCCCATCAGAATTTTAATCTTTACAGACTTTTAGCTCCATAGCCCAATAAATCCTTTCCATAGTGACTCATTGTTACCCTGATCTTCCTTATAAAACACACGGTGCAAACAGTGTAACATTTTCCTTTCTTATTGCTCTCCTTTGTAAAACCATCTCTCCTTGTATCTCGCTGCCATTTGCCTGTTAGTCATGGGCTTCACTCCTGAATGAGCCACTTAAGAAATGTTACACTGCTGTCAAATTGATACATGTCTTGTGAATACTTTATACTTTCTCTTTATTTAATGTGAAAGGACAGTGTTCAGTACCAATCAAAAACTGGGGCCGAAGTTTCAGCCAAAATGCAATTTTTCCATTAAAAAAAACCAAACCAAAACAAAACAAACAAACAAACAAACAAAAAACCGCTAACAGAAGTTAGAACATAAGACCAACCAAGGCCTTAAATATTTCACTTTTCAGATTTTTCTTTTCTTTTCACTCTCTTGAAAAAATTGAAATTCCTCATAAAGGACATTATTTGCATTTCTTAAGGAGCCCTCAAAACACATTTTCAAAATAACGTTGTTGCCAGGTCTTGAAAGATGCAACTGCAAGTCATTGGATTTTGCCTGTGAACTCCAGCCTGGCAAAGTGTTTTCCCAGATATTTCAAATTTGGGAGTCTGGAGTGACCAGATTTTACACCAGTTCTGAGCAGGCACAGTGGCAACACCAGTGAGGAAGAACAAAAAGGATATTGTTCTGTGAACCAGTTACCTATCTCAGGCTGCTCACTTCCCTTCCACAGGACAGCAACAGGAATAGCACAAAGGTCTTCATGAAACCCCTTTCCCCAAGTTGTCTTTTCAGGATCTATGTGCCATTTATGCTGAGGTCACAGTAAGTGAATCTTAAATTCATTCAAGTTTCTAACATTTTAATTGAGTGAGAACATGAGGACATCATTATAGATCCCCAGGAGCAATGCAGGGAGGACACTGAGGTCCTTGTTGAAGCGGTGCAGCAAGGTGTGCAGCCCTGAGCACATGGCCAGCCTTGGGAACCACCATGTCATTCCCCACAAGCTTAAAGCAGTCAGCTTAGATTTCAAAACTCAGCCTTCAACACATAACGGAGTCCTTGACCACCCTCCTACAGAAAACAAAATCCTGCTTATTTTGGCAGATGTTCGTTTTTCCCTTTCAAGCATGCCGTTCTGTCTTCTTTCTGGTTTTTAGGGTCTTTTCCCCAAAGTGCAAAGTTATTGTGGGTTTAGTCTGAGATGTGAGTCAACCCCCTCCTTCAAAGCAAACTGATTTCTTCACTTCTTTCCCTGTGATATCTATTTTTGAGGCTCTCAGCTCCCTGGTGGGCCAGTGGGACATCCTGCAGCCTCTTTATGGCTGGTGGTCTGCAGGAGGGAATGGGATTACATCTCTCAGCAACCAATGGTGCTGCCTGTAGGTTCAATAAACAGGCTTCAAAAAAAAAAAAAAAAAAAAAAAGACACACACACACACAGCATGTTCTTCTTACTCTGTTTTGCGTGGTGTGACTGAACCTGCAGAGCCAGTGGGAGCAAGTTCTATAGTGATAACAGTAACCATTGACTTTCCCTTCCCTGATTTCACCTCTTTCATTATGTTGGAGAGCTTTGTTCCAGACTAGGAGATTATGCAATGGGCTGAGGAGATGTGAGTTCAGTGAGATATAGCGCACAAAAAAGTGTGACAAATTGCAATGACAGGGGCTCCGATGGTAGCTTGTGATGGAGTGAAATTAAATCCCTAAGCCAACAATGCAGCATTATGCTATATTCTATAGGCATCCTTGTTGAGGGTAGATTGAGAGAAAAAGAGATGGGCAAAAAGAAAAATGCACACATACTTTCCACATCCATGTTCCCAGCTAGCCCTTTTCCCCCCCAGTGTTAGCTTGGGGGTAAGCAAAAAAAAAAAAAAAAAAAAAAAAAGTCCTTGATGCTTGGGCCCAGATGTAAGAGATGTGCGACACAGGGAGAAGTGGAACGGATTGAAGGGATGCCCGGAGAACACCCACAGCTTACAGTGCCATCCCCTGCTCTGTCCCCCCGGGGGACACGGCTGGGACAGCCTGTCTCCATACCTCCACACACAGCATCCCAAGTAATTTGCCCTCCTTCCTAATTAAAGTGCTCCCCGAGGGGCTCTGGAGGAGGATGTATGTACACCTTTGTACTCAGCTGCTCCAAACTTCCTAGGGCAATACCGCAGGGTGATCCTGATGGCTTTTTTCATGCTAAATAACTGACCTAGACGCCCTTACTGCCCCATTCATCTCCTCTACATAAACAAACTATTCATTCCCTAAGGAAGAGGTGCATCTGTTCGCTCAGGCCCAGCTCCTGAGGGAAGCCAACAAGAGACTTGAAACTATTTAAGGAAGAAGGGAGCACAGCACACTGTTAGAGAATCTCGGCTGTCCCGGGGCCATCCAGGTGTTAAATCACTCAGTGGCCTCTGAAGGGTCCAGAGCCAAACACTGAAACAAAAGGCAAAGATGGGGAAGGAGAGTGCCAGATATCACAGCTCACACTCCTTGAGTCTCTCTTTTGCTTGCTGAGGTTTTCGGGAGCTGTGTACTGACGAGACAGAAAATGAAGTTGACTGTAGGAGGCTTGGAGCACTCAACACTGCTGCAAACTTTATGAGCTGGTCAGCATTACTAATGTTCTCAGAGTAACACTCTTGTGGGACTCCCCAGCTTCGTTTTCACTGGAAAGAAACAATAGTTTTAGCTGTGAAATGTTTTACATTCAACTTCCACCTCTACCCCCGCCTTCAGTGGAGTTGCCATGAGCCCAGACTTTAAAAACATTTCAGACTTAAAAGGTTAAGATTTAAGTGCTGCTGATTTTATCTGGGCTTTTAACTAACATAGGCAGGTGGATTAGAGATATGTGTACAATCTCCACTCTAGACACTTGGGTAAATATGCACAAGTGCTGAGTGAGCCAAGGAAGGAATCTGATGTTATTGTCTATTAATTTGAAAGCAGAGATTAAAGAAAGTGCAGAAATCAGTAGTGTAAATATCAAAAAGGATTTCCATTTATATGTAAGAACATTACTCTAGCAGTCTGGCTATTTCAAATAACATGAAAGCTTTTTTTTTCTGAGGAAAAAGAATTGTGAATTTGTTTAAATTTACATATTTTCCTCTCTCTTTGTTTGCAGGAATGGTCACCGTGCTTGCAGCTAGGAAGCAGTTTGCTCAACAGGGCTGGGTTTTGTTCAGGACCTGCATTTGGCTGGAGGACCTAAAAACAGCAAAAGTATTTCACAAAGTTATATGACAGGCAACCAGGCTGCGATTTCTTCCTCCTTGCCTTCCTTTTTCACAGTTATATTTCCGACTATTTTTTCCTTTTTGATTTTCACTGAAAATAAGCTTGAAAACGGCTTCTGATTGTCTACAAATCTTTTTTGTTATTCTGAAGGATTCATGGAAACTTGGCAGAAATTATATGCAGGTATTGGGGCATTCCAAACCATTTTGGCTGTGGCTATTGACCCAGTCATTATTGTCACCGCTTATCCAGTTCCTAGAGATCACTTCCTCCTCCTCCTCCTCCTTAGATGCCTACAACCAATTTTTTAATTAATTGTGATAATAAACAGTAAACATCCTCCAAAAAAAAAAAAAAGTGCTTGCACTTTCTCCTGGAAGGAAGAAAAAAATATTGTATCTGCTCTGTTAATATAGCCTATGATTTTAACACTGGAAGCAACAATTTTTTTCTCCAGAATTGGAATTAAGTTATGTCTGTATGAGATTGGTGCTCTTTAAAAGCATTCTTGGGGCTAAAATATCAAGAAATTCTCTACTTTTATGAAAGCTTTACAAATTCCTGGAGGTCATCTGAATACTCGAAAATAATGCATAATGTAACCCCATGAATCAAATAGGCCAAGCTCAGCACTTTTTATTAGCAGAAATATTCATGAATCTTTTATCCTCCTCCTTAGTCCACCAGCTCTTATTTTCACCCCGTTCTCTCCTTAATGCAACATTTCATAGGAATGCCAAGAGAAAGGAACCCAGCTTCAGGTTTAATTGCTAATATTTCTAAATTTAGTCATCATAAAATCCATCTGAGGCTCCAAAGATTTTCCTTGTAATCTGCAGAACCTGAGTTTGAATCTAGCCCAAGAGAGCACCACAGCAAATAAATACCATCTGATCTCTACAGAAATCTGACAAGAGTTCAACTGTTTTCCACCTTGCTAGGAGTATATCAGAGCTGATTTCCCAATGCAATGCTGTAAGGGAAAAAGTCAATTAAAATGCAACTGTCCCAATTTCAGTGAAAGTTACTGATCAGCAGGAATCTCTTTACATGTGGTTATTATTTCTTTTTCTTTTGAATTAAGCAGGCCAATACATTGTGTTATATTATGTTCTTATACTGTCTTGCTTTCTGACTCATGTAACCCTGGACAAGCAGCAGTGATTGTGAGCCAAATGACCCCAGTTTTCCACACAACAATATGGGAATTGCTGGACTCAGCTCATTCCTTCCATCTTTCTCACCTGCTTCCGTGACCATTAGAGATACCACAGTGAAATTCTGCAGTATTTGGCTGAAGGGACATGGCTGAGGCTGCCAGTTTTGTTATATACCAGCACTTTCCCTATCAGTGTAGCCTAAATGGGATTAGGCTAGACAGAAAGGAACCAATTCTGGATGCTGGAAACCATCCAGATTTGGTTATCATTTCATTCTTTACTTTGGTCCATGTAAGTGTCTTAAGGAAGATTTTAAGTTTTAGCAATCAAAGAAAAAGGGAAACCTTTCCAGCTCTCTTTCTCTAGTATCACAGGTCTGACTGTAGGTTATCAGCTTCAGGAACTTGCCCCAACTCTTGCTAGCATCATGGAAACATAGATATTATCTGATTGAAGAGTGGATTTGCACGTTTTTTATGCTGCAGCTTTAAATAGAAAGATTTCAATATTTCAGTGAGAAAGCCTCATATCCAACAATGATTTAGTTTGGAGTGGCTTTTGCTCAAGATTACAAATTTGTGTTTGTCAGATCATTTTGTAACTTATATTTGGAAAAGTTTAACATGGAGAAAACCTCTAGATTCCATTCAGTTCTGACATTAAATGTCCATAAAAAACAAAGGAATCTCCTCTATGAAGCACTTAAACTATCAGGTCTTCTTAATCCAGTAAAATTAACTATCATGTATAAGTAAATAGGAATTGTTTTTAATTCATTTCTCATTTCCAGATGTGGGGTGATTAGGCCTGCAAATTAGTTTGCTCCAATACTGAATATTGAGACTGCATCAATAATTACTGAATAAAAAGCTGAGCCCTGGGGTTTGGGCTCCCCTGAACAGTTTGGATCAGGAGTTCACTCACATTATGTTACTCATAACAGCTCTGCACAACATTTGGCTCAGGTTCAATTGCTCTGAGTCTAAGGCCAGGACAGACCTTCAGTTCATCTCCTTCGACTCTCTTTCTAGCCCACACAATTATATTTCACTCACATATCTCTACGCTGAGCCTGGTGACATTAATTAAATGGGAACATTTCAGAAATCAAGAGACAGAACGGTTGCCTGCTCTAGGCAGAGAGCAGGAGGGAGAAGCCAGCCCAGCCCTTGCCGTGGCAAAGAGCTGATAAAGGTGAGCACGCCTGGGATTTGTCTCCTGGAGCTTTACATGTCTATAAGGTAGATGTCTACATCTGATCTCATCATGCTCACACCCCGCTGCAGTCAGAGGAAAGGGCATTTCCAGAGCTCAGCTCATCTGCTCTGCCTGTGTCAGGGTGAGACTCAGTGCTCCCTTTCCACTGAAGGGTGACCACCTCAGGTGGGACAGCTGTGTCCAGGTGTCTGGGAGCCATGCCAGGACACACTCAGCTTTCATGGCCACACCACAGGCCCAACAAAACAGAGCAGCTCTCAGGCCATTAAAGATCCATTGGTTTAACCAAGCAAAATTTTGGATTATTGTTCCCTCCGGATGCAGGAAAGCAATAAAGGCTGGGATTTCTAGTTTGAGTTTGCATCTACCACAAAAGAGAGTTGTCTGTCATGCAACATTATCTTCAAGGTTAAGATGGGGCTGACTGCATTCTCTTGCTTTATGAAAGTGAGAGTTGGTATTATTGTCCTTTCACTGTCATGAGAGACACTTAATTTGAAAAGAGGCCTTGAATTTTGTTAAACATTATCAGTTCCTATTTTATTCTAGATTGATATGTAGATTAGGCAATGCCTGACACTCAAAATTAAATACGAATAACACAAAATAAGAATAAATTAAAAGACTGCAAGATGTCCTGGCTACCCTAGCTTTTGTCATAATATTCCTAGTAATAAATGACTAGAGGTGTTGGTTAGGAGAATTCAGTTTGATCCCTATGAAAACGTGCTACAGAGGAAAATAAACTACAGAAATCGTAAGTTTAGGAATTAAAAGTTCTACAAACCATTGTCTTGTGGTCATCTAACCAGGATTAGAAAACACCCACTACAGCAGTGCAGTCTTTTCCAACATTTCATCTCAGCCATCATGTGTTTCAAGTCTCCTGAAAGAATAGCCTCTAGGAAGAGGCTGAGTGCAAAATTCACAGCACATAAATTAGCCTCTTTCTCCAGCTAGTGGGTTATTGAGAGGAGATTGGAATTGCTTTGTTACTCAAATGTATTTGACATACTCCTTTGCCATTTTTTCAAACTCTCTTGTCTACTCAGTGTTTTGCCCTGAGTAGTTGTGATCCCTATTTAAAGGTGAATTGCTTTCCTTAAATCTAATAAATGAGCAACTTGGCTAGTGTGAGCAAATGTAGCAGTTTTCAGAAGAACTTGCATCCACACTGGTGATATTGCCATTTGAGAGCCAGAGCATGAACAATCACACAAAATTAATGGAAAATTGGAACAAAAGAGGGGCAGGCAGGGTGAAAATGAATTCCTTAGAAAATCTGAATGTCTGTGGATTACTTAAGCTTAACTCTACACCTTCACATAGGCACAAGACATCCTGTAGCCCACAGGAGAGTTTCAACACGTTATACATTCAGCATGTAAGACACATTAAGAAACTCGATATTAGGTTTCCCACTGATTTCTGAGTGACTGGATGTGCAGTTGACTGTCTGCCTTTTCCCTTTTCCCAGCACGCCTGGATACCTAGTTTTGCTGTCATCAGTCCAAACACATGCTCTATTTTCCTCTCTTTGTAAGCAAAATCCTCTCCCCCTCTCCATACATTACTCTTTCCTGTCTCTTGTTTCTCCAAAGCGGTGGTGCCTGCCAGGAATCAGAGAGATTCAGTGAGTGTATACAACGACCTGGGAAAGGGGCACTTAGGACAGAATTGCCTGATTTGGGCCCAAAACATGAGGTTTTCAAATTCTGTGTTAGCCCCATGAAAAACCAGGAATTAGGAGGAGCAGCAGAAAGCATCTTGCCTGTGTCAGTGTCTGTGTGTGTGTGTGTGCATGCTCTAACTTGGCGTTATACTGGTGATTAAATGGTCTTTAAATCAAAGCTGATAGATAAATAAGGCAAGTATTCCAAAACCAAGGGGGTTAAAAAACACTCCACATGCACCTGCTGGAGACGCTGTGCTGCTGGCTCTACATTTCAACTCTAACCTGTATTTGATATGGTGTTGTTGCAGCTGTGGGTTGGGGTGGTTTATTTAAGTGGCTCCAAATGCTTGTCAGTGTGGCAACCAGCTGAATACATAAAACAGGCTCTCCAAACCCTTTATGGCCCAGGGTCAGAGTAAATGGAATAATAAAATCCAAATGCTTTTGTCTCATTTTCCATCACCCAAGCCTTCCGCATAAATCTACAGCTTTGCAATGACCTTCGCATTCAGTGTCGGGGATGAGGCCGCAGGTCTGAGATACATTTGGTCTTCATCTTAGGTCTTTAAAAGCTTTTTCCAATTAATTTTAACTGACTTCCATAAGGATCAAGTACAGTTTCCTCCTCCCAGCCCCCTCACTCCACATCCCACCCCCTTTTTCTCCTACTTGGCATCTTCAACCAGTCAACTGGGGGAACACTAGAGAATAAAACTATTGATAACATTAAATGTGGTAGCACCAACAGCAAAGACATTTACAAAATGAGTGATTTAGCAACCAGGAAGTGAGAGATTTCTTTAAAGAATTTTAATTTGTTGTCTTCCTCACTGTGTGGTGTCTGTTTTTCTTTATTTCTCCAGTGCCACATTATCCCTGTTCAGATGTCATCATGGGGACCCACGTGTTTGCAAAGTGTAGGTCATTATGAAACTAATGGATACATGTTTGGGTTTACTGAATCAAAAATCACCTTGTCTGGAACTGCTGAGGGCTACTCCTTGCACCCTTCCCATCTGATCTAAATTAGATGTAAAGTCACTTCTAGGTGTTTCAATTATAGTGAAGAGCAATTCAAACCTCTGTCAAAAGAAATCCTCAGGACACCTTTGAACATTCTCTCTCTAAGAACCCCCAGACTCCTCTCTCCAAATTCCCAACCAGGTTTTTAACAGCCAGCTAATAAACTGGTGCCTAAAAAAATGCTCATTCCTAGTTTTGCACTCTGTAAAGCTGGGCCAGACTTTGAGAGCTGTAGTGGGCGTTAGGGGACACATTCACAACAGAGTTTCCACATTTATTGTGGCTCCGTTGACTTCTGTACAGCTGAACACATCTACAGGATTGGAAGGCTCTGCCCATACTGTGCAGATGTGGTCCATAAAACCAACAGTCAGGTACCTCACTACTGGGGGCTTGGGCTCAATTAACTTTAGAAAAAACAAAGAAACAAGACATCCATAAGATAAGTACTTTCCCACGGCCTGCCAGAAGGAAAATAACAATTAAACGGTATCTCCAAGGCAAATCCATATTTATTGAGTTTGCCAATTAAAATTTTAAACATTTTAAAAATCAGGGAAGTTCTGATCATGTTGGCACAGTACTGTAAATCTTGTCTCCCTAATCAAACCAAGCACTTCTACCTGATACTTTATGAGATTTACCCATCAGTAATTCAAACTTCTCTTTCAGCTGTGACAGGAGCATCAGCAAAGATTTAAAACACAAGGCTTAAAGTAGTAAAATCCTCCAACCTTCACTACATGATGATGTATGGGGAGATCTGATTGAGTTATTAATGGCAAAGTGAATCAGTAACCACTGAAGTTCATGTCATTGTTTTCCTGTGATCTGTTAACAAAACACAACTTTTTAGTTGCAATCAACTTCCTCAGTTTTTTCTTGCTCTGTGAAACTCTCCATCCAGGCAACAAATAGGCCAGTATCTAATGGAAGTAGAACCAATTGGTTTCCTGAGGCATGCAAGTCTGTCCTTGGAGACTCTGACATCCAAGAAGCTGGAAATACCAGCTGAAGCTTTGCCTGTGAGCAGAGCATTGGCTGTCGTTCTCAGATGTGAATTCTCTGGTAGATCAGTACTGACCACAAGTTGGGATCTTTCCCTCAATGGGTGCACTATCAGAGCCTCACATCTCTGCCCATCCGTTTTTAACGAACTTGAAGGATTTTAACAGGTTTCTCTTTTAAACCCGTCTGAAATTTCCTGACAGATTCAGAATTACCAAGCAGAGGAGCAGAATGCCTGTCCAACCATGCAGGCAATGGGAGATCAGGTAAAAGTCACTCCTGTAGGAAACCAGGCTAAGAACGAAAGTTGTAATGTCCCTTTTTTTTTCTCCTCCAAAAATGAGAAGAAATCATACACCTGACCCTGGATGTTAGATAAGGAAGGGCAGGACCATTCCTTCCTGGAGACCATGGGATTAAATGCATACTACTAAGGGTTCCCTTTTGTCCCCTGAAAACAGGATCTTTGTGTTAATTAATATGAATGCATGAATTAGAAACCCTAATCTCTATCTTATCTTTCCATCCCAACTCATGTAAAGTGAGCCAACAAATTCCCAGCTTTATATTTGCTATGCACGAAAATTATTTGTGGCCTGATCAAAAAAAGTTGTGAATAGATTAAAATAATTTTTAAAATATATAAAAAAAAATTCCAAACCATAACTGGAAAGAAACAAACACAGAGCAAGTGTTTAGCCACTTAATTAATTTACATGTCTTCTAGCATGGCACAGGGCATTAGCACCCCCCAGCAGGGTGCCAGGTTGCGTGGCTGAGAGTTGGGCAGGCAGCAAGACATACTGTGAATTTTCTCCCTGAGCAACACGATTACAGAAACAACTGCAAATAACTTTGTGCTGATCCCCAGCGATTCATCCAGCAGCCCCTAATCTTCCAAATATCTGCGTGTGTGATGGTATGAAAACTATGGCATTCCTGCAGTCCTCACCTATGGAGAGACACATCTGGGCTGTTCTACTGATTCTTTATTTGTGGCTTTCTGTTAGAAAAGTGAGTTAAATGAAGATCACTAATACAACCCTGAAAATTCAAGAGGATGCTGAAACACTGTCAGAGTGTGCAAGCAAAAGACACGCTACACATATTTCCACCCGGATTTTTTAAAAGGGCCTTTTGGGTGTGCACATTTATAAGAAAAGAAAACTGAGGCATGAGGTGAAACAATATGACTGTTCCTTGTAGCAGGGGCAGAAACTGAACTGAGATCTTTCGCCTCAGTCCTCCTCATGAGCTCCAGGAGCCTCCATGCCTTAGTTTCACATGTGAAACTCTAAAAGCTTTAATTGAGAGGCTGCATTTCCCCTGGAGTGGAATCAAATGAAACAAGCTAGACACTCAAGTAGGCTTACTGGTTTAATTTAAAAGCGAGGGGGACTGGTAGCAGGGAGCTCCCGGTCAGGGGTCATTTGTTGTGGAATATACTTCTCACCTTTGTGTTCCTCAGCGCTGGGCTCTGGCAAATTTAATGACATTTGGCATCTCCACCTGCTCTATCAGTTTATCCTTGAATTAGCTTGGCCTAGAGTGGCTTGAGAGCTTATTTGGGGCTTGAGATTTATTACTTTTAGGGTATTTTTTAAAAAAAAATCTTTAGCTTTTAATGTCAGATTAGTAGGAATAGTAGTAGCAGTAGGAGGAAGAAGACCCCACAAGTACAAGGGGGAAAAACCAAATGTAATGAATGATGTAGTTTGCCGGGAGGAATGATGTTAATTTGGACCACTTGGCTTTACCTTGGCATCTGCTTTGTGATTATACAAAAATAGGAATTTCACAGGATCTTGATCCAGGACATGAAGCTGACTTCATTCCTGTTAAATCTGAAGATTTTAGACCAAACATCTGTTTGAAACTTGAGATGAAATTCACGTGATTTAGACACAAAGCCATGAGTCAATTAGATGTCCAGCATGCGTGGTCAATATCCTTGGCTCAGGTCCTCTGAAAAATTAGCACATAAGTAACTTTATACACAGTAGAAGGCCCAGTACATTCAATGGGATTAATCTGGGTTATTCAGCTTTTTCCCAGGGCAGGGTTCTCATTTGGAACCAGAACTCAGACCACCCCAAGCTCATCTAGCTCTTGTACAGATGTTTTGCACTTCTGAAACCAGAGTAATTTTCTCTTCAAGGCTCTGACATCACCACTCAGCTGAAGGGGTACTCCTGATGGACATTTTGGACTCCTTCAGAAGCAAAGATGGGCTGAGAGGCCCAATATTCCAACCAGAACTACTCTGTTTTCACCCCACATAATCCCTTACTAAAATCCCCAGTAAGGGACATCCAAAGCATGTTGCTGTTGAAAGCTGATTTTTTTTTCCAAAATTAATGTTGTTTTCCCCAAAAGCCTTTAAATATTGTCAATATATATAATATAGGGCTTTTTCCATGGCATCGAAGGCTTTTCACAGAGTGATTTCTTCCCCTTTGCCCCCTCTGATATCAGGAAAAGCAGTTCCATTTGGTTTCAAGAGGGCGACCTGATCATCTCCATGAGCTATGGGGATGTTGGGAGAGGAGGACCGCCCTCTTAAATTACAAATTCTTGTCAGACTCAGTGGGTGAGAGACCCACGTGCCCTCATCTGGTCACAGAGCACAGCACACTGGCACATTAGCTTCTGAAGCTGTCTTTTCAGTGCTGACCTTTATATTAATGCTAATAGGGTTTGGAGAAATAAAATGCAAATTTGTCTCTAAATGGATTAGTCTGGGCTGGGGGTGGGAAAGAAGGGTGCAGGAGGGGGTATTGCTTGGAGCATTCGCACTAAAATTAAAACATTTATATTCCAACACTTAATTTTATTAGTGGCACACTGAAGTTGCCTGAATGCGTAATAACATCTTTCAGGTCCACTCTGCTCTAGTTCAGACTCTAAGTGTGTGTGCTTGCACACAGTGCCTCCCCACTCATACACTGTATTCACCTCATCCACAGCCTTTTCCTCTCCCATTTTGTCGTAAGAGATGTTTGTTGGTTGTCACAGCCCAAATTCACCAGGGATAGAAATAAACAGTCTTCAGCTCTTGCCTGGAACCATAAAACTACAATCTGGGCCCAAAATAAACCCTGCTCTTTTTTTGTGAGTGTGCGAGTACCTGCACTACGGTGTGGGTGCCCACTTCACATCAGCAATGTGTTTACCCACAGGAATTGGGCAATAGGGTTAATTGGTGCTTACCAGTGCTTTATGTAAGAGGAGATCTTCAGAAAGGTAAGCAGCAGTGTTTGCACCTCTTACACAGGGAAATTGAGACATAATTGGCAAAGATTGGTTGCAAGGTCTGTGGAGGAAGAGCGAAGAGGGCGATATTAACCCAGCAAAGCACAGTTTAACGATTGTTAAACCATTAAAGCAACTTCTTGCTCTGCTTCAACCCCAAGAGCTGACTCTCCACAAGCAAACTTGGGAGGGTTGGGAGTTCATTTAGATATTGGTGATAAATCCTTCTTCAGTAGGAAAAGTCTGGGGCTCTCTCATATGGTGCAATATATTTTCTTTCTTTTTACAAAACAATTATCAGTGGGGACTATACACTTTCATAAAAATCAAAACATTTCCATACTAATAGATCAGCTCGGCAAAAAAACTTGGTGAGATGAAGTTATGATATCTCATTTCACCAACATCAAAACATTTCAGTAAATTTCACTTAAATGCTTATATTAAAATATGAATTTTCATGTCATCTCTATACATATTTTCATTAAATTGGCAACTAAGTGGCTTTTAATGTTTTATACAGTGCACATTTTTCAGAGCACCTTTTTTTTTTTTTTTTTTTTTTTTGGTTGGAAAAGATAAAAACTTCAGCTATTCATTCTGACAGGGACCCAGGATTTCCAAAATGTCAGCATTTCTTTGCAGTAGAACCTCTGGGTTGTAGCCAGGTCTAAGTCCTTCTTATTGTAAATGAGGCCATATTCATTAGACATCCAGCCATGGCACACTTATCTTACAGGAACATATATCTCCAGCATATATCTCTGTGGCTGGGCCAAGGCAGGGATCATAACTGGCACATGGGGCTGACATAGATTCATTCCTAATGAAACATTTCTAACATAAAAGTGATTAAGCCAGCAGCATGCCAGAAAAATTACTCTAAAATCTATTCTTTTCAGGGAAGATCTGATCTCTGGAGTTGTATCTAAAGCCACTTATAGGATTCTATATGCTGAATCCTATAGTATGACATGAAGTCTTTAGCTTTGTATGAAGTCCTGTAGGATTTTTCCATAACTAGGTAACCCCCCAGGTTCAATTAATCAAGTGATTCACCACAGAAATGGGCAAAAGTCAGGCTGGGGGAGTGGGAGGAAGAAGGAGAGCAGCAGTGATTTGGGCTCCTTGTGGCTGCCTGAGTTGAGATTGGTAGCTGTGCATTAGATACAGCTCAAAACATGATGCAGATGTGGAGCACCGAGGTATTGTATATACACACAGGGTCCTGCAAGGTGAAAAAAAAAGGGGGGGGGGGGGGGAAAGAGCAGATCATTCAGTAGTTGAAAAGTATCTGATTGCCTAATGTAAACTGTGATTAGTGGCTCGGTGCCTGGACAGTGAGTACTTCGCGGGCCCCCAAATACAGTCCCCAAATCAGCGTGTGTGCTGCCAATCTGTCAGGCAGCCCAGCTGTAACACTTTCTGGCATTGCAATGTCTTCAGCTGGTTTGTGTCAGAGCCGGCCAGTGCGGGGGGAGGCTTTCCAGAAGTTGGCTATTGAGTGTCTGTCTGCCTGGATCAAGGGTGTTGCCAGTTTGACATCGCAGCGAGGGGCCGCCACATCTGGCTGCAGAGTCATTAGGAAAAGGGAAAGGTGGGGGCAGCCTGCAGGATACAGAGCTGGGAGAAACCCCAACAACAGTAAAGGCTGCGGGTCTGAAAACACGGGGCTTCTGGAGAAAGTTGAGACCACTGCATGGAAAAAGGTTTTGAAGTGCTCAGAGCAGAGCCTAAAATTCACAAGTGGCATTAAACTCCCGAATCAAATTGGATCTCAAAGCCCTAAGCATGCAGACCTCTCATTGAGCCTTTTCCTCCCTGTTACAAATTGATATTTTATTAGCTGAAAGCCAGATGCTTCCCCTTAAAACAGATTAATCTCCAGTTCATCATATCACCAGAGACTGAGTGAGGCGAGGGTTAGCAGCCGTGCCAAACACGTGTGAAGTGAACAAGACCCCCAGGTACTGCGGGAGGAGAAGTGAAGAGAGGAAACAAACTTTTTTTTTTTTTAAAACTTATTTTTTTAATAAAGCACTATTGTGCTTTGTGGGATACCTTCAATTTTCTTCAGCACAGATAGGGTTGGCCCAAAATCCATGCAGCAACCCTGGCAGGTACACAGAGGTGATTACTGCTGCACAAACCTCAGCAATCCCAAAGGATAAAGCTGTTCCCATGCAAGGGGGCAAGGCAAGGATGCAATAGGCCACAGCAGAGAAGAGCCTGGAAAAGGATTCTTTAAGAGGATCTTGAATCAAGGGTTAATTGTTTCCAAATGACCACTGTGTGGGAGACTATTATGGGATGGGACCCATTCAGGATTGGTTTAAAGCTGCTGGTTAGGTATCTTAAAAGAGGGCTAAGCAGCAGCAGCTGTTTTACATTTAAAGTGACTGAAGTGAGTAGTGAATTACTGTGGGAGACAAATGAGCCCATGACATGATTGGACCTGGGACGGCTCTCCCAAGTGGCCACTTGTTTCATGAGAACTCCCACCCCCAGGCTCTGCATTTGAGTATCAAAGGCACAAATAGCACCAATTAATTCAGATTAGCCCGAGAGAGCAAGCAGCCAGGTTAGCTGCCTCTTTATGGATGCAAGAACCCCTGTTACTATCATCTCTCCCATTTTTGGGGTGCCTATCTCCACTCTCAGGTTCTTGTCTTGTTATTCCAGATTGTTTCTTGAGGAACTCATGGGGAGCAGTGGTTAAATGAGAAGCCAGCAAGGCAAGAGGAGCTGTGTTGGTGTAAACTATCTCTGAGAAATAAGAGTTACTAATGAGGCAGTGTGCTGGGGGCCTTGTGTTTCCTTGTCCAGGAGTTCAGGGCCCTGGCATAGCTCACTTTAGTTTATCCTAATAAGCACACAGTCAGTTTCAACTTTTCTTATAGGTAGGTATACAGAAAACATGATAGGTCCGAATTAAGAGTCTACAGCTGGACTAGAGAACTATGTTTCACCAGTCAGATTTCAAGCCAAAATCCAGTTTCTGACAGCTTTGCCAGACGTGCTGGACTGGACACCCCCCATTTTATCTTTTTTTTTCCTTTATTATTACTCTATATCACCCATAATTTGTGATATAAAAACCTTTGCTCTCACTGCTAAATGCAGCTGCAAAATGCCCAGAGCCATCTGAGCCCCCACTCTGGGATTCAACATTCAGGTTGGCGACTTCCTGGTGATACCAAGGGCTTGTGTCAGCCTTCCCAGAATCGAGAGGAAGAAACAGTCCTGCATGCTATTTACCAACCTGCATTAGTCAAAATACTGCATTTTAAAGCCCCTTAAGTTGTTATACATCATCATATAAGTCATCACAAAATAGTGAGTGTGAATTCCTGAGAATTATGTTGACATGGAAATTGTCAGCAGAAGTGCTGGAAATTTACATCTCCTCATATATCTGTACTCGTATCCTCCATAGAAATTAACATATTACAACGCTAATATTTCAAGGTAATGTTTTCTCATGAGGATGCCATATTTTATCAGTTAATATCATCTGCGTAAAAACTATTCAATTACAGTATCAAGCAACGTGTGATTAATACTAATATCACTAATGTAATGGCAACTTTGTAAGGTGTCATCATAGCTGTTCAGGCAGCTGGAAATGGCAGGAGGAGGGGAAAAAAAATCATTGTTTTTAATTAAAATCAAAGTTTTATATCCATGAAAATGAATGGCCAGTGACATCTGGAGTGTTGTCCTACCCTGCCTAGACAGTGGAAGTTGGGCCAGAGATCTTTGTGGGACAAGGATTACACTCCACAACCTTCACGCTGATATGTTCAGCCTTGTACTTCATTCTTTGTATCCCTATATTATTAACTGTAAACATGGGAAGAACTCAAGTCTTTTACCCAAGAAGCAAGAAAATCAATCCTGAAATGTATATATTACTATTACTATTTATTATTATTTCAGAGGTGCTGTTGAAAAGTGCTCGGATGTTCATTTTTCTCTGCTTTTACCTACACATGAAGAGCACACAGCAGGAATGAGGGACCTGGGGCAGAAAACTATATTAGTACAAGGATTATCAAGGTGTGAGAAAACCTGAGCCGGAACCTGCCTTTCCTGGGAAACATAATTTTTTTTTTAAAGAGCAATAACCCTGCTTTGTCCCTCTGGATCCTGAGTCCTGTGAAGGACAGGGTTCTCAAGAGGAGGAATCTTAGAGGAGCTCCCAAAAGGCACAGAAGTGAAGAAAGAGGCAGGATATCATCAACTGTTCAAAGAGCTAAAGCTTCCAAAATTGAGAATGCCTGCAACACACCGTTGCAGATAGAATAGGTCCCCTTCTCCCTTGACCAACAGATTTGTTGACAAAGCTGAGTAGTTCTGTAATGAATAATTTATTCCAAATCATTTCCCTCTTCAGGAATTGTCAGAAGGGGGTCATGAATTTTTTTGCATGTGTATGTTGTACATACCACTGACACTGTCCAAGGGAGTCTTAGGAGAGCTGTAGGACTTGCATCTCACATGAGCCAAGTTTTCCAAGCTTTCTCCCAGCCTTTTGCCCAAGGGTGAATTCCAGGCTATTCACACAGACGTGCCTTATCATCCTGTGAATCCTTTTGGGTCTGTAGCTCATCCACATGCATATTCACAATTTCAAATTCAAGCTGTCTTGACAAGATGCTTAGGTCACATGGGCCATATCTGTTCCCAAATTGGAAATGGGTGATTGGGAATCAGCTTCCCAAACCCGCCCCCACATCCAAATCCTCTTCCCACCAAAAAATCTCTATCGTGCTCCTGAAGCTCATTTTTCCAGCCATGTTCCTGTTCATATACATCTAAGAAAGGATTCACGGCAAGTGCTGAAAAACCTGGCCCAAGTGAACTGATTGGAATGTTAGGATAGTACAAAACCCAGTTTTGGCAGCATTCCCCTAATTTATTTCACCAATTTAGGCAGATTTTACAAAGGCAGCTAAGCAAAAAATGAAAAGGGGTCTCTAACAATTCTGAATCGTAAACACATTTTGAGCAGATTGTGCAAAGCAATTCAACTAAAATTAGATTATGAAAAGTACACTAAGTAAAACTGTATTATGGAAATGTTATGAAATTAATTAATCTAAGAAGCAGCATTGCCACCAGCATGTGCTGGCCCTGTAAAATCCTGAGTGCATTTGTTCCACTCTCAGCCTTCCTTCCAGCTGAAGTTAACACAAGTCAGAGACGTGACATTTCTAGGTCTGTGACCCTAGTGAATATTCTGACCCATTACAGTTTTCCATTTGATCCTTAATTTGAGCCTGGTCAGTGACACTTGCATCCACTAAGAATTGCTCTGGTGACCACAGGGTGACAGCTAGTTACAACCAGTACAGCATTTCTTTAATGGGTTTAGTTACCGGTGTGGGTTGTTACTCAGCTGAAGCAATAAATAATATATTTTCAATTAATAGACAAATCTTAGAAGGATTTGTACAATATGTAGAGCTAAATGAAGAAACACATTATAATTATATGGTAATTTGTTAAAATGATCATTAATACTTCTGATGTTAATTATCTAATGGCAGAAAATTACTGAGGGTAAAAGTAATTTGCCCTTTGTAATTGCTTATTAGGTTGTAGGATAATAATTTTGTTTTCTTTGCATAGCATTATTTATTGCCTTTTTCTTCTGACAGTAGCTGAAGTGTATATGAGGTCAGAAGTTATTGGATACTTTTCCAAAGAAACAAGAGCTCATTTTTGGTTGAAGGTCAACAGAGGACATCAACCATCATTGCTACATACAGTGCTCACCATAGCAATTTTTTTTTAAAATTTGGAAAGAACACAATACAAAAGGAAAATTCTACTTTTGGTTATAGACTTTCTACACATAATTATATAAAATAACCATTTAGCAGTGGATAGCACTTGCAGATAGCAAGAGACCACAAGTAGTGCACTTGTACTCCTGGTCCTGCCAGAGATTTGCTGTATGACTTTGGGTGAGATACATGACATTATCTGCAGTTTATCACAGCTGAGTACGTGACTTCTGAAAAAAAGAGCTTCTGTGCCAAAAATTATTATGGATTTCACCTCTGTTCATTTTTCCCATCTTAAGGGTTAGTAAATGGTTCCTCTAATGCAGGGGCTCTGATTCACCTCTTCCCTCATGTTAATCAAGAGTAGATTTTAAAGGTGGTTTTTTTTTTCTGAGAAACCTGTTCCCAGAATATGTGTTAAACTCTGAATAACTTATTTGGACCATGGAAAGAAAAAGTCAGAATCTTTTGTTTATTGTTCTTTAAACAAACAATTTCATTTGTTGGGGGTTTTTTTGTTTGTTTTTATTTGTTTGTTTGTTTCAGAAGGATATTTTTAGAACAAAGTCAAACTTACATTTTAAAAGTTTAAAATAATAATAACTTTCAAGTAAATGAAGCATTTTCTGCAACGTATGGGGCTTTTTCCAGATTCAATTTCAGTCAGAAAACTGAAACTTCTCTTCAATTTCTTTTCCTTCTATTTTTCAGAGAGCGAACAGGAAAATAAAATAAAAAATAGGGGGAAAAAAAGGAAAAAAATCAGCTTACTCTTTTGCATATATTGAGAATTCCTTAAAAAGCATTGACATTTGAAAATGCATCCCCAGATGGCTTCTCACAATCCACACAGAATCATAGGTGAAGAGGGCAGGGCAGAACCTAAAGTAGAAAAGAATCTGAAGCAGCTGGACTTGGGGGTAAGGGAAGCAAATGGGGCAGGAATTAGAAGTAATGGCACTCTGGGAAAGAGGGAGCCCCAGAGTAAACTCTCCCTCACATAACTTACATATGCTTGTAAACCACACTGCCGACAAAACAGTTTTTATAAATAATATGTGGGTGATACATAGGAAAATGCAGTATTCATCAAATTCTGATCAGGAACAATCCCACTGAAGTCCATGGGATGGCACAGGCAGGAGCCAGATGTGAAGAGTCAGAATCAGGCCCACTGCACACGCACACAGTCTGCCAAGCATGCAGTGTTTTGATATCAGTTTGGGAAAAGATCTTCCATTTAAACCTGGAGTTCAAGCTGAGTTAATAATGAGACCTGTAAATATGGAAGTTGTCATCAGTAAAGCTCAGTTAGCATGTTCCCAGGTGAAAACTGATGTCTTGTGAGGGTTAGGGGTGAATGTCTATCCAGCAAAGCATCACATGTTTGCCATCATGACAGCAGATTTTCTTGCAGAATGATGCCCAAATGCAAGTAATTACATGGGGTGTAGTGAGAAACACTAGGGCCATTCACACATAATCACAGAGTAGATGGAGCAGAGATGGGTGTCAGCCAGCCTCCGGATCCAAGCACATTTGGATGGGAGAGAAGTTCAGATCTTGATCCAAACTTTGTTGTTCAGACCTGCCTCTCGCTGTCAGGAGGTGGCTTCTGGCCAACTCCATCTTCCTTGAGTGATCTCACTTCACCAAACAACAGGTGGGATGTCCATTTAACTTAACTGGCGGGAAAAAAATCCTCATCCTTAAGTGGATGCTATTTTTGGTGGTCTTTAATAGGCGTGAGAGGGGAATAGAAGATAATTAGCCCTTTTACACCACTTCTCCCCATACACCTCAACTGCTCCCTTTTTCCTTGGCGATTCCCCCACTCACTGTTCAGGGGGATGTTGACAGTCTCCTTTTTGGATGCTCAGCCTTCTGGAAGGCTTTGCTCTCTGCAGGCGGAGCTGTCTGGCACACAGCCATTGACAGCGAGCTGGAGTTTGCTCTGAAGTCCCAATGCAATCATGCACTGTCTGCTGCCTGCTGCTCCACAGTGCTGAAGGAGCTTAAAAAAGAATCCTCCAGTCCTGTCAGAAAGACAACCGAATTATTAAAGCAGCAGCTCTTCAGGTGTTCAGGAGGACTGTGGGAACCAGGGGCAGAAACTGATGGCTAAGAATTATCTGCCCCTTACTCTAAAATGCAGTGGGGTAGGAGGGATGTGGATGTTGCAGGAGAAACAATGCCAAATATTGCTGCATTAATGGTGTCATTATAATATTTGAGTGGATCCAGGTCCCTTATATTCATTGCTATGGTGGCTTTGAATTGTCCCAAGTTTAAAACAATCCACTCCTAGCCTCTGTTTAGCCTGTCTCTTTCCCACAGACCCAGGAAAATGTGGTAATCCCTGAAGAAATCCACATTAAATTAAAACAGCGTGCAAGAATCTGTTTTCCCAGTTCTACCCTGTGAGATGGAAGCAATGGCAGCATCCATAAACAGCAACTTTAAAATCGTCTGACACCTGTGGATCCCCAAGGCTCTTTGGTGAGGTACAGGGCCTCATGTGAGAGCAAAGTTAATGTGTGACTTGTTAAATGCAGAGCAAGGAGAAGGACAAAGGTCTCTTGGCCGTGTGCCTGTCCCACTCTCCCACCGTGTTTCACTATAGCTCAAAACTTAGTATTTTCTTGTTATTAAGCATTAACTTCTTAACCTTATTAGTCTCATTCCCTACGCACTTCTGAATGCTCTGCTCTACATTATATTCCTACACTATTCTGTATTTTTTGAAATACCATCAATTTCAAGTGATTGTCTTTTTAACTAACCAGTTTCTGAACTCTAAGACTTTTTATGTGGAAGACAGCCAACCTCCATCTTTCCAGAAGTCAGGCCCCAAACTAAGAACCGAAACCACAAACCAGCCCTGAAATCTTTGGCTTACTCCATCCCTAGGCATGTCGTTGCCTAGAAAAGGCTTAGTCACAGCAATTTCTAGATTGCTAAACTTCCCACTGTCTACTTTCTTGGCTAAGGCACCAGAATTCTCGTGTTAACAACTTATGGAACACTTCTCTGTCTATACAGGAGCATCCTCTGTAAGGTGGTGACATAACCATACACTCAGCTGGGTTTTTTGTGGTGGTGTGTGGAGAGGGCTCTTTTCACATCTGCTCTTCACAAATGCTTTCCTTCAACTCTTGCAGCTTCCACAGCTTCCCCCGCTCCACCCTCTGCGCTGCCCTGCCTGACTCTGAGCATCCTATTAACCCAGCAGCTTGACTTAAAAAACAGCAAGTCACCATTTTGATTGCAAGATGTATCATTTTATTAATAAGAAATATAAACTCTTGCAAGCCTGCAGTAGGAAAGTGAGTTGAGAAAGCCAACTAAGTAGACAAGAAGCACTTTTTTCCCCCATCTCCAGACAAGCTTGCTAGGACACAAGGCAACATATTCCACATTATCCAGCAGCCCTCTGAATGAATACTTTCCTCGCTGTGACAGAACATAAACTGCTTTAGCCTTGCTCTCCTCCTGACAGACCTTCTAATTATCTCAGCTGTTTACAGCGCTCAGGCCCTCTGCTACCAATTTCTCCATTATTCTGACAGTCAACAAACTAGACCTATTAGAGCACAGCACAATTCTTGCCCAAGGCAGGAACTTTGTGAGACCACAAATCGTCTCGGTATTAAAAGTCGGTGCATAAGAACTGCTCTCAGCTTTAGCGCTAAATTGCTGGTTTGGAGACATTCATTGCTGTATATTGTATTTCCACTATATTCCACTTTAATAGACTTCGTGCTGAAGTGTGTAAGAAGAGTTTTAAAGCCTGAGGTGGCAAGTAGACCTTTTTTTTCTTTTCTTTTTTTTTTTTACCATTTTATATATTTTTCCATCTTTTTTGTTTGTCACCTTATATTGCGAGGTTGGCTCACATACATAAAGCAGCACTGCAGTCATGCAAAAATATCAAGTAGTTAGTGGAAGGCACAGATTTTGCCATTAGAAGTTCAACAACAAGGTTTGGGCAATATGAGATTTGTTATTCTTTGATGTGTGCAGGGCCTCATATTTAAGACTATTTCTTTCATGCTTTGGAATATTTTATTTTCCTATTTGGCAAAGCTAACTTGGTTTTGTTCTTCCAATCTTCTGGTATCAAAGTAGTTAGGGCCCAGTAAGAATAATAGTTAGAGAGGGAGATTACAGTTTCTATTAATAATTTGTGTCCATTTGTTTAAGCAATGTTTATTCAAGGTTCAGAAGGCTCTTAGAAAATTTTATTAATTAGTGTACACAACAGTCTATAAAGTATTTATGTATGGCCTGTCTCCAGATTTCTCTTAGTTTGAGTTAGTACAGGATTTATTTTGACTAAACCCATAGGAACCATCTGATTCAGGTATCATTGTATCTGAAACCTGGATTAATTTTCAATAGTATCTTAAATTCACGATGTCTGCAGGTACATATCAGGTTCCAATCTCCCATGTTAGCTACCAAAGTGTAGAAATAATTCCAGATGTCTAAGTTACACATTATTATCAAGCTGATATTAATGACTAATGCCACCAATTAGCCCAAACCACAAAAGCTCCAACTATATTTTCCTGAGTAATTTGATTGATCCTAACATAACCAGGAATACTCTTACAGTAAATTTCATTCAACCTTCTATTTGCCAAGCAGAAGTGGTTGCATTTATAAAAAATTAAAGATTTTTAAATTGAAAAAAATCTTTTAAAGACCAAACCAAAGAGAAAATACATAAAATGTACATACACACCATTTCATCTAAACAGCGTGTCGGAAGGAATGTGTGTTTTCACTGAACTATGTTACCTCTGCCTGCTGGAGTGCTGGAATATAAAATGACATGTTATATTAGATTCTACTGAATTTGAATTCTTCCTTCGAGGCATTTATAGCGAAATAAAATATTTTCCAATGAAGACTCTTTGAAAAGTGACATTTCTTTCAGCAAAAACTTCCTGAAGACAACTTCCAGTTTAGCGACCCGGGGCTGGGTGAGTTGTCACCTAGTCAATCACATGAAATTGTGTACTAGACATGGACATCATGGAACAACAGAGGGAAATCCTTAGCACAGGATTTGTGGTAAAGACTCTTGCATTCCTGTGAGATCAGTGTCAGTACTAAGGCAAATCTAAGTCAAAAGCTGACCACTTAATAGCTTTAAAGTGTTCAAAGTTCCTAAGTTCTTCCAAACACAGCTTTGAAAGAGAAATGTGTCTGTGTTGCACCGTGGTTTCACATTTCATCTTACAGGATGTATTAATTTGGGCTAAATACTTCTGTGACTTAGTCAAACAAAACTTAAACCAAATTGTCAGGCCACATTGCTCTAAACACAGATAACTCCAGGAGAACTGCGTGAGATTTGAAGTTTTGCTACTTAGATTAGGAGCAGCTCTAATGATTTCCATAGAACTTGTGTGAAATGTAAATTAGCAGAGTCCAGAGTCATTTGTCATCCTTTTAAATCTGTTTCCAAAGCTTGATTTCCTGTTCAGAAGAAGGGCATGCTCCTGGGTCAAAGCCAAGCTGAGAGCAATGGGGTCCTAGATGACATTTCTAATTGGCTTTGGATCAGATTCTCCAGCGGGATACCCTGAATTTCTGCCTGCCAGAGGATGACTTCTCTGCACAGAAGACTCATGTCCACAGCTTTAACCATGTCTGGAGTATCTCTAAGGTAACACTGTTATTTTTCTCTAACCTGACAGAAAATAAAGGTTTCTGCTCTCAGAACTGAGAAAGAATCAGAGTACAAAATTAAGATATCAAAACTCCTTGGACCATGAAGGATGGAACTGGTGTCATACAATGGGAAATAAATAAAATCATTGAACTTTAACATGGAAGCAAGAAAGATTGGTTAATCTTAATTTTAGGTGCCCTGTATGTAAATAAATATAATAAAATATTTTTTAAATAGTCTATCAGTTGTACTTTCATCTTTACTTATATTTTAATCTGAAAGGAACTCATGTTGACAGGGCATACAAGCCCTTTTTCAAGTTGACCTTAGTGAATTAATTTACTGGTAACTATTTTGAAAGTATGTCTTAAGTAAATAACACATGAAGTAATTGAAAGAGAATTTCAGGCTTTCAACCACAACTATTTGTAGTGTAGACCTAAGTCTAAGCTTTGGGTTCATCCAATTATGGTATCAAATCATTGCCATATATACAATCAGTCCCAAGCACATGGGATGACAGCACATCGGGCAGAATATTTGCAGGCAAGTCATTATGCACTGCAACCTTTTCAGCTCTCAAAAAATAAGCAGGAATTATTTTCAAATCTTGGCAAAACAGGCAAGCTGCTTAGTAACATGATTTGGATATCCAGCATATGATGAGCCTTCCTCTGAGACCCTGCAGAGCACCAGGGAAGTGCTGGCATTGGAGGCTGTTTCAGACACAGTATTAACTGTTGGTCAAGCCTCTGTGGCACTTTTCACAGCTAAAATTTTAATTTTGGTTACCTAGCCAGTACTATTGTACTGAAATACTGAAATCAGAACATTGTAATTTTTCTATCTAAAATTGATGCTCCAAAATATAACTGGAAAATATATTCATTCTTCCTTCTTTTGTGCCCTAAACCACTGAGAGACAGTTTTGGCTTTATGATTTCTGGTCTGGACCCCTCTCTATCTCCAAAATTAATTAAACCAAACCAGTGGGATAGGTTTAAATTCATATTGGCTTCTGGAAAGCCAAAAAAGTAACCCTTGTCTATTATGGGAGGCTGGCAGCAACAGATTACATATTTAGGGAGCCTTGTTCCTGGTCGTTTCTGCAGCTTTCATTAAAAAGATATGCATGCTAATCATGGAAATGGGAGGCAACCTAGAAAAAAGATGTATTATTATGAGAGGCTGGGACACTGTATTTGTGCATACAGCAGGGAAAACTATATTGAAATGAGTGCTAAAAACAGCCCAAGAGCGATGTGGGGAACGACAAGGAGGAAAATCCAGAGCCAGAGCATCGTAAGGGGAGCAGCAGAGTTAGAGTCAGAGATGCAGAAAGGAGAACAGGTGAGGGTCAGAAAGATAGAAAGGAGAGAGAGCAGCACTGGGAGAAGACATGAGAAATTAGATCAGAATCTAAAAGCACTCAGGAGAGCAGGGAAAAAGGCAGAAATTAGAGCAGGAGCTAAGAGGAGAGCTGAAGAGGCAATAAAAACTCAAGGAGGAGAAAGAAAAACTGCAAGATGAAGAGAGGAGGACAGGAAAAAAAGGGCAAGAGATAAATATGAGGCAACATAAAAGGGCCTTGATCTCCAGTTTGTAAAGATGACGTGATCTGTGGTGAGAAAGAAAAGAAATACTTTGCATTTTTTGAAATGGCCATGAAGAGAGGACCAGGCTACATCTCAGAAATCAATATCACATTTTATGCCTGCTGCACCCTTCACGAAGAATCAAGACAACATTGATTCAAGTAAGTAATATTTCATTGAAAACTGATCTTTGATTGCATAGTTGCAAGGGACTGGCTGCGAAAGTCCCTCGGTGGTGTCTGTGCTGAACAGGTGTCATTTTCGGGATTGTGTTAGAAGTGATGTGGCTTCATTCCCGGTCCACAGAACACGTGGAGAGCAGAGGACACGTCACTTTAGTCTTTGAGAGCAGAGGATGCTGCATCAGAAGGGCTGGCCTGCTCTCTAGGGTCATTAGTCTGTGTCTGTTAGTGTGTGGTGAGCAGCCTTTGCTTTGTGGCTGTATTCATTTCAAGCGCCGAAACGATTATTTTAAGATAATTAGAAAAGCCTTAGACCGGTATTTTAAATCTGCTTTCCTGATCAATTGTAGCAGTGTTAGAGCTGGTGTGCAGTCATGAGGCACCGGACCATCTCCCCAGACTGCAAGGCCAGGCTCTTGTAATGGAATTAACTGTTTCAGAGACATTTTTTTTCCCCAGTATTTGAGAATGTAAAATCTCCCCTTGATTTTATTTCCCTGGCCACTAATTCCCTTGGGAAAACAGATTCGCTGTTTTGTTAGCAGATCTTGGTGTATTTCAGCTTCTTTATACCACAAAAGGTGACAGTGAAACAATTTATAGCAAAACCTGTGTTGGAATTCCCTTTTGGAAAATCACTTTCTTATCTCAATAAAATCAAATGGAGGTGAAAGGCTATGCTGATGGAGGGAGGCGAGGGGGCACAGAAGATTTTTAGACATAAACCTCAATGTATCTCGTTGAAAACTGGCTTGTCCCAATCAGGATATTTTGCCATTTGAATTTAGCTAGAGCACTAACGCTGTATAAACTTCCCACTGAGGCATGTCACATAACTCAGGGACACTGCAGATTTATTTCTGCCATTTTTCTTGGTCCTTTTGGAGAAATGTAGCCTCAAACCCCTCACTTACAAATTCTGGTGATTACTTACCACCAGGAAAACTGCAGTGGAGGATTTTATTGTCACAAAGTGAAAGTATTTGGGCCATCACAGAAAAGTCACACTTGGAAATTCTGTTTCAACAGAGTAAAAATATTTTGTTTCAAATGGCAATGCATAAACAAAATATCTCCACAACTTTTCAAACTACCATTGCAGAAACAAGGACTCCACATCCCCCTTGGGCATGACAGCAAATGTTGAGATGTTGACTCTGACTCCATAAATTAGTTCCCATGTTAACTCAGTAACTGGTACAGAACCTCAGAACTGCAACTGAAAATTCATTTTGAGAATCGAGTAAACAAAAACAGAGCTGAAAGGCTGATAGGTGAGGTCTGCAAACCTGGTCTTGTGGATAAGCCTATTTTCAGGAGTCTATGGCGGTCCTACATCCTAAAAAGCTGGTCTAATAAGGCAAGCCAAGTCTTGGCTTTTGCAGGAATCTTTGAGACTTATTTTGGGAAACGCTTTGGAATGCAACCCTCAAGCCAAGCTGGGCCAGTGTCTTACAGTAGGGCCACAGGAATCACTGATAATTTAGACTCTGAACATTTATCCACATGGTCAAGAGAGAAAAGTGACATTGGAGAACACGATATTGTGAATACCACCAGTTTGGCTCTGGTGGTGTGAGTGAGGGTAGTGGGGAAGGTTCACTGTAGTTAGGTGGTGATCCCAAGCCAGGGGCTTAGCAAAGGAAAGCTCCTTGTGTTTGTGCAATTTCAGTCAGCAAAGGCTGCAGAGAGCTTCCAGTGGAGCAGTCCTGGAGTTCCCTGGGCACCACTCTGAGGAAACCTGGCTTCTCAGCAGCAGGGAATCCTGAATCACCACCTCCTTGGAATAAACGTTTTCCCCCAGGTCTGGAATATCCAAGGACTCTTCAAGTTTGAGTACAGTCAGGAGCTGGTCTATCAGAGTGCGGTGTTTCTTTAAAATATATCACCCCAGAGGACAAGTAATTCCCTTTTCAAGTGAAAACCTGAGCTTCACACAATTTCTCTCAAATTAAAGACAGTGATAGTAATATATACACATATTTACAAATAGTGCATTTTTTCTCATATGTGCATGCCCCCTCCATCCTTCCACTCTTCCCACACAAAGGTAAAAAAAGAAACATTTTGAGTGTTTTCCTGGTATTTAGTGACAGTGCAACTACTCCAACACACATACAATGAATGAGTTCAAATTTCACAGTAGCACTGTAATAGAAGCAGAACAGAATATAGTGATATCCAGATTATTATGGATTTCTGACACATGTAACTCTAAGCCATCTAACTTGCTCCAGAACTTGAAAATCGTTCAGCAAGCAGAACTGATAACTCTTTAAAAAATGAATTATAATATAAAGTCAGATCCTTTGAGCATAGTTACAAGACAGTGTCAAATAATAATGTACAGTTATTGTTCAACAATCATTCAAAACATTATAGCTGCAGAACTATTTTGAAAGAACGGGAATTAGGAAGACACCTTGCAGTGTTGAGAACAATAGAAAGGACTTGTGGCCTAGGAAAATATCAGATAAAATGATACTGCATATGTGTGCACATGTGTTGTGTATACATTAAAGAAACAAAACTTAACAATTGCAAAATTTATTCAACAAATAGTGGGGGGAAATGCAATGGCTATTTGTCATGAGTATAGAGTACTGATGAAAAGTGTTCATCATATTTCTGACTTCCCTAAGCCTGATACAAATGTGGAGAAAGTGGCATGACCTCCTGAGCTGACATTAAAAGCTTTAAATTGAATTAAATTGGCAGAAACCTTCAAAAATTGTCTTGGGAGGGGAAAAAATTTCATGACAGAGCATAACAGATGTATGAAATTAAGAGCATTTAAGATACATTATCTTTGCTGTACAATGGGAAATGTTTGTAATTGCACTCACAGGGTGCCTTTAAGATGTGCTTTTATTTAAAAAGTGCTTTTTGTGATCTGTTAAGGAATTTCAGCAGAAATGTATAGGCAAAATAATAAAATGCATATTAAGATATATGTTTTTTTGCAACAATCAGCACATTTGTTGTCATTATTCAGCGAAGCAAACTGTAAAGGCAAAGTTACTGAATATACAGGAGTGGAACGAAAAGAAAAATTCTTACTGGGTAACGAGGAACCTGTACTATACCAATGGATATGTACCCAAGTGCTCATGGGTGGTCTTGTACCTCGTATCAGCATTGGACTGTTTGGATTTCCAGGTGCAACTGCACCTTGCTTCCTGTAAAGTTTTTGCTCTTTTTTTCCTCTATGCTGGATGCTCACTAAATCCAGTAATTGAGAAGCAATAGGAGATATCATAGGTGGATTGCACCATTATTAATAATGTCTGTGCTGCAAGGCATCTCCAATCAGCACTCAGTGTTCAAACTCCTGCTCAGCACATACTGAATACTGGATAAAAGTGCTGTGGAATTTCTCTTCTTATTGTATATCGCAAAATCTCAATTAGTTCTCACTGTGTCATTTATTCCCACAGATTTAATATGTATTGAATCAAATTTCAATCAGAGGTGTCTTGAAAAATTACTGCACTTCCTTTTGTGTTCACCAAGAGGTTCACAAATAGAGTTTTTCTAACAAATGAACATGGTGTTCCAGGGGATTTTGCTGCTTTTGATGCTTTCAATGGAAGTCATAATTTTAAAGCCAAATATAACTGTCCAAACAATGCTGCTGACTTGCAGCACTGAGTCTGGAACTTTCCAGATTATTTTCTCCACATACCCTGGTTTCCATTATGATGGAACTTCTTTGCTTATTTTTTCTAGATGGAGGGAAGATTTCATCCTTGCACAAAAGAACTAGAGGTTTTCTGGTCTGAGCTGGTACATTTGGGTCTAAGCTCCAGTGCATCACATCCAACCAGTGCTTTTGTCTCATTTTGTCTAGTCTTGTCATGCACAGATTTTCTATGCTACATCAAATTTCTTTGCTCTGTCCCAAAATATAGAGAATCATAGAATAATTTAGGTTGGACCAGACCTCTGAGATCACTAAGTTTAACATCATTCTGACACTACCAAGCCCATCACTAAACCACATCCCTTGTGAAAACAACCCCATTGTCTTTCCTTGATATGTAACATCTCTGTCTTAGATGTGGAAAAAATCTAGACTGTGGTGAATTTCTGGTGACCTCAGAGATTTTCTCCTTATCACAGATCATGGGTTGAAAGTTGCAGCTGTAAAAGCCACGTCAATCCATTTAAAGTAAATATTCAAAACCACATGGCATCTGCTAATCTTGGATGGAAATAGAATAAACTCTTTGTTGCAACCACAAGAACATCAAATGTTTACATCCAAACTGGTTCAGCCCCTTCATAGAGATAAGTGACAAGAGATAGATTATTATCTCTGACATAAATTTGAGCAGGAAAAGGATTCTTTGCAATGGAAACAAACATTAATGGAATAAAAATGACCCACATTGTCCAATGGATGTCAAACCTAGTGGAGTCCAGGATGACTTAGAACCATCCAGATTCCATCAGAGAAAACAAATTGGCTGAATGAAATAACCTCTCATTCAGTTCTATATTTGTGTAACCAACAGTAAAAATAAATAAATAAAACAGTACAAAGCCACTTTCCTAAATTTCTCCAAGTGAAATCATCCAACCACGTTGTATGTTTCAGGTCCATTGCTCAAAATCAAAAAGGGAAAAATAAATCAATTAAAAAAAAAAAGAAATTACATTAACTAACTCCAAATTAGGATTATTCTGTTGCAGCCACATAACCTGCATTGTAAAGTCTGTGTTTTAATATTTCTCCTAGAGAATATCCACAAGTAAAAGGAATATGCAAGGAGTAAATAACTCACCAAATATTGTATATGTAAAAGATCAGGAAGACAAAACTTTTTAGAGTGAAAAATTGGTTTCAAAAGTAATGCTAGAAGGAAACTGCTAAAAATCTATTCAGAAAATGGAACAGTTAAACAGAGAAAATGCTGCTGGCTGGGTACAGAGATCTGATTGCTAATTCTATTGAACAATGCACATAGCTCTGAGCTGATCTGTGAGGAGCCATCAGGAAAAACAGAGGAAGTGGAAAGTCACAGGCCAGAAAAATCATCCCAGAGTGTTGCAAATGGCCCAGAGGCTGTAGGTTGTGGAATGTAGTATTAGTTTAAAACTTAATGGTTTCATGAAGGCTACACACACAGGTAATGTATTAAACCCAGGAGATCTAGGCCCAAACTTTCCTTTTATTAAGACTTACCCAGAATTGCTGTGCACTTAAAATGATTTAAGAGTACAGTTTTCCAAACTGGATATTCATTAAAAAAAAAAAGAAAAGAAAAAAAAAAAAAAACACTGATTATTTTCAATTAAATATCTTCATATTTGCATCACTGAAATTATGTGAACAGCTGAGAAAAAACCTATGTAATGTAATTATATATAATATATACGTTAGTGAAAATAATTGTTTTGCTCTGATAAAACATTAATTAATCAGTGTTAATATGTAGCAAATGAAACCCTTCTCCTTCCTTGAAAAAATTCCTTTCAAATATGTTATTTCCATAAGCCATTAACTTCTGGGTTAGCCTATGTGTTAAAGTGCCAAAAAACCTCATTAAAAAGCATATATTTCATTCAAAACAAGTAAACCTGGAAGAAAAAAAAAAAGAGCTAAAAATTAAGAAAGCACAGAACACTACCTTTAGCCTGAAGAAATCTTTTGATTTGGAAATCCCTTTAGACTGGAATACCTTTAGTTAAAAAGTATACATCAGTGTTTTTTACCCAACATGTTGCTTCTTAGTAGAGAGCTGAAAATATTTCTGAGAGAGAAATTCCTGAAATTCCACTGAGAATATTTCCATCTTCTACTCCAGTGGGTTTAGCAAACTCTCTGAATATACGAAGAATTATAAAATCATGGGATCACAGAGAGTGATGGTTTGGGATGGGTTGGAAAGATCATCTTATTCCTTAAAGATCATCTCATTCCACCCCCTGCCATGGCCAGGGACACCTTCAGTGGAATCCCAGGGTGCTCCAAGCCCCGTCCAACCTGGTCTTGGACACCCTCCAGGGCTGGGGCAGCCACAGCTTCTCTGGGCAGCACTCCCAAACCTTTATTTGCACCAAATCTTTTGGTAAGCACTCAGTGCTGGCGAGGAGCCCAGCAATTACAGGGGTGCCAGGTCCTCTGCAAGTGTCCTCAGCCCTGCTGAGCTGCTGGAAACTGAGGCACAAGGGCTGTGGGATGTGTGGGCAACAGGAGAGCCCGAGTTCCAGGGGCAATGACGTCCCCCAGAGACCACATCCAGCACAAATAATTGAATCCTGGTTATCCATCGGGCTCTCTCTTGCAGTGCAATTCTGCTGCCTCTGGAACAAGTGGAGAAAAGCCCAGATTTTTGGAGAAGAGTCTCAGACCACAAGTCAAGGGATAATGTACTCTTCCTAAGCCTATAAACGGGCACCAACCACTGAAATGGATAGTTTGCAGTATTACAAAGTATTTATTTTTATCAGTCTTTTTGTGTTGCTGCAACGTGGAGAGAATTCTTTCATTATCCATTTCCCCAGATTACACACACACGCATTCATTTGACGCTAATGCAAAGTGCAGTGTGTTACTTGGTATGTCTCCCTTTAAAATACAAAGGACTCACCTCCTGCAGAGAAGTCTCCTGGGGAGCTGGCAGCTAATGAAGCCAAAAAATATCGGGGTTCATTAGGCATGCAAGCATTCTGGTAAAATCAAAGATCACTCTGGAACCCCCTTGAACATATTATAGTTACCATTAAAATCATCATCATAGGATTTGATGTTAGTAAAACATATTGCTTGGGCTATAAAACATTCTAAACTAGTATCCCAAATGTCTTGCCTCAAGCAAGCACTTAAATTAAAGTTTCAGACAGCTGGCACTGGAATCAAAATAACAGTTTTGCACAAAGAGATTGGATAAACATGATTATTGTTTTCATAATTTATTTTGTCAACGTGCAGTGTTGTGCCTTGATCCCTGCATTGTACTTGGGCACAATTTCTTTCACTTTTCAACAGGTAACTATATTTCACTGAGGGGGTTTTTTTTGTTTTTTTTTTAACAGAAAGCAATCCTAATTGATCTGCTGCTCTTGAATAATCTAATCCCTAATTAGTTGAGTTTGAACATTGAGAAAGGCAGCATTGTGTGCTTTAATTAATTTCCATAATCTGGAATTTCTGTTTGCTTGCCTCATAAGATCTTTGGGTTTTCAAGGAGAGGGTAGCAGAACAATATCACTACTTAGCGTATGAAAAAGGGGGCAGTGTTCTGGACATTTGATACAGAGCAATTGCAGCAGCTACAAACACATAGTTCTTAATTAAGACTAAACCCATTTCCTGTTTACCTTGAGTAACAATTTTAAGATGTTCTTCCTGCATTTATTCTAGTACAGCTGCTGTCTGCCTCTCAGGTGAAGTGAAGTTGATATTCTTTCCTTTAATTTCAATTTAGTGCAGACATCTCAAACCCAGTAGCTGTTGAAATGTAGAGAAATAAAGTGCCAGAAATGTGCTGTAGCAATCTCTTAAGCAAATACACATTTTCACAGACATACCAAAACATTTTACATTTCAAACCCTCTTTCAAAGACCAAATGTGGCTTCTTGAGCAAATCTCAGTGATTTCTCTATTATTTTGCCCAGGTGGTGAGCCAAGAAAAATCTTCCTCCAAAATGCAAACCTCCATCCAACATTCACACACACAATTACAAAGGAGCCAGGGCTAAGAGAAGCTCCAGCTTTGTAGACACAGGGGAGTGTCTGGACATTGCTGGAGAGTGCAAAGCACTTTTATGATTTACAGTGTTAGTTTTTGCTGTTTTGTAGCCAATTCTTAAATATTTCTCAACGTCAAAAAATATTCTCATTTTGATAAACAGTTTTCTTGAGGGTTTCTTTGAATATTATCACTACAGATTATTCACTCAAATGGGAACAATGACATTGTCAGAGCTGAGCTCTCCTGCCTCAGTTTACATGCTGCATATTGGAAATAGATAAATATATTTTGTATATGCAGCGCTCTACATATATTCAGTACATCTCTGTCTCATAGAGGTGTAACAGAGTTTACAAAGAGCTGCAAATGAAGTCGAGTCATTCTGTTGGAAGCATTTCATGGACAAAATGCAGCCCTCTCACAAATATAAATGAGAAATTACCCTCATTGTATTTACTAGGATTGGTGTAAATTTATTGCACATGTGGGACTGAGGGCAAAACTTGTCTCTGTTTATGCAAACTAATTGTGTGGTGTTTGCTAGTGTGAAAAATGGTCAGTCATTCTCACATTTGTGAAAAAGATTTATCAAGCCAACACAGATCAAACAGGTGCTGTTCAAGGCTGCCCTTTGCTTTCCACACCTGCAGTAAAATAAACTTTGCTTCTCTGATGGGAAGTCCACATGGAGGTCTGACCACCAGGGCACCAAAAGATATAACCAACCTTTCAGCTCTGGAAGGCCACCCATCTACCATCACCTGGGGCCTTAGGAGGGGCCTTGGCTGGACTTGAGTCTCCAGAGGTCAGTGTGTTAAGACACTGCATCAATGCATGCAAAATTTTGGACACTGATCAAGGAAAGGCTGAGATGTTGAAAATCTAAGGGGATTACCTATACTGCTGTTCAGCCCTTTTCTTTCCTTCCTTGGACATGTCTCTGTTGCATTTAATTAAGCTCTCAGATTCATAGCTTGGAGATCTTTAATAACTACAGAAAGTGCATGCAAGGCAAATTTTTCACTTCTTAGAAGGTTCCTTAGAATAAATATTACCTTCTAATTTATAGGTAAACTTAACTCAGTTTTACCTTTACAGTAATAGATTGCATGGCCATTTGTGTGCCACAGACTGGTGACATGAAAGATTTTAACTTTTACTAAATGGTGAAAATGTTGGATCACACACCTCCAAGACACTGTAAGCATAGTGCCTGCTGATGAATTAATCTAATTAACAAAGGTGAAGGTTTATAATTGGGGTTAACTAGAATTTAACTGGTCATTGTTCACACCCCCCACTTCCTTGTCCCCTAAGTAACTCACTCTGGTAGCACTCCATGGTCCCTCGACCCCAACATCAAGCTCAGGGATCAACCAGCTTCAAGCAAAAGTAGATACAATCATATTTCCAAGACTGTAATAACAGAAGAATTTAATGGTGTGATATTTTTATACTGTTTGGGAAAGAGACCCTATTTTTTCTTACTCGTAAGCCCAGAGTATTTTTAAATAGTTCAAGTCCCTGTAGTACTTCACAGTTTGCAGTGCAGTTTAAAAAGTAATACATCTTTTCTTAGATGTACCCCAGATTCTGCCTTTTAATAGACATGATAATGAGATTCTGTGTCTTCATTTCCCAGTGTGCAGAAAGCTCAAATAAATCTTTGATTGTTCACAACCCTGGAGAAGGCTCCCAAGCCCAGGAATGTAATGATGTTTCTCTAAACAATCATTACTAATGAAATTTAAGTGTATTTAAAATATATAGATGCGTGAGTGTTTATATATTAGTAGTATCAAAATTGGGCTTTATTCATTTTGCTTTGTAAATCTGAATCTGATTGCAGTAAACTGAGCTCTCAAGAGATTCATTTCTAGGTGAAGGAATGTCCTGAGTTATTTCTCTGACCTGCAAGACACACATTGAGCTTCTGCCTTTGAGTGAACTCCCTCTAATAAGGAAATCAAGGGATGTTTGAAAGACCCATTCAGTGACTTCTTCATAAGATTAGGGACCATGTCCCCAGACCACTGCTGAAGGCATCACACAGTTGACTGCAATCAAATTGCTCTAATAACTTTGAAAGAACAGGGTGTCCAAGGAACTTGAAAGAGCAGTAAAGGGCAAAACAGGCAGAGGGGACACAGGGATCCCTCATAAAGGATTAAAAGGGGGATTCTTCAGAATGGAAACAGTGGTATTTTTAACAATTTTTAATATCTGACCAGTACTCTAGCACTTTTAGAGGGAGATTCAACCATAAAAAACCCTTCCATATCAGCATCCATTTTAAGGAGCATATATAAAATGATCCACAGACACCTGTCTGTGTCCAGGCTATGGCCAGCTCCTCTGCCAGGGTGTTACACACACCCCCAGAATTGTGCACAGTGTACACTGGTGTTACCCCCAGAATTGTGCACAGTCCCTGAATACTCATGATACTGCTAAAGGGAATTCCTTCACAGCAAAAACCCCAGACTGATAATTATCAGCTCAAAGAAAACAGTCCCAAGACAATACTAAGCTGTGGCAGTGAGTCTTGGCTCGGTGCTTATTATAAATTCAGACACGGAAAAATTTAGTGAAATATCAGCCGAAAGCATAAATAAATCTGGGATTTGTTTTATATGATCTGGACACCTCCAATCCTCTTTCATGTCCAAAGACATGAAATACTCTGGTTTCCTTTGGGTGCTGTCAGACTGGTGGATAACTGAATTCCAAGATAAAATCCAAAGGGAACCGGTTTATAGGAAGTTGAAGTGCCATCAGCTTTCACCTGCTGTGTCACAGTTTGATGCAGACTGTTGAATACCATTATCCATGTTCAAGACATGCATACCATACTTTTCCTCAGGAAAAATATCAGTGACATATACCCTCTGTAGTGGTTTGCCTTAATGGGAATTCAGTCCAAATACGTCTTTTGTTTCAGGTCTTAAATTTGTCAACACAGCTTCCAGTTAATTCCTATTCCCTTTGTATCTGTGTTTATCCCAGCCATTTTAGTGATACAAATGATCATTTACATTCCTAATTTTTACCAAATCCTGGTGGTCTTTGGAAACACTTCAGTAAAAGAATTTGGGTAGTAATTCTCTCAATTTCATAAAGCAGGTTAGGGCTTTGGATATCACTGACTTCTAAAGCTTATACCTTAGAGACACTTACAGAAGAGAGCATCTCACAAAGCCATAGCTAGGATAGAAATCTCACTCCTAAGTAGAAGAGCCACTTGAGTGTGAAGGGTAGGAGAAAAAAGTGATAGGAGAGCTGTCTTCCCCTGAGATTTAAGCAAGTCCCACAATGTACCCACCTGCAACCTGCTCTTGGATGCTCAAAGGACTTATTGTGGAGATTAGTAGCCTAAAATAACTAAGTAGCCTCATTGCCATTCAGATTTTACCTGTTTTATTTTTCCCCCTCCTCTTTCCACTTTGACCATAATCTTTGAAAATCTTACCAACAAACATTCCACTGGTTGGGAAAGAATTCCCTCTGTCCTGGAGATTTGAGCACATTTTCTATGGTAGCATCAGGATTCTCTCAGAAACATTTTTTTTTAAGAAAAGGAGCAATCTTGTTTTTTTTCCCTCACTACATGATGAAGTGCTGAGGTGTTATTGCTTGATCTGATATGAGAAAAGAGAGTTAGACCCATAGAGGTGGTAAGTGAGCATTAGCCTTCAGTACATTTTATCTGTTATAAAGTTGGGTTTGGTCCACCGTGAAGCCTTTTGGACAATTCTGGCATAAATTGTGTCTCCTACTTAAAAGTGGCAGATACCATCAGAGAAGCTGGTATCTTTCACAGACAAGATTCAATAAGATCAAATCAAGGTCAATTTTATTGCAAAATTGGTAAAGAATAGTTGGGTTACCCATATAAGAAGGAAACTGAATAATGACATGATGCATTCCTTGATCTTGGTGAAGATTTCTCTCAATTCTTAATTTCTTCTGCATATCAAAACCCATCAGAGAAAGGCAAGCAGAAATGAGAAACTGAAGGGAAAAAAAAAAAAGAAAAAAAGACCAAAAAACCCCAAAATTGGAGAAATAATAAATTCCCTGAAAGCCAGTAAACTATTGGAATGGTGCTGGGTAATCAGGAGAGCTGTGGCTGACTATTGTTTACAAAGCCAAGATGGCCTGAGAGTCTCAAACTCAGATACACCAAGACAGCAAAGTTCAGACCTGGCTCTATCTGGCAAACAGCTGCAGCCCCTTTTTAATTAACAGCATATTCCTGATTCTGTTCAGCCTGCGTGGATGGAAAGGTGTTTCCCAAGGAAATCAGAGTAAGGACAGCACAGGGAGAAAGGGTGGGGAAAAAAAGAGAGGGGGAGGGAAAAGGTGAGTTCAGGAGGGCAATGAGGTGGGGGTTAACAACGCTGCTGAAGATCAAGGGCTGAAGTGCTGAGATGCTGCCAGACTTGAAAACTTTAATTTACTGTCACTGTTAGCCCCCTTTGAGGTTTATGGTGGTATTTATACACACAGCATCAATCACATGAAACAAGGAGGGGATTTATAGTTTGTTTTAAAGACTGTAAATGCAATGTAATGCAAATAGCATGCCTCATGGGCATTTACATTTAATGGGAAAATTACAGATGCAAAAGATTGGTAGAACAAATTTTAAATTGACTTTATTACATCTAGTGCTTTTCAGAGAATACTATTAAAAAAAGCGAGGAGATATGGTAATGCAGTTCTACAGTGTAGCTTGACAGCTTAAATTCCACTTAACTGACTTTGCTTGCATCTTTCTGTTTACATTACTTCTTCCAATAAGTTTGGTTGGCAAAATCTCTGGATCATAAACTGATTAGAAGCTTTGATTCTGTTTTGTTTCCTTTTTGGTGTTGGAATATTTAATGTGTAAAGCTGATTGTATCTCGATAACTGTTTTTAACTAAGGTTCATCATCAGAATTGCTTCATCTAGACACAGTCAGGAGCAGCTCTTTGAATCTATTATCGCCTTAATATGTGACCATACATTCATTCTCCTTAATTTGTATAATCTTCTGGTATCTCCCCCATATCTCTATAGATACAATAGAAAAAATGGCTGCATTATTGTGCTCGCTGACAGCGTGAACATTCAGAACTAATCACAGCTACTTGTGGAAAGCCCATTCTTTCTCAAAACAGGTTTATTTCCCATATTCCCATGTGGCTCTCTGAACACTTGTGGAATGAGGATTGTTCACTGGTGGGGTTGAAGGTTGTTATCATCTGTTGTTAACTTATGGTAGATCCATCTGAAAGGTGTTGGTGGGCCCCAAACTCACCTTCAACAGACCAGATGAAGCTCTGATTGAAACAGGTGCAGCTCTAGTTGCTTCAGGGGAGTTGTGCCCTTTTACATGAGGGCTGCTTTGTTTTTAACACCCTATAATAATTGCTGGATTTCTCTCCCATACAAGCCTTCCATACAAACCAGCAAAATAAACTAAGGCTTTTTTTAAAGCCCATTCCTATTGAGCAAAGATTGAAGTACACATGTTGGGTTTCAATCTGTTTTAAAGCCACCAGCACAGCAGACTCTCTGTGTTGAAATCTGCATCTATCTGACAGGAGCCTTCTGCCCTTTGTTTTCTTCACATTTCCAAATCTTTGCTATCAATATAATACCCTTGAAACATCTTTCCTGCTCATTGCAGGACACTGAAAAGGACACTACTTATATTACGAATAAAATACACACCGTATTTAATTCATAGTATAAGCAAATTATATCCTGACCTTTGTAGGACATAAAGCAGTGTGGTCAAAAATTGCTAGATCTTAGCTATTAGGATTGTGTCTTTCTTAATCTTCCTGAAACACCATCCTCTTTTTTTGTTCCCATTCATCATGACACATACACCCTTTTAAATCGTTATCACCAAAAAGCCATGAAGGAGATGGTTTGTTATTTATTGGTGATTCAACAAAGTCTGCTTGACCCATTGCAGTAGTTATCATCATGTACAAATTTCCCTCCAGAAGCTTCTGCCCTGTCCCTATTTGCAGACCCCTTTCATCTATCAGGATCTACCTTGTGAGCAGACTAATTACAAACTCTGTGGCATCCCAGTGCATTTATTAGCATGGAACTGAGTCAGACCCATGTTTATTCTTCACCCAGTCCTGAAAGATACATTCTCCAGGTGTTGTCACCCATGACAAATGCATAATGGCAGAGACCAGCCTATATTAACATTTGAGCTAATACAAACACGCACTGTTTAAGCAATTCACCTGAGATGGAGTGCCTTGCTGCTGTGACTTTTGTTTAAGGCTGTAATCCCATGTGATGACATTCTCTTGTGCAGAAGAAGTACGTTAGCACCACGCTTGGCAATGTCACAGTGATGAGGAAACCATAGACTCAGGAAGCAAGAGCAGAAGGGAAACAAACTTTCACACTGAGGAATTGTAAATGAAGTAAACACACTTCAGTGCTGACAGGTAAACAGCCACCTACTGTGTGCCCTGTGCCAAACTGAACCAGCAGAGAGCAAAAATGTAAGCCTATGTGTAAGCAAAATTTAGAATAATTCTGAAGTTATCTTATGCTGTGATAGCCAAGTAAATAATGCCCCAGCAGACACAACAACTTCTAAATAGTGCAGGAAATGCCTCTTTTTCCTCCTGTGAGGAAGGGTGTGCTTCCTTTTTATATCTGTTTCTGATGACCCATAAAGAAACTAAATTTACTGCAAGGATGAACATCATAATGCAGAATCCTAATCCTATACACTCCTGAATGTTGTTACCTTACTTCAGGCACCATAAATATCACTGTTTTCAATAAGCTACTCACCAATTTTAACTGCATTTGGAAGAATTTACAGCAGAAACATACTGTGGTTCTTGGGAACACCCACACACATGTCCCTGTAATGATGGGTAAATCCACATGTTCATGTGTGATTGGTTATCAGAGTTGCACAAAACTAGTGCATTGTTTCTTTTTTGGGAAAGGCTATCTAGATCATGCACGAATCACAATATTTGGCTCAGTTTCCCAACCCACAAATGACACATTTCTACCAAAATATATGGAAATAGTAAACTAAATACCCCCAGCTTCAAGTCATCTTTCAACGAGAATTAACATTTCTCCTGAAGCTAAAAAAATTACATTGACAAAATTTGTAGCAGGATGGAACAAAACAATAAAATATTAAGTGCCTTAAATTCCAAGCACGTTTATCTTTCTTGGTGAGCACTTTCCACATCTCCAGGAACAAACACTATTCAGAGTTTAGCCAAAGCTTCTGAAAGACAGCGACTACACTGCAGAATTTTAGGACTGTCATGTGAATTTAAAGACAAATACTGTCCAGACAGCACATACCCACTGCCAGTTACTGTGTAGTAGGATATTCCCTCACCTTCTGTTTTAGTTTTATGAAAGATTATTTTCTTTTAAAATGGCAGGTCCCCTCCATTCCATCTCCTCTGCTCACAGTGAGACATGTCATCTGATACTAATTTGTACTTGCTTTGTGTTTTGACTTAATTTGATTAATAACTATATCCTTTAATGGCAGCGTGACTTAACAATATGCTATTATGTTGGTGCACTGCACTCAGGCATTGAGGAGCAATTTGTGTGCATCACAGCAACGTTTTGAAACTAATTCAAAGAGGCATTATTCTGTACCTCTTTACCACAGGGTAGAGGTCTGGTCTTCTACTGGAACTGCCAGCTCAGAGCTGGAGGCCAAATCTGTGTTGAATTTGTCCAAAGACTTTTCTTAGCACTCACATTCCAGCCTGAATATCTATGGAATTGTTTTACCCCTTTTTTCACCCTCATATTATTGATTGTGCTTTGTGTCTTTTCTTTTTCTTTGTGTTTTTTTTTTTAAGTTCCCTTATGAATTCATATTTTAGATATTTTAAAGAGTTCAAATAGTACCATACTCCAGGCAACGACAAAAATGTATCAGAATTGTAAAACATTTTAAAACTTTATCAAAGAGTTCACAAAAACACAGCCCCCAGAAAAATACTAAGAGACAGAGAAAGGAAAGAAAAAGAGAAACAAGCAAGCAAGAAAAAATTTATCACACCCAAAATTAAAAGTATAACTGAATTTTCTGGTGTCTTAAGAGATAACACATGTTTTCTGTTGTACAGGATGAAACTAGTAAATAAGGTTTAGCATGCCTGCAGGGACACAGGGAAATCCAGTGAATTCCCTGCAGCTCCAGATAAACTCAGGAGAAGAAGTAATTGCACATGACCAAATATATTTTATCATCATCAACACTGAAGAAGAATCTCACAGAAAAAAAAGTGAGAGCCAAAGCTTAGTCTATGGCAGCGGTAGGTTCTTTTTCTTTGTGTTGTTGTAAAGACTTCGTTCCCTAATGAGAATAGCTGTGAGGTGAAAAAAAAAAAAAAAAAAAAAAAAAGAAAAAGGGAGAGGTTTCTTAAAAGATTTTAGTTCTAAGGGAATGGGACAACTCAAAGCACGCCAGAGAAGCCAGCAATTGGGAAAAAGAGGAGCACAGTCAGGACAGAAAGGATGTATCAGAGTTGAATTTTCCTGCTGCTGACCTAGTCAGTAAATGCTGTTTGGAATTCTTGCTTCTGTAAAGAAAAGATTTAAATCAACACCCATGGTACCACAAAGCAAACCTGTCTGAGTATTGGACAATTAAACACTTCTAAAAATAATAATAATAATAATAATAATAAAAGTCAATTGCCCTTAGAGTGGAAACAATGGCACTAAAGTTTATACACGATGGTTTCCTTTGTATCAGACCAATGCTTACCACATGCCAAAACATAAACCAGATTGCATCATCTGTAGGTTTTTCATAATTTCCTCAGATTAGGTTTTTATTAATGCCTGTCAACAGCAAATGACAGGCATGTGTTGCATTAACAGCTGCTCTAAGCCATGCCAGTGCTGGCTTCTCTGCAAATCTCAAGCCTGGAGGAAGCTTTAAAAGCCCATTGATTGAAGAGGAATCAACCCCATTTGCATTAAATATCTGAGGTTTTTCCCTTCTGGTTTTTTTTTTTAACCAACTGTTATTTTCTTTTATATTTTTACTAATAATAGTCAATAATTACAGGGTTATTAGCAATCACCTGGAATGAACAGATCTCATTCTCCAGTGTGTTTCAGCCACCTTTGGTTATTTTTAAGCTTCTTGACTTAAATCATCCTGAGAAACTATTTTCTTTTTTATTTCTCCATGTGACTTGTAGAAAAATGCTCCCCATCTCCAAGACCCCAGCATCTACCCATCCTCATCATGAAAATCTGTAAAATACACTCATAATAAAGCAAAAAGGCAGAAAGAAAATAGATCCCATATCAGTAACTGGTATGAGCTAGACCGGAGATGTGTCCTGTCCAGTTTTAAAATCTACACCAGCACAAATTTTATAGATTGGAAAAACATACAAAGCTTTTAATGTTTCAGTTTCTGGAATAACAGGAAAAAACATGATTTACAGACCCTTAAAAGGAAATCATGACCAAATTTTTTTAAATGGGAAGTGACTTGTAAAACATTAGGGTCTAACTGGTGAAATAAGAGTTCAGAATTGTTCCTATTAGGTAACACTCCCACTATATTAAAAAAAATGTAAAATTCTTAAATTAAAAATGGACACACTGTGTACTCCCATGGTTATTTTCATACTACCAGATAGCCACTCAAGTCTCTAAAATGTAAGCATTTATCAGACCAAAATGAATTAATCCAAAAAAATAGTAGGAGGAATAACTGGTTTTAGAAGAACATGGTGAACATTGATAACATGGCATTCAGGGAATTTATTAGCAAGGTCTACAGCTGTTGGCCTGCTATTCAGCTGAGCTGTGTATCGCTCATATACATTTCATGGCAGGAGCATTTCATTTTGATGAGTGTAAAGTCCATGAGAGTTTGGCCCAGACTCCACAAATGTAAAACAGAACTCCTCTGTGTTGGACTGCATATTTCTGGATTCAGATTAATTAATGTTGCTGACACAAATCCAAGCTTTCTGTGAATGTGCACCAACTTCAGATGAATTTTATCCAAGGACAAGAAATGAATTAATGCAAAAAAGTATGGGTCAGCTTTAGGAAAGATCCATTATTTGTGCGTGTGCCACTCTTTGTCTGATAGAATGTATTTAACAAAAAGGAAGATTTTTTCCATTCTGGCCAAACTGAAACCAAAGTCAGTATTCTGGTTGGCTTCAATATGGGTAAGAGTTGTGTTTCTGTGATTTGAAGTTTTTAAGGTTATTTACTTTAAATACTTCCTCTCTGACTGTGGAGCCAGCCAGGCATTTCTCCCAGCTCTGCCCATCACAGATACTTGGTACTCACTCCAGCACAGCTCCTGTGGGCAGAGGAGCAGACCTGGGACATGTGCAATTAAAACATGGGTTAAGATGCAAAAAAAAATTAATCCTGCTCCCTCTGTATCAGACCACTCCAATAGGGTGCAATAGTCCCTACATACTTTTAAATTTACAGAATCAGAGAGGTGGTACAACCACCATCAACCAAAACAAAAAAAACCGTGCAGAAAAACCATCTCCATTTTATGTTCAAGGCAAAATTCTTGAAACTAAAACAGGCAGTAATTGATGGGATGGGAAAATTCCAAAAAGACCATTTTTGTCTGTTTTACCTTACGTACAATGTCAGCAATTTTATTGTCATTGAAAAATTAATCCAGCTGCCTGAGTTGCCATTTTGCCTCGTGTACAAGCAAGGCCTACACATTTTTTGTTGTACTCCACGACCCACGCAGGGGGGAGAAAACTTTCCAAAAGAAAAGCTGACAGCTCACTTGGGAAAAGACTGAGTAAATAGATAAGACATGAACGGTGCCTGAAGGTCAGCAAACAGGCTCCTGAATTAACGGCAGATGCAAATTCCATCCTCAAAGTCCCTCTCTGACAGCTCCCCTCTGACTCCCATCCCAATTAAAATGGCCAAGATGATTCACCACCCAACACCCATCCCTGCAGCTCTTCTGAAGCAAACAGAACACCTCTTAATCCAGACCCACCCGGAGATGTGCCCAGGTGATGAGCTGGGTGCTCTTTTTACCCCAAAATGGGAACCGTCCACCAGACTGGCACTGCAGGAATCCAGTTCTGGGATATTAGGATTCCAGTATAAGATATTAAGACCTTTGTGCCTGTGGTTGTTACTGCCTTTGGAAGACTGTTGGACCATTATTAAGAAATAGTGACCTGCATTTCTAACAAACCCAACCGATCACTGGCTAAGATTTTGCACCAGCTGTTTAATAATAGTTTGTCTAATAAAATATTCATATTATCATATATTTTCCATCTTAGAGGATGATCAGAATGTCATTTTAATATTTTCCTCCACTAAAATAAAATTTTAATTAAGGCTAAAGATATATTGCCTACGGAAAGCTAAACTGTTTAAAATTATTAACTGCTTGAATACTTGTTGCTATACTACAAGCTGCCATAAAAGAAAAGAAATTAAGTACATGGGGGATTAACGCAATTTTGAAAGCTGCGTTCCCCTCCCTCCTCCTTTTAGATACGCCTAACTGAGCCATAACTATTTTTCTCCACTCAGCCAGACTCCAGCTTTGTGGCTTTTTTAATAACCTGGCTTTTCAAGCTTGTGCCCCCGAGAGCCTTTTCATTTCTGCCGCACTACCTACAAGCAAATTTCTTCCAGTTGCTCAACAGCCTAATGCCTCCCTTTCTTCGTTGTTGAAGCATTTCATTGCAGTTTCATTGACGGGGAGGTGTTCTGTTACAGTGGAATCAATAGCTCAGGGCTTCCCAGCACACCGATTAGCTTGTCAGTCAGAGCCTGGGGGAGGTAGTGTAAATCCCAGAATACCAGGGGCCACCAGTTTGAAAAGTAAGGAATGCATGGAGCCCGCATGGGTTTTTCTACCACCTGTTGCTCTGCAACATGTGCAAAGTGTATTAACTTCTTTGCTGCTACATGCCTTAAAGGTCAACTGTGATAGAAGCTTTAAGCTTTTGGAATATTTTAATTCATTACAGGAATCAACTTTTACTGATTTGCAACAAAGAGTGCCTTACAAAAGGCGTGTTTTTTCGGTGGTTGGGCTTTTTGTTGGGGTTTTTCGGTAGGTTTGCATTTGGCAACATGTTGGTTCCTCTTTCAGCTTTTTTCTTTTTTCTTTTTTAAATCAGTACTTCATCTGCTGCTTAATTGTGTACCAATAGAAATCAGTTTATATTGCAAATGTGGTTCCTTCCTGTGCCCTCTCTTCCACCACAATAATAGTATCAGTTTAGATGATCCAGGCTGTCACAATGGGGATGTTTCTTCGTTCATCAGTTTGGATTTGAGAAGGAGGGAATTATGAAATGCAAAGTTGGAAAACTTTTGCTGTACATATGCTTCCAGTGGGGGACAGGTCCCTCATGTTCTGGAATAGCAAAGCAGGGCCAGCTCCTTCCAGCCCTTTTAGGGACTTCTACTATGGACCAGGAAAAACTAGAGAAGCACAAAATTGCTTTTAACTGCATATTCAAAGGGACATCAAATCACCTGAAGTTTATTTCCTCCTTTGGATGCTTCTGCTGCACAGAATCATGTCCTGACTGACCAAGGTAATACAGAGGAATATTGTCAGCATCCATGGTCTGAAGTGGTGAGTGAGCAATGTGTCCCTGGATCAGCTTCAAGGTCATTAAATGCTGTCTCTAAGAAGTGCTCAAATTCTAAGAAAATATATGTAACCAAAACTCCTCCAAAGACAGCCATTAAAAACAGAGGCTCAGGCCCCGTGAGCCAACCTAAGGAAGCCTTATTACACACATTTATTATCCAAAAACCACGTCACACATGACCACAAAAGGAAATTCTGTGCTTAGATCGTGAAACTCTGTGCTTTGGAAAGGTTTCGCTGTCACCACATTTGGGTTTGCTCACAAAACCTCTACAAACTCACCACAAACCACAAAGTAAACCTGCACAGTGAAAATTGTGCTTATTAACATAATTCTACAAAACTAACTCAATAGAGGGTTTTTTGTTAATTTTGTTTTAAAAGCATGGCACTTGGATTTTCTAACTAATAACATAAACAACAGCTGGAAGCTTTGGGCTGTCCAAGTGGATTTCAAAGTTTGGATTGAAAATATTAATCTTTTCAATAGAGATTAATCTTAGATTCATGTCTTTCCAAATGTGAGGAATAAAAAGAAGTTTACATTAATGTAAGGACTCTTAGTGAAATGCCCTCTGCTTTAGAAGGAAGAAGGAATCCAAGCTGTTTTTCTAACTTTTTCACTTTTGCTGCTAAGTGTAAACCTGCTTTAATTTTAAAATATAAATATGCACCTTGATCTTTTACTTGTGTTACTCCAGATATTTAGTTGCTTAAACAACACACCAAACTTTTTGTGATACAGTAGACCACGTAACCGTCCTATCACCTGGCAATTAATAGGCTGGGAATGCCCATAACAGATCTCTCTTCTTTATTTTTTTCCCCTCTTCCCCTCCACCTACTACTAGTCATGCTGTTAATTCAGCAAAATTAGTAGTCTTGTGTTGTCAGAACAAATCACTCCCACTCGGTTATGAATGTGGTTACTCAGCAAGACTGCATGTGGAGAATTTAGGGGATGTTTTTTTCTCTCTGTTTCCATCTTTCACTTCTTTTCCTCCCCCCTGCACGCATTGTAGTAGTGAACATCTGATACGGGTAAAATTGCACTGGGCGATTACTTAAATTCAACCTTTGACTGCAGAAAAATACTCTGTGTCTTGACACTTCACCAAAAACCCTCCCCATGCTGAATCAAAGCACTCGCAATAAAAGCCTGAGATCGTATATCATTTCCCCCATTTTAACCAGCGATTGTAATTAATTATTTCTTTACCTTGCACCTTATAGACAGTTACCTCAGGCATCTGAAAAACAGGTCTGCTACTTGTAACCACTTGAAGCTTCTGTCATCGGAAGGGGATTACCTTTATTACTTATTACACACACGCGCACGCGGGGACACACAGACATTATACTCCAAAAAGGAATGCCAGACCGCCCAGCCACGAGCTATCAACGCCAGGCTGGGCCTGGGGAGAAGCAAACCCGCAGGCAAGGCAGGACCCATCCAGCACAGCGTGGCCTGAGGTTTGCCCTGGCCAGCAGATTTGCCAGGCAGAGATCAGGTTTCAGTGCAATTAAAGGGCTCTTGTTAGCTGTAGGCTGGAAAAGATGGAACTGTGCACACTGAGTAGGTGTTCGTGTATGTTCACTCTCATACTGTTAATGCCCCAGGTTTAAAAAGGGTGGATAGACCAGTAAACACTTTCACAGACTGCTTGGGAAAACATATCCAAACTAGGGAAAATAAAAAGAGAAGAAAAAGAGGTCATTCATAGGTAAAGTGGTATTGCCTTTCAGACATATTATTTTTGCAAATTATCACTATTTCTAAAACTCATTAATGGATTCATGAACAAGAGCTATAAAATATTAATGAGCTTTATATAGGCGTGGAAGTTTTGTCTGAACATTAAAACACGTGTGCAGAATATACACACACAAACAAAAACATGTATACAAGGCGGTATAAATGTCACTCACATCCAGCTGAGAAGCCAGCTAGATGAACCCACATATATGGTAAATAGGAGTAGACTCTGGCCTGATGTCCAAATGATTATGTATGTGGGAGTCCAAACACAGTTTTAATATAAAATAATTCTGTACATTAAGTTGTTAAGGGTAAAATCCTGTCTTGTGCTTATGCTTTCTGTCCCTACACCTACAGTCCTCTCTGCAATGTGCACTGAAAACTTGTCTCTGTTAATTGGTGCTGCATAAGCTAGGTTATACATTTAATATCCAAATCAACACCTACAGCCATCATGACTTCATGTGTTTGGATTCTGTCCTAACTGGCAGTAAAAGCTGTCATTAGGAGCAGGAAACAGTATGAAAGACCTTTCACGGCCTCTTTCAGCATGCAATGTCATCTGTTACCATGGGTTGTATAGTACTGATGGCTATAAATGCCACTATGAATGATGCAATCTCCTATGTGATGATGAACTTGAAAAAACCTTTGTTGAATTTGTGCTTAAGGTGCTCATATTCCGGTTATTCATGAGCATCCAAAATGTTGATCACCAGCCGGGTGTTTCAGCAACCCCAGCGGCAACGCTACAGAACTCACACACAGCCCTTCCTGTAAAAGATGGCATAAATAAACTCACTTTATAGATTCCATGAGAGTTATTTGTCAGGCATTTCAGCTGTGGCTCATTTCCCTAAATTTCACAACCTTTCTTAGTGGAAGGGCTTAGAAACAAAATTTGCAGTTCCCCTTCCTTTTTTTGTTTTTTTTTTTCATTTAATGATAGTATTTCTCTGTCCAGCCTTCCAGCAATCATTTTGTTCAGACCTTTCTATAAATCCATTTTGGATACCTAATTGTGCCTGTCTGTAAGCTACCCTATCTACCAAGAGTAAACCAATTTCCAAAATTTCAAGACTGGGGCAAAGAACTGGGTGAACTCCAAATACAAGGATGTGGAAGGCTCCCAGTGTTCTGCGTGGTTCAAAGGGATGCTGTGGGCAAGTCCTCATCACTGGCTGCCAGTGGCTCTCCATCCCAGCAGCTGCAACCTTTCCTGCACAGCCACGGGCTGCTCTCAGGATGCAGCTGACAATCATGCTGCATTGTGTGGAGATTTTGTGCTGCCACAAAATATCCCCACCATGGGCTGTGGCGAGCTCATCGTACACGTTCTACCCTGTAAATTAATGGAGCCTGAGCCTCGACCTCCAAGGGCAATGATGTCAAGCTAAGCTTCAGGTGTTGAGTCAGAAATGTAAACACAGCTAACAAAGCCCAACTGCTGCAGAGAACAGGGAAATGAAAAATATTTAGCTGAGAGAAACACTGAAGAAAGTAAAAATTCAGACACTTTGCACTACCTGACATGCAACATTGTGAAGTTAAGGATCATGGCCATAGTCTGTTAGGTTCAGAGTCAAATCAGACTTTCAGCACTGACTTTGGAACTCAACAGTCTTTTCACCTGTTAGGTGGAAAAAATCTTCATGGAACATATTGTGATACATATAGAATTTTATAATCTAATTTTGTTTTGTGTATACCATATAGGATATAATAATTTGGAATCTCCACTAATGCATTTTCTAAATATCCTTTATATTTTTTTTTCTAACAAGAATGACTGACAGCATATAACAATCTATTAACTATATATTAGAGTAATAACTTAGAATAGCAGAGAATCTTGAATAGGTGGGAATTTGTAAGAAAGAAAACACATGGAAAAGAAAACCTAGAAAAGAAATAACACAGGAAAAAAATTAAATGTAAAGTGAGAAGCTGCATGAGACAGATGTACTCTATTAATCAATGTTGAAGTAAGCATTAAAAATGGGAGAGGTGAGTGGGCTACTGAGATCCAAGTAGCCTTTTCCACGACCCAACAGCACAAAGCTGAGCCTGGGGAGGGCTTGAAAGCTAAAGGATCATATCACACCCATGGCCTCCAGGACCTTCCATTCTGGTTCTTGGGAATAGTGGCTGTGATTTCAACCCCTCTGAAGTCAAATGTGAAAGTCTCAGGACTGACTGCACACAGACTAGGCAGGCACATCTTCACCTGTCCCTATGAGCTAAATATGACAGCACAATGTTCAGAATCTTTGTGCTGTTTAAGATACACTTGCCTCTAGTTTCCTAACCTTAGAAATAGCCCGTTCTCTTTATTCTTAGCCAAATGAGCAGAGATGCTCATCATCTTTCTTCTTAGGAGGAGATCATGAAAAAGGCAGGTCCCTGGAATTTCTTAGATGGACTGAATATGCTTGCCCAGAAAGACTAGAGATTTCCCTGTCAAAACCTGGGGCTATACAGAGAAAAATAATAAAAGAAAAAAAAAAATCAGGGGAAAGAGGTTTTTCAGGTCTAGAACCAGAGCCTTGTAACAAGGATAGCCCCTTTTGTTCTCATCTCTTTTAACTTTCTTTTTCCCTCGTAACAGTTGCCCGGTGGTTATGAAGAGTTTCAGTCCTGCATTTCAACTAAGGGGCCCTTCTTTATTCTCTCAGAAGAGGGCTGTCTCAAGAGCACCATGCTAAAGTGCTAAGTTATCATCAGGCTGGGGCTTTCGTGCAACTGTTTGTGTGTGTGTGAAACAAGCTCTCAACATGTTAGTAAGAAGCCTTTAACCCAGATTACGCCACCTCTCTTTCTATAGTGTTCTTTTAGGGCAGAGTGTGAAAGGTCACCCTCTCAGGCTGGATAGCAGCACTCAACCAATTACAGTGCACCAGTGTTTCCACAAAAGAGAGTTTTGAGCCCACAGCTACAAAAGATTTTACGTGTCTGATTTTCAAAAACACAATTACAAAAGGAGGAGGCTCGCTTATGTCTATTTTCAGGCCCTGAATGATTTTTTTGTTTCAAAAAAACAAGAAAAAAAAATCAATTCTGCTTCTCCAAAGAGATCTGAAAAATTGCGGCCAGCCCAGCACCTATGCTATTTAAAAAGCAAAACCTCTAATCCCTCAGGTTCAAGTAGGTGTGATTCAGGAGTCCTGGAGCTGTGAAAATAATAGGATGGGTTATCTGAGTATATGATTAGTCTGGCTTTATGAAAACAATATTTACAGCAAGTGATATATAATGACTTTGAATTACACCTCTCATTCCTGACACTTTGAAAATTGTGTATTTCATTTGCACAGATACATTTTCAGGCCTATTACACCAACTAAAGTTTTGCCATTATCCTAAATGTGAGTTCTTCAGAAGTCTGCATGAGAATGAGCCAGCAACCAATGTCCTTCCAACAGCAATGCTGAAGCCAATGCAATGACATCTATGTTGTGCATTGTGTGTATCTAGAGGGAGCTCACTGTAAATGTAGTTAGAGGAAAATCCTTCTGGGCATTAACCATCTGAAAAGTCCTAAGGCAGATAGCTCTCCATTTAATGTGAAGACTCGGCGTCTTCCTTTACTCTCTGTAGCTAAAGGCATCTCATTACTTAGGGGGGAAAAAAAATCTCAAATGTTTTAAAATTGTGTATTCAAAAGACAGAGTATTTAGGCCATCAGCCCTTCCTGGTTAGTTCCTGGGGAACACTCCATGCTTTCAGCTTAATTGTTAAAAACATGACAATGAATATTTCAAAGCTATCTTGGAGTGCTGACTACCCACTGCAATCAAGTCAAACAGGCAACCTGGAAAATCACAGTCTGAAAATCTTATTTCTAGTAAGTCCATCACAATGACACATCCAATTGGTACCCATTTGGAAACTTTTGTATTTCTCCCTGAGAGAGAAGTATATTCCCTAGTCTCATTCTTCAGGACCCCTGAAAAACCATTAAAAGCACAGAAATTAAGTAGACAAAGGTGACAACTAGAGGAATTGAAAAAAGCATGTAAAATATTCCTGGGATCACAAACTGTAGATGAATTGCTACAACAACATTTATTCGAAAAATTAGAACAGGAAAGGCAGTTTTATTGGATGTCATGTGGAAGACTTATAAAGTCAGAGAAAAAAACCTAAAGACTGGTGCTATTTATGTCAGGGCAGAAAACAAAGTCCATGGGATTCCTGTGAAGCTCCTTGGAGATAAGAGCCACCCATGCTACAAACTCCTTTGGTGGTTCTGGGAAAACTGGTTAAAATTCCTGTAGCTCATTGTATGTATCTGCAAAATGATTACTGATGTAATTCTAAAATGTGTTGTGAGGTTTACTTGCCAAGTTTTGGGGATTCTTAAAAGAGAAGAGCCAAGTGAAGTTTCACACCATCTCACAGAAGATATATGCAAGATTTTATATGAGCCTATCTACATGCTCCAATATGGATTCCCCACAGATAAAATATAACAGTGTTTGCTGCACATTTCCAGCAATGGTCCCATGTCTTTTTCTCCTCTTCCTCCATTCAACGAACTGTTAAAAGGCCAAGAAGAACTGTTGTGCAGATGATACGAAACTAAAGAACTTGTGGTAGGTGTTACACATTTTGGTACCATCTGTGCTATCTAATCCCAGCCAAAACAGTCTCCTGTTCCTGTGTAACTCTGAATCTCACTGGGAAAGGGGGGGAGTAGTGTGACTGGCTCAAACCCTCCTGTGTAGGAGTATTATTATCAGTGTTTGCAAATTTTTTCCCTCTTCATAACTACCATAACTCTTCCTTAAAACCCCTCATCTGGCTGCTGGCCTACTACAGAAACTGATCTCTCTGCAGAAAAATGGCTCATGTTGGTTGGTTCTCTTCTGGTGTGTTGGAGGGAATCCTCACCCAAGAGAAATTCATCAATTCTCACTAAAAAAACACTTGTTTTATGTCCTTAATTTCTCAAATTTTGCCTTCCTTTGGGTCAGGAACACAGATAACATCCTGTTACACATTTTCTAGCACAATGCAAGACAAGTATTTCCTGGAAATTGTTCAGGATTGAAACCACTTGTGGTAGATGCTTCCAGACATTGATGCCATTACATCTCATAAGACCTGAAATTAGTTTGGGGTTTGTTTCATTCTTCATTTTGCTTTTAGATTCAATCCATGTTCTGATCTGCTTGCAGGGAGCTTGATCTTCCCTAACAGTTTATGGGAAAACCTTTTTGTGCAGCGGCTTCACACATGTACACACATTAGTCATCCTGTATGTGACACACACACCATCTTGTCAGCACTGTCAAACATAATAAAAGTAAGGCTAAAACACTTAGACACATATTGATCTGCTTCTGCACCTCCTGTAGTATCCTTAGTGTGATAGAGTCTTTCCACAGAGCTCTAGCTTGGGCAGCAGCCAGTATCCTGGAAATATTTCCTTTGGAATAAATAGAGGAAGCATCTGATCTCAAACTTGTCCATTGTTCTGCTCTTCTGCTGCTGCCATATAATCCTTGGCAACCTGTGGCCTTCACCAGAAACCCAAAGGAGAATGACTGGGCTCCCATTACTCTTCACAAGGCTGGGTTGTCTTGGAGGTATTTCTCTCTGAGAGAAATATTTGAAAGGACCCTGCTAATAGGAAAAAGAGAAATGAGTGATAAAATTAAGAAATTTTAAATCCATTCAGTCACAAAGCCCATATCCTGCCCAGGGGGAATGATGCTGTATTCCTCATGTTGTAGTGTATGGCAACTCCTAGCAATGGAGCACTCCTCCATGGACAGCCAGGGAATAACCCTCTTTCCCAGAACTCTACTTTTCTGTGTTGTCAATATGTATTTCCATTTTAGTCCAACACACCTGTTTATACTGAAAGCCCATGCAAAATATTCTGTGCAATGTCATTCATCTACTGATTTTTTAAAAAAATTGCTAGTGAAAGACAGGGACTCTGGCAAATTACATAAACTTGATTACTGTAATTGCTGTCAAGACAAACAAAGTTTGCCTTGTAATTAAGCAATAGATGTAGCACTGTAGTCTTTCATTGTGATTCTGAACAACATTTTTTTTTATATTTTATTGCCCTTGGAAGCTGGAATTTGCAGAATGAATTTTTCACAAATAATCAGCATGCTTGAAACAGATGAATATACAGCAACATCACTAAAAGAATAATTTCCAGCATCTGCTTATTGATTCCTTACCTTCAACCTACCCTCTTCCCTTTAGTTTTGGTTGTTTTTTTTTCATCTCTGCACTTACCACATCACCTGGAGCAGATAAATGCATGCTCTATTTAATCTTATTAAAGAGAAATCCACTCAACTATCTTATAGTTAAGTACAAAATCTTAGCTTCAGAACATTGGTTTTGCCCAGGGATATGGAAGAGATAGAAGTGCTTTATTCAAGGGTAGATTGGTCTCATTGAGACATGTGGTCATCCTGCTAATAAGTTTGTGCAGTGCAGTCCAACTTCAGGCAAAAAGTTGAAGCCTTTTATTCTTTTTCTCTTTTCTTTCAAATATAATCACCCATTTTGCACGAAGAGAGGTATTTACTGTGCTACCTTTGACTTTTTTTCTCCCTTTGATGAATCATGGGAAGTATTATGTTTTTCATCACATCCATCTTCTCAAAAAAATGAGGTGAAAACTATATAAACTCTTAATCAAGGATTTTTAAAAATTATCTCTCCTTTGGTTCAATCATCAGTAATCCTTTGCATAATAAAAGCAGATCAGGTACCTTTAAAAAAATGGTATTTCTAAATTACCCTCGGGTAATTCAGAATGGTAGGTATTTTAATCTCTATAATCCCTAGTATGTATCTATTTATTTTCACTGGCTTTTGGCACCCACCTGGCAAGAATCCAGTCCCCATGGCAAGAGAACTATCAGAAACAATGGGAACTTCAGAGACGAAAACAGACAGTGAAAGAATGATCAAATTCACTTTTTTTTCCTAATTTGGTTTCTGCTGGCATCTAGCTGGCATGGACACGCACATACAGATACACACACACAACAAGTAATACAAGGCAAGAAAAGGGAAGAGGAAGAGGGGGTGAAACTGGAACATGGTACATGTGGAGAAATCCCGATAGACCCACTACATTTGATTCAAGTTTTCTTGTTTTCCCAAGCCTAACTGGCATTACTCCACTGCAGAGAAGCACAGAAGATAAGAAAAGCTGAATGAGAACAGCAATGCCCTGATTCCAACATGAACTCTCTGTTTAGAAGTTGCTTTGCCACCCTTTTGCCAAATACTGTGTGTGTGTGTCTTCATGAGTGAGGAAGTTCACAAATATCAGTGACGGTATTCAGTCAATTGATTACAAACCTCAACAAATCATTCAGGTTTTTGTATTGTGGTCATGAAGTTGGTCAAATCCCCAAGACTTACCAAATAATGTTTTAATGGTATAGATAATGTTCAACTAGTAGAGGATTCCAAACCAGAAGGATTGGTAGACAGATTGGGAAGTAACATTAAATACAAAGTGACCTTGGTTACTTTGGTTAATTGGAGGAATGGGCTTAAATAAACCAAGTGGTTCAAGAGGGGCTAACTTAAACTGCTTCATCCCGAAGGAAAGCCAGGGAGCATTTCAGTGGAAAATGATCAGGGAGATACCACTAGTAGCAGATTAAACTTGAATGAACAATATTAGGATACTGGAGGGGAAAAAAGGAAAACGTCCCATTGGAATGATATGCAATCTGTAGCACCTTATGCTTCCCAGTACCAGCTAGCAGCTTTAGGACTGGGATCTATCTTTGGTAGTGCAATACCAGAAAAGTTTGCACCAAATAAAAAAAATTCCCCTTTCCACCAGCATGGAAATATTGAGAGTTTAGATTTGCTCAAATCTCAATAAGAGAAGGAAAGGAATGGCAGATGACTAGAAATAAAGGTGGAAGAAATAAATTATTTCACATGTCCATTCAAGCTAATAATATTTGGGAAAGATATCAAGAAGCATGTAAGGAAATTGAATATTGTTGAGTGCTAGAATAGACTACTGAGGTACTGTGGCACTAGAGGTTGTCAAGAAAAAGGACAGAAGAACATTGTCCAGACTATTTCTCATTCCCATCCTAGCACAGAAGAGGACTAGATAATCTCTTGAGGTCCTTTCCTGGCTTAGTCCTGATGATTCCAGGCAAAACCTAGGAAATACCAAAATTACACACGTCCATTCCTCATTGTCCTCCACACAGCATGAGCTCCAGGTGGGAAGAATTAAGCAACAAGAAAATAATCTCTGCTCTCAGTCCTGACACCACAGCAACTCTCAAGAAAGAGGAGGGCTCAATTCCAGCAGAAGTGAGGCTCAATCCCTCCTATCCCTGGCACAAAAAGGCTCCTGCTCTTCTTGGGCATGGTGCAATCAGGTTATATACACAAAAAACTGGCACATAATCATTGCATCCACTACCTGGAAACTTGGCTACCAACCTCCAGCCAGTTTATGCTGGCCATGAGCTGGCCTTTTTGTTTTCCTCAGAATCTTAGAATCTGGATAAAAGGTGGGGTAAATTTTCCATAGGGCAGCAAAGTGCACAGAGTCACAGTGCCAAGTTTAATTCCCACCCTTCAGAGATGGAAACACTAAATCTTTTCCATTAATTTGGTCTGCAATGCATGAGCAAAACAACATTTTTTTCCTGTAACACGCACAGATAATTTCACTATAAAAAATTTGGGAGGGAAGAAAGTGCTAATTTCCATGCTAGAAATGCAAAATTTCAACAAAAATATTTGAAGTTTGGGTAAGTTAGAAGAGAAAACTGAAAAAAGGTCATGCTGAAGGTTAGTGCTAAGCAATAATTAGAAGGAATAATGTAATGTAAGACTGGAGAGAACTTCCAAGGTCACTTAACCCAGCTCTCTGCTATGCATCTACATTGTGTAATCCCATTTATAAATTCATTGAACTCCAAGTTAAAACTAGTCCCATTATTTGACTTAACTGCACCTATTAGAAGGCTTTTCAAGAATGTCAGTCTCTGACTAGAAATCTTCTTCTAATTTCCAATTTAGATTTATTCAGCATCAGTTCATCCCATTTGTTCGTGTGCCAGCACTGTTTACTAATTTAAATAACTCTTTTTTCTCACTTCTTTACATCTCTGATGTGTTTTTAAGGAGAATCATACCCCAAATTCAACAGTACTTGTCCTGCTAATGATATTTAGCTCATAGGATGCTTGATATCTGCTTCGTACCTCAAGAAACAAATAATGCCTAAATGTATGTGTGTATCCATTCAGGTGCACCTACTGCAGATTGAGTGCAAAGGGACAAATCCACAGAAAGGAACTTTTATATAGGCAAGATATTTCAGAGCTGACCCCTGCAGACCATTTTTCTGAAGGTTTAAGTATTGGTCATTGCACCTGGCTGAGTCTCCTGTGATCTTCCCACTTTTCTGTTCCTACAACAGAGCTGACACTTTGTGATGGCAGAACTGCTTTTAGTTAGAGGAACCAAAGGTGAGCCCTTTAGCAAACAGCTTTTGGGAGCAGGAAAAGGACATCAGGAGCTTATCATAAACCTCATTAAAAGCAATTCTGCTCTGCAAGGCTATAGAGAGAGAATTCTGTATGAGAGAAAACAGACAGGAGGGAGTAAATGGGTACGAGGCTTGGCTCGGTGCTCCCAGCTCTATCACTGTGTGGTCCAGTCAGGATAGATGCTCCTGCTCTCCGTTACAGATAACAGGCTCTTTATAGCTCAGATGAGAACAATCCTTGAAACACAAAGAGGAAAGAGTTCAAAGAGACTGAATTTCTTGGAGTACCGAATCCAAACTCCAGCTAAGAGCAAAAGAAGGGCCTGGAGAATCTGGGGACTTTGCAATGATAGTTTAATTAGACGAGCCTTATCTGTACAACAAATGTGGCAGCTCTCTGAAAAACTCAGCTTTTTGTTCCTCACTTAAAACTCTATCAGTTTCCCCAGCACTGGAACAGCCTTTTGCCTAGTAACAGGCACACTGCCTGTGATCCAGACAACATCCATGCACTGAAACTTAAAGCATTGACCCCTAAACATGCAGCATTCTTCATGTAAAACTAGAAAATGTTCTAGCATTTGGCCACTAGATAAAGGGATCCTTTCCAAAAATACTTAGAAAATGCTGTATTTAGCACATGTATTTATAGCTTATTATTTTACATATTTGGTACCTATCTGTCTGGACTGTCTTTTAAAAAATACCTTATCACTATTAGTCTAAATAAAGTCTCTTAGATTACTTCCCATCATCTCTATTTTGTTACCAACTGAGTGCTGTTATCTGTGTATTTCGAATGTTTGTTTAAAATTATCAATAGTTTTTGTAAAGTTTCCAGGGAAAAAAGAGAAAAGCCTTAACTCCACTTTCTCATAGTGCAAGAACAAGGACAGAACCAGTAATATTAACAAAAAAGGAAATTCTTTTTATTAAAATAATTTAGTAATTTTACCATCAAAGGATATCACTGAGGTCCAAATTAAAAAAATATCATGTAGGAATGGGCATCCTCTGAGGATTCATGGGAAGAATGAAGGACTGCTAGGTTTTATATAGTCCATATATTGAGGTCTTCAGGAGGTTTTCAGTCATAGAATCGTGGAATGGTTTGGGTTGGAAGGGACCTTAAAAATCATCCAATTCCAACGCCCTGCCATGGGCAGGGGCACCCAGACTTCTCCAAGCCCTGTCTAGCCTGTCCTTGGACACTTCCAGGGATCCAGAGGCACCCACACCTTCTCTGGGCAACCTGTGCCAGGGCCTCACCACCCTCACAGGGAAGAATTCTTTCCTACTTTCTAATCTAACCCTGTCTCCCTATCAGTTTGAAGCCATTCCCCCTTGTCCTATCACTACATGACCTTGTAAACACTCCCTCTCCAGCTTTCTTGTATCTCCTTTAGGCACTGGAAGGCCCCAGCAAAGTCACCCCAGAGCCTTCTCTTTTCCAGACTGAACAATCTTAATTCTAATTCTCTTAGCCTTTCAACCAGTCAATTAGCTACTATTTAGCTGTAGACACTTAATTCCAGTGCATAAAATTCAGATTTCTTTACCTAGCATAGGAATGTCTTCATCTTTGTCACGTCATGATCAATGACATCAGCCTTAACCTCCAGAGTTATCACAAGTGTCAGAATCAGTTACCCTGGAAACATCCTAGGTGAACCTGTATGACAGATAATGCTTTAGAAGTGAAGTTTAGATACTTTAGGCATAAGTAAGAATGTTTATTTTCCCGAGTATCATTCAGAAAGGGAAGAAGGAGATAGCTCTTAAATTGGAGAGCGAGATCATGCTCAAGATCAAAGAGTGAGATTACTCCCAAGTTTGCTCATCTTTTCTTGAAGGAGAAGAGGGGATCAGGGTCAGAAACTTTCCTTGTGTCCACAAACAAACCAGAAAACCCAGAAGGAGCAGATGCATTTTGACTAATCAAGAGAACTATCTGGGGGAAAGCAGGAGGCAAGCGGCAGATCCAGCATAGGCAAGAATAATATGTTGCACACAAGGCTAGGAGAGAAAAACCCTCTTCCTCATAAGTAACAGCTTCCTATTCCCGGCTGTCCTGTGCATCTGGAGGTGGGAGCAGCCCCGGAACCTCTCTGCACTGCACAGCCTGACACACTTTTACAGGACGAGGCACTGAGGTCCGGCAGCACAGCCGGGGTGTACGCACCCTTTTTGGAGACCAGGTGAAAGCCGCCCGCCAAGGTCAGGCATTCAGTCACCAGGTGGTGTATTTAATTTAAAAGGAGTGTTAACCTTGTTTACACAAAATAACACCAATATGCAGAGAAGCAGTAAATCCATTGTCGTTAAACAGCGGGGAGGCCGGGCTGCGCTGGCAGCCTGCCCGCCCGGAGCTCGGCTGGCACTCGCCGCACGCTGGCCACCGCAGCCCCGGCGCTGGCAGCCTTGTGGCGTGCCCTTCCTACCCCTCCGGCTGACTCTTTACATTCTTGTCAAATATATTTAGAACAAGAGGTGTCCACTTGAAGGGAAACATTTGTTAATCGCTTAAATGCAGGAGCCTGGCAGCGCTCCAAGTTTACATTTATAAATATGCAGTATCTGTTTCCAGCTAAACAAGGAACTCCTGACCCGCCTCACCCGCAATCCCGCAAATATATATACATGTACAGGAGGGGAACTTGCGAGGAGCTGGGCGGGGGGAGCTGGAAATGATGAACAGAACCAGCCTGGCTGAGGAAGGAGCGGTCCAGCCTCCCTCCCCGCTGTCAATTTGCTCTCCGCCTTTGTCTGCGAGCGATGTAGATAACAGCGCAGAAAGAGGATGATGTATCTTTAAGTAATGAACAGATTAAAGTTAAATTCCTGTTGACCGAGACAGTTGTGTTGACATTCCTGTTGTTTACAGGCAGCTGTCTCTACTAATGACACTTTGATAACTGGAGTGAGGCTGCTGTTGGGCAGGGGGATGGGGGCAGGCAGAGTCAGCCGGGTTAAAGAATGCTCTGTTTAAAACCCGGTCATCCAATTAAACATTAAAGCTGGATCAGAGATCGTCGGCAGCGGTGCTATTCGGGAACGGGAAAATTCTGGGCTTCTTTTTTAACTTATGCTCAGATTATGTGGCTTAGAGGTCAGCGTGCCCCAGTTTGCTAGAGGATGCGGAAGATTCCAAGAGTACTTAAAATAAGCCAGAAAGCAGTAAACTCTGTCAAGCCATCCGTGCACTGCCATGACATGGGCAAGCACACACAGAGTTGCCGGCGGCTGGTTGGGACTGGGGTCACGCAGAGGTCCTGTGGGGCAGCCTCCCTCTCCCACAGCTTCTCGAACAGGCGGAGAGAAAGGATCTGCGAGCATCCCACCGCGGCAGCGCCGCTCCTGTGATCCCCTGCCATCTCCTCTGAAATGAGTTGCTTTGCAGGGCACCGGCTGCTGCTGGAGCTTTGCTTGCTTCTTCCTCTTGAATTAATATGTTTACCATTAACAGCTCCCCTGTTTGGCTGCGGGCTTCTCACCAGCAAGAGCTACGCTGAAATCCTGGAGCCTGCTGCTGAAGTCCTTGCTCCGGTCAAATTCCCAAGGGGAACCTGTAAAGCCCAAGATCTGCCAGGTGATAAACTTTTAGACGTGTAAATAGTCTACTAGATATCGTCCTCTGGTGAAAATTAAACAGATGCTTAGGGACTCTCCCAAATCAATGCCCGGCAAAGACAGCACAGCCCATCCGTCCGGGTCAGTTCAGCCCCACAGTCTTTGGATCAGCAAAATTTGGTCCTGCTCAGACCTAGAAAGCAGCTTTTCAGCTGCACCTGACATTATGTTACTGCCTCAAAGTTTCCAGACACTCCAGAGATCCGCTTAAAATGCAGATGCTTCTTCCCCATCCTTTTGTTAATGAAGCCTAAATTTAAGGCCTTTAAAACAATGTGATAATGCCTCTTTAATTCTAAATCAAATGCCACATGCTCATTAGCTATAAGCATTCATAGAAATAAATGGATTTATTTTTGAATTTATGAAGTCACTTTAATGGACTTCAAACTCCAAATAAAAGTACTGAACAGGCAGCATTTCCTGCCATCACTAAAAACATCACTGCTGCTGTAGTGGAAGCACATTTCATGCAGCAAGAATGCTTACAGTAAACACAAGTTAATTTAAGTGAGTATCAGTTAGAGGGAATGTACCCTGCTAAGAAATATCATCTACAGATTGATCGATCCAGACAATTAGAAATCCAGACAATTGATCTTTTACTGATCCAGACAATTAGAAATTAAATCTTTATCGGTTGATTTGACTTTTTTTTCCCCTCAAACCTGTAATTTGGAGTGGGACAAGTGTAGCCGTGTTTGAAATATTTTGTAGATGGAAAGACATATTTCAGCATGAGAGAGAGAATGCCAAATTTTTAACAGCACAGACAATCACCATTGATCTCCAGCAATTAAAGTCCGACTTCAAGAAGTGTCATTTGCACACATGCCTGACTTAAGCTTAATCCTCTGCAAACAGCAGCCTGGGGGCCATCCCCAAGCCAGGTCGCGGCCAATTTCACCTTTACCAGGCGAGCAGGGTCACATCAGCCCCATTTCCAGCGGGAGAGCATCCAAGTAAAACCTGGAGCTGCTACAAGAGACCGCGCTGGGGGTGAGGCAGCCTGAGCCCCGAGCGCTACCAGCGCCTCGGTGTTTCCGACAAGGAGCCAGACCTAGCTGTGACTTAGGGTCGCTTAAAGAAAGGTGCTGCAGCGCTTTTCCCTGCGGGAACATCCCGGTGATGCTCCGGAGCCTTGTCCCGCTCCCGAGCGACGCCCCGGCCACAAAGAGAGGGAGGGATCCCCGCGGGCTCGGAAGTGTTTTGGGGATCCTTCAGGGGGAAAGGTTCATTAACAACTGGTGGTTAATATGAGCATGATTATCGGCCATAGCTCTTCTGGTAAAACCTACTCGAGAGATCCCACGCTGCAGGTTCCCATTTCCCCAGCGCGCTTTTCCCAACCTGCCACGAGCAGAGTTTTCCAGCTGAATGATTTTCCAATAGGAAATGCGGGTTTTTTAAGGAGCAAGGTACTTGGAGGGGGGGAGAGGAGAAAGTTAACTGAGCCCCATACTGCTGGTTTTTTTCATTTGGTTGTTGGAAGACCAGGATGAATATTTGGGTTTTTTTTATTTCTTTAATCTGAAATCACGTGTCAATTTGCTGAAATTATTGCAAGGTAAATCCTGCATAGTCAAGGCCTTTAGGAAGAAAATTCAAGAAATATAATTTTATTATAAGAAGGGAGATTTAATAGGAATGCATATACTATTGGAAATAATCTATCTAACATAGAAAATAATAAATCTGATTTTTCAGATTAAATGTTTCAGTATTTCTTTTCCAAATAGCATTTTTCTTTTGGAATTCAATTCTACTCAGAAAATACTAAATAATGCAAATGTTCAGAGAGCCACATAGTTTCAGGTCAAGGTAAATTTTCTTGCACTGATTCAAAACAAAAATTTTCCTTGACAAAGCCCCCCAAAAAATCCATCCTTCAGTGATTTTAACATATAAAAGTGATGATAGTTACATTATTTTCTATTATTTGCATCCCATGGTCTTGTCAGGACCAAACATACAATTTCCATGGCAATCTATGTGATTCTTACTCTTACCTAGCATGAAATGCATTAATACTCACTGTATTGAAATGAACTGCTCTTTGATCAAGAGTTTTTACCCCTTGAAGTCTGTTCAGCAAGAACAGGTGGGGGAGTTTGAGAGTCAGATACAGGTTTGAATAAGAAAATGAGTTATTTTACTTTGCAAGAAGCTCCAGTGAAAGAAACTCATTTACCTACACTTTTACACTGCTGGGTTGTCACGCTGCCCAGAGAGGTACTGTCAGTAACATCATCAGTCTCCTTAATGAGCACTTTTTTTTCCAGCAAGAGAAAAATAAAGCTGAGCCTTTCAGGGTAGAAAAAAAAAAAAATCCTGTAGATAATCCACAGGGTGGATTTTTAATCCTGTGTTCTTGTTTTCATTTGCTGAGGTTGTTGGGGTTTGTATGTCTTGGAAACTTAGACATCAAAGGCAAGTCAGAATAGTCGGACGCTTAACTAATTAATTAGCTTTGGTCTAAACTGCAAAAATATCGACAGCAAATTTCTTTCACTCCGAAACTAAAGGCAACATTGAAAAACATGAGTGGTCATTTGAAATAAAGCAGACAGGACATTAGCACTTAAATAAAAATTCAAGTTCTGGAGGAAAAAGCAATTTTCAAATTTATTAGCAGGGGGTGATTCTATAGCAGTGGAGGCAGAACCTGAGTTCCAAAACACACCTGGGACGGGAAGACCCAAGCCAATTGTCTAAATATTATACAAGTATGTTCTTAGTTCCATAATGCGCTGGCAGACATTGGTAAAAAAAAAAATCATTCTCTGAACAATATTAGTTGGAATTATTTCAATCATTCAAGAATTAGTCACAAGTTTGATGCCCACTTCTGCTGATCAGCTACATTTCAAAGACCCTTCCTGAGGAGGAGCCACATGACAGCAATTTCATCTTAATTCAACTGTCAACCTTCCTACTGAACCTTGTACATTAGTTGGGGTGTTAGTTAGATTTATCGTGCTACAAGACAGACTTTTCACACGAGAAAATGGTGTCTTGATTAGTACTGAATGTGCATCATGAGAGATTCCTTGGATTACAAAATAATGACCAGTTTCTAACCAGCACTCCTGTGTCTTTTACCTTTATAATACTATCAACCAACTGAGTTGACACAAATTACCTCATTTTGCCTCTGACGCATCGTTTTATTTCCATTTACCACTGACTTAAGCACACATAATTACTAACTTAGGTCACAAACAAATGTGATGGACAAGCTTCACACTGAGAAAAATGTTTTATTATATGGCATTACTATCCACCTAAGTTAATTAATTAAAATTAACATAAGCTGTTGGCTAATTGCAGCCCAGGAGAAATTCTACTGCACCCGACGGTATAACACTGGAAAATTATCACAATATTTTAGAGCCTGACAAGTTCCAGTGAAAAGCTGAACATTACTAGAAGCAGGTTATCATGGTAAATAGACCAGTGCTGACTTTCAGCATGGAAAATAGATGCTTTCAGCTTTGCAGCTGGTGCAGAAGCAGCAGCAGCAGTAATGCTGTTCTGACCATTTCTGTGTTTGCATTGCAATACAAATATCCTCTAAATAAAACAGATCCCTTTTCTGCAGTCTTCTGACTACAGCTGCATACAATAAAACCTTCCTGATGACAAAGGCCAAAGAAATTATATTAATACCAAAGGAAAAAATTATGCAAAAGTCTTTTGTGAGGAAGTGAAGAAGGGGAAAACCAATCAGTGGATTTCATGTATGTGACTGTAAAGCCCAGGGGAGACTGGTTTAGTGACATTGCCTAAACAGAAAGTGGCAGCTCCATAAAGGTTTTTAGGAACCTAATTCTTACCTAGGTGCCTACCTGCTCTTTAAGTTGATGAAAATTTAAATTCTCCTGAGACCTGCTTTCATGTGCCTCCTTAGTGATGGTGACGTTTGCAAAAAATAAGGGGTTTTTTCCCATTTATTAGAAGTGTTCTAAAGAAATAATTAAACAAGACATGGATCCACTTATGGTATTTTGAACACCCAGAATTAAAGAGGCCAGTGAGAATCCCATGACCACCAAAACCACCCAGGAGGTGCAATGGAAGTGGAATATCCTGAAATAGCAGCACATTTGATGGTCGTGAGACACCGTAGCAGGTGGATAGAGACAAAAAGCTGGATTCTGAGTTTCCCATCCCAGGCAGTCTGAGCTGCTTCCCCTCATGCTGTGGTGCTGCTCCAGACAGGAATAATGGGCATGTCAAGATAGTTTGGGGGCTGTAACGAGAGATAGTGAGCATGAGCAGAGGAATTATATCTTTACCTCCTGAGTAGGTGTCTGTGGCTTTTCTCTCTCCTGCAGTCACAGTGAGCTGCCAGAAGCACTGGCCTGGTCAGCCCTAAACTCTCAACTGCAAAGGGACAGTTTTGTTTCATTACCAACAGAAAATCTTAGAATAACTCCATTTAGAAAGGGTCTCTGGAGTTGTGTGCCTCCAACCCTCTGACTCCAGGCTGGTCCATCTTCTAAGTTAGGTCCAAAGCACCAAGCTGCAGCCCCTGCCTGGGGATGTGCAGGAAATAGCCACAGGGTTTATTAAAACTTCCAAAACCATTTTGCTGGAAGCAGCTTCTGTTTTAAGAAAGGCACTACATTTCTGTTCTGCTAATGCAATCTTTTAGTTATCTGCTGTCAAATGTATAATAATTCTGGCTGTTTATATAGCTGCTTAAAACCAGCACATAAATTTCAATTAAACAGAAAAATGCAGAGGAGGGGGAGGCTGTGAGGTTACCAAGTTTATGGGAATGTATTAATCATTGACCTCAGCAATATTTAATGCAGTTCTTTCTCATGTTCTGTTCACACTCACTGACCAGTACACTCCTACCTAAATGTCTATTCCTGCTCACCCCAAAGTCACACAGCAAACAAAGCAAACTACTTTCCCCTTGGCTTTATTTGTAGGCAAAAAATCCCCAGTATTGATACGCCTTTCTGTATTTTTATTTGCTGTTTTACAACCTTATAAAAGTCTCTTTTTCTACCTAATACTGCTTTTTAAATGAGTTAATGCTAGAAGAAATCAGAATGCATTACCTATATCATCTTTATTACCTCCTGGTGTTTTGGTATTCCTGGGATGATTTCACTTCCTAATGAACCTCCAAGCCTGATACAGTTGAGCCATCTCAGAAATATATCTTGGATTGGTCTCCTGCCCCCTTGGCAGGCTGTAACTTGTGGCAGCACTGAAGCACAGCAACAGTTTGGGAGGTTACCATCAGCTGATTCTGCTCACAGTTTTGTTCCCTTATTTGTGTCCCTCCCTTCTTTGTCCTCGTCCTCAGCAAACACCAAATCTTACATGCATTTTGTCAAGTCATCTTTTCAGGGTAACGTTAACAACGCCCAGGGGATAGGTTTGGCTTCCATGGAGCCCACAGCTGTAGGACTGACTGACAGCTCCCGAGCTTTCCCCAGCCTGGCATCACTCCTGCAGGCTGACACCAAAGCTCCCACACCACATCTCCACCCCACCCATGGAAACAGGGGCAATGGCAGCTGCTGACTAGAACAGGTGAAATAATCAGGCCTTTTGACAGTGAAAAATTCAGGAGCAATCCATTAGCACAGTGAACAACAGAGAATTTGTATTCATGAGGGTCACTGGCATCTTCATTGCCCTTTTTTCACTGTACCTTGGCAGAAATTCCAGGCTTAACAAGGCTGACGGTTAAATGTACACTGCCCATATATTTTCTTTCACCTTTGTTTTGTGTGGCAGAATATTTAACTAGTGTTGGTCCTGTTTTATCAGAAGTGAAAAATCTCATGAGTCGTATAACAGCTCCTTAAATTAACTATTACCTTTCCTTATTTCCTTATTTCCTTAACTATTACCTTAAATTAACTATTACCTTAACTATTACCTAAATGTCCTGTGCAGTGAAGGCACCTGGGCCAATTGAGCAGAGTAGGGTGAGTGTGTCAGACCCTGCTGTCTCCAGGGTTTGGGCTGGGAGATGCAGAGGTCTGCTGCTGAAATTTATTATTGAATTTTCCACTTAATACTGAAGATTTGCACCAAGCCTATTTGCTCTCCCAAAACCCCCAGACTAGGCTGCTGCCATGAGCTCAGATGCAATATGAGGATGTAAAGCTGAGGAAGAAAGACTCAGGCACAGAAACAAGAAGCAGGTTGTCTTCTCTAATGTATTTCTAATTCTAATTTTTGTTCCTGTTTGATTTGGAAAATCCCATAGAAAGCTAAGCATGAAAATAGATAGATAGACAGACAGACAGACAGACAGACAGATAGATAGATAGAGCAAATAAATAAACAAACCCCACTCTGGTTTGGTTATTTTCCTCACAACAAACAATCTGAAATACTTTATTCTAAATGTTGGTGTATCATGATGTTTCTGTTCTGCTCTCTCTGTCTATTGACAAAAGTAATCTTGCATGTTATTGGTTGAGAAGGTAATATTCTTTGCCTTTCTAACAAAGGTGTTAGTCCTACAGTGTTGGGTCAAAGTGTTGCACACTGACCTGTGAAGGGGAAAAAAGTCTCCCATAAAATTAATGTCTTTTAGAGTTACAATTATTTGCAATTATCTAATTCAGCATAAAAGGCAAACATGATGTCACAGGGCCTTTGATACTATAAAAGGTTCTTTTTGTGAAAGGCCTTTGACCCCTTCTAATCCACATGCCAGGTATTGCTGATTTAATTGCCTGAAATGTAAATATAAATTACTGAAGGTGTCTGTCTGTTAATTTTATTTACTGCAATTGTTTCTTTAATACATGTTTTTGCACTCTGAAGTGTTCTTGTAGCATTTCTATATTATTTTAATGAGCTCTGCACAGATATTTGTAGCTATATAGAAAAAGTAATAACTATTGTGAATTTGATAACATTTGCTCAGAACACACATGATGGAGGGAACAGTACTGACTTCATCTCATGTTCTGTGTGTATATATGCATGTGTGTTCTTCAGGAAAATGAATTATATCTTCCTGAATATGTCTCAGGAGTAAAATTTTTCACATTTAAAACATATGCAGGCTTCACTCTTCTAATCCCTGTTGAAAAAATGAGGTAGTTTATGCTCTTGGTACAATTCTTCCTCTTAGACCTTCTGTCCTTTCAGTCCCTTTGATGCTGTGTCATCTTATTTAGTTTGGAGCCAATAGTATCCCTGTATTACCAGTCAAGTGTAGCTTAAAGAGAAATTGAAGCTGATTTTCTGTGACAAAAACCTAATATAAAATCGAGGTAGCGAAATAACTAATTTAAGGCTACATGTGTAAAAGAGCAAAAAGAGAAAGAGGATCTTGAAAAATAGTGAACTAAAGTTTCTCAAATATGTTTTTCCAAGCAGTCCTGTGCAATTTCCCCTGCAGCCTATGCAGGTATCTGCCCTCTGCTATAAAATATGAGCTTTGCTCCAGTGAATATTTCCTCATCCACATCAGGATTTCTTGGTAACCCTGGTGAAATAAAACAAAGGGATACTTGCTGCAGAAAGCTTTGATGCTTTTTAATCTTACATGATATTTTAGAGTTGCAAATTAATATGCATTCTTCTCACAGGAGTCTAAAAATGAGCAGGAAGCAATAAGAATTATTTTGCCACCCTAAAAATATTGAGCACAGATTCACTAAAATGACAATCTTAGTCTAAACAATGACAGGCATTGTCTTGCAATAACATCTGAAAATGGAGAAGTTGCTGGCCTGAGGTGAATCTCAGGGCAGTGAAGACAACCAACTTTCAAAACGTTATTAGCTAACATCAATAACTCTATCTTATTAAAATCTCCAATGATAGCACACATGAAATCACCTTTGTTAATGGAATACAAATACAATTGCTGAAATCAGGATAGCTCTTGCTTCAGAAAACAACAAATAGGGGGTCTGGAAGAGGGGGCACTCAAATATTAACACTGGTCAATGACACAAGTGTTAGAAAAGAAAGGAACAGAAAGAAGGAAAAAGAAAGGGCAGGAGAAGAAAGGAAAAAGAAAACTCCAATTAGAACTGTCCTGGGGTTATTAGAGATAACACTGCTCATATCCAATTAAGATGAAAACCATTTTACCAGTTTAATGTGCCACCTCTGGCAGTTTTGGTTTATTAGTTTTATCAGACTTCAGAACTGAAACTCACAGTGATATGTATGCTGTGTACCGGAGAGATAAATGTTAAGGCTTAGAGATTAATTAGTATAGAATAAGATGCTTGAAATGTCATCTCTGAACCATGGGCAAACTACACTTTCTTGGGAGAAAATACTCATTTTTGAGGCATTCCCTTTGAAGGGTTACTTTGGATATTGCAGCAGGAAATTGCCTACCTGGAACAAGATGTGTTCACCTGCTTTGCTGCCCATGCCTGCAGGTGGGTCAGGTACGTGGCCAGCCCAGCCCCAAAGTACCTCTCCCTGCTGGGGAGAAGATGCTGATCTCAGGTCAAAAGCTGAGAGCTGGATGATTTGGAGAGCAGACAATCTTAGCCCTCTGATTCACCTGTTGAATTCAAGATCTTTTCCGTTTTACCAGTTCGGTCTTATCTGGGGACTCTGGGGAGTCAAGAAGGGGAAAAAATAAAAATTAAAAAATCAAGCACAATTTCTTTTATATCTATTGTTTCATCAGCCAAAATTATGACAGAATATTCAAGTAAAAACTAGGACGCAAAAGGCAACTCTTGCATAATATGAACCTGGACCTAAGAATAGAGATTAGATGCATGAAAATAACAGAATTTGTTAATTGAGGAGGTGAAAACTCATGATTGCTTTCCTAGTGAATAATCACCAGAATAACTGTGAAATCACCAGAGTAACATCTGTGCTGTACAGGCCTCTAAAGACTAAGAAGTTGGGGTAGCATATTTTTACAAAGCAAATTCTTCCTCTAAGAATGCAAAACTCTCCTACAGCATTTCCACAATTTCCTCCTCTGGGTGGATCAAAAGTAGCTTCTAATAATTCTACTTCCTAACCAGGATAAAATTAGCAAGCTTGAATGAAATATGGAAATTTAGAACAGACGGCTTTTCTTTTTTTTTTTTTTAACTAAATTTTAAGCCAGAGAAAGCATCGAAGGCTGTTTGAGCTCTCATTAACTTAAAATATGAAACACAAGTCAGTTCTTAATTGTATTCAAAACAAATGTCCAAAACTTTAATTATGTGAAAAGTGACTGAAGAAGTTCAGAAGCAAGTGGTCTTTTCCAGTGCCTGTTTGCAGTCACTATATCATGCCCTTGATTCATTTATGTTGCAAATCTCAGTTTAACAACAGAACAGTTGAGAGGAGTTTGTTGCAGTTCTCAGGAAATAACTGAGAAATGGATTTTATCTTCTTGATCAGGTGACTACTTTGAAAATGTTAATTGGCTTAATCAAGGTGAGCTATAACAATGAGATTACAATCAATAAATAAGTACACATCCTAAGTCAAGGTTCCTAATATTATAGAAAATCCTGCGCCTAAATATCAAGGAAGTCACATCATGGAGTTCACACAGCCAGTGTTTATGCACAAGCTGAACTACAAGAAACTTTACTGGGTTTCCAACAGTGAAACCTTAAGCTTGGTTACAAGAAATCACAAGCAGTGAGGTTTCTTTCAGATCACTGCAGCTTTAGAGGTAAACACCTTTACACACATATATATGCAAACATAGAGATATGCGTTCTTGTTACATTTCTTTATCAAAATTTCTATTTTGTGTATTTATTCACACTCTACTTCCAACATTTCAAAAGAATTTAAAAACCTGCCACAGGACTAGAGGCTGGGTACAGAGCAGGTCTAATCCCACTAGTGCCACCAATTTTCTCTATGAGCTGGAAAAATGGAATACAGAACAATAAAATTCAGGTAACATACAGTCATACAGATAATGGCAACTATTACACCGTACTTTAAAAACACTTCCATTATGTGCATTGACACTATGTATTTCATGAATTACTTACTCTGTTCTGATGGCTGATGTTCTTATGCTTTCCACTTTTAGATTACTACAGGTCCAAAGTTTGAGAAACATTTCCATGAGGGCATTTTCTTTCCTTGTTTGAAAAAATGTATACCAAAAAAGCTTATAATTTCATTGCATTGTTAATTAATACAATCACTTGTTATCAATTTGATAACTTAAATTTGGCCTCTGATAGCAAATTAATAAATAAAGCTTACATTCTAGGATCACTTTTATGTATTCTTAAAATATGTAATGAATTAATTGTGAAATTGAACTCATCACACTTACTTTCACCATCTTCAGCTTTTGTTGCGCTGTAGAATAGCCTGCCCCTTCTTCAGAGCCACACACACACACACACAAAAAAAAAAGAACCTTGAAAAATATCTCTGCTTGTTTAGTCACTGTGATTAATCTAGCTGAAGGTACATGAACAAAAAGAGAAGGGTCTTGAAGTCAAAAGGCCCACAGAGTAGCTGAATTTCTGATTGACTTCAAGCAATGTATCCAATTAATGTCCTCCTTCTGCTAAAATCCCTACAATAGTTTCCCTATTTCTCAATCTATTTCTCTCTGAAAGAGTTTCATGTCCACCCACATATAAGGCCCATAATTTGTGGCTAAATGGCAGCTGCAGCTCAGTGCTGGAGGCCTTTCCTAAAATTGGTCTTTAATTGGTATAATCAGGAGCTTGAATTATTGGTTCAACCAAAGGAAAAGTATTCATTCAAACCAACAGGATCGCTCTCTCTTTTTCTTTTAAATTAGCAATAAATTAATGACTTTTCAAGATGTTAAAGAGAAACTAAAACCTATGCACAAAAGATGGGATTCATTAATAAAAGCCAGTCAGTTTCATACTCATTAAGGAGAAGAGCATTTAGGCAGCGACTTTAATTCTTAAAAAAATAGCTAGGGAGAAGGAGTACAGACTTGGGTGGGTACAATTGAAAATCAAGATAACTTGAACCATGACCTGAAGAGATCATCAGCCTAAGAGGACTTTGGGCTGGCTTCCTTTATTCCATACAGCCTCTTTTCTTTTGCAAATTCTGCTGAATTGTGACAGGTTTTTTTGTTTGGGTTTTTGGGGTCTTCTGGTTTGTTCTAAAATGTCAGGCGCCATCTTTTAATCCTTAAACGTAGCTTGATAAATTAATTCCAGAAACTGAAAGCAGTTGACGGGCAGGAATTGGATCTGCCATTCTTATTATCCTGAAATGGACTCTGCCTCAAAAGCAAGCTCCTGTAAGGGCTCAGGTTGTGTCCTTCCCTCTGTTTATTTAGTGCCTGGTTTTAACCAAAGGACTCATCTTGGTCAAAGCCTTTGGTCTTTAAAAATCTTTATAAATATTCAATGTGTCAAAATCATCTGCTTTGGTCAGAAAGCCAGAGTACATAAATTATAATCCCAGGACTTCTGAGAGCTGTATCTTTTTCCAATAGCCATGACTTATTTGGGAGAGTTAAAATTAAAAAAAAAGGTACTTATAAAAGGCAAGGCCTATCCCCTCCTCTAAATATTTGTGAGCAAGGCCACTCAGGGCCACTGATTTGGGTAAGGGTACTTCAAGTGATGGGAAGGAAACATTCCCTAATAAATGCAAAGATATGGCTGTGGACAGCAGAACACTGGCCTTGATCTCCTCTGTCAACACCTACCTATGCAGAGAGCTCAAAACTGAGCAAGTGGGGAAATAGCAGCATTTCCCTTCTTCCTGTGATCACCAGGGAAGGAGTAGGGCAGCTGGGAGCTCCCTCTCTCTCAGGCCTGCAAGTAGAGATGAAATCCCTTTCAGACTCATTTTCCAAACAAAATCATGAGTGTAGGAACACAATAACTTTGTTTGACTGCACCGTAAACAGGCAGGACTTTACTATTCCATGTCCAGAAGGCTTTGCAACATCTAAAGAGTTAACAGACATCTGCAGTATTGATATTTTCTGCCTCTTCACACAGTACAGCTTCCCACACTTCCAGGTAGGTCTAGATAAAGGGCACAGACTCAAGAAGAAATTCCCATTAAAAGTCCCGCGGACTCAAACATATTTTCCCTTAAGCATCATCTCCTCCAGACTGTCTAAGCACAGGGCCAACTCAATTCCTTTCATGTAGCTGATTAAAAGAAGGGAGCTGCCCTGTGCTCCAGTTTTGTGGAGAGATGGGAATTCTATAATCCTGGAATGGAAGGGACCTTCCGAAGTCATCCAGTCCAACCCCTCTGCAGTGAGCACAGACCTCAGCCTAGAGGCAGGATTTGCCCTTCTCCTGGCCAGATGGGATCTTACTCCTGCAAAAAGCTCTGTTTAAGCAAGGAGAAGCCAGGCCTTGTGTCTGGAAGTCTTCAGCTGCTGTTGCTGCAGACTTCAGCAGTGAATTGGAGTTACCATCCTTTTGCTGATTATATGGGACAAAAGATGCAAAATTGCTATCTATGGCTCAGTCATGTGCTCTTTTAGCTTCTCCCTTTGGAAGAGCAATTTTTCAACCACTTCTTGCCAGGTCTCAATCAGAGCCCTTCTTAGCTGGAATTACAACAAATAGGAAAATAACGGTGCTTACAGCATTTAATTATCATGGCTGAAATATTATTGTTGTCTCTCTTGGCCCTGATGTGGGGCTAGAATTCCTTAAGGTGACATTTCCAAGGCACAATGAAACATGTTTTACATGAGATTTCTTAAAACCCATCAATTATGCATGCTACAAAAACTTGTTATTGTACTCCAAGGACATGATCCAAACACCAATTGTGGTTATTGGAGATCCACAGGACTTGGATCATATCCTAAATCAACTCTATGGCCAGCTATCAAAGTAATAGCTTTTTCTTTTCATTTCTGACTTGGCTCTTTAAAAGTTGAATCTTTTTCCTTTACTGTCTTAAAATACAGATAAAGTCTCTTACTTTATGAACGTTTTCCCCTTTTTTTTTCCTGTTTGGGTAAATTAGCAACTTTTAATCTTTTCTATAGTATAGAGTGATTGACTATATGTGTGTGCACACATGTAAGTCATCCTCAAATATGTTTGCAAGGTCTCAAAAAATTATTTTTACATTCCTCTTATCTTTTCATTAATTAAAAACAGGATACTCTGTATTAAAAAAAAAAAAATTAAAACCAGGTTTTAAGAGTATTAGCCACATAAGTAACATGAAGAATCTTGGTACAGGTTCTTTTTACCCCTATATTTTGTTAGGAGCCTGAATCCTGCCCAGAGTAAAGGGATGCTGTAGTGTCCTTTTCTTCCGTGAAATTTGACCAACTTGCTTGATGTTTTCTCCACTCACTTGTTACCACCAGGAAATTATTTACAAGCCTCTTATCAAAAGTTCTTTTGACACTTAAGAGTTGTGAGTTATGTTGACACAACCCTTCCACATTTACCAGCACGTCATAAAAGTTAGAACGATTGGCAGAAAAACACCCAATAAGAGAAAAGTTTAGTTAATGCAGTGGATTAGCCATTGCTTTTTTCCCCCTTTTCCATCCCCTCCCTTTTTAAATTTGAATATTTAACACCAAGAGAGAAACCCGTCCTGTTTTTCAGCTGGAGTAACAGCAGTTTCTGTTTCTAACCTGGGAAGAATGTGATGGGGATTGAAAAGCACCCCTGTCCTATTGTTAGACTCCCCCAGCACTGATCCTTGCTTTTAACATCATAATGAAGGATGCTCTTTAGTGGATTATCTTGAGAAGGGATTAACTCCTTCAAGACTTCTTAGGAGGCAAGGTGTTTTGAGCCCTAAATACACACCAATTGCCTGCTTAACTTTTCATCTTATTTTGAAAACTGCCCAGCTGGAATTCAAATTCTTTTCCATAGAGCTGAATTTTCTTAGTAGCAAAGTTTGAGTCAGGGGCAGCAGATGCTAAAAATAAATACTGTTCATTTAATCGCGTGCAGCCAAATGCTTTGGATACTTTGCTGAGACAGGCATGGCAGGGTAAGACTCAATCAAAACTTTTGCTGCAAATTCAGCAAAGCTTTAAATTCTGTCTCTGTCTCTCAGGCACATGAAATAAGCCTCCATGGCCTAACCTCTCTTACAAGGCTTTTTTTGAACATGGCAGAGAAACATAATATAGTCAGATAGATAAAGTACAGTCCATGACACTCATATAGATTTCATTTTTAATTTGTATTAATATATTAGTTCAATAAGGAATTATTAGGACTCCCCATGGATGTGCCTTGTGATATTTATGCTGTAGTCAGACATCCATGAGCACCCAAAGAATGTGCACATATAGAGATACATACACATGTATGGGCACACAGTACACATCCTGTATGCCACTCAAAACCCTATTAATAAACATACAGATATATATATATATATATATTATATATATACACATGTATATATATATATGGGATTTGGCCACTCTGCCTTGGCTTTCAATATAATTATCAGCATTGTTTTATGACAAATTTCCTGCAGAATACAGAATGCCTAGTTAAAAAAAAAAAAAAAAGCACAGGAAAGAGGACTAATTGCTCTATAATTTATAATCAAGTGACTTCTTCAACCTATGCTTTTTTATCTTAATAACCATTCATTTGTGTCTGCCTAATTTATTGGAAGTGAAATCTTGTATTTGTTCCCTCAGCCAACCTAGTCTCCATTATCAACCTGCTCCTTTGTTTCATATTCTACTTGGCAAGGAAGAAGTGAGAGTAGCCCCAAGTTTTTATTGTTTTTCTTTCTTTCTTTCTTTCTCTTTCTTTCTTTCTTTCTTTCTTTCTTTCTTTCTTTCTTTCTTTCTTTCTTTCTTTCTTTCTTTCTTTCTTTCTTTCTTTCTTTTTCTTTCTTTCCTTTCTTTCTTTCTTTCTTTCTTTCTTTCTTTCTTTCTTTCTTTCTTTCTTTCTTTCTTTCTTTCCTTTCTTTCTTTCTTTCTTTCTTTCTTTCTTTCTTTCTTTCTTTCTTTCTTTCTTTTCTTTCTTTCTTTTCTTTCTTTCTTTCTTTTTCTTGTTATTTTTTACTTTACTAAAACTTCTGTTCTGCTAGGTTTGAGGAATTAAAAATCTTTTTATTGACAAAGATTCTTCTATTTCTGCGGGATTGACTGAAGGGGTGGGGATTTGAAGAATATTTTTCACAGAAAAGCAGAATAAACTTTTACTTTGGAGAAGTTTTTTTCCTCTTTTAAAGGAGGGAAGTTCTCAACTTGCCTGTTTTTCTCTCCTTGTTTTTCATCCTTTCCTTCTGCACCTTCTGTAGTTACAATACAGATAATTTGCAACTTCATAAACAAAGTATTTCAGATGGATTACCCAGATTGGGATTTGAGAAAAAGTTTGCTAAAAGTGATCAAATAGATGGTTCTGAGGGCAAGTGAGTTTTCTTCAGTTTTAACAAATGGAGAAGACCCAGGTGCACTCTTATTGTGAGCTAAATGAAATACCCTCTTATTCATTTTTGTAATAATAACTGTATTCCACAGACTACGCTTTAATTGTAAATAATCCCCCACATTCTTTCAGTGTAAACTCTTTAAGGAGTCATGAATTTTATTTATACTCTCTCACTCTTTGAGAGTCTTTTGTTTATTTGCTGTTTAGTTCTTTGTGAAATAACACTCCCAGAAGAAAATCCCCCTCTATGCTTAAGGAATTAGCCCAGAGACAAAAGCAGGGAATTCTTTAAGCCTTGTTTTGTGCTAAGAGAAATGTTTGACATTTCTGTGGAGAGGTGTTTAGTTTGGATTCATTAGGTCTTAGGGACTCTTTTCTCTTTTTTGGCCTTTCAGTTTCTGTCACTGTTTTTTTTCTGTGTTTGGTAGACTGAAGAGAATTTACCAATGTGTAATTAGGTTTCCTACATTTGAATAGCAAAATCCAGTTGTGTTTTAAATAGGCAAGCTAAGCATTCCCCTCAACCAGCAGGCCCAAACCTGAAACCTGCTTTGTGAGCGGACGAAAGGACGGCAGAAGGAAGAAAAAGGCTTCCCCAAGGTTACTTAATGCTTGAAACAAACACCAATAAGGCTCCACTGGTGCAATGCCATCAGTTGTAGCAAAAGGGGAAGCTGTGGTCTTGGAAAACAGTTTCCTTTAAAACTGGCCCTTACAATGGTAAAAACATGTGTGTCACATGTAACACCCTGCTGCTTCTTCCTCGGGTTTGTACAGCTGGGAATTTATCAGCACCAATTGATATTGTGTGATATTACTTTTAATGGAATATAACAGCTTTCTAAAAACCCTCCATCAAATTAGAATCATTAGCTCTGTTGACTGTATTTAAACATTTTATCAAAAGCAACAAAATAGTTGATCTAAAGGCAAAAATATGAGGAAAATTAGCCTAAAGCTGCATAACACAAAGTTTTTATTTTGGTTATGAAACACAGGTAAGGCTGTTAGGAGGGAAATAGGACTGCAAATCTAAACCACAAAAGTAAAGCATAGGTTTGTAACAAGAGATTAAGAGGAAGCCAGCCACTGAAACAGCTGTTTTGACCATTTTGAACTGTTTGTGTAGGTACTAGCACTGGGCTGCTTTTCTTTTGAAAATGGCAGAAAGGAATGTGCTGGCAATTTCAATTTTTTTCTTCCCAGATTCTTATCGAAGTGGGAAAATCGTCCAAACTGATCATTCCTTAAACAGTTTCCATTTTCAAGTAGTCAGCAAATTTCTAGTGAATAAGGAATTTTCTTTAAAATTAAAAGGAATTTTCTTTAAAAATAAAATCCCAGCAGACTACAATTTGAAACCTTGTTGTTAGCCAAATCTGTGCTTGTAGGTAAAAACAGCCTGAAGATTTCCATTGGGACTGTGCAACATAGTGGAAAATCAGAAGGTAAAAGACCAAGCAGAATACAAAAAAAAAAAAAAAAAAAAAATCATCCCTAGAGTACACACACACACACACACACACACACACACACACACGCACACACACTATCCCTGGACATTAACATGGTGGTTTTACCAGATTTATCTTTGTTTAGAAGCTGTACCTCATTTCTCAGTCTTCTTCTTTAAATGTAAAGGGCCTGCTAAAGGAGATTTTTAATAATGAGTCTCCTACTTTTTTAACTATTTCGTTCAACATTGCCTAGATTTATTGACTGTCAGGGCTTTCTTCCTTTTCTGTTTTCTCTGGGACTTTCATTCTGGGTGAGGAATGTCACTGTTGAAAAACAACGTTATTTAGCTGGCTTTTTAAAGCTACAATAGTTATGAACTCCAGATCATTCTTTATTTACTAACTGACTGCTGCCAAATACACCCAATTCATCTGGTGGAAAGACGTTGTGCAATAGCTGACAGATCTGGAATATTCTCCATTGGTAGATCTGGCAGTAACCACCTGTTGCGATGCCAAACGTGCAGTGTGAAACATATCTGGATGTTGACAGACTTCAGCTCCATTGCAGAGCATCACTGCTAGAACATAAAAGTTTGCTTTTCTGCCTTTCAAATATGCTGAACACCTGCTCCTCTCATTGTTTCCCTACTTATTATTGCTTTTTTATCTTTAATTCAAGTCATAGTTGCGCTTTCTGGTGGATAGAAGAGCTCTCTGGAGTTTTCCACCGACTTTGGTGATTTTGATGCTGGGCCCAGAGATATAGGTTCGTAGGCTTTTTTTTAAAAAAGCTGGGTATTCTCTGCATGGCCCTCTGCCTCTATGCACCAAAATGCCATTTCAGACACCCCAGTTTCTCCTGCAACACAAGCAGGGCTGACCTAGAGTCCATTACTCCTCTCCTTGAGAAACAAAAGATGCTGAAGGAAGCTGCTGAAAAATATCAACCTGTTATTTTGAGGCTAGGTTTCACCACAAATATCTTCTTTTTAATTTAAAACTTTCGGCTGCACAAAATGTGAGAGACTGGGGTGTTTATTTAGGATTTCCAAACCTTTCACAGCTCTACAGCATTTGGCAGTGGCAGCCCCAGCCAATGCAATTGTTGTGCTGTTGGTGCCATGTGTGGGCACAGCAAATCTGAGACCTTTTGAATGGATGCATCAGATTTAATGCACATGCTCAGGTCTTCTGACAGCAAGTGTGCAGCAATCTACAAACAAGTGCTTCTCAAGAGGCTACAGCTTCCAAAAAAAAAGTAAGAGGGTGACAAAAATGCAAAAAGATTCTGAGTTCTTCTCCCTTTTCCAGCAAGAAGATCTTAAAAGGGAGGATCAGGAAGAGACATGACACATTCCCTGGCATACCCAGAGCTCCACAGAGATTTCAGAGCACTTATTATTGCATACGAACCTGATGAAGGAACTACTAGCATAGGGGGGAAAAAAAACAAAACCAAACAAAAAAAATACTGTTTGTTCATTTGCTTTCCTGTTCTAAGACAATTTGATGCTGAAAATATTTTGGTCCTGAAATAGGTCAAGGGCAATTCAATCCCATCCAGTGAGTTCTTTCCACTTCTGTAGGGTGTGCTCTATCTTACATGACCTTACAAGATCCTCCACTTTGGCTGGGAGAAGAAGGAACAACAGAAAATCTCAAGAATCCAGTGCTGATGATTTAATGTCTTTATGCAAATAGGTGTAACATCAGCTAAAGCCATGTCTTTAGTTCCTTATTCTAATTTTAAAAGAAAATATATGAGCAACAGATGATATTCAGTTCTTATATTGAAGGAGGCAGGTGTATGCTTCAGAAGCTTCAATAAGTCCTAGATTAATTTTTCATTTCTCATTCTCAATTTTTTTAGAGGAGACTGTAATAATTACTACTAGCGTAGGAAAAATAAGATGTTACCTTTAAACATAAATCATAATTCCATTATTTTTCCTGTATTTCCTGCGTTCCAACATTTCCTGTAATGCAGCATCCCATTCATGACAGTGCTCATAGAACTTTTAGAAAAGGTGCATAAAATCCTGGATAATTATGGAGTGAATTTCCTCCTTAACTCTATTAGTTAGTAGTTGGCTTCTATCCTGAAGCATAATTGTTTATATCCCTAATGTATGGTTTCATCCTGCGTAATGTAGCTGCGGATGGTCTCATTATCCATATAAGTGTTTAATAAATCCCTTTAATCCCGCTAAACTCATGCCTCAAAGATACTGTGTTTTGTGGCAGTGAGTTCCACATGTTAATTAACTACTATAAAAGAATGATCCTAAGTATAATTTTTGGATAATTTTTTCTTAGGAGGTTCACATAAATTCACGTTGACACCAGCCTTTGCTGTTTCTTCTGTTTCGGTAATGATACTCCAGTCCATCAATCAACCAGTAAAAAACTGGTGTTTTCCAAACAGTTAATTTTAATTGAGTATTTTAAAGTGTTCACAGAAAATGGATGCCTGCTCTGTCTTCAGCAAAGATATCATCAGAGACCAGGTTGTTTCTTATCTGCTTCATGCACTGAAACTGAAACATGACCTGTGAGCCCAACTCAGGTGGGATGTGACTTGTCAGACACTTGGCAGATGGAGTCCCAGGAGAGGGGACATCCTGCCTTTTTGAAGGGCAGCATCTCCCAGTTCCTTGGCAAGTTTTGTTTCCAGTTTGGGATACAAGAGCTCAGCCCAGGAGACCATCCTGGACAGGCTGTTAACCAATCTTCTGCCCCATGAAGGACATCTCCTTCATGACCTTAAACCAGCACAAACCACCTCAAACCACCTCAAACCCTGTTCTGGCAGGGATCATTCACCTCCAAGCAGCAATATAATGTTCTCCATCTATCACACCTCTGAAAGGAGATAACACATTCTGAAAAAAAAACCCACTATTTAAGATCTATCAACATCATATACTATAGCTCTGACACCACTGGACAAATATTTAGGACACTGGCCAGGTTTTGGGAAGTGAAGGATTTCAGGGTTCTGGCCTCCAGTGCTGAGCCCTCTGTCACCTTTACCTCTCCTTTCCCTCTTTTCCCATACTACCATCTTCATTTCCAACCCAAGCCTTACCCCTCCCATCAAACTAAATTTTTTGAAAGTCTAAAGATTTAAGATAAGATTTAGAAGGTGAAAGGTGTGATATCCAAAACACTAAGTGGTACCAGAAAGAATATAGACTGATTTGTAAAAGAGGATTGCAGCCAGGGGGAAAAAAAAACCCAACAATAATTTGGATATTTGCACAAATAAGTAAAAATTCCTCAGAAGCTCCCCAAAACATAAAGAATGTTCCTTTATTGTTATTGAATGCAGTTTATTTATACCTTGCATTGCAGCATGGACCATAGCTTTTTTATGAGAAAGAATTAAATTTAATGTTATATTTTCTAACAATTTAAAATGCTGATCCTGCTTTTCTCCATATGCTCTTATTACTCAATAAAATTTTGGGGGGATGTTTCTTCTGAGGTGGACAACATTAAAAAAAAAAATCAAATATTTTATTTACTAGATGAACCAGAGAGGATCTCTGAGTACTATTAACAAAACCTATCCCACTTTTCCATAATGAAAGTCGGATCTGAGAGGACTTTAAGTTTTCATTTGAGGATATTGTTTCCATTATCATTTGTTGGTTTTCTTTTGTTGCAAAATGGACTATTTTGTGAAGTTGGCTGTCACTTTTGAAATGGAAATCATGATGAATTATGTCCCATTTTCCTTACTATGCTTTATCAAGCTCATTAGAGATGATGCATGGTCTGAAGTTAACGAAACAAAAGACAAAAAGCAGCGTAGGAAGCTTCTCTTTCTTACAGATATTGCTTACATGTGAAATTAAATCATCCTGTTGCACTTGTTGCACTCAATGGCCACCTCTTATGGGCATATTGAACCCTCTCATAGTGGCTGCAGCTCTCCTGCCGTTAGAACACAAAAATCCCTGCTGCAAAATTTTAAGGGTATAAGTTATCCCAAAACTTCTGTTCCTCATTGTCACTATCTCATTCTAGAATCATTTTGACAAGGAATGCATATGCCAAGAAGCTTTTTATATTTTTTACAATGTTAAATGCGGAGAAATATGAATTTGTTCTGGAAAATGCGGTTTTGGAGAATGTATTTCCACTGAAACAACAGTGTAACAAAAGATGTTTCCTAAATCTCATAGATGGTGATGCATCTTATTCACCAAGCCAAGACTTTCATCCAAAACTAAACAGATGTGGTGTAGTTTTCAGGCACTTAATATTTGCATAAACACATTTTTTCCCTTGCAACTTGAATTAATCTTTATATCAATAACAGAGCAAACCTCCAAACAATTGTCTGAAGGGAAGAATTCAGTAAGTCTTTTCAAATTGGAAGGAATTCTGCTTATATATGCTAAAGGAAATCTCCCTCCTGTAAAAGCTGGACACTATTTGAACTAGCTGGAGATGTTTGGTAGACATGCTGCCTTATATGGGCCCTAATTCAGAAAAGCACTTAAGCACACGCTTAACTGTCATCACGTGTTAAAGTGCTTTTCTGGATAGGGATTCATTCCTAAATCTTAGGCAGCAGGGCTAATCCGGCACTTCTGAAGAGTCCAGTGAAATGATGCTCTTTGATTTCACTGGACCTTGTCTCACCACTCCACTCAATCAATAGCCCAGTGCTAAAATCTAATACTGGAAAAATGGGGAGAAACATTAAATAGGAGTATGGAAAGGCAAGTGTGCTGTCAAAGGAAAAATGGCTGTTACTGGCAATGTACCTTTTAATTTGAAAGGTAAAGCCCCTTTTATTATGTCTGAAGTGCATTAATTGGTAGAGTGCCCCATGACTATCTATTGTAATTGTCCACAGGCTGAAGAACTGACATTTAATCCAGGAAAAACAGGATTTAATTGCTAAAATATGCTGGAAATTGTAAAGCAAGTACATACATCTGGCAACATTGCAGTGGTGGTGTTTAGCAAACCATTTTCCAGGTTGTTCCTAGAGTAGATGGGCTTGAGAAGACTCTGCTACCTGTGGCCTTTCCTTAAAGCTGCCTGGAGGAAGGAGTGTGTTGCACTTTTCTACCAGTTTAGGTTGCATCCACATTTTCCAAGATCTTCTCCAAAATGAAGTGAAGTTATTATTCTGTGCAGTCATGGCTGTGGTTTTATTTGAATTGTACATTTGCCTTTGTAGACCTCTGAAAATAAAACATCTTGAAGCTGATGAAAATGGGGGAAAGAACCTTGTTTGCATTGGACTTGCTAAATGTGCTAAACTAGTGCGGTCATCTTGATAGTTAAATAATGGGAGGAATTGCGTGAGGAGGAAGCCAAGACAATTTTTTTCTCTACTCCCACCTTTAACGCAGAATCACCACGAGCTTCCTTCAAATCCATTACGTTGCCTTGGTTTTGTCTAGACTGTGGGGATAAGGCTTTGCAGTGCAGCCCACAGCCTGACAACACCCAGCCCTGCTTGCCAGCCCTCCCCACATCAGCACTCAGGGCTCCTTCCTACGGAAACCAAAGTCCTCAGGGAGAAAGAGTCTGGCTTTTGCCCCAGCACAGATTTGGGATGCGGCCAGGGCACGCACCTGGAACCTGGATGCTGGGAACTATCGGCAAATCTCACAATTCAGATACACCCTTAGCTCCTCGACCTGTAAAATGGGCACCCGGCCTCCCATCAGAGGTCAGAAACTCTCATCACCTGTCAGAAGCATTGAGAGGGTTATTTAATTAATGTTTATAATGCTGATTCAAGATGCCAGATGCTGCAGTGCTGAGCTCTCTCTGTGTAGCTACATCAATAGCTAAGGAGGAGGGAAGGCACTAAAGACATGCAAGGCATTCTTAGCTCCTCGCTGATGCAAATTGCTGCAGGTAATTAAGAAAAGCACTACAAAAGAAGGCAGTAGAAGTGAAAACTTAAACATGAAGAAATAATGACGTTTTTAGAATTTAAGTGAAAAATTAATCAACTAATAAAAAGAACCTAGCATATTATAAGCTAACTCATTCTTTTGTAATTGAAACACGAGGGTTCGCCTCTAAATTGCTATGAGGAATAACTAATAATAGTTCAGTAGCTTCGTTTCTTTAGACCTATCATGGGGTATAATCATCTTCACATGTGTCTCTGAAGAGTGGAAGTTGCTAAATACAGATTTGGAGAATCAAGCTATCAAAGTGCCTCCTTACTCAGCTGAAAAGCAGATTTTGTCTGGGCTGGGAGGCATCATTGAAAATGTTCAGAGCCAGAAACTACCAGCATCAGGACTCAGCTTTTCCTATTGATTGCTGCTCAGCATCCTACAGACGCAATTTGTAGACATAAAGGATTCCATGAGGATGGGATATATACATATACATATTACATATATGTAATAATATATGTAATATATGTAATATGTGTGATATGTATATATAATATATGTAATATAAATAGCAAAAAATAAACAAGGAAGCATGGTATCATGTGAATGTCTTGTAGCACAGCATCAATGGCCTCCAGCTTCTCTCAGGATACTTCCAAGCCCTTCTCAGCCTTCCCTTCATCACAGTGTCCGGCCTGCTTCACACAGACCAGTAAATCACCATTTTTCTCTGTAATTCTCTACTCAGGCATGGCCCTGTGCAGACTTGTGACATGTCCTAATTGTGCTGAGCGATATCACACCTTAATGACTGGCAATAACCTTTGTTTTATGTCCAGGTTGTTAATCCCTTTATAAGGGCCGTAGCAGCTGTCAGATGGGGTCAGACATGAGTTCTGATTTCCCACTGCTGCTTTTTGAGCAACAGTTTTTAAAACTCTTGCACAATTCTCTTTTGGCAAACAGCAAAGTCCAGATATTTCCCCACTATCACTCCATCACATACCTGTAGAGGTAAGTAAAGAAGGAGTGTGTTTTCAGATACTAATTCAGCACTTGTAAAATTACACAGAGATATGTACACTACAAATCTATATTACACACCATAGGAATAAGGCCAGAAGAGGCTTTAAGAAGTTGTTTGTCCTAAGCAGTGCTTTGAAGCAGAAGCAGATCTGAAACATCCCTTACAAAGTTTGTTCAAGTCCTTATAAACCTTTAATACCCAGGGAGGCTGTGGAAATTGCTAATGTGCTCCAGTGCCATCAGAAAGCTTTTGAACTGGAATCCTCCTCTTGCAAATTAAAGACATTCCTAATTTCTTGTCCAATTCTTAGTGGACATGAATAATTGATCCCCTTCCTCTTTATAACAACCGTTTAAATATTTGAAGTCTGTTATCATGTACCTCCTCAGTCTTCTCTTTTCTAGACTAAACAAACCAAGTTCTTTCAACCTTTCCTCATAGGTCACTTTTTCTAAACCTCTCATCATTTTGGTTGCTGTCCTGTGGACTCTCAGATTTGTCTGTGCCTTGAAGTGAGGATCCCTAATGCCAGACCCAAAATTGCAGCCAAAATCTCACCAGAGGCTCAGGAATAGATGCTATGCTCCTATTTCATCCTGGGATGGAGTAGCATCCTATTATTGACTTACAGTCTGTGGTGCAGCTCTAACCTTCCAATTTACTTCTGCACAGCACTAGTAGTATCTCTGAATTTCCTACTTTTTATTGTAGTGCTTTCAAGACATCTTTGTTGAATTTCAGGTCACTTCTCGAATTTAATAGAATCGTTCTGGATTCTAATCCTGCTCCAGAGGCACTCACACCGTGGCAGCTCAGTGCCACCTGCAAACTTGACAAGGCCATGCTCTACTGCACAGTCCTAGGGGCTGGTGAATATTGAACTAGCCAGGCTCAGGATAAAGCCTTGTAAGATCCCTAACAACATGACCACCCAGTTTGATAGCAAAGAATTAACACATACTCTGAGGAAGGTTTTCCAGCTGAAAAGTGGTTACACTTCCCAGCAATCAGGGAAGCGGAGGGGACCAAATATTCAGATACAGCAATGAGTAAAAGAAAAAACTTTGGAGCAAGGATGCTATAAGATCTTAAAAATAGTAAATTATCTTGCATCTAAATGACTATAATATGTCTTTCTTATTGTGTCTACTGCTGTGCAAGCAAAGCTTAATGTGATGCTTAGATTACTTTAATAGCTTTTGTTAATAAGGCAGTTATCCCTGAATTTTTTATTTCATTTTAGAGTGAAAGCAGTCCAACCAGTGCAGAGTGGATGAAATCATCTCATGGTCGTATCTCTTACGTCTTTTATGTAACTTAGATATCTCTTAAGTAGTAAATTGTGGAACACTTGTGCATGGAGCCATAGATGGAACCATAGAGAGTGAAGTGCTTTAGGCTGAGCTGGGCTAAAGGAGGATGCTTCCCAAAAGGCAGGCTTCAGTTTAGCCTGGATTGCATGGCCTGTACCAGGGAGAACATATTCTAGCCAGCTCCTTGTCTCATTTTATGGGGTTTTGCTGAATGTTTTATGTTCCAGACACTAGTTACTTAAGTCTGCAAGGGAAACAGTCTGCAGCTGCTGGTTTAGATGTCAAGAGTAAATCTGTATGAAATGAGAAGGTGAGCATCACTTAAAGATGCTTACAGACTTTCAGTCACATGAAAGGAAGAGTACCTTCCCCCTTCTCCTTGAATATTTTATTCACTGAGCCCTTTTTTCTCTCGTCAGTATCAGACTTAATAGAAGAACTGATTTTTCACCCAACCACAGGTCTGAAAAGTCAATTGTTTCAGTAGCTTTGATTAGCAGCAACCTTCCTCCTGGAAATTCACAGCATCCAGTGAGTTTCAGCAGAGCATATCTTGAACTGCATTTACAGCATGCCACAATCTGATTCTGGATTTAATGCACCAGAAGGCAAAAAAAAACAAAACCAACAAGGCTTGGTTCATCTAATCAAAGTACCTGATTGAGGAAGGAGTCTAGTAAAAGCAACATCTCCTGATGTTCTGCAAACATGGGGAGTGGGAATTGCCTGAGGAGACAGAAGTTCAGGTGTCTGTGTCTAGTTTGGAAGTCAATGAAAGTCCCTTAGATAAAGCTTTCAGTAAGATGTTGTGGCTTCAGTTCACTTCTTGTCCCTGGTTTCCTTGTCTGCAAAGGGAGTCAGCAGGTGCTCACCCACTTGTCCTACCTGCTTTTGGGGCTGAGGATGGAAAATGGGAACTTTTAGATAGCAAACACCACATAATGGCTTAAATAAATATAAAATACAAGTTAGGAAAGCCACCACATAGCCAAAGAAACTGAGATGGAGTTTTATTTCTTCCATCACGTGGTTGTACCAGGTCATCGGAAGAGAAAAGTAGGTGATCAATCCAGCCACAGGTATATCATTAATATTGAGTGTACATTAAATTAGTTTTTGCTCAGAAAAATTAAGAAATCATAGATTTGGCTAGGAAGAGAGGATAACAGGAGACATTGTCAAGATAGTATGCCATTGTTTTAATGTCTCTGTAGATAAACAAAAGTATCTTTTCTTTATTTTCTCTTTATTACAGAAATTAAAGTCAGGCTTTCTAAAGCAGTCTAGAGTTTACAAATGAGAACTAATTGGTTAACATCCTGAAAATGTAAGCAACGCTATAAAGAGTGATTGTAAGGAGCCTGAAAATGTTACCAAACAGACACGTTATATCTAAGAAAAAGTGGCTGAAACAGTGAACTTCCAGAGGCATTCTCTGGTCTCCTTCTGCTTTGAGCAACATGAACACAATCTTCCTAATCCACTGCTCCTGCTCTGACATTCCAGCCGCATGCATAGCCATTGGCAAACTTGGAACGTGAATCCAGTGCATTTTTTTGGTTGAAATGCTACATCTGGCTTAGCTGGCAAGTGTTACTATGCCTCTAGAAAGTAAGCCAAAGTGGAAAAAAAAAAAAAGTAAAAAAAAAAGAGAGAGAAGAGGAATCTTAACTACATGTAGGAAAAGATTACTGAAATATACTGTCCCCTTTGTTTCCTGGAAAACTGAAAACTGAAACTCCATTTATGGCCTCTGACCTTTGGAAAGATGGCTCCAGAGGAAATCCAGCTACCTAAGAGTTAATATATGCAGTGTACTGTAAGTATTTCATTAATTTGCTTATTAAAAACATGAAAAGCTTTTGCCTTCTTGACACCCAAACAAAAGGCAAGCAATTGGGAGACTTTTGACCCGAGCTTATCAGATGACTGGTGTAATGCTGTCAAACCTTCCCCACTGCATGCAAGTAGGGTCACATTTTAGAGGTGTTTATGACATCCTAAGGTTCATAATGCCTATCTTTGTCAACACGAGAATGATGCAGGTCAACTGGAAGGGTTAATGAGGCTGAGCACATAAGGAAATACATACAAGAGAGATGGATGTATAAATTAAAAATCACAATTTAAATAACCTGTAATGCAAACATGTTCTACCAAAATATAGAAATATCACAATTTGCTTATACTTACAATAAATTTTGGTGCCCACTGGTATAAGTAGACTTAGGAGTTGCCTATCTTCAGTTGTAAGGCAGTACTAGGCAGCTTTGAAAACCCAAGGACAAAAACGTTGTGATAAACTTCTTATAGTTCTCACAATTTCCCTTCATCCTTTTTGAGAGCAGGAATATATATCATCTTCTTCAAATATCTTATATCTCTTATATATCTTATATCATATCTTCAAATGCCTCCACAAACAGCAATTTCAATGATAAAGAGGGAAAAAAATGCCCAAATAGTTTCACAGTGCAGCACGTTCTTTTGGGGGGGGTGGGGGAAAATAGGTTGATCTTAAATTTTGCAACAAAAGAAATGGGCACAGGCTCAGATCATTTAAAATTCATTTAAGAATATTTGCACCAGATCCAAGGAAAAGAGAAATGAAAAACAACTAACACAGAAAACATTTGTAAAATCTGGAATACTTTCAAGATGTCATAGGCTACATCTACTTTCTCAAGGCAGCTGTGGCCACAGGAGAAGATCAATAGATTGGAGCAGTTGGAGCTGAGGGTTCTTTATCTGCACTGTGGGGGAGATAGAGACAGGATTGCTTTAAACTTGATTTAGCCCAAATCCCAAAACTGAAATATCCCAGAGTGTGAGTCCAAGCTTTCAAGAGGTCTAGTCATTGGTTTGGCCTCTTATTCGTGTAATAGGAATTGGAGAACATTTGGCACACGCCTGGATCCAAGCCTCCAGTTCAGTTTTCTCCAAACAGAATCCAGATTATGGGCTGCAAAACCACTCTGGGAAGTGAACTACTGCACAGTAAATGGGACAGTCTGGGGGATGTGCTTCAAAACAGCATCACTGCTCTGAATCACAGCACTGATGTGGATGCAGTCATAAAAGCCTCCCAAAAGGCAATTTAAAAACAAGCATCCCAGAGGAGACATTACTGGCAATTCCTGATTCAGTGATAAGCCTCTTTTTCAGGATGGAGAATTTTTCTCTAATAGCTTGATCTCTGAATGCACATATTCTAAAGCACTGGACAATGTGCCATTAGGATCTAGGCTAAGTGAAATATATATAAAGTCGTTTGACTTTTCATTCCAAATTTCAGTCCACTGGTTGGTTTTTTCCCTCCCAGTAAGCATCAGCTAAAATATACAGGGAATAACAATATTCTTTTTACAAACATTTTAGGGATTTTCCATGTATTAAACACAGAAGTGTTACATGTGAGTATGCAGCAGAATGACATCCCAACATTTTCCCTGCTGGGAAAACGTAATGGAATAGGTGTACACGGGGAGTGCTCCTGTTCTTCTACATCAGTGCTTCTGAACATTAATGAAAAGACCCCTGATTTTAAACTCCTAACAACACCAATATTTTGTTCAACCCAAATGTGTCTTCTACTCACTTTGACAGAGGAGTGAGACTTTTCAGGGAGCTTAAGTAAAGGGTTTAAGATAGGAGAGAAATAACATGAAAAACAAGATGTTGTGATAATATGATAAAACCAAGACACATATTCTTGTTATATTTTTTTTTTTAACATTAGAAAACACCAGTGCTTTAAGACAATTGAAAATTCAGAGAGATTATTTTAGTGCCAGGTTCAATGGTGGTTGCTTGGTTGATGATTTTTTTTTCCTCAAGATAAAGCTATTATTATGATGGTATTATTATAATGATTGTCTTAAAAGCTTTCTTATTCCCACCTAGCACTTTCACAAATTCCTTCCCTCTCCCCCTCCCCAGCATTAGGGCTTCTTGGAATTTTAGTATTATTTCAATTATTTGTAAGAAAAACACAGTGTCATTTTATTCAAGTTTTACCTCTCAGACATTTTGGGCTACAATCATTGCTTAGCTGAAGAAATTACAAAAATAAAAATAGTACAACTTAAAAAATACTGATGATAACTTCTAGTTAGTCTGATCACATATGTGGCAACTATTTTTCCATGTCTTTTTGATGGTGTCTGTGTAATATCTTCTCAGATCCACTGAGAGGAAAATTTAGCTTTACATTTAGGATTAGCACACACTCCTCTACCTAAATTTAGAAATTCTATAGATAGATCTGCACAGGAGAGTGTAGAAAGGCCCCAGAAAAGGAGGAAGACTCTCCCCTGCTTCAGATACTCCAGCAGGTCCCCAAAGCCATCTGAGGAGTGAAAAGATGGAAGTGTATCTGGTTGGACCCAAATCAAGAGCTGGGTTTGATGATTCTTGTGGGTCCCTTTCAAGTCAGGATATTTTGCAATATTGTGGGTTTTGAAGGACTAAAAATAAGATTTTATTTTGTCACTCTTAGCTGGCTCTATGATCCCCATCTTGATATCCATCATAAGCCTCTCTACATCTGTATTTTCTTAGCAATTATCAGCATCCCAGTGATATCTTTGGGATCACAACCACTTACTCAGATGGATCTTCACATGCCAAACAAATTGATACCAATATGCTACACTATATTTCAAAGGCATACTAACAATATTTTCTAGTCAGTAAACAGGGTCAAGTAGGAATCCATACAGATAAAATTATGTATTCATGCCTATATTTATTAAATTTTGTCTTGATTACTGAAAATTTTTCTGTTTGACACAAATTTTCTTTTTTTAAATTTCTTTTACCAAAAAGCAAGTTCAAATAGGTGATTTTTTGGTTATGTACTTCAATGAATTTCATATGGGCACTTAGGCATTTTCAGAGCAAAACTGAAATTATATCAAACAAATTTGAGCATAACACAAAGTGAGGTTAATACGGACCAGTGGGAAGTTATGGAAATCCACAGTTAATGGTGAAAGAGACCATATGTCCTCTGACACCTTGCCTTGATGGAATGCCTCTCCATAAATGCTTCCTTAATGCATCCCGTTGTGCCTAGGTGTGGGATGACGTATGGTCTGCCTCCGTCCTTTCATGAGCTTTCATCCCTTTCATTTACAAGCCGTGTGTTCTTATAATGAAGATTTTTCTGTTAACCAGAATATTAGAAAAGGGCAATTAGGGCTAATTGTTCAAAACCTTTGTTAGATGCACGTGCAAGCCTATGGGTAATATTTGGATATGGGCAACTCTGAGAGGGGTTTTGTCAGGACTCTCTATAAATCAAAAATATAACTTTTGTCCTTTCCCTTTTCTGAACACCAAGGTTCAAAGAATTTGCAAAGGTGATTGCTACTCTACAACCACTTTTAAGCACTCTACTCTTTGATATGTTCTGATAACAAGAGTTGCACATTTCTTTATCAGGACAAAAGAATTCCTAGCAGAATTGTTTTTATTGTTACAATCACTCCCAGTCAGTTCCACATCCATAACAGTAGGGCCTAAATAGAGCAGCAATACACAGGAAGACATGGTCCCTGCCTCAAAATGTTTATGATCTAATTTAAGACAAGACACAACAAGTGAGTATAACAAATGTTCAACACAGGTTCCAAATGTAAACATACGGTAGATAGGAAAATGGCCATAAATTCCTCTATCAAAGATAACACCTCTCAAAGTCTCTCACACAGACTCTGTAACATGAAACATGTCAAGTGAAACAAGTAGGGAGGGGATTGCACATGTTGGTGCTGCTGCTAAACATTCAAGTGAAAAGTAATGCAAACTTCAAACTTTTGTGTGTTATTTAGGAAATATGTTCAGCCCTAGGAAAATAAAATATCCACATGGTTATGATTCAGACAGTTGGGATTTTTCTAGTGTGGACACTCCTATAGAAACATTTTCTAGCTGATACTAAAACAATAAATAGAAAAATGTGTGTGTTTGCGGCTGTTCTCTGGTTTTATGTTATCTAACATAGGAATGACATCTGGAGTGTCGGGTTTACGGTTTGTTTATTGCTTTGTTGTTTTGTTTAAAAAGGTAATCTTGTCTCCTTTGTATCTGGTGCTGACTATGAGCATAACAAGCTGTGATCCTATGAGCAGAGCAGTGGAACTGGATGTTTGTGGCATCCAGGGAGGGCCAACCCTGAACTTGCTTGTATTCAGAGCTGATCTGAGTGAGAACCATGGGCAATTCCAAGAGCAAGCAGCTAAGCTCCCTCCAGTCACCCTCTTCCAAGATTTAGCACCCGATACATTCAGTCATTCCACAACCAGGTCCCTCTTCCAGCCAGGGCCTCTGAACATGAACATGACACACCTTACAAACATTTCTAGCTATACCTCAAGTCATTCACTCCAACAAAACTCAAAGGTCACATCCTACATTGGCCCCAGTAAACAAGAAGGTGCAGTATTTTGCTTCAACAGATTGTCATGGCTGTGTGATTTTGTTCAAGTCACCTTCAAATGTCTTGGAATAGTTAGTTGTTTTGTGACCATCCTTCCCTCTCTCCCTTCCCCTTGTCTAGAGAACAATCATAAGCCTCATAATCAATAATTACAGAGTCAGCTTTACCAACAGGTAATATTCAGACTCACAGGTTCAAAATGTAAACATAATATAGGAAGCAAAGCAGCTGTAAATTTATCTCCTGAAGATAACGCCTCTCGAAGTCCCCTTTGCAGACTTAATGAAATAAAACAGACTGAGCACCAAAGGGACTGCATAGCAGTCTAAGGAGCAGGCTGGAAATATCCAGGCTGCCTGGGTTTAGCTCTGCCATCCAGCAGGTTTTCCTTGGACCTTCCCACTCCCAAATTACCCCACGTGAGCCCCACACTGTTTTTAGTGAGACCTCACTTAGCCGAGCCCCAAGGTCCATGGTCTTTGTTGGGCTGGATATTGAGATTACAGATTCTGCAGCTTTTTTACTGCAGGGATTATTTCTGCTCTTGGCTAGGACTAAATTCCCCCTCTGCTGTTTCTCAGGCTCTCTGCTGTGAGGCAATTCTCTGCTCAGCTTCCCTCACCTGCCTCTAGCAGCCTCCTCCACTCCATGTTTCATATATAGATATAAAACCCCACTGTGCAAAATACTCTATTCAACCAGGCTACTTGCATGCTATTTGTTATTGATAAATATCAATATTATCATCATTAGCAGAGCAGAAAAATTACCATTATTATCTACTTAACTGGCTGCACATACAAAGGGATTTGGGTTTATTTTGTTGTTGTTTTTTCTTGTTTTGAACTCTACTATGGAAAGACCATGAAGGAAATAAGGGATAAAAGGAGCACTCTGCTGCATGAAAAACTACATTCAGTATCTACAAACAGATTGAAATAACATGTGGAAAAAGTAGCTTCCACAAGAGAGAATTCATGAACAAGCACAGTGGCCCAAGTTCTGCCCTTAGGTGAAGTCAATGAAAAAAGTAAGTGCGTATTCTTGGCCCATTATGTCTTTTCTTACAATGTTTTCTTAATATAAATCCAAATCTAGGGACCTGATCAACTCCAAAGTTTCTCAAGTTTTCTCCTGAGCAATATGAAATCTTATGGAAAATGATTTCTAATATCACAGAAAACAGAACACGTTCAGTACAACTGGGAACGCACTTATTTCACACAAATGAAAGAAAAAATCCCGTTCATTCTAATTGGAGAATATTTTTCTGGGGCAGTGATTTTGTCAGCTGTAAAAATGATTAATGCTGCAATTCAGCAGGATACTTAAGCACATGTTCAGTCAATTCCTATTCAGCAAAGCATTTAAGTACTTAACTTTACGCACATGCTCAGGAATTTCAGCATGTGCTCATGGGCCGGATACGGGCGTGTGGAGCATCAAATGACACAATGGATTGAGGAGGTTTCCAGCCATTGCCCAGCAGACAAGGGGTACAGCACTGACCTTCCTCTTGCCATGGGCTGCTCTCAATGCTCTATTAAATAAGTTTTGACTAGGAAATGGAGCTTAAGGCAATATTTTTGTTATAAACCTAATGCACGGCATTTCCAACGCCAGTGGCCACAGACAAAGCCCAGTCCCTTTGCTCTGCTCCAAAGCAGCTTCAGTGTGGATGCAGAGGCAACCACACTGCACCTCTTGAACTCGCCCAGGACAGTTCAGCTCCCCATTCACACAGTCCCATCTCCTCTCCACACTGAGTGCTGAGGTGGAGAAGCTCTGTTTGGAGTCCCAGCAGGCAGGACTGTGCTGGGAGAGGCTGGGGAGCAGAGCAGGGCACACACTGCAAGCACGGGCACGAGGAAACACGCTTCCCTCTCTGGCTCGGGGACAAGTGCGGACACATGTCTGTGGCTGCAATGACAATGTGATGTAAAACAACAGGATTTGTGCATGCCCTGTGGGAAAACACTGTCTGAGAGGAGCACGGGAGCAGGGAGAGCAGTAGAGCTGTTTCTGTGGCTGAAGGAGAGGAATATCCCCACTGCTGGTGAAGAAGAGTTGGGGCAGAAAGAACAGAAGTACGGTCAAACACATCATTAGGCAAAAAAAGACGCCTCAGAATCATCCACAGAAAGCTTGAGCAGGGAGAAATCTCCTATTTGCCAGTTTGGTGGCCATCTAATCCAGATGTTCAGATGATCATAACATTCCCACATCTAACCAGATGGATCCAGATGTTTCACTGTATTTTTTCCTCAGCTTCCTTTAACATGGGGGTTCAAAAACAGGTGTCCTCAGTGTGAAAAAGTCTTCAACGTTCAAGTGCAAATCAGCCAATACACAGAGGGCATCTCTGCATAAGGGAAAAAGGATCCTTTTAAAAGAGATAAGCAGTTTTTATAAAAGCATGAGAGAAAAGTACATGTGTGTTACCATTGACTGCCATAAAAACTTTAGCATGGGAAATCTGGAAGCAGATGATGTTTTGTTACAGGGTGAGGGTTATTTTTCCCCTGTTGTTCAGACATCTGTTGAAATCAGAGCTGGATAAATACTTTCAATTAAATTTATAGGGTCTAAGCATAACACACCATCTTTATGATTTTTGAGGAACAATAATTCCAAATTCCAGTTTTTTCTTAAATTGTACATTTATAGCACTGGAAGCCATCTAATACCTTTAAACACGTATGAAAACAGGTCTTTGGTGGTGTCTCTAAACATTTATCTGGGCAGAATTTGTAGATAATTGCAAACATACAAATATATGTCAAGTTAGCAATCAATAAGTGGCTAGAAGCTCTGGAGGCAAATTTCTTACTATTGAAACCACAATTATTTAATGAAAATAAAACAGCACTTCTCCCACATGATGAACTTAGAGCAGCCCACAGGTTCTTTAAAAAATGCTTTTGATTTAGAATAAAATTCAGTTTGAGCTTTTTAATAAAAAAAAAGGAAAACAGCACCTTTAAATAAGCCACAGAAAATGCAGCATGAAATTTAGTGCAGAGGACTTTTGGCATTAAAAGCTGAGCTACATATTCAGGATGGGTGGCCCAAATACAGATGCACATAGAAATATTTGTCTTTGACATGCCTGATGGAACACCAGGAATGAACAATTTCCCAGTACCTGAGGAAAAAAAAAAAAAAATATATATATATATGGAAAGGGCCTGGTTTTAAGGGAGCAGCTACAGATTAATAAAGAGAAATGTGTCATTATGATGGAAACTTTATGAAGTACCAAAATTCTAACCTATAGATGGTGTCTCATCTAAACCATGTAGCAGCTCAGTTTTCTTTTTCTGCCCTCAACACTGAAAATAAAAATATTGTTTCACAGAGGACAAAAGGGGCATAACAATATTTTTAGTTGTGGTAGGACTTTGCAAATAACTTCAGGAAGCATTTTTAACTTCACTTGCAAATATATCTTTCAATAACTTATTTAGAAATCTTCTATCATCAAGAAATAGATCTGAAAATTTATCATGATGTTAATCATAAAAATCAGAAAAAAAATTTAAATATGTCAAATCAGTCTCACTAGGGCAGTTTTTCATCCTTTCCTCAAGGAAAAAAAAAGTAATTTGGTACCAAAAAAAAAATCCTAAATATTCGTTAAAGTAAATCATTAAGCCTGGAAAAAATACAGTTTTATTTAACAGAATAAGAATAAATAAAACAGGAAAAAATAGCGGGATTTATTTCAGACGGGATGAGATGGTCAGGGAAGCAGCAAAGTACAAGATCTTGGATATGAGAAAGCAGTAAATGAGAGAGATGGGAAGAAGGTGTGTGGGACAAGAGCAGAGGGGATGGAGTGTGATTTCTGGCAGGGGATGAGGAAAAAGCACAACAGAATTCCTTTGTTTCAATTTTATTTTAAAACCACCATCCTGTCTGGGTCACAAGTTAGCACACCCTTACAGCTCAAACTGGCTCTACAAGTTTTTCACTCCTTTAGACTGTTACTGTGTTGTACTTTAAAACCTGTTTTTCCTGTGGTCAACAAAAAGTCAATGAAACAGAACAATACAGCTCCAAGTGCATTTTTGGCCTACAGCTGATAACATTGCTTGAATATATTTGCAGGAAATTATTTCTGGTATAGTTCTATGGTCATACTCAGATTCAAGTTAGTGATGGGAAACTGCATCATTAAGAGTCCTACCAGGAATAGATGAGTTGTACTATTATTATTATTATTATTATTATTATTATTATTACCCCTAATTTAAATTCAGATTAAGTTGGTTCCTTTTAGAAATCAAGCCAGATCAATTTCAAGCATATCCAAAATCTACTTCACCTGGAGATACCAGTCTGAAGTCACATTGACAAGAGGATTGTTAAAAACAGGTTTCAGCAGGAGACCAATTCCTGTCAGAGATTCAGGCTGAATTAATTTTTATTTTTGTAGTGTTGATTGTACTTATAGCTAACTAATTTCTTAAGAAGACCAATAAGTCTTCTTGCCCCGTTCCATCCTGAAGGTTGACCCAGGTGAACCAACTCGAGGAGTTTGCACAGACTGTTTGCACAAGTGTTTGTTTAATAGACTGATTAATATAGACAGGAACTTTCCAGAGCCCACAAAAACACATAAGTCTATAGTAAACTCCATTAAAACTTGAGAAAGTTTTCTCCTCCCCTTATCCTGGCTATCCCTATGTGCCCATCATGCATTTCCTTCTTGCCCAGTGCTGGCAGTGCCTTCCACACCCTCCCTCCCTCTGCACTTTGTGACCCTGTGCCAAAGTTACAGCGCCTCATACAACATTGCTATTTTTAGCACTTAACTGCTCATTCTCATCACATTTTCTGAGCAAGATAACATCTTTTTCTGGAGTTTTCATATTTGTTATTATTTCCAAACTGATGAGCCTGGCTGGGATTGGTGGAGTCACCTGTGGATAGCATGGACTGTAATTTTTGGCATTTGCTGTAACTGAGCGGTTATTTACAGATATTTTTTTCCATTATGAGCTAGCTGAGTGTACACCTGCAGCATTAGCAGATGTATGGTTTACTTGCTGTGCCAGTTACAGGAGGTAGCAGTTAAACAGTGAAACACAGTGGGTTCAACTCCTCTGTACTTATTTCCCCACTTATTTTCCACCAGTCGCAACTGCTGTGAGAGGGTGTAGTGCCCCTCTCACATTTAATATACTTAAAATGAATTCTGTTGTATTAAGTTATCCTTAGAAAGCCACTGTCAAGGATCATTATCCTACCTCTGTATATTTATATACAGATGGATAACCAAACAGAAAGCTTAGGTTCTTTGTATGAATTCCCAGCATGTAAGGCCTGTTTGAAATACAAGGCTGACAGTGTCTTGACCCTGAGGGGTCCCTCAAGGAGCTTCCTAAGGAGTCCCATGAGAGTCCCACCATGGCAGAATGCTTCCAGCATGGGCAGGTCCTGCACCTCAGTGGTGGGAGCAGAGAGGAGGGTCTTACTTTTCTATCCATCTTTTTCATGCCCTGGTAGCACTGTTCACATCCAGCCCAATGCACAAACAAATCTGACTGATGCATGAACCCACTCCCATTCCCTAAGATAGGATCAAGTCACATATAGGATTCTGCCCTTTGAGAGGATTGGTTTGCTCAATAATATTTGAATTTCTCCCTTCCCCACTCCAAAGCCTGAAGAGCCCTATAGCCCTCCTGAATGCTATTTCTCCTTCCTACACATTAAATCTCAGGAACACCCTCTCCTCCCTGACCCCTCAGCGGCCACTGTCCAAAACAATCTCCTGAGGGATAAATTCTTCAGCAATACTAGACTTTCAAAAGGCCATGAAGATAAAACTTTGTAAAGAAGGAAGGAAAACCAACAATGGGGCTCGGCCCTATCTAGGTTAAATACATATTTTGGTATATATGCTATTTACGCAATCGAGCCTAATGGCTTCTTCAAAAGCCATTAAGGTGTATTAAGTAAATACGTAATTTGGTACAGGAGCTAATTTTGAAAGCACATTATTGTGTTTACAATGCATTCTTTCAGGTCTGAAATCTACTCTTCTGAAGTGCCTGAAGAGTGACTCACAAATGGATCCTTAATCCACAGCGAGGAAATCACCTCCTAAAACCAGACCGGCTGTCCTAGAGTTTACATAGATGGTTGGAAAGAAAAGAGAAAAGAATCCATATGAAATATTAACCAGCTGAGTGCTCTCCAGTGGGCTGAGTCCATGGGATAAAACACACCACCAGTGATACTCTATCCACCTAATTCACAACATGCCATCTGAAATACCACGGCATGTGACATCCACATGTGAGGGCATGCACTCAGCCACGGCAGGAGAAGGGTTAGAGGAATTCTGCCTTTCACTGTGAAGTGAAATAAATGAAATGAAAAGTGATGTTTCAGGAAAGATCTCTTTTGTGCAGCACAGTACGTGAATTGATGTAATAAATGGCTACAGTAATTCCTTTTACAGAATTCATCCAAGATAAGACTGCAGATCCAAATACTCAGACTTTCAAAAAGTTTGCTTCTAGATTTGAATTTTTCAGTTTAGGTCACCTGTAGTAGTAGCAAACATGTTTTTTGTCTGCTATATAGAAGATTATGTGCCAATGTTGAGACCTCCAAGAACCTCCAAAGTATTTTTGAAGGGAAGACACAAATATAGTTTCGTTTTACAGTGTGCATTTTGCAGAAGGAATTCTCATTTTATGATTGCAAATGCACAACTTGGCCCAATCCCCAGCTGGGTCTAATGATTTAAATGTCAAATCAAAATAAGGAAAATCCATAGGCATTTCTGGGAAAGGCTGTGGACTTCCACTGCTGGCAGCACACATGGCAGTAGATTTCAGACTGGAGAATGACTAATTAATTTTTGTATGTATTTTATGACTGAGGGGAGCAGTATTTGATTTTGAAATTCATGATGTGGGCTAAGAGATATAAAACTTTCACCTGATCTGTTTGAGCACAGGTTTGGGAGGCAGGAAGTTCTTTGCTCCAAAGCCACAATTATCCACAAATATTGACTTGTCCTCTCATATAGGATACTCTGTCTATTTATCCAAAAATTAAGTCAAATGGGAAGATGTATTAGAGGGTCTGGAGACCAAATCATCTCAATTTTGCCCCAATACCTTGTTACAGGGCACTCCTCAGGAAGGCCTTGCTGGTAACAAAACAGTGTATTAAACCAGATGTGATTAAAGTCAATATAAATGATACATACTAATAAACCAGATTTCTTTGTCTGAAAAACAGGAGAAATTTAAGACAAGGAATGGGGTGGGAGGACTAGACTGAAGGAATAATACTCAATGTTAAGAAAATGAAGTCATAAAATCTTTGTCAAGCATTGCTCAACTCTTCAAACCATATGGAGCATGACTGCTGGGCTTCATATAATGCCCCAAATGTTTTTCATTTTCTATTCCACCGTTCACAGCAAAGGCACAGTGCTGTAATCCCGTCCTTCCGTTAACTACCAATTGTTTCTTTTGCCAACCTTTTTGCTTTAAAATATCATTTTTTATGAAGGATAATGTTATATAGTGGAAAACTGTAAAAATTTTATGGATAGCCTTGGTGCTGAGAAAATGCATTCTTTCAACAGTTTTATTATATATATATTTTTTTGTCCATTACACATTTACAGGGTTTTCTCCACTGTATATATGTGTGTTTTATAGTTCATTCTAGACAAAAGGCATTATGTTAACAGTCCTATCATTTAGAACTTTAATTCACTATTATGTTTTTACCTTTTTGTGGAAAGAATATTATTTTTTTCCTTCTCCTTGGTAGTGCTCACTGTTGTTAATAAGAGTAATGGGTAATCCTAAAAAAGGGTTAGGTGTGAATAACTACTGAATGGTTCTGTGAGCCACAAGAACAAGTGTGTAGATCCAGCTCCCAGCACATCAGAGGGCATGATTTAGTTCCAATATAAGGCAGGCTTACACATTATGTGCCCTCAGTCAAATGTTAACCAGTTCCCCAGTCTCTGCTTCCCCCATGTCCTTTCAAGCATCTGTTAAACAGCTCTAGCTCTTGTGACATCCATTCACAGGTAAATCAAGAAGAAACGTGCTCATATCAAAGGAATGAAATACATTTGCTTCAACTTTAAGAGATTCCTATAAACTCTCTTTTGACATCCCTTCCTACTAACCAGCCCAGTCCACTCTTTCAAAGATTGACATTTCTTTGCTCTACAGCAGGCCTCAAGCCTTTAAATGTCAGCCTGCACTCCAAAGGTGTAGCTATAATCTCTGCTGGTTCACAACCACCCCACTGCAGCCCTATCTTTCTTTGAAGCTGAGCTCTGAGGGCTGAGCCACGGGTGCCATTTGTCTCCCTTCTGTGCCCTCCTGAGCAGCCAAGTCCCCAGGAACAAGAGCCCAGGGAGGATTTCACACTGCTAACCACAGCCCAGCTAGGGACAGCCAAGTTACCACAGCCAGAGTGAAGCCAGATCAGAAAACTGAGACGGCAGAGGGTCAAGGATGCCAATCAGAGAGCATGACCTCCTGAAAACCTCCTGTTATCCCAGTTCTTCAGCCAAGTGGTTTTGAAACTTTTACAGTGATTAATGGGATCCAATTTGAGAAGAAATTTAAGAGCAAGGGGGTTTTTATGCTCTAGATTTTGATAGGATATTGTCCTTACACTTTCAAGCAGCTAATCACATTCACAAGTAATTAAATACTGCAATTTGTCTTCTTTCTTTTTCACCATAAATTGATATTTGCAGCAATTCAGAACAACTGCTATAGTTATAAGGTTGGGAGATATTTTTAGCTCCATTGTTCATTGTCTTTCATACATGACATTTTATGGGCAGTCCCTGAGCACCTTCTTTCCCCCTCTAGCAGAAAGGGGTTTCAGAAAGTTTCTACCATAGCTAGAATATGTGGATCACACAAGAACTCAAACATGGAGGTAGGACACATGAATCATATCTCTTTGCTAGATGTGGCTAGATCAACAAGAAAAAGTAATAATAGAGTAAAAGTAGAAGTACATTTGGAAAGATGAAACCCTGAGTTTCCACTTGCATGAAAATGACTTGCACTATTCAAGTCAGACTGTAGTTCTGTGTTTACATCAGTAAAGTAACAGGAACCATAAATTGTGAACATTCAAAGCAAAGTGTTCTCAAATAACCTGCAAGCCAGATCAGAAATTATTTAATTAATAGTTTGAAATTATAAACAGAGCTAAAAAAAAAAAAAGCTGCACATTATTTGCAGACCATTCATGAACAGGAGAAAGATATTAAATATCAGATAAATGATTCATTATGGATTCTTCATTCAGCCTATGTGTGAACACGTGACCAGAGAAAACCAGTTAAATCCATTCCCTGGATTTTTGCTTTAAATGAGCATCTTTGGTATAGGCTATTGTTTAGCTGGATTGCAGAAGCATTTAATAAAAAGGGCTTCCCCATTTATCACTCAAAAAAAATTAGAATTAAAAAAAAAAATAAAAAAGTGAGGACAACGACCCTTCTGGAGTCTGAATATACATATGTTCAAAGTAACTCTGCTGCATAAGCCAACAGAAAATTGGCCCCCAAAATGACTTATAAAGGGATTTTGTAAGACATGAACAGAACAGCATGGGCTCTGGCTAGGCAAAGTATTCAGAGTTGTAATAGAAAACATTTATTTGGCTACAGCTAAACATCCCAACACATGTTAGCATTTGCTGCCAATATGCTTCCTAATTAAGAACAACATAAAATCATAGGAAATCCTGTATCCCTGTCTTCATGCACTTTCCTTGTATCTTCAGTGTCCTGGCTCTGTTTCTCAAGTAGAGCCCGCACAAGAGAAAGGTTAATTCAAAAGTAATGTTTTGCCAGCCATTAACTGTGTTGTCATTAACAAGATTAATGTACATTCCACTATGCATCACCAAGTGCATTCCCCCTCCCGCCCCCACCCACCCCTTAAACAACTGCTCCTATTAAAACCTAATGAGCAAAGCACAATTTAAAGAATAGCACCATTTCTGTTGGGCAAAGTGTCATCTGTAAACCATATATAGCTGCAGGACTATTGCAGATCTAATTGAAGGGCAGCTGAAAAAAAATCTGCTCTCTCTTGGACTATGAAGTCCTGACCATGTTTATATATTTTATCACAATGAACAGATTTCAAGACGAAGGACAGACTAGTATCTGTTTTTCTTCCTAGCCCCCTCTTCCTTCAATCTCTACTCTTTCTTCATCTAAAACCATTCAGAGACTCCTGCTGTGCACAGTCCCACACCCAGGTTACCTCCAACTCATCATCCAGTGATTACTGCACAGATAAACAGTTGACTGGATCCTTCTAAACAATCATGAGATACATTTTTTTAATAAGCTGCTCTTAGAGGGCCCTAATTCATCAGCATGGATGGAGTCTGGACTCTCTTGCCAGGCCAAATCTGCTCTGTTTTTCCCAGCGGAAGCAGCAAAAAAATTGCTGGACAATTATACACAGTGCTCCTCCTCCATTTTCATATTGAAATGGCCACCAGTTTGGAGATCAAAAGATCAGCCATGAGACATTTCCAATTTTTCATCAGATTCTTGAGAGTTCTCAGAATTATTTATTTTATTTCCAGAAAATCCATACTCTCCTACTCTTTTCCTGCTTGGTTGCTTTACATTTCTGTTCCCTCCGCAATTTCTTTTTTTTTTTAATTCTATTTATTGCATGTTTTTCTTGGCTCATTCTCACTTTCCATTTTTCATTATTAGTTCTTTATGATCTTCTGTTTCCTTTTTTTTTTTTTTTTCTCTGTCATGGCTGCTCTCCCAGTTGTTCTCCTCTGGGGCCCTGAGTTTCCCTTAGCTAATGAAACTAGAGCTGCCTACCTCCCTTGCTTTTGCAATCCAGCTGTTTCCTTTTTAAAATATAAACTCATCTTTATTCAGTGAAGTTCCTGTGCAGGATCTGATCCTTTAAGAGGGGATTGCATTTTGTGACAGCAAATGGGAGGGAAAAAATAAACTTTGCTGGAGGAAAAGCCCGTTGGGTAGAAATCCAACCAGCTTGCTCTTGGAAGGCAGAGCCTTCTCCAGTAAAACTGGGTTGTTATTTTACTTTGGCACCTTGACATTGCAAAAGTCTCCTCGTCGGTCTCCCCTCCCTTTTCCTCCTAAAACCTCCCACCTTGAAAACTTAACGTTTCCTGGCCTCTCTGAGAGTGTAGTCCAACTAACACCACAAACCTGGATTTTATATGATTAGTCAGTGAAAACTTGCCAACTTTAGGTGCTGCCTGCCAAGTCAAGTCAATTTACTGTGATGCTTTGACTGTGCAAGTAGGCCTTAATCCCCCTTTAATCTCCAGTGTACCCTTGACATCATGGAAATTACTTACAAAGCTAATGTCATCAGATGATCCATGTTAGCTATTTCAGTGAATGTTCTTCTGCACAATGGAGCAAGTTTACCTTGCAAGACACAGGCTCCAAAATATTTTCATTTAATGAGTCCAGCAGATATCATCTTACAAATGGGGAATGAAAACTCCTTCTTCTGCACTGTAACTCCCCAAGCCTCATGTGACTTGGAATTTATAAGCTAGCCAAGCATCAGGTCAGTGTATTTTATTTCATGTCTGATTGATTGGATAAAGAGATTTGCATAGTAGCCACAACAGCCATGAGTTATTAGGAAGGCAAGTTTCCCTTTTCAACTCTGCGAGGCCCCTCTTGTGCTGAAAACATTTGTCCAACATAAAAAGTTCTAAAAGAATCATTTTTGAAAGAGTGTTCAGCCATCAAGAACATAACGGAAATAGAAAAATCAGGCCATGCTGTGAATGTGGCAACCAAGGTGAAAATCAGCATGTCTGACAGCAAGGAGCCAACCTTGGTATTATTTATTGACTTAATAATATGGAATTCCATTCATATAGTCACCTTTATGCCTAAACTACCCATAGTTCTCCATGTACCCAAAACAATTATGTGGAACCTATGTAAAAGTATGGTTTCAGCCATGACAGGAGCAGTGCCAGTGCTGGGAGAGGAACGGGACACACGGCCATCTCCCGGACAGCCTGTGCTAAGGCTGAGGCCAGGCCTTAAGACAGGAAGTAGAAGGAATGCTGTATAGCCTCACATCCATAGGATGAGCTCATGATTTGGAGAGGAGCAAGGTCACTGGGGTCAGCTATCTCCTGTAAAAGGAGGAAAGCCTAGAGGGCTCATTTTAAAGGTCTGCAGAGGTGAAGCTTGTCCTTATGTCAGGAGGCCAGTGCTCTGCATAGGCAGTTTGTGATTAAGGACTGACTCATTAGAGTCTTAGAAGGAAGAAGAGCACTTACAAGTGCTCCTTCCTGGGTCACTCAAGAGGCTTTTAGGAGTGCCTCATCCCAGCACCATCCTACCTCTCCCTCATTTAGGTCTGACATTGCCCTTTGAAAGCCAAGGAGATGTCTAACATTCATTTGCTTGGGAACAGGCCCAGATACTTCACTTGTGATACAAGACGAGAAAATAACACACAGCAGAACCTCTGTGACCAGACAGACCCAGAGAAAAAAAAAACCAAAAAAAAATACCTGCATCTATCAAAATGAAAGTGCAAAAGATGGCATGTGCTCTGTATCTGTGTGCAGAACTCCTTCTTCAGTCACCAAGTGCAAAATTGGATGTACAGGACCAGTATTTGCATAGGCTCTTGGCACATTTGAGAATAAACACCAACTTTCTTTCAACATATGTCTCCGGTCAACTAAAACTTTGTTCACTGTGAGAGGAGATCTCTTTTATTCCCCAGACATTTTATTCCCTGGGACAAGGAATGGTGGCTCCATGTCAAAGGACATGACAAGAGTTGAGGGAGAGAGTAAGATACAAATCCAGATTCAGACTTTACATGATGAATAGATGTCTCCTTCAATGGTGCTAATCCATGTCAGTGAGAAAAAGGAAAAATAGAAATTAACCTGGGCAACTAAAACTGAGAGAGTGTTTAATTAGGAAGGTAAAGTACAGCCGCCCTGTTTGAGATTTCACTAATACACCGAGCTCACAGCCTCCCAAGCTCTCACAGCAATTTTTAACTAACAGATGGAGTCAAGCTTTCCGTTTTATATTGCCCTCATAACTCATGATACACAATCTTGGGCTGCTTTCAGAAGGTCCAGCTTGCGATTTCATTCCAGAGCTGTGGCGCTGCTCCGCTGCCAGCACCTGTGCCCGACATCCGATCTTAGGGCTGCAGCACATCCTCTCCCCCCTCTTCCCTCTGCGGGACTGGCTATGCCAAGCCAGCTAAGAAGCATTCCAGCAGATTATGAAGTACAACTATCTTGGCCCTCGCTGCTCAGAAGAAACTGGACCTAGCAGGAATTTCGCGCGCCATTCTCATGGATCTAAAGCAAGCTGTACGGGCAGGCCTGCGCGGCAGTTTCTGTCCATGTGCTCATCCGTGACCACGGGACACGCAGATCCCGAAATGCTATGATTAGGTCAAGTATAATGGCAGGGACAACTGCTGCGCTGAAACGTGGGATCAATGAAATGAACACATTCTCAGAAAAGGTGGCAAAGACGTAAATGGGAGTCACTGGTGCTTCCAGAGAATGGCTTGAGTTACCGAATCCATATGAGGATGGGTGTACCAAACATGAGGGAGAGAGGAAATGGGGAAACACATCATGTTGAGTGCTGCCTCAGGAATATTAAGGCCTCCTAAACAAAGGCCATTATCTCTGAGCCAGGCATTTGGAAGTATGAGCCTAACTATAAGCTTCCACTACTCTAATCCTCCTTGGACAGTGACAGGAATGAAACAAAAATCCCTCAACCCTGTCGCTCTTTTTATAGATCCCAAAGCAATGCAATGAAGAATGGGAAAGCACTTTGGTGTCACAAAGTGCACAGGAGGGGTCAGGACAGATCAAATTATTGAAAAGGAAAATATGAAATTCACCTTCTGAACTGTAAAAAACAGGCGGGAAAAAGAAAGATCACCATTCTGTCTCTCAGCTGTAGGATCCAAAAAGGCTTCCTTTTAGTCAGGACTTCTTTCCAGAATATTAGAATCCCCACAAAAAATCCTGCAGCTGTTTTAACAGGAATCAGTGGGTATTTCCCATAAATTTGGAAGGTCAGAGCTCTGACTCCTGGCTGTCAGGCAGGTGAGCTAAATGAGGCTAAGGCCAGTCCCACAAGAGTTATTGAGGCACCTCACTCCTACTGAGGTACCTAAATGTCTTTGTGGATATGGCCTTTAATCTTTGCATGAGCTGTGATCCCAGCAGAGAAATCTGAGTCCTCTAGATGAAATCTTCACTTCTGCCTGATCCAAGGTAATTCCAAGGATTACCACTCAGAATATTGGGAGAATCGACTGTCATGCTGTTTCCAGGCAGACAGCACTTTAAAATACCCAGCTAACACTAGATGCACACCGAGCTCCCGTGTCAAGCTAAAGGTAGGAATTGCAGTGAAATCCTATTAACCAAGGGCATTACAGTCATTAAGTGAAGCACTGAATGCAATTTTTTGTTGAAGAACAAGAGGAAGACAGAAGAAAGGAAATTATATCTCATGAGGGAAGGGAATTCCTTGTCCTCTCAGAGGTAAGCTTTGGGCTTTGGAGACATCTAGAAGCTTCAGAAACAAGACATACAATGACTGACACGTGCTATTTTTAAAGGTCTTTAGTGCAAGATGTCATGCTTAGTCATGTTAGCAACTCTGATACTTTATGTTCCCTTGTGCCTTTTAATGCCGAGGGAACTGATAGGCTTTATAGTCCTGCAAACAGACAACATTCCACCTGCATCTGCCAAAGCATTTAAAGATTTTAATCTGATATTTTAATTGTTTTTGAGATTAGGAAACAACGGGGCCTTTGTTCTGACAATCTGAGTGTTCTCCTGGAGAAGTGGCAGAGGTTGTTTGATTTTTGTGAGTTGAGGTTGTTGATAGGACAGGGAAAGGAGCATGACTCAGTGCAGGTGATTCATAAGGATCACAGACTAGAAATCAGCTTCTTCAGAAGCTCATGACATTTCACAGAAGAGGAATAAAAATGTTCTACTGAGTAGTCCCTGCACAGTAGCTCTGTGGCCACAGAGCTCTGTTCTACCCATCTATCTGCTGTTGTCTGCCAAAAGTGCAAATCGTGTTTGCTCACATTTCAGGGCTGTTAAATTAGGAGCAAAGGATTTTTCTTCTTGGTTTTTATGCCAAGTGATGTAGGACATTTAGACTGATTATAGCTCTTTCCAAATATCAAGGTAGGGTCAGAGTGGCGTGAAAAGGAGATTTCTAGAGGGGACAAGAACAGAGAAGGATCAAAAGGAGAGAAAGGTGTAGTGTTGGGAGGAAAATGGGAAGTGGAAAAATCAGGCTACCAAGTCTCTACCAAAAGTCTCCACTGGGCTGTTGAGGCAAGAAGACCAGACATTATTGGACAAGACATCCCATAGCTGTTGGGTAGCAGTGTCCCTGCTAGTCACCATAAATATCCTGATGCAAGCAATAAAAAGGCATGGTAAAAGTGTTACACAACTTGGGCAATACCCTGCTCAAATCAGAAGAGAAAAGGGTGGAGATAAGGGACTCCAAAGGGAAGCAATGATAAGGTCTGAGCATCTGTAAAACACTTCCTGGGGAGTTACCTACCAGCAAAGCTTGGATGAACCAGCAATGATTTAGACTTAGGTCTGAAGGAATAGAGGCGGGTCCCAGGGAAGAAAAAGATTTTTCCATATGTCACCTGGAGAGACCAAACAGTACAAGATCAGATCTGGCTGCTCTAGGGACTCCACCTAATTATACTGTATGGACTCCACCTAAATGTATCTGTGTGTTACAGGGATGGTTCCTGCTTTTTCCATGCAGGATAGTCCAGGCTAACCACATTTGGAGTGTCCTTTCCCATGTATGCATGAGCCTTGTTGGTAGAAATGCCCCTCAGCCATTACCCAGCCCCGTGAGTTTTACAGCAGAGCAGACACTTTATGGAGTGGCATAGCCAGCTCACCCTGTTGACTTTCTAGTAGCAATAGATTTTTTTCCGTCGCTTGAGACGCGTATGAGCTTATTTACAGAGTCAATTAACAAAAGATAACCTCCCATTGTGCAATCATCAATAAATCAATTGTGTTAATACTATCTTGGAATGTCCTCCACTATTTACTTTAATATTGTTGACTGTGGGCACTTAAGAAAGGCAGCACCTTCAAGTTTCACTTGATTATGGGCAAATGGATTTTGTAGTAGCCATTAATAAATATAAATTGTTTTGGAAAATATTTAAGTTTGTCGAATTTAACCCCTTCCTGAGCATTAAAAACTACCCCTTATTGAACAGGTTTGACAACAACTTCAAGAGAGTCTGTCTCACACTCTAATACCATACTCCTACCCCTGTGTATTTTGGTGGTTTACCATTCTCACAGCTCCTTCCAGCTGATATTAATATAAACATATAAGTTAAAACTTAATTAAACCATCCAGCTCAGTAAAGTGCTTTTCTGCCATTTGGCAGGTTCCCACCCCAGGCAGTTTACCTATCCATAGCTGATGTGTAGCTGCATTTACTCTCAGTGAGTAGCACTTTACTCCAGGAGCAGTGCCACTGCTTTATCTCCACGAGGATGGACAATGCCACATCCATTAATGTTCATCAGCACAGAAGGGTCCGTTAGTCACACTGAATTGTGCCTGCTTCCACAGCAGGATGATTTATATCTACAGGGCTGCTCAGCATGAGCAAGGACAGTGGAATGTTTCCCTAAATAGACAATATATAGGCATAGGAATGGGGCAGGGTCATGTTAAGGAAATCCAATGCCCTATGCTCATTCTGCAAGGACCTCCACCCAAAGCTGCCAGAAAAACATTTCTTTTGAGGCAGAACACAAAAAGTGGCAAAGGGGTAGTTTACGTTTTTCTGCAGGCTGTTTTCAATCTCAGGAAGACAAAAAAGCTGGATTTTGGAAGGCACGTGTTTCAAGTTTTCCTTTGCACCCCTAACATACTAAGAAAGAGGGTGTTCTCATGGTATGGCTCCAAGACAGCTTTAAAGAACTATTTTTACAGAGGAATAATATAGATTCCAGAAAGTTGCTTAAAAAGAGACAATGAACATGGCTAGTGTAATTCTTATGCCATATTACTTTCAAGGTAAGAAATCAATTATTTCACTTATTCTCCTATTGCTCCACAAGTCAGCAGCCTTGGCAGTAAATTGAATATTATGCTGCCACAGACAACATCTTCCTTGTCAAGCATGTATCTCCATTCTTCTCTTGATGATGATTGGTGACTTTAAAACTCACATGACTTCTAGATAATAAATGAAAACTGTCATTGTTCTGAAGCTGTTGGGAATCTTTCTCTTTTTTTCCCTTTCCTCTGCTTTGACCTCATTGTGATGTATTGTCTACTTTAGGGTGTTTGGAAAAATAAGGGAAATACTAGGCAAGGACTTTTAAAGAAAAACAGACCTCTAATTAGATCCCTCCAAGAGACCCTGCAATGACCCTGTTTAGACAGACATTAATGGATGGGCCTAACATCCATGTCTGAGCTGCTGTCCTGGTCAAAACAGACCTGACAGAGGCTTTTTGCTGGTTCCCAAGCTGCTGCCAATCTCATCTTCTTCTTCACCGTGGGCTGCACGTCCCTGGCGTGCCCATTGCATGGCAGCTGTGTGAATGCACAGCCCGCTGGGTCAGGGCACTGAACAGTCTGAAAACCAACCTTACTGAGGGCTCAAAGAAACAGCAGCTCTCAGTCAGGTTAACCTGGCCACATATTGGATGTAGATGTGCATTAAATTGCAAGAGTGTGTAACTGAGGCCAGAGCTGCCTTCAATCAGCAACCTGTGGCAAAATCGACCATGCTACCCCTCCTGTAACTATCTGCACACCCCTGCAGCTTAAACATTTGATATTAATCCATTCCTTTTGTCAATCAGCAAGAAAATTTCTTTAAGTAGTGTTGTTCAGATAATACCTTTGGCTCAATCCCTACACTAGACAGTTCCTGAACTTCAGGAGATTTCAGTTCTTGTAACTCAGTATAACTTCAAAACCCAAACTGCACTTCACTGTTCAAATGCTTTTTGAATTGCTCATCTGGGATATAAATCAGAATTAGGTTTCTGGAAGAAAGAAAATATTTTGTGTTTTTAGAGGCCTGCAGTGGAGCTGGAACTGAACCAGCTGACGATGGGGAGGCATGAGCAGAGCATGACAGAGGACTGAGAACTTGCTGACAGGGCAGTTTCTTTGAAGAAGGGGGCTGTGAGAGAAAGGAGTCACAGAGCTGGATGAAATGCACAATGTGGAAAAAAGAAATTCAACAGTTTAATCATCATGCAATTCAGCCATCATTGCATGTAGGTGAAAAATACAATCATGCCACGAAACATCTTTGGTTAACCTCTTGAATGAAGGAAATCATGTACACCAAATGTGGTGCCTACCTCTGTTTCTTTGGTTGCATGTTGACTTACTGACTAAGGGAGACACAAAGTCTGGATAAATAAGTTAGAGAAGGGTGTTCCTTGATGGATCATATCTTTCAGCATAAGAAAAATTGGTTTGGGTATGTTCTGTTCTTAGTTCTGTAGTGACTACATTTGAGTCTCTGTGTTAATCCATTCTAAAACAAAATTATTAAAAGAAATTAAAGGAATAATAAGGCCTGATCAAGCATAAGGGAATATGATGCAGATAAAATGTTTATTTTAAATATGGGAATGAGGAATATTAATTTGGATGTATAAAAGGGCATGTAAAATGTGAGTAAATGCCATCATTTAGCATCCAGGAGCCCCGAGCCCATGCCCACTGATTATTCTGGTAGTTTAAGTTGTTAATTTTCCTTGCTGAATGGATCAATCCCAAGGCTTTTGAAAGTCTAAGGCAGCATTGCCCACACATGAGGAAACCACTGCAGCAGGAACATCTCCTTTATATCACTAGGAAGTACTTTGAATTATACCATTAGTAAGTGCTTGTGAACATGTACCTCCTCTGCTGCAGTCCTTATGGTATCAAGCACTCTGCTGACTCTCCAAAAATAAATAATAAAGCAGTGCCTATCCCTGCAGTATGGATTTATGCTCCTGCCTTCTGAGGCCACACAAAAATAAAGCAGAAAAGTAATAATCACATAGAAATTATTCTCATGCTTTCTTATATATACACATCTATACATGTATATAACAAAATCATGCCCTAACCACTCACCTTGTCAGCATATAGGCATTTAAAATATCTCCCACCTGCACTGCACAGAGCACATGGCTGAATAACCTGCTCTTACACTGAACTGGAGGGAGAAATGAGCAATACTTTATAAATAAAAATAGTCATGGAAGCAGTCCGTTCTTAATCTCTCCCTATTATCTCCAGATCTGCAACCAGACTTTCAGAAGATGATGGGCTGTATGAGGCAACCCTTGCCCCTTTTACTCATTCACCCAGGTGATCCTCATCCACTTGGGTACAAAATAAGTAATACAAGCAGAATCTGTATTTAAATAACTGTGGCATAATAGAGGGAGTAAAGGCTAAGAAGGAGCTGTTCTGGTCCATTGGGTAAATATTATGATCTTTACAGTGGAAAATAAACGCCCAGCTATCTATGAAACCAATAGAGCTGTTCCCGTCTATCAAATTATACCTTGTGTTTTTAAAAAACAATTTTAAATGGAGTTGTTCTGATCTATAGAGCACATTATATGGTTCAGAAACACTCTGAATACATATTTATCTGGAAAATTTAAACAGCTCCGTATAAGTAATAAGCATTGGAGGCGGGGGGAGGTGGAAACCCTGATTAAATATGTCATTGCTTTGCACATAAAAGCAGATGAACAGAGAACACCCCTTCCCACGGGAATACTATATTTGAGCCTTGTCCCTTGTCTTACATGTGTCAAGCTAGGTCAGTCTAAGATGAGACACCTCCAAGGAAGCCCTGGCTATTGCAAAGAATGGTGCTGACAATTCCAGTTCATGCACTGTCCTCTGAGTCAGTGCTGGATTTCTTTTCTGGCTTGACAATGCTGAGGTGTGCTGAGCTGCTGTCTTCCAATGGTGTCTAAAAGAAAAGCCTCCCCTGCACCACTGCAGCTCATTAAAGTTTCCATGGCATGCCTTGCCAGGCCGGGGTGCCAAAGCCAATGTTCTGAAGAAGTTCCAGCAGAAATAATTAAATTCCCACTCAGGTCTCCCTGTGGTTCCAATTGGATGTGGAATGCTTCCTTGCACTCTACCCTGGTGTGCAGTGTCACTGTGCACCATTAGACAGCTGCTGTGCCTGAACCTGGGATAACTCCCTATCAGCAGCGGGTGACAGAAATCCTGTGTAACACTCATCCAACTCACAAGGTTTTGGTGACTTAGCTAAGGTGCTGGTTAAAAACAGTCTTGAGAAAGTACAGCAATTCTTTTTTTTTTTTCCCCTTTTAGTCATATATTTACATGTTTAACAAATAAACTGCATGGTTATCACAATAAAAAGCAGGAGCACAGTGTGAATTAATGGCTGCAGCACCACTTGTCCCTATCTCTGGGCTAAGAAGGATTTGACCAAGTGCTGCCCCTCAGTCCTTCACACTAATAATGCACATTTTAAAGAATATTTTTCTTTGTTTCCACAGTGCTGTAACTCCAGGTCAAAATGTCATAAGTGCTTGATATTCTTGCCTTTTCTCTGGTTTTGTCATACCGTTATTTAAACATAGGTTTTTTGGATTTAATTTGACAATCTTTATGTAGTTTCTGGCATGGTAATTGAGTCTACTTGTCTTTTTCAGGATACCAGAAGATCTAACTAAGTCAGAATGTCTCTGTTACAGTCCAGATTTCTATTTATTACCTACCTCACTGAGAAAGACAAGGTGAGTTATCATTCAGTACAGAAAACCTGAAAGGCATTTATATGCTTGAAGTACTGTATAACCACCCAGTACAGAAGCACAGGGCTTAAGTAAATGTGTTACAGCACAGACAAACCCCTTTGAAACAATACTATTGAGCCCAAATTGTCCCTGTAACCGAGGTACAAATCTAGAAAGCTTACCTCCCAGCCAGGACCAAAATAAAGCCTTTCAGAGATTATTGATACAATGGCTTATGACAGATTGCTCCTCAGCCTTACAATTCACATGCTGTATGATAAATTCAACATAAAGTGACAGTCACAGCAAGTGTTCAAGGCTGTAACTAAAAAAAAAAAAATAAATAAAAAAAGAAACCTAATTTTTACTGAATTTAGAACTCCAATGAACGAGAAAATGTGAACATATACCTATGTATATATCAAAGCTACAATCTCTGTAAGTGCCATCACCATTACTTATGGCTGGGATGATGCTAATATTTGAAAATATTTCAATAGGAAGCCAATTTCCAACCTGCAAATTGTAATCACAAAGATGATATTTCAAGGATTTTCTTAGGAAAGGATGTTAGTGGACCAAGGAAAAAGAAAACCTGCCTGTCCCACTTGTCTCTGTAACATACTGGATGAGGCCATCCTACACCTACATCAAATTTTCATCCTGGGCTACTGCTTGTCTTTTTAAATTAGGCACATTTAGGGAGCAAAAATATACATAGAGTTTGCTATCATGGGTAAAAATTAGTGTCACCACTTTCAGGTTTAATCCAATTGTGTCCCTCGTGTAGCCTTTAGCTAATAGTAGAACACATGGAAGATACATCTTACTTGTGTTCAGATTAATACTGAAATTATGAGGAAAAATACACAAAGACTTACCTACAATAATTCTTTAAGTGAGGCATTTTATGATGCCTGCATGCCAGACCTATACTTCTTCCTGTTGTAATGTGTTTTAAAACAAAACCATAAGTACGGAATTTAAGGTTTTTTTTTCGTTTATTTTCACTGTGCCATTTGACTGCGAAACCCTTATGCAGACGTATGTGAATTAGAAGTAGTATTTAAATTTTGTTTTTCACATCAGAAAAAACTTTAGGTAGACAAGCTATGAAGAGTATTCTTTAGGTTATTAAAAAATGTTGACACTTACTGGCCATGTGCCTGGCATGTAGTTGCAAAGGTCATCAATGAGTAAACAGACATTAATGGTTAGCTGGATAACTGGTACATAAACAGGTCATATTAATAATTAACAGGGAGGAAAACTGGCAGTTTACAGCAAGCTTAGGAAAATAGCTAATAGAAATAACTTTGGAAACAGCAAGGACCAGTATTTTAAAAGCATCAGAAAATAAAACCTAGAGGAGCATTAATTTTAAGAAATTAATTTCTCATTTTTTCTACTCTCTCTCATCTTATGAACAAATTATTTTTTAATTCATGGAGAGCAAATTTATTTGAATAACTGAAAAAAGTACTGCACAGCTGTTCATTCTGCAATTGATTCTGTCTGATGTTGTCCTGTTGACAACTCTGCAGCAAATAAAATATTTAAAGAACTGGTTTCATCCCCAAACACATCACTAGTCCCTTTGTTCATTAAAAAAATATATTAAAATATATTAATATTTGGATTTAGCATTCCATCAGCAATTATTAGGACTGCTTATTAATTCTAAATATATTCTAACTATAATTTAAATTGCCAATGGTAAAAGTTTTACCAACACCTTTTTTATTTCCTGAAATATAAATTCTCAGCATGTCTCCCCCACATCCTAAAAACTGAGATTTTGTTTTTTTCTCAATTCCTCTTGACTTGTCAGCTCAGCAGCAGTTTTCCTGTGCAGTCCTATCTGTTTATTCCAGATGAATATCAAACTCCCCATGAAGCCAGGCCTCTCTCTTAGGCCCACAATTAGTCCTGGTTAACTTGGCTGTAAATAGGTTGGGAAATAAAGGCAGCCAGATCTGAGATTAATTACATCTCTCCTGCCATGCTTTCATCATGCAAACTTCAGTGGACATGAATCAGTTAGCTTTTGCGTGTAATTATTATTTTAACTAAAAATTACACAAAATGTATGGAACTTTGTGTTAGAAGGGAGTGGAATTTCCAGTTTTTCAACAGTAATCATCATGGGTCTCCCATTGTGGGAAAATGTAGGGAAATATTTCTGTGGATAAATATTACAATTTCCTAGTATTAAAAAAAATCCTGGGTTTGAATATTAAGCAAAGTATTGTTATCTCAACATTGACTAAAATTGGAGAAGCATCTAAGATCATCTAAAATATACAGTCAAAAAGCAGAGGGCATTTTAGGCACTCCAAAAGAAAAGTAGATGGAATATTTGGTGGTGCAACTGAAAGGGTTTCTGGCTATGGACTTGGAGAGCCAAGAGTCTGCTGTGGGCCTGCAGATGCAACACAATTCATGCTATGCTGGGAGGAGAAGAGCCTTTGTCCCTAACTTCTACCAAAATGCAATTTATTAAAGTTTCTTTAATGATATACAGAAGTTGCCCTCTCTGTGTGCCAGCATGTGCAGAAGTATTTATGCTTTTATATAGTTTATAGGCAGTCTTAGGCTAAAAATGCAATTCAGACTAATAACTTGGCTGAAGAACTGAGAATTAATATTTCTATCTTCTGATGAACATGTGACCATTTTATTTTGTGGTTCCTGTTCCCCGTTTCTCAAAAGAAATCTAACTCATGATTCTGAAAACTAGCTAATGATAGAGAGCTATTAATTAATACCTGTTTTACTCACCAAATAAAAATTAAATGCAAAATAAAATGCTAAAAATATTTTTTTAAATATTTCTTGTTGCAGCAGAATAAGAGGAGGGCATCTGTAGATGTTTTTACCTTTTTTTTTTTAGCATGCCTCACCTTTTGGCATCCTGTTTTGTATCACAGAAACACAGACCAGTTTGGGTTGGAAGGGACCACAGAGATCATCTGGTTCCAATCTTCTGCCTTGGGCAGGGACACCTTCCACCAGACCAGGTTACTCAAAGCCCCGTCCATCCTGGCCAGGAACATTTCCAGAGATGGGGCATTCACAGTTCCTCTGGGCAGCCTGTGCCAGTGCCTCACTACTCTCATAGTGAGGAATTTTTTTTCCTAATATCTAATCTAAGCCAGCCCTCTTTGAGTGCAAGCCATTCCCCCTTTGTCCTATCACTGCATGCCCCTGTATGACCTGAGGTTCAATCCCACCTAAAACTCACTGCCTCCCTCCACTTATCCCATGAACTCTAGCCCTGTCCAAAGACCAGTACAGGCCTAGAGTTACTAAAGACCTCTAGACTTAATCTAGATTGATAAATACATCTTCACACAGTAGAAACCTCTGTGAAGGATGAAGATCTGTCCACTTGGTGTGGGTGTCTGATTTGTTAACTGCTTGTTTCTGTGGCTCAGGAGACTCATGATTGCAAAAGGTCAATAGTTATTGATGTTCATTGCAACAAAATTCTGTTTAATGTTTTTAGAAATAGACTATCTTCTATTTGTTCAAATTCCTTATTCAATATAGCTATGGTTCTCAAAGACATTTAATGGCTACATTTTAATATACAACCTACTCTTATTCTTGGACAGCCATATTTCTCCAACTTCTTCCTTTGCATGTGTCTTTTTCTCATAAATTTTTCTTTCAAAATCTATCTATAATTAGCTATACCATTTTTTAATCCTTTTCATGCCACTAAAATGTAAAGAACTTTAAAGTCTGAGTCAAAGGGGCATCCTGGCAAAAGAATATTGCAGCTGTATTGCCTGAAACATCTTTGAAGATAGCATCCACAGGAAGCTGGGGAGCTCAGAAAAATACTGACAAATGTAAATAACAGTGTCACATTTTGGGATGAAAACCAGTTCATGGCTGTTGTCATTAAGAACAATTTCTGTGTCTCTGCAAGACTCCATGGAAATGGGGAGATCTGCACCCCAGGCAGCAGATACTGCAGCAGCAGAGAGTGGAGACTCGCTCTGCACCGCTAATCCAGTTAATCCCGGTGATTTCAGGGTTCCCTCTGCAGCAGTGCAGGGAGAGATGTGCCTGGGAGGAAGGGATGAGCCTGAAAGAGATAGTGGGCAAGGGCAAAGCAAGAGATTCCCCCTGGTCCTCCTGTTTTTCCAAGGGACAGCGCGGTCTCTCTGGCCATCAGGCCACAACAGCTAACATGAAGCGACACTTTCTTCCCCTGAAAATTTTACTGCTCAGCAGAAATAACAAAGCTGTGCATGGTGGACACAATTTTCCCCAAGGCCTTAATTTGGCAGCCCTTCCTGTGCTAAACCCACCAAGAAGATCCAAAATGGAGGCTGTCTGGAGGACGGGAGGAAGGAGTACATGCACAAGTTCTGCTCCACCATCCGAGCTCCAGCCTGTGGTGCCCATCAGTAGGACAGGAAAATGCAGGGTGAGCTGGAAATGGCTGTATAAAAATGTGTTTGGGATTTCAAGGGGGAAAAAAAATAAACCACACCAAGAAAATAAACTGAGGAATAAAAATGTGAAAGCCATTAAAAACGTGGTTTAAACTTAAGAATAAATGCAATGGCATAGTCACATTCTTTAAAAGCTTTGCTCTGCTCAGAATGGCTTTGTTATTAGTGATTCTTAATGCATGAGATAGTGGTTTGGAATAAATCTTTAAGTAATTCAAAACAAGGACTCTTCAGTAAATAGTTGAAATTAAAGGGGGAGTTAGAGTCATCTGGTTTCCATTAGGATGATAAAATAGTTCACTTGAAACCTTTTACAAGATGCTTTGTTACTGGGAGGTGTCTGTGCATCTCACTCCATCACTAGCCATTTGACACAACATAAAAGGCTTCAAAAGCCATGCTAGGCTTCTTAATCAAAAACTAATTGTAATAGATATTGGGGAGTGTTAACACTGTGACCGCTAGGTTGTATCTTCAGTATATAAGCAGGAGTGAACATTAAACACAACCCTGAGTTGATAGGGCTTATCAGAATTTCAGAGTTAAGTGCTAAGTACTGCAGCCTGGTATCTGCGTGCTGTTGCTTTGTACCACTTTTGGAGTTAATTGTGCTGTAGGACTTCATCTTCCCAACAAAATTTATAGCATTGGCAGAGAAATTGGAAGCCCGCTGAAGAAACTGCTGCAGTTTACAGGAGTTCTGTGAAACCACAGGGGAAAAAATTGTGGTTTCTACTTCAGCATCTAAGAAGGGTTTCCTCTGCAGCCCCTCCCCAGTTCCCCCATAATAAAAATGAATTGTTTCTCCCTCTTGAAGCTTTACTTGCTGCTAGTGCTGTAGCAGAGGAATTACAGCACCAGCTCCCCAAAACAATGCCTGCCCTAAAATTATCACTAAATTGTCATACGTGCATGCTACACATTCCCATATGTCTTATTATGACTGTTGACATGAATATTCACAGCGCTCATGGAAACCAGCTTTATTGATTTTGCTGATACAGTGGGCTCAGAGTTACCGATTTTAACTTAATTCATGCATTTTTCCAGATAACAGATGACCTTAATATTTACACACAATTGCACCATAATAAACCCAGGCCAAATCCTCTCCTGTTATGAAGTGTTGAAAATGAGAGTTGCATTTTTTTAAGCAAGGGGCTCAGAACCAGGCAGTTGTACAGTGAGGAAATCAGAGCTATGGCAATTTACCCCAGCTGAGAATGTTGCCCACAGTGTAATATTCCTTGTTCAGTGCAGTTAAGTGCATTAAGGAGACTGCTATGTGATTTCTCATGAGTTCATTATAACCTGTATGCTACCAAAATCTCTAGACAGCTGTGTTCCTTTTTACTCCAATTTCAAACAATATAATTAAAAAAGCATTTGATGAAATGTAGACACTTTTACCATTTACACTGGAATGCTGGCACCATCCAAAATCAGCCAGTCTGTAAATACCAGATTAGGATCTATGTAGTCAAGGTTTTTATTCTAGGAAAGCATACTCAAAAGAAAGTCTCAACCTTTCTTGGTGAAGAATAAGCTTTATGTGTAAAACCCATAATTATCTCAAATGTTCCGAGAAGCTGAGAGAGCTGCAAATGGTAAAGCAAAACATAAGGAAACAGTTTGGGGCATTTAAGTGAAGGCAAATAAGGATGATGTACTTTTTCCCTATTAGTTTACTATATAAATGAGAAGACATTACAGAGTGAAATTTAATTAAAGTAATTGACCAAATTACATTTTGTAGTAGTTATTGTCGTTAGCAGCCCTGACTCCTCTGTCAAAAGGATTTGCTGAAGATTATTTCTAAGAGGTATTTATTATGAATATTAATCTCTTCAGTAAGTACCATCAACATATTAAAATTCACTTGAAGCACTTTACGGAAGACTGCAAACAGAAATGACTGGTGAAAAACAAGGTGTCTAATCGTGTTAGCTTGGTTCACACATGGTTAAACCAGAAGTAGAACAGGGAAAGGAAATATAATAAAATGTATATTGGTTATATTATGATGAAAATGTGCTTAAAGGGTGCCTGATTTTCAAAGACACACAGCTGCATTACCAGGAACGCTGATGACTCTGCTGTTTAGGGCAGGTTTTTAAATAGTCTTACACTGTCTCACTGGGAAAGTCTCATTCTCAGCCTGTGTGTTATTTTCTGTTTGATCTTTTCAGTGCTTGTTTGCAGGAAGTATATATCTAAGGAAGGCTATAACTCCTATGGTTATAGAGAACTTGGTTCACAGGTGCCATCCACGTTACTGATGCCAACAACAGTGGCTCGGGTTTGGCATTCCATGCCCCAAATTGTTTTGGCCAAGCTCCTCTCTTCAGCAGGGGGAAAGACACAACTTTCAATCACACTGCACATATGAAGGGCTGCACTGGGTTTCATCACTGTCTCTTCCAGCAGTTAGATGATGCAGTTTCTTCTCTTTAATGCCGCTTGGTCTCCTTAATGAGAAAAAGAGAAAAGTGGAGGGAAGATAAGAAAGTAGAAATTGGCACTGAAAAAAAAAGCACAAAGGGACAAAAACTAGGAAATCTTGACTGGTTCTTTTCAATTTCCCATGCTCTGGAGAAAGGGTTTGAGGACTGATGGTTGTATGTTGGAGGAACAAAAGGTGTTTATGAAGTTGCCAGGGTTGCAAGTTGCAGGTTGGATCAGTTTGCATCCTACTCACTCACCTCATCCTTCATCTCCTTCACCCCTTTGTTTTGAACATGTTTTTCTTCCCTTTCACTGAGGTCATCTGCAACTTTCACACCACCTGTATTTAAAATAAACACCTGGCATCAAGTAAGCCCTAAGTATACACAAGTTGGGCATCCCAAGTTGTGTTGCAGCTCTGGATATCAGATTCACTTGTCCTTGTAATAAAGGCTCAGATCCACGTCGACTTAGTGCTCTGCCTCTGTTCTGCCAGGAGGCATTCCTTTCCCTTCCTTACGAAACGGGCTGAACATTTTCCCCGTGTAAACATTGTTCCACATCTGTTCGTGCTGAAGAACATCAGAGCACCACTTCCCAGAAACCATTCTGGCTATGTGTGACCAAATGCAGTGCAGAGGAACCAGCACGAGGTCAGGAATTTCCTCCAAGTTGAAGCTGGGAAGAGTCATTTCACCACAGTGGCACAGTTGCTAGGATAACTTTCTTGTAGGTTTTATTCACCTATTGGCACCAGTCAGTGTGGCTGTAGCTGCACAATCCCTCTGCATAGGCCTGGGTTGTGGAGGCCACTAAAGTACCTACCTGAAAGGAAAAAGCCCAAACTAACTCTGATCCTGAATAGAGTGAAAAAGAGAAACCATTTCAATTGCTGAATATGACAAAAATCCTTAAGGGAGTCCACTGATTACACTACTGAGATTTGTATGAACTAACTAGGGTAAATAATTAGTCTATATTTTAATTAATATATCAGTGCCTGCTAGCACAATATAGTTAAATTTGTGCCACTATTAGAGCTGAATGAAAGAAAATTGTCCTATTTGTGGTGAAATTATAATCATAACCTTTCCAAGACAAAGAGAAAGCAAGAAAAGTCCTGCAACTCTTTTTGTGCTGAAAGAAGTCAAAAGGTGCCTTTAGCTCACCAAGTGCCCATGTGTCTCTTCTCTAGGTAGCAAACCTGAATATGGCAAAAGTGTCTCTGGTGAACAGGGAAATGAGCCACACACACATATATATATATATATGTGACACAGATCACAAAATGAGGGCTAAAAATACAGCTCAATTATTCAAAGTATATAATTTTTTTTTTCAAGCTTGACCTTGGTATTTCATTGAAGCACCTGTGTCACTCGAAAGGCACCCTTCTTGCACAAACAAGAAAAAATATCTATTCATTGCAATGCAGGCTTTTCCCAAAACCTTGCTCGTCGAATAATATTCCAGGCTTTCCCCAAAATTTTGCTTCATGGATAATGTTGCAGTTCTGGATAACAGAAAATTCCCTCCCCATGGTGTGCTAGCAGTGTTTTTACACAACCACATGTGATCAAGACAGTGTGGTTCTCTTCTCCTGCCTCCACAAATCAGACTTTCTTCCTTATTGCCAGAGGAGGCAGCTCTTTACCTTTCTTTGACTCGATGATTTTATGATTATTAATCCTTTGGACTTCTCTGATTAAGAGGTGGTCTTTGCAACAGCAAAGCAGGGCCGTATATCCAGGGCAAGGCTGGCATCCAGAACTCTTATTTGACATTCCATTGGAACTCCTGTACCTTGAGGATCAGCAGGAACACAGGGATGTGGAGGGAGAGCTCACCAGCAGAACAGTGTGAAGGTGGTTATTTTCTAGCCACTGCTCTGGTGGCACCTAAAGACCATGCTGGCTTACCCCAGGCCTCCAAAGATGACAGGGAGGTGCACTGATGGGGGACCCTGAGACAGGGAGCTGCTTTCCAGCAGCAAAGAACCCAGCTCTGCTAAGGAATCCTCCCTGTGCTGGCTCTGCAGAAGGAGAGGCTTTCTGAGCCCACTCTTCCCAAGGTGGCAGCTGATCTCTGCTCAGTGGCAGCCAGCAGGAAACACCAGGGCTTGATTTTCACAAGGTGGGAGGCTTAACACCTGCTGAAAATAAGACCCATGTAAGTTGTCAAGACAGCAGTCACCTTGAAAGATTTAAGCCACACTGTCTGGTTAGTTGGTTGTTCCCCTCACACATTTACCCCTGCCCCACCCCAACAATTCCTTCCCTTCAAAAAAGACATTTGGTTTTGATCTCCTCATGAAAGCTAAGGTATCACATTGGTTAATATTATTGTTCCTCAAAACTTTTCCCACTTTTGGCCGCATAAGGCTGAGGATAATCCTTTCCCTGCTGCCCCAGCACCACTTATCAAAAACACTGATTGAAGGAGGCACCACACTATTCAGATTTTACATTAATCTTCACACTGGCTTCTCATTACTTTGCCAATAAGATGATTTCCCTCACACCACATTTCGATATATTTGACATCTGTCATAAAACTCATAAAACTCATTACTGTCTTCTGGTAAAATGAGTCATCCTACAGAGACCCATACTACATTGTTCGGGTCTCACCAGAAATGATTATTGATGTATTGTCAACAGATCCAGCCTACAGTATTAACAGGAGTCATAAATTACTGGCCTTTTTTCTACCCACTACCTAGCAGGGAAATGAGGGGACATACAGCAGGAAAACAGGTGCATGGAATTTGGGTGATGGATCCAGGCATGGCCTTTCCCTGTTTCCTAGAAGATTTGCACAATATAAATATATTTAAGCAAATAAATAGTTTCAGAAATCATTCAAAACTAGTAATAACTTTCCCTTTGTTTTGGTGCTTTTAGGTATCATACAGGTCCTGATCTCCCATCAAACCAACCAGCCACGAACTCCCTGAAACTTGTGGCTCATAAACAGTAGTTATTTAGGGAAGAATGGTTTCAGACAGATAAAAGCTGAACTATTCTCAGTATAATGTCATTGATTGCATCGAGGAGAAAAATTTAACCTGTTCTTGGCACTTGCTGTGCAAGACAAAGTCAATTTTCTGTTTCATCACATATATGAGGTTCCCCCCCAGCTGATTTCATTAACAGCTAAGGAATTGGGTTAATATTCTGCTCTTTTTCTTTTAAAGTACAAGCTCACACAGTTTAAGGTGAAAAAGGAAAGATTCCAGCCAGAGATGGAAGAGAGGAAAAGCCTTTCCCACAAACAGTATCTGTTGCAGAACAGTGACTGGGTTAAAACAGCATTGCATCTCCCTTTTGGGGTTGCTTCAATGGGTTCCCACCTCCTTACAGTTTAGGGTGCCAGGGGCTCCCCTTGCTCTGCGTTTTCATGATGGAGGCACAAGGTCAAGGTGGTTACAGCATCTTCCTGCAAGCCCAGAGAGAGGAGCAGAAGCCTTGCTTTGAAGGACTGAGCTGTAGGTGGTACCAGGCAGTTGTTGATAGACATCACATGATGTTCTGCTCCATCGGCTGCAGAACAAGGCCATTAGGCTGCTGTGATTAAGGTGTGCTGGGCTGCAGCCAGGCAGGCTCTGACCTTGACCTTTAGCAGGTGAATACCGTGGTTTGCAGCACTCCTCCTGTGCTCTCTGGAGTAGGGGCTGTGATTGCCTTGCTAGAGACCAGAGAGAACCAGGGCCACGCTGGGGAAATCCTCCCTGGGAAAGATATTCATTTTGTACCAGCAAACCTCCAAAGGCTGCTGTGTTAGAGACTGGCTGCTGTTGCTGAGGACAGGGGAGTGCAAACCCACCAAATATCACATGCACACAATGGATAAATTGTGGGAGAATATTCCTTCTTGTATAAATGTAGCACAAATCCCAATCCCCAGCTTCAGTGCCAAAACCTCAAATCTTTCTGTGCAACTTTCATTTGTTTTTGTACGATCCCAGCTGGGATGACACTGAGAGTGAGTTACCCAAGTAGGGGGGCTCTGCACATCACAGTAACACTCCACAGGCCCAGCAGCTGCTAAAATGTCACCTCGGTATTTTATGTTTTTAGCCCTTCCATATATACAGGAGCACTGAGAGCACCTCACGCTAATTAATAAGCTGCTCTGTATCTTTGTGCATTACCTTTCTTTTTCCCCTTTGATTCACATGCAAATTATTTTTAGAAAAGGGAAAAAGGTTTCGGAGTGGGGGGGTTAGGAAAAAGCAATGAAGTGAGGTCTGGCTCTGCTCGTCTGCTCAGTTCAGTGCCTCAGCAGCGTATTAGATTTGTGGGAATGTGGAGGAGGGAGAAAATGTGAAGAGTTCCTTCACTCCTGCCACCTCCTTCATCCCGAATCCTCCCAGGTCCTCAACAAGCACCAACTCCCTTCCTTCCACCCCCTCAAAAAGCCCTGTGGTTTTACTCACAAACTCCTGGTATGAATCTCTGAACTGTGCTCTGCCCACTTTCCATCATGTTCATAAGGGAAAGCTGTTGTTCCAAGGCAGTTTGTTTTCCTGGAGTACCTGTGGGTGCCACATCCCCCCATTAACTGTCTTGGTGGCACCTCCAGCCTTACACTATAGGCACCATGTGATGGCACAGGCACCTCAGATATTCGGTTCAGGTGTCGAGCTCCTGGGCAATTCTGGGCCAAGAGAAGTGACCTGCAGAGATCATTTTAAATCCTGCTAATTACAGTATCCCTGAATCTGCTCTAGTTTTTTTCCAGGTTGAATTTAGCAAAGATAGCAGTGCAGAAAGGCACTCTTGCTTTTCTTCCTGGGCACCAAGCTCTGACACACCAGAGGATGTCATCTTTCATTATTAACTTTGGCAACATTTAAATTAAGTAATATCTTGACAGGGGAAAGGAAGGGAATGGAGGGCCATGGGAATATTTTTTTTTTTCCTGTTTAATTGTACTGCATTTGATGTGTTCCAAAAAACACTAGAAAAGCTGCTCTTCAGAGACCAGAAAAAAAATTTATAAACCCCCACCAGTTGAGGTAGTTTGGCAGCACACAGAAGGATGGAGAATTATCATCTGTCCAGGGAAATCCACCCCCCACTCCTCCCAACCCTCTTTCAGCTGGTGCACACAAGATGTTCCTGCTCACTTCATCTTCAAACATTTAAACACTTTGAGGACCACACACCTACAGTGCGTTATTTGCTGGACTTTCCGAGCTGAAATCCAGCTTGTGTGTGTATCTGTGGGTGGGAATGGCTGGGTAATGTTACCCTGATAGTTGATGATAATATTTCTACCAATTGTTAAGCTTCCTAAGTCTCCACTTTGCAAATGCTCCAGCGGATCGGTTTCTGAAAAACCCAGCTCTCCTTGCCTAGGGAAAGGGACAAGTCAATAACGTGTTTGTGCAGATTATCTTGGAGGCTCTGATTTACTCCAGAGGAAAAAAGTCTCCCTTGCACAAATGCACCTTTCTAAACACTTCAGGGGTCGCATGGTTCACTGCAGGATTGTGTCAGTGCAGCCATAAAATAAGGCTGTCTGGGGCTGGCAGTGTAGCAGGTCCTGCAGAAACACAGATGTGCTGGGGCTGAGCTCGTCAAAAGTGGCTCCCTGCTTGTGAGCTCCCTGCTTTGGGTCCAAACAGACATTAGGAAAATGTGCGAGGGACAAGAGAATGTGTTTCTTCAGTGTTTCGGGGTGGGGGGGGGAAGCGTGGGAAGAGGGATAATTTTGTTGAGTCAAATTCCTAATTCCCTTCAGACCTGTAAAGTCAGTGGGAGTTGCTTCACTTTCAACTTAACATGCAAAGGGGGGTGAAGTTAGAACAAAGGAAGGTGGAAAAAAATAAATAAGCTGTTTTTTATAAAGTGAGTTTAAGGAAAACCAAAAGAAGCAGCAATGCTCTCAGTGTAAGGACAAAGACAAAAGCAAACTACAATTCTGTATAACATACTTTTATATCAGAATGCTTATTCAGGTCCTGGCTTCTGAGAAGTCCTCTGGTCATCTTTGTTCCATTTCCTTTGCTGTGGTGACCCTTCTGGGCTGTGCATGCCTCACACAAAGCATATCTTCTGGGACTTGGTTAAAATACTATTTAAGACCAACTTCAAGCCCTGTTCTTACTTTATCACGCCTTTGCTTCATATTTTGCATCTCCTCTTCATCCACTGCATTAAGGCACAAAATTATTATTTTATTCAAAAATATTTACAAGTTAAATCATCCATAACACTCTTCTCAGCTGCTTTTGTCCCCCCAAAAATCAAACCTGACTGTACACTTCTCCCCCAAGTATTTGCAGTCTCAAAATTTCTCAAACACCACAAATTGACAATTACTTTTGGGGCAGGGATTCATATTCTACCATTCCAAATTTACCTTAGTTATAAGACTGAGCAGTTTTGCACCTGAAGTTCTGCACAAACTTTTTGTTTAGTCTTGAGGCAGACAATAACTTTTTAGAGATCCATGAAAGGCAATTTTTACATGTAAAGCTGATTGCTGGAGTGTTTAAACCTGCCATAGAAGACAAAAATGCTATGGATTCACAATTCAAAATGAGTTCAAGAACACACTTTAGATATTTGTAGATTTCCTGCTACTAAAAGGTTCTGACTTTGATAAAGCCATCTGGATTCTACTGTAAAATACACAGTAAAAGCTGTGCTGTTCCCATCACAGTGCTAGGCTCCCGTACTCTTATCCTGAGAGCTCCCAGGCTCTCTCTTTCTTCTGGAGAGCACTGAAGAAATAGATTATATAAAAAGTCTGTCTGTGCACAAGGGGAAGAAGCCCAGCACGAAGGCCAAGCTGAGCAATAGCAATGAATCACTGGCTTCATTCGGAAAGCAGGGAGCTCTAGTTTTGTTTATCTTTTGTGTGGACAAGTTCCCTGGGCTGGGTCCCTATCTTTTTTGAAATCCCCATCCCCCATCAGGCCCCAGCTGACAGCCTCATTGTCCCCGTGGCTGTCGTGGGAAGTCATGATAGATGGTTGCACCCCGACCCTTTTAGGAGGTGCATGTTCATGTTATGCTCAGAGACCTTTTTTTGATCAATAGTCATTCTGAACCTTTTCACTTGTGGAGACACACAAATACATTTATGTTTATGATATATGGATGTAAAAATAAGTGGCTGGAGAATTGTTAAGATGAGCAAAACTACTTCAAGAGGTTTTAGCATTCTGGAACCCAAAGCAGAGCTATCTCATGAGTAAATGTGGTCATTTGCAATGTTTGCAGTGTATTTTTTTCAATATTTTAGTCAAAGTAAGAGCAGCCAGAATACTTTCATTGTGAGGAGCAGAGAGACTTGAAATAACTAGGGTTTGATGCTAGCCATATTGCACTTCACTTTTCCTCAGCACAGAATGCCAGCTTGTTTCTTCAAATTAAGACAATATGCTTATAGTGATGAACCTTATTGGCCATCTATCTTCCTTTTGTAATCTGGCTCTCATCAAGCTGAAATGAAGCCATTTCTTCTGACTGTGGCTGATTAAACACAGAGTAAACCTAGATCTCTGAGGAGGCTCTAATGATTCTCCACAGGCCTAGTGTCAGCCCAGCACCTGCAGCATTCAGCTTCCCCATTTCCATCATAAAATGAAGCATCTGTTACATCTGAAGTGTTATCTTTTTATCATCGATGGTATCTTTCTGTTTGAATTCACCTACCCCATTTGGTATAAATTACAGCCATTTCATATGTAATGAATGGTCACACAGGATGCACTCTGGTTATTGGGGGTTAAAAGGGCACAAAATCCTTTTACTAAACCTTTATTTAACTTGGTGAAAGTTAAGACTGCATGGCTTGTGTAAAACCTTCTTTCTTACAACAAACAGGAGGAAATACTTACCACAGCTTAATGCTGAAGCATTTTGATATTGCTTATCTAAATACTGGCCTTTGAGTTTTTTGGAAGTGATTCTTGAAGAAACATTATTAGTTGCAGGGAAGAGAAGCAGAGAAATGTGTTCATGCCAAAGACATTTCTGTCTCAGTAACTTGATTAGCTATAAGCCTGAGATGTAAAAGTAGACAAGATTTGTTTGCTAGAAAGGGTAGTTGCCAGCTTGGAACCTGCTGCAGATCCCACAGAAGTCAGTTGGCATATTTTCAATTATTTCAACAGCATTTACTTGGATCAGGCCAAAGATCAGGTGGCTGTTTACTTTTTGTGTGGTCCACATGCTCCTCTATGTTTTACCTTCTCCAGTTTTCCATCTGAGCTGAAAGAGGCAACTTAGAAACAATTTATTTTCCTCTGAGGGGGATTTGGGACACAACTTTGCCAAGTATTTTGCTGTTTCCAGCCTACAAAATGGATAGCCTGGACAACTTCACATCTCAGAAAAGGAAGGAAAAACTTACAAAGACTCTAACTCATGAGTGAAACTTCTCTCACTGAAGTAGTAATATAACTGATAGTAAAAGCAGTTGTAAAACTGCTGAATAATTCCATTCAGTAACACGTAGCTACAGGATATAGAGGTGGGGACAACAACTGCACAATGGCCTTCCTGGTCACATGCAAGACGTTATAACATAGCAACCACTTTGATAATATCTCAAGATTGCAAATAAGAGATGGCTTGCTGTGTTTGATGTAAGTAGAGATAAGGTCTTCAGTGAGCCAAAGAGCAGCACAGAGACACTCCAAAGCAGCTTGCTCAGGTATTGGTATGAGACTATTTGAAATATCAGCACCAGCTGTTTCTTGGCAAATTCTTGGGGTATTGAACCATTGAGTTGTTGCATAAATCTGGGACGGGAAAGGCAGTTACAGTCCAAAACTTTCATTTCACTCATTGGTCACAGTCTGAGCAGGATGTGCCATCACTGAGGGCACTGTGATTTACAGCCCAGCATAGCCCAGCAGCCACACAAAGCAGCACTGTCAATGTTCTATTGAATTACAGATGTTAAACAATCAAAAAGGAAATCCTAATCAACACAAAATTACATAGCCAGAGCCTCTCTGGTGGATCATTTGCCGAGGTGTTTTTCATACTTCTCTACAGGTTAAATAATTTTACGGCATAAAATTAACTAAAACAATGTACTTTATTGTCATGTTTAAACTTTTAACTACCTGTTATCTCCAAAGCCAGGAATTGCTCAATGGACTCATTAGTGGGAAGGGAGGGGAAGTCATCCTTGTGAAAATTATGAAGTTATGAAGAACGAATAATTTTGTCCCAACATGCATTTTCATGATAGCTTTGCTAACCTGAATTATGTGGTGACTTTATCCTGATCCATTTTGTAGCAAGTAAAATCACATTGTCCTACCATAAGAGCACACTTGTTATTTAAAATAATTAAGACGTGAGTCATCTTAGTATCAAAGTTGGCATTAGTGATATATGGGGCTGATGACTGATGAGTCCAATGAATGTTTGACTCATGTAGACTTAAAATATGCAGTTGAAAAGCTCATTTAATTCAGAAGAGGCACAGCATAGTTGTGATAGCATCTTGTAAAAGCAAGATCCAAGACAAGTAGAAATGCAGTAACACTAGTGATGAAAACAACCAAGGTCTTTGGATTTCTCAGAACAGCTGAAAAATGGAAGAACTTTTTCATTAAAAATTTCAAAATGCCATTCTTTTCCCCTTGACAAGGTACAAAACATGCCAATTATTTTTTTCTACTGTTTGCATTATATTCTTGCAAAGCACTGGAATTACTTTTGTTTCCTGTCCATTTCCTTTCATTTTTCCTTTTTGTTGTTTTAGTTGAATAAGTGAATAATATCCAAAATTTTAGTTTGGTTTGGAAAAGCTATAATAGGAGAAAGTAAAATGAAACTACTTTAACCACTTTAGAGAGTTTCAGTTTTCCTTTGCTTTCCTCTGTAAGTTCTCCAGAATTAACAATTTGTAAGAATTAGTTGGAAAGTAGGAAAAATAAGGAGAAGAAAGATGAGGAGTGCAAAAGGAGTGAAAAAGAAAAATAAGGGAAAAAAATCCAAATTACTACTTATTCTCTTAGAGCGGGGGAAAAAAAAGGAAAAATTAGGAAATAGGTGCTTAATATTTGTTTCAAGCAAAAGAAATGGGAAAATGTGTAAAGAAGCTTTTGTTTCAGACTTTTCTTGTGGATGCCAACCATTTCCCTGTCAGCAGCTGTGTAATTGACTCATACAGTGAACATGTGGCAACTATTTTCAGCTGTATTTAGCCAAGTCTGCTGCTGTGTTTCAGACATAATGAAGGCTTCCAATGCCCAGTAGTTTCTTTCCCAGCTTTACAATGGGATCTAGCAAAAACCATTGCACCTAACAGCCTCTGAATTAGTTTAAAAAGTACCAATGCTTGCATCTAAATATGATTTAAGAGAGTATCAGGGGATAAATGAGTGTCTGATACAATTAATTTTGAAGGGTAGTTCTTGTAAGGACTTCCACTTGGTAGTCCAGTCAAGGCATCCCAAAGTCAACTACCTTCAAAGCTGCTCCATGGAACTGTAAAACTCATAAAAGCTTGTACTTCAGCAGCTGGACACCCTGAGGCAAACAGAAAGCAATCATAGCCAGAAACCCCAGTCAGTGTTTTCTTCCTCTATGGGACAGCTCTGGGTGACGTGAGGGTGCTCCCCACCTTTGTGTTAGATCCAAATGTCACTGGAGTTAACAGACTGTAGAGTCCTGGAGACCACAGCATTTAACTGCAGACCATAAAACTCAGAGAATCTTGTTTCCACCTGACACCCCACAGAGAAATCTGATTTGTAATGAGTCAAAAACAAAGATTTGAAAACTGGGAGAAGAATGCATGAGTATCTCCCCGACAATGGCAAATATCAAGGCAGCTAATCACAAGCTTAATGTTAAAGGATTTGAAATCTCTCAGTCTTAGGTATGCAATTAAGACTGTACTACAGTGCTTGCCCAGAAAAAAAAATTGATTTGGTTTCACTCCTCTTATTTTTTTTTAAAGTGATGCTCTTTTACATTTTTAATGTTCAAGTGACAGAACTATATTTGTGATCAAACGTCTTCTTGCTGCAAGATTTTTTTCTTCACTGATTCAAATGCTGTAATATATATAGCTCATATATAATGGTGTCTGTAGAAGCTCCATTAATGGACTGAGACAATTCAGTGCTTTATTCCAAGCTATCAAATCATTCTGTAGTTATTCTGGGGGTAGAATGTTACCCGAGCTAGAATGAAATATCAGAGGTGGACACCACCTTACATGATTGTGAAGAACAATATGTGAAAAATGTTGTGATCATGGCAGATGAAGAAACTTTGAGATGAAATTGGTCTTCCACAGAAATATCAGTTCTCTTCATCAACAGCAATGTATCTGGACAATGCACCAGTGTCATTGACTTTCACTATTTTAAAGGCCTTTAATACTGATTACTGCCCAGTGAACAAAAGCTTTTCTTGTGAGGAGTCTGAAAAGGTTGATTATATGTACATTAGAGCTGAAAATGGATCAGACGAATAGTAAGTTATGAAAGTATGAACACAAGAGAATAAAAGCATTCTCTGGGCTTGAATTGCTTTAGTTTATATTAGGCTGAATTGTGGCTGTGGTCTTTTGCAACTCAAATAAAAAGCATAGATCAAGATGAGATAAAGATAACAGAGTATTGCCAGCATTAGGCAATAAAATCAGTAGCTGGAATGGAAGAAAACTTTGAGAGACAAATTTTGAAAAGTTATAGTAATAAAGGCAAAAATCCTCTGTAGCTACTGAAGTTGAGTAAATTAGGCACTGAGACAATAAAAAGATACAAACATCTGCTCTTGCATTTCTTCATGAAGATATTTGGAGCAGAAGTTCTTCTGACCAGCTGAAGGGACTGTCTCTGATATTCCAGTTAAACATTATTTGAAAGCAGCTAAAAGTTGAGAGTGGTAACAACTTTCATTTTAGGGCCCACACAGGATGGTAATTGAGATTCAAAATTCATTCAAAGTTCTGTTTTACACTGGGGAAAAAGAAACAATTCTTTTCAAAAAAGCAGTTTGGTTCTCAAATGGATTGTCCAAGGTGCTTTCAAATCACGTGTCTTTTCATATCTTGCAAAGAAAATTAAGTTTTAATTACTTTATGCTTGTTTTAGCATGAAGGAGGCAACAAAGCTATCACTGGAAGAATTTGTGTTAGTAACAAGAGCTCACACCTCAGGAGGAGCAGCCTGGTCTCCAAGACTGAGCAGAGTTTGCAGATTGAGCAGTCAGGAAAAAAAATCTCATAAATAACTTTCAAAAATGCATTTTTGCTCAAACAGTCACAATAAAAACTATGCAAGCCCCGTTTTTATTCCTGTGCAACAAAGCATACACTTTTTTTTAAAAAAAAGATCCTAAATTAAATTTTCACCACTGCATTAAAGGGTCATTTCCAAAAGATGAAAGTACATTCTGTGGCAGTGTAAAAGGATAATAGAGGGCAAAAAAGAATTACAACACACTAGTATTGTGGAAAAAAGAGCATGAGTTTTGATATCCATGAAATGTTAGATTTTCCGCTATTCACAAGGCTCTGCATTCTTAATATCTGTAAAGAACGGTCATCTCACTTGCTAAAATATAACCCAAATGCTCAAGCCACAAGGCTAAAACACTCCAAAGTAGCCACTCCATCCAGCTGATTCTGCCATTTAGCACTTCTCTTGTAACATCAGTGGTGTAACCTTAGTCCCCAAAAATCGGAGGGCGAGTTATGCCATTGACCTGAGTCTGATCTGGCTCTAGGACAAGCAGCTGTGCAGTCCCTTGAGGCTATGAGCCATGGGGAAACCCCAGGGCTCTGGAAATGGAAAACAGCCCCAGATGCCTCAGCTGAAGGGGAAAATCAGAGCTATAACCTATCCCTGCAGCTGCCAGGAGCCTGAAGTAATGGGGGCAGGTTTTCAGAGAATCACAGAATGGTTTGGGTTGGAAGGGTCCTTAAAGCTCATCTTGTTCCACCCTCTGCCATGGGCAGGGACACCTTCCATGAGACCAGGTTGCTCAAAGTGCTGTCCAACCTGTCCTTGACCACTTTTAGGGACTGGTTCCACCCTCACACTAAAGAATTTCTTCTATTTATCTAATCTAACCCTGCCCTCTTTCATTTTAAAGCCACTGCCCTCCATCCTGCCCCTCCACGCTCTTGTACAAAGTCTCTCTTGGAGCCCCTTTAGGCACTGAAAGGTGCTGTGAGATCTCCCCAGAGCCTGCTCCTCTCCCGTTTGAACAGCCCCAGCTCTCTCAGCCTGCCTCCATAGCAGAGGTGTTCCAGCTCTTGGATCATCTTGTGACCTCACTCCAACAGCTCTCCATCCTTCTCATCCTGGGGGACTCAGAGCTGGATGCAGAGCTCCTGGTGGAGTCTCACAAGAGTTCACCGTGGCACACAAAAACAGAGAATTCCCAAATGAGCGCCCTCCTGGTGACACACTGGAAGGTGTGGTGCAGCCTCATGTATGAACAGCCAGTGTTGGCCACTGGGGTTTGGTGACCTGTGTTCATCATAGTGAGAAATTCATGTGTCCACATCTTTAGACACATTGCTCAGACACCAAACCACCTTGTATTAAATACTGGGGGACATGTGAGACCCCTCATGCTGCCTCAGCAATGTCACACACCCCAATGTGCACATCCATACACACCCCTGTGCTGACACTTGCATGCAACAACTGTCTTCTCACACAGAGAAAAACTCGCTAATTAATGTTTGTTAAAATTAATATTTTTGCCAGTCAGAATTAGTCACACTTGAAGCATCCTGAGCTTCCAGTGGGCTGTCTTAATTAAAGTTTTATCTCCCACTTAATGGAAGAATTATTGCCAATTTTGATCATGCTTTTTTTCTTTCAGAGAACAGCAGTGCTGTATCAGACTCTGCATCCCTGTATACAAAGCAAAATTTCTTTCAGATTTCAAAGGCAGGCTGATTTATTTTGCAATATTCTACTGCATCCTGGGGTGTCTTGGATCCAGTGCTCCCACCCCACAGTGCAGAAACCACTCAAACAGGTGTTCCCACAAAAGGAAAGGACACTCCCCATGATGGATATTTTCATGGAAAGCAATGCCATTTGAACAGCTTTGTTTTCAACTGCTTCAGACATTTTCAGCAGCAAAAAGCCATCCAAGTACTGCTTCTAGTGACAACTGAAGGTTCTTTCTTTTTTTAATCAAATAATAATCCAGCAACACTGATTTCCCTAATGTATGCTGTATTGCCCTCGTGCAGGTCTGGAATAATAGCACCGTCATGAATAGAATTCAATCTGGAGTCATTCAGGAGCAACTGAGATCCAAATTCCCCAATCAGTAACATTTTTTTTACAGATTGCAAAACTTCTTGTTAGAACACAAATTTTCCTTTTTGCAAGGAGGGTTTAAATGAGTTGTTGGTGACGTCTTCACAGAGAGAGATGAAGAATTTATTTGTACTGCACAAAGAACCTCTTCCTCTCTTTAAAAGTACCAGTTGTTTTAATTTAAACTATTATTAAGGGTTTTTTTCTTGCCCTGAGAGTGATGTTGGGTGTACAACGGTACAGCATCTCTTTATCAGTGTAGGAATTCAATGGCATAAAGACCATGCACTGGAGTGAGACAGATCCTCGTATTGCTTCCCTCAGATTGCCAGAATTAATCCAGATTTACATGCCACTCATCCATAAGGGATGGTTAGTGTCCAATTCTTTCCTTATAACCATGGAGCAGCAGGGAAGACAAGACTCTCTATGTATTTTAATCGAAAAGAATGGATTGGTAAAACAAAATCTCCCTTTTTCAGTCGCAGACTCAGAGCTGGATCAAGTGACAATATGTCCTAGAAACTGCAGCGTCACCAGCACGGTGACCTAAGTCAGGAATGCTTTAGTGGCACTTTTAAGCATTTCTTTTTCTCTTAAAAAAAATAGCAGCCAATCTTCCTCTTGTGCCACGCTGACGTCAGGAAACAGAGAAATCTACAGAATTCTCTTTAAAGTATTTTGGCCGCATGCAGCGGAGCTTAAATAGGATCAGCTCTTTCCTGACAGGTCACAGTATGCTGACTAAATTTAGTTACACTTTATGATTTCAAAGGCTTCTCCCCAAAAGATACTCCCCTCTCTCCTCTGTTGTTTTTTTTTTAACAGCGCAATGATCAAAGTGCTTTTCAGAATGCTATTCATGACTACTTTGAGCTAAAAAATGAAACGTAAAGTGATTCCAAGCAGCATTTCATTTTAATTTAAGTGACGCATAAATTTTGCACGACTGCTCAGCTTCCTCCATTCAACCACTATAGATAATAAAGAGTTATTTAAAATATGTGGGATATGCGAATAGTTCTATTAGTGTGAAATGATGCTGTGTACATGCCAAAAGCTGAAGAGATGCCCAAGAACTTTAAAATGCCCAAGAACTTTAAACCAGCGCCAGGGTGTTGGGTACCATGAAGAATTAAGGCAACCAGATAAAAACAAAACAGTCACCACCTGTGATTTAGTTGCTATCATTTTATTCAAGCTTTGAGTTATGCTGAGCAAAAGTTTAAAAAACTGGAGAGCTTTATTATTGCAATTGAAAGAGAGAAAGAGGAATATTTCTGCCACTTGCACAGCATGTCAAACATGTGACATGAAATGCAGCATTGTGCAGAACTGCAGCAGAGATGAAAAGCACTTTAATCTCCACAGCAAGTTTATATTTTTGTGGCATTATCTAAAATACCCACACAATGCAAACTCCATACTTACCTTGGGAGGAAAAGCCAAGCTCTTTCTGCCAGGATTTAAACACACCGTTCCTGGGAAGTGCATGTTTTCCATGCTCAGACTGCCAAGCGTCCTGCACCAGCACTCATTACATGGTCCAGTGAGAGTTAAGGGCAATCTACTTCCCCCAAAAAACAGACCTTTTGCTCATTTCACCATTTTTTTCTGAAATATAGGGCCTCTCTAGAGGACCAGCTTCAGCTTCTAAGTAGGTAGTATATAATGACATAATATTCTAGGCACAGTGTCTGCAGAGGTACACACACCCCATGTGAAAGGCTGTTACCAAAAAACATTGCCATGCCTTTGGTATCCTTGGGAAAAAATGAAGGGGAAAAACAGATTAAGTGTTAGAGCAGAGAAGGGGGAGCCACTGGCATTTGTGCTGTTGATTCTCTCCAGTTTGGGGGCTGAGAAGTTAATGCATTCAGCTCATCTTGAACGCCAGCCTTCCCTCACGTTATTCATACAACTTAACTCCAGCTGCCTCCTCCTCATCCCTCCTGCTTCGCCTCATGCTTCTCAAAAGGCATTTCTCTGCACGGCACATCAGAAACTAAAAATCTAAGTTGCTATCTTACTTCCAAACCAAGCTGTTGTCAGCATTAAACCTACACAATGCATTACAATATAATCCATTTACAGGGTGTCTTATCATGCAAATAACTCAAGGTGCCTCACAATAAAATAGAAAGGACGAGAGGAATAAACCTCAGCCATTGGAACACACAAAAAGGAAACCTTGAAATTTACTTTTAAACACACTAATGGCTCTTTTCTCCCAGTGAGGCATGAAGAGGGACAGGGCGGAGGATTTGACTAAGGAATTCTTATTAGCATTTGATGTGACTTAAATGTGTAAATCCACCCCAAGGTTACTGGGAGACCAGATTCCTTAAAAGCAGAAACTCCCTTCATACCTTGAAGAGAGAATATTGGTGAAGGCACAAATGCTAGAGGAAACCTTGGTCACCAAAAGATCATCTTGTTGGCCTAGATCTAAATAGGAGTAAGGCCTGAATTATCAGATTCAGGGCACAAACCATGAAAGTTCCCCATAACACAGAAGCAGAAATAGTGATTAAAAGTAAGAACAGCTTTGACCAGGGCTTGCCTCTGACTCATTTCCAAAAAGGATCCTTAAAATTAATGTTCCATTATCAGTGTAGAAACAGCAAATAAAGGGTGGGGTTTTTTTTCCTTCTTGTTTAATTTGTTTTCATTTTCTGTACTCTTTCCTTAGACTTATAAAATGCCCTTTGGAAGAGATGGATTGGCAGTTCTCCCCATTCCTTTCCCCACCCCGGGTTGAAGCATGAAGCAGTCAGAGTCATGAAGATTGACTGCCCCAGGAGCAAAGCAGGGGAGGAACAGGCACCAAAGCACACTTGGAATGATTGTTCTCTCTCCCAGCTCATATCACAGCCCACATTATTATCCCTGGTCAAGCCAAATAAACTTAACCAAAATGACAACCAGAGGATGGGGCAAAGCAAATCATGGAATGGTTTGGGTTGGAAGGGGCCTTTTGGCCCACCTCATTCCAACCCCTGCCATGGGCAGGGACAAATTCCGCTAGACCAGGCTGCTTAGAGCCCTGTCCAGCCAGCCTTGGACACTTCCAGGAATGGGGAACCTGTGCCTGTGCCTCACCATGCTCACAGGGGAGAATTTTTTCCTAATATCTGATCTAAACCGTCCCTCCTTCCTAGACACCGCACACCTCGTATGGCACCCAGAAATAAAACCACCATAGGAGAGTCACATTTTGAGTCACTGCCCCTGCTCCTTAGAGCCCAACGTTTAATATTGCAAAAATGCCAAATACTGGAGATAAAAGCCAGCACTAGGAACAAATAATGTGAAGAGGCCAGCTCTTGTAACACATTCAAGGTATTTCCTTTATTTTCTCTTCACCATATTTCAGATGTACCTGCGGGTTCAAATTAGAAATATTTGGGGAGCATTCAGCTTTGGGGCACTCAGGAAGGGAATGAGGACAGGAGCACCTCAATCATCAGGAGATAATGGAAAGCATAGAATTCAGCATAGGATGGAAAACCCGTGGATGTCTCAGCAGAGTTGAACAATTCTTCCTTCTCCCAAAAAGCAAAAAAACCTCCACAACCCAAATATATCCGGTATCCAAAGTGTATTCTACTTTTTTAATTAGTGAGCATTAACACAGCATCCAAACCATAGTTCAGCTAGCATCCATCTATCCCGTTCTAATTTTACTGAGGAATGTATAACCTATTTCCAAATCTATACTAACAGCCATTATAGAAAATTATTATTATGCACCAATATTGCTCTACTTCTGGATCTCTTTGCAGCCAGCCTTGCCTACAAGCTGGGTTAAGTCTACAGACAAATTACCAGAAATTTAAATTGCCATTTTACATTTTAAACACCACTCCTTTTCTTTCAAGGTCACTGTAGCCATGGTTTCTGTGTTGCTGAACACTGGCTCTACTCAGATTTGAGTGATCTTTTTCTTCAGGATTTCCATTTCCACATTCATTCCCACAGATTTAAATCCAGAGTAATACTTAAGTAGTGAATGATTTTCCACATTTCTAAATGCTATCAGATATTTTCCTATGGCCCAGGCTAAGCAGTAATGAACTCCTAAAGTTACTTTAAGAAATAAAAGGCTAGAGAAAAAATGCAATTTAAATTGGAAAGCACTGTGTTGTTTGACTTCTCTTGCTTCAAAGTAAAAAGGCCAATTTATTTGCCATTTGAAGAGGATGAAAGCCTTTCTAAGACACTGTTCCCCCTTCATCTATCATATATTGCTGGACATGTATGGCACCCATGGTTTGTGAGAGCCCTTCCTGGGGGATCATAGCTAATTTCAGAAGAGACAGAGGGATATATATCAGCTGCTTTTCCAAGATCAGAATCAGGTCTGCCTTGGTAAGCTAAGCTTTAGCTTGGAGAGAGTTTTTATGGTTGAGTTATAAAAACCCTGGAAACAGGGGAGTTTATGACAGAACCACTGACAGACCCTTAACTATGGAAGTATTCATGGTTACCACTACAAGACAGGCATTATGTTGGAGGGCAGTAAAGTTAAACCTGCCCATAGGGCATTCCCAAATGTTAACTGCTGGTGCATACAGTAAAATTTTTAGCACAGGTGCACTCTCCAAATAAACTTGACTTCCAGAAACCCCCTTAAAAAAAATAGAAAAAATAGAAAGGTTTTCATCTGTGTCACTAGAAACATTTCTGTAGTTGTGAACAACTACATTTGATTAAAATCTGTCAGATTTATCTTCTTAGCAGGAGGGAAGAAATATGTGTTTTCCTCCAAAAGGAAATCAATGTGTCTTTATGACAGAGTGAAAACAGGGATGGTGTCACTTTTAAAAGGGAGGGAGGTAGGATGGGTGCCTCACTGGATGTGACCATTAGCTGCTGGCATAATCATTGTGAGGTAATGCCCTGTTCAGATGTTATATTCTGCACTTACAGGACTGGTTTATAGTCACTGACCCAACAGTTATTGCTCTGACTCTTAAGGCACAACATCTTCAGTGCAGAGGCAGTGTGATTCTTTGTCCTCGTCCCATTTCTTAATTACCACATCTTAATGAAATCTCATGAAAAAGGCCCTTGGCTTTTTCTTTACTGATCTTATCTCTCATAGAGTCCAACCAGTTTCTTCAAAACAGTAGAATAAAAACAAATTCATTTTACGTGAAATAAAACAGATTTTTTTTTATTTTGGCATACTGGTTGATTTAGTGCCCAAAACAAATACTCACACTGAAAAAATATTTCACTGAAATTTAAAAAGTATATATATTAATTGAAAGAGTGAAATGAAGCTTGATTAAAAACAGTGACTTAATGCCCTTGTCAGGCTATTTGACTTTGACAAATGCATTATCACCTTGGATTATGACATCATTCAGAGTTACCATGCAAAATGGTTTAAAGAAAAATCTAGATATAAAGATGCTGCCCCTGTCCTGGAAAGCTTAGAAACTGAAGAGAGGTGATGGAAGAAATAAGTAATGATTGCAACTCTGAGCAACTGCACTGCAGGAAAATGAAGCAACTTACTCAGTAAGACAGATTTTTTTGGCAGAGGAGTATAACCTGTATATCCCAAATGCCAGATCACAACCTTAAGTAGAAAAATACATTCTCCTTTTGAAATTATTTTTAATTTAACCAAGCAAATGGTTAAAGCGCCATGGCTTTTAATGCCAAGTGATATTCAGACCCATCCCTTGCTCTGTACAAAGTCCTTTTAGTGAGATTCTGCCAAAAGGAATCAGTAACTTCACGTGCATCTCCAGCAAGGGCACACAGATTTTTAGAAAGGCTTTGAGAAGTTTTCAGTGCTTTAAACTGAACTCTCCTAAGATGTGATGGTTGCAAGAATAAATATCCAATTTTTAGAGTGGGGGCAGCTACTGAGCTCAGTACCAGGAGACTGACACCACCTCTGCTGATCACATATGGATAAATGATACAGAATTATCCAACACTCCAAGCTGAAATATCTCACTGTACTAAGTGGCAGAGTATTAGAAAAACAGGAGAAATCCAGTGTCACTGGGTGGAGAGTAATAAAAGTGCAATACAGACACACACAGAAGCTGTAGATGCATCTGTGCCAGAAAGATCTCGGTGATTGTGAATAATTCACTGTAAAGCACCAATTCAGTGCCCCACAAAAGGGAAAATAAGATACAAGATTATGAGTGGAGGATGAAAATGCAGGAAATATCCTCATGCCACATATAAATTCACAGTAGTTCTGGTCACTCTGACTCAAAATAAATGCAGAAAATTATAACACCTTCCTGCTTCTTTTAAGCAAAGAATATCTGAAAAAGAAAAAGGGAACACAATATCTGGCCTGTAAAATCTGGAATAGAGAAGGTAAGTAGGGAATGATTATTCACTTTTTTTCATAATACAATATAGGGCACCTGCTACAAGAAAGTATTTTTCTCCTCAGCATGAATTCAATGATGGAACTCATTTTCAAAGATGTTGGAGAGAACAAAAGTATATATGGATTTTGAAAACCATAAAACCTCACTGAGTAATATTAAACATCAGCTTTGGATGTCTTTTAACAGCTGATTTTGAAGTCAGGAAGGTACAGAGCTCTCCTTCCAATAATCTTTCCCTAATCTGTCACAGACCATGGCTGTGCCAGGTTTTACTTTGGTTTGACACAACTTGTAGTTTATAGTATCATGAACTTTATTATGAAATTTTCACATAGCACATAAAATTGTGCTAATAAAATCTGCAGATGACAGGAAGAATTATTATTTTAGCAAGTGATGGGAGAGGATGTAGTTCTGATTCAGAGCAGTCTGTTAGGCTGTATTTACTGCAATGTAGCTAAACAATGCAAAAAATCAGGGAACAAGGCCACTTTTATAGAGTGGGAAACTGTCTCAAAACATTTGAACCTGAAGTATTTAATCTTCAGCTCTACTCAGCATAAAGAGGCCAAAATTCTCCGGAGCCCAGAGACAGAATTAAAAAAAAAAAAAAAAAAAAAAGATACAGATTCAAGTAGAAACAAGGAAATTATCCACTCTGACAAAAACTCGTAATTCAAATTATTAGTCAAAAGGCAGACATACCAAAGTAAGACCATAGGAGTACAAAATAATGAATAAATAATAAAATAAAGGCTAAATAAATAACTAAATAAAATAATGTAGGTACTAGAAGCACTGCTGCGCAATTTATAAACTCAAATTCCTCAGATGAACAAGAAAGGAGGAAGAGGACTTGATTTCTGAGCAGTGGGACGTCTGCACAGGGAGAATATTGGATAACATGGGGCATTTGACCTTGCTGCCAACAACATGACAGGATGCAAAAATGGAAACAGGAGTTACAGAAACTCAGCTTTGAAGTAAGATGCAGTTTCCCAGTGCTGCAAACTGCTAAACTTTGAGATCATTGGGCTTGGACAACACAGAACTTATCTCCTTCATTGTCAGACTTGGAACACCCAGCAATTTATACACCCTCCTGTTTGAGAGGATATGGGGAAAGGAGGAGGATTCTTATGCAAGTGAGAGAAATGTAAATTCTCAACATACATAAAGCAGAGTCTTTCTCTTATACCAGTCTGTGAATCTGGGGGTTTGCCTTGTCATCTTTTATTACTCTTACGGTCCAACATTAGGAAAATATTTATGCTTCAGAGTCCCAAGCATTAGACGGTGCTAGCAGTGTCAAGAATAATTCTCACACCTTGGTTTATAACTCAGCTTCTGACCTTGATTTATACCACTAGTTTTTCCTGTGGCTACACCCAAGATTTTGCAATGCTAGACATGGAGTGCTGAAGGGGTGGTCAAAGTCTGGGGGGACCATGTAGAAGTCTCACAAGTGGTAGCTGCTGTCTGTTCTTGTCACATTGAGGACTGCACTGATCACCAGTTTCAGATCTGAGAGTGAAATTAGCCCAGATCAGATTATCAGGGACAGTGAGGGAATTCTTACTGGGCAGGAATACCCAGATACCCAAATATATGTCACCCAGTTTCTCTGGACTTTAGTGCTGCCTTGCTATGACCCGTTCTCTGCCTACACTTAATATTTGAGGAACAAGAAAGGGCAGAGCAGAAAGGGAAAAAATTTACAGTTTTAAATAGGTTGCAATCTCTGGTCTTATCATAGGTAATTTGTAGTATTTAATAGCCCTGATATACAGGAGGTCACATGAAATCATTTAGAAGTCCTGTCTGGATTCAATTTCTAAGAATGTATTAATCTCTGCCTGGCACGGGAAAGATAATGGCATTTCCTTCAGTAGAGCCCTGGTGGGTGCCAAGAGCAGGAGCCCGACTGTCATCAGATCAGCCAGTGAAAACAAGAGGGGTATATGGCTGTTTATTTATTGAGTCATTCCAGCTTCATATTGGCTTTATGCCAACGCATATAAGTCCAGAGATAAAGAGTTATTCCTGACGATAGCAGGACAATCCATTTCTCCCCATCGCAGCACAGAAATGCAGTGCTAAATTAAATTCAACCCCTGATACGCAGGTAACCTGAATCTCGACTTTCACAAGGGAGAAAAGGTTCAGGAGACAAGTTGGGACAAATCCAGAGAAGGGTCATAAAGGCACAACAAGCCAAATCCCTGCACAAACCTTTTGCTGTCTTTCAACAGCACAGTGCAGATCTGAACTTGGAAAGGTCCAAAGGAAACTATTTAAACCCAGGTCCCAGAATGCAAAGTGAGCTGGTGGGGCTGCTCAGGAGCCTGAAGTGGCATTTTTTTATAGAGCAAACAATATAAAGTAAATAAAGGAGAATGACAACTCTGTGTACTCCAAAAGGAAACTAAAAGCCCCACTGGTGTGTGCCGCTTGTCAGAGAATACAGGAGCAAATTGCAAGTGCGTTAAAAGGCTCTAGCCTGGAAAAACCTTTTTTTTTTCCTTCTTCTTTAAAGTAATGAAATGGTTCAACAACCTTCTGAGAAGGTGAAAAATCTTGCCTGTTTACACTTGTAAGAGAAGCCTGAATTACCTGCCTTTCCCTTTAAGCATTTTCAGATACAAATCAAACACAGATGGCCCATTATGTTTATGACCTCACTGTCAATTGCTCTAGATAGTGCATACATTAATTATTGAAATATTTTCATAGTATACAACTTTTTCTTGTTCACATTGTCACAGATAATTTCAACTTTCTGATTAGGAGATATAAACAGTGTTATTTATGAGAATTAGTCTCTCGCATACCATAAAAGTCAAATATGTTGGGGGGAAGGGAGGTTCTACAGATATACATATATATATATATATTTATATATATATATATATATACACACACACACACACACACACAATGAATCCAACCCAAAAAAAGAAAATTTAAAAAATTGGCCTCAGTCCTGAAAGTCAACATTATGTTAACATTCCCTGTGATACATAAACAATGCCAAAACCTATTACAGTTGCAGTAAATTTTGATTACTGGAGTTGTTTGTTATTTATGTCTAGAAGATAAAGATAATATTGGGAATAGCCCTCTTTTTTTCTGCTTATAAATTACATCCATAAAATACTGTGTTCTTCAAAGAGTAAAAGACTTGATTGAGGTTTTTTTAAATTGTGTCTATTCCGCTTCAAGAAAACCAGATTTGGCAAGTGAGCAGGTAGTGGGATTTTTTTTTTAAATTCTCATTTACTTCCATTAGTAAAAATTGAGCAGCTCTGGACTATGTCCAGCGAATTCTACAGAGTTACAAACAGCTCCTAGGGGTGGAAAAGTGTTCATTTTAGAGTGAGGTCATTAAAAACACCAGTTTCACCAGAAACAGCCCATTGCAACATGCTCTCAATCACTATATCACTTCAAAAAACAAAAATAAAAATTTACCCTTGACTTCCTTACTATTGACTATGACCCTTACTATTTTTTCCTCTCACAAAAATATGTCTGCATTCATGTTGTGATAAACTTTTCTAGGTAGCATCTGGCTTCCTCCAGCAGAAAAATGTGGGTTATTTTTTATCCTAGGTACTATTTAAAAAGAAAGAAGGAAAGGAGAACACCTGCTCATTAAGGTTGCAAAAGTATATCTATGTACAAAAAAACTTTTCCCTTTCTTTTACTGATACTTCTCTTGCTTTAGTATTTCTGCAAGGCAAAACTAGAGTGGAAACCCCAAATTTATGGGGTGAAGAATTCAAAGAGTTAATCCTCCCCAGAATGTTCCAGATGAGCAAACAGAGAACATGCCTTTTTAATATTTCTATTTTCAGCAAACCCCTCCAATCAGCTGATGGCATCCAAAAGAGCAAAGGTAGAATGAGGAGGGGGGAAGGAAAAGAAAGAAACATCTCGTGGAAGTAGCCCAAGGGAGAAATAAGTTCATGACTAGCACATTTACACCTTTCTTGATTTATTTAAGGTACAAGAATAGTGTAATATGACCTGTTTGCTACCCTAGCAAGCATTTCTATTTGCAGCAGATCAAGTCCAGACCCACTTCTTGTGGCACGGGCACCTCTCCCAGCCCTCCAGGAGACTGTGAGCACAGCCCTGAGCCCTCTGCAGCACCCCACAAGTATGGGGGGGTTGGGAAGAGCAGCCGAAGTAGAAAGAAAAACCCCACACCACTCCTTTTTAACCACATTTTGGGTGAAGCAGCATCCTCTCTTTTAACTACAACCCCAAATTTCACACAGACTCCACCTCTAATTCTTCCAGCCAAATGGCTTTTGGGTTCTCATAGAACCCAGGTTTGTTTCCCCACTCCAAGGAAGAACCACAGCTGGCAGCAGAGTGATTTCTTAGTACTTACATGAAACCCTCCCAGACAAATATTTCCCCTCTCCTCACTTCACTTTCCTCAAAGATGTCTCTCGTAGATTTTCTGATAGTCAAAATAACAGAAAAAGGAAAACTGTTGGCAAATATAAGGCTAAATTTTTCAAGACACCCCTTGTCTTGTGATGGAGATTTTTAAGTCCTGCAAGGATCCAGAATTCCTTTAGTCCAATTTGCATCCAGGGTCCAACTGTCTATAAATTTCCTTAATGCACCTTCTTTCCTTGGGGGGTCCTGTGCATTCTTAGAAGAGAACTGAGAAGGAAAAAAGAGGTTTGCTTGTAGGTAGAAGTTTTTCTGCCCTTGAAGGAAGGAAAGATGCAGGTTTTCCATGCCCCTCTTTCTATGCAAAACTGCTCTTAATCCATCCTGGTGATTTTATTGATTCTGAAATTGTTAGCACTGGCTTTTGCTAGAGCTGAGAAATGGGAGAATAATTAGGTCTCTTGATTTGTTGTGGTTCTTTTTTTCTGTATTCTGTAGAGGATTGTTATGGTTTTCTACAGCTTGAAGAGCCAAACCTCACACTTGTGATCATTTCAGATGGATTGTCCCAATCAACACTTCCAGGACTAGTGCTTAAGAGAGATAATAAATATTAGCACTTTTTTCTTTCCTTTGTTGTTGCCAAACAGAAAGTAGTGACCAGGTGAAGCTTCTGTCTGGGTAGATAACTAGGAAGTTTATTGTTTAACTATCACTTAACAGCAGCAAACATTTCCTGGTTTTTCTTTCCCTATACTGTGAGAAAAAGTGGATGTTCAGGAAAGGACAGACCCTACTGAAACATGTTTGGGGCTGATGGAGGAGGGCTGGCTGTGCAAACAGATCTTTAAGGATTTATGATGATCAGTTTTTCAAGCTTTAGGAAACCCTGAGAGCACATTATTTTTAAATGAGTTATATATTTAGCACTATGCCCACCATTCTTTCAGTTCTAATTTTAGAGGGCAGGGGACAACTCTGGCACTATTGTAGCCTTGTCTAAATTTAATATAGTCGAGCAGCTGATGATTATCAGAGAGATTGGCTTTTTGCTCCTTCAGGAATTTTTCACTCAGGAAAAAAAATCACTGCATAGTACTCTGCTCGGGGTATTGTACAAGCTGTTGTAGTACATGAGAAGAAAGTGTGCTCTGAAATAGTCTTTTAAGCCTTATATCTTACTTCAGGAAGGGATTTTAGATACAGGAGAAGGAGATGAGTTTGGTTTGGTCAAGGTTTTCCTTTCCCTTCTGTAGAAAGAGCAGTACCTCGTGCTGTCATGTACCAGTAAACCAGACCTTTCCCAGCTCCTTATGAGTGCAGGTGCAAATGCAGACAGAACAGAGCTCAGGAGCTTCCAGTTCACCAGCTGTCCTGTGGAAGGGGTGAGGAGTGGTGTTCCCAACTTCTTGCCCGCTGCTAAAAGTCAGGTAGTCCATCCAGAGCCATGGGCTGAAGACCAGAAGAGGAACTTTTGTAATCCTTCAGCTCAGTCTCCCATAAATCCCCCAGTCCTAGTTAAATGTGGTTTTTAACTCTTACATGCCCTGCAAGAATGGGCAGATCTCATGTTGTCTTTCTTGCTGTGGCCTTAGTGAGCAGCGTCCTCTCAAGCAAGGTCTCTGAATTTGACTAATGATGTGCCAGTCACAGTTTATGGAAACAGGGGCATGTCTTAGAGGCAAGCTCAATCTGCATAACTCTACACAGCGTCAAAGACTCATTTGAGACAAAGGATGATTAAGGAAAATCTCTCTTTAAAAGGGGCCTTGCAACTTCCTATAAATATTAGGCTTTCTGCCTTCCTTCTGAAATATATTGACAGCCTCAAGAGGGATTATTGATGTTGGCAAGTTTAGACAGCCCTCAGAAGTCCCTGACACTGTGTACAGCATTCGATTTTTGCATATGGTTCCCCCCTCATGCATTGAAGTGTTTTGAGGTTGGGGTGACTGCAGGTCTCTGAGAAAGCAAGATTGATAAAGCAAAGCAATCGGAGTTATTTCCTATGCATGAAATTGATTAAATGCTTCACTAAATGGCTTATAAATTTGGGTCTCATATTTCTGTCACCCACTGCAAAGATTACAGAAACTCCGTCTATAACCATGTTGTATACAATACCAAATTACAAAAGGTTGTAAAAACTAATGTTTTGTTTAAAGTTTTGAGCAGGACCATATGCCTTCAGTGACCTTGAGTAAGCTATTTTAATTCAAAACATTTTAAAGAGTAGAGGAGAAGGAAAAAATCCATCTGCATAACAAAACTGAACTAACAGTATTTAATACTTAGGATGCTGCATATCATTTTTTACTTCTTGCCAGAAAAAAAATGTTGAATCCCTTTCTACCAGACTATTCTAATTTTATAGCTACTAAATGTACATGGCATGGAACCTAGAAGCTCAGGTTTCCCCAGACTGAATTTGCTTTTCTTATTTTATGAACTCTGTTATCAAATCTACCTGGGAACTTACATGGACCCTCTACTCTTGAACTCATGTGCATCAGGCACTGGTGTTTTCTTGACCTCATCAAACCCTTTAAAGCAAAGCTTTATTGATTTTTGCCTTAGCATAGAGTTTCATTACCTCCCAAAATAGGGTGAAAAACTGAGCCACAGAGACACTGAGGATCTTTAGATGCCAAAAACAGGTGTGAGTGTAGTCTGCACCCAGATATGCTTGCTTTCCTTTCACAGCCATAGGACTTCCCAGAGTTTGTGCAATGCTCTGGGAGCATTGTCAGCTGCTGAGATCTGCTGGTACAACATTAATTTCCTGACTGTGCTCAGCCACGGGCAACAGCTTCTGCTCACATGCAGTTGTGCTCTCAGTCCACAGCAGAACAAACTTCAGGGCATCTGAATCTTGTGGCATTTTAAAATCTTGTGTTGGCTTATGCCTTGGCTGCCCTTGTGTAAGCACCTGAGCTGGAAACCTAAGATCTCCCAAAGTGTCTAATTGTGGATGTCCCATCCCTGGCAGTGCCCGGAGGCAGGTTAGACAAAGCAACCCCCTATGGTGGAAAGTTCCCTGCCCACAGCAGGGGAGTTGGAATGAGATGGTCCTGAAGGTTTCAACCTGAATCATTCAGTGATTCTATGACTGTAGGAGAAGACATTACTTAGAAAGGTACAGATATATAGTTAACCACACTAAAATAGGTAGATTGCTTTATAGAGCCGATAAACACTGAACTTCTGACAGTCACAAATAAAATTTTACAGGATTCTTTTTACATGGAGCTCCATTGTACAGATGAGAAAAGTAAACTTCAGTGGGCACATTGTTTTTGTCCAGTTTCACAGTGCAAGTCCTTTGGCAAACTTGAGGCTGAGCTCTGGCTCTTCTGCTCCCCAGTGCTTTAAGAACTCAACCATTCTCTCCTCAACTATACAAATAAAGACCTTAAGTGAGTAAATGTAAGTACTGAAGCGAAGCTCATAGCAAGCAAGAGTGAATTGGCATGAAATGCAAACACAAGCATGAGAAAACAATCCATGTTTTAACCATAAATGCCTGTTTTCTACAGGAAAAGCTGTGTTCTCCCATAACATTTACAAGCCATCCTGTCCCCAGCAAGGATTAACATTTGGCATCGAAGTACTGATCTGGCAAAGGGCTGCCAGTAACGTAATCTTTTTTACAACCAACAACATGCTTAAAGTCTTGACAGACTTGACCTCTGCCCATTGCTAATCCCTAACTTTCTTGCCCACTCAGATATACATCTTTAAAGAGATGGCACTGAATGTATAGCAAACAGCTAAACTTTAGCTGATGGTGAAACAAGAGCTGCCCAGGGAAAATCATTGGGTGGAGGGAAATCCAACTGCGGCTTACCCAGCCTGGCTGGGATTTTGACTCCATGGTGGGTAGAGGTGCCTGCTCAATTACAAATTTGTAGAGACTTTGTTGTTGCCCAGATGGGAGAACACACCTTTTGGCAAGAGAGGATGTAATGTATTTGCTTGGATTACTGGAGAGCCCAAACTGTAATCAGACTCTTTGTGCTCAGACAGTCTGAACAGTACTTGATCCCAAAGGATAAAGCTGAACAAAGTAGATGAAACTCACACGTGGAAAACTTAGATATAAAGAGACCTTATATTTTACTGAATCAGTTTCTTCATTCCCAGTTCAGGCGTCTGGTTGAGAAAGCAGAGTGGTGGATTTACATTATATTCACAAAAAAAATAACAGTCAATCCAAAAAGATTCCAGCTGTCTTTTCTTTCATTTGCATGACAACCAGTCCTGGGACACATGCCAGCTCCTCAGATATTGCTGCTCCACAGTCTAGTTATTTTAACTTCTGGCAACTGGTTATTTGACCTCTTGGTGGCTTGTCACTTTAGTATCACTTTCTCTATGTGGATAATCTAGTGGGAATCCTTCCTTTATAAGGCAACATGGTAATTGGCCAGAACACTGAAGTATTGTGCTGTTAAGTCCGGTCTTGAGCTACAGCTGAGGAGCTGTGGCTGAGAAGCACAAAAAGTACATTTCAGTGTCATGTTCATGAATTGGTGGTCGTCAGACACTGGGAGAAAACTAATTTTGTCTAAGCCATGTGTTATATATCAATTCTGGATCACTCCATAAAGCCATGTGATAGCAACCTCCTTCTCCGGGTTGAGCACACCTGGGCTCCAAAGGATACGCGGGGAGATTTGAACAGCATCACTCTCAGCTTTCACTGGCTTGAGAGTGCTAAATTAGATCACTTAGGTGAAAGAAACCAGCCGGGTGTAAGAACTGATCTATCCTTCCCTCCCCCACCACCAGTGATTCCAGCATGGCACAAAAGCCAGCGGAGTTCTCTGCATCCCATGGACACCCTCCAGTGACTGGCCAGCACTGTTGGATGAGGGTTGCTTTTCAGCAGTTTCCAAAGCAGCCTGAAAGCACTTCAGAAAAGCTTTGTGTCTCTTCACAACAATCTCATCTTCTGATGACAAAAAGCAGTGAGAAATGTAAACAAGAGAGGCAGCTATATATCTTCAATTTTAGGCAATATTCCTTTCTCCACCTTGACCAGTCAAAGCACAGCCATAGATATTTCCAGTACTCCAGGAATGGGATCTTAGCAAATGGTGTACTCAGTCTGACATGGACTTAAATAGGCTTCAGAATAATCCATTATGCATCAAGTGTTTAATTGACATAATTAATATTTTTAAGGGGAGCCATTTACACTGTAAGTTCTATACACATTATTTACAATTTCAACAGTAACAGTTAATGCTCTGTGACAAACTATATTGTTTCCAGCTTGTTATCCATTCATAACAAGGTCAATCTATTACCATTATTTTTGTGAATATAGCTGTTACCTTGAGGCAAAAAGTTAATTGTAAATTACAGAGGAGGGATTATTGAGTTGGGTTTTTTTAAATGTATTCACTGCAATGTATGGTAATGCTGCTATTTTATGAAACATTTACATATAAAAGCATTTCATTATTCATATCACACATGCTGGACAAATTCACTTTTAAACTTTTCAAGAACTTACTCAATGGGAAGGGGAGAGCCATTTGGAAGGATCCAGCTGAACACTTCATAGCCACTGCAGTTTAAACCAGATGGAGTCATCTGTTTTTCCCCTTTGTCTGAGGCTAGTTCCTCTGCCATCACCATTCAACACAACTCTGAGAAGTGTTTAGTGCTCTGAGGAGCAGAAGCAGATTTGGCTGTAGAGTAACATCACAAAAGTGATCTGAAAGAGATGTATCTGCAGATTTTATTTAGACCCTGACACACAGCAAGTACACAGGGCCACTCTGATGTCTGAACTCCTCTCCCCCCTACTTCTGCACAATTTCTACTGCATTGGTTGATGTCCTGGCAGGCAGAGTTAAGTTTTATATTTACACTCTGCCTTTTTTGCTACCACCTGAGCAAAAGTCAAAGGGTCTGTGGCATTGCTGCTTCCCAGATGACAGTAAATTGTCATTCAGAGACAACACAGAAAAGGATGGAGAACCATCATAAAACCTGTCTTTCTCACATCATTTTAACAATGCATCTCAGGGCAAAACCCATGAGCTTTCCAGTGGATCATGGACTTGTCCATTTAATGGAGAGCTGACACCATTTAACTCCAACCTACAATGCCTGCAACATTGATCTCCACTTCAGTTTTCTTCCATACTGTACTTGGAATTAGGTGACATATAATCCCATTCTATTCTGGCTTCAATTAAAATACTGTCATTTTATCTTCGCAATCACTTCCAGAATAAGAGAAGACAAACTCATAAACACTGAATATTTTGAGCACACTAAGGAATGTAAGAGACTGATCAGATGCAGAAATGCATTTCCAGACATGCAGAAATAAAGAAGTATGTTAGAGTTTCTCTTCTTTCTCTACTTAAGAATAGGCAGGTGACACTTGTTGGGATATTTCCTTAACTAGCCTATAAGAGATGTGCTCTAACTTCCCAGTGATGAAATCTGTGTAGTGTGCTGAGGATGTTTAGGAGAAATTTTATAGAGAACAATTTAAGTCTGTTAGAATCTCAGCTGTCACTTTAAAAAAAGTCATTCCTTTCTTCCTCAAGTCCTAAGGAAAAATAAATTTGTCAGGCTTGTGTCTTATACTTAAAATGTTTCATGTGCTGTATCAGACCAAGGTTTTCTCCTGCCTCATGCTCTCAGAAACTTCAAGGCATCATCAGGTATTAACATATCAAGCTTGGAATGGGTTAATTAACATGATTTCTGTGGTCTCCTTTGCTGGTAGCATGTTCAAAGTGCACAAAGCTCAGGACATGTGCATTCTTCGTCCAATAACTTGTCCAGTAATTGGTATATTGATTGCTAATGTCATCATGTTTTAGTATATATAAACCCTCTCACTCTATCACACAGCCTCCAACAATCCAAGAAGTCATTGTTTATTCATTATAACTCCCAAACTGGCTGTGTCAGATTCTGCTTCAGGCCTTGCTGATAAAAATCAGCAGATGATTGGGCACACACATTCTTGACATGGCTGACCCATGACATCTTAGGGCCAGCAGGGAGCCTGTCATTATGTGTACAATACTCTTCTTTCTTCCCCCTTATCTATTCCCAGATGACTTTGAGATTTTTATTAACTCATTAATGACTGAAGATGTCATTAAAGAAAGTGGGGAGGAAGGGGGAAGAAGGACATTGTGTTTGTTTGTTTAAAGGTGGGGAGCAGCGAGCCATTGGCTCCACTTGGAGAAAGGTGAGGAGTCTTAAAGACAAAGCTGAAGTATATCCAAAGGAAAATATTTAGTTCGTTAGGAGGACTAAAACCAAGCTGTGAAGAGAGGGGGAAAAAAGAGGTCATATTTGAAACAGAACTAAAAAGGGAGGGATGAATTTATCCAAAAAAGTAGCAAGAAAGGGCTGGTCAGGTTTATTTAGCACAATCAGGAGCCCTTACAAGCACATAAGGATGTGTCCCTGGCACGGCCTGAGTGTTCAAACACTTCAGTATTCAGTATGAAGGAGTTTTGTGTTCAGGCTTAGAATTTTATCATGTCTTTAAAAGACCATCACTTTTCACAGAGAAATAGTATCTGGGTTTATGGGGTTTTTTTAATTTTCTTTTATACATGTCAGTTAAATGGATATTGAAAAGCATTAAATAGTAATCACACCTGAAGTTTTTCTCAGGGTTTTTTTTTTCCCCTAAGTTTATGAATTCTATTTGGAAATGTAGAAAAGTACTGCATATATAATTTTGCAGATTTTTACTATATAGTCAGAATTTTATTACATTCAAATAAATATATTTAAGCAGAATTTTCATGTGAGTCTGTTGACAGCCTATTTCTGATCCTACAGTATTTGGTCACAAAAATTACCCTAAATTCGGCATAACCAGTTTGTCACACCTTATAGATTTTTCTTCCACCTGAAAATATTGCTATATTTCTTACTTTCTCTATGAAACAATTTCAAATCTGATACTTTATTGGAAGCTGGATTCATATGACAATGAAAGTAGCATTTTCCTCCTGAAATTTGTGTGTTTCCTATCATTAGAGTCCTGTCATTTAGAACCAAGGACTTGATATTTTAAACATTGCAATTATTTTATTTTAATGATTGCCATTTGTGGGTTGACTGAGGAATAGTGAACGTTTTCCTTTCCTGGACAGCTGCCCTCCATATGGTTGTTGATCTCAACCTTGAAAACTCAGCTGTGATTCTGTGATTCCAGTGGTACTGGGTGCTAAAGTGACACAGAGCTCAGTGTCATCTGCATTGGCTGGCCCTTAACATTCCTTGTTTCCATGTTTATCTGCTCCATGAGATGGGTGGAAGAAAGGTGAGCCCGTTTCTCAAAGGGAGATGCAAGTACTGGTATAAAAATAATGGAAAAAACTTCATAGATTGGACCTGCAATTTATAGATTGAATTCCTGCAACCAACTCAAACAGAAATCTGCTTATTCCACCACATAAACCACAGATAATGGATCAGATGTATCAATCTGATCTTATAGACTGATTACAGTCAGTTTTAGGACTCCTAATAGGAGCTAAATTAAAATAATTTAATTAAACCACATTGTTTGTGACAACTCTCCATTCTCTCCACTCAATAAGTGATCAGATCACCTGGGTCATAGGGCAAACATTTATTCTCAGGAATAATGATAATATTTGCTGTGTCCAGAGTCCATGTGAAGACAGTGGACATTTTCTACAATATCAGATGTCATTTCTGGTTTGCTTCTTTAAGAGTGATTTCTATTCTTCTTTTGTTTCCTGATAATTAACAGAACATTGTTTGTATTGTAGTGGGAGCTCGAGTTCGTCCATCACAGGTCATGGACTTGTGGAAGATGCTGTCTGGGGCTTTAAAAAACTGCACATATGTATGTTTATATATATATATATATATATCTACATTCTCCAAAAGAACACAGATGAGTTTGAAAAAGAAAAAAAAAAAACAAAATGGCAAGCATTTTCTGGCCCTATCAGCTATGTCCTGATTAATCAAGGTGTGTCATTTCCCAAATGCACCTTTCTGAGAGGAAACTTTCCTTCCTCCTCCCTTTCTGACATCAAGCCTCTCTTCCATCGTGTACCAGAGTGGGAACCTGTGATGAATGTCTGGATAATGAACTGTTGCTTTGACAAACTACTCCTGGTGAAACACGTGGCTGTCTTGGTGACAATAATAGCAAAGTGTAGATTTTGTGGAAGAAATAGAGGTTTTCAGGGCTACAGCACCAGACTTTGAGTCTATAAATTGCCGGCCTGGGACGTTAGATGCCTTTTAATATTTTCAAACATCCAGTAGAGTAATGAAATAACTGTAGGACTACCCTGATGTAAGACCTCAGGAGAGTTGTTTTCAGAGATCATGGGAGCTCACAACTTGTTTGAGAACATAAAGTCCTATCCAAGTAATAGCTGGAAATAAGTTGCTTGATTTTTCTATCCCTAAAGACAAATTCTTGTAATAGCAAAAGTGTAAAATCCAACAAAGAGGGGCTTGATACTTTCAGATACTCCAGCCACTTCACAGCGGGGGGGGAAAAAAAAAAAAAGGCAGACTGACAGTGAAACTATTTGGGGTAAATAATGAGGACAGACTTCTCAGAAATAAACTGGCATGGATTTGACCATGAGATGTCAGATTCATAACTTGGGAAATGAAAACCTCTATATACTAGAGAGCAGGCCCTAGCCCAGCGGTGGCAATTCAGCCTCCTGAGCCACAGGGATTTCTTTATAAGCAGTGGTATATTAAATGTGGGATCTGGTAGGCCAAAGGGACAGCAGTAAAACGGAGACAACGTGCAGTGACCAAAAATGAGCTAAAGCCAGACACTAATTATTTCACAGTAATTTTGTTTTCCTGTAGAGTTGACTAATATTGCTTACTCCTGTAAAGTAAATGCTTTCCCTATCAATTAGGTTTTACACCTAGTAATTTTTTTTTCATTTAAGTGAAACTGGGGAGAAAGCAGCTTTTGTTTATTTACCTGATTCCTTGCCTTTTTTAATGTGAAGATGAGGGGTAGATTGTTACACGGCGCACATAGCTGGAGTGGGCTGAGGAGGAGACAGACCTAGGTCAACAAAACAGATTCATCCATCACATCTGGCAGAGTGGAAAGATAGTTCTCTGGATGCTCGGTCAACCCCAGACCTTTCTGCTGAGTCAACTGACAAGACTGCAGATACTTGTGACAATGAGGACACTCACCCACTAGTAAGTGGAATGAAGACCACCAACACGTTTGGGGTGGGTCTTCAGCTTGGGAAGCTCTGAACCCTTGTACACCAGCATTTGCCGCTCTCCTCTCCTTCTCACCTGAGAATCCTTACCAAAAGCTAAGATGGAATAAGATAAAAGGAACAAAAGGAAGGGATTCTGAGGTGCTAATGGTGGAAGGTGTGAGAGTCAGTAGAAAGTACAGTAGAGAAAGCTATGACAAGTCATGATAAATGGGTCGTTATAAAATTCATGTTTAGGCTGCACCAGTCTGGGGATAATGCCATTCGTCATGGCAACACTGGGGCACTAATGAGCCCTCATTGCATATTCATGGCTTTGGCGCCTCTCTCCTCTCTCTGCCTCCCTCCCACCCCCGAACCAATGCCTGGTAAATATCTCCACCTCAAGCTGAAACTCGACTTAGGCTGCTTTTTCTTTTTTTTCTTTTTTTTTTTTTTATTTGTTATGTTGCAGCAATTACACTGTAAAAGTGCTGCACAAGATTGATTGCTCTGATCTGTAGTTCAATTGTAAATTAGAATACACATCCCCCTGGGGACACACGGCCCCTATTTGTGATTAAGAAAAAAGCCCCATAATAGACTAATAGCTAAAGTTCTCTCTCTTTTACTTTCAGGCAATTAGCTTGATGAAATGGCCTCTTTTTGTGTACCCTGGAAGTGTAAACCGATATCATAATGAAGTATATGATGTTTATTCTATTATTTTCACCTTGCCATGTATGCAGGAATGCATAAATAATGGCTGCTTTGTCTAGTACATTTACTTATTCAGAAGTAAACTCTGTCTTAAAGATGCAGAGTGTGGTCCCCGTAGTTATGCTGGACACTGTGACTAGTCCCTATAAAAACTCACTTTCTGCCCAAAAAAGTTGGAGGCCATTTTTAGCCAGGTGATTAAATGCAGTTTGCAAGACACTTTCCTTTATGACAAACCTTAATTGGAAAGCCCTCCTTATAACTTTGTGAGGAAAACAAGGTATGTACATTTTACAAAAAGGAAAACTGAGGGGCAGATGCTGAAAGCATTAACACAAGCCCACACAGGACCTTAATAAATACTTAAGAAATCCTACCTACTCCAAGGTTTTTTTTTTTTCAGGCAATCAGAAGCTCCCTTTCCTCTCTCTTGTAAAGTTATTAATGCTGTCCTGGATGGGTCATGGAGTGGCTCTGACCTTAGTCTTGCTCAAAGACGTACAACTCCACGGCATCACGGTTGCCTTCATTCCAACGTGACACACACAGCTAAAGCACTTTCACCTGAATCCAAGGTGGATATGGCCATGCCCATTCTCAGTATCATGTGTTGGATGCTGGCTTTCCCAAGGCTCAGTTTGAGCTGTCAGCCTGAGCCAGTGAGTGGTGTTGTGAAATAGTGTTATAACGAGGGGATGGTGTTCGTGCAGTTGAGCTCCAGATAAATATCTGGGAAGAAAACTGCCATGTGATGATAGCTCTGGGCATATCTGCCTGGTGAGGAAAGGCTTCTTCATTAGCCTTTCACTTGGCCCAGGAGTGCACTTCGGAAGAGAATCCTCCAAATAACCTTGCTTACCCTGTCCCACCAGGGCAGGCAGCCTCAGAGCACGCAAGCAGAATTCTTTTGGGTGGAATTAAAGCAGGTGATGTGGTCTGGGAGCTGCAGCAGCTAACGGGAATTCAGTCCACAGGAGCATGCTAGGGCTAGTCTGAGTAAACCTCTCAGTATAGCCAGCCCCTGCTCCTCAGACCTTTCTTTGCCTCTTTGCTGACTGGACAGGGTTCCTATCCAAGGACTTATGACAAACTTGGATAGTATGGCAGGGAGGACGTGTGAAACGGCCTGAAAATCCTCCTGAGGAAATGCACTGCTTTAGGTATAACTGCATCCGTTTGCCTGCAGTGGAAATGTCTACATTTAGTTTAAATTCTGTATGTAGGGGAATATAACAGAGCTTGGAAACATTTTGCTAAGAAGCATTACCAGTGCAAACCTTCAAAGGGTAACTCTGTACATGGCTACAAAACCATATTCTGTTTAAACTTGTTCATCATTGTCTTCTTGCATGACAGCCCTGGCATTTAAAATATGTTAGGGGTGACACAATACTTTCACCTGGTGCAGACATATATCACTGGAAGGATGTTCTCATAAACAAAGTGCTGCGGGCTATGATCTTATCATTCTCCTCTTCCTTCTTCTCAGCTCAGTTCAATGACAAACACGTATTTCTCTTCTTTGCTCCAGTTTCTGCTCTACAGGAGCCTGGTGTTGGAGCAACAGGTGATGTTGCAAATCAGGAATGACAAGCGTTGGTGGTGGCCTGGTGGGGGGAAGCATCAGAGGGGGCAGAAAACAAATGCATCAAATTTTATCCTGGCTCAGCTGGTGCAGTTTCACGGCAGGAGCAGAAGTGCACTCGTGTGCGTGCCTGCACACGCGAGAGTTTTTTTTTTTTGAGAAAGACAAAGCAAATTAGAGTGTTCATGTGTAATTAGCTGACTATTAGTGTGGTTCAGCCAAGGCAATAGGCAGACAGTTAACTTGAAGATAGCTCGCAGATAAAAGGGCTGGGGAGGGTGTTCTGGGGAAAGCTGGAGGTAATAGTTCAGAAGATAAAATCCTGACAAATTGAGCAGGCATCTCAGAAGTTCTTTCCCCACGCCATTAGCACAGTGAAGCTACACAGGCCTTCCCTGTCTGCCCTACAAAGATTAACCCTTCACGGCATCTGGGGCTCTTTGTCCTTGGCTCACTTCCAAATCATTTAATAATTTTCTGTTTTAAACGCATTAGTTTGCAATAAAACTGTGAAATTTCCTGCTCGTGCTTCCTGGCCTCCTTCTTGTGCTAGCATATGAAGCAGAGATTATTACCCCTGTAGAGGCTGGAATACCTCCAGCTCTTTATCTGAGACAGTGGGTGACCAGGTCTAGTGAAAACACTATCATTAAACATCACACCTGGGGAGAAACCAAAAGTGTGTCCGAGTTCAAGTCTTTGCAACTTCTGTGAAAATGTAGGTGCTTTAGTAAATCTCGACGCCAAATGAAAATGTTATTATAATTTTCATTCATTTTATAGCTGACAGGGAAGTGCTTTTTTCTGTCCTTTGGGAGTTTTCAAGATTTCGGATTTTTTTTTCAGCTAATTCTGTGGCTAACCAATAAGCTGCTAAAAAGTGAAAAAATCTGACTGAGACATTGTTTCAGTAGTTTCAAAATATTTCACTTTTTTGCTTTCACTTATAAATTAAAAATTAAAACCAAAATATATTTCAAAATTAATATATGTTCACTTATAACAATATGTATTGGGACACTTGCAATGATTTTGAAAAGTTTTTAACACTTTTTTTTCAGCAGAGAAGTTTCATGAAAACTGCATGATTCAATCCAAACCTTTTTACTTGTTTGTCATTTTCCAGGACAAAGTTCTCATCATCCACAGACATAATCCACTTCTGTCATTAATTCAGTATATCACGGTGTTCTTGCTTGGGATGACTTCCTAGAAAGAATAACTGAGAACTTCAGGTTGAGTTGATCCAGCAGTGAAATTCTCAAATACTGCTGTAATTATCCATATTTCTGAGTATCCATTAATGGAAAACTTACATTTCTCGAAGGTCTATATGCCTATGGCCCCTTCTCTTCCTCTCAAACAGGACTGACTAAAAGTGTTTCTGTTGAAGTAAAAGTTTATCACAGGTTTTGCACAACCTGTGGACTATTTCTCTGTCAGTGTGTAAACTCCAGAGCAAGACTGTTAGAACTTTCTCCTGCAATGAAAATGCACCCAGGGTATTTCAGATTAGATGTTCTTTTCCGTCATGCCAGACACAGAATTCACCAGACACACAGGAAAACTTGCACTGTTGGGGTGGGTAAAGCCATATTCACTGAAGAAAATGCTATTTTTTGCAGGCAATAAATCATCTCTCAGGGTACAGTTAGCAACTTTTGGTTCATAGTTATTCTTTAACCCTTAAAGGAATTTTCCTCTGCTACTTTTAATGCTTGTCCAAGCCTTGTGTAGTCATTTGTTGCTAGCAAATTTGAAGTAAATTCTCTACAGAAGAAATGTGGAATCAAGAGTGGGCAGGACTGTGCTGGTGTTTCTGTTCATCTTGAAGGCAGGAACCTTCTGCTGCAGATCTCAAGTGATGCTCGAGGGGAAGAACAGCACGTACAAGGAGGAGAGCCAGGAGCCTGCCATTAGAGAGAATCCCTGGGAACAGTGTCAAGGTAAGGGCCCTCACCAGCCACTCAGCAAATGCTTTCTTTGTGACTTTTGCTGCCCTACTTACCTTCTTCCCACATCCTGTCGTTTTCCTCATCCCATTTTGCACAACGACAGGAAAGCCTGAGGTTTTACACAGGTTTCTGGAGAGAGGAGCAAGCTTTCAAATAACTGCTTACCTCGCCTAAAAATAGTGGCTGGGTTACACCAGAGGCCCTGAAAGCCACTCACCTTCTCCTCTTAGGAGCAGCTGAAGGAATTTGGGGTGTTCAGCCTGGAGAAAATGAGGCTCAAGCAGGACCTTGTCACTGTCTACAATTCCCTGGCAGGAGACTGCAGCCAGGAATGGGCCCGTCCCTTCCCCCAGGTAACAAGTGACAGGACAAGAAGAAGATTCAAGTTACTCCAGGGGAGTTTTATGTTGGATATTAGGGAAAATTTCATCATTGGGAGGGCCATCAAGCATTGGAACAGGCTGCCCAGAGAAGAAGTCTCTATAGAGTTCTCTATACTGCTTCTCTATAGAAGTAGTCACTATACCTGCAGGTGCTGAAAAAATGTGTATAGATATGGTGATAGGAACACAGTTTAGTGATGGACCTGGCAGTGCTGGCTTAATGGTTGAACTGATGATCTTAGAGGTCTTTTCCAGCATTATTGATACCATGATTCTATGGCCGCTGTGGCAGAAACTCCCAGAAGATATACAGAAAAATGACAGAAGTCAAACTAATTGTTCTCATGAGGTATTTTCCTTGTTCCTATCACTCAGTGCATTAGAGACTGGCAATAGAAGTTGCATAAAACAAGAATGTTTAATGGCATTCTAAGTTGATTATATTTTTGGTATTCTTTTGGCAGAAAGTCCTGCAATTTAATTAACTAATTGTGCTGCATGACAAAATGTTATTCACTTTAAACCTCTTTTGCTTCTATTAACATAGTCTATAAATATTCCCCTCCTAAGAACGTTCTCCATAACATTTGCCATGGTATAAACCTCAGCCACCTCCTTCCAAAGAGTTCTAAATTTATCTAGTTTATCCTGGCATGGAAGCAGATACATACAATTACTGACAAGACAACCGCTATCAAACCCAACTGTTGTTGCTGAGGCTGAAATGATTCCAAAAATTAATTATTTAAAATAATCCAAACGGTGCAAATATCCAAAGATCAGGCAGATCTATAAAACTTGCCTGTAGCAAAATCATGCAATTAGAATCATGCTCATAAGTGTTGCAGTCTTAAAACATTAATGGAAGGAGTTATTAAAATTGTATTTGATTTGCATTATTACAACATTGAATGCACTATGGAAAACTGAGTCCATGAGTGAGGTGCAGCACAAACCAGAGGCTTATTATCTGAGCTGGAACTTTAAAACAGACTGTGCTTTACAGTTCTGCCTGAATTTGCTTTAGTTTTATTGCTCTTCTAAATTGATAAGGACTCCTGTTTTTATATTAGAAATGGAAAATGAGGAGGAGGATAAGAAAATAGTTGTAGATAAAGACTCAGAAAAGCAATTTGAGAAAAAAATAATCCTTCCCAAAGTAACTAATTTTTATCAGAAATGAGATGTGTTGTTGTGATCATAACTGCCATCAAAAGCCCCAAGAATTGCAGGGTTTCTGTAGACAACCTGGAAGAAAGTTGCCCCAAATGTGGAAGCAGTTACAAAGAAATTCATGAATCATTGTAAGAATTCCTGGTTTTATTTCCATTACATATAGACTGTAATTTGTGGATCTCTATGTGACAACTTTTTATTGGGCACTTACCCTCCCTGACATGTTTATAAAATTACCTGTTTCATTAGGGGGACATCACCAGCAAATCCAATGCACAAATTTCACCTTTAATCCAGTAGGAAACAGAGTTTGTTAAAGTCAATGGAATAATTCCAATCATTTCCAACAGAATTAGGGGTAAACCTGTGAGGATTAAAAAAGATACATGTATATATATATATATATATATATATATATATATATATATAACCACTATTACAAAGTGTAAGAAGGAATACAGGGAATTTTCTTTGCAACTGAGATATTTTTAGGGTTTTTATTCTTTAGAATCCCTGTACAGGCACGTCCCTCATGCACAGCTGTCAAAAATAGTGTTTAGGCATTTAGACCCAAGTTGATTTAATCCAGTACAGAAGTGTGCTCTAAATTTTTCAGGGCAGTGAAAATGTGTAAAATGGTGTCTTCATGTTCAAAAGCTCCATTTCATTTAGAACTGTGCCAATAAATTAAATAAATGAGAGTATTTCTATTAAAAATAGAAACAGTGTCTTGTAGAAAAAATACTCTTTCTTCTGAACTTAAGATATGCTTTAAAATTCAGTATTCACATCCTTAGCAGGTGTAAATCATCACAGAAATTATGCTGTTACACTTTACATGATATTACCAAATTGTCTTGCTGGTAATTAAGAATATCCTCTATGGAATAAGGACCAATGACAGGAGAAACTATAAGTTGATATTGTCTCAGCACGCATAAGTGGTAGACAGAAATATTCATGTGCATAATCTTACACCTTCCCTACATGATACCCAGTGGGCTAAAGTAATAGTGTACAGAATTATCTTCAAAAATGCAATTCTCAACAGAAACTAAAAAATCTTATGAGTTGTCTGTGTTTCTCATAATTATACATGGCAAAAATGAAAATAAAACCAACAGGCATGCTCTTGGAAAATGTTTCTTTAAAAATGTTTCTTTAAACTTTCAGCATATTATACTCAAATGTTTTCCAAGCCCAAATTTTCTATGTTTCATTCCAAGAAAAACAGTATCCCTTTCCCCATTTCTTTTCATGGGTCTATCATATCTATAACATCCAGCCCAGGGAAACCAATGTCATTCTTATTACTCAGGAAGGTAAGGAGGGTGTTCTGATCAAAGATGAAATTTCTGAATTTCTGGTGTAAATTTCAGGGGAAAGGCCACCTCTGAATTCAACAGATGCTTCCATGAGGAGCCAAACAACCACTCTACAGCACAGATCTTCAAACTTACCAACAGAGAGTCTTTTCCAGGATCAAACTTTTCTTTAAAATCCAAGTGCTCTCCTTTTGCAGTATTAAAAGTGAATCTCTTCTGATTCTCGTGAAAATTATTTTCAACACCTTCCATGGGCAGATGTCCATTATGAGCAGCAGAGGCTCAGGGCTGGAATTTCAGGGGTTCATGAAACATGCTCTGAGCTATGTGTTCAGCTCATGGCTCTCCCCACTATGCTTTGGGCTTTAGAAATCACTTTTCTTTGATTCTGGCTAAATTACCATGAGGATGCAAAGTCTAAATTCCATGTTATATGTTGTTACATCCATGGAACGTCAGCATAGGGCTACTGACCAAGACCCTGTTTTCTCATATTGGATAAAAAGATCAATATTAGTTTCACTATCCCAAAAAAATTCACCAAAAAATTTGTAAATGGTCAACTGAGAGAGGAAAAATACAGCGCATAGTGGTGAATTATGCTTGGATTAATGTGTTTTAAATGTTCTATTGATGCAGAGTAACCAGAATCATGATGTCATAAATATACGACATTAAAAGGCCAAATATATTAAGACCACAAAAAATTATATAGATTACTTGTGGGCATCCTTATGGCAGATACTGAGGGATATTCTAAATTCTAGCAGGAATCAAGAAAAAATTAGGCATATGTGTATATGGCACAAGTCTTTGATCTCATAAAATGTAGAAAGCACAAAACACTGTGTGTTAGAGGTCCCCTGAGCAAGAACTATTATCTAGGCATCAACTGCAAACACATTACCATCAGAAAACTTATTCCAAGGTATGAAAAAATCCACTAACAGCAGGAAATAGAAAGATTTGAAAGCTCCTCTGGAAGCTCTCAGAACCAAACCAGGACGCCTCTGTGTAAGGCAGGCACAGTCCCTCCAGGAGCTCTGATCAGGCACTTTCCTGATCTTCGTGTCTGCACACTCCAAGCAGGGAGATGCTGAATATTAGCATCTTTCTGAAGCTGCCTAATGTGTGAGGCTCTTTTTTAACCTCTTGGTATCCTATCCTCTCGTGGGATACAGGGAAGTGTAGTTTTTTTCCTTATTAATATAGAACTCACAAGTAAAACATCACCTGTTGTAATGCAGGAAGAATTTTGTACAGAGGGAAAACTCTGTGTCCTGCCTACTAAATGACAAGCACAAGCAGTTCCTTCTGTCTGGCCCCCGGTGATCACACCCCTTTTTGTGCACATTGGAGCTTTTCAAACCTCCAGAGTTTTGTGTTTAGCAAAGCAGATGTGCAAATGGAGATCCAGGTGACCTCCTCTCTGAGAACCAGGCCTTTGACATGCATTACTCCCCTGCTGACAGCACGAGAAATGGGGATCAGTTGGCATTTCACACCTGCAACTAATGTAGAAGTTGTAACAATGTGAGTGAGCATTAGGGAGAGAAGGGATCCTTTGGACATAAACCAGCTATATTTAACAGGAAAGGTGCAAATCCACATTATAACTCAGGATATGTATTAGCTGCAGCCCTTCTTTAACCTAGGAAAAAAAGAATTGTATCCAAGGGAATGTACCTCAAAGAGTTTCTGTTTCCTCGAGCAGAAGTGATGATTAGGCTAAATCTGGCCATTTGTTTTTTCTGTGGGTCAGGAATAGACAATTTAGTCTTTGCAGCTTCAGCTGTCTTGGCTCAAGATCCTGATCTACAATAAATACCTCTTCCAATCAATAGAGCACTGAACTTGGAGTAGAGCCGAGGACCTTTCCCAGCAACTTTGGCCTGGACTGAGCTGACCTGGTAAATCTGCAGGGTTTGGGGAGAGATCTCTCTGAAGATCCCGAGTTCTGCAAGTCCTCTCTGCCTTGTGCCTCCAGTTAGGCTTCAGGGGACAGCAATTCCAACAGCTTTTTACATTATGTTTTCTTGTGGGTGACAGATGCTCCGCATTGCTCCTTGGGCATTTCGGACCTTCCTAATGCTGCAGCACATATCCTACAACACTCATCTCTCCACTGCAGAGCATTTGGGATTGGATGTATCTGCTCCCCCATTTAGGAGCAGCAAATCTTGTTGGGTGGATATAAAGGTACCAGCATCCCTTTGTACCATCATGGTCTAGCCCTGGAGTTCATCTCCTCTGGATGAGTTGTGGAGGTTTCTTTTTTCTGGAGGTGTCTAAAGGTGGCAGCTGATTCCTCCCTACAGCCTGATGCCTTCTGCATTTCTTCCTGCCTGAGAAATGTCACAAAAGAGCAGTTTCAGCTCCTCCTGCCAGCGTGGGAAGGGGCCACAGCAGCACATCTCCCCTTGAAAAGCCAGGCTGCAGCCAAATCGGGCTCCTGGGCAGTTTCGTGACATTCAGCCTGAGAAAGGAAACCGGTTTGTCACCTCTTGCTTAATGGTGTCACCTCAAGGCAGAGCTGAGGAGCACCTATGGGCACGAGAGATAAGGTTGCATTATTAACACCGTATTCATCTTGTTCTGAAGGTCATAGAATCATAGAAAAGCTTGGGTTGAAAAAGACCTTACAGATCACCTAGTTCCAAGAAATTCTATTTTTTAGCCTCAAAATGTGATGCAACATTAAAAATGTGGTGACAGTCTCACTTACATAAATGTTAATTTATAGATTCTCCTACCAAAGAAAGTAAAGCATCTTTCCCAACTCATCTTCCTTATTTCTCTTAGAAGATACAACAGCTCCAAAGTAGATGTGAGCTGTCATCATCCATGACCCCTTGGCCTGAGAACTGTAGAAAAACATAGAAAAGGTGTTCTTAATCCAGAATAGCATAAACTACAGATGAAGTATGTGTGAATACTTTTGTGGAAGGTGATTATATACATAGGTACTCTGCAAAATGCATTTTGGATGTAGTTGAGAATAGTAGTGTATACAATTCAAAGTTACCAGGAATATTAAAACTGATAGGAAGGGCACAAAAGAGACAAGGGAAATTGTAGATAAAGGCAGGGAAAATGATTGATGTGGAGACAGCTAAGAGGATGATGGGTGTGACAGGCAGGATCAGGTAGGACAAATCCAAATGGTTCATAAGTTGGAAAAATGCCTCTCTGCCATTGTACCTTTCATTTGTTTTCCACAGTGGTGTTACAGCTCTTTTTCTACTGCTACTACAAATGCAGCACTGAAGTTCTCCTGATTAGTTTTTTCCTCCTGTGTAAGATGTCCTTTACGCTGGGATGAGATCATTTGTGTATTAGTTCATTTTAATCTTTTCAGAAGGAATGCAGGAGCTGTGGTGAGGTCATGACTGCAGTAATGTCTAAAAGGATGGTTTTATAGAGGAGGGGAGAAATATTCCTCTCATTTAGCAAAACTGTAACAGAATTTGGGGCTCTCAAGTGTGTTGGACAAGTTAAGGTTTGGGGTTTCTTCCTGTTGCATGTGTTTGCAAAAGACAGCCTGCTTCATACTCTTGTTTTTTCACTAAATACTGCATAAATCTAATAAAGGTTGCAGACAAAGCACCCTATTAGAACTCCACCTGAAGAATCCTCTAGCATCATCCCAACCCATGGCACCTCCCAGTCTTACAGTCAAGAGCAGGGTAAAAACCCCGACTCCTCCGATGGCCCAAGTGTCCTCACATTAGACCTTCTGCCCTCAGTTAGACCATTGAGAAGGCAGATGTCTCTCTGAGAACAACCTGTTCCCATCTCTTTCAAGAACAAAAATCCTTGGGACATCCCTCAGGGCCATGGTGTCACTCTTTAATATGATGTATTTTTGCCTCATGGATCAACAGAGGCATGAATTTGGACCGTGACATTTCAGGCAATGACCCAAAAATAAAAGTGCCAAAATTTCAGTGATGCTCTGCTTTTCACCTCCAGTCTTTTCCATTCTCTGTGGACATGACAAGACTTAATGATATAATTCTGAAAGGTCTCTGGATGGATTTTGTACTGGAAAAAAGACTTGTAGGCAGATGGAATCACGTGCCTTGCTTTGCCATGGCCGATGTGTTATATTTTAATGCATTCTAATGAACTTTGGAATTACTGCCCAGCACGTATTGGTCAGAGGGGTTATTCTGAGTGTGCCATCTTCCTGGACCCTTGAGATATTCCCACTGGATCTGTTGGATCAACAACAGAGTGCTGATAACAAATACACTGCTGCTTTAACCCAGCACTGTGCTTTCCCCCTCTTTGCTAAGTGGATTTTTGCATACTAAGAGTTACACTGCTCCTCATTTAGCAACTTTAGTGCATTAGTCATGTGCTCAAAAACAGTTCTCCTTTCATATCTAGAGACCAAACATCTTGGATGATCCATGGGACACAGAAAATGCCGCAGGCTTAGTTTTGCTCCAGGGGTTTAAGAGATTTAGTTACCTAGAGAGGAGTGGGAGATTAATGGTGCTCGTTGCTGGTGACAGGGACCTGTGTGCTCTAAATCCCATCACAAGCAGAGAAGAACCCACCTCTACACACTACTAATATGCATAACTATGTAAAGTCTTTTAAATAAAAATAGACTAATTAATAATGCTTAGTGGTCTAGGTGTCTAAGTATGAATTGTCAGGGATTTCTGCAGGCTTAGGGAGGTGGGGAAATGGGTTAACATTGCATTGTTTCAAATTACAGGGTTTTAGATTGTTTCAAAGGAGAAGCTGAGAGGGTTTCCACGCCAGATTTGAGACTTTTGTTCTCTTTTATTTGTACTAAAATTTCGGCTTCAGCTCACACTGTCATTCTACCCAGGCTGCTTCCCAGACCAGCTAATTTGTCTACCTGTGTTCCATTTTAGGCCTTGGTTTTAATTTGAGGATGATTCCTGCTAATACCAAAGACTGGATAGGACATCCATTAAAAGTCTACACAGCAATTGAAATGGAAAATTCCAAAAGAAACTCTATTAGAGTTTTTCTCCATCAAATCAACATTACAGACTTCTTATGCATTTCTTAATTAGACATTGATATTAACTGGACTGTTGCATGATTTAAATCTAGCTCTTAATCTCAGCTATTCTATGCTGCTGTAGTTTTTATGACATCCAACTAGCAACTGCTTTATGCATTAATCTATCTGGAAAACCACCTTCACATTTTTTTGTCTTTTTTTAGAAGAATAAAGGCCCCAAGAAGGAAATGAAAGCTTTTGGGTTCAGCCATTAGTAATTTTCTGCTTAGTATTTGAAAAATTGCTTATTTTAATTGCTTCATAGAAGAAAAAGATATCAAAGCTAACGTTCTTTCTCTCCAAACTTTGTAATTATTTCTCTCAGACTCTTATTTGAAATGCCTTGAAAGGATTTTCATTGAAATGTAGATTTCTTCTCTTTCAAAAGTACTTTTATTCCCCCGTGCTTCTTTCCCTTTTTTTTCCTAGTGACTTCCTCTCTAGATTTAGAGCAAAAACATAGTCTCCAATGTCTGGACACTGCAGCATGTGTCACACAGATGTCCCTAAAGTGACATCTTCTTTAAACCTAACCTTCCCATGGCCTATAGACGATGCTGACAATTTGCCTTAGGTCTTAGTCTGGTACCCTTGGGCTTCCTCCAGGGATAAGGAAGAAAAGTCATGAGTGTTATAGGGGTTTATTCTATCAGACTCTACTCATTCTGAAAAGTATTGTGTGATTTGCTAATTAGTATCACCACCAAAATTAGGGATCTAATGATAAAATTCTATAAATATGAGTGAGGGGGTCAGTGAGCTGAAGCCAAGGCACAGGTAAGCCTTGTATAGTTTTGGATTCTGTTTCCAGCAGTGTAAATCCTGAATATCCTAATCCAGAAGGGAATTTGCTAACCAAACCCTGTAGTTAATCCTGCATTGTATTTAAATGTCAGGGGCACAAAGCCTCAGGATCACGTTTACCTCCACAGTAATCTTTGATACCAATACAGCAACAGTAGCAAGAAGTTCTTTATTTCACCTATACATTTTCAGAGAGCTTTATTTACTAATAGATTATGATCTGGTCAAAATGATCTATACATTCATTACATCTGGAGTGGGGCTTTCATAACTCACAGGACCTAAGAATGAGGCAAAACTCACATTTGTTTATAGTGCTACAATTCTGCTCAGCAAAAAAAGGTGCACAGAAAACACTGTCCTAAGCACTTGTGGTCTGCTCTGAGTCCCAGGTGGTTTCTCATGCCAGCTCACAAATATCTTTAAGAGCCTCAGAAGAGTGGGGACCTGGCTGCCTCAGAGCCGCCTCAAAATACAGTTGTTCCTCTGCAAATCAGTCACCCCACAAGCCTCGTGCAGTCTTGGCTGAGGTTATCTCCCAGGGGGAATCTTCCCAGTGGAACAAAACATTTTGAGAATAGAAGATTAAAATGAAGCTAAAGCATTCTCAATATCAGATTTTGAGCATTTCTTTTTTTTTTTTTTTTTTTTTTTGCAATAATACAATAGGAAGAAATAGAATAAGAAAATGAGTTAGAGGGAGATGGAGGGAGAGATGGTCTATTAAGCAAAGCTGCATTTTTACTCTCTGAATTTATAGTCCTGATAGACATCTTTTTCCAAAATTACTCATTTTTTATATTCAGATACTACAGCTTTCAGTACTAGGTCCTAGACTTGTCTGGACAGATTACCCTCTTATTTCCACAATGAAACTTAATTATCCTTTTTATGTCTTCAGATACTTCCAGTTATTTCCTGAACTGTTTCTAGGGACAGAGAGCAGCTGATGGGTCCATCAGAAAAGTAAATACTGTGCAGCCCTACTGTTTTTAAGGTAAAAGCTCTTTGGTCCCAGGTCTTTTTAGAATATTTTGAGGGCTAGTACATGTAATTTGCTCAGATCTACTTTTTCTGAGCTGTTTATATTTTTTTTGTGACTAGGCAGAAATTCATCACTTTCCCAGCACCTTTCAATGTATTACTTGGAAGCATCTAAATGTGACTGACTCACCTGGAATCCGTAGAGGGATATTTGAATGCGTCATCTCTGAGACAAGAATAACTCCTCATGAAATCCAGGGTGGAAATGACAGCATGGTTTCAAACACCCCTTCCTGTACCCCTGCTGCTGCAGCAAGAAGGAATGCATCCGAGTACTTAAAGCCCAAATGAATAAATACATTGGTTGAAAGCAATGGCAGGAGCACAGAGGGATGTGGAAGTTGCTGGTATTGAGTAGTTACTGGACTTTAGGACACTCCGTAGGTTTCATCTGTAAAGAAATCTATAACACATGACCCACTGTCACTACCTTCTGTCTGAGCAGAACTAACACAGAGCAGTCAACATGAAAATGTCACCTAAGATAACCCAGGACCTACAACTACTGAAGAGAAAATTACAATGAGTATCCATTCAGACTTTGAGATTTATTTTTTAGCTTTTATTTTTTTTAAAGTCTCAGTTGCTCGAATTAGAAAGCAAAGAAATGTTACAGCTAATTAAAATATAAATTGGCTAGAGAAAATCACCCAAATCATCAGAAAGTAGAGAGAGAAGAGCACAACTGGGCATGTGTTATAAAATACTTTATGAATGAAATGTTAAATTCTAAAGGGCTGACCTGGTAAAATAATCTTAATATATACATAGAGCAGGTGTTGCTGTGGAATCCAGGTGCTCTTTACTGGGTTGAACAAGCAGTGGTCAAATGCAGTTTAACTAGGCTGGGATGAAAAACAGACTTTGTATGGACTTTAAATATTGTATGAACCCTGAACTAAACAAAATTTATCTTATCCTGGCACAGTATTCACACTGCAGTCACATATTTGCATGGAAGGTTCTTCTTCAAAGTCCAGCTTGTGACCCTAGCCTGAAAGCAGGAACTGGTGTGGTTCAGTATCACTGGGTTTGTCATACCAAAACCAGGAATTAAGATGTCACTGCGGTATAAAACACAAGTTTCTCTGTCACACCCAACCTACATTTTCTCCAGGTGAGCTCATCATACTCAGTTTCCTCTATCCTGAGAGAACAGATAATCTGTTTCCTGTAAATACAAGAAAGAGTGCTTCGAATGACGTGGCATTTTTTCAATTCTTCATTTTGGTGATTCAAAATAAGTGTGAAAAGAAAAGATGCTGAAAGCAACAAGCAGCAGGAGCCCAGGACTGAAGGCCTCAGGGGGCTGAGTCCCCATTTTTGCTGTTGATGGATTCTCCCATCTCAGACCTGTCATCTGAACCTTCATCCTGGGTGCATTTCCCTGCCTCCACAGGGTCCTGCAGCCCCGTGTGCTGCACAGCCTGCACACCAATAAACTGGGTCCTGATCTCATCTCTGCCTTCACTCCCTGCAACTGGAAAAGGAGTGATAAAAAATAATAATAAACCCAGAATAATTATATATTGTCTTTATAGTGAAACAGGCCTTGAGCATTGTGAGCTCTCCACTGGGAGAAGTCCCATTTAAAAAATCTCCCTGGCATAAAAATGAATTGGATCCTGTTACATGAATGGCCTGCATTTACTATTCTTTTCACTTACCTTCTAGTCGTTCATTTTCTGAGCTTGCTTGTGCCTCTTCTGCTGTTGTCAGTGGGAACTGGGTAACAAGAACTTGCTGGAAATTGAGTGGTAAATAAATAAGAAAAAAACACAGAAAAAACCTGATGACTTGGCAGATGCACTATTACAACCATGATGTAAAAGTATCAAACAAAAAATGCAACTTCTGAATTTCTCACAGCTTACATCACAATCAGTAAGGGAGGAAACTGAAGGAGGATTTTAATCAGTGATAATGAATTTGGAACAACACTGGATTTTCAGATCATAGGAAATTCAGGATGAGTCTGGGTTGAATTCTTGGTGTGAACCAGATATTCTTCCTGTAGCCATCAATCACTTCATCCATTATCTGTTAAAAGGCAGCACTTGGACCACCCCAATAGCAATGACCACTCTACTATAAGCAAGAAAATCAGTTAGCATCTTTGCTCTAGGGTAAGGAGAATATATGGACCCTCCAGGAGTATTCATTTCTCCTCCCAAGAGCCCGACACCTCTGAGTGTGATACCAGGGCTCCTTGCTTCATCTGTTTCAATTTTGAAGCCCTTGGAAAAAGGTAACAATTCACATCTGCAATGGTCTTGCCCCAAGGAGATGGACAAAACAGCAGGGCAGAGGCAGAAACACCACAAGTAACCTAATGGATGTTTCCTTGGGAAAAAAGGGAGATTAATTAAAGGGGAAAAACTGCTGGTCATTAAGTGTCCTGGAGCAACTATTGTGACACTGAAGCAGTGAGTTTCTGTGTGGCTTTAAGACATCTGCCCTAAGGACACATTTGCAATTGAAACTGTGTCCTCTTTTTCCCAAGTCTCCAATTCCCATGGGCCAGCAGTTGCCTTGCTAAATGAAATGCTTCTTTAGGGAGACTGGCTGGCCCCAGGGATTGGTAATGCAATATAGAGCCTTTCATCTCTCACCCATGAACCCAAGTCAAACAGAGTTTGGTAAATGGCCAGTAACCCCTACCATTCCAGGGCTGTTTGGTGACCTGTGTGAAATGAGGAGGGTCATCTCTGTGTCTGTTTACTAGAAGGCAAGTGTCAACTTCACCATAAAAAAGGACACAGTTACTACTCATTATCACCCAATTTAACATTCTGAAGACAAGAGAGTGAGCCTGGAAATCTCAGCCATCTTCTGACCCAACCACGGCGGTCCCAGTATATCAGGGCTTGAAGAACATTAATGAGGACAGTTGCATTGTAGCAAACCAGGCTGTGCCTCTCCTGCCAACAAGAAATCCAAGCCTGAGCTACTCTCAGCTGCATGTGATTATAGTCCTTCCCAGATCCACGTGGAAATCCACATTATTCAGTCCAGTTTTTAAGTGCATCAGCCACCAAAGCATAACCTTGAAGTTACAGAATGCGGCAGACTTCTGCAAACCTTCATTTATGGTCTTAAACAGACACAGGCAACTTGCATAGGGGCCCAGAATCCAGCACTGATAGAGTTAATGTGCTGAGAAGCCCTGCACTAGAAGGCTCTGCTCCCTCACCTATCATGAATATACTGTTCTGGTTACCAAAACAGCTGTATTTGGGAGGGTTGAAGGCCAGAAGCTCACTGCAGTACCCACTCTTGCCCTATGCACTGCTCATTTTAAGGTCAGACCTTCAGCATCAGGAATCTGTTAGAAGAAAGAGGAATCACTTTAAAAGTTGTTGCCACTCTGGGGATTACCCTGGAAGGTCTGAGAGGGTAAAGGAAAGGGCAGGGGCAGATAAACACTTGGCCACATGAAAAATCAGCTGCCCCTAAATTTCAATACATCTGCATAAACCTATCAAAACTGCAGCCAGCTTGTTCTTCTTCACGGTGTTCCCAGTCACCACCCTCATTCTGCAGCCCTTCTTATGCCACAGCAATGCTAACGCTGTCGTTGTCAGCTGAGTTACTGTTTAATCCCTCCTATCTTGATTAATTGCATTAAATTGGTATACCTATGTTAATTAAACAGAAGATGGCAGAGGCAGCTTTTACTTCTTGTTCTTTTGTGTAGATCGTTTCCCAGGGCTTCACAGGTTGTGGAAAAATAACAATACAGACACACCACACGTCATATTTCAGCACAGCTGATAAAGCTATTTTACTCATATGGTGGTCCGTGATTCTTTTTGCATATCACAGTATAGGTTTAATTACCACACTGCTGCTACATGGCAGCTCTTCTCGCTTTTTTTTTTTTTATTTGTATTATTTGCAAGTCATAATCATGTTTTCCTGTCATCCCCGAGCAATGTGTATGCGTGCATACAGGCAAATGCCAAGCCTGGAAAGGAAATTTGATGCGTGTCCATGAATTAGAGTTTTCAAACTTTGGCTGAAGATTAGTACATGTAAACATAGCTCTGCCCCCTTCATCTTGGATAATTGGTCACAAATGCTACTTGACACTTCTCAAATAAGACACTTTACATACTTCTGAGCATAGCTGAACTTTTTTGGCAGGAATTAATTTGCTTTGCAATTTAGCTGCTCATTCCTGGCCCAATCCCTGCTCCAGTGATTTCAGGGCAGTGTTCTGCCAGTGTGAGGAGCACAGAGGCAGGACCGGATCTGTTTGCTAGCACAGACGAGCCCAGCTTTGTTGACTCCCTCAGCAAAACAATTACCGCAGCTAATGTTCTGCCCTTTGCCAGCCTTGATTAACATCGGGAATTTTACCTTCAGGTCCCTCTTTCTATTCCAATTACTGAGCAAGTTACAATGCATCAGGGGACATCTCAAAAGAATGGAGAAAATGATGTAGCATCACCAGAAAATGCAATTTCTGACACACCAAGACCCTTCCACAGCATTACCAGCTTTATGGGAGATGGTTCCAGACACCATCCGAGGTGACTCTCACTTTTTCTCCTGCCCCTCCTGCAAACAGTGCATGCTCCAGAAGAGAAGGGAAATCCATTTCTGGAGTAGTGATGGAGTTTGAAGCAGGCACAGAATCTCATGCCATTAAAGAGCCCCCTGTTTGCTCTGACAGTACAGCGTGTTTACTCACTGTGCACCAGTACTGCGAGAGCTGAGCACACCATATGCTCACTTAGAAGGGCTGCCAGGTCTCAGGGAGCATTACTGTGCCTATTCCAGGGGGGGTTTGGGGCAAGTACACATTCCATAAAGGATTTCACTAGGAATATTGTATTTTATCTGGTGATTTATTTAGTCTCTGGATTAAATGGCAGTTTATCAGCATCTCCACATAGATCTATGAATAACCAGTGGAAAAATCTCATTTGCCCTTTATTCACTGGGATGTTAATAAGCATATTAAAAATATTTGTCAGTTTGTACTTTTCAGTTATCGAGTGGGGTATGTGCCAGCATGCCCTCCTCATGCTGGCTGCTTCATCCAGAAAATGGAGAGAAAATGATGAAACAGCATCAGTTCTAGAAGAGGATGACCATTTGCATGAGTTATTTTAGGATTACTGCCTTGCTACTAACTAAAACTGAATCTGGAAATTCGATTGAGGTAAATCAATCGGTAAATTCCTACCTGCAGAAGCAAAGGGTGGAACTTTGTGCTGTGCTTCAAGTGTAGACCATGAGAGGAGCAAATCCCTGGTGGTGCACCCGTGTCGCCTTGGTTCTCAGGGCTTCATGCAGCTCAAAGCACTGATGAGGAGTAGCCAAGCCAGGAACAGTCCCCACAATGTTTCTCTGGCCTCTGGTGGCTTGTGCCATGAGCAAGAGCTGACCCCCAGCCCAGGGCCAGGGAACCAGCTGCATCAGCATCTCCCTGAGTGCTTGGTCCACACACTTTCTAATCAAAGTCTTGTGATGGCTCATCCCTAGAAAAGAAGGGTAGCTCATGTTATCAAGAATATGGCAGTTTCACTGTGGAGAAGCAATAATTGCCCCAGAATCTGCCATGGAATGATTTTTTAAAAAGACATCGCATGTTAGTATGTCTGGAGTTTTTATAGATTCTTCCTTCTGTTTAACTCTGATATTTGAATCACTGTGGGAGTGGTGGGTATGATATTTCTAGGTGAACAAGGCAAAAATTGGCCAAGACATACGGCACAGCTCTAAAAGTCTGAACTAAGGAGGATGCTTGGTTTCCATTACTATTATCTATCACTATAAATTTAGCTTTCAGGTCCTGGACATTTTAAAATAACATGTCTAGTGTTAGAATAGGAGATTATCAAAAAAAGTGAATTACAGGTTACAGGCTTCCAGTATTTGCAGTAAAAGAACTATGACTGTAATTACACCTGTAGAGTATTCATTTATGGTGTTATTAGGTGAAAGGTATGGTAGAATTAGGATGTATGGAAAGAAAACATTGCAGAATGAGAGCTAAATAGTTTAGCTGGGACAAAGAACTATGATGGCTCCTGGTCACACTTGTGTTTTCAGCACGTGAAGTCACCACGTGCATGCGGACCTGTAATGTCCAGGGATTTAGGTGAAACCACTATAGATCACTAATATCTGGTACAAATGGAAACAAACCTCAGCCCACAGAAAGACCCAGCCTCACACTCAGCCCCCAGACTGGGAGCTGATACTTTTTTGTGCCATTGAACACCTCCATGGTCTTTGCTGGGTGCAAATGGGAATCGACCAAATGGCTCCATGAGCTCAGTTCTTGAGAGACAAAAGTCCTTCCCCTTCCTCAAAGAAGATCAAACCCAGATTTCTGAACATTTTAAATGAGACTAAAATAAGGAAAAACAAAAAGCTCTTTTCAGGGGAGAGGTGAATCTCCATTCTGACTTGTTATTTTGTGGTCAGGTCTAAGTGGCCGTTATTAGTCCATAGGTACTTGCTGGTGTAAATCCACTGTGTCACCTCCTGGATGTCATTACTTCAAGTCAGCAAACCCATGCTTCAGTGGCTGAAGATTTACTTGCTTAATGCCTGGTGTCATCAACAAATTCAGACTGGCAATGACATCCTACTTGTCTAAGCTAATATACAGCCTTGCACTGTCCTTGTTTCCCTTTCCATTCAAAGTTATGGCTCAGTGTTAGCATCTACCAAAAACCAACATTACTGCTGAAGAGAATGAAGTGATGAACGAACATGAGATTTGCGTCTAGATAATTAGAAGTCCGGCTGGGTAGATCACATTATTTAATGTATCATCATTAAGTTTGTATTTAAAAAGCATTTAAAATGTATTATTTCTTTTATTACTCCATCTCTTCAGTGCTCTGACTCCAGAGATGAATTTTGCTGTGTGTTTTGGTAGAGATTTGTTTTCTAAAATACGATGGAACCATGTGGATCTTAAATCATTGCTGTAATAAGTTAGGAAGTTGTCCCTACTTGAGGAAACTCTTGTGTCAGGAGTAAAAGCCCTTGTTTGCCTGTGCTGCAAGAAGCAGGATGATATTTAATTATGACAGCTGAAACTCATCTCCAAGTGAAAACAATATTGATTTGTTCTAATATAGAAAAGGGGGAATTAAAGAGCTGATTTATTTAGAAATTTACTTCTTCCTAAAAATGTCTGTTCAGCTCATTTTTAAATTTGATTTCTTATCCCGGGTGAATTACACTGCATTTCTGAATCTCAAGAACTGCCTGTGCCTGATAACAGCTGATCGAAGTACCAGCATAATTCAGTTGTTTTGATTGTAAGATTTTTGTTTGCTGCTTTATTGGACAACGGCGTTTGCAAAAGAGAGGTTAAGAGCACTAGAGACAGAATTACAGCCCACAGTTGGTGCATAGAATTAATGTGAGGATAGGACCACAGTCTATAAGGTCAGTGGGAAATGATACTCTCTAGCAGGCAAAATCAGTGCCTGGTTCTGAAAAAAAACCAGCAGAGAAAATCTGTGCCAGTGTCCCAGCATGACAAATGAACTTGGGCAAGTTAAAGATAATCATGATTATTTCATATTCCACAGTTTTACAACTTGATACTATGTGGACAAAAGATCAGAAGTCTGCTGAGTACAAAGTTTTGAATCTTTGGGTCAATACACTTCTCATGTCTTCAACGTTTAGTTTAATTTAGGAGGAAACAGTTTTGAGCTAAGATAAGATCTCAGACAAAATTGACGTGGACTCACAACATGGCCTAACTTAACAATTTAATCTATCCTGGGCTTCTCCTGAAAGAAGGCTTAATAACTGTGTTATGATTTCACCTGCTGCTTCCAACATTTGCTCATTCTTTTTTCCTGAGCAAATTTGGATTATCAGATGGCAAGCAGCTTTGTTCATGGTAGACAAACTTGAATTCATTTAGGATTAATAACAATAGGTTTAATCTTGGATTCAATGGCAGTTCCTAATGAATGGAGTCTTTGGAAGACAAATGTTTGTTTGTGTTAAAAGAGAAATAATTAATTCTCCATTTTTCTGGGTATGAGGTGATTATAGTACATATCACAAAATGTTTTCCCTGTGTTTCCAGCCCTGGGTATAAGAACTGCAGGAATGCTCCCCAAGCATTGCAGATATGAGCCATTTTGACCTTGTCATTTCAAAATCTGAAGTTTTTCAATGAATTGTTTGGTGTGAGAAAAAAAAAACATATCTCTTACTCACAGTACTCTCAGGTCTTCCTGGTGATCTGATGCAGGGCAGTGAGGAGAGAGGACTCTGCAATCCATCAGCAGTCGTGGCTCAACACAGGCTTACTTGGATGAAGGAACCAAGGCTGGATCTGGATTTTGGCCCAATCCTCACCATTGTCTTAGACATGGGCATCTTCCAAATTCCTGTGGGAAATCCCACGTTCTTCATTATTGTCCCTGTCTCTTGGGAAGCAGCCGGAGCCGGGACCACCGTGCCCGGCCAGGAGAGGCTGTGCTGCCCAACACCCGGTACCCGCTGACCTCAGGAGAAAATAACAGGCTTCAGCAAATGTACCCCGCAGGCAACTTTACCCTGGAAAAATGTCACCCACGTTTCTAGAATTTAGGACAACAAATTAGAGCTTTTAATATGCACTGGTTGCTTCGCCCCCCCACCCCCCCCATCCCCACACCACCACCATCCCCCCTCCCAGCCCAGTAACATCCAGTTGCTTAATTCCATTTGAAATCACCCGGGTTAGGCACCTAAATAATCTTGTCCTTCATGCCTGTCAACATCTTGAGGCACCTAACCACCTTTAGAGATGTGGTGTGAAAGCTTGTGAACGATGCAATCGAGGAGGGAAACAAAAGACAAGTATCCCTATTTGCTGCCCAAGAATCCACAAAGAATGCTGCTTCAGCTCTGCTCTGATTTCTAATTAGATTATGAGTGATGTAGGACTCTGAAGCCAAGCTGGAGTTTGTGCTAGCACTTTGCATGTATGAATGACAAAGGGACACCACTTTCATATTGATTTAAGCAAGCCAGTGGAAGAATGTTTAAACATCAAGTGCTTGATGTCCCAGTTTGCCAAAGCACCTGGAAATATCAAATTAATTCCAGGTGTTCTGCCATTAAGACAGGCTTGCTGCTTTTACAGCCACACATACAAAATGTGGCTCCCAGTTCCACAAATAAAAACGGAATGGTTTCTGCTCCTAATGCCTCGATAACTCCGACATATTGCAAGTTCTGGAAAGAATTTTAATCTACGTAGTTCTTTTTTTTTTTTAATGGGGAGGGGAGTGAGGGGGGAAAGATTTTAAATATGCTGCATACAATTTGTGATGGTCATCTCTAAAATGCAGCTCCATTATCCTTTTCCATTTGGAATGAATGAGGCTAATTAATTTCAGGCCATACTTGATGAGGTCAGCACCATACGAAGGGTGCGTGCTAGACATTGCTAATCTCTTTCAGCTGAGAGTGATGAATTAAAGATGAAGCATTCCTTTGCAGGCCTAATTTAGAATGTATATCAAAAACCTACAGCAAATAATACTATACCCTACAACAAAGGAAAACTTGTTCTCTCAGGCTCCCATGTAGGGTTGATTTTAAAGGCATTTTCATTTCACTTTGGAATTCCAGCTGTGGATGGGTGAAACAGTTCAGAAAATTCAAGCTTTCTCTCTTTCTGTTGCTTTTATGGACAAAAGTAGGAGCGGGGGGGGGGGGGGGGGGCTAAGGGGAGAGAGAAACTGGTCCGTGTTTGATGCTGTATATCCTGTGATTCTGACTGTACACTGGGCATTTAGGAAACCAAGTAGCTGTGACGTGACACCCCCCCATGGCCCACACTCACATTTTACTGTTGGGATTTTTTGAGTCTCAGGGGACAGCAGTCAAGGGTCCCCTTTGGCTCAGCATCATCCCAAGAATGTTTTGTTGGACATTGCAGGAGGGAAGCAGGATGGGTCCAGCAGTTCTGCTGTGTCACCCAACAGGACAGGAGCCTCCAAACCCTCACAGAGCTGTAATTCTCCCTGGGGATAAACACCTCCCTATGCAAAAAGTCCCATCACATCTAGAAGCGCAGATAGCAAAACCGAATGGAACAAGTCACTGGGAAAGCAACCAGGTCTGGGAGCAGGACAAATTGCTACACAGCTCCCAGTCTGGCTGGAGTTGAGGCTCAGCCAAACTTTGCCACCTTTCCCTCAAGGCAAAGCCACCCACAAAGTCCATAGGGGTTTTCCCTGAGTGAGGGACTGCAGGATTTGGCTGTGTGGGCAGCAAGAAGCTGAATTGTCATTTTGGCAAAATAGGACTTTGGTAAGTTTGACTTATGAAATCTTAACCCAGCCTCAGAAGGAGGCTGCAAACAATAGACCATCGTGTTCCCCACCATTTCTCTGTTCAATACCTGGCAGTTTCTTGGAATTCTTGACAGGTTGCTGCAGCGAGTCGAAGTTCCCAACTGGTGGCCATAAGCGGCTGCCGTCTTTGTATCCCAGTAGTCCTCATTAGAACAAAGCTGCTTCGAATTAAATCCAATCTACATGCCGAATCAATCTTTCAACCCTTTGATTGCTTCTGAAAATATTTATACTTCTTAATAATGCACATTTTGTCCCAAAGCCTGTGATTAAACCCAGACAAGGTCCAGAGAAGCCTGAAGTATATGTGGAAGGGGTTATTTTGGACAGGAAAAGAAAGATAAAGACACAGGTTTTTCCTATTGTGAAACCATTAGAGTGTATAAATCTAGCAATTGCAGTTGTATAAGCATCAGAGTGGGGTTGTAATAAATACAGATTGGAGTATTATAGTAACCAAATGGAGTTTATGGATTATGTTCACTAGTTCATATTTCTCAGCTACTACAACCTAACTAGCTTCATGCCGCACTCACCTCTCTTAATATTCCCTATTAATATTCTCTTTACGTGTTTGTGGGGGAAAAAAAGTTAGGATTCAACTGCTGTTCTGTGTAAAACAAATATGTTTAAAGAATAATGCCCTGCAAAGGAAAAAAATAAACATGGGAATGCTGCAAAGCGACTGTGTTCGAAGGGCACAGGCTGTGGCTGGCTGAAATCGGCCCCGTTCTGCTGAAAGTTAATAACTTCCATCTGAGTGGAACCTGGTCCTAATGCAGGGCATTTGCTGCATGAAAATTGGGGTGTAAAAAATGAAGAAAATAATTTCTGCTCTCCCTTATCCTGGTAAATTTTTAGGGTGGTGAATAATAAGCTTTGGCTGGCAATGAGAAACACACAAAGGCTTTGAAACTGTGGTGTGTGTAAAGAGCATATTATTCCCTTCTCAAAAAGCAGCATGCATCACAGGTGAGATATGTGGAGATGAAGGGAAGAATACGTTCCTTGGCTGAGAAGTAACCCTGAGAGGGCCAGATCCCCCAGAGTGGGAATCTGCCATCGATTAAGAAGGTGGTGGCGGTTGGGGACGCAGATCAGATAAAGTCTCTGTACCTGTCTCCCTCCCTAAACACAAATGACTGCCCTTGTCTCTAACAAAAGGGAAAAATTGACTTTGGAAAACACGCCATGATAAATCTCCTTGGATAAAGTATGCAGTGCCTGGGAGAGAGGGAAAGAAATCCTAGAGACTGAAAGTATGCAATGCTTATTTAATATCATTGTCATCAGCAGCATCAGAGGGTAAATGCAGGTAATATTCTTCAGGAGTAGGCTGGTAAATGCTTGTGGTAGTTTTGCTTGTGACAGTTTCCCCTTTCATAAAGGAGAAAAGGAAATATTCTCAGTTAAAATATTATTCATTCACTCTTTCATCACATAGTCCATTATATTAAGCTGCAATTTCCTAAATATGTTAGGGGGTTGTTGTATTATTATACATATATCCTGAGTCATGATGGCTATTTTGCATTAATGTATTATTTGGATGCTCAGTCTTTAAGGTAGAGAGAAAGGGGGAGTTTATCATCACCATAAATAAGGGGAGAGCAGAGATTGAAAAAAACCTCTCATAAATAGGGATGGATCCAAAATCTAATGACACACATGAAAATCCATTTTGGATCAGACCCCCACTAGAACTCTGTGTTATATAACCAGCATTTTCTGAGTATCTTCTATTGTTTGACAACCCTGATTCCACACTGAACTTGGAGTTCATTTCTGAGCAGAAGCTTTTTGTATAGAAACTTTAAATCATATCCCTTCGTGAACACACACATACCATCAAGGATATTGTCTTATTAAAGAGTTTAAGCCTAAAGGTGTATGCCTACTTTTAAAAGAAATTTTCTGATTGTAGATAACTGCTCAATTTGATTTAGTGTCCAATGATAGTGATGGGGTTGATAACTGAGCATTCATCGGTAATTCATCTTGTGCTAGTAGAAATTTACAGCAAAGCAGTGCTTTCCCAACACTGACAAGTCCTATTAATCTTCTTCAGACACATTTCAATAGGTGTCTCCATCTGTGCCCAACATCTAAACACTCTGGCAACACTGGGGACTTGGAGACACCTTCATTTCAGGTTACACTAGTGAAAATGTGATACTAGATTGTACTCTATTTTTAACCTAATTCTCACTTTTCATTCAATTAGCCTTTCTTGCCTGCATTTTTCTACTCATGTGTAACATCCTTTTCCCAGGAATAGCTTAAAAATGAGATTTAGTTACTTAAAGAGACAGAATCTGCCAGGGTAAGAGCAACCAAGAGCTTAGTACAGAAAAGCAGAATAACCAAGCTCAGGGACACGGTGTGGAGACGGAATTGCCAGTCACAGAACACATCCTGAGCACCATTCCCACAATCTTCCCCTCCTGATGCACCTCTTGCAGGCACCAGTGGGTTAGGATAGGTCTGAAACTAAACACCTCAAAACCGAAAACAATTGCAGGATGTTTGGATGTTTTGGAAACCAAACACCTCTGTTTGTTCACGCTGCACGGGGATCCCCACCATCCATCCCCACTTTGCTTTACATATACAACTAATGCATGAACAAACACAGAGCAGTCAAATTACAGCAATAACATTTATGGGTGGATTATGTTCCAACTTCCTCACTTATTATTAAACGCGAGTAAATTGCGAAGCACATGGAAGAGGTAGGGTGCAAATGCAGGCGAATTTCCACTCTGAACCAAATGTTGTTTTTTCACTTTCAAAGCTGCGATGAGTTTGCGAGCAGACGCAGCACAGCTTTAAAGCTTACTCATTCAAAAATGTGTGTTTGGGTTCCTTTTTTTTTCCCCCTCCCCTCCTTACTCCATTTACGTTTGCCTTTCAAAGAGGAGCAGATGCACACCATTTGGGTTTGGGTGGCTCCTACTTGCTCTGAACTTTCTTCTGAAAAGAGCAAACCGTGAGCCGTGCGTCTGCTCCGCGCCTCAGAGGCAGTTTCAAACTTTGTTTCTGGCTTTATGAAGTTGTCTCATGAGTCGCATTATAGATCTAAATGACCTTATTGTAGGTGGCAAGTTTAAATGTGCCATATTAATAACTTGTTATCCAAGACAAATTAAGTCCTTATGTGTCAAAAGCACTCTGTTCTGGATTACCTACAAGACAAGTATTTATTGAATAAACGTTGGATCCAATTTCATTTTAATGTGACTGACTGTATGCTGCAGCCCCTTAGAATGAGATAAAAACACTCAAACCTACAACTGTGTTGCAACATTACACCTAACTTGTCTATTTCTATTATTGTCTTTTTAACATGGGATCTCAAAAGTGTTTGGGGGTTTTAGGGATTTATTATTATTATTATTTTTATTGTTATTATTTTTTCTGAAGAGCAAGGAGAGAGATAGAAAAAAAGACTGGCATTCAGCCTAAAGAGAAATCATTGAAACAAATTAATCCTATGCCGTTTAAATTGACATGGTAATCCATCATCAGCAAAGGGAAACTCTGAAAGCAATCTAGAATCTGCAGTGTTCTTTCACTGGCCCTCAGGCACAAAGACAGATAGTAAAAGAGGAAGGCGGGGGGGAGAAAAATCATAAAAGTTAGCAGCACCTTAGCATAGGGAAGGGCTAGAGAAAGCAGCTTTCACTTTTTCCTGCTTTCAAGCAGCCAGCTCAGAAAGCAGTGCTGATTAACCTTCAGTCACCGCCTGCTAGCGTTTACTTGTGTGTCAGATCATCTTCAGCTGCTGGGATAGGAGTTATTTCAAATAATGCAGAGCCCCCATCCTGTATAAACTCCACCACTGAAAACTCTGCCAAACATCAACTTGGGCATTTCTGCTTACAGAGAGCCTTTTATTAGCCTAAACTTGATCATTCCAAATGGACAATAAATTCTATCTGCACAGCCCTGGAAAAAAGAGCTGCACTATCCTTGGGAGTTTAATAGCCAGGATTTTCATAGAGCTAGCATGAAAATACTGGGGGGGAGTTATTTGGGTTTGGAATCAGGGTATTTTTTTTTGTCTGTCCCCTTCTTTCTCAGTGGAGCTATCCACCATAATGTATGTTTCCCAAGAGATTTTTCAAACTAGTTCTAAATATCTAAAGTGATGAGACTTGGTGCACCTTTAAAATTTTATTAGACTTATGGTCAGAAGAAAGCATAAACCTCTTGGGCCTTGAAAGCCCATTGCAATACAGCCATTATCCCTATAACGTCAACAGAGCTAAAAAATTCTCAAGAAAAAAACCTTTTAAGAACAGCTTTCCCTGCTTCATGTTTTCTTTTAAGGTCAGTGGTGCATCACTTTTTTTGGAAAATGTTTCCCCTCTCTGGCCAGGTTTAGCAATGTGAAATAGAATGTATATTACTAAATGAATAGGTTTAATTTTAGACACTGAAAAAATAAATAGAAGAAGAGAGCCAGGGCAGGAATAATACCTTTCAGTTAGAAACAGACATACTAGAAATAAAAAGTCAGAACTTTAGTGCCAGGGGCAAAGGGGTGAAAGGCTGGCTAATATGAACCATATCCAACATCTGCCCTATTTTAATTTAGCAGGGATAAAGTTTCTTCTTTTTTATTATTAAAAAAACTTTATGTGGCAGAGAAACCCATGAGCTATGTTATCAAAACTGTTTTATTGTCACACTGAAACTTAGAACTATTAAGAATTGGCAGGGCAAAGAGATAAAAACTCCCCTTCTCTCTCCTTTTATATTCTGTGACAAGCCTGGGCTCGGGTCCTGCTGACTGGGATGTCCTTTTCATGTCTTTATGAAGTACTGCACTTGGGGCTGTAATATAAAAGGGAGGTTAATTGTTCAGGATGGGTCCAAATGATTGATTTTCCAGGTTAAAAAAAAAAATTAAATAAAAAAATCTGAATATTTAGAACAAAATCCTGATGCCGTGGTCGCCCTCAGAGGTGAGCGAAGGTGGTGATGCACAAGTGTAAAGAAGGGCTGGACTGGGGACCTGTATGAGAAACAGCCCAAATTGCCAGGCTGGAACATGATCTCATTCCATCTAAAAGTTTTCCACCTCGGTAGTGCAAATTCCACTATAAAATAACAAAGTATACCAAACCACATGTGAGTAGCTGTAGGAGTAAGAGAGCAAATTGGTTTCTGACAAAAGAAGGATGAATACCTTCGGATAATCTAAAGTTAAAATTTGATTGAAAGCATAACATTCCTCTAAGCATCAATATGCTTAGGATCCAAAAGATGGTTATTTTATTACCAGTTAATACTTAGATCAAAGCATAACACTGTAGCTGGAAGGGACATTCTCTCTGGAAATAAAGTTCCATGTAATTATTTCCTATTAAAAACTAAAACTGGTCTCAGATTCAAAAATTTGGGCTTCCTTACATGTGATATAATACAAGCTTGTCAAGAGAGAGCAGATGTACCATTTTTCACTGTTTGCTGGTATCTCTTTGCTTTAAAGTTTTCAGTTTAGCTTTAACTCTTTGAATGTGAAATATTCTCATCCAATTTACCTCAATCAGACCAAGGCGACTGTTTTGGATTATGTTGACTCATTTCTTATGATAAGAAATTAGGATTTGATATAAGCTAACATCATTTTAAATAAAGCCTGCAAATGTAAGGAGGTGAAATCTAAAGAAAATGATATGGCAATGGGTAGGCAGCTGAAAGCTAAATATTAAATTGTAAACAAGGGTTTTACTCTTGGGCAAAACAGCTCATCTTAATTCAATTCGAGACATGGAGTTTAAAATATGCACTCAAAATACTTCCAAGAAAGCTGCAACCTTTCAGAGGAGAGAGATAAGAATGTATTTTAATTATGAGGTTATAAATATGCGATAGGTTTAATTTTTTTACCAGCTCCTAATGTGCTACATAACATTGTAAAGATGCAGTTATACATTTATCTGTCTGTCTCTATTCCTGTCCAAGGTTTTGCTTTTATTTTATTCTTTCTCTTTTTTTTTTTTCCTCCTGATAGCTCAATCTCTATTTATGGCATCGCTGAGGCAGGCCCTGGGAAAAAAAAAAATAATAATCTATCCTTCTGTATTTATAAACCACCACAGAATAAATAGGGAATGGCTCCTTTTTACAACTGAAGGGCTGGAATTATAAGTAGCAATATGAAACATTTAGACACATTATTTCAAGATTCCCGGCTGCTTCTGATTCTGCTAATTATTTTTGATCTGTCACTCAGAAATAAAAAAATAAATAAATAAAACTTTAAAGAGTTCATTAGGACTGCGGAAAGGAAGAAGAGTCAGATATAAGGCAGCAATTATAATTTGGCTTTAACATGTTTTTTGCATTTTTTGCTGACTCTTCAGCTACATTGTTTAGTAGAAGGATGGCTACAATACACTTCTACATTAAAGCCTGTTAAATAGGGAAGAAGCTGAGACATTCAGCTGGGATATTGTTTGCTAGCTCAATTAGTATCCCAAGAATTTGAAAGTACAATAAATGTATCTGAAGATCATATCTAAACATACTTACCAAAAAGTACCCACCTCTTTCAGCAGTTCAAATATTTCTGCCTTCTAACTGGGAGGGGGAAAAAAAAAAAAAAAAAAAAAAAAAAAGGCAGTTCGCTGTGCAGGTTAAGATTGGCGTGTGGTAAGGATTGTGTGAGATAAAAAGAAATCTGTATTTCACTCAACAATTTCATTGCTTAAACATATAGTTTAGAAGCATCTTTTCCTTAAACATGTGGTTCAATAACATTTTCTTCAAAGGAACAACTCAGTGTGTTAAAAGATTTAAGAACAAAGAATGTGCTGCAAAATGCAAATTCCTCCAGTGTTATACTGTGTATGCAATTATGTATGTAGGCAGATAGATATAATTTGAGAGTTATTAACTTTCAACATCAATGGTGTACCCTGAATCAATACAATGTAACTACTTATTAAAATATAAACCAGGTGTGTTCCCAGGCAAATACAGTCTGAGAAGCTTTTCTTGAATTTTTTTTTTTCTTTAAAGATTACAGCTCTACTGTGGACAAGAAGCTCAAGAGATTGGTGCTGGTCCTATGGTCCTAAAGATGGAGATTGCTTTGCTTTTTGCTAATGGTTCTAGAATGTTTCATTTCCTCCACGTTTTGAGGGAAAAAATAATTTGAAAATAATAAACAATAATGAAATAGTGTGAAGGGGATGCATTGCTTCACAAACATCCGTACATTTATGCACCTCCGTACGCTTGGCAAAGAAAGAAAAGTTCCCTATTTCCATATTTCCTTTGGCTGAGGGGAGGGAATGAAGGGAGCAGAAATCATTTTAAGCTTTGCCCTGCCGTCGGATCGACCCCTCTTGCAAATCCCTTTCTCCCGGCCACCCTCCCTCGTTCCCCCGAGCACACAGCCCGGCGCAGTTAACCTCGGAGCGGCGCCGGGGAGGGAAGGGTTAATGAAACCCAGCTCTTTACGACCTCCAGGGTCAGACTCTTCCTATCTGCAATCTAAGGAATTAGGTAAGGAGGTTATAAGATTATAGTGAAAGGAGTTATAGGCCCTCGTAGCCTCACACCTGAACATATTGGGCTAATCCACTGGGATTCTTAAAAATCGCTTCAGCTATGGAAAACTGTTAATTAGGCTGAGCCTGTCCCGAGGTTTCCTGTTGCATTAGCGATCCAGCCGAGCTGCCTGCGCTCCATAGGCTCACATGAAACGCTCTCAGTACGCCTGTACTTTTTGTCCCTTCTCCACAACTGAAATCACCATCAGCCCCTGAATTCGGGGTAAAAAAATAAAAGCAAAGCTGGGGGGAAATGCAGCCCGAGAGATGAACAAAAGTCAAGCCCCTCCGGTCCCTGAGCCCTGGGTGCCCGGCGGGTTATTTGCAGCTGTTTCTAACTTCGGTGTTTGTTTACAGTAGCAAAATCAGCACTTGGAGGAGAAGTGAAAAGCTGTTTTCACATGAGTTTTACTCCTCGGTTCCTAGCTTGAGATGCCTTTTCTCCCTTCCAGTAATCAGCATCATTTAAAGTGCGGTTCAAACTTTCCCTCGCTGCTTTGACTTAGTTCTCTGCAGTCGCATCCTATTTTCTGCTAAAGAAAAATACGCGCAGAGAACGTAGCACGTGAACACGGGCCAAACATCACGGATTAGAGGCAAAATAGTAATAATAATAATAATAATAATAATAATAATAATAATTTTGAGCAACCCCAGAGAACGTATTTTAACGTCGCATGGCAGTCCTGTCCTACTCCCAGCTTTCTGCCCTTTGGCACTCAGATATTTGCTTGTTTCCAGCTAAGTTTTCTTTAATCCGCCGAGACACGCCAGGGCTGTACCTGAGCCACGGCTAAATTGCTCCCTACGACCGATAAAATCCTGCAGCAGCAACTCCCCAACTTCAATACTTAGAGCAGGGCTGGGTTTAGCCATTTTGTCATTTGCAGAAATGCTGATTTTTTTTTTTATTTTTTTTATGCCACTTGTGGTCACCCTCGAATGGCAGTAATCTGTAGATTACATATTACGAGCCTTGTCATTACGTGGATAAAATGAGGTGGTTAAACGCTAAAATCCATTTTACTCACCACATTTGCTTGTGGGGAGGGAGGGGGGCAGGAAGGAGAGGGGAGAACAAACTTGTAGGAGAAGGATTTAAACCCCTCGGATGGGAGCTGGATGTGCCCTCGCCTCTGCTGCCAGAGCCCTCTCTGCCTGGCGGGTACACGGGCTGGGCACCCCTCAACTTCACCTCCAAGGCAGGCGCCCCATTACTCCAGCCCTCTCCCTCGCTCCTGAGCCTTTTGTCCCCATTTTCGTGGTATCTCAGCTTTGCTCCACAGAGGCGACTTTTCTCTGCCTCTCCTGGATTTGCTCTGTAGCATTTCTAGGCTCCCACTCTCCAGCTCTCCCCCCGTTTGCCTCTTTCATCTGTATCCCTGATCCCTCTCCAGCTGATGTGATTCTTTAGAAATGTGGGTCTTATCCCGTCCCTACCTTTGCCGGCTCTGATTAGATATTATTTTTTCATTGGCTCTGCTACAATGGGTTCCTCCCTTTAATCTCTCGGTATATTTTCCCCCTCCCGGTATAACCAAATCCATGAAATTCACAGCCTCTCTCTTTGACACGACTGGTTCGTCTAATCACTCCATATCGATTTCCCTAACTCTTTTCATCCAGCTGAAGACACATTTTAAAACACTCCAAGCCAGAGTGTGCTCTTTGCTTTATACACACTAATAAAATGATTTACCCTTCTCTCTCTGCTCTCCTCACAGGAGAAAATCGTTCAAGTCGCGGCTATTTGTGTGTGATCAGTAAATATTTAGTGTGGCGACATCCTCAGCTCCTCTCCTGATCAATACGCAACCCAACAGGAGGTGGACTATTGTCCGGGTAGTGACTTGCTGAGATCTCCTTTAGATGAATTCTTTGCCCCCCATACTGTCTGTTATGATTTATCCTCGAAGGTGACCAATAAAGAAAAACTGAGTCTTTAAAAACCTCTCTTTCTAACCTGTTTACCGTGCCATTAAAGCACCTAAGCAAGGAATGCCTTATTCATCCCCGTCTCCCATATCCCTGGGATGGGCTGCCACAGGCAGAGCGCTGCTGGAAAATGGGGATCAAAGCGGGCAGCCCCGGCACCGCTGCTCTGCATCCCCGAACCCCTCGATCCCATCTGCCCTCCAGTGAAACCCGGTCCCTCTCTGTGGTGCAATGTCACGGCAAAAGGGCGATTCCCCGCTCGCACCCTGCAGCATCTTCGGGCACAGGGCTCGCTCCCGCAGCTCATCCTCAGCGGGTGGCAACGACGTGCCCAGGGATGGAGGGTGACCCAGCAACTTCCAACCCACCTCCCCCCTCCTCCTCACCGCATCCCGCGCCTCTGCCTGCCCCAAGACCAGGCTGAGGCAGGGCTGGGGGCTCGTTGTTTTTTTGTTTGTTCGTCTGGTTTTTCTTTGGAGTGATTTTTTTTTTTTTTAACTACGCGGAAAATCTGCAGTGAAGAAAAAATAATAATAATAATAATAATAATGGAAATGGAGAAGAGCTTAGAGCCCGTTTCCTGTGGTTAACCATAAAGAGAGCTTTTCCAGAGTGATAAAATGGGCAGCAAGAGAAGTTCGCGTGTGTATGTGTATGTTATATCCTGATCTGCTATTTCACCCCTGGGAGAGCCAATGCCTCCCTTTGCAATTACCCCAGGGGTGGGCTGTGCCCGGTGAGATGTCCGAGACAGCAGTGCCTGGTGTGTGGGTGCCTGTCTGATGCGGGCTGGGTGCCTCCACACAATGGCTTCACAGTTATATCTGCACCGTCTGTGTCTGCTCACTCACATCATGTCCTGCAGCCCACAGAGGTGCCCAGATATTTATTTCATTCCCTTGCGTGTGCGTTTGCACCTCAGCTCTAGGTCGAAGGCGTTTATCTCTGCAAATGGACATTGCCTGCACAGGCGCTGCATAAATCCAGGGCTGTGTATTACAGATGTGCGACTGTTATTCAAATGTAAAACCAGCTACATCCACCTGTTAACTTTGTTTAGAAACCACTTTCACTAATGGCTTTTCTCGAACTTATTCAGCCCGTTACTCGAGTATAGGAGGCAATGGAGGGGAAAAATCCATATGAAACCCTGCTCACAGCCTCTCTTCGAGAGGACACTTTCCACACCTTGCCCAGACAGGGCTCCTATAGAGCGCTTATCTCTCGAATATATCTTTATACTAATGCATACTTAATTGGTCTGTCTTGACTGTCCATATAAAACAATTTAATTAGGGTGCTTTCTGCTTTGGAAAGAAAGAAAAAAAATCTGCCCAGCATTTATTGTATTTAGCACCAATACAGGCAGAAAATGTTGCACAAGTTTTTGGTTGAAAGAGCACCTATGTGTCCATTGAAGGGCGTTGATCCGAAAAGACAGAGAGGACAAGTAAAATCGATTTGAAGCAACCCTCTCTGTCCCTTTCACACCATTCAGACACTCCATTCCTTCTAAGACAAAGACCCAGCGCCTTGGGAATGCTGGCAAGGGAGGGGGGGGGAAAGGAGGAAAAAGGGAAAAAAGAGGTAAAAAAAAAAAAAAAGGAGAAAAGCTTCAATCCCCCCAAGCAAAAGGGAGAGCTCTGAAATTCCTTCATATTGCTGTTATTTACCCCCGAAGATATGTTCAAGTCCTGGATTTTCTTCAATTCGGCGTCTAACACTGCTGCTGCGAGGAATGTCCCTGGAAGGGGAGGAGGTAATTATGGCTATTAGTGCTGCGAGCCCAGCCGCAACCTTGGTCACTCGCAGGCTTTTAGGGTTAAAATAGCCCTCACCTCTGACCCCTGCGGAGCAAAGTTGTAGCTATTGCCACAAGTTGGGCCAAAGTTTTCAAATCCAGGGCTGGGCAGCACCGGAGGGGGCAAACTTCTCCCTGGAATTATTTTTGGTTGGATTTAAATCATCTTTAGTCTATTTAATTGCCTTTCCCTCCTCCTTTGGCCAAACAATCCCTTTCGGAGAGGTGGGGGGGATTTCAAAATGCCCTGCTCTCACTACCTTTCCCACTGCTCTTTCCATTTAGGTTTAATTTGGCAGATTGTTTTCAAGCATGAAAATGGTTATCATCAAACTGAATTACTGGGTCAGCCTTTCATCCAGAGATCTCGAGAATAAAAGGGGGGGGGGGGGGGGGGAGGCGGACAGGGGGCTCCCCCCTTTAGGCTTTCCCCGCCATGACCCGTTCAGCTTCACAAAAAAAAGGAGCATTTGGAAAAATGAAGAAAGGACAAAAAGCTTAGATATGTCTCCTGTGCTTTCTGCACACCTTCACGATCCTCCTCTGCAAGGGGAGATTTTGGAAGGGAGGACGGGCGGTGCTCAAACTGAGGAGGGGAGGGAGCCCACAGATGCAAGTACCCCTCTGGCAATAATAAAAATTCATTCAAGTGGGCTATGTCTCCATCTTCCATGTACTGATCAGACTTAACAAGAGTGGAAACTTGTGTAGACCATATTTATGGTATTAACAAGCAGTTAAAAGATTTATCCTTCTTCTGATCAATACTGTTCATACCCGCTCCATCCTCCCCACCCCCCGGGCCCTCCCCGAAGGCTGCAATGACAATCGCCTTCATACTTTTTCATCACCGATCGAGGTGGCAAAACCCTTTTGTAATTTTCATTAGCCCAGTAAACATGCAATTAACATGCAGCACTGTGGTTAACTTAATTCCTGTTTTAAGGCAAGGACAAGCAAGAAATGGAAGAGCGTTTGTTCCATTTGTCAAGTATGACACACTCCCTACCCTAACAGTTTCTTAAAATAAAAGCTCGGCTCCCCACCACCACGACCACCACCCCTCTTTCCAGAAACCCCCCACACTGATACACACACACACACAAAAAGGAGCAGGAATCCATTAGTTGGAGAGTATTCTCCTGCCAAAGGCGGTATAATGTATTCCAAATTTTCCCAAGCCCTCACTGTACTGGGGTCCCGTTCCCCCCACTCCCCCCCCTCCCATCCCAGGGAAGGGGGCTGACTCGCTGATATTTCTCGTGGGTGAAAGATTCAGCCTTTTCCTAATCATATTTTTTTTTAATAAAATAAAAACTAAACGTGCTTCCCATGACTAAAAGTTGCCATGTTTGTGAAGGGGGTGGGGAAAAATGTCTCCAAGGGTTTCAATTAGCAACAAATGATTATTGCAACGGATTTTTGGTAATGAAAAAATGTGGAGTACCTCTTTCGAGCTGGGATCTCAGGGGCAGTGAGAGAGAGAGAGAGGGGGAGAGGGAGAGAAGGAGAGAGAGAGAAAGAGATTGCTGATTAGCTCGGATTCTTTCCCAACTTGCTTTAGCGTGTGCTTGCGTTCCCTGCCGACCCTACACAGGACACTATATATTTTTTCCCCTTCGGTGCATGTGTTGATAGTCCAGCCTGTAGTTGTTTGCGGTTGGCTTTTTTTCCCTTTTCGTTTTTTTTTTTTCTTTTTCCTGCCGGGGAGGGGGAGGTGGGAAAGGGGGGGAGGGGGGGTTGAAATCCGTCGCATCCTACCCCCACAGTCATTAACTTAGGAGATTTCCCTCTCTTATTTTTTTTTCTCCCCAATTGGAAGGGTGGGTTGTGAATATTTTTCCTTTTTTTTTTTTTTTTTTTTTTTTTTTAAGTCTCGCCTTTCCAGCTCCAAACAAGGTGTAGCGAGACGCTCTTCCTTCTAAGGAATGAAATGAGACAAGGATCACTCAAAGACATCTCCTACCTTGGGCTTGGGGATTTTTTCTTAAAGGCAAGGCGCACATTCCTAAGCAGCTGTGTACAAAGCCCCCCCTGAAATCTTGTCTGTGTAAAGTTAGAGTGTGTTCAGGGTGTTTTTTTTTCCTCTCTCTCCCAAGGCTGATCGCTAATAATACATCGAAAGCACTTCCCTTTAGGTTGTGGGAAATCTATTCCCTTCACCTTGCTTCCTTTTTTCCCCCCCTGAAGGCTGTAACTTTACTTTTTTTTTCTCTCTCTCTCTTTTTTTTTTTTTTTTTTAAATCAGTTTGCACAATCGCTTAGATAAACACCAAGAAGGAGACTTCTCTTTAATTACCCAACGCACATCTTTCTGGGGGGCAAACAGCGGTCTGATTTTTTTTTTTTATTTGTTTGTTTCACCTGCCAAACTAAAGGAGAGGTAGAAAAAGGAAGATGCAAGCGATTTGGGACCTTGAACAAGGCAAATATGGTTTTGGTATGTTTACTTATAGTTTTTTTTCTTCTTCTTTGACACTTTTTTCGGGCAATGTGTTGTGATTCTTGTGTTTCTCTTTTAAGGAAAACAAAAAATCCAAAAAAGCAAATGTTAGCTAACGTGCGTCTTAAACGATCGTTTCTAAGGTTACGTGGGTTGCTCTAAGGAGGGGAAGAGGGGAGGGGGGCAGACCCAAGTATGTGTAATTGCAGCACCATCAGTTAGCACGTCCTTTAGCTAAATAAAGCAAAGCAGCAAACAAACAAACAAGCGAACAAACCCAACGACCGGACCCGGCTTGCAGGTCCGAGGCAAAGCTGCTCCGAGCCGTTTCCCCAGGAGCAGCGGCCGGGCGCTGCCGCCCCTGCCCGGCGCCGGGGCTGCTCGGGGGGGAGCGCGGACCGACCTGCTCCGGAGGGTGGGAGGGCAGGACGAGGCTCTTAACTTAAGTGATAGCTATTAAACTGCACGGGATCGCGTGGCCGTGTGCAGCTGGCAGCGTTTATTTTGGGGGGGAAGGAGGGAAAAAAAAAAAATAATAATAAATAAGGTCGGTGGTAAAGGTAGAGAGCCGAGATCCCCTCTCCCCCTCCGGTCCCTTCCCTGGCTAAGCAAGTACAATGGAAAGAAGCTGGAATATACTCACCATCCGAAGGTGTGGTTGGCAGTTCGGCTGAGGCTTTAGGCAATTATTTATCCTTTTTTTTTTTTTAAGTATTATTGCAAAAGACGTAGATCTGACTTTAAGCAGCAGAACTGTTTTGCTCTGACAACAGCAAGCGAGGCACGGATCCTCGTTAAAAAAAAAAATCACGAAACAGGATCTCTCCCCCCCCCCATCCCTTACCACTATCCCTTAAAAATACCTATTCGGCACAGCTCTCGCAGAAACCCTGATGCAGAAATCTTATAGTCCGGTCTAGGAGTGCCCAAGCCAATTAATTTTAAATCCTTAGGAATTAATCAGATTAAAATGTACAGAAGTTTCATTCTCGTATGCATACGTGAGCCAAAAGTCGTTTCCCTTTAAGAGATCCTTTTCTTTCAAAGTTGAATTTTAGGCAGATAAGAGACTTACACTAGGGGGCAGCCAGATACTGTACTTGCTCCAATCTTAAGCAATTTTTTTTCCTCTCTCACAGCATATGCTCTGATTTAGCACTGTAAATTTTTCAGAGGACCCAACTCTGACAGCCCCTGGTGATTTTCAAAGTACCACAAGCCAGTGGTTAAAAATTGCATTGACTTGGAAGTTCAGAGGCACACAATAGGAGCCACTTTCCCTATTCATGGAACTTCAGTGTGGTGGAAGAGAAAAACACACACATACTACATTGAGGGAGAAGAGGAATTCATTGAATTCTGTTAGACGTAACTGCTTTCCACTGAGTTCAGAGCGAAACTCGGTATTTGTTCGATGCTGTATTCATATTGCGATTTAATCTAGAAAGAATTAGAAGACTGTTAGGCAGCTTTCTGCCAGGAAAGCAGCTTCCCCCTCCTTCCTCCTCTTTTTTTGAAACCTTAAGATTTACATCGGCTCTATCCCCAACTCTATTTTAGCAAAATAAATCCTTCCACTCCCTCTCATTAAAATAAATTTACATCTGCAGTAAAATGGCAGGAGGGATGCGTTTGTTTATTTGGAAAACCAACACGGTCTCACTTTTAAACCAGAGCATTTCTATTGTCATTAGCCTCGGAGAAGGACAGTGGAGAATCTCCCCCTTCCTTGCGAGGCGCTCAGGTTTCGAGGATTATTTAGCGAAATTAGCTGCAGTTCATTTTTACATTCATCTCTTCTATCTCAACCCACTCGCAGGGGTGTTTTCAAATAAATAGCAAAGCATCTAATGGTGCTAATAGATAGTTATATCGTTGCATCCCTCGAAGAGCAAATAGTTAATCTGGGGCATTCTTCATTAATGCTTGAGCAATCAGCGTATACGGCGGCTTTTAAGCGTATATCAATGGTTTTTCATTTTTACGATCATACGTTCAAACTATTAATATTGTGCGTCCTGTTAAAACCGCTTTTTCTTCTTATTTCTGCGTTTGTTAGGACTGCGTTTATGGTTTTTCATATGGTGAATTAATCCTGTTTACTTTGTCAGATTCGAGACAGGAAAGGTTGGTGTTGGGTTTTGGCTTTTATTTTTTCCCTCAGGAAATTCAACATCAGCAACAATCTGTGACTGTTCTGCATTTTGAACCTCCACCTTCTCCTACCCTCCCTGAAAAGTGACCTGCTCCGCTCTGGGTAGTTTGGAAATCATAAGGGCAGTTGCCCACATTTTAACCAGGAAAGGTTGCTTTCCCACTTTCTGTCTTCCCAGTCCCTCCTGGTCACTGTTTCGGGCAAAGGTTATTTTTTTGCTCCGTGAGGATCAATGGGATCGCTGCAGCCTTGTCTTTGAAATTGAGTCGCAAAAACATCTTCGCCCGTGGGGTATGAACACACCAGGTTTCCAGGCAGGACACTCTCAAGTCGAGGCGCTTTTCACAACTTTCCAACCATCTCCGCACCTGCGGCTTTAGCCACACGTATTCTTTCTGCGGCAGAAGCGTGTGGGCATGTGGCAACGTGAAAACGTGTGTGTGAGGAGGTGAGGGGCAATTACTCCCTTACAGAGCTGTGCCCAGGTCTGCGTCCCCGCGGCCGTGCTTGGTGACCGGCGGGGATGTGAGCGCTCACAGTCGCGTGTGTTGGCGGAGGAGGAATGGTCCGGCCAGGCATTTATCTGTCTATGTTAACATGGTTTTTTATTTTTTCTCTCCGTCCCTTCGCTTGTTCGAGTGTCTTTTGGCCATTTTCACCGGGAGACGGACTCGAGTCCCCGCTTCGCCGGCCCCTAGCCCCATTCAGGGGGAAATAAACACGTCCCCGTGCTTGGCTCTGTTACGTGCTGGCGGTACAGCACGGAGGTCGCGTCACTGTGTCGGGGTACGTGTGGCCACGAAACCCCCGAACCCGCAAAACCCCGAAATAAAGTTAAAGGGGTTGAGCCGAGCCACGCCGCGGCGATGCCGTGCGAAAGGCACGGCTGTCAGGCTCTGCGGAGGGGCGCGCCGGGCTCCGGCGGCGTGTGGAGCGGAGCCGCGGTCCCCTCGCTTCGGGGCGAGCGGCAGCGAGGAGCGGTCGGGCGGAGCGGCGGAGCCCCCGCGCCCCGCCGGGGCCGGGCTGTGCGAGCGGCCGGTCCCGGAGCGCCGGGCGCGGGCGCGCCCGGCTCGGCGCAGCCCGGCCCGGCTCGGCGCAGCCCGGCCCGGCTCGGCGCGGCTCCGTGGGCGGCGGGACACGGGGCGACCACGGAGAGCGCAGGTGCCCGGAGCGGGATTAGGGGAATCCGCCGCGAGACCCCCGGCGGGCGCCATCCCGCACCGCGCTCCCCCACCGCTTTCGGGGAACGCGCGGTCGCCCCTTCCCCACGGCGGCGGCAGCGCCGGGGCTCGGCTTTACTTTATTCCGCGGAGTTTCACCTCGGTTCGGCGCCTGCCTTCCGCTTCGCACCCGCCGCCCCCCCTCCGACCCTCGGGGCCGCGCCCCGGAGGGCAGCCCCAGGTGAGGCGGCGGCGGCGGCGGCAGCAGCAGCGCCTCGCTCCGCACGCCGGGCTCGCCTTAACCCCTGGCCCCGGCGGGCGGAGGGCGCGGGGCGGAGGGCGCGGGGCGGCGGGCGGCGCTGGGACCGCGCGGGCGGCGGAGGCCGCCATGGCGGGCAGCGCAAGGGCGGCGCGGCCCAATGAGGGCCGGGGGGCGGGGCGCGCGCTCCTGGCCACTCAGGCGCCGGCCCGGTTGCCTTATAAGGCGCGCGGTCGCCATGGCGACGCGCGCTGAGTTGCAGCAGCCGTGTCAAAGTTCACTCTCCCGCCAGCGGGGCGAGCGGCCGGCGGGGAGCGCGCTCGCCGCTCCTCGGCCCACACGCCGCCCGCACCGCCCGCCCGCCCGCCCCGCCCCGCGCCGCCCCTCCCCGCCGCCGCGAGGGGAGGGGAGCGGGGGGGAGCCCCTTGCTTCTTTTTATTTTGGGGCGGGGGGGGGGGTGGGGGGGGAAGCGCTGGCGCGCTCTCCCCGTGGTGATTTTTTTTTTTTTTTTCCCCTCCTCCCTCCCTCCCTCCCTCCCTCCCCGGCTGAGGAGCGATGCTGCGCGCTGGGTTATGATCCTTCCCTCTCTCTCTCTCCCTCCTCCTCCTCCTCCTCCTCCTCTCCTCCTCCTCCTCCTCCTCCTCCTCCTCCTCCCGCTCCCCTCTTTTATCATCCTGGCTGGCTGGGCGCTGCTGCGCTGGCGAGTTGACTCCTTCCCTCCCCCCCGCCCCGCGGCCCCCCTCCCCCTGCCCGCGCCGTGAGCACCGGCGGCGCGGAGGCGAGAGCCCACTTGCGAGGCGGCAGAAGCAGCATAAGGCAGCGCGGCGGCGGCGGCAGCGGCGGCGGGAGCGGCGGCGGCGGGAGCGGCGGCAGCAGCACCCGAGCGGCGGCGGGAGCGGGAGCGGCGGCGGGGACGCGGCGCGGCGGGAGCGGCGAACCGGCGGAACGGGGCAGAGCGGAGCAGAGCGGCGGCGCCGGAGAGGAGGAGGAACAAATAAACAATCATAATAATAATTCATAATAATCGTAATCGTAACGATAATAAGAATTTTTTTATAAAATCAAAAAAAAAAAAAAAGAGAGAGAGCGAGGAGGAGGAGGAGGAGAAAAAAAAAAGCCAACAGCCCCCCCACACCCCCGAGCCCAAAAGAGGGAGCGAGAGAGAGCAAGAGCGCAGCGGCCGGGCGGAGCGGCGGAGAGGAAGAATTAAAGCGAGCGAAGGAGGGAGGAGAGACAGAGCTGAGAGAGAGGAGGAAAGAGGAGGAGGAGGAAAAAAAAAAGCCCACAAAAACAAAGCGATCGCAGTTGATGTTGCTGCTGCAAGCTGGACTTCCAAAAACTACGGCGAGACCGACCGCTCTCCGCGCCGAGAAGAGTCTCCTCCGCTGTGCGTGTTTTTTTCCGCTGTGTGTGTAATCTTTAACCTTTTATTCATTCTTATTTTGATGGCTTTCCTGAATGGCTGACTGCGAGCTTCCCTGGACCTGGCCCCCAGACACCCGCCTCTCCTCCTTCAACTACTCTGCTGCAGATCAGCTCTAAGAGAGAGAGAGGGAGATCTTTGAAGAGATTTTTTTTTTTTTCTCCTCTCTCTCTCTCTCTCTCCCCCTCTCTCCCCCACCCCCACCACCCCTTTACTTTGCTCTCCTGGAGCCCAGACAATCGACTCGCACCTCGCCCCCCCGCACACACACCTCCATCGCCCCGTGCTTCTTCACCTTCGCCGGTACCGGGAGATCCCCCCCACCCCGACCCTCCTGAAAAAAAAAAAAAAAAAAAAAAAAGGGGCAAAACAACAAAAGAGAGAGAGGGAAAGAGAGAGAGAGAGGGGAGGACAAAAAAATAAAAAGACTGCTGCAAAGCTGATCTGAAAAGCAAAGCAAACAAACTTTGAAAATAAAGGGGGAACAGGAAGTTTGGCAACGGTGTCCAATAGATATGGCAATGGTAGTCGGTGCGTGGCGAGACCCCCAGGACGATGTGCCCGGAGCTCAGGGAACGCAGCCTTCGCAAGCCCCGCCGGTGCAGGGACCCCCGGCCGGGGCCCCGCACACCCCACAGACCCCGGGGCCCGGGGGCCCTCCCAGTACGCCAGCCCAGACCAACCCGCCGAGCCAGCAGAACCAAGGAGACAAGCAGCAGCAGCAGCAGCACATTGAATGTGTGGTTTGTGGGGACAAGTCTAGTGGCAAACATTATGGCCAGTTTACCTGCGAGGGTTGCAAGAGTTTCTTCAAGCGGAGTGTAAGGAGGAATCTCAGCTACACTTGTCGTGCCAACAGGAACTGTCCCATTGACCAGCACCACCGCAATCAGTGTCAGTACTGCCGCCTCAAAAAATGCCTCAAAGTTGGCATGAGACGGGAAGGTATTGGGATTTCATTTGTTTTGCAAAATTTTTTTTTTCACTCGCTGCGTTTTGGGGTTTGTTTGTTTTTTCTTTTTTATTATTTTTAAATAATATATATAATTACTCTTAGCATTTTTAACCTTCCTCTCCAAACCCCAAACCCAACCAGAACCTTTCCTCCCCCCCACCCACCCCCCTCGAATAAACCAGCCAGAAACTTTCTCGTAATGAAAGAAAGCGGTGTTGGGGAGGGTGGGCAGGGAGGCAGGGGCTCTCGCATGCTTTCTCCTGCACTCGTAATTGATTTGTGTTTGTTTTGATTTTGCTGATGGAGGTTTATTGAAAGTGGATTTTTAGTTTCACGCTGCTTAGGAGCGAGATGATGATTCTGACGTGTGGTTACTTTTCCTTCGTGTTTCCTCCTGCATGCTCAGCCTTAGCCCCTGTCCCCCGAGCAGCCCTGTGTGTGTATGTGTGTGTCTGTGCGTGTGTGTACACACACGCACGGAGCCTCCTGAGATGCACACATACGCACACGCACATATGTATATATACATACATATACATATGTAAATGTATACATATATATATCCTCCAGCACCCTGCCTTAGATTACAATTTTACACAGGCGGTTCAAATTACTATTACAATGGGACTCACCCTACCGAGGCTCTACAGCACTCCACTGTGGATTCCCATCCGGATTTTTCCTCCTTTAAAAATATATATATACACACACACACACACACACACACATCTCCACGCGTGTGAGTGTGTATATACACAGTGCCGTGTGCCTGCCTTTCCTGGTTGTTATTACCTCACTTTTCTCTTCTTCCTCTTATTTTCTTGTTCCTCCGGGAGAGGCAGGAAGGGGTAGAAGGGATGGAGTGGGGGGTGTAAGGAGCCGTCCAGAAGTAAGTGTGGGGTGCTCGGATCTCTGCAAGTGGAGTCTTTGTGATATAAAATTAGACGGGAAATGTGAGCCTGCAGTTTTCCAGTGCGTGCTCTGTGTCTGGACGCTGCTATGTAGGTTAAGGGTGAGGGGGCTTGGGACTCGCCGGGCTCCTCTCTTTGTGTTTCTGCAAGAGTAACTAACCTTGGAATACAGGCGATAACAAATATAAATCAATCACATTTTTAGGCGTTCTCCCTTCTTGTCGTCTCTCTGCCTCTGAGCCCTTTTTCTCTCTCCTTTTTCTCTCGCTGTCACCGTGTAAATTTATTAACAAAATGAAAGGCCCACTTTCCATGGGCAGCGGGGGAAGGTGCCTTTGGATAATGCCCTCAGCCTCGCCAGGGGACCTGCCGGGGATGTTGTGGGGTGATTTTGCCTCCTTTGGTATTTTTTACGAGAGGGGGTGATATATAATGCCAGCAGCAACAATGTATTCAGTGGGCGAGAAACGCGTGTGGGACCAGAGCCGGGGATTTCGAACTGAAGTGTTTCTTCCTTCTCCCCTCCTCCCTCCCCATCCCGCTCCCCCAGCCTCAAATCAATGAGCTGGTTTAGGTGTAACGGAGAAAAAACACACAAAGACGTATCCTGCATCTCTTGAAGGAGGGGGTGGCAGTGCAGGGGAGGGGGGATAACTGGACTGTGGTGTGTTTTGGGAAGTGAGGAGCTGGGCTCCCGCAGCAGCCCTGGCCGAGCCCACAGCGTCCCTGAGCTTTTATTGTTGCTTTGACTTGACCCGAGAACTGCGGAGCCTTAGAGCGGGGCTGGGGCTGAACTCTGGCCGGGAAAATGCATGTTCCCCCCGAAGCTGGCCGGGTCCGGGGTCACACAGGCACGCACAAGCACACAAAGCAGGCTGTATTTGAACCGATGGTCGCAATTCAGATATTAATAGCTGTAGTTTCTTCTTTATTTACTGCAGCGGTCCAGAGGGGCAGAATGCCACCCACACAGCCAACTCATGGTCAGTTCGCCTTGACAAATGGGGACCCTCTCAACTGCCATTCCTACCTATCCGGATATATCTCCCTTCTTCTGAGAGCAGAGCCCTACCCCACCTCCCGCTTTGGCAGTCAGTGCATGCAACCCAACAACATCATGGGCATCGAGAACATTTGTGAACTGGCAGCTAGGATGCTCTTCAGCGCGGTGGAGTGGGCCAGGAATATCCCCTTCTTCCCAGACCTCCAGATCACAGACCAGGTGGCCCTCCTGAGGCTGACCTGGAGCGAGTTATTTGTCCTCAACGCTGCCCAGTGCTCCATGCCCCTCCACGTAGCTCCGCTCCTGGCAGCTGCTGGCCTGCACGCTTCGCCAATGTCTGCTGACCGAGTGGTCGCCTTTATGGACCACATACGAATCTTCCAAGAGCAAGTAGAAAAACTGAAAGCATTGCATGTCGACTCTGCAGAATATAGCTGTTTAAAGGCCATAGTCCTCTTCACCTCAGGTAGGCGGCATTTCTTTGCTCATTTTTTTTTTCCTCCTTCCCCGGATCCCCCTTGAGAACTGTTTGCTCTTGCAAAGTGTTATTGCCTGCACCCCATCCCCACTCCCTGCCCCCCGAGAACCAGCGCGGTCTCTTTTCCTTTTAGGAAGCGGTGCCCTGCGTTCTCCCCTTCAGGGCCTCGGATCCGAGCATCCCATCTTCCAGGGAGTGCAAATCAGAAAAAAAAAATAAAATAAAAATAGAACGCATACACACACAATTTTATTTATATAAAAAAGAGGAAAAAAAATAACAGACAGCCAAAATATAGCCCAACTCTAGCTGAATAATGCTGGGGACTGGGAAAGAAGGGGCCCGGGAAGAGGCACTCATTCACCACGAGAGACTGCGCTGTTCCCATTGAAAATAATATTTTATTTAACAGTATAGCTCTAGGTTGTTGCATTTAATGACACGCATCCGAACAGCAGCAAAATCTGTTTGATGTTGTTAAATACAAGTCGTCCTATCAGTGAAATCACTTTAAAAAGAGGATCATTTTATGGGCAGTCAGGAAGGGAAAAAAGCCCTGCAGGATTAAAAATTGAATTAAAAAAAAAAAAGTTAAATGTGCAAATCTGAGTTTAAAATATGTTCCCTGCCATCCCATAAAATAAAATAAATCAACTTTGCAAAGAGCTGTCTCTGATTTAAACAGAATGTGGCAGTGAGCAGTTCTGTGTCATTTAAGCCAAGGGGAAAAGTTTGCATTTGTACCCAGCAGGAACTGCATAGTCCAAAGCGAGTAGCGGGTGCGAAAAGATCATTACCATAAGTAGACAGGGATAGTATGGAAAAGTAAGAGGAGGCTGAAGCTGCCGCTCCGCAGTGTAATTCCGGGGTGGCACAGCCATGACTCTCCCGAGGAAAAGACCTCGAGGTGTTTCTTAGATAATCAAAGGGGGGGGGGGGGGGGGGGGGTGGAAATATGTGTCAACTTTTGCTGCCTAGAAATAGTGCATGAGTTATAAAGCAATAATTGAGTGCGTTGTGAAATCTAATTAGCTTGCACTAGAGTTTAACCTGGGTGAGTAATAATCCTGATATTAACTCTGGAGGCTAAATTTTTTTTTTTTTTCTTCTGAGGGGAAAAAAAAAAAATCTGCTCGCTAATTTGTGCAATACGTTATCTCAGATCACTAACTTTGAGGCTGCACCGGCAACCCAGTGTGCTGGAGCCCTCGAAGTTTTGGGATTAAATTTAAAAATACATATATTTCGCCTGTAACTCATTTGGACTCTTGGGAAAGTGGCCACGCGATAAACATATGAATGGAAGCAGGACCTGCAAAATAATTACTCATCAGAGTTTTTTAAAGCCTGATATCAGGAAACAGGAAAAAAATGTAGTTTATGTGGGAAAAGAAGGGCTCACAATCCATTCCTTGTTGTGTTAAAGGGGGTCTGGGGAACGAAGTCATTTTCTGGACTTTGTCCAGGTTCTGGGTCGTGACCTAAACTTCCTTTTATATATTATTGCTTTACACATAAAAAACTTCTCCTTTTTTTTTTTTTTCCTCCACCCCCACCCCCCCCCAGATTACTCGTGCTAAATCCTAAGGTGATCAATGAGCAGGGCGCTTCTAGCCATAGGGAGACAGGGATCCCGAGTGGGAAGGGGTGTCCGTGGGGAGCTTATTTTATTTTTCTATCGTTTGTCTAGGATGCATTTTCCTCTCCCTCGCTCAGCGAGGATCCCACACATGCTCACATCCCTCCCCAGCCCCTGCCCAGCTCACACCCACACCAAGGAGTTTATTTCCAATCCTGCCTTTTCTCCCAAATCACTTTTTTTTTTTTTTTGAGCCTTCTGAGAAAACAATCGTCCGATCCTGTCGTAACTGTTTAATTTATGACTATTTTCAAAATGGGAGGCCTGGCGTGTAAATTGCCTCCCAACTAGATAAACGTTTCTTGTTATCTGATTCTGGGGAAGACAGCCGCATGCAAAAAAATATAGGGTGATGCTTGCAGCTTCTGCAGCACCCCAATAACCCTCCCTGATGTAAAGCAGATGCACATAGATGCATATAATGTTTGCTGCAGCCTCTTTTAAGAGGGAGGGGGGAAAAATCTGGGTTCTAATGACTCGCAGAATATGCATGTGTTAGCCCTGTGCCTAGGAAAGCCACAGGGAGGTCAGGTCACAACCTGTGCTCTTTCAGCACAGACGTCTCTGATTTAAAGGGAACTTATTGTATTTTAGCGTATCAGGAAAAAAAAAAAGGAAAAAAAAAAGAAAAAAATGTCCAGACCCTATCAGGGAGTTTTCTTCTTGTAAGGGCCTTTAGGTTTAAAAAGAAGAAGAAGAGGAAAAAAAAAAAGAGGGGGGAGTGGAGGGGGGGAAGAAAGAAAGAGAAAAGAAAAGAGGGGGGAAAAGAAACAGCTCAAATGAACAGAGAGATCACAGTTTGCATGGCTGCCTCTGAATAGGCTAAACTGACAAGATCAGTTTTAAAGGGCCACTTAAATCAGTTTCAAAGACTGAAGAAAAACGCGTTGTCTTCTTTGGGGGAGAATCTGTTGCTCGATCCGGGGCGCCATTATCTTTGGCTGGGCCAGTTTTTTATTATTATTATGATTTCTATCACTATGTGTAGTATTCCTTTTCATCGCAGGGTTAGGCTATCCCCAATTATTTTCCAGGGAGGGGGGGTGTGGAGAAATAGTGGCTCCCTTTCCCCCCCTTTTGACTCAAGCCTTCCCTGCCCCCCCCAGCCTTTCCCCCAAAAAATACAGATATATGAAATTAGGCTTGGCCAGCAGCTTCTTGCCAACCCCTCAGGTCTGTCGTGCCATTAGAAATCTCGACTCTGAGAGCTGTGCTCAGTCCTAAAGGAGACCCTCTAGAAGAGAGAGAGATACAAACACACACACAAGCACAGAGAGATTGTCCCTTTTGGTAAAACCCACTTAAACTCTGGGGGGCGAGGTGATGGCGCACGATCGACTCTTAAACCTAGACATTAAAAAAAAATTAAAATTAATTTAAAAAAAAAAAAAAAACACAAACCACCAAAACCTTTTTAATCTGATGATTGCTTTCTTTTTTTTTTCTTTTCTTTCTTTTTTTTTTTTTTTTTTTTTTTTTAATACACTTTCTTCTAGATGCCTGTGGTCTCTCTGATGTAGCCCATGTTGAAAGTTTACAGGAGAAGTCACAGTGTGCTTTGGAAGAGTATGTTAGGAGCCAGTATCCCAACCAGCCAACACGATTCGGGAAGCTATTACTACGTCTCCCCTCCCTTCGCACTGTCTCCTCTTCTGTCATAGAGCAATTGTTTTTCGTCCGTTTGGTAGGTAAAACCCCCATAGAAACCCTAATCAGGGATATGTTACTGTCTGGCAGCAGTTTTAACTGGCCTTACATGTCCATTCAATAAAACATTCGAGACAGAGGAAAAAAAAAAAAAAAAGACGAAAATTTAAAAAAAAAATAAAATTCGGAATTGTGAAGGGAGATGAGAGTGAAAGGAAAGCATATGACATTTGGGTTCTGGTTGTTTCTTAAATTTCCTTCTGCTAAGAAAGGATGTAAAAGGATGTTACAAGTTTGCTAAGAGAAGACAGGAAAAAAATAATGGACTGTGAATTAAAAAAAAGAGACTGTCAAATGAACTTTTACAGAATGCATTAAAACTCCCGTGTTGTTCAGAAAAAAAAACTTGCTACTTATCATTTTTTTTTTTGTAAAATATAAAAAAGAGGGAAAGAAAAAAGAAAGAAGAAGAAAAGAAACGATGGTGGGCTTTTTCTTTTTTTCTTTTTTCTTCTTTTTTTTCTTTTTTTGGGGGTAAACTTTTTAAAAAATCTCGCTTAAAGTGCATTTAAAGGAAATTTGGAGTAAATTAGCAGAACGGAAGAAAGTAAGTCTTTTTTTTCCAAATTATTAATTGTCCTATGTGTCTATGTACCTATAGCTGTTCTTTTTTGTATTTTTCTGGTTTCAAACCAGTTTATTCTGTGGTTCTATAATAATTTTTGATATAACCTTGGCTTCTTTAAAAAAAAAAATAAACTGTGTATCCTTAAAATATATGTTCTGAAAGAATTAAAACTGAGTCCACGGAAGTATCATAGGAAGAAAGGAAAAGAGAGAAAAAAAAAACCCCTCAACAACACAATGATGGAAGCGCACTTAAGGTGGTGACCCAAAATCTAGCTTGAAGCTGAGAGAGCTATAATTATATAGACCCGAATGAACCACACGTGTCATATAACTCCCCCCAAATCTAGGTTTTTTGATATTTCGGACAGAAAATGAACTGTGGGGATTTATTATAGGTAGAAGGATTTTGTGTCCAAGACACACTACGGTTTTGATTTAAAAAAAAAAAAAAACAACAAAAAAAAAAACAAACAAAAAAAAACAAGCAAACAAGCAAAGTGAACTTTTGTAATTTGAATTGGGTTCCACATAGTTCATCATGAATTGTTATTAAACTCCTCTATCTGTTTGTATATTTGCAAGCCCTTTGTATTATAATAATTGTTGATATTTTCCCTTTTTAAAAAATACCATTGAAATCAGCATGACAAAATAACACTGTTGGCACTTATAGATAACGTGATTGATTCAGTATCTTAGAGTTTACAGTTTTGTGTTTAAAAAAACTGAAGGTTTTTTTTTTTAAGTGCAACATTTCTGTATACTGTAAAAGTTATAATAACTGAACTGTTTGGTCGAGTCTTTGTGTGTTATATTCCAAGGAAAATTGAAAGTATTCAGAAATTAAAATATTATTTGATATCTGAAACTTGTTTGGCTGTCATAAATGTCTTTCAGAAACCACATTACTTCTCTATAGTTTGCAGTCGTTTAAGTCCATAGGCGATTGATTTGTTTACTTGTCACAGTAAGTTTGTAGCAGATGTATTGTAGTGTATTTACCTGTTTAATTCCGGGATGGGGGTGGAAGACTTAAGTTCGTGGTTTATCTCTGGTTTTAGGAAGTACTATGCTGAAATGGTAAACCATCAACCCCCACTCATCTAATCCTCCTGTTAATTAAAAATGGATTTTCTGGGGAAAAAAAAAAAAAGGCCCTTATTTTTGTCACACTTAAGTGCCTGCGTAGGAAAGGTATTGTTGTGAAAAAGTATTAGAAATCTGGAGATCAGTATCTATTTTATGATCAAAATGGGGCGAAAAATCTTTTGTAAATGTCTGACATACGCGCACAAGATCATTCAAGCAAGGTAATAGCAGTATTGTAAATATAGGTCAGTTGTTTGCAATGAGTTTTCCTTAAGTATGTGTGATTTTTTATAATACTCCGTAGTTGCCATCTATCGTTGTCATTGAGAGGTCTTCAAATGGAGTGGCTTTAGCTTCTAGCACTGAGGAGTCGGTTTTTAATGTATATACACTCTCAAGTGGATTTCTTTTTTTTGGGGGGGGGGGTTGTTTGTTTTGCTTTTTTTGGGGGGGTTTTTTTGGTTCTTTTTTTTGTTTGTTTGTTTATTTTTATACCTTAGACTGTGAAAGCATGACCGCAGGTCATCTCTCTGTTTTACATATGGGATGTATGTCTGTGTGTATGCTGGCACACAGACACGCGTGGGCGTCCATGGCTGTCCCCTGTGGAGGCTCAGGGCCCTCTCCTGCAGCCCTGGCACGGGCACAGCTCCCACCGGGAGTGGGACCTGCCCGGGCGGCTGGCACAGGACCGGACACACCACTGGGGAGCTGAGTGCTAGCCCCAGCAGGCAAAAAAAAAAAAAAAAAAAAAAAAAAAATAAAACCACCACAAAATAACCCAACCCAAACCTGAAGGAAGGCAAGATGATGTGGTTTTTGCAAGGGGTTGACATTTTATCTCGTGTGTGTGCTTGTCATTATTTTTTTCTTTTCTTTCTCTCTCCCCCCGCCCGCCCTCCCCTTGGTCTATAGCAGATGCTTTGTATGTGAAAGCTTGCAATTTTGTTCTTGTCTGAGGCTTCCCCCTCTCCCTTTTTACCACACGTAACTACACCATGTTGTGGTTTCACAAAAAGAGAGAGAGGGAGGGAGAGAGACCATTCTGTAAAGTCGATTAAACCCTGATCTTTAGTGTGTTCCAGTTAGACACATCTGTACTGGGGGCTGAGGGGCGTATGACTGTGAATTTGAGCAGAGTTTTACATCTAAATCATGGCTCCTTTTCTATAAATATATAAATATATATAAATATATAAATATACTATTATTGCAGGGGAATTGCTGACCTCTAGATTTAGCTTTTTCTATTGCAAGTGCTATCCATGTGAGTGTGTGTGTGTGAAGTTTTTATGCTTACTAAGAACACAGGATCTTGACTTGTTTGTTTTGTGTTAGTTTATTGTAAACAACCATTTGTTGTAAATTGTTATTGGCATTAAATTATAATTTATGATTTTCAAATCCAAAACATTCTCTGCTTTTTATGTTTTAAAGCCTGTAAGCTATCTCTGTATTTATAAGTTTCTTGCAGCGAGCTTTGGTTCACAGAGAATAATAGTAAACAGAAAATGCACCAGGGTTAAATAAAAACACACACACGCACACACACACGCACACACACAAGCCCCGTGTATATATGTTTGGAATGCTCAGAGGAGGATTTGTTTAGGGACTTCAGTTAGTTTTAAGTTTATAGCATTTAAAGAAAGTTTTTCTTTTCATGCTGAGTTAGAACAAAAGATCTATCCAAAGATTGAATTGGACAAAAGAGGAGGGTTGGGATCGAGAAGCTTGTTCTATGTTGAATTGAGGAGATCCTTCTTTTTTTTTTTTTTTTTTTTTCCTTAAGAAAAGGGAAAAAAAAAAAGCTGTTAAACATGGCGACTCTTTCCCTCTAAATGTCTAAATTTTTTTTTCCTTGCGGTTCTCCCCTTGCCAACCCTCCCTTTTATTATATTTTCTGCTTTAATCTGATCTTAGCTCGCACTATTCCTTCACCCCCCTCCCCTCCCACCCCCACCTCTGCCACCGGGACTGGCGGGGAAAGACCCAAAGGCGACCCGGAACGACAGCGAGAGCTGCGGAGCCGCCCGCGGTGCAACCCACAGCTCGGGAAAGGTCTTCTTCACCCCCCCTCTTCCCCTTCCTCCTCCTCCTCCTCCTCCGCTCTGCTCTCCCCTCCCCGCCGCCGCTCTCCCAAACCTCTCCCGGCCCCGCGGGGCGCGGAGGGGGCGCGGGCGGAGGCGGCTCCCCAAGTTCAGACAAAAGCGGGGGCTGGGGCCGGAGGAGGCGCCGGGCGGGCGGTGCCAGCTCGCTGGTGTGAGTGTGTGTGAATGAGCGCGTGTAAGTGCGCGGAACCGCGCGCGTGTCTGCGCGCAACTCTGCCTGCCCGTGCGCGCCCCTGCCTCCGCGCCTGCGGGGCCGCCAGCGGCCGGGCAGGGCCGCCGGCAGGCTTTTGGAGGCGTTTCGTTCTTTTTTTTTGGTTCGTTTGTTTTGTTTCGTGGTTTTTTTTTTTTTGTTTTTTTTTTTTTTTTGTCGTTGTTTTTTTTTTTTTGTTGTTGTTGTTGTTGGTTTTTTTTTTTTTTTTTTGGAGGTTCGGAGCAGCAGCGGTAGGGATGGGGAGGGGGCGTTGTGCGCTCCGAGCGCTGCGCGGCCGCGGCAGAGACGCGTGGGAAAAGTGCGGGGAGGCTGCGCTCAGCCAACATGGCGGCCCCGGCCCCGCAGCTCTCCCCGCGGCTCCGTCCGCGCCCGCGCAGCGCTCGGCGCTTCCCCCGGAGCCCGTATCCCATCCGCGTGTCAATGACCCGGGCAGGGAAGCATCTCCCCCGGGCGCTGCAGCGGGGTCACGCCGACCCCGGGTGGGATAGCGGGGTGCGCGCCCGCAGGGAGAGCGGCGTCCTCGGGACGGGCCGAAAAGGGAACGGGGGGGGGGGGGGGGGGAGTGGGGAAACAAAAATAATAAAAAGGAAAATGGGGAGAGAGAAAAAGGGGGAAAGAGGGATAGCGAGGAATAAGCAAGGAGAAAACGGGATGTTTCGAGGCGCTCCGTAACCGCCGCTGATAACGAGCGGGATGTGGGAATAGAGATGGGTTTTATTTTTATTTCTTTCTCCTCTTTTTTTTTTTTTTTTTTTTTTTTAATTAAAACTTTACTGGGTCCTGGGGATCGCGCTCGCTTCGCTTTGCTTTGTAGAATGGAAAGAGATACACGGAGAAATGCAGGCCTTGTCAGGATTTATTGAAGTTGGGTTTAAAAAACGTGCTTCAGATGATTTTTCCCATTTTCTCAGATTTCAAAGGCTCCCCGCAGTGCGGCTGCCTAATTAATGGTGAAATTCAACTAAATCTAATTATGCAGTAATTTTAAAGCAGTTAGTCCTGGGCGCTGCTTTGTAATAGGAACCCAGTTTTTAAAGTTTGCTTAATGTGTTGGTTTAGGGAGCTGGGGAGGAGAAGGGTGTAAGGGACAGAGCTGTGAGGTTGGGTTTTTTCCTTTCCCCCTTCTCCCCTTCCCCTCCCCTCATTCCCCCCCCCCCCCCCCCACCCTTTTCTGTAAAGCAAAGAAATGCAAAATATAAACCCAAAACAGCCAGCGAAAGGCAAGGAGAGAGGCTGCGTTATCCCCTCGTATGTGATACGGGTATTGAGTGAGAAGCGCCAGCGAAAGTGTAAATAACACAGTACTTAATAGGGACCATAAAGGTATTCCTGGCCTGTGGATTTCCAAGTGCCGAGCTGTTTTAGAGAGGATCTTGAATCCTGCGGTAATAAAGGGGCAACGGAGACACATAGCGTCTCTTCTTGGGAAATAGAAACCAGATTTCTGCTATTGAACATCTATTGTCATTAAGAGGAGAGGCTTGTGCTCGCGAAGTTATAAATCTTATCACCCTTTTGATAACACAGTTGTAATCAGTTAGCATCGCATTCAAACCCAATTGTAAAACTGCCTAATTTAATATGTCATACATGTCATTAAAACTTTATTTTTCCCACTTCTCTTTTTTTTTCCCCCTCTCTCTACCCATCCCCCCCCAAGTAAAATGTCAACAGATCTGGCTGGTAACGTGCAGCAGGGAGAGCCCGAGGTGGCTGCGCTGCTCCGGGGGCGAGCCCGGTGCTATGATGAAGAGGGTTTGCTTTCTTCCCATCTAGGTAATCGGAAGCGTTTCTATCATATTAGAAGTACAGGGGAAAAAAAATATAATAATAAAAATAGAGGGGGGTGGGAGGCAAGGGAGAGAAGAAAAATCCTTCTCCTTCCTTCAGAATTGCCATCGCTCAATGAAGTTCTTTGAAAGAAACTTGTCTTATGATTAGCTAAGCAAACACATCTGCTTTCCTAGTTTGGGCTTAGCTAATTATCAAAACAAAGGGGCCGTTTCTTCTTCTACCTTGCTGGAAAGAAGATGTTATTTCAGGAGTCCTGTCCCTCCTCCCCCCGCCTCATCCACACACACACGCAGCCCCCGTCCCAGCCCTTCCCAGCGAAGCACCACGCTCCTTTTATTGGGATTACCGATGGGGAAATGAGTTTGCGCACTCCTCTTCCTAATGTTAAGCTTTATCATTACCTTCCTTGGAACAATATTTTTCCAACCAAATGTCCCTGCGGCAGGGCGGAGGGTGGAGGTGGGAAGGGGAAGGGAGGAGGGGGAAGGTGGTTTTGAATTGCGGTCCAACTTCGCAGCTATTTGAATCAAGGCTGCACTCGGTTGATTTTAGTTGACAGAGCGTGTGTTGAAGCTGAACTCTATAATTTGCACTTCTGTTCTTTTATTAGACTTGGACAACGAACTAATGAGCTTTCCCCCACCACTGTGTCACTTGTATTTATTTTCTTTCGGAAACTTTTAGATAGAAAGAGAGCTCTCGCGAAAGGGCAGAGGTGCAGGGAAGGTTTCGCGTGGTGGCTATTTATTTATCTATTTATTTTCCTGGACGTGCAGGGATCAACCCTGTGCTTGTGCGGATGTGTCTGCGTGTGTGTGTGCCCCTGTCCCCGGTGAAAGGCGACCCACGGGGTGTTAGAGGAGGAGAAGCTCCGAGCTACGTGTGTTATCCGGGCGATGCTGCCCTTGGAGTGACTCGGGTGGTGGGAAGGTAACGCGGAGGCGATCCTTGCAAGAAGCCCTGGGAAAAGAAAGAAAGAAAGAAAAAATATATATATGTATGTGTGTACATGTGTATAAATCATTGGTCCTGAGACAGAGGCTCCGCGGTGCGGGCGCGCTGTGCAGCGGAGGGCAGTGTGCGGCGTGAACCCGAATTTGATCAGATCTCTGCAGGAGCGGGTTAACTTTATAAAAGCGAGAGGTGGCTTTAAACATGTACCTGAGAGACGGTGGAAGAAAGGGGCTTGAAAGAAAATAGCAAGGTTTAAAATATACATTTATATTTAAGAAAGGGAGAAAAAGCCCAAAGGAAGGGTTTCCGCACACACAAAAACGAGGGTGAAATGTTTGTCACTACATGCCCACCAACGCATGAAGCCGTATCCATCGCTCGGAGCCTGCTCCATCCCTGCGAGTCGTGAGATATTTTGAATTTTGATTCCAGTGTGTTTTCTTTGAACTGGGCCTTTCGGTTTATTAAGGCAGGAAGAGGAACTCAGCAATCCTCTTTGAAACACGCTTGGTTTAACTATTTTACACAAGTTTGCCCAGGTCCCTGGAGATTCTCCAGTTGAAGAAGATTGAAATTAGAGTTAAAAGCTGGAGGGGGGGGGAGGTGTGGGGGGTGTAAGAGGGGTAAGGAGGTGGAGGGTGAGTGTGGAACAGGGTGATGAATCTATTGTAAATGCTCTCCTGTATTCTTGCGTGTTGGGGAATGGAACAGAAATCTGCGTCACCTTGTTTGATCCATATGCGCTCATCTGCGTGTGCGAATGCATGGCTCATACTCTATATGGAGGCATGCACACACATCTATAGGCCACGATTAATATTCCCAGAAATGCAGGAGAAAAAAAGCTGGTATTTAGCGGCCATACGGAGAGGCGCACGCTGCCTGGTTCCCAGCAGCTTCACTCCCAAACTTTGCCTTCTCTTTTGTTTTCTTTTCTTTATTTCTTTTTCCCCCTCCTTCTTGTAAATTGCTGTTAACGTGTGTCTTTATGTTCTGTCTATAACTAGGATGTAATCAGGCGCCCCATGTCTCTCTCTGAAAGCATTTAATAAATGTCTATTAAAGCGCTACAAATGTAAGATAAATTTAGTGGCGCTGCTGTCTCCCTGTATCCAAACGGTAATGATGGATTTATCAACAGGGATTCGCCTTCAGCGCGGTGAGAGAGATTTACTCAACAAATAAGTCGGAAAAGCACCCACCCAAATACAATCATTTATACAGAAACTGATTTCTTTACAGCACCACAGATTCGAGGGAACATACAGCTTATTGCCTTTTTTTCCTTCGCTTTTAATTTTTTTCTTTTTTCACCCCCCCCCCCCTCCTTTTTAACATAATCAGTGGATCTGTGAGCGTGTGTCTGTCTCTGTTTTGGGAGAGTTTGCCTGCTTATTGCTGGTGGAAGCTCCCAGACTCGATCAAACCCTGATCAATGCCTAATTTCTCGGCATCACCCTATTCCTTCTCTCCCCTGTTTTCACGTATTTTTTTCCTTCAGCCCCAAAATATCGACGATACGTGTATTCGGTATCAAAACCCGTCGAGTCTCGAAGTCCAAGATGAATAATAAAAGAAGGGGAAATTGTCCCTGAATTATCTGCGTGTCGCTTCATAAACGCTTGCGAGCGGCTCTCAGGAGCCACACCACCTCGCAGAGATGCTGCCTACCTCTGCTGAAATTTCTCTCTCCTTTTTCTTAGCTTTTGCTTTGAACCCTACCCAATAGCTTGTACGTGAATAAAAGGAATGAAGTCAGAAAGAAGCAACATTCATTGTTGGATTCAAGCACTGTCAAAAAAAAAAAAAACAAACAAAAAAACAAAAAAAAAAAACAACCAAACCAAACAAAAAAACCACAAACTGAAATACAGCCACATAGCTCTCTTAAGATTATTTCCCATTCCTAGAAAGTAGCTCCTAACCTCAGATTTCTGCCCCCCTCCCCCTTCTTCCCTGGTTTTATTCCCCTCCCCACGCACACACACCCTTGACCACATCTTTCTCCGATTCGCCTTGGCGAAAAAAAAATGCATGTGCTGATGTGATGGAGCCCTTTAAACAACGGGCATGTGAGAGCTGTATTCACTCTGAAACATTACCCCTATTTTCTGAATTTCCTTCCTTTCAAATAGCTGCTCGTATCTTACTATCCTGGATCCTTGATTTAAACATCCTCAGTTCTAGGAGCTTGTTAGATGCATCTACGTTTTAATTTAATTTAATTTCGGTATTGCACTTAAAGCAACAATAAATAAACCCGAGAACTTGTGTTTTCCTTTGCACAGAGTTTTTTATTCTTCTCCAGAAATTTCATTGAGATGTCTCTGTACTTTGTTTGTCAGTTATCTTTGTTCCTTTTAAATAAAGGGCTTTTAAATGGACTTATTGCTCCCAGCGTGGGTTCTTCTCTCTAAATGTTAGAAAATTGTGCCATCTACCCGCTATTCTAAGTACTGTCACACTCGGAGACCTCCAAGGACCTTCCAGCCCCAACTTCAATACAACTGTGTCAAAGGGTGTCTAGTAGCGAGAGGAGAAAGGTTTGCGTGGATTTTACAGATTTGCAGCCTGAATCGCTCTCTGAAGAGCCAAAATGATCTGCAAAGATGCAGTTGGCTTCCTTTGATGGCTGGCGCTCCGGCCCCAGCTCCAACCCAAGCCTTTGCAGGAACTAATGAAGCCTCCCTGCCTTTAGCTACATCTCACTTTCTCTCCAGTGCATAGTTTTCCTGCTAATTTTAGACACGAAAAGAGTGGGTGTGCAGGGAAATGGGGGAGGGGGCAGTCAGTCTTCTGTCGTATTTTTTTTTTTTAAGAGAAATAGTCAGATATTTATAGCCGTGGCCTCTAATGCTGAAAATATAGTGTTGTTAATTGAAAAAAAAAGTTCGCTTGCTGAGGTTGGTTCTGGCTGATTAGCTGGGGATGCTGCTGGCTGTGTTTCCAAGGGCGGGATGAGCAGAACAGAAATGTATATAAACTTTACAGGCCTTTTTATCTCCACACCAATACTTTGCACAGTAACCCAGTTCTACCTCATTAGCCCATCTGGAACATTAGTGCTCAGGTTTAAAATTAGATATCAAAACCTTTCTTGCTCGTGGGTAAGTAGAAATAGTTGGGAAGGTGTCTTAATTTTTTTTTTCTTTTTCCACTAAAACTTAAAATCAGAAGTGCCTTCTGAATCATTTAAATTGGATTACCGATTTCCAGGTTTCTGTAATGGTGTAGTTACATGTCTTCGAAATTATTTTTGCATCTCTTAGGAGTATCAGGAGAGAATTGAGGATGTTGGACGAGTATTTATGTACCGGGAAAAAACATTGATACGCTTTATGACTTTTATGACTTGTTTCACACTGTTCGAGAAATGGAGTTTTAAGCAATGTACAATTAAAATTATATTGCTCTTTGGACAAATTCCAAGAAACTTCAGAATCAATTAGTTTAGATCTTTGAATACTTGTTGCTAATATGTATATATATATTAATATATATACATATATATATATATGTGTGTGTATATATATGATATCAAAGAGCAAGAACAATTTGCCAAGGACAGCTCTGCTCCTGATGTAATTTTTAAGTCCCTGCTATATAGACCAGAGAGGCTTCACAGAATCGCTTCTCCGATTTCTCATTTTTCATTTATTCCTGTCAGAATATCCAGGCATCACAGAATCATTTTTCTCTCCCTTTTTTTCCTCGCCCCCTCCCACCTCCCCCCACCCAATCGCCTTTTTCGTGCCCTTTGGAGTTTTCCGGGCAGTTCTGCGATTTGGCTTTTTTGTTTGTTTGTTTGTTTGTTTGTTTGTTTTTCCGTTTGATACTTCCCAGTGTCTTTTTAACTATTCTCGTGATTATTTCCATTTGCCAGGTACGAGGGTTAAAACTTTATCCTTCGCTACCCACAAACTACCGCCCCTCAGGCAAAGTCACATTCAGTCACTCTTAATTCCCAGGTTTAAAGATAATCCTAATTTCGAAAGCAGCTTCACCAGCCGCTCCCTTCCCTTGATCACAAACTGTTTAGTCATCTTAAGTGCGATGTTCCATCCTTCTCCAATTTTTTTTTCCCCTTGCCCCAGAGCCTTTTCCAGACCACATTTCTGATGGCTGAGGTTGGCGGTGGGAGCGGGGCTGTTCCTCAACCGCTGCAGGGCTCTGGTGTTGGGGCCGCAGCTGCTGGGGCTCATCTCCAGGCACCCCAAATCATCCCAGCGCCTTCCGTTTCTTCCTTGGAGATCACTGTCCGCCCTTATTCTTTGCAACGTTTATTTTTCTCGACAAGAAAGTCGTCCTCCGCTGCAGATGTAATGGATTCCACAAAGCAGGTTTTCCTCCCTGCAGAATCTGATCTCGGCCAACAAGTTTCTGCCTTAACTCCTGCATCGTTTTTAGTGAACGACCGCTGGAAATTAACTGTACGGTGACCTCAAATTTCATCCTCTCGGCAGACAGATTCACTTAGCCTTAAAAAGAAGCTAAAAAAATTTCAAGCTCATTAAAGTAACAATAATAATAACAATAATAATAATAATAAACAACTCTGACAGAAGAATATGCAAAATGTCTTGAGGGTAAAGCCTTAAATATTTGACATCCAGACTAGTTTTTGCGTTGACACTGCAAGAGGCTCAAAGGAGGAGTGAGAGGAAGGGCTGCCATCCAGCAAAGTTTGCTGGACTTTATTCAGATAAAACCCGATCTTTGCCTCGCTGAAGCCAATGGCGAACTTGTACAATAGGAGGCAGGTCAGAGCACATCACATTGACCATATTGTCCTCTGAAACATGGGAAGAACCCCGCCACCTTCCTCAGCTGCCTTTAAAAAAACATTTTTGTTATGTTCCACGCCTGATAGACATCCCCTCCCCGCTCGTGTTTTGTATTTCCTAGTCCCTTTACAGGAGGATGATTCATTTTACACTGTCACTATTTCCAATTTTGTGGGTTTACTGATGTCTTACTGAAAAAAAAAAAAAGTACACTTTTCCTACCCCAAAGGTCTCATTAGCCTTCACTGGCTGCTTTTTAGACAGCAGCTCAGTCTCTCTCCTCCAGCTGAATTTGTCCAACCCCTTCATCTTCTCATGTTTTATTTCGAGGTCTCACTGAAAAAAAAAAAAAATAAAAATAAATGAAATCCCCAAAAGGTCAGCGTTTCCTCTCTCTAATACCCCCGCAAGCCTCCCGCAGCCCCGAGGTTCCGTCCCTGCTCCCGCTCCGATGCCGTTCCGGGGATGTGGCAGCCCCGGGGAGCGGCGGGGCCGGGGCACCGGGCGGGTCGGGCTGCGGGGTCCGGGGGTCCGCAGCCTCCCCCGGGACAGCCCCGGCCGCAGCCCCAGCGCCTTCCGCTCTCTATCTCCTCCCACGCTCTGGCGTGACCTTAACGTTGTTGATATTATTATTATTATTATTATTATTATTATTATTATTATTATTATTACTGATATTCAAATGGGTGCCTGTTTGTCCCCGCCACCAGCGTGTTTCAGAGCGATTATCTCATATCTTTCCTACAGCAGTAAGCTATCCTTCAGCCCCGGGTCAGGCATTGATCTCTCTGCAATGTAACAAACGGCCGGGTTAATTTTCCCTCATTACCATTTCCATAGCCCAGGCTCCACACGCAGGACGGAGCCCTCCAGCCCGCAGCCGCTGTGTGCGGTTCAGGGCGCGCACACGGACACACACCCGGACAGACGGACAGGGGGACATGTGTCGTGACAGCACCCCAAACCCTCCCAGCACCCCGGGCAGCGTGGGGATCGCTCGCTGCCTTTTTCTCCCGTGTCACCTTGCCTGACCCCCCCCCCCCCCCCCCCCACCCTTGGTACGGATTTGGGGGTTTTCTTTGGGGTTGTATTATTTTTTAAACGTTGTTCTGCTCGTTATAAATTAGAAGGATTTTTTTTCTCACCCCGTTTAGTTCTTAATCTTTTTTTTTTTTCCTTCATCGAGTCTTTTCATTCACTGGTTGCAAAAGAAAAGGGGGTTGGTCAACACCAAAATGGCAAAGTTCAGCTTGGAGGAAAAAAAAAAAAAAAACAAAAAACCTCCAGCTACCTACAAAGGGGCTCAGGGCTTTGTAATGGCAGAAAGAAACAAAAATGAAAAGAAAATTGCAGTTGAGGCTAAAGTGTGAGAGTGTGTTTGTGTGTATGTATATCTGTGTGTATTTTTAAAGGTTTCTTTGAACTGCCTTTGTGCTGACTAGGCAAAGCTCCTTGCCAATGCTAGTCACGGTTTAAGGAACTTTGAGTTAACCTCTTATATCGAATGAATCTTTTCATTTGGAAACCAATAAATCTCAATCTCTAGCCACCTTTTGTAGAACAGACTGGGGCTTACCAAGGCGAGGCTGAAGCTTATAATAAAGAAGAGATAAACTTTGCCAAAGTTTGGGTTGCTTTTTTTTTTTCCTTCCCCTCCTTCTTCCTCTTCTTCTCTTGTAAATAAAAGTTTTGGAGATGGCAGCACTTGGAAGCGATCCGGAGGAGGACTTGGATCTATGCATTGTTTCACAGTAAGCCTATTTACTTAAATAGAGTCTTCAGGGATTCAAACACGAAAATGATTTATAGTTTTCCAACAAGTCATTATTTTGGTCAGTTGTTGAGGGTGGGGTTGTGGAAAAGGAGGGGGGTCCATACAGTCTAATAATCAATGTGTGTCTATGAAAAGTGAAAAGGGAGGGGTGGGGAGGGGAGGGTTCTGTAGATAAGTAGGGTTAACACTATAAACATTGCAGACAATTGAGTTTTCCCATCTGAGCGGGAGTTGGGGAGAAAAGGGGTCTTCACATTTATCAGCCATTGAAGAGGTGGGGTGTGGGTGAACGAGACAGAGGGGGAAAGATACATTTCTCAAATCACTCCGGACTTACTTCTTTGGTTTCTGCCTTGCACCTTTGCATTTTGGGGATCATTTCTTTGAAGTACTTTGAAACCCAGCGTTCCGTCTAATCTTTGGATGGGAGACGTGACCACAAGAATCAGTGTTTTGATTTATTTTTACAGTATTTATCTCCTGTCCAGTCTCCCTCGCTCGCTCGCCTGATTATGCCATATTTATGCTTGTGTATACATTATGCACGTATTATATATATAATGACCCTGTAGACATATTTTTTAAAATCATTTGCAATTTCTCTTCCTCGGAGGCGCAGTTCAATTCTCAACCCTTCTCTTTATCCTGTTTTATTTCAAGACGCTGTCTTCCTGCCGTCTCCAAATTGTTCCCATCCAGGAGTTATTAATTACTCTTACAAGGCGGGAGATTCTTAACTAATAACAAAGTTGTAAATTACCACCTTCCCTCAAATATTTCTCATTTGTCAACCCTGATTGATTTGATTAATATTCCACCGGCTGAGATCATTTCAAGTTGCACTATATATTCAGCAGCACCAGGCTGCTCAGCAGAGCTTCTGCTTGCGGAGAGGGTTTTTCTCCAGCCCTTGAGCTGAAGTGTATTTTGCATTTGCTCCAGAGGAGGTATATACGTGGACCTATCGATCAAAGCACTTTAAGTCGCAGAGGCTGAATACGGTGTCGGGAAATAAAATGGAAAAAAGCGTATCTGTTTGGTAAAAAAAAAAAAAAAAAAAAAAAAATCAGTAAAGAAAAATAAACGAATGATAAAACTTCATGTAAGCCTGGAAGAAAAAGAAGACACGGGTTTTCGCCCTGCTTGCGGGGCTGGTTCAGCCCTCGCCTGAACTCTCCCACACTCCCTCCTTGCCTTGCATCCAGACTGTCACATCGCCTGGAATAAACACCCAGCACTTCGGTTTATGCTTTCCTTGTGGTCCCGGACGCAGAGACATAATAATACTAGCGCTTAAATTTATCCCCCCATCCCTTGAAGTGATAGACAATAAACTTGGCTTCAGCCCCTCTCGCTCCACCGCGAGTGGGACTGGGATTCTGGTTCGAAACCATCATATTGAGTTAATTACGTGGCTGTAAATAACGGCGCAGAGATCATCTTTCTGTGCTTTTAAGGGAGAAAAAAAAAAAAAGGGAAAAGGTCATCTGGGTGAGCTTTCTACCCAGTGCCAGAGCTGAACCTCCGCGCACCGCCGCGCGTATGCGCAGCCCGCACCTCGAGACCAGGATATAGGAAATAAGGTGGAAAACCCCAAACAGAAGTGACCCCTGCGTGCCTGAGCCGGGGCAGCAGATCCCGCTGCTGTCCTTGCGACCCAGCGACACTCGCTCCCTCCGCCAGCACTTCAGTTTTAATCTTAATTATATTAAGTGAAGTAGCAGGCTGGCCGTGGGGTTGAACGTGATGCGTGACGGCTGCCGGGTAAAAGCATCGATCGTGACTATCGCCTTTCTATCGCTGTTCACAATACACCTTATCTGCGGCCGGGGACGTGGCGCTGGGTGGTGGGCTTTCCGCTTTTTTCCTTTCTCCCCCCCCTCCTTCCCCCCTTTTTGTTGTTGTTGTGGTGGTGGCGGTGGTTTTGGTGTGAGTGTAAATGTAAAAAGGAGAGACACGAGTGAAATAACATTCCGCCCAGTCACCTGCAATTCAATATGCACACAAGAGACGCCGATGTATATGAGACGATTTTAATTATGATTAGAAGACGCACTCTGAGCAAGAAAATAGATTTGGAGGGAGGGGAGGGGGGGGGGGGGAAAGGGGAAGCTGGAGGAGCATTAATGAAATCTTTCCCCGCGATACTAAAAGAAACAAGTGGTTGATACAACGGAGGTGATTTGTCACCCAACTGCAAAGGGGGGTGGGCGATGGGATCTGAGCATCATTCCTTTCCTCTCCCCCCCCCATCTTTTGAAGCACATGATATGCCATGATGCCTCGCAGGCAGAGCTCGCACCACGCCTTTGCCGGGCTCTCCCACCCCGGCTCTGCCGGAGCCCCCCCTCCCCACCGCCCCCCGCCGCCCCCCGGCTCACCGGCACGGAGCGGCCGCAGCCCCGGCTCCGAGCAGCGCCGTGCTCAGGCCTGAAGGAGATTGCGTTTGTGCACACGAAACCTTTTGTCTCGGCCCGCGGATCGCCGGCCTTTGCGCAGACAGCCGGGAACAGTTCAGGGTCACCGGCAATTTCCAGCCCCGGTGGCGGCGGGGCGGGGGGGGACACAGGCAGAAGGTGACCCTGGCCGGTCCCCTCCCGGACAATTGTCGCCTTGGGAGCCGGATCGGAGGCGGCGGAGGTGCGGGGCGGTCCGGGGAGTGGACAGGACCTTTTCTCCCCCCGGCTGCGCCCTCCCGGCCCCGCCGCCCCGGCGCGCCCCCCGCCGCAGCCCCCGCCCGGCCCGCGCCGCTGCTGTGCGAGAGCCGGCTATTTTTCTCAGGATGTGACTACCAAGTGGCATAATCTGTGGGAGTGTGAATCTGTTCTCGTTATGTTTGTCCCCTTCGGTATTTCTACAGGCTCTTTTATTTTTTCCTTTCTTTCCTTTTTTTTCCCCCCCCATCTCTCTCTGGTTGGTTTTTTTTTTTTTTTTCGGTATAAATTAACTCCGACTGAAACCACCAGATTGTTCCGAGGAGACTACCTCCCTAATGACTTCATCTCCAAAAGTTGACTGACACTCTAGCGAACTGCCAACACCTGTTTCCCAGCACCCAGACTCCAGAACCCACCAGACCTCGTAAATTTAGCTTCTCCCTTCTTCCCCCCCACCCCCCCCCCCCTTAATAGATGACGTGAATATCTGAAGGGGAGGGGGAGGGGGAGATGGAAGTAGGTCACATTTGAAACTTTTTATTTTTCATCTCTTCTCAGCGAAATCCGGAGATAAAGGGGTCGGACAGCTCCTGCCGCTGCCCGTTCCGGCGGGGTGGCCGGGGCTGGTGGCAGCCGTGGGGTCGGGGTCGGGCTCCAGGGCTGGCAGCTGCCCGCGGGTTCTGCTTAGGCGGGATTTAGGGGCAAAGCTCGTGCCTGCCCGGCAGATCTCAGGGGCTGAAACTACTACACGAGCCCTTTCCTCGCCTCTGCTTTTTCCCGAGGATGCTACGGGTCTGGGGCTCTTTGGTCCCACCTGGCCCCGCAGGTCCCTCCCCAGTGCCCGTCGGGCCTGATTCGGCCTCGCTGCAGGGATGACACCAAGCTGGGCCGAGGGGACAGAGATGGCACAGGGCAACGAGACACTCCGAGGAGAGGGACAGAGCAGGAAGGGCTGGCCCTGGGGGGAGGAGGGGTAGAACGACGGCCAGCACAGCACCCGGAGACTGCGGGAAGGATGGAGATAGCTCCAGGCCGTGGCGCCCGGGGCAGGGTAGGTGGCAGTGGTCCCTCCGCTAGGGTCCCGGGCTGTCTGGGCACTGCCCGGCTCCCCGAGATGCCCGTGGTTCCCAGCACGGGTTTCAGAGGTTCATTCTCAGGAGAAAAATTAAAAAAAAAAAAAAAGATAAATTAAAAAGAAAACTGTCATGTCAAATGGGGAAAATCTTTTCCAGCTGCAGCTTTGCTGGAGAGGATGCGGGGAACAGGGAGCATGAGGCCGGGAACGGGCACCTCGAGCCCGGAGGTTCTGCAGCCCCCGCTCCGGGCGGCCGAACCCCTGAACCCCTCCTCTCCCTGCTCACCGTGCAGGAGGGCTCTGCGCCCTGCTTGGGGCACATCCCTCCTCCCAAACCTCCCACCCTGCCCGGGAGAACCTTTGCGACTGGGCCTAGAGCCCAGCACAGGAGGAGGGCGAAGAAAGCCCCGCAGCGCCGGGTGGCATCTCCTCAGGATGCTCCTTAATCCCGACATCTCTCCTTCCCACCCCTCTCTTCATGTCCCCAGGGAGCCTGCACACCCTGAGAGGAGCCGGAGCGCACCCGGAGCAGCCGGGACAGGGGTTTTGCATATCCTGGGCAGAGGGGAGAGATTTTGGGGGCAGTGACAGGGTGACTTTGAAGCCGTCTTTACCCCGAGCGGAAATCCCCAGCCTTTGGAGCATCCCGCCCCCCACACGGATACAAAGTTGGAAGTTGTCTTCTCTTGAAAAGAACCTCCTGAAATTAATAGGCTGCAAACATAATTAATAGGTGGAATATGCAAAACGTTTGCGGTGTTTAAAAGGCTCATGGCAGGTCCGCGTGTCTGTGCGAGATACTGAGATGTCGCAAGGGCTGGTTATTAATGGGCAGGTTTTACGTAGTTAAAAAAAAAAAAAAAAAAAAAAAAAAAAAAAAAAAAAAAGAAACCAGGTTTTCTTTTTCTCACTTCTCTCTCTCCCTCTCTCTAATCCAGGAATCATTAGCAACCCCCTCTGGCTACATGTTTTGCATCAGTGAAACATTATGACATAGTTGTAATACAAACTCCGCCGACTTGCTCTGCATCTTGTGGTAGGAAGTGCAATAGCAATAAAAGCATTTTAAAAAAAAAGACTCCGGGCATTAAGTTGTCTACCTGGAACACTTTTTCTTAGACAAAAAAAAAAAAAAAAAAAAAAAAAAGGGAAGAAAAAGGAAAAAAAAAAAGAAAAAAATGAAAAAATATTAAGACGGGCAACATCTCAGCCTGGAGGATCCCCGCTGTCCACACCGGACGGGGGAATTTCTTCCCAATCTTTTCACCCTCTTGTTTTGTTGAGTTTTTTTTCTCCTTTTTCATATTTCTGAGTGTTTTCCATAATTTCTGGGTGTTGCTGCATCCCCCGCACCGTCCCTCAGCATCCCCGGGCTCTTAACAAACCCCGACCGGGGACATTATCTCCCCGCAATATTAATTGTCAAAAGCAGCCTTTGCTCAATTATCTCTCTTCCACCTGTCGCAGCTGTTGGGTTATATTGTTCCCGGTTGAAATTCTCGCTGGAATTAAAAAATAGAGCGATTTTTCCTCTTCTTTTCTGCTTTCTTTGAAAGAATCCAATTGTGCTGGGGCCGGCCGGGGGGCCGCCGCCCCGCACCTCTCTATTTTCTCCATTACTCATTAAATAATATTCGCTACTTTCTGTTAAAGTCAAATGGCTCTTAATAGCTCTTTACATTCTCGGAATAACATGTGGATGCTCTTGATCAATACTTAATAGCACGTTTCATGTTAAACAACTGCCATGTGCGCCGGTGGGCAGGAGTTCTCTGCAAACGGGAGAGCGAAGAGGATCCGGGGGATGTCTGCCCTCCGTTGTCACCCAAAGCCACCAAAAGCTTGGGAGATGGGGACTTTCCTTTCCTCCCTGCCCGTGCCGCTGCTCCCTCTCAGCAGGACCGAAAAGGGATCCCCCCAAATCCGCGTTCCCGGGCACCACCTGCCTGCGAGCCGGCCCGCGGAGAGATCCGCGGGGTGCTTTGAAACGCGCATGTGACACTGGCCCTATTGTGAGCCTGCAGGGGCCTTCCTCTTTATCTTTATTCTTTTTTTTTTTTTTAATAATTTCACAAATGAGTCCTCCAAGCTCTGGAACTATTTCGAGACTTTACGTTTTCATCATCTTCTTTACATTGCATTATTCACTGTTTCCTATTCCATTATTATTATGATTATTCCCTTAAGCGACGTGGGAATTTCGAACTAGATCAGCTAATGCTGGTATTTGGGATTTTTACCATTTAAATTTTTTTTTCCTGGGGAAAAAAAAAAACAGATTAAAAGAATGTTAAATTATCTTGAGGAACAGCAGTTGTACGTGCTCCATAAAGAAATGGCTCTGCTTTCTAAGTACCATTTTGGTCCAAACAAAGTAGTTGAGAGTAGTTAATGCTTTTTTTTTTTTTCTCTTTACTTTTTTTCGGGGCAGAGATTGCTGCCTGAGCGCCCGGACCATAGCAAGCGCGGGGAGACAGCTCCTTCGATTTTTACTCTTTTTAACTGAATGTCCAATCCTGTCGCGGCAGTTTGAGCTCCGGGACACTTCCAAAACGCAATCTCCCCGCAAGGTCAGGGAGGGACAAAAAGAAAAAAAAAAATCATGCAAAGAAAGAAATCGAGGAAGCGTTTTCCGTCGTCTTTGTGCATTTTTTTGCGGCTGTCCCGAGGCCTGGCCTGGCGGCGGGAGTTGCGCGGGGCGGTGCCCGGTGCTGTCCCCCCGCTCCGCCGCCCCACGCGCGGCCCCGCAGGTGCGCGGGCTCCGCGCGGCTGCAGTAGCGCCCAGCGCAGCGAGGTGGCGCTCGGGAGCGCGGCGGGAGGCGGCGCGGAGGGACGCGGGATCCCCGCGGGCGCGCAGCGGGGTCACCCCACCAAAACAAAAAAAAAAAAAAAAAACCACAAAAAACTAAAAAAAAAAAACAAAAAAAAACCCCAACACCATCCTAACCCATAACACGTATTTTTTTTATTGAAGAGCAGCTCGCCTCGGGGCGGCTCGTCGCGGTCTGAGCGCTCCGCTCCCCCTTTGCAGCGCTCTGGAGCACGCACCTTCCGCACCCGCGTTCTCCCGCAAGCCCCTGCGGGCATCCCGCATCCTGCGCGGATCCGGCTCTCCTGGCACCTCGGCTCCGTTTCTAGGTTGGTCAGTCCTATTTTAGCGCTCAAGCGGGCGGTTAAGAGAGAGCAATAAATAATCCCCCCTCTCCCAGAGTTCTGCCCCCTGGAAGCATCTCTGGTGCGGATTTATTAATAAACGCAGTTTATTGGCAATAGTTTTATAGAGCCAAACCCGCTGCGGGAACCTGGACGCTCAGGGAGAAGAACTCCCACAAAGGTGAATTCCCAGCATGGGAAGCAAACACGGAGCCGCCGGTTTTTATGTGGCCGGGGAAACTCCTGAGAGCTTTGACGCGTGCTGTCATTGAGGAGTGCATTTCTCTGGTCTAGAATTTTTTGTTTATTGTTTTAAGATCTCTTAAAAAATGTGGGAAAAATTCTCTTATGGGCCTATCCTTTCTCTACAATACCTGCAACCAAACCTTCTTGGAGGTGATCGCTTGTTACTTTAAAAAAAAGTCTTAATAGTGTATGAAAATTACTTAGTGAGTCAAAAGGATCCGAGATACCCTTTTTAATGGTTTGTAAATTATTATTATTATTATTATTATTATTATTATTATTATTATTACTCCCCCCTTAACCTCACCTCCCTCCCCCCCCCCAATTTAAACAGCCGCCATAGGAGTGTGAGGAAGAAACGGTCACAAGAGAATTATTTACTGCTAACCCAGTGCTAACTTCCACATCTCCGTGCGTGGCACATGTGTGATCATACATGATGCTTCCTCCGAGCGAGTGCAGCATCTCGGTCCTGCTCTTCCTCTGTCCCCACTTCCTCGTCTTTCCTGTAACTTTTGGAGGCTGGTGGGATGATGTTGATTTTCTTTTTATTATTGTTTTTTAATCTCGGCGTTAGGCACGCAGGTTCCCCATGCAGGTCAGGTCATTAGTAATGTTAACGTCGAGACAAAGAATTATAAACACGATCTCCAAGTCTCTCTCAATTCATTTCTTCAACCGTTTATTCGGTTTAAGTGATGAAAAGTGACAGTTCTGAAATAGACAGCTTTTAAAAGTAATGAAGTCAGATGACGCTTTAACCTGTCGATTGCTATAAATCAACTTTGAAAAAGATGAATGAACAATATTATTTGCTGGCTTAACTAGGAGTTAATACAGTGTCGCAGTAGGAGCTGCGGGAGCGCAGCGGCGTTGGGTGCTGCCGCCTTCCCCGAGCCTCGCCCGCCGCCAAAAATAACAATATTAAAGCAGCAAAACATTCCTCCTTGTGCGGAAACCAGTGTCATTTTCACCGCTTTTATTATGGACCCTCGAAGGGAAAAAGGGATATTTAAACGATCCCAAACATCCAGCTGGGAAAGGGAGGCATCAGCTATTTTCTTTTCTTTTCCCCCTCGTCATTTTTAGAGGCCTTTCGAGCAAAAGTCTCGCAGCGTTACTGGTATTTAAGGCCAAACTGATCCTTGTACCGAACCCACAGCCTCCCTCAGGAAGGTTTTCAAAATAAATATGGGCCATTTCCTCTCCTTTACCTGATTCGTTTATTACCTGCATGCTTGTAGGCACAGCGGGGAAAATAATAAAAAGGGAAATAAATGAAACAAGGAATCTGGATGAATAGCGGAAGAGGAAAAGGTCGATACTTTTCGGGACGAAAAAGACAATTTTCGTGGGCGAAGCAAGTGCAAGCGTGAAGGGGTTATCACCAGTTCCTCCCGTCCCTTCCCGGCCTCGCGTGTAACCCGAAAGGTATTGCAAAGGAAGGAATTTATGTTCCTTTCGAATGAATTATTAGGAATGAATCAATGACTGGTTTTGTGTGCGGAGGGTTCGCTCCCGCAGGCTCTCCTTGCGCCCTTCCCAAATCTAGCTCTGGGATGCAGCCCCGGGACGGGGTGCGGAGGCTTTGCCTCTGCCCCTGGAAAATGCAAATACCTCCCGGGGGGTTATAGACTTTCCCCTTTTTTCTTCCTTTTTTTTTCTTCCCCCCCCCCCCCCCCCCCATCCCCCAGTTTGTAAAACGGTTTTAAAATAAGCTGTAAACAGAAAAACAAACGACGAGAACTCTGCTTGGGATTCAGGGCCGGGATGGATTTTTAAATTGCCTTTTTTCCCCCCTTTTCCTTCCCCGAAGACAATGTAAATCAAAGCGCTGCTCTTCCTTTCCCAGCACTAGTAATTGTCCTGGATATTTTTCTAGTCCTCGATTTTTATTTTCCCCCCCAAGGTGGCGAGGGGCAGAGGTGCGCGCCCGAGCGCCGCGCTCCTCGGGCTGCGGCAGCGGCCCCACCTCGGGAGCAGCGGCCACAAACGAGGGCCACGGGCTGGGAATGGGGGTCGGGGGTGTCTGAGATGTTACCCGGCCTTCTTTCTAGAAAGTGTTATCGATTTTAGGCAAGTCTTGGAGCCCTCGCCCTCCCCCCGAGAAATGTCAGAGCAGAGAACTTGAGAGAGAAGTTTCTCTGCTGCTTTAAAGGTGACCTTTGGGAAAGTTTCCGCACTTTCTCTTTCACTGCTCAAGGACTTTATTTGAAGTTCCTTTGCTGATTACGTTCTCTCCGAAGCTGAAGCTGCCTCTTACATTGCACTTCTCAAGTCTTTATCCTTGAAAAATATGGAGACGCAGATACATTTTCCTTCCTTTTAAATTTTTTTTTATTTTCCTAAGAAAAACAATAGATCCTCCGCGGGGACCTCTTTCTCTCCGAAAAAAAAAAAAAAGAGAAAAAAAGAAAAGAAAAATAGTCTCTCTCTTTAGAGAAGAGCTCGGGAGGAAGGTAAATTACTTCTATACCTGTTGCCAGTGCGGATTGCCCCAGTGACGCCCCGTCTCCCCAGTTTGGAACAGCAGCTGTGGCTGCGGGGAGGCTGGGTCCGGGCGGGAACGGCTCCGCGCTTGGCAGGGGGGGTTTGTGGGTGCCCAGCCCGGGTCGTGCGGGGCTCAGTGTCCCCTGCCTGTCCCACAGCCCAGTCCAGCCGTGTCCTGCCTCGGACGCGCTTCCCTCGCCCGACACCCTGCGCGGACTTCCCAGGAACTCCGGGGAGGATTCCCCGGGGTTTATTTGCACGGAAGATGCGGAGGCAGCTGCAGGCGAAGATTTATTTTTACGGTAGGAGTTTGCGGGGTGACCTGGGCCCAGTTTCTCTCAGAGCCCTCGGGCCACCGGCCCGGAGATGGCCTCTCCTCGGGCGAGCGAGTCCCCGACCCGACCAGAGCCGGGGCTCCGGCACCGGGAAAAGGCCACGGAAAGAAACTTTCCCCTCTCTGATTGTGTTACCTTTGGATAAACGTGTAATGAAAATCCTCGGAAAATGTTACACAACACGAGGATATCCTTTTGGAGCAAAGCGTCCAGAAAAGCCTGGCCGCTTCTTGGGGGCGAGGGACCGCGCTGGGGGCGACGTTATCTCCCGGGAAGCACAAGCGCATCCTCAGCGATCCCACCGCGCTTCCCCCCTTCCCGGGCGACCGAAACCTGAGCCCGACAATAATATAACCCGTCTGCGGCCGCAGACGTGGCTCTCGCCCTTACAGTGTTACAAAAAGCATTTAAATTAATCAGGGCGCTCCCCACGGCTGCTAATTAGGCGGGGAGGGAAGGGAGGGCCGGCCGGGGCCGCCTGTGCCGCGCCGGCAGGAGCCCACGGGTGGCACTCCCGTCCTGGGGGTGAGCGCCGGGGAGGGACCGGGGGTCGCTGCTTTGCCCCCGGAGGGGTCGGCTCGTCGTGCTGCCGGTGCCGGCGCTCGCTGCAGAGCCATGGGGAGGATGGGGATGGGGCTTGGCGGCGCACGGGGACACGCCACTTCCACCCCGCCGTCCCAGGGACAGCGGGATTAGGGAGGACATTGCAGCCAGGGAGCTGCATCCTCTTCCCCGCCCCCCGCGCGCCTCCACTAAGGACCGAATGGTGGGTTTATTATATATTTTTTTAAAAAAAACATTCCGTTTCGTATTATTTTAATTGCCCAGATCTCGCGATAAGGCAAACCTGGCGAGAGCTGGCTTCCACCCCCCCCACCCCCATCCCCGCCCCCCTCCACCAAAGTTGTGATGGAAAAAGCAGAATAAATCAGCGTCCGCCACCTCATCTCCTCCCGGTACCGGGGAGGCTTCTTGCCCGGCGCGGGGGCAAGTGGGGGGCTCATCCCGAATGCTGCAGTGAAAATCTCTTCCTCGGGGGCAGGGGATGCTGGAGAGAGGCGAACAGTCCCCAGGAGACCCCCTTCTCCCGAAGTCCCAAAGTGGATCTTGCAATGTTTGCAATCCACCCTCCCACTTCACCGCTCCTTGCAGGAACCAGTTCTATTCCCAGCCAGCCGGGCTCCACGCCCCTCGCAAATCCAGCTCGGGGACGCTATTATTATTATTATTATTATTATTATTATTATTATTATTATTATTATTACTATTCCTTGCTGCTGCCAGGCGCCACAAGTGTTGTGCTGGGTTTTTTTTTGTTTTTGTGTTTTTGTTTTTTTTTTTTTTTTGTTTTGGTTTGGGTTTTTTTGGTTTTTTTTTTTTTTTTTTTTGGCCGTGGCAAAAGGAGGGGTTTCAAGGCGAGGCTTTAGGGGCTCAGGTAGCCCTCAGGGGCCGCAGCTCTGCTCCGCCCGCAGCTGCCGCCGCTGCCCCGCACCGCAGCGCCGGTGACTCCGCGCTGCGCCGGGTGGGTGGGAAGAGGGGCAGGGGGCTGGAGGGAGGGAGCGAGGGAGGGCTTGGAAAACCGTCCAATTTTCCTGTGAAAGAAAAGAAAATAATCAGGGGGGAGAGGGACTGTGGTGAATTGGTGTGAAGGAAGTGGGATTATTGCCTTAATTTTGGACATTGATAAGGGAATGAGGTAAAAACAAAACTCGCTTCATTATATACAACAAAATGTAATTTATACCCAGGGATGCCTGTCCACTGAGATTTACATCATTTGCTGATAGCGATCACACTTATTACTTTTCTTCAAAGACTTTTTTCCCCCTTAAAAAAAAAAGAAAAAAAAAAGAGGGCATTTGTGCTAAATTGCCCAATGCTAGTGTGATAACTGTCAAAAGTTTGACATCAAAGGGAACTAATATTATTCAGTTACCAGAGGAGCTGTCTGTCCAAATAAGAATATCTTAATTACTGAATCACAACGGTAGAAAAGGGAACAGATCTGAAAAGGAGAGGGGCTGGCGGGGGGGGAGGGGGGGGGCGGGCAGGGGGGGGAGCTTTCAGTCTGTTCCTTTTTGATGAACCATCTATATTAGGCCACTGTGCGATTCTTAATCATGTTTAGTGGTTTATACCCTTTCTCTCTCCCCACCGGTCCTCTGAACTTTATAACTATATGTAAACACGTTGTCAGTTTGAAAATAATCTTCTCTGGGTTCTTGTTAGAAGAAATTTCAATCTTCTTCAGTTCTAGATTAGGCAGTCTAGTTTTCTCTATCAGTGAATGGACTGGGTTTCTTGGACAATAATGTGCCAATTGTTGATGGTTTGTGACCCATAAAATGTGAGGGTGACTATTCTGGCTTTGGTATGTAATTATGCAAAACACTTTCTATAAAGGCTTGCCATCTGATCTAATGACAGTCCCTGCGGTCTATTTCAAAAAGGGAGGGTCTCTATACACAGCTCCTGAGAGAAAGAAAAGTAACATTTTGTTTTAATACAAGTTTTATGGGAAAAATGGATAAACACAGAAACAGCTGAACACATAGGCAAAGCGTTTTCGGGGCAAACTAAACCAAGGAGGAAGTATTTTCATAAGTTCAGCAGAGCAACACCACGGGTCTGCAGCATCGGGGTAGGGACAAATGATGTGAAACCCCATAGGAAAAAAAAAAAAAAAATCTTCAACTCCTAAGCACCTTGGAAAAGAAGGGAGGTCGCCGGGGAGGAGGTGGACGCCGGGGATCCCGCAGCAGCCTCCCACCTCTGCGGGCTCTTGCCATCCCACAGGAGTCATTTGTTTCCCCCCTTTTTAATCTGCAGAGCAAGGCGGGGTTCTACCTTAGCAAGCCTGTGAAAATGAGCTGGGCACTTGGGATGGCACCTACCCTGCAGTTCAATGGACGGCTGTTCCACCTGAGAAATTAACGCCAACAATGTAATATGCAATAAAAATAACCAGGATCGGCATCACCTGCTCCATCTCCCTCTCCAAAGAGCCTGGACAACAGAGGGTTTCTTTAAACAGGTGAACAGGAGGGTGGGAAGGAGGCATACATGCTCCCTTAAAGAAAAGGGGCAAAGTTGGAGATGTTTGGGGGTGTTTTTCAAATATATTATTTGTATTTTTCCCATTCCTCCTCCACCCCCTCACCCCCCGCTTTTCTGCTTTCCTGAAAGGAGGGACGCTAAAGGGCTCCGGCTGCTTTGGTTGCTATCAAATGACATTGCTGCTACGTCACGGGACAAAACATAAACACTGCTGCCAATTTAAACTGATGTATAAAGATTAATGGGAGATGAAGCATACTAACAACCTGGATTATAATGGCAGGAATAGTTATTATTTCTCCAGAGCACATCCATGTATACAGAGAGCCATGGGGAACACACATTCAGAGCCAGAATTTTATCTCTCCACATAGCCATGATGTGTGTCCACCGTGACATGTTTAATTCCCTCGTGGACTAAACTAATACGATTAAAAAAAAAAGAAAAAGAAAAAGAAAAAAAGTAAGCAAGAAAGGCTGATTAAAAGGGAGAATCAACAAAATATCAACATGCCACAGAGAGGAAGGAGGAATAGATAATTAGAAGCAAAAGAGGAGCAGGTAATTATGATCTGAAATTAAACATGATGTTTAAGACGTCTCCTTTGTACTGCAGTGAAGATTTCAGATTCATACACATAATAAACACTCAGGTTGTCATCTGGAGGTGCAAATCTGAAAGATATTCCAACAAATGAAGTGCTGGCAGAGAGAGGTATAAAGAGATCTCCGCCTGTCAGGGGTCAGACAGCCTGAGATTGCTTCTAGAGATCTTTTGAAAATTTCACACGATTGAAGGCTTAGGGGCTTTGCTGTGTTCGCATTTCAAACTCAGATCAGCGGGATCACAATCAAAAATAGAGGTCTGGAAAATTTTGATGCAAAGATGGCCACAGGCTCTACTGAATTTTTTTTTTTCCCTTCTTCTTCTTCTTCTCCCAGACAGACACTCTGACATGACTATGATCCCGGGGATGACAGAGTTGTCAGAAAAGAAAGGGAAAATAGCATCTTGTCTTGTAACTTCCTATCAGTCAAAAGGAATTTAGGATCCTCTTTCCAATAAAAGAGAGGGAGAAGGAGCAAGAGGGGGAGCGGGGGAAGACGAGGCTTTCTTAGAGAGCAAAGAAAAGTGAAGAGAGTTCTATGTTTCATAATTAATATTCCACACCTAAACGTTTCTGATCTCTTCCCTTTACAGTCCTCCCACCCCATCACCTTCTTCTCTACAATTTCAATTTTAGATCAATCCAGGTCCTCTGAAACAGTGAGCACAAGTGATAAAATACTGGCTACGTGTATATTCGTGTCTAATACTGTATCATTCATCCTACAGTCTTCCATGAGATACATTACATTTTTTACTCGAACTTAATTTAGCTGCATGATTTTAGCAACAAACACCTCTTGTACCGTTATTGTTTTATTAAAAGCATTATATCGTTTTAACAAATATGGGTAAAGTCTGAAAAAATAAATAGCAAAAACGGAAGGAAATAGAAAATTTAGAAGTGTCCCAAGAGCCGAAGAACAGCAAAAGAGGGATTAAAGCAACGGGAATTGTGTTAAAACATATATTCAGTATATTCTATTTATAACTCTTTCGGCAAGGTCGGGTGCAATAGGAAGTGTTTTATCATCTCAGCTATTTCAAATTAATTGCTATTGATTTGTTGACCAAGAGGAAGAGTAGTTAGCTCAGGTCTAATTATTGTGGTTTCTAAAAGAAACGATGAGGGTGACTTTCCAAAGGAAACGAGCTGGATTTGGAAACCGGACCTCGCCGGGGTTCTCTTTCCCAATTAGCTCCGAGGAGAGTTCTTGGGACCTCGAACCGGCAGAAAGTCTCCCTCTCTGCGATTTACTCCTGGATGCTCTGCAAGCCAGGTCCTAAGAATTAGTAAAAATTGCCCCGTACTGCACATCCTGCATGGATTTTTGTTGGATTGATCTTTTAAAATCAATTTCTGCGGTACCGTGTGCGCATTTTCAGGTAGAGAGAGGAGAGGGAAGCAGCGAAAATATGCTTTTGGTAATTTACCATTTACGTATTTCTGAAAGAAAAAAAAAATAATATCAAGAAAGGTGAATATTTTTTTTTCTCCTTGGAAAGGATGGAAAAAGATTCGGTCTCCACTGTGTAACCGTAGTTTCACAGTCTCCTCAGAAATAAAACATAACCTCCCTTGCCACGCTGGGAAGCAGAAAATAACCACTGCAAAATGCCTAAAATGATGAGATTTGTACTGTTAAAGCTATGATAAGAAAGTCTGTATTTGAAACCTCCAAAGTTTCCCGTTGCCCCTCTACTCCCCAAATGTGACAGTGGCAACTCTGGCAAATGACATCTCAATAATGAACAAAACATTTTTTTTTTTTTTAAACCTTGCCATCTGAAGCAACCAGTTAATTAACAAACAACCCCCTCATTTTTTCGTGGACCCCACTTATTCTAAATGAAGGATGAGAACTTTGAGATGAAAAATTAACAACGAACTGGAGGGTGTGAAGGAAAAAAAAAAAAAACAAAAAAACTTTTGAGGGATGCGTTTGGGGTGTATTTTCCTCTGCTGGGAATGTTTCAGGGTTATGTCACACAAATAAACCTAAGCGGTAGTGGAAGCAATTTCCTGAAGATAATAAACGAAGCTAAAGGATTTAAAATAAAATAATTCGGACATGCAGAAATGGGTTGTTTCAAAGGGTTATTAGAAATATCTTTGGGGGGGAGGGAGAATTTTGTTTTTTCTCCCCAGAAAAGATGAACCAGAATTAGGAGGATTCGGGGTTTTGTGCCCCTCTGCCTGTACCTGGATGGTGACGTGTTTGCAATCCACACTTTCAGGTGCAACTTTAGAAATAAGGAAATAAAGACAGAAAATCGGAGAAACAGAATTAGAAAGACACAAGATTTAAAACATTCTACGGAGAGCGGGGAGTAACAGAAATAAGTCAATTTTTAAGAATTATTTCCCTTCTTGGGGAACAATATCGGAGAATTTTTCCGCAGGTACAACATAAATTTCAGCGTCTGCCGAATTTCCCGCTTTTAGCTGATCAAACTGTATTCGCGGAGAAAAAAAAAGAGCCGAATAATTTCTGGAAGCCCTAACTTTGCAATCGAACTGTCCTGTAAATCAGCACGTTTGTGCTCGCATCGCTTGGATATTTTTTAATTTCTGGAAAGGTCCCGTCCCGCTGCGGGGAGTTCATACCTGGTCAGAGGGGAGGGAGGGGAGGAAAAGCAGCAAACGAACTTGGCAGGTGGGAATCGCTGCCATTCCGGGCAGGGACGTGGGACAGGAGTTTAACTCTCAAACTTTTACTTGGGAAAAGTAGAAAAACTGAAATATTGACGAGCCGGCTTGCGGGGAGGGCGGTGGGTGCAGGATTGAAGTGGTGATGAGGGAGAGGAGGGGGGGAATTTGTATTCCTTTCACCCTAGAGATGGACAAGATTGTCCTGACAACTGCAAAACGCAGGGGTTCAGACCTTTGTTCTGGGGCTGCCGATTGCAATTTAGAGGTGGCGATTTGTGTTTTCTCCCTTTTTAAAGAAAAACCACCACGATCCGTGGATGGACTTGTTATTTATTTATTTTTTTTAACAACAAAGTTTTTACAAACCGAGAGTGGATTTTGGTGTTTTTTTTTTTTTGTTTTTGTTTTTGTTTTTTTTTTTCCCTTCCTGTTTTTCTTTTTGTTTTGAAGCGTGGCCAATAGCTCGCTAAGAAACGTGGAAATTAACGGGAACTCTCCTGGTGACTCCAGCCCGATGGTGAACGCGTCTCTAAATCGGGCCAGGAGCTGGCGAGAGGGCCCTATCCTGTCTCCCTTCCTCAGGGAAATCCACCTGCCTCTCATCCGGCTCTCTGTAATTTTCGGGGGGAGGTGTGTTAGTTTTAATTCCCCAAACCGGGATGCCCTTTCCCATCTTCCCACCCGTCCCTCCTCCACCTCTCAACCTCCCCCTCCCGCTGTCCCAGGACCACGCAGGAGGAGCTCAGTGCAAGCTCAGATCAAGTCCCAGCTGGCTCCCGGCTCTGGATGTGAATTCCCGGGCCCTATCCCGGCTCCTCTCCGGGGGCACCGCTCGTTCCCCCCCGAGGAGCGTCCCCACCTCGGGGTCATCCCGCCGCGGGCGGGGTGAGGTGGAAACCACCCCACTTCACGTGTCGTGTTGAAAACACGTCCCACGGTGCACAGCACCTTTTCCTACACCTCCGAGTCAATGAAATCCTTAAATCTCCCTAATTGCGGCTGGAGATGGCAGCTGGTGTCACCGTCAGTGGAAAGGGGAGCTGCCCTTGGCTCGCGGGGATTTTCACTCGGGGTTTTTACACGGGGGGTTTTGGGCGTCTCTCGCACACTTCGGGTTTCTGTGCGCACTTTACAGCCCTGACGCGGAACGCTCATTGCCCCCGCGAGGGGCTCATGCCGAGCTGGCAGGGAGTGTTTAACCAAAGCCTCTATGTATGGCCTGTGATGCACAGAACGCCCCGCGCCTGCTCCTCATGGGCGCGGGGCTGCTGGACGTGGGTGCGGGGTCAGTGGGTGGCACACACAGCCCCAGCCGAGGGTGGATGTCCCCCTGAGGGATGCCAGCGGGTGCCCTGACGTGTTTTGTAGAGGGCTCGGTGCCTCCGGTGGGTTTGGAGGGCCAGGAACGGAGGGAGCCGGCCGAGGGGCACCGCCAGAATTATTCCCAGGCACCGAACACTGCTGTGGAGATTTCACATGATCTTCCTAATTCCACGTTTTATATTTTATGATTTCTTGCCAGCATCACAGTGTGTTTCTGTTTAGATATACTAAGCTCCTTGAAATTAATTAACCTGTGGTCAGAAAAAAAAAAAAAAAAAAAAAAAGTAATACTGGTTAAGCTATATTCCTTTACATCGTTTGGTCACAGTTAGTTACAGAATTTTCCAGCTGTGAGGATGATGTACACTATTTATTGTAATTGAATTGCTGTTATAACACCTTTCAAGAGGAAAAGTGATACACGACAAAAGTTGAGCTGACGCAGGGGCTCCCTTTTATTCCCCACCCCCCGATCCCTCCCGGCTTATCTGGAATAATAAAACCTTCAGTACGGAGAGCCCCCACTCTGGGGTGGATGAGCACCTGGGCCCCGCAGAGCGGTGCGGATCCCCCCGCAGAGAGAGGCGCTCCGGCCGCGCATCCCGCGGGAATTCCCGGCTGGAGCGGGCTCCGCGCTCAGCCCCGCGCTGCCCGGCCGGATCGCTCCAGCAGCAGCAGACTGCCAGAGCAGAGGGAGAGGGTGCTCGTTTATGGCCCAAAGTACCGAAAACAGCAGCTCTCGTGTCTGGGGAGGCAGCTGGATTTATTTCCATCTCACGACTAATAGATTCTCTAGAGCATCTGAGAGATTATTTTATAAAGCAAATTCAAACCAGGCTGTTCATTAGATCCCATTATTATGAAAAGAGAATGATCAGTTGGGAAAAAAAACTATCTAATTTGGAGGGAAACGACCATAGATTTTAAATCATTTCTGTAACTTTTGCTACCTTTGGCGGTTTTGGCAAGAGAACAAATAAAAACCCGGAGGAGTTAGAAGTGCTTTTTCCTTTCTCTCATTTTTTTTCCCTTCTCAGTGCCACACAGCAGCGTTTCCTCCTTCAACTTCAAAGAGGACTGAAAGGACAAACATTCTGATACAGCTAATAATACACGGAGAGAAAGAATTTGCATTCCTTAGCAAATATAAGTGCTCATTAATAGAATAATGTATTTGGCTAAGAACATCTTGCCAGTACAGCTGGGAAATAGAAAGTGGTCGTGTGAGGAGGGTTGGAGAAAGAGTTTTGATTGACGCTGTAGGAGCCACATCGCCACCCCCCCCGCCCCCCCCCCCTTTTCTCCCAGTCATCTATATCAGGTCAACGATTACTATTAAAAAAAAAGTAAAATAATAATCATAAAGGAACAGATGGGGACAGAGTGCCCTGCGACTTCTGAAAGGCACGGCAAGGACTCACAGCCTAGAAATTCATCAAGATAAAGCTAATTGCACTCTCAGGCCGTTCCGCAACCGCCCTCCTGGGTGTCCCCCATCCCTGCCCGCATCCCCGCCCGCATCCCTGACAACATCCCTGCCCGCATCCCTGTTCACATCCCTGTCCACATCCCTGTCCACATCCCTGTCCACATCCCTGTCCACATCCCTGCCCACATCCCTGTCCACATCCCTGCCCGCATCCCTGTTCACATCCCTGTCCACATCCCTGTTCACATCCCTGTTCACATCCCTGTCCACATCCCTGTCCACATCCCTGCCCGCATCCCTGTTCACATCCCTGTCCACATCCCTGTTCACATCCCTGTTCACATCCCTGTCCACATCCCTGTTCACATCCCTGTTCACATCCCTGTCCACATCCCTGTCCACATCCCTGCCCGCATCCCTGTTCACATCCCTGTCCCCATCCCTGTCCGCATCCCTGTTCACATCCCTGTCCACATCCCCGCCCGCATCCCTGTCCACATCCCTATCCCCATCCCTGCCCGCATCTCTGTCCACATCCCTGTCCCCATCCCTGTCCCCATCCCTGCCCGCATCCCTGTTCACATCCCTGTCCACATCCCTGCCCGCATCCCCGCCCGCATCCCTGCCCGCATCCCTGTCCCCATCCCTGCCCGCATCCCTGTCCCCATCCCTGTCCACATCCCCGTCCACATCCCCGCCCGCCGCCCTCCCACCCCCGGGTCTGCTCCGTACTCCCCGATTCCCCCCGAGCCCGCAGCTCTGACGGGGAAGGACGGAGCTGTGGCTGCCAGGGAGGGCAGCGATCCCTCCCTCCCCGCAGCCGCCGGACCCTTCCCCGCAGCGCCCGGGGCTCTCTGCCCCCAGGTCCCTCACATTAACCTGCTCGCACCCGACCTGGCTCGGGGCTGCAGCCCCCGGGGGGATGCCCGGAACAGGGAACCCGCAGGTTTTGGGGTTTTGGCATCGCCATGGGGAGCTTCTCTCAGGGCCATCACCGGGAGCTCTCTTCCCAACCAACACCTCCTCAGACTCTGGCTCGGATGACTAATAGGTGTGGTGGGAAGTGATAAACAAAATTAAAGTTGCCTTCTGATTGAAACTTTGTTCGCTTGACTGAGCTGAAGACGATTCTTGTGATTATCCTCATTTTATGCTCATGACAACTCTAATTTAGTTCTTATATGCCCTACTGTAAATCTGAACTTATGTTCCCTGTAGAGGAGTCTTCTCCAAGAGGGAATAAATAGAAATCAGCTTGACACAGACCCCGGGAAAGTTTACAGACACCCAGGTGGGCAAATCTTTCCTGTTCTCAGGACAATAAATGATATAAAAAAGTGAAAACTTTAGAGGAAATAAAGAACAACTCAGCCTTTTAAGGTGATTATCCTAATTTACGCCTACATTTACTGCTTCCCACCTTTCTACGAAGAAAAAATATAAAAATATGTGGCCAGCACAGACTGGGAAGGTGTGTCTGTGAGGAGACTCGCAGTGAGGAGATGCTGAATTGGAATTGCAGCTCAACATCGGGACTATAATTTGTTCTCCTGGATTCCCAGTCTTAAAAGTGTCATAATTATCAGGATTTTAAAGGTGAACAATATATTTCAAACTGTTATTTTGAAGGACCCTGTGAGTTTATTTTTCACTTCAGCCTTGAACATCAGGTTTGGATATCTTTGTAGAAGATAACCCTTAATTGAGCTACAAGGTTGAGAGCTTGGTGTAAACACAGAGTAAGGATGCTCTGCTGAGATTCTTACTCCATCAAATTTTGCTGCTAACAATTTCTTTCTAGGTTTTAACTCTTTCAAGCTTATTTATAGAAGTTACCTTTATCTGTGAGTTTCTTTAGCTTTAGTTAATTTGGAAGCACTTTTTACACATTGCGTGTGTGTATTTTTATTTCTCCAACACAGCTGAACATATCTTGGCTTTGACTTTAGTGGACTTTATTTCATTGGAGATGCACATGAATGCCAGAGGAACACACAGAGAATGCATCACACGTGGTTCTCTGGGATGGTTTGTGTATGGCAAGAGCAGAAATGTGCTCTGGCTTCAAAGAAATCTTGTATTTTATCAACATAATCTGTAGAAATTATCAGTCGGGGGTCTGCTGATGGTTTAGGCCCAGTGGTCATGGGTCTAATAACCTTCTGACTGATCTTGGGATTAAGAAGTCAGAAATCTGTGGTTCATTCAGCAAGTGGGACCCTCCATCTGAGCACACTGATGTCTGCAGCGACTCTTTGTTCTGTCCCAGTGGTCCCCAGCCCGCGCTGGCCTGGGATAATAACATCAAGCAAGGAATACACTGGATTTTTTTTTTTTTCCCTCACCTCTCCTCATCCTTTTTAACTCCTATGGCTGTGAGCAGCCTTGGAGGGTCCATAAGGTTAACAAATTGGGAATTTCAACCTCCTTTGTTTCAGCCTCCCCTGAAACACTCCTGTTGGCTTTGCTGCGGGGCCTTGAACCCAGGAATCCCTCCTGACCCACAGCCCCAAGGCCCCTGAGCTCACAGGGACAGCCTCAGCAGGGGACTGCCCCGGGGTGAGGAGCCCAGATCTTTGGGGATGAAACAAAATGTTTCAGATGAATTGGACATCTGTTTCATCAGAGGGAAAGAAAAAGGAAAAAATCATCAGCTCTAATGAGAGATGCAAAGATATTTTGGTATGTTGATAGGCTGCCTCCTGCTCCTCACAGCTGGAACAAACACTACCTAATCTATTGGCCCCTAGGAATGATTTTTTTTCCCCCTGGGCAATGTCTTTTCTTCACATCAGATCACTGGAGTATCAGTAGCAGGCACTCGATGCTTTGCATTGTGCTCTTTAGCAGTTTTGGGTCACTGCCAGCCTCCAATTTACCTGCAAGTCCCTTTCTCTGGGATGTGGATCCATTCCATACTGGATTTCCTAAACATGATCTCATCTTCCTGTTCAAGATTTTATTTTTTATTCAGTAGCTCTATGAAAGCTAAAAACATTTTGTTTCTCTGTTAAGGTGGTAGGGGATCTGCTTTTACCCCAAGCTTATCTTGTAGGATTCACGTCCTCCAAATGTTTCCATACCCTCTAAATGAGGTGAACAGGCATGAGGGACATGTTCTTTCTCACCCTGAGAACATCTCAGTGTCACCCATCCCCTGCAGTGGTCCATAGCTCAGTGCTGGTGGACACTCTCCTGTGCTGGCTGCTTTATCAAGGGATGGATAAAAACCCTTGAGATTTTTATTAGCAGCTTTGTGTGCACTCTGAATGGTGCTACAGCACATCCCTGGACCTGATCACCTTTTCCCCTTTGGACGTTTGTGGGTTTTAGCACAGCTTCACTTATTGCAAACTGAAATCTTCAGTGCTTTGTGCAAAATTATTTTTCCTGTATATACAATATTACTGACAGACTCTTCTCTGCAAAGAATTTCCTCTCCTATTCACTTCATTCCCTGGTACTGTGTTCTAGGTGCAGGGCTTTTGCTTTTATTTGTAATTTCCTCCTTGCGAGAGGTGGCAGGAGGCCAAGCTCTGCTCGAGCCACCATGGGCTGAATGAAGCCATGAAAGATGTCTCTGCTTCTAACCCCAAGTGTGTGCTTTTCATCTGAAAGGCCGTGGCCGGAGATGGTGCAAGCTCAGCTGGGATTTTAGCCAAGCACTTGCAGACCAAGTTTTCCAGCATTGCCTGAGAGGGGCCAAGTAGGCATCTGCTTTTTCCTGGACATCCTTGCAGCTGCCCCAGCAGTGGCCTGTTTCCAAAGTGCTGTCACCCACGTTTATTCAATACTTGATGTTGTAGAGGCTCTTCAGGAAGCTTCAGGATCCTGTCTGAAGCTCCTGATAACAGCTTGTTGTGCTGTTGACACGGTTGCACATCCTGTGACTCCCCATATTTCTTATTTTTAGAAGTAGCATTCCAGCTCTCTCTCTTTTCTGTGTTTTGTTAAGCCTCCCTTTCATTAGATTGTGCTGATGCCACAGAAAATTGTCAGCTGTCCATTCTTTCCCTAGACAGGGAATATATCTGTATGTATATATATGTATATATGTATGTATAATCAAGGCAAGGGGAGGAAAGGGTCAGGTGTTGCTATGGAAAGAGACCATTAATCTGTGACAGAACTGGTACTCTGGGAGGTGAGAGCCTTCCTCTGCACAAAATAAGCCTTTAAAGGGAACCTCACCAACCTTTCTCCAGGGGACACCTGCCCTGAGTTTCCTGATTTGGTAATTTTCTCCTGTTGTTGCTTGACTTTGATGATGGTTTTTCAACCAGATTTTTACTGCTCTAAATGTAGCCCAGTCTCAACTAGTCTGGATTAAATTAGAAGGAAGATTTGTATGAGGTATTGCCTTGAGTGCTTTACAAAGAGCTTGATGGCCAGGTCCTGGAGATTATCATAAGTTTCTCAAAAATCCTGTGATGCTTTATGCCAGACAAGCACCTACTTACATACATCAGACACCTTTCACTTTTTATAGATACATCCAAAAATAAGAAAGTGGAAATTGAAGCAAAGGGAGAGATTAATCCCTTTCTCATCTATTCTGTCAAAATGATGTTTCTTTCAGAGCCCACCTGGGTATCACTCTGGTCCATACTGGGCATGTTTTCATCAGGGACTGTTAAATCAACCAGCCTGCAGCAATAAAAACAGTTCTTTTATTTCCTAAGTCCATTTCTGACCAGGAGGATGGAGCAGAAGGAATCCTCCTTTGGAGAATTGGTTTCTTTTGCAGAACTGGTTTCTCTTTGCTCCGTGCAAGGACATCCATCACACACAAGTGGCTTCATCTTCCCAAGGCTCTCAGTGAGGAGGGGTTTGAAGCAGCCACTCCTGACCCACAAACTGATCATCATCTGAACGCCCTACAAAGTATGGAACCCAAGTTATTAACTGTGACAAACTGATTGCATTAAAATTTAATGTGATAAAAGGTAGGATGCCAGCTGAATGTCTCATCTATAAAACTCAGGCTTCACTCTGGGTGTTTTTACACCTTTGGAAGAATTCTCTGGATGTAATTTTATCAGCTTGTCCCATAGCTTTATCCTGGCCTAGCAATGGAACTAGAACTAAAGAGTTAAATTAATTTCTTCCCATGCAGCAGGATTTTTCAATCCATTTCACATTTCCAGCCCCTGCCATTCTTCCTGCTGACTGCAGACCTACCAGTTGGTGTTGCCTCTCCTGGTCTCTTGGAGGTTGCCTCATGGACCACAAGGTCTTCCCCAGCCAGAGGCTGAGAACAGCTGCTTGGAGGAATGTGAATGAGCAGCACAAGCCTCTCTCAGGGTCATTGGCCTGGTGTGATGCTCACACACACCAAGCAATGTGGCACAAGCAGCATTTTATGTTTTGTTCTGCCTGGCAGTTTCAGTTTCAACTTGAAAATTTTTCCTTTGTCACAGGACACATCAGAGATGTGTATACAATAAGAAGAGTTGGTTTAAATATTAAAGTGTTAACATTTCCTTGGGTGTCCCTTATCTCTAGCATTTTAGAGTTTTCTTCAGCAGTCATTTGATTGATTCTGAGATTTTTGTACTGCTGTGGACCTTCAAATCCTGGTAAGAAATCACTGTCTGTTTTTCAGATCTTTGCAATATGAACATTTCTCCTCACAGGCACAGGTGTGTGTGTGCATACATGTGTGTACACAGAAAAATGGAGTTCTGTGCCTCTCTGGAAATCAAATCTGGGAAAAGGAGGGTAGCTCTTTCCTCTACAGCATTTAGAAATTTTCCATGACCATTTTCTGTCTTTCAGAGCAGATTTTGCTGCAAAAGCAGCACTCAGAGAAAGGTTGTGGGTCCAGCATTTCCTTAGGGTAATTTCTCCTTTCCCACCCATTTCAGCAGCAATATTTTCAGTCAAGGATGGTGATGGACACAGGGTATCAATTACAGGGGCTCTCATGAACTTCCCAATAATAAAACAGGCAAAGTTCTGTGATCCAGTCAACACTGCTCAAATAACTTGAGCATCAAGGCATACTGATGATCAGCTGCTGCATGGTTCTGCATGGTAGAAAAACTGGAGTATAAATTAGAAAAAAACCACACCAAACCTACTCAAAACTTTGCCTGGGGTGATTTCAGTGGTCACTGCTGACAAGATGACTGGTGAGAAGAAGAAGGAGGTGATAAGTAAGAGCTTATGGTACGCCCGGGGCAGACAAAAGAAAACTCATGAAGAAACAAAGAATACTTTCCAGAGCAAAGACATTACTGAGAGAGAAGGGATGTTTTTGCAGCAAAGAGAAAAAAGTTTTCTTCACAAATGGGCAGGAATTACACCATTATAGAGATGGGGGTGCATTTCTCCTCTTGGGAATCCATGGCTTGTTTGCTAGTGAGGGAAGAGGGATGCAATCTCCTTGGTCCTACCAGTAAATCTATCCCAAATAAAATCAAATCCAAGCAAATTGGGTGAGAGTTTTGTTTGCTTTTGTGGGGTTGTTTTGAATGGAAACATGTGCCTTGCTAAATGGTGACCATGCACATCACTACAAGTGCTGCTTGAATCTAAAAGTGTTTACAGGGTAAATTTCTAACTAAGAAAAAAGTCCCAGTGTCCATTTTAAATTAAGTGGCAACTTAAGAGACAGATTTTCCTCTACATTTGACCTATCCATTATAGTCTTGGAAATGTTTTTTGAAAGCTGTCACCTCAGTACCATTTCTTGAGTGATAGGAAAGAGGGTCTATCCACTCTGATGCAGGAGTGCCACGATGGGAGGATTGGGGGAATGGAGGAAAAGAGGCAGTTGTAGCTAAATAGATGATCCAAGCTGGCATCACTGATGAAAAAGAAACTGAGATATAGTAAGAAAGAATGAAATATGTAAAAGAAGAAAGAGCATGGGCATCTGGGAAGTGAGGGTAAGAAGTATGACCTTGCCAAAAGATGGGAAAGAAGCGGTGTGAAGGATATCTGGAGGATAGGCACAGGATGGTGGGAAAAGGGCTCTGCCACTTGCTTTTTGGTTTTTTGGGATGGGCAGACGGATGGGAGGCTGTGGTGAGGGAGGAGACACAGAAAGGAGCACACAGCAGAGCAGGCTGGCCCTCAGAAGGGAGGTGGGGAGAAGGTGACAGGCGGTGCAGGCTGGGAGGTGACAGGGATGGCTGCCAGCCTGCGTGGTGATGGGGTGCCACTGGCAGTGCTGGTACTGTCAGGGATGGCAGATGACAGGAGTAGGAAATGGGGAATACGGGAGAAGAAAGCACTCTCAGCCCCCACCACTGACATGGGAGGGGTGAGCTCAGCTTCCATCTCTCAGTGTAGCTCCTCAAAATCTGGGGCCATCTGGACACAGTCCTGTCCCTCCTACAAGCTGTCAGCAGCACCGAGGGATTGCTCTGGCAGCCAGGACTCCCTGGCACATCCAAAAGCCTCCGTGCTCATGGCCAGAAGGGCAGATGGCACCGGATCCACTACAGTGGCTTTGCACCACCTGGTGTCCCCTGTTTGGGGGAGCCCTGCAGAGCCAGGTGAGCCCAGCCCTGGGCACGGTGCTGTCACTCAGCCAGGGCTGCAGAGCCAGAGCACCATGAGGGGACACCTGAACTCCTTGGAGGATGTGAACCACGCTGTGAGCGTTCAGGATGGCCACGGTTGATTCTGGCTGGCTGTGTTATGTCAGGCATCACCAGAGCAACAGCTCGAGATGGGTGACAAAGCAGGAGAGTGACACGAGGTCTGCAGAGGAGCAGATACTTGCAGTGATCAGCATCTTCAGCCCCATCTCCTCAGCACTTCCTCTGCCCATAAATTAAAATTTGGACTGGTGTTTTGAGTTGCTCCTGCAATGGGCATGAATAAGAGTTGCTGAAAGTATTGGCCATTACTCATCATGCTCACCTGTACATGAGGGATTATTTATTTGTGAAATGTTTTACTAACCCTCGACCTTCCCAAGAACAACACTGTTTTATTACAGCAGATGTTTCACTTACCTTCAACCTTCCCAAGAACAACATTGGTTTATTACAGCAGATCTGGTAAGGGCGATCTGCAAAGTGAATGCTTTGGGCTAAGAAAGTGATGTGTGCTTTTCACTTAGAGCTGCAGAAAATAATGCCAAGGATTGCAGCTCTGCATTCTTCAAAAAACCAAACCAAACCCAACAAACAAACAAACACACAAAAAATTAAAAAATCATGCTGAAAGTCAAGACCTGTAATAACAACAGTATACAATTTTATATTAGAGAAGATGACATGGGAAGCAAGTGGTGACTGTGAATTGGTTAAAGGGTCAGCTCTCCCTGGCTGAGGAGGGCTGGCTGTTTCTCCTGTCACCTCAGGCATTGTCTCCTCACAGATGTTCCTGGGAGAGGGAAGAGTTTGTGGTTGACTTGTCCAGCCCTCAGCCCTAACAAACTCTTCAGGCAGAAGAGACCCTGAGACTTTTATCTTGAATCCCATATGTGCATGTATCGCTTTCACTGGAAAATAAAAACTCTTAAAAATAAATGACATCTATTTCTGTTAAATTGTAAGACTTCTCCAATCTAGGTGTGACATTCTGGCCGAAACTTTTGAAGCAGAGATCCTCCCAGAAGAAAAACAAAGTGACCCACACTGAAGATATCCACAGAGTGAAGCAGAAAAATAAATAGAAGGTTTGAACACAAGTTTTCTCTGCATGATAAACTGGTTCCCTAAACATTGATTTATTAGTCATTCAGTAAAGAGGAGGAGAAAAAAAAGAGAATAAAAAGATTCTGGATTGATAAATTTGTAAATGTTTGAAATTTATTTTATCACGTACCATGAAAATACATGCAGTGAATTAATATATAAACAAATAATGAAATATCTTTAAACACACAGATAAGTGTGCACACATAGTGCTTTTGTAGAAAGCATGGCCCAGCGTCAAAATTGATCTCAGTCCATGCTGGACAGCCCAGCTGTGTCACTGTACACTGGGACAGCAGTCACTGCATGATTGCACACCCTGCTTTGGGGCTGCACTAACGTGACAATTTGGAAGTACATGTAATGAACTATCTGAAGTGTGTGACACCAGCCTCTGTGTTGGCCCACCCCAAACTCCTGTTTTAGACAGGGAGAAAAGATGAAACCCTGTGGCACTGGAGTCCTGGCACAGGTATTTGATAGAATGCTCTAAGTGTGGTGGATGTGGTTCAAGGCAGGGACATATTAGCTGGAAATAACATTAAGGCATCTACCAATTTAAAAATGCATAAAATGTAGAAGAAACGAAGCCATAGAAAAACCTGTTAGTGATAAAATTGGAAAGAGAAGCGCTGCGTGCCCAGCTGGTTAAATCATGATGGAGGGCAAAATCAAGGGAAAAATAAACACCAGATTTAGAAGCACACTTGATATATCTGGCAGACTGCAGGAGCTGGTGCCACTAAGGAAGAGATGTCTATAACCACATCAAAAGTGCCCAATTCTGTTCAGACCTACACATAATATTGGTACCCTGCAGGGTCTCAGCCACCTCCACTGGAGCAGCAGTGAGCAGTGACCCAGCTCTCCTCTTGCTGTCCCTGCTGACAGAGAGGATTGGACTCAAGACTCTCAGAACAGATTCGTCTTCATAGAATCATTTAATCTAGAATGGTTTGGGTTGGGAGGGACTCTAAGGATCACCTCTCTGCAGCCTCCCTGCCATGGGCAGGGACACATTTCACTAGCCCAGGTTGATCCAAGCCCCATCCAGTCTGGCCTTGGACACTTGCAGGGATGGGGCAGCCACAGCTTCTTTGTGCCAGGGCCTCACCACCCTCACAGTATCTAATCTAAACCTAACCTATTCCAGTTTAAAACTATTACCACTCATCACTATACTCCTTAATATCTTGAACATCTATATCCCCTGTAAGGATCTAGAGGCAGTTTTGCAATCAACAGAAAAAAATTCAGGAGAATGGTATTCAAAAGTGTTAGGTGACTTCAGTGCTCAACATCGTTGATTTCAACACATGAGAAATTTTTAAAACTTCTTTCATTTCCCTGTTTAGCTCCTATGAAGGCAGTTTCTGGGTGTCCAAGCTCTCACGAAAAATCAAAGGAAGCCTGAATGCAAACCAAAAGCACAGTTGTCACTTTAGTTTACTCATGCTTGTCCCATAAAATCAAAAGAGGCTTTTTCTCACTTTTTTTTTATAATGCACTTGTGCAACACAGTTGTGTTTGGAGTTAAACTTCTTATTGTCATGTTGGAAACCCAAACTGTGAATGCAAATTTCCTGATGGCTTAGTACCAGACCTGTGAGTCTCATTGCACAGACATCTTTGAAAATTTGGCCACATTTTGTAGTGACAAAGTGACAGATTCCTCTGGTAAGGAAATTCTGGTTAGCAGAGTGCCTCGAGGTTTGGCTAATTTGCTAGGATTACAATTTGGGTTTTAATGATAGTAGCTTTGTTTTCCCTCAAACCAGCCATCAAAACAGAGCTCTGCTTTTAGAGAAAACCAAATCCACAAAGATACAAAAGTAGATTTATCCCATCTGCTGTTCCAAAGCTCCCAACTAAGCCTGTGTTCTCCTTGTCACATTTCCTCTGCTAGAACCCGCGTCTGGTTTTTAATGTTCTTGCATTGTTTTGAGCAGCCAGGATTCTTGGGAAGCTCACTTTCACCCTGTTTACTTTAGAAATTAATTGGGATTTCTGTCTCACACTGATCCTGAGCATATACCTTGTCTTCTCCTCTTAGGCTCTCATTTAGGAACCCAGTGGGATGGGTGGGATGGTTCCTCTCCTCCCATTCTGAGCTTGTGCTGCTCTGCCACACAAAAGGGAAGCCTCGTGCCAGAATCAAGTCCACCAACTCCTTCACTTGTTCAAAGATGCCTTTTTACGATGGAAATTCTTCTCCAGCCCTTCAGTTAAGACTAGTTTAATAATTGACATATTTAATCTTGGAAGAGCTAATAAAACCACGAATTACTGTTCACAGTGCTCCCAAGAGGCAGATGGTCATTATCACATCCTCACTCCTTTGATAGGGAAACTGAGGCAATGTGTTTTTAGGACAACAGAGTGGAGTGTTTGCCAAACCACCCAGGTGAGTTCAGTGCTCTGCAGTGTCCCATGTGGGACAAAATCTTCTGCTGGGTATAAAGGGAGAATCTCTTGGTTTTCCTCATTGGGAAGATGCAAAAGTGAAAAAGGGGAAGCCAGGCCATGAAAATGATGCCTGTGGATCTTCCAGTTCTCTGCTGGGCATTTGAACTTAAAATGTCAGCAACACTCTTCTCCCTTGCTCTCAAGAGGGAAGCTATATCTGGAGTAGGGAAGCTATATCTGGAGTAGGGCAACATCCCTTAATTTGAGAAATTCAATGTCTTCGAAGCACTACCAAAGCACAATTAGCAAATAAAAAACCCCCAGAAGTCAAGGCAGGAGACCAGACTATGTAGTTCAAACATCAAAGGAATATTACCTATGCTTTCATCTCCCTTTCCTCTTGTGAGTCGAAGATACAACATATTACTGCATATTTTAAGCATTTTCTGTTTTCAAAGCTTAAATGTCAGTGTAATTACCCCAATGGTAATTTCTGTTGTGCTGTGCCAGGCAGGTACTTCAGCAGAATCTCCGAGTTTTTTACATTATTTTCTCTATCTCTGCCTTTGATAGGTTTGTGTCCAATTTGCTCTGGATTTGAACTGATTCACATTCCTTGAAAATCTGCTTTGAATGCTGCCAAAGGAGGTATGGTACTGACTTTTGTGGGGCATTTTTGATGTCCTACTTTCACCTGGTTCCTCTGCCCTCTTTCCTAAGTGCAGGATCACCTGGTTGCACCAAGACCCACAGTTCAGAGCAATCTGTAATGCAACCACCTGGAACAGAACATAACTTCTAACTTTTTCTTTTTCTCCATCTTTCTTTCTTCAGAATAAACTTTGCAGTTGAGTATTATTGACAAATCTGCTCGAAAAAGACATGTGAAGAATATCCTTTATGGTCCATCTTGTGGTAAAATGCGGGTATTTCTTTGCTCATTTGAATGTCAGTAGATTATTTATGCTCGTGCAATGTTTTCAAGAGATAAAATACTCCCCACTGTGCTACATGCAAATCTCTGCAATGTAAACATAAATAGTTGTTGCACATGCATAATCAAAGACGTTTTTTATAATTATTGTTGGATAGTTCAGTCCTCTAATAACATCATCTGGTGTAAATCAGTGTAGCTCTACTGAAGCCTGCAAAGCCCATACCAATTTCTACCAGATGGGGCTCAAACTCTTCACTCTAAGTTTAGTCCTTCTTAAAAAAAAAAAAAAAAAAGAAAAGAAAAGAAAAAAAGAGAGAGAGAAAGCCCTGGTAGTCCTTGAAAATGAAGTTCTTTGTTCATTCATGGGAAGCTGTTAGAGCAGGAATGGCAGGGACTTTTCTTGATCCACACTCAGCCCTTACCTAGGGGGAACATTTCTGCCATGAGGGAAAGCAGGGGGTTCTTGCCCTGCCTGTTCTTGCTGCCAAGTGAGTTCTTGGCCCCTCTGCTCAGACTGCTGCAAAGATTTGCCAGATAATGTCATTTAAAACGTGAACTCCTTTCTGACAAGATTTGGACCAAGACCACCAGCTCTTTAGCACGGGCCACCAGACACTGCCAGATGCTAAGAATTTTCAGTCATTCAGAACCTGTGCTGCATTTTTAGACACCTAAAGGTGAAGGGCTGGAAATCTGGTTTTCTGTCCCCAGAGCAATCTTGTTTCACTGTCATTCAGCATTATCTTTTCTCCAGCATTGTACACAGCACAAAGAACTTTCTAAAGCTACTTTGACACCTGATTTGACTCCAGCTGAAGACAACAATCTCAATTTCATCCTTCTGGTGTTCTGTAGAAAACTGTGCTCTGAGTTAATAGAAAAGACAATATTCAGTAGCATCTATTTCCACAAATTAATTTAGACTATATCGTTCAAATAAGTGCTAGTGGAAGCTGCCCAGGCAGATTTTAATGCTATAAATATACATTTATTTCCAAATCATCAACAATGTCTTAACTGCTGTACACAGTGTTTTATCAACAAACACAAAGTAAGTTAACTTTGCTTGCATAAAAAGAGGAAAATTAGGAGTTTGCTCCCCCTCTTTTGAATGCCGACAGCAAAAGTATCCACTAAATACTGGATATTACCTATTAATAATAGCTTGGAGGAGAGAGTTTTGACAGAAGTGAAGAGTACACGCATACACACAGCATACATGTACTCACATTTCAAACAACTAAAAGTTTGCATTACTGTCATCAGCTCTTTCAGGTTTACCTCTCAGGTTTTTTCCCCTTGCATTCTCCATTTTTTGACAAGATCCTCCAAAAGAGTTGCTGTTCTTCTTGTAGAGGCTTGACGTGGACGTAAACTTTTTTGCAAGAAGCCTGAGCTACTGCCAGCAGCTTCTGAAGAGCTCCAAGTGCGACGTGGGTTTAATTTGTGGTGAGTGCCATGGCAGAACTGTCTAACAATATAAGTCTGTTGGACATGTCGTCTGGGCTGTCACGTTCAATTTGCACATGACCTCCTGGCCAAAAAATGGGAAAGAAGTGGTAGAATGTGGGACTGAAAGCTTATATTATTGCTTTGACAGCTTCACTCATCTAGAAGTAATGCAAAATGCAATCTATATTTATACTCTCTGACCTTCTGTACAGAGAGTGAAACTATCTAATGATGGGCCATGGTAGCAGAGAAAGAAACAGATCTCAATACGGCTGGAATTTGTCTACGTTTTTTTGCTTTTCAACCATTCAATTACAGTCAAAAGATAAATGAAACATGAAGAGTGCCTTGGTTAGGTAGCGACACAATTATTTTGTAGTGAGTAGGTTCTGGCTTTGAGCCTTGGCAAAGGTTGCCATGCACACCTTGTTTCACTCGATACAGATAATCTGCCTGCTCCCATCAGACAAATCCCCTCTGCTTGGAGGTGTGTCCTTCTGCCCATCACAGGAGGAGAAGAAAGACACCAGCAACTCAGTACCACTCTTCCCCTGCATTTCAATACCCTCCAGAAAGGCTGATGCTCTAATCCTATTAACCACGATAAATCAAGTCAGGCCCGATTGTAAACAGGACGTGAAGCATTTCTGTGGAAAACAGGCAGAGAGGAAGAATGTGCCACGTTCTTCTCATCTGAGGAGCAGCACATGGATTTGTGTCCTCCCAGAGAAAAGAAATAAATATAGCAGCCTTTGATTCTGACAGTAACCTCCAGGTAACACCTGAAGATCCTTAACAAAACATCTCAGAGCTGGTATCGTACTGCCACAGCTCAGCATCCTTCACAGGGGTTCAGTGCAGCCATGACTGCTCAGAGCAGCACAGTTTGGCTCAAAGATTCAGCCTCCAGCTGCATCTGCTTCTCCCTTCTCATCCAAATGAGACACAGGATTTGAAAGAAAAGTTATTTGCTTTGCGGGGATGAGCATTACCAGAAGATAACACAGAAGACAGAAAGTGTGGGGTTTATGCATCTCAGTGTATTTCCAACAACTACATCAGTTTGAACTCATCTCTTCATTCCATTGATCCATCCTGCTTTAAATAGGAGTCGATCCAAAGTCCACTGACCTTAGTAGTGAGAGTTTCATAAATGGTTGGAGGCTGTGAAACAGGTTTAGAAATTAGGTGTTCATATAAACCAGTCACTTGTATTCTGTTGTAATTATTTTCTTCTGGTTTGCCATGTTTTACTCTTGTACATTGAATTAATAAAAATAATTGGGTGAAGATTTCAACTGATATCCAACTTTCTCCATGGAACTATTTTTTAAACCGACGTGTTGACAATAATAAGCCATGAAACTGATGGTCACTATACAGTTAATATGTCAGAAAAGGAAAAAAATGCACAAACAAATGCTGTGAGAAGGTCATGTTTCATAAATAAATACAATAAGATGGCATAACTAAGACCAAATAGTTCAGTGATGAGAAACTGAGTGAAGATTAATATGCAATTTATCTTTTGGTTAGTTTCTCAATGAGAAAGAGCAGTTTGTCCAAACTATTAGTTATCCTACAGGTTAAAAAATTCTTACCTCTGCACCTTTTGGAGCAGAAAGTGTTTATTAAATTATAAAGAATCTTGGTGACCAGCTGATTTGTGGAGGTTCTTCCCCTGGTCCCTGCAGGCTGGTGCACTCTCCTGGCTTTCCAGGGTGTAAGGTTTCAGCCCATGGGTTTAAGCCTTGGACCACACATGAGGACTGGAGCCCTTGGGGTGCCTCCCCGGAGGCGAGGGGCAGCTCTGAGGATGAACAGGGTTGTGTGAGGGGCACTCTGCAGCATGAACCTCACAGTTGGTGCACATGGTTAAATCAATACCCACCTCCCCAGGGCTCCTCCAGCCACACAGCACTGCAGCCCGACCAGGGGGGATCTAGTCAGGGGAGGGATCTACTTCCTTTTCACTCTTTTTTTTTTTTTCCAAGAGGACAACTAGAAGAGAAAACACGAGTTAAAACAACCCAAAATCTCTCCCCACACACCTACATAGGTCCAAAAACTTGTCTAGGTCTGACTCCTGCTGGTGCCACCACAGGCTTTGCCCTTGGCAGAAGCAGGAAAGGGATGAAGCCTCTGACTTGTGTGGGAGGGAGAGGAACGTCCCCAGATAATTGCAAGGCTGCTTTTGCAACCTCTTGCCCAGCAGCTGGTACAGCAGCATCTCCTCTCACACACTCCACAGATCTTTTCCAGCTGAGTCACTAAATCAGGAAAAAATGGAGCAGTTGAGCTGGCATTTTAAAGGACTGATTTTGGTGGGGGGGGGGGGGATGGGAGGAAGAAATCCCCCTCCTTTGTACCTTTTTTTTTCCACCAAGCTGCTGGAGTGAGGCAGTTAATAGTGATTTTTTTTTTTCCCATCATTTTTAATCCACTGCCCTGCCCTGTACCTGCCCTTATAATCCCCTAGCATGTGCTGGTGACATCACATGGCCATCAGCTCCCAGCTCCATCCCTGTGACTGTCATTAACTGTTGCAAGCAAATGAAAAATGACTGGGAGACTCGGTGGCTCCCACCAGTGACCTTGGGTATTATTAGAATGACCTCGCTTTGGCTGGACCATAAAAAAAAAGAAAAACCTTTCTTGATATCATCGCTGGGGCTGACTGAGGCTGTTTGCAGCGAGGAGCAGGGAAAGGAGTGCAGAAAGCCATTAAAGAAAGCAAAGTAAATGTTATGCAAAGATGCAGTGGCCATAAATACTTGATCAGAGGCGCAGCCCCAGCAGCAGCCCCACAGCCTGACCCCTTGCCAGGACACACTGGGTGATGCTGGGGTTACAGAGGACCATACTGGGAGTATTTTTTAACCAACCTCCTCTTTGTGATTTGTTTGCTTGGGCTTTAAAGGAAAATAAATCACGTGTAAGCACTTAAGGGCTTACTGGCCTCTCACACCTTATATTCTGACATGCTTTTCCGGTCCTACACACAACTCTGTAAGCTGAGGAGGGGGGCAGATTGGGTAGGATTGGGCAGGAACATTTTTTTGTGCAGTATAACACAAGGAAAACGTGCCTTTATGTCTCTATGTAGATATACCTCCTCTCTGTGCAAACTCGTGTACAGTGCATGTTTATTAATGTACATGGGTATGAAACGATAAATACACAGCACTTAGAGATGTTCGTATTTATGGCCGTGCATTATTCTCAATGCACAGGCATGTGGACGTAAAAAGAACAAATATTCATTGCATGTGTCTGATGTTGCCTTCTATATAATATAAAATAGTATATGTATCTGTATCATATAGTGTTCATGTTTCTTCCATTGTACTCTGGAGATATTTGTAATAAAAATAAAGAATTAAAATAAAAGTAAGAATTAAAAGGAGTGAGAATGACAATGAGAATAAATAGGAATAATTCCCATATCTGGACTGGGCCATGGGGATTTTCTGGTGTTTAGTGCCCACCTACCAAGGACCCCGAGGGCAGGGACTGCCCAGGACCCCCAGCCCTGGTCCCAGTGTGGTGCTGAGGGCCCACGCCAGGATGCAATGGACTACCCGGGGGTAGCCCATCCCCATCCCCATCCCCATCCCCATCCCCATCCCCATCCCCATCCCCATCCCCATCCCCATTTATCCCCATCCCCATCCCCATCCCCATCCCCATCCCCATCCCCATCCCCATCCATCCCCATCCCCATCCCCATCCCCATCCCCATCCATATCCAGCCCATAGCTGGGTGGGGACCGGCCGCCCTCGGGGTGCCTCACTATGAAATAGTTAAAGCCCTGGAGGCACAAAAGCGATCCTCCCGCCGCTGTCCTGCCTGGCTTCTCAGCTGTCAGCTGGAAATGGATCTGATGCCCTCTGGACTTTAACTCCAGACGAAAAGGGCATTTTATTACAGGTTATGACAACTTGCAGGGAGACTTGGAGAACTCGATAAGAAGAAACAGCGAGTGGAATCAAGGGGCAGGAGAGGGGATGCTGCAGATGTTTGGCAGGCAGAGGGAAGATGGGTTCAGACGGGAGGTGTGAGCCGGGGCGCTGATGCTGCCGGGGATGTGAGCAGGGACGCTGATGCCAGGGATGTGAGAAGGTGACCCTGATGCCAGGGATGTGAGCAGGGACCCTGATGCCAGGGATGTGAGCAGGGACGCTGATGCCGCCGGCGGGAGCGCAGCGCATCCTCCGCCGGGCAGGGCTCCCCGGAGCGGGGCGGGGGCTGCCCGACAGAGCCCCGCTACCAGCGGCAGCTCCCCATCCAAGAAGCAGAGATCACCAAACATCCTTTTTCTCCCCTATTAGATCGGTGCTTTCTGCGTGTCTAGAGAGCTCCTGTCCCCTTTGCGCAGCGCGGGGCACGCTGTGTGATGCTGAGGCGGGAGGGACCGGCTGCAGGTGGCTCACCCCCCCGAATCCTCCGTCCCTCTCCTGTTTCGGGCCAGGATGGCATCTCTGCCGGGCTGCAGGGCGGTGGTATCGCCCGTGGTGCCAGGCGGAGCGGGCAGGGAGCGGCGCTCCGCCGGGCCGCGCTCACCCCCCGGCTCTCGCATCCCGCTCCTTGGACCTGTCACGTACCCAGAAGGATGCCAAGGACTTTATGGAGTCTGTCAAGCACTCAGTACTTCTGTCTTTAGTGGCATCCTCATAGACAAACTTCGCAGGTGTTAAAAAATATGCCGGGAAATAATACTACTAATATTAATAAAAAAAACCTCAACAAGCTTAACAGCTGCTCAGGGACACTGCAAACCATCTGATTTTGCAGGATAAGGCTACCATCCTAATTCTCCCTGGCAGCTTTTCAAGTGCGTTTCATCGCTGGCTGCCAATGGAGGATGGCTCTGTCTCTCCCTTCGAGCCCTGCCGGGTGTCTCTGGGAGCGGTTTGGCACCGGGAAAATCAACTCCCATCTCGGGAGCTTGGGGGAGGGGGGGAGGGAAAGGGGGGGGAAAAAAAGAGTGCTGGTGTCTGGAAAATAAATAATAATAATAATTTTTTAAAAAAGTTTTGAAGTGTCAGACTGTGAATTTAAGAGTTTCAGCCCGGGTAATGTTGTGCCTTATGGCAGGTGAGCACGGCGCAGGGTGCCACTCATCCTCCTCGGGCAGGGAGGAACGCGACAATCGCAGACAGCTTGGGGACACTCGTATGCTTTAAGAGCCCAAGGGTGACCGCTGTGCCAGCCTGCCGCCCCTGTGCAAGCCACAAGGCACACAGGGTTTCGTCGGGACGGCTGAAGGCAGGAATCACAGCACTTCTGCATCCCTTCCCAAAGGATGCTCCCCCAGCCCTCTCCAGCCGGCCGGGCGACTGTCAGCTTGTTATTTCTCTTTGGCTCATGGGTCTTGTTTCGGGTTTATATTTATTTTTGAAGTGTTGAAGCCCCAGTAACACAAAGGGTTTTCTCAGAAGGAAAAACAAACCCCAACGAAATCCCAGAGCAATCTTCACCGCAAAGCAGAGCTGCCTGTTTCTGGAAATGATGCTTGCAGAAAGGGTGAAAGTCATGAGCCTCTAACCAAAAATGTAACAAACCCTGGCCAGTATCACAAGGGCAAACTTCCCATGGGCCTCGGGGTTTGCTGTCATCCTTGCTTACACTGAGAAGTCCTTTTCTAAATCCTCCAAAGTTGTTTGCTCTTCACTTTCATGTATAAGGTTACCAAAATCTGACAGATAAGGCAGATTTACTGTTTCTGGATAAGACTTATGGCAGCACATAAGAGACCACACTGCAAAAGATCAGTTAAAATGTGTTGCTGTTAAAATGAAAGACTGTTGAAAAAAACCCCTGGTTTTACTTTAAACGATAGCATGAGGAAAATAATGATATAGTAAGAAGGGAAAAGAGGAAGTTCCCAGGAGAATAAAGACATTTTCTTCTCCGCTGTCACTCGTGTTTTCACCTGTATGTGTGCTTTCCAGAGCAGGCAGTGTGGCTGAGGGAACTGCTTTTCTTCTCCTTTTCTTCTGTTTTATTTAAAAATGAAGCTGACACCTTCACAGGTACATGACAACATCGGCACTCACACTAGAAGATAGGGCTGGGGAATGTGGTGGAAGAATGTGTCAAGGATGAGGCAGGAAAGTGCAAATTTAGAAAATCTTGGAAGTTTTTCTAAAAGCTGTCTGAAAAGACAAATTAGTGGGGATTCCTGGGATCAAAACATATACATTTCGAACTCTTTTTGGAGACCCTTATCGTTTTAAAAAGGGTGACAAATTTCCTAAGAGTAGATTATTTGTTTCTTTCTCTTCAGTGACAAGTTTTTGCCTACATTTGGTATTTTGTAGCACCACTGCTTTGTGAGAAGAGAGACCAAACAAAATTTCCTCACCTCACGGCTAAATCTCAGCCTCCCTTTGGTGATCCAAAGCTGTTTTAATTTGAGCCAGCGAGACCCAAAAGTTTTACAAATCTGAGTAGAGAAATATCCCATCGAAGAGTGTGTTAGCACCCAGGGAGACAAATCACAGCACAGCAGCTAAAATAAAAAAAAAAAATACATAAAATAAAGTACGGGCTGTTGCTGGGGTTTATTTTTAATTTACCTGTTTTACAAAATATATAGTAGTTAAATAATCGAAGGGATGAGCAACAGCTTTAAAGGCAAAGAGGAGAGGAGAATGGGGGATCCGAGGAAGAGCAAAGCCAGGCAGGAGTGCGGCTGCTGGAAACCAAGAGTTCCTTTGCTCAGTCCGTGAGAGATGGGCGAGCGGACACCAGCCTGGAGCAGGGCAGCAGGAATTGCCCCTCTCCTTTTGCCAGAGGCAGAGGGGGCATCGCCCTTCCCTGGGTCTCCCCAGCCCTCAGATAATAAACTCAAGTGTCTGCCTGCGACAGCCCTGCCCATCTTCTTTAGCCAACTTGACAAAGTGGAAGAAATATGACATGTGAATTATTAAAGAGGAAGCAGTTGACTCCTAACCTCTGTTGCTTTTCCTCAGAACCCATTACCTGAGAATTTATCTTGCAGGAATTACAGTGTCTGAAAGCTTCGGGAGGAGCAGCGAGGAGGGAGCGAGGGGGGGCGGCTTTTGAATAAGAGTTTTGAAGAAATACCGCTGAAAAGCACCAGGTTTCACCTTAGCATTTGCGCCACTCAAAAGGTGGATAACGTGTGAGAGAAAACAAGCCGTTCCTCCTCAAATGTGGATCAGGTCGCCACAGGGAGCCAGGGAATAAAATCCGGACTGAATTTAAAACGGCTATCACCACTTAAATACCTTTAAAAACTATAAAGGGAGAAATTGAGAGCTTCATTCATGCTTGAAGTTTGTCGTTTAGACCCGTTCTTAAAGTTAACGAGGGCTCTTGATAAATAATCTCGCCACCCGCGCTGGGTGAAGAGACGATCTGCAGTGTGTCCTGCTCACACCCCGGAGCCCAGAGACGGGATTTAGTTCCCTGCCAGGGATGCAGAGCCCGGAATCTCGGGGGAGCAAGCACAAACTCTGGGTACAGACTCCAAAGTTTAGAGGTTCTGTCATAACCTTCCCTACAAAAGTTTGACAGTGCGATGGAACTGGCGGGGAACTCTCAGGCCGAGCAAAGTGTTGGGTGATTCTTTTTTATCCCAGGAATTCGTAGCAGAGGAACAGATCGAATGGCACGGACATTGATTTTCTTCTTTTTTTTTTTTCCTCTCCCCCCTTCCTTCCCCCCCACCCCCTTAAAAATTTATTTATTTTATTTAGGAAGGTGAAAAAACACTTTGGGAGAGAAGAAGATTGGGGTGATTTTTCCAGTCCTTTGGGCATAGATTTGTATCTACCGCTGCCAAGCCTAAGGTAATAATTGAATCTCTCCCAAATCTTGGTGATAGAGCAGTCAGAAATGACTCCATCTGACAGCAGAGCCATGAGGCAAGTGATGGATACTATTGTCCAAGCCTGACCCTCCATTAACACCACCTATCAGCATCTGTATTCTGTCACCAATTCCCATGCCGGAGCCAAGAGGGGTGACTCTAATATTCTGAGCACATTGAAGGCTTCCATGCTGAGTTCAACCCTGCATCAACTAAATGGGTGGAGAGGATGACCTAAACCTTGCTCTCTCTATCTCCACTCGCCTTATTACCCCACTCCAATCCCATTGTTTTGCAGGTGCCTGCAATTTGCTCCTTATCTCCTCACTGTTTATGAGGGCTCCTTTTTATTAATACAAAGGGAGAAATGTTATTAATATTAATTAACAAAATAAAAAATGAAGCAGTTTTGGGAATCCACCAAATGAATAATCTCATCCTCTAATTGGAGATGAAGTGGTGGTGGGGGGGAGGAGGTGTAAGAGAAACAGATGACCTACTGGGTGACAGGCACAGGTTGGAAGGGTGACATTTTATTGTAAGCCTCCCTATGAAAGGAAGAAAAGGAAAGGACCAGTCAATTTAATGCAGGGACCAAGAGTGCAAGAGTGTTGCTAAGAGACAGAGATGCTGCTAAAGTTCTGTGAGAAGCTGTACCCTGACCTTATGCAAATGGAGGCTTCCAACTCTTTGTGGAAAGGCTGCAAATTCCACCCACTGTGTCACCAATACCTGGCATCGAGCCTTTTATTCAAATGTTCTCTAAAAACACACACGCAGAGGATGTGACAAAGCATGACACATTTGGGGCTGGAAGGGGGGGGCGCGAAGGGGGGCAGCAGGGAGGGGGAAGGAGGGATCTCATGGTGGAAATGTCACCCATCCATACCTCCCAGAGCCTGTCATCTTCCCGAGCTGAGAGACGAACCCAAGGATTCCTAAATTACCTTAATCCAGATCTATTAGGAGTCATGAATAGCATCTACTCCTTGTGCGTGGGAGAAGCCTTGGGAAAACAGAGGAGCCACGATCTGCTGGCTAACAGAACTCTGTACCTACATCTGCAGCACCTACAGCTGCCCAGGGGGCTCCTTCTGGATCTGATTACATCCCAGCGTCAAAAAAAACCAGAGAAAGCCCCCAGGCGCCCCTTAGCCAGGGCCCAGCGCTATGGGGAAATATCAAATCTGGGGGAGCAGGGAGGTGGGAACACTCCCAGTTCAAACACAACCTTCACCAAGGATTCAAGGTGAAGTGAATGACTATAGAGCTGTTTTCTTTTCTCACTGCAATCAGCTGAGAGTAAATACCCGGGTAAATCAATATGGATCCCTACCTGACGGAAAACAAGGCTGGGTTTTATTATTTGTTGTAGTTGTTGCTTCTTTGTTTTCAACGGAATCTGAGCTCCAGACGGGCATCAGAGTAATTGAAAAGTTATCTCGGGGGAAAAAAAAAGTCTACAAACCCAGTTATGCCAACTTTTTTCCTACTATATTAAACACCTGTGGATGCTGCACGCGGGGCTCCCCAAAGCCACCAGACTTTTCTCTCCCGGCGCCTTCCTCACACACAAATGGCAAATTGATATTTTGCCGCGAACGTGCAGGTTTGAGATGCAGCAAAAGGAAGGGCTGCTTGTGCTCAGGATGATAAATAACAATACTAAAAAAGAGCAGAATGACCTGGGCATATCCCTCGAATGGGAGTGAGATAAAGTGCTCCAGGACAGCCTGGTCCTGCCGGGCTGAGCTTGCGGTGCTTAAATTCGATACCACTCTGTTTTCCACGCGATCTGGAAATTATCGGTTTACTTTCATTTCAGTTGATCCTCGGGGCACTTTTGGGAGTCCGGCGGCCAATTTTCCTTTCACAGGAGATAGGATTTCTCTGTCCGCCCTGAGCAGCAACTGAAAAGTGACTCAGCTGCGGTCTGCAGAGTAAGGTGATGCCTGATTACTCATCTTTGAGACACTCAGGCTTTGCTTGGACTTCAAACTGTCTCGGAAAGTCGAGCTGGGAGAAGCAGTCAAAAAACTTAAACCCTCTCTGTCACCATCGGATCCACTTGATTCTCCTCGGCCCCATCCCTCTTCGGGGAAAAGCTGCTTTGGGCATCTCCTGTCCTCAGGATGCTCCAGAGCAGATGGAAAACGTGACCCTTCACAAGTGAATGACTCAGCCCCGTGGGTGGAGGTGGCACTGAGAGGGCCACGCTGCTGCCTGCGGTGCCCCCCGGGCTCCAGGGCTGCTGCCGCGCTCTGCCCCGTGCATCCCCCCGCAGGGATGGGGGCTGCAGGTCCCCTCTGCGCCAGGTGGACACAGTAAATGAAGTTACCCGTCAAAATTGCCCAGTGTGTATATATATATATATATATATATATAAAAATTGCCCTGCATATATGTATCTCTATATATAAATATAAATGCATATATATATGCATATATATACACATTCATATATGTATATGAGGAATTTTCATAATGTGCACAATACTATTAATATTTCATATTAGCAGTGGGTGTATGGTGAACTTAGTAATGGGAAATTCAATCGCCGCTGTAAATATTAATAGAATATGAAATGAAGCCACAGCTTCCATGTAGCACTGACAGTAAAACGGAGTGAACATGTGGTGGCCCTGGGGCAAGATAGGCCTTTCCTCTTGTCTCTCTCGCTTTATTACATTAGCCCGAGCCTCTTCTTACAGTCCTGGGCTCAGAAGCTGAAGTTCACAGGTCAGCCATGACAAATGTCCCCACGTCTAGCCAAACAAGACCCCCTGGCCTTGCCATTACGCTCGCCCAACAAGCCCCTGGAGAGTGCTTTAGGGTGCCTGGTGCAGGTAAAGAGCTCTTTAGCGCAACTTTCCAAACACATCCGAGGCGCGGAGGCGCCCGCAGCTCCTCTAGAGCAGGCTGCTGGGACCCTGCTACCTCACCCCGACTCCGGACAGAGCCTCTCCCACCGTGGGTGTCCTGTCCCGTCCCGAGCTGTGATTTCCCGGCCAATTCCTCCCGCTCCGAGGTGCCCCGGCGGTCCCCGCGAGGTTCGGGACATCCCCGCGACGCCCACCCGCGGCAGGGCGGCCCCGCCGTGGTTGTGGGGCTCTCCGGGGGCGAAGGACAGCACCACGAATCAAACGCTTCCTTGGCTCCTCAGCCCCGTATTTTTTTGGCTGACATCAGCCCCGGACCGGCAGCCTCCCGGGCTTTTGGGGTTTTTCCAGTCTTTCCCCTATTTCCAGGATTTTTCTTGTACAAACATCGCTTCCAACCGCTTCCTTTTCCCAGCGGACATTAATCTCCATTTGTTAGGGGAAACGTTGTCCGAATTTCCTCCCGCTTTTCCCCACGGAGGTTTGGGATGCTCAGTGATTTATGCCGTGTCTCCCCGGGGCTCGGCGCTGACTTTTCCCGTGCCTTGAGGAGTTTCAGGAGAGGGGCTCGAAGCCCGCGCTGCTGCCCCAGCCCCAAACGGGCCGGGGGCTCTGGAGCTCGCAGGATCGGGGCCTATCGGGCAGGGGGGAAGAGCTGGGGAAGTGGGACAAGGCAGCAGGAAGGGAATCCCAAAGGGACGCTTCAGTGAGTGGAAAGCGGGAAGTTAACAAATGGGCGATAATCCCAACAGGTACTCGGGCGAGGGCTCTTTCTATCTCAGAAGGCAAAACTTTTCACCTGACGGGGGAAACACACTGCACCCCGAGAGCCCCATTCCTTCCTACATTAAAAAAAAAAAATTCCAACCAAGTAAACTGTGATCAGCCCCTACAAAAAACTTTTATTTCAACAAATACCCGGGACAACAGATTTCTTTTAGGAAATTCTAATATTTCAGTTTTATCTGACGAACTCTCTTTAAAAAAAAAAAAATCTAAGCACCCGCGTCTCTGACGCTTCTCCCGCCGATCCAACAGTCCGGCAGCTGCGAGAGATGCCGAGCTGGAGGGAAAAACCCCCGGTCGTTTCCGCCTTGGAGCGGCTCGTCCCTAATTGCATGCCAAGAAGAAACAGTTCTCGGGAGCCTTTTAGCCACCCGGGTTGTGAAATCATGAATGAAAAGGAAATAAACCCTTATGCGCAGTCAGGAACAGACTCCGGCCACTTCTGCATTGACTTGTTCTTTTAACAGCTTCTGTATTTTTCCAACATCGTGGCTCACGTACTTTGTACAGTGTCTGTGGCTTCATTAAAAGCTTTCTATTATATCCCCCAGGAAAATGCAACTGTCACCTCTCCGTGCCTTTTAAGAAGAGTTGCACTTTCAAAGAATATTTTTCTCCCCTTTTACTAAAAGAAACAGCACTGAATTCAGGTTTTGTAAGTGTTAAATAACTTTCCCAGCGTGTATTAAAGGAAGATTGTATTTTATCAACAGCTGATTGATGCGGCCATGTGATCCTCTCGGTTTGTCTATAGTATCATATTTATTTAACCTGCTGGGGGACTGTGTTCAGGGGCCGCTTGCTCCCGCTGGCAAGAGCACACACATTACACACTACCCCAGGTATTCTGATTGATTGTTCCCACCCCACAGCCTTTGGATCATAATTTAACACAGCAGGTCCTACAGCACAGAGGAGGTTTTCGTGAAATGCAGTGAGGAGTTTCTCTGAGCCAGTACCGCACAGCAACCAGGCTTTTCTTAACTAAAAATCTGATGTGCGGGTAGAGGTGTAGGGGCGCTTGCAGAATTGTGATGCTAACGGTGGCACACGCAAACTCCTTTAGCCTCTCTATATTTAATCCAAGCCCTTCATTTTTAACAAGTTCTTCCGGCAAATGAGCACTTCCTGGGACTTTCAGAGCACCCGGGTTCAGTAGCATCACGCACGTCGAACCCTCCATAGCGGCAGTCGGTCAATTATATTCAAACATATTTAAAATGCGGAGAGAGTCAGACGTCAGTTTTCTCCTCACTTTCCTCAAATGAAACAATTCAGAAAGTCTTTTGGCTGCCAGCTGCTGTTTGGCCCCAGAGATGAGATAAAAAACAAACCACCCATCACCACCCCCCTCCCGAAAAAAAAAAATAACCAACCCAAACCCCCCCCCCCCAACCCCTCAACCCCCCTCCAGTCCGCATCATGTCCGCCCTGCAAATTGTTTAACAAGCTCTGTGATGAATTAATTTGCGCGGGGAGGTCTGGATCCGGCGGCTGCTCCCCTCAGCGGGGCTGCTGGTCCCTGCCCGGGCAGCGGCGGGGCCGGAGCGGGGCATCCCCGGGCGAGGTGCGGGATGCGGGTCGGGGCTGCCTCCCCTCTCAGCCCCGCTGCGGGGCATCTGGGGCAGGTTTAATTAGGTATTACTTATTTTATTCATGTTTATCCTGCGTGCAGCCACGTTTTGCTAGGGAAAACACAGTTTTCCAGTTGGTTTTAATGTTTTTAAAGAAACACTATTTTTATTTTTAACCCCTTCCTCCAGCCGGGTCATGGATGCGCTCCGGGGCAGGTCTTAGCCCCTCAGCCGTCTCTCCGTTTTGGTGAGGGACTTTCCCTCCCTCCCTCTTTCCCCCCCCCCCCCCCGGCATGTCTGTGCACCTTGGGGAAGTGGGGCTCTCCCTCTTTCAGTCTCGGAGGCTGCAGCCTTGCCCCGCAGGAGGCCCCGCACCCGGCCTGACCCCGCGCTGGGTGCGGGCCGGGAGCTCGCCCGGCCCGGGCGGGGACCCCGGGCGCAGCCTGGCACCCGGCGGTGTTTACCCGTGACTCAGGGCCAGGGATGCAGGGGCTCGGCAAGGTGAGGGAGATGGCAAAGGAGGTGCCAGGTAATGGATCGCCTCCAGTTCCGCAGCGCCGCGGGGCAGAGGCGTATTGACAGATCATGTTAATCAGTAATTTTAAAATTTATTTTTCTCCCTCTGGTGGGTGCCTGTGACAAATAGCTCCACTCTCCGGGCTCGTAACCCTTCTGTGGCCGGGCCCTCTCCCCGTCCACCTTCCCAGTTCCGATGTGAAGTCGTCCCGCTCACTCCTCGGGAACCCCCCCGGGGGGAGGCCGGGTGGATTTCCCAAGACACTTTTCCTTCTCAGCTGAATTATGCTCTGGCAAAATCTTGTGACTTAGGACCACCTGTGTTGGGACCTCTTCAGGAAAGGCGGTTTTATGGTCCAAATATCTCTTTTGGAGCAGGACACGGGGAGCGCTTTTACTCTGCAGCGGAGACTTTCCGCATTACCTGTTCTGTTGACAAAGTAAAGTAAATCCCACTTTAAAACATGATTTCTAGTCCCTGTGAGAATGAAGCAGATACGTTTTTAGGGCTTGTTAGTGCCAGGTCATATTGACTGATTCCTGAATAGTTGCCATTGTGCCGCGCTTGCTAAAGGAACCCGAGCAAACACCACCCGAGAAAGGCTTGTGGTTCCCTTCCAGCGCCGGCTGCGGGCTCGCAGCCAGCCTCTCCCTCCCCTGGCTAATCTCTTCCTTCCAAATTTGTTTAGGGGAAAAAAAAAAAAGATAATTCCTGGGAAGGTGGGGAGAGAGAACGGATCAAACAGCACGGGGAGGGTCATGCACCTCCGAGGCAGTCCCGGGGCGAGCATCAGCCAGAGGGAGATGCAGCGCGCCCGGGGGTTCCCATCGCTTTTTTCTCGCGGGGCTGCCGACCCTTCCTGCCCTGGAAAAACTGCTGCACCCTCCGCGGGCTGCGGGGCAGGGCAGGGCTGTCGCCTTTGGCAGGGTGCGGGGCAGGGGACGGCGGCTGTCTCTGGCAGGATGCGGGGCAGGACCCGCAGGACCCGCAGGACCCGCAGAACCCGCAGAACCCGCAGAACCCGCGCCCTGCCCGCCTTGCGCTGCGGGAGCGCCGGGGCCGGACCCGCCCCGAACCCCCGGTCCCCCTCCCCGAGGAGCTGTGGGAGGAAAACAACAACGTTTGTTCATTCCAAGCCTCGGCAAACAGCTAAACTAGTTTACACAGTTGGTTTTGACGAACGAATAAATTGTTTTCTTTAAGTACACCGTCCTAAGCAAGCACACACTTTAACTAGTTTTCCTAGGAGAGAGCTTTTTACTAGATTGCTTTTTCATTGCGTGGCTATCGGAACGAGATAATGACCAAAGAGGTGGAACCTAATCAGCCTTTTAGTTGAGTTTAAAGAGTCTAGAGGTAGTTTAAAGGTAGCTTTGGTCATGTTTGCTGGGCAGCTGCGATGTTTGCACTACCACGTTATGATGGGGAGAGTAATGTGTTCGATAGATAAAGGAAAGAGGCTAGCCAAAAAGCAAGGTCAGGTGTGATAAGACTTGACACTTTTACTCATTTTTCACACACATAAAAGGAAACTTTAAAATATGAAGCAAAAAGAAGGAAAGACTCGACATGCTAACATCTATCATGAAAACCTGTACATTAACAGACCTCACTTCTTATTTAATTAGCCCAAAACCTTATCATAGTTTGGAACATGTCATGCCATTAAACAGAAAAAGAATACTTCTATTTTGTTAGCACCTAGGTATGCTCTAAAAATAAAACCTCCCTGTTCATGGGATAACCACACAATTCCCTTTCTCCTCCTTCATGTTTTATCTTCACTTTCTAAAGTAGTTAATAAAATAAGTTATAAGCTGAAGATAAGAGTCTGTGAGTGCAATCAATAGGGAAGGGAGGGCATAAGGTTCTAATAGAGACAAAAACCCTGGAGAAAAAGGGAAAAAGAATTATCTCACTGGATTTAAAACTGTACAAAATAAAACCACCGGGTACTGATGAAGAAATACAAAGTGCAATGTAACCAAACAATCAATGGCAAAACTCACTCTCTTAAATAAGACCTGCTGTGACTTGAATGGCATTTTAGCAATACTGGTATCCAGGAGGACAGCTATATAGTAGTGATCCTACATTCTATGATAATGAATTGGTTTTTGCTATATATGCAAGAATTTTAACCCAAAACTTACTATGTTTCTTCTTTCAGGAAATTTTCTGCCATCTTCAGTTGAAATCTAAGCTACATATTGAAGGTCAATCTCTCCTCAGCACCCACCTTCTATCAGAAAATTATTTCGGTCCCCATTCAACAAAAAAAGTAGTAAGATAATATTTGAAGAGCCATTTAAAACCAATTTTCAAAGGCAATTTATGCTAGTGTACAGAGGCACTTACACACCCATGTCCAAAAAGTGGCTTCTCAAAATGCCTGTGCAGCTGCTGGTAAAAATAAACTCAGACTTTGTAGGAACTGCAGCTTTTTTCCTTGAAGCTTGGCAAGTGCCTAGGATTTGCCTTTGGGCACGTCTAGGGCTCTCTATCCCTTGTGGGGGCTGAACAATTTGGTGTTTTCTGCTTTTTCTCTGAGCCCTTCACAATTGCATTGCTCTGCTTGCCCAGCAGGTCTTTAAAATAGAAAATGAGCTGGGTGAAGAAAGAGGACTGACCTGCTGTCTTTTCCCTCCTAGAAGGTGTGATTTCCCTTCCCTTCCATCAGTCCTCCGGTGTTAGACCAGCCCCAGAGAGATGGCGATCTACGCTCAAGGTCCTCCTCTGTCTGAGAGGACATAAGCTCCTTCTCCATCTCTCCTGGGAGATGAAGAGAAACGGGTCCCATTTTCATCAGTTCCTCCTGAAATGGCTGCATTCTGCAGGAAAACAGAGCCAGAGACAATGCAAACATGAGCATGGCTCTGTGGCTCAGTGGTCAGAGCCAGCACCAGAGAAAGAGAGGAAGAGATGCAGCTCTTGGGTGGACCTGGAACGCCCTGTGCTTTCAGGCACCTAAAGCATTACTGCTGCAAATCACAGCCCTCAAACTCCCCAGTTATCATTCCAGCTCATAAGGGAATCAGACTGGATGTTGAATAGTGCCTGGATTCCCACTCCATGTTGGGACAAATCCCTGAGGACAGACCAAAAATTCACCCTGAGCAGCCTGGTCTTGGCACAGCTTTCCCCGTGGAGCTCAGTTCAGTGCTGGGTTGAGAGGGCCCTGAGCACTGCCACTGTGCCAGCAAACAGCTCCTAATCAGGCGGGGCTCAAATCCCCTCATTGCTCCCAGCCAGGGCATTGCATGAGCACTCACACATCCAAGCACAGGATATGCTTGAACACATGTGTAAGGCTGAGGAGATTTAGGTGCCTGAACACCTACAATGCTTTTTCGGCTCAGTCTGACACACACCTGAGTCACTCAGGTATTTTTTACGATACTGCTCTTAACTGATGCCACATGAAGGATCTCACGGACCTGGTTGAGGCACCTCACACCTAAAAGCAAATGTTTGGGCTTTGCAGGGCAGGGATGAGCTCACACCCACTCAGGGATCATGCCATGTCTTAACAAGCTGCTGGATCATGGCCAGGGCAGCAAAGTACAAAAAGCACGCGTGGGATAAAGAAGGTGAACAGCAGTTTCTCAGGCTCAGCAATAGTCCTAAAAATAACCCAGCTCAGGGTCTGCCACACCCAGTGCTGCACTTCCAGCAAGGACCAGTGTGAGGATGACAGAGGGTTTTTCCACCTCACCCCAGTGTAGGACAGGTGTTTGTCTCCAGCAGTTTTCTTTCTCTGCCCCTGAGTCCCACAGGAAAACCACTGGTGGCTGCAAACTTTCCTTAGAATAATGGACAGGCAACCAGATTACATTTTCCATATGGAGGAAAAAATAAAAAGGAACCCTAGGTCTTTAGGAATTATCTTCTTCCTATAGAGGCCACCTTGTACACTTTTCTTGGTCTCATTTTAATAATCTATATCAGTGTTGTTTTTTAGCTGATTTTAATGTCAACTGGGGATTAATGTGCATTAATTAAATTGACTGTATTTTCTTTAATGAGCACAAAAGGATTTTATGTTAATGCTGATGAATCCGAATAAGGATTCTATCTACTTATCTGTGTTTTCTTAACATCCTGAAATATTTTATTAGGAAACAAATTAATTTAGTTACTATCACAGGGTAAAAACACAAGCTATCAGGTGACTGCTGACTGGGTCTGATGATTAAGCTGTAAGTACTGTAGCACTACTTTAAACTTCATTTGTACCCTTTTTATGGCATTGACTAACTTTCCTGGATTGAAAGCTGCTATTAAATGAGTACCTGAGTAGCCTTAAAAGAGATGCAGGAAGTGAAATCTAGGTAAGGGCCCATTCTCCTTGCCTTGGAGTGAGTTACTAACAAGTAGGAAACAGGGAATTAGCTGGGACCAGATGCTACAGAGTGATTATAGACAGGTAGACAGGTATTCACATAGGGGTTCCCTTTCAGCTGCTCGGATTGATAATGCAAATTGGTTTTTAGCTTGTTAAAACCCTATAATATAATAACAATCATTCACAACAAACGAAAGAAATACATTTATTTGCATGCATGAATATATCTGTGTCAATATATTTTTATACATTCACAGCTGTTCAGAGCTTGAAAGACACTTGATTTGCTGAGCAAGCATTTAATAAAAAGCCCATGGAAATGTTAATTAATGGTATTTGGTACTAAATGCTCACTTTGATGCTAAAATGTTACGCTGTGCAGATTTAAAATTCATTCGGCATTTTTTGCCCTTGTTACCATCTGCAAATTTCCACCCCACACCCCATTCTCACATCAGGTTGCTGAAATAATTTGATAGTATTATAGCATATGCCAGTAATGAACACTAGGGATGGCTTCTGATCCCACTACACCTGTTTAACATCGTGGCTCTCAACTCCCTGGTTCTTATCAGTTGTTTGCCTCTTTTCCTTCACTATCCCAACCCAAACCACCCTCGGTTTTGTACAGAAAGAAGAAGAGGAAACATTCCTCAAAGAACTCCCAAGAACTTAAGCAGCTGCTATGTTTTAAACAAATAAGAGCAATTCCAGTGAGTTAAAAAAAAAAAAAATAAATTCTGCTGAACTAAGTTACTCAGGCATAAAATATTCTGTGAGATCCAGCAGCAAGTAGAGATGTAAGAAACCTGGCAGTGCTCTAAGATACCCTGGGAAAAGGGGATCTGAAGACTTTCAGAGCTAAAATCCCACCTGGAGCATGAATGATCTCTGAATCCTACTGAAGGTAATTCTGGTTTCCTAAGATCTGTGGCATTGGGAAATTCAGCCAAGAAAATGGTAAATATACTTTTTAAAGCCTGATAATAAGGTTAATTGCAAACTCATTGAAAAGATCAGTATGATGGAGAGAAAAAAATTGCTTACATTTAAAAGGCTTTAAAATTAAGACTTTGTTTACAAAAATGTGACTGATCTGATTACAGATTTCCTTACTTTTTCATTTGCATTTGTCCTACATTTTCTATGTAAATGAAATCACAATAATAACTTAAACATATTTTAAAAAATATTCTTTGGCTAAAATTTGGGAAAAAGGAATGATTTTTTCAAAGATATAAGAAAATGATTTTTTTTAGGTTAAAATCCCTTCTGGAAAAAAAACCCAAACAAACTGATTTATCATTTCAGAGAAGAGAAAGACCCCTGCAAGTAATCCAACAATTCTATGAAATTCCAGTGGATAGATGGCTGTTTAAGCATTTATTTCTTTATACTGTTGCTTTTAGTTTAGTTCAAGTTCTATATTGAATGTTTATACAGGGTTTTAATAACATTTCTGTTTACCTTGTGTCTTTCTTGACAAATTAACCTTTTTCAACAGTAACTATAAATTACACAATCACATTAGAGCATTAATTAATTAAAGATATTAGTAGATGACCTATAATTAATATAAAATAATTACAGAAATTATTGTTAGTTTTGACAATCTGGAGCTGAAACCCACTTTGAAATGTCTCATGCCAGTATTCCTCAGAGTGATTACAGTCTCTGTTACAGTAAAATATCCCACTGCCACTTTATTCGTGTGTACAGGATAATTAATTTTTATGCCAGATATCCCAGCATGTCCAGGCATTGACTTTTACAAAATGGACTGGGGACATAATTATGAGCAACACATTTTGCACAGGTCACCCAAGAGCTCCAAACTATAAAAAAATAAGTGACATTTTCTACCATTTTTTTATTGCTGCTGTCTGCTGCTCTTTGAACACTCTGTGATTTGTGCTGGCATCTGGTTTCTGTCCTCTAAGGCTGCATTTTTCCATCCTACCTGGCAGCCTCTGCCACATCCATCTTGCTCCTTCTGGAGCATCTCAAACACAGTAGAACGGAGGGTCTTGCTTTGCCTAAGGAAATTCAGCTGTCAAACTTGACAAATTGGCCAAAAAATGTCATAGGGGTAAATTCTGATTTTAAAAAGTGTTTTGTGAGACAGTTAATGACTTACCCTAACTCATTTGCCAGCTGGGCCTGGAATGTAAGAATGCACCAGATACAGACTTGAGGGACTCTCTTCAGGTCTTCACTCTGGACACTTTGTATATGTGAAAACTAGACCATAAATTGATTAAAATCCATCTCACTTTAATTATTTTTATCATGGTTTCCTATGTTCTCCTTTGCTATACATCCTTCCCCCCTGAACAAAATGCATAACTCAATATGCAGAATCACAACCTTGCCCTGTCCCTAGAGGCTGACTGAATTCTCACTTTTAGAAACATGGTGAAATCTCCCTAACAAAGAGTAAAACAGAATTCAGGCTCCAGACCGTGGTCTTCCTTCCTTAACGAACATTTACATTTCACAGTTTGAAGGTAAAACTTTCCATGTTAGACTTTCACAAGGGGTAGACTCATTTGCAAATATTTAGCAGGGCTCTGCAGCCCTCCCCAGGGGCAGCTTGGGCAGAAATGTCAGCCTGAGAACTGTAGTACTTTCAAGAGAGTAAAACCACAAAGCTCTGATCTGACTATAAATGTTACATTGCATTTCATTATTGGCTTGGCACACGTTATACAAGAGGAACACAGACATCTTTATCTGTATATTTGAATCTCTGCACACACATCTGCTGTCATCAGTGATATCTTTAAGGTCGCTGCCTTGGTTAGATGAAGACAATCACATTTATTTGTGCAGGGATTGCACTAAATATTGGCATGTGCATAAATGGAGGCTGTAGTCAGAAAATACAATCCATAAAGATTTAGGGGATGTTGTTCAAAGAACACAAATCTATGCCTTGTTCATGTGCATCTATAAATAGCTGTGTAGGAAACTTGAGGCATCAGTGTCCAGTCCAGATCATGGCCTTATAAAAGCAGCTCCTGTGCAAGAGTCCACTTTACAATTTCCTCTGCTCTAACAACCTCCTTTCATTGCAAACTTAATGAGTGCTTTCAAGTGCACGACAAAAACGAGATGAGAGAGTTTGGGGAAATCTCCTTGTCGGGGAAAACCAACACCTTGAATTAAAGGCATCAACTACTTGAGCCTCTGCAGTCAAAGCTGTGTTTTCAGAATGTAAAACTAATAACATTCATTGAACTACTGAAATACTATAAAATAAAGGAGAAAAGTCCAGTAAACACAGCCCCTAAAACTGCAAAGAGATGCTTGCTTTTGATCTGCAGGAGCCTCCGCTTCTCTTCTTCCATGCAGGAAGGATCACTCAGCTTAACCTGTGGGTGCTGCCTACAGCAATATTTTAACCATTTGATATTTTTAAAAAACACTCTTGAAATTTCTTTGGACTCCTATAATTCATTTTCCCCTTTATTATTTTTTTTGGTGTGCTATAAATCTAAAGAACATTGGGATTTTTTCCTCCTCTCGTTTTGTCCATAAATTGATTTATGTTACAGTGAATAGTTGAATTACACACCCTTGTGTAAAACATGCTGAACACTAAAGAATAAGTGACTATCTACCACTTGAAGATTAATCTTCTCTTTGTTTGAGTATCTGAGACTACAGGGCACTCACAGCTGGAAAAGAGCATTCTAGCTACAGGTTTGTGTTTTTAATAGCATATTAAAGCTGTTGTCATTTCCTTTCTCTGCAGTATTTATTTATCATCACATCGCCAGAACAATTCACTGTAATTCTACTGTACATTTCATCCCAAAACCTCAGAGTGCTTTGCAGGCATTAATTATCCCAACCAAATCATGCAACATGTAAATGATATAGAGGGATAATTTAACAACTACTAGGAGGAGCTAACTGGGAGGTAGCTCCAGAAAGGTTGTAAATTAGTTGTATGGGCTATGCTGAATGAGTTAGGTGTAACCTGGGAAAGCTGAAAGTACATTATCCAGCCAAAACAGGAGCATGTCATTAGCAGGCAGAGCATAATTATGATTTGGCCGAGCTGTAGGATCAAATTATAACACTGAAGTGAGACTGAGATGAGTAAGAGTCCTGCTTCAGTGCCATGTGTATGTTGGTATCTTTGTGTTCCCTGTTCACCAGGGATATTGTGCACTGATGCAGTCTACAGAAGATAAGTAATTTTTACTTAGGCAGGCCAAACTTTTGACTTTTGGCCCCAAAAAATCAAGGTATAGACAGGACTTCTGTTAATTTTATCCTATTTTTAAAGAGAATGAAAAGAATTCCACATAAATTGCTTGTACAAGGTTTTTCTCAGTCATATCCCAAAGACATTTCCAAGAGCACAGGGAATGGCACTGCTCTGCTGGAATATGAGTCACTTAACTCTGGCTGGAAATGCCAGTACTGAGCTGTTATCTGGTGAGCTGTGCTGGGATCACACACGATGCAGAAATGCTGAATGCTTGTAGAAGCACAAATATTTCTATTGCACCTATACAGGAGCCACAGGAGGTGTTTCCTGGTGTGTTCCTCACCTCCAAGTGGAAGAAACCCAAAACTTGTACTCTGAATGCCTTATAGAAACTTTAATCGAGAAGCAGACCTCATTTTAGTCTTGAAGGGAATGCTGATATTTTAAAATTTTACTGGAATTCTGGTTTATGGTATATTAATAGGTTAAAAACCTATTTGCATCAACAGTGTTAATTTTCCTCCTTTTCATGGGATTTATTAAAAAGTAATTGCCATGCTTCCCATCAGCTGCTGACCTCAAAACGTGGCAGTCTCAGACATCAGTCAGGTGTTGCCATGGGAAAAAGTACATTGTCTTAATTGCACATGCGGTCAGTTAAAAACATCAGAGGAAAGAAAAAGACATCTCACAGGCAAAAACAATGACCAGGGAGTATTTAGATTCGCTTCTAACAAAGGCTGGAATAAATATACAAGAAATGGAAACTACTGCCTGTGTTAAAACCAGCAATTTCCAAACAACCCTGCTAAGGTGAGGTTTAGGGATGCATCTCCTCGAATCAGTAACAGCAACTCACTCCTGCTTATTTCAGGGATACGACAGAGGCTGTCCCCAGCTGAGGATATGACCCCAGTATCACACAGATGCCATGTGAGTGCTCCATCCCCTGGGCTTTGAAGAGGTGTGGAGTGGTAACCTGCACAAATGTGTGGGTTTCATAGCAAAGGGTTTGTCAACAGGATTCAAGGTCAATATGTATCAAAACATAAGACCTGGCTAATTTATTTTCATTCATGCACTTGGAGTTAAGCAGCAAAGAAGGGGTTAACCATAAAGTATTTCACCTTGAACCTTGCACTCTCTTTATCTAGCACACCATAATAAAAGATCAAGAGTTCCTGCTTATTATCTTATTTTTCCTCCTTGTTCCACTAGGCTAGGGCCCAGACTAGTTATGGATTAACACTGTGATCAATAGTAAGCTTGCTGTCTCGCTCTCGGCAGGGGAAAATGAACTCAAAATGCAGTCAAACTCTTATTGATCAAGGATATAGGTCTCACTTTCATTACCTCTGTCTCCTGATAACCCACATATAATGTGATGAGTTGCTAATCTCTCTGCTTTTCAATGGACCCTTCACCCCTCCTGTCTGCACTGCAGAGCTTTTATTTTTGCCTCTTCTGTGTAATGCTTGTAGCATTAACTCTCACTCTATTACCATCATGCCTGGTCAATCAAGACTCATAAAAGGACTTTTAAACAGAATTGGGCCAACTGTGCTACAATTTTGTTTGGGTATCTCCAAGCAAATGAGTTACCCTTCAATAACAAGCCCTGACAAGAATGGGTGGTCTGGACTACTCAAATCCATCACAGAAGAAGTTTATGTGGATGCTTGCGTTAAAAACATATTTTCTGCCATAGACAAGGTATAGCTTTAATTTCATTCTTCTGCCCATTCTTCTGTGGATAAAGACTTATCTCATGTCCATCCATCTCAGCTGTCATTTTGGATACTCACCAGGAAATTCCTGTTAGTTCCTTTGAATAAACTCAGTTGGGTGTACAGAGGCATTTTGTATGGAAACATAGCATTTCCTCATATCCCCTGGAACTAATAGCTCAGCACCAAAAGAAAGGCAGAAAAGCATTTTACTGCCTCATACTGATAGCCAGAGACATGCAGAGCAGTTGGTCACCTTCTGCAAAGTTTTAGTGAGCTCAGAAACCACCTTCATGTACAAATTTCAAATGAAGAAATATCCTTCTTGAATACAATGATTTGCTGATTTAAAAATATTTGTTGTGATTTCTTAATTGAATTTTTAACCCCAAATTATAAAAATACTTCCTTTTGGTGGATTCTAAATTTTCTGTTTTTTAATTTTCCATTGATAATAGCAATTGTAATGATAAAATTGATTAAAAATAAATTCCAATCAGAAGCTTGAAAGTTAAAAAAAAAGGCTCCTAAAATAATGGAATTTGAAGGAATTTTGTTCTGATTTGGAGGAAAAGAATGTTTGAACTACCAAAATTCCCTGCAAGATGAGATTCCCAGGGTCAGCAAACCCCACTATCCTGAAAAGAGATAATTTGCTGGTAAGCTAAATCACTGGATTAAAGTAATCAGCACTGTGTTAGAATGTGTTAATCAGTGTCCCCAAGCAGTGCTTTCCCCAGTTTGTCTCAAACAAGAAGTCTACGTACTTCTATCAGGTAATTGAACCAGGTCCCCTCACATGCAGTGCCACAGGAATTCAAACAACAGTTCTCCTAGATCCACTCCTTGTAGATCCTACAAAGTCAGCCGTTATTAGCATAATTATTTGTGTGATCTTCAATCAAGGATGTCATCACGTTTTCTTAAACATAATATAGATTAAAAATAAGACGTTATTGATTGGTTCTGAAAGAGAAAGGTCTCCAGTTTCACGTGCACTGTTTGCCTTCAGTGGTGGTTCTCTTTATACATTAGATAACACTCCTAACCTTGGAGCCATTGTGAACGCAGGGATTCCTTTTGAAGCTTACATCAATCATATAATTAAGACATCTTAGTAGTACTTTCACAATCTAGCCAGATTGCGATCTGTGCTCCCTGGGCCTGTTTCTGAAACTTCAATTCATGTTCTTTCTTTTTAGTGTGTGTGTATGTGTCACGTAATTACCACTCTTCTTTCTTTCTGCTCCTTCCAGGTACTCTTTGCGGTTGGTCCAAATTTCTTTAGAGTAGCCTTCCTGTTAGCTCTAAGTCTTTCCATTTTATTACAAAGAAAAATTAATTGGGTTCTAATAATGAGGTAGGCATGTGGGGCACTTACCAATGAAATACAATTGTTTGTGCATAATAGAATCTCTATGGTGGCATCTGCTTGAACAGCTAAATCAAAGACCAACCAAAATCGCTGGTTGGAGATAATTATCTTTGCTGTAAAACACGCTCAGATCTATATGGTAAGATAAAAGCTCACCCATGATATCACTAACTAATACCTTTTTTGAGGGAGAGAGGCACTAATGCATTAGTTAAAAAAGCAAAACCACAGACGTCATCTCAGATCAAAATATTCACATGCTCCACCATTAAACAGCTGATCTTTCATTTTATCATCTTAATAAAAAGGGGTCTGGGCTTCAAAGGGGTTGTTGACACTTCATGCTACCCTGACTGCTATGTCTCTTTTTTGCTTCTTCTCAGACATGTCCTCTGACACCAAAAACATTCTCTGCTAAACACAGCATACCATCAATTTATGTATGAGAGCTGAGGTTTCTTAAAAATTGCTCATTTAAAGGCGTTGGACCTCCCCATATGATTTTCTTTACTGCTTCTGTTCTGCATTGAATAGACACAAATAGAGAATGAAGAAGGCAGATGTGAGGAGGAAAAGGTATTTTATAGTGGGAAATATCTTTGTGGAAATGATGAAGGTGTCCATCATCAGGAAGAAAAGCAAGCTGAATTTTTGATGTATAAACCTGAGATACAGTCCTGCATGTGTCAAATGGATATGTCAGAAAAAGTGACAGGAGTATTTTTTCACTTCATGACCCAATTTGATTCTTATCAAAGTCACATCCGGCCCATAAAGATCATGGACATCAGATACTCGATAGACCTAATAAGGCAGCTTTAATCTCACAGTCTCCAATGCATTTTATAATTGAAGAATTAAAGCACACTTAAAATATTACATATAAAGCAATGGGTGTAATTTGATAAGACATGCTAATGCTGGTAAGATCCTCACTATGCAGACAATTTGTTGGTAACAGATAATTTCACAACACAGAGGTTTGGTGGAATAGCTGTGGTGCTAAACTAAAAGTGTTTAACCTTTAAATGCAGAGAATGCTTGAGTTTGGTACTACATTTGTGCTACGTTTCCACTCAACTCAAGGCCCAAGTTTTACATTTAGTTATTATTCATTTCTCCAGAGAGACAAACAGGGACAGGCCATCACCATATGAATTAATGAATCGCTGGCAATAATTACAGTTATAGTTGACAGTCACACTGTGGTGTTATACTCACTCGTCGTGACACTACGAACAATACCTGAGAGGAAGAATTAAATCCTCCAGAAAGGAGAGAACGGGTTAAAAAGCCATATGGAAATTTACACTAGGGATAATTTAAAGCAACTGCTAAGATTAAAAAAAAAAAAGTATAATCACAAAATGTCCACCAATTAAGCCTCAAGAAAATATCTTTTTTTTTTTACTTTTGTGTTTCGAGATGCAGAGTTCACCCTAGAGCGCTGAATTTCCATTCATGAACATAGTACATACATAATTAATGCAATCTGCTGTCTGTTATGACTAGAGATGACAGAAATTTATGTGACAGCTACCAAATATGTATATATTTGGTTGTTGTGTATATGGCTGTTAATAGGTTTGACTGTATCTAGCATTGATAATATGCCACCAGTGTGGAGAAGTTAAACCCATCCCACGTCTTCCAGGCCTGGTGTGTGGTAGGGCTATCCAATTTGAATAGCTCCTTTATGTTCTTTTTCAAACCAAACGTTTTTATTTTTGTCAATAAACTGTGTCATTTATTATAGTTAAGAAAACTCATGTTGTTTGAGGTCTTTATCAGAGTTCCTACAAATCAGGTTAATTGGTGATCAACAGAGCTTTTCTGCCTTTAATGAGCCCTGGTAGCCCAAGGCAAGGCCCAGCTCTTGATAAGGGACTTTCCCTTTCCTTATTCAGGACTCTTTGATCACTTTTTTTTAACTGGGAGAACAACCGCCGGGAATGTCATTGTTTTTTAATTGCCTGATTACCAAATGTTGGAGATAAAAGATAGATGTTCTCAATTAATAACATTTACATAGATTAGCATCACTAACAAGCCTCATTAGTAGCTGCTGACTTTTGTTTAGACTGCGTCCCATGTCAGTTGTGCTCTGATAGTGCACTGGTAACTACGTTCTCCATATTAAAATATATTTCTTTCTAACCTCTTTCCATTAATCAGGCTATATATATGACATTTTAAAGCGCAAACAGGCTTTCATTAAAGTTAACTCTTATTTCCCAGAGCGTTCAGGGCAAAATTGGATATATTAGGAGGCTTTGCATTAAAAAAGCTTTGCCTTCAGGAACAGGAGTCATGCCTGAGGTACGTTAATGTATTTAGAATAATAAACAAGCCACTGCAGCCAGTTGCTTGTGCTCCTCTGCAACTTGTTTTGCTGATTTAGTTATTAATTTTGAACTGCCAGATCATTAGCTTTTGCTGTGCCTCAGTCTACTCATCCATGAACTGTTTGCAGCGATACATGTTCTCCTTAAAGGTGCTCTGAATGCAAGGGCAGAAAATATACTGGCAGCACTCACAACATATTGAATAAATATCTCTAGTGAGAAAATAAATCTCTTTTACACCCTTCTGTTGGTGCAAGTGTTATCCTTGAAATCTGACCTCCTCCTGAGGCTGTTCCTCAGCAAAGCACCTCATCCTAATGATTAAATCATAGATGTCAAGGTCCTTCAGGTTTGTACTCCTTGGTCCTCACCCTGAGATTGGCTTTTCCATTGGCCAGTGCACAACACGAGGGCTGTTGGGGTAGCAGGAGAAACCTCCCTCCCCCCTTCAAGCAAACCCTCACCAAGTTGGCTGTACTTTAAACACACTCGATTTTTGGCCACTGAAATTTATTTGAGAACTTACGCTTGTCTGCTTCAAGAAGAAAACGAAACATTTATCAAGCAAAATAAAGAAAACAGCATGAGAGTGCTGTTAAAAAAAAAAAAAGGCTGAACATGTATGGTTTTTCACAAGGGAAAGGAGAATGATATTCTGACTGAACTGTCAATGAAATCAAGCTAAAAGCTGAAATATATATAGAATGCCAAATACTTTGGGAGTTAGAGACACACTTCTTCATGTCTTTGTGTGTGTGTGTGTGTGTGTGTGTGCAGAATTTGAGATACAAACATGTATGGACTCGTGCAGATTAAAAAATGCTTCTATCTATTATTTTGATCAATGGTCCTCTTTTTTTATATTTTCAACACCTATTGCACTGATACACACAAACCCAGTATCTTTTACTCCATCAGCTTGAAAATCTCTAGTGTCATGGCCTTTGCTTCAATGTTGAAGCTGATTTCAGGGTTGCATAAAAAAAGTAAGCTCTATAGTTCAGTCAAGCAGCAACAGCAAAGTCCTAAAGCAAAAGCTTCTGTGCTATTGGTGAATGGATTAAATAAATAAATAAATCAATAAAGGATGTAATCTTTTAAAAAATCTCTCAGTAAAAAACCAAGACTTCTCTATCCAAAGTCTTTAAGACAGAAATAGCTTTGTTGACTTCCACTGTGGTGTAAGATATTTCTCCCTTGTCAGCAAAGGATATCAAGACGTAAAATCAAACAGAACTCAGGAGGGATAATGTGTTTTGATTTGTCCAATTTTCAGCGTTTTGGTCACGTTTAACTTTATATTTTAACTTTAATATTTTTTTAATAAGGGAGAAAACAGCCCTGATCTTTTTTTCCTTTTTTTTTTTTTTTTTTTAATTAAGGTACATGTTTCAAAGGGCAATACAAAGATTGGAAGAGAAAACAAAAACAAGAAAAATATGAGAACAAGATATTCCATTTGTGGCTTTGCAGCATAAGATGACAGAACTGTGATTGCAGGTATGCACATCTACTAATTTTTAAATTAAATATCAGTTTTAGAGGAGAAAAGGCAGTACCAGCATCTCTCGTGTGTACAGTACCATGACTGCTAAGCACCATCATGCAAAGTGTCAGAGCCCTACCATGACAGATGTGTTCAGAGAGTGAAATTCATCTTTGTTTGTAGGGCCAGTGCAGAGCCTGTGAACCACTGAAACCCGGATATGGGGAGGGACACAGCCCACAAACCCACCTGCCCTGGGCCCTTGAACAGTCTGTGTGTGATGGCCATTGCTCCTGACTCTGGCTGGGTTCAAGCTGTTTGCCCAGGGGAGCTGCTTTTGTGCCATTATCTGTCTCCTGGACTATCTACTCCACAAATACAAGTTGTCATTGTTTATATTTTAGCTCTTCCCTGCTTTGCAAGGTTTCACCCTTTCTTTGTGACCAACAGAAAAGAAAAATAAGTTGAGAAGAAGATAAGTCTAAATAAGTAAACCAGGTCCTTTTCTATCCCTGCTTTTTGAGACCAGGTAATTCCAGCATTCTGGTTCTCCAAATTCTTTGATTCATGTTCAGCCAACCAGAATATCTTCCCTCTTGACAAGGTATAATTTCAGTGGAGCTGTGTTTTGTCTCTGTATGATGCACTTCATATTTTTCATGATTTTGCATCCCTCACACAAGACTCTGTCAATTAAAATGATAGCTACTTATGTGGGACAATAAGTGACTATGAGGGAAGGGATTTGTGGAGGCAATTTACAACCTCTAATTCAGCTCCAGGGATGTGCTCCAGCACAGCTACCCTGCGATGGTTGTGCCAGGTAATTTGCTGGAACACTCCACTGAGGCATCAGCCTGTTGATTGCCTGATGTGTAAGAGGCCTCAGACTGGGTCATATTCCACAATTAGTTTCAGTAAAAAAAAAAAACAAACCTGGAAATATTTCTTTCAGCGCTTCTTTCAAACTATATTAAACGCTTCCACATTGCAAGGGTTAAAACACGCAGAAAGAGAGAAGCTTAAATAGCACACTAAATAAATTAAATCACTGCTTTGGTTGAAACAAAACATTGGAGATTTACCTAAGATCATGTTGTTTGTCACACTGCAATAAACCTTTGCATCTGTCCATAAGTACTGACGCAAATCCTATTTAGATCTCGACCTTCGGATGCAGAAGAAAGAACCCCCAAACAACTATTTATCACCTAGATCTAATCTCGTGCACATTTTCTCCTTAGCTAGTAGAATATTCTAAAAAGAAACAGATGGTTTTAACCATCTTTCCAGTACCAAAATATAAAACTGGTTTAATTAGTGTGCAAGCAGTCATGGCCACGCTCTGCATGCGCAGCTCCCCGCAGTATCTTCTCTCCTCTGTCAGCAAAGAGCTGCTGAAATCCTCCCATTCCCATTACCCCCATAAACCTTTAGCCCAGATCTTTGATTGATATAAATCTGAGAAGCTCCACCGAGTTGGATGGAGTCGTGCCAATTTGTGGAATTTGAGGTTCCGTGCTCATGTCTTAAATTTTTGTTTATTTCCCCCCCACACACAAATATATTAAGAAAATAGGGGAATATAGAGGAAATTACAAATGTGGTAGCATTCATTCATGGTTTGGCCCTTTCCACAAATGCAAATGTACCAGAATGGTTTTTTTTTTTTCTTTTCCGCCCGAATGCTGTTCTCATTTACGTATGGACTTTTAAATAAAACAGGATATTTGCTAATGAAATGATGCAATTAGAAGCATATTCTCAGAGAATCTGCAACAAGGAGAACAGCAAAGACAACAAATTGAAACAAAATAGCTTTTGTAATTGCATTTTTCTCATAGTATTTTATCCTTTTCTGGTTTCTATGGAAATTATGATTTGTTTTCTTTTTCACCAAAACAAACTGCTCCAATTTAAACCTCACGCCGATTCAGGGCAGCTTAGTGGATAAGGCAGCCAGAGCTCACTGCCAGGAGCTGGGCTTGAACCAACTGCAGGTTATAACCTAATTGGCTTCCTCGTCTGAGCTCCGTGTCTCCAGGTCGGGCCATGGAGAGCTGCCAAGGCATTAGGGAAACTTGCAGTGGAGTTGTGTGGCCTGGAGATAGAGAACTTCTCTTACAAGCTGTGCCTGGCCTGACCCTGATCCTTCCCTTGCACGAATATCCTCTGCCTGCTTAAAGGAAGAAAGAAAATCCACAATCTCCCCAGATCAAAGCCGTTGTTTCTCCTTGCTTGGGAGGGCATCCGAATGAGGGAAAGGAACGAAAAGATGGTTTTGGTTTGTTTGTTTGGTTTTAATTTGAATAAGGAGCAGAAGTCTGGGAAAAAGTAATAGAAGTTAAATTAAATTGGTGGAAATATAGTGTTTATGTAGTTAGTGGCTTTGAGGCAACTGGACCCATGTCATCAAAGATTTATGATTTCTAGGAAAGAAATAAAAGAATAGGTCTAAGAAGTGGAACAAATCCAGAGCTATCCATTATTCCAGATGAAGAAGCTTATAATTCTTATTGAATTAATATAAACAAACAAAAAGGAATTAATAGAATCATTAAAGTTGGAAAAGACCTCTAATATATCCAACAATTAACCTAAAATAATTCACTAATTCTTCTTCTTAAATTTTGCTATAATTGGACTACATCCATGATGGAACTGGTTTCAGTGGAGCATAAAATTTGAAACCCAGCAGCAGAAGATTGACCAAAAAGGTGTCAGCAGTGAAGGAACTACACTAGACAGTGTTTTTTAAGAAATCAAATTTTTTAAACTCAGTCGTCTGAACTATCTTTCTTGGTATATTTGTTGTTTCTCCTCAATGAATAATTGTCCAATGAGGTCTTTCTACATTTCTTCATGGAAGGGCTCTCTTTCAAAAATCTTCTATTGTATTATGACTCTGTACATTAAAAAGGTAGATTCATCTCTTCAGCAAATTGGTACAGATTACAAGACTGATTATAATTTGGATTTTTAGAGACATTTCTTTTCCTTAAAATACCTGTTTGTTGAGGACTATTTTTAATGAAGATTATGTACTTATGAGTGAATAGGTTTGCAGTCAAAAAACATACTTTATTTTCCACAGAAATGTAGAATATAGCTACAAAACCATCACTTGAAGATGAAATTTTAAAATTCTGTTCTCAAAGTGTGATTTTTAAAAATATTCTGGAGTTTTATATTTGCATGGGAAAGAATTGCAAAAGCATGTCAGTGACTAATTTTTCCTTATTTTAAACTTTTTTTCCCCTTAAATCTCATTATGCTCCTTCAGAATTTTTAAGTATTTTCTGGCTCTTGGTAAGTGGCTAGAGGAAAGAGGAAGATACAGTTTAGTCAGAGTCTATTTTTTTCCAAACTGAGGGAATATATTGAAGTTTATGGGGTAGACAAATAGAATTGAATTAGAAAATAACAAAGTGGAGCCTCTGTCCTTTCGAACAAACAACATCAAACCCACCAAATAAAAACAAAACAAAAATGCCAAACCACAAATCATGTTGTTTCAGATGCTTTAAAAAGAAAACAAACCAAAAAAGGGGAGGAGACTTTCTTTTTTATTTTTGGTATTTTTTCAGTAATAAGTTGCAGGACTTGAACTAGGGTGAAAAATATTTTGGAAAAGAAGTCAAATTAAGCAATGAACAGGGGTCTCATTTTGTGTTCTTAAAAAATGCTTTTTCCCTCCCCTCCAGCATTCTTTCCTTGCACCTCTTTTGCATAGTACTGTTTCTAATGACAGTGATGTTCAGTTTTATAGGGTCAGGTGTGCCCCAGTTTAACCAGTTTATACTGGGACATGGAGCACGACTCCACATTTCATGCCCTGGGGCAGCCACCATCACAGACCATGTCCTATGAGAGCACTGGGACAGGTGACACAGAGATGGAGCCCCTGGTAGTTCACCCAATTGGCATCCTAAAGATTGCCATAGCTGGACACCAGTGACAATAATAGTTTTTGGCAGCCTCAGGATCAGGTGGAAGTCATATCTGCTAGATCTCAGGGCTGACCTCTGCAACAGCTGAGAGGTGAGTTAGACTTCAAAAATCCCTGTTTTTCCCAGAAGCTGAAAAAAGGAAAATTCTCAGTGAGTGAGGAACGCCTGCCATGACTCTGCTCTGTACAAATCCTCCTGGAAGGCACCAACAGGACAATTCAAATCAAAACCTAACAGGTAGCGGGTGTCTCCCACAGTCTTTAATCCCATTATCAGCCAGGTTTGGCATCTCAGCCCTGAGCCCTTGGCACAGGCACACTGTGACAGCGCTGCCAGGTGCACGTGCCACGGGCTAAGAGTCATCTGTCATCCACTCCCCTGGAATCAGACAGAAATTGTCTTTTGTTACATTTTGAATCTGTCATTTGTTAAAACCAGTCACGCTTCTGGGCTGGGAATTTTCTGAGTTCTGTTAGGAATATTTTTTAAAATCATTTTGCATCATTTGCAATTTCTGATGCATTCAAATACTACATTAGGTCCCCAGAGCAAAACCTCTCTGTCAATACACCTCATTTGACAGCAGTTGTGGAAGGGAGCTTTAAAACTCAAGTACTAGTTCTGAATGCTGGAAAAAGCTGCCCAAGAGATAAGAAAAGAGGAGATAACTGGTAGCTCTCTTAAAAGTGCTTCATGTCACCCTGAGAATCTCTTGAATATTTTATAAAAGAAAGAAAAACCATGGCATGAATCAATTCAAATTAAATACCATAGAAAATATTTTCTAGATAAATCAGAATGCCTCTTGTATAAATTCGAACACCTCAAATCAATTTTTCCATTGTGTGTTTTTCAACATATGGGTATAAAATGCTCCATGGATACTTTTGTCATCTTTCCTTATCACATTGCAAATATATTTATACACGAGACTTAATGCTTTTTCCTACAATGAAAATAAATTGTGAATATTCTTTTCTACTCACCACGTTATGTGTTTTAGAAACTTCCAGAAATAAGTCAGAACAGCAATATTTATACAGTTAGGCCTGGCATATTTGTGTATATTAGGTAAACATGGTTATTTGGAACCAAGCTGTGCCTGTATGGTTTCTTCATGCTGTTTTGTTGTCTAGAGGCACAACGAGGCCAATTTTTTAGAAGAAAAATGTGCCATATAATTGCCACTTTGTGATGCATTCAGCTAAAATTATGGAAAAAAAGAATCTCGGTTCCCCCTTTGATGCATTGTGCTGTTGTTCTACTCGAGCTTTTACCAGCTTCCCAACGCAAGTGTCCTGTTCAGTAGGAGAAAATACCTGAATTACATACACAAGTGCACGCACATACACACACACGCATACTGATAAGGTTTGTCTAACCCCTGACTTGGGCACACAGCTCAAAAATTGCCATAGAGAGTAGGATATATTTGTTTGAAGGGGAAGAAAAGCAACATTGTTAAGAAAGGTGCCGGCTGACACGGTAAATAAAAGCAACACAAGTGAAGGCACAGTTGGAGCAGGAAATAGTTGAGAGATGTGATTCAGGACTTAGGCTGGGAGATTATGTTTAACGTGAAAAATGGAAAATGTAAGGCAGTTCCTCCTGCTGTATATTCATTCTAATACTGTGAATGGAAAAATGAGCACCAAGCTCATTTGAGACCAATGCCACAAAAGCAAAAGTTGTGTAGCCCCAAGTTTCCCACAACAGCATTAGAAGGGCAGGAAAACCAAAGAACTCTGTCACTGGTGCAGTAAATCACTCAACACGTCCACCCAACGCTCTGTGGCACCAGGATATTTTAAAAGGGTGCAATTATGTTTTCTGTAAGACAAAGATGGCCCTCTGGAAAGCACTGAGCACGGCTTTTGTTTGACGTTGTCACAACAGAAAGGCAACAGCAAGTACCTCTCCCCTCTGTAGACACATCATTTATGCAAGGAGAAAATAGGAGCAATATCTGGATATTTATGTTTAGCATCAAAGAAAATTCAGGTTCAGGCCGGCACACAGGAAAGAATTGCTGAAAGTCTGTTTGTCATGGAGAGGTTATCCCCGTAGTGCGGCCCAAAGCAGGAAAACATTGTGTTACCTGTGATGTGATTGCCATCGGAGGGAGGGATGGAGGTACCTTGGCCATGACACTATTCCTGCAAAAACACTTGGTGCATTTGTGGTGCTTTTGCTTCTCTCTTTTTTCCGGCTTCTTCACCATTTTCCCTTGCAGACCACACTGGGAAATGTCTTCAGTGTATCCACAGTCTTCCCAAAAATGGCACTGGAGTTCTAGTACATGCATTTTGTTTCAGCAGGATGATCTGATACCTGTGGATTAAAAATTGAGAAACTGTGTGTAAACCTGGAATTTAAATGCCACTTTGTTTCTTCCTGATTTGGGATGAAAATGAAGAATTTCAAATCCTTTAAAAAAATGGATGCCTTGCAAATATTTACCTTTGAAGGTATCAACATAACTATCTTACTACAAATGCTGAAACAAAACTTTCTGTATTGAAAGCCTCATCTGAGTACTTAATGGTTTAGAAAAAAATATCCTTTCAATTGAATATATTTGAAAATTCCTGGTTGAAAATGTAACATTTTTATTTCCTAATTATTGAAAATTTTCATGCAGATATACTGATATGGCATCATATCATTAAAGTGCTACAGGAAAAAAAATCTCTGCATGTGGCATCATACGCCAGAGGATATGCGATTTAAAACCAAAATATTAACATTTAATCAGAACAGTGAAGTCAAAGTGAAACAGGAAAATCTGACAGATGATACATAAATAAGAATAAAATGAAGTACGATTGCATTTTATAAGCAGTCATGAGTATTGTAGATAGAGCTGGTAAAACTTACAAGCTGGTTCAGCTGAAATGAACTGACATCTTCCGCATAATTTTTTTCTGAAATTGTGCAGGAAGTTATACAAATTTAATTTCATATGAAAATGAAATTCCCCTGAGTCCAGAATCCTGCTCAAAGCATGTACTCATCGCTTGTCATGAAGCATGAGGACATGAAAGACCATCGGACTAGTTTCGACAACTGGAAATTTTTCCTGATGGCTGGACTCTGACCACAAAGAAATGTATCAATGCACATTTCTAGTGGAAGAACCATTCTTCAATAAACATTCTTCTCTAATTACCTGCAATTTTCCAAATGTATGAAACGAGAACAAATTCCACTCATTGCCATTGGAGAGGAGTAGACCTGTCTTAATTTTGTAGGGAGAATGGTTTGAGCTGTCTGCCAGTAGTTTCACAACCCACTTTAGATCAGCCACATCAAGGAAAACTTAAGTTCAAATTATTTTTCATATTTGAAGAGACAAGGTTTATGATACCCCTTGTTCACAGGTGGACAGTTCAAGGACTCATTAAAAGTTTTACAAGTTCCCTATTGATAAATATGTGGGAATTATAGTCAAACTGACTTAAGAAGTCACAGCCATTAAAGAACATGTGCAGCATTAAGGGAAATAACAAATTATTATTTAATGAGATGACTAGTCTTGCTATTGTTGCTTTATTTTCAAGCAACACTGAAATGGGCTCCCTGGTGTTTGTAGTTTCTGGCTATCTTTTTTTCTCCTCATTATTCATTCTTTTTACTCCATGCTAATCAGCCAAAGCACCGTGTGTTTGGAAGACTGATTTTTATACTCCATTCCCTTTGGATTTAAGGGTTACTTGTCAGCCTGGCCAAAAACTTCAGCAGTAGGTAAAGCCAAGGGCACTCCTCGTGACCACCGCGACACCGCTCACGCGCAGAGTTTATGCGGCTGCCACACCTCCGGGTCAGAGCTCACCGAGGATTTCCATAAATCCAATGGGTAATGTGCCAAATAAGATTAGAGAAGACTTCACATTATTGTACAATCCAATGGAAATATCATCTGCTAAGCTCCTTCTGGTGGCGACGGGGAGGAGGTGGCTAATATTAGCAGGTGTTTGTCTCAGAGGCAAAGAGGAGGCAGGAACACCTGCCCGTGCCCGTGCACAAGGTGGGAGCAGCCATGGTGACTTCACCTGTGGCAAAGTCTTCAGTAGAAATGCAATTTTTAAGAGCTGAAATTGTGATCACTGCCGTGTTGTGTCAAATAGTTTTCTCTACCTTTTATTACATTATGTTTAATCTCACCCTGTTTTGTATTCTCAAACATATCTTTATGCAAAATTCTTTTTAAATTTATCTAGCTGTACTTTCACATGCTATCTAATTCCTGACACTGTATTTTCACATGCAGAGTTGCATTAATAAATGGAGCAGGTGTATTTTTACATCTGATCTGTGCCTGTTTTATCTATGAACATATTTTTCTTTCTAACCTTGACCTGCAAGAAAGCAAGCAGGAAGAGTCATCTGGCACTTAAGCAATAATCATACAATATGTTTGTATTTGAGAATAAAAGAAAAGGATTTATTTTTTGTTCCATGAGGCAATAGCAGAGGGAACCTTAAGGAGGCAAGTGCATTTGCATTCTGTATTTGTCTCCTTCATAAATGTGGTTAACTAATTGCCTCTCCTTTCATCAGTTATCAATCCTTTGTTCCTGAACACAAGCAGAATCAGATTCTGATGCCATCGCTGAACTTGATGAGCTCCTGACTCCATTAGTTATCCTCTTGAACTCAGTGGTCCAGATTCTCAAATGGTATAAATCAGCATAGCCCATCCCATAATCAAAAAAGCTGACCTGAGGAGATAATCTGGGGAATAAAATCCTACATGGCGAAAGTAACAAAATTGGAATAATAATATTCTAAAACTTTATGAAAAATCCTTAACCATAAAACCTGAAGAAAGTAAAGTGCGAATAAATACTTTTGGAACAATTAATTGTGTTGTTCTTAGTTACGTGGTTTGATGGAACATGATCTGCAGTTCTGCTCAGGAAATATAAATACAGAATAAATATATAACATATAATAAAAGAATAAATATATAACATATAAAATATGTTAACATCTATGCATTTAACCTGTTTAAAGATTGTCTATTTTTTCAATACAGCCATTATCCATATTTGTTGGATACTTGTGAACAATCTTAAATGTTACTCAGGATCTTTAAATTGTGAATGTTGCATACTGAGACCCTGGAACTGAGATGTATGGCAGATGCAAATAAATGATACTGTTACAGCAGCCTGTTTAGATGGACATTATAAACTGCTGTGCTGGCATAAAAATGGGTTTTTCTTCACTGCAACACAAACCTGACTTCAGGCTGCCCACTGGCTGGTAGCTTGTAACTGTACCAGGGGTATAGTTGAAGTAATGTCCACAAAAAGTTGAATGGAGCAGGCTGAGTACAAGATCCTGTCTAGAAATGACCAAAATGTTGGAGTCACAATAAAGGAACAGTGCCCAAGTCCTAATCCTCTGATGTTGACATGGAGGAATGATGAATTTCCACAGTTGGTGTGCAAAAGTGATGTCCCCAACCATGGCCTTGGCAATTGCTCAGACCTCAGAGTAAATTAATGCAGTCTACAGCTGTTCTAAATTTTGCCAAATCAAAAAACATGGGGGGGGGTGGGGGGTGGGGAAGAAGCATGTATCCCATTTCTGGCAGGATTCTAATTTGCTTGTTCTCCTCCGGGCTCACTGCCATTTGCCTTCCAGTGACTCTTACAACAAGGAGGCAAGGAAAACAGCTCTCATCTCCACTTCTCCCAGACCTCTAATAAACACAGTGGTTGGGGGACACATGCAGAAAGAGAGATTGGATTTAAGTCTCTGCATGCTCAGGAAGAAACAGATTTCAGATCTCCTTTTGGAAGCTTTCAGAATATGGCTGCTGTCCCCAGGGCCATGGGCTGTGGTCTTCAGCTTGGATGGAGGCTATGGAGCTGCTCAGCCAGCACAAAGACACCGTGGCACTCATTCGAGTCACAGGAACGAGTCCCTGCGGTTGGGAATCTGTCCCCTCAGGTTTATAACCTACAGAACATACACTACACAATTCAACTTTGTTGACTACTCTAGAAACACAGTTAATCCAGGGCTGAGTGTTTGTAAAAGCCCGACCTGGTGCACAGTGAAGAAACACTACAAAAATAGAGTTCTGCTCTTTGCAGCTACTTCCAAAAGTACCATCCTATCAGTGAAAGTGGGAAAGGTCTGCCAAGGTAACACATCCCACACCAGCCAGAGATGGAGGTTCACGAGACACAGGATGAACTTTATAAAACACTTTTAATCTTTGGCCTTTGAGCAGCATAGCCAACAACAGGTTCACATCAGGGTAGTGGCATTAGCCAAGACAAGTTTACAAATCCCTCAGTGCGCTTCCATCATCCTGAGCTTGAGATATCTGTCAGTCCATAGCAGATGCTGCTGTTGCTGTGCATGTGTCGTGTTACTGAAACCCCTAGATAATGATTACGACCGATTATACAAGATGCCATGTTCCTTAATCATATCACTTACATTTCTGCTGAACGGCAGTGACAAGGTTTTGAAAGGAGAAGATCACAGCTGTCCAATAAATAAAAAAAAAAAAAAATCAGATAAACCACGCAGTATTTGCAGACAGAAGATTACACTAACCTGAAAAGTAGCTTTAGTTCTGTTGATATTTGCACTCTCCCTAACTGAGCTGAACCCTCATTCATCCTCTCTGTTTGGCATTGCATCTGAAATGGAGGCAATTGATACATGAGCAGGTATATTTCTGATTTTTTTTTTTTAATGTGTGCTATTTACAATTTTTTGTTCTCCTAGTGAGCATTTGAGTGGTTATTTATTTTTTTTCTATATTTTTCCCCCCTTCCCTCACCAAGATTGCAGGTCTCAGAGTACCAGGCACTGAATACCAGTCCTGAAGCAGACAGCTGGAGTGAGAAAATCCCCTCCTTGCCCTAGAGGTAACCCCAGCTCTAAGCTGAAGACATTCCCCTCCTTCATATGCTGGCTCATTTTGGAGTCTCACTCATGCAGAGGCTGCCAACTGTCCTGAATTAAATGCAGTGCATTTTGATATGAGTAAGTGCCTACTAATGACTGAGCAAAACCAGTGTATTCATCTAAGCAAAGAGTTCAAGCAGGGTTCCAGGAACGAGGAGCCATGTGCCCTGCTAACAAAGCTATCTAGTACAGTGCACAATCTGAACTTTGTGAAAGAAAGAACCTTCTTCTTTTAAGCAGTTTCAATGCAGTTCTGCAGCACTTAGAGTTTTTGGTGGAAAAGTCAGATGTAATTACTGTTTGACACAAAGGGATTTTTTTTACTCCTAGCTCTGCTGACGTTCTATTTTAAATAATTAAAAGTATAATTTAAAACTTAAATTGATCGTTTCAATAGACCTGATCCTGTCCTCAGAGGGAGCCTCTTGTGTCATAGTTAAACTGTTGATCAGTCCAGTGTCACTGTTTCTCCTTCATCAGAACATGTACCATCAGATTTATAATTCTTTTTTGCTTATGATGGCAGAGCTCCAACATGGGTGTAGTTTGACCCAGGTTAAGCAGATTTAGCTAAATGCATAAATTGTTCTCATTCTGTCATGTGAAAGATGTAGGCCTTGAGCCAATGTTGGGAATAGATAGCTCACCCAATGAATAAAGTAAAGTATTTGCAAATTTTCATGTGTCTGGACATTACTCTCTTCAACTCCTAATTGTCCAGAAGGAGTTATAACGTCTAAAACAATGGTTTTGATTTTTATAAGAGCTTAGATGACTGTGTGTTCTGACATTAAAATTCCTAGGAAGCAAATTTCAAGGCTGTAAACCTCTCTGAAAGTGGGCTTTCCATCCCTTTTTGATTTTCCTGGCCCATTTTCACCAATAAAATCTCATGGACTGTAAAACCATAAGCCAACTAGTAAGTCAAAACATTTTCATGATATAAATCCAACAGGATGTCAATGCCCTGAAGAGCAGGTCCATTCCTCTGGATTTCTTGCACTGTAACATGGAATTTGTGTGTTTTCTGTGCATTCCCTTGGTGGAACTCTTCTATCAGAGATGTCCTCCAACACCTAATTTTAATGAGTGTAAAAGGGAATGATATTTATTCACATGGCATAACTTCCAGAAAACAATAAGGCACACTGAATGCATCACTTATTTGTGCCTTAAACTACAATTTTAAACTATCATACTAATAGTTTGATGAGTTTCATTCTCCAGGATTTTCATTCTGTGGAGGTTACTAAGGAAAATTCTTCACCAAATGTCCAAGTCATAATGTAAGCATCCATTATAAACCTGTGTTTAGCCTGTGATAATGATTGAACTTGATGATCTTAGAGGTCTTTTCCAACCCAAAGAATTCTATGACTCTAACCACTAAAACATTCCCTCTCAAAAACAATGTTCCACATGATGAAGATTTGCTCTTTTCCCTCATCTCTGGATACTGGACTTCACTAAAAACCAGGAATATGTATCTAAATTAAGATATATAGCCCTACAATTGCTGTTAAGGAGGTGAGTTAAATGTTTCTAAATAAGGGAAGCTGCTTGCCTATGGTTTTCCTAAACCCCCTAAGATGACATCTACAGCCCATATGTGACCACATGTGGTATAAATAAAATGTAAGTTTAAAAGAGAAAAGAGATAAACATATAATTAAAACCAGCATAGCAAACACTTGTGCTCATTCATTTTCATGACTGCATGCTCCAGTTTACAGAGCAGTTGTAGACCCAGGCCCTAATAGCTGGGTTGACCACATGCCATAAAATACATCAGTGTAGGCTGGGTCCAAATTATCCAATACTTGTAATAAATCCACCCCATTAACTGGATAAATATGCACAAGCAACAACTCTGGAGATAATACTGGGAAGTGGCCTGTTGTTATTTAGCAGCTATGCCAGCTCACAGGACCTGATAAATAACAACGCCTTTTATTATGAAACAAACAAACAAACAAGATTAGTTTAGCTTTTAAGATCTCATAACTGTGTCTCTCCTTCTGTTATCTGTAACTTGGACTGAAAAAAGAGACTGTGGCCTTGAAAGCTTCAGCTCTGATTACTTTTTTGTAAGCCTAATAAAAGGCATCAGTCATAGAATGTATTTGTGAGAATGAAATCTTCATATATTGAAGGTCAATTTTAGTTGAACTAATATAATCAGTAGAAGTCAAGGTTCCTTTACCATTAAAATTGTCCATGCTCTGAGTCTTTTGATATTCTATACTTAACCTTGAATCATGCTGTGTGTGTTGTATGCAGGCAGCATGGTGAATTCATGTTACAGTATAATAATGACTGAGTCATCCTGGCCTTGATTTTCAGCTGGGCAAAGCAGATATTCTACAAACACAAGACTTCTTTAAAATTATTTGAAATTAATAAGCCCTGGAAGCACTTCCTCTCGCCTCAGAATAAGCAGCAGGTCACCCAAAGTCTACAAACAGCTTTTTGCTACAGTTTTATGAAATATTTAATATCACTCCTGAATATATTTCTGGAAGTTGAAAGATGGTTACATGTAACTAGAGCAAGTATTGATATTGAGAAACGCTTTGAGGGTTACATAGAAGAAATCACACAATAATCCTGACAGGAAGGTGTAGCCAGGTGGAAGCTGGTTTCATCTCCCAAGTTAGAACTGACAGGTCAGGAGGAAATGATCTCAAGTTGCACCAGGGGAGTTTTAGGTTGGATATTAGGAAAAATTTCTTTTCTGAAAGAGCTGTTAAGCACTAGAACAGGCTGCCCAGGGAAGTGGTGGGATCACCATCCCTGGAAGCATTTGACTGGTTCCAAAACCTTTCCCTCTCTCTACGTCTTCCCTTTTGAGTACAAACGTAAAAATAGGAAAATAGGAATCTGATCATTTGCACTTAGGAATGAAAAGGCAAATCAGTGTGATTCTGCCAAGCCCAGATCAGGGCAGGGTCAGCCTGGGTGGAGGCTGTGTGTGAAGGACATTGACCCGAGAGCTCTGGCAGGGCAGACATCATCACAAGCATGAGTGCCACCTGATTTTTAAAACAGAGGTCTAATTAGAGAACACATTCAAATCAGTTGCCTCAGAGATGTGTTAGAAGCATCACGCACAAAACTGCCAAAAGTAAGAAGCAGGGCAGGTTTTCAGCAGTGCCATGCTGCCCACTCCAGTAGAATGAGTTCTGATTTTGATCTGTGTAAATGGGATTAGACCAAGGCCTGAGTCTTATCTCTCTGGAACTGGATATATAGAGATGACATAAAAATATCTATTTTGGGTTTTGAAAGCAGTCTTGCATCAAGAGAGAGTTTGAGGGATTTATGTGCTGAAAGACCTCGAGAAAAGATGTAGAATGGGAAGTGAAAGCTAAATATATAAATGTACAGGATGAAGTGATCATTCTATTAGCGATGACTCTGTTATGGCAAAAATGATTTTTAACCTGTGGATTCCTTAATTTGTTTTTCCTTTCCCAAAAGCCATTCTTGTTCCTTATGAGTAAACGATTAACTAGAAGCAAAGGAAATGTTGATTTTTGTATTGATCATCCAGTTCTAAATTTTACCTTTCTTTTCAAAGTGTCAAGTTGAATGGAAGGTCGGAAGAATACTTAGTTGTAAACTCCAAGCCAGCAAAGACAAGTTTTTGATGTAGGACTGAGAGTTAATCAGAAAACAACTCCTTGAAAACCTGTTTCAAACTGGCTCAAACTTATTATTATTATTTTTTCCCTAGGATATCTGCATTGAAGAAGAGGCAGTATCAGCAGCCTATAAATAGCTCAGGACAGTATAAACTTTTGAACTGTGAAATCTGGGGTATGTAATCTTCATGATAAACAGAGGCTTACAGCAGATATTTAATGCTCTGATAGGAGCGTCGCCAGTGTTTGAGCTATGAGAGGAAGGGAAATTCTGAATTATTGTTAGCACTGTGCCCTGGTGTGGTAGTTCAGGTTGGTTTGGAACCCCTTGTCCCAGCTGAATAAGTTTGTTTTCCTGTGTGCAAATTTGTGCATAAACATATTGCAGCCAAACAAGAGCAATAGCTGTCTGAAAAAAAGAGCCTTTGGATATAGAAGAATTAATTTAGCAGACATTTAGATATTGTAACACACTCCTTAAGCAATGGATTTGTTTGAAGAAACAGCCTGTATTGCTGTTTTCATCACCTTTTGTGGACTAGTGCTGATTTTCATCAGCTGAGAGTTTGTCCCATTGGTAAAAGCTCTCAGCAATTTCCCTGGTGCTGCTGAGCTCCTGCCTGTTCCACTTGGAGCAGATGCAGGACAGTGCCACCTTTTGCACACGAGATAGCTGAAAAGCAGCATTCCCTTCCCAATATGGCTATCATGCTATGAATTAACATTCCTGTCACGTCTAATTCCACAGAATAGTTGTTCTGTATGAAGAAGCTGCTTTTTAGTGATGTGGGGGCACAGTCTGGGTATCTTGTGGGAAAGGGAAATGAGGACCCCACAATGGGGTTCAGGTGTGTGAAACATGAAAATGCATGTGTAATGTGGTTTTTCTTTTTTTTTTTTTTATTTTTTTTATTTTCTGGTACTACCTGTGTGTTTTTGGAGAGCTTTAGCCCCATATGTTTTCAAGCTATCCCCAAGAGCATGAACTGGACTATAAACACAGAGACCTCTTGACTCCAGGAGTTAGCAGTGTCCACACTGAGATGCTGCAGTGTGATGGACATCTCCCCCCAACACCAACTGGGAACCCTCCCTCCCTTTCTGCTCCCCCAGCTGCCATGTGGGTGGGGGTGCAGGTTTTAGCTCTGACCCCACCCTGGCTTGCTATAATGGAGGTGGAAGGATCTCCAGGAGCGTTCAGCTGCTGGAGGTGGGGCTGTGGTTCTCCTTCATGAGTGTGGAAGTTTGTGGGGCTGCAGCAGAAGCTTGCTGCTGCTGGGCTGCTCGCTTCTCCCAGAAGTGTCCAAAATGAGGAGCTATGAACAGTCCAGAGCAGAACTTTCAGCAAGGCCTGGTCCCCTCCATGGAGAGATGCATCAAACATCATTTGAGTTACATGAGTAACCCAGAGCCTCCAGTGGCTTTTTGTACCTCTTGGTTGTGTGAGGGGCTGAACGTGCTGGGGTTGTTGCTGGGCTGAGGGCTCTGGGGAGGGCAGGCTGGGGGTGCTGAATGCTCTCCCAGAGCCAGCAGCTCTGGGTTATAGCTCTGGGTGCTCCCACCCTTGAGATGCTCATTTTTGATTGTGCAAAGTGCTTTAGTGAGCAGTGCTGGGAGCTTAGAGCTGGCACTCAGCTGTTGGAGATGGGGTTGTTGGTGGTGTTCAAAGCTGAATGTTTATTTGTCTTCTTGCACAAGCATTTGGGTTGTGTTTTCTGTTTGGGCTGGTGTTGTGGCCATGGGGGTGCCTGTGGTGGCCCTGTGACACTGAGCTCTGTGGCTCATCCTGCCAGGGAATGTATCTGCCACCCACACAGCTCGTGAGCTACCATGTTCATAAGTGCCTCAGAAAAAGGGTTTTTTGGGGAAGATGATCAAGTTCTCCCTTTGCCTGTGTAAACTGAAGCTTTGCAGTGAAGGGCAGAGTGAGTGAGGACATCTTCTCATTAGTGGGCCAAGCAGGGATTTCTGTCTGGTACAATGGTGTCCTTTTGGGTGCTGGGTTGCTTTGGTGGGCTACAAAAAGAAAACAAGGCAGATGTGACATGCTCATGCCTAAATTTCAGCTTTGGAAATCAGTAATGGCTCTGCAGATCTCTGAAATGTGACCCTAAGAAGTGAATGCTGTTCTCCCCAATGAATCTGCCCTGTAAATTGCTAGAGACGGGGTTTCACTTACTTTACTTCTGTAGCTGTATTGATTTTTTTGCCATCTTTCTTTTTAAACCTGAAGGAAAAATTCAAATAAAACCTAATGATGTCTCTCTGTTTCTGAACAGCTTTGGAAATTGCAGAGCAATCAATATTAAGTACACTTTACACCAATTTAGAGCCCTATTCTGTTCAGACATGTGCTTTATAGAGCTCTGATTTTTGAGTAATTTAGGCTGAAAAGTAGGGTAATGTGGATTTTCTAATTAGCTTGTGTTAAGTCAGTGTTCTTCCACCTGAATTTTTTTAATAGATTGGTTTTTAAAAACATGCGTGTATATATCCAAAGTAGGAGAATAAAAAAGAAGATAATATTTTCAGAAGGATAAAAGACAAGTGGATTAATGCAGAGTTTGAGATTTTGTGAGAAATTCAGGCACACAGGCTGGCGCTGCAAGGAGAGCTTCTACTTGTGAAACTGTCACTTGTTAATTAAGTTAATGTCTACGGTGCTCTGAAAATGTAAAGCAGTATGTAAGTGCTAAGTATTATTATTAATGATGCCAATTTTGACAGGTTTACTGGAATAGGCTTTGCAGTACAATATAAGCTAATGTTCTAATGCTTCACTCATTTACAATGAAACTGTTAAAAATAAGAAAGTGGGACTAGAAGGCCAGCAGAATAGATGGAGTCCCTCATTTGGTGTTCTCCCCAAGTGCTGCCCGGCAGTGAGGTCACAGATAACATGGGGCTGTCTCTCCATCTGGTAAAACTCTTGGGGGAAAACCTCAGGTGTGTGATGGTGGGCTGCACCAGATTATGGTGGCTTGCAGTTATCCTTTTAGGACACATGCTGGCCCTTGGAATCTGTAACACCAAGTGTTGTATCCATGTGGCCCCTGCATCCTGCCTGTCACCTAAAGACTCGTTCCTGTCACAGGCTGCAAAAGGGCAATGGAGGAAGGTGTCAGCCCTTGTGTTCCCTAAGACTGCTTGCTCCTCTAAGGGAAATCCCCACTGGCCAATTAATTTGGTTTGTGGCCCCTCCCTCCCTTGCCCCAAGCTGCAGAAGGAAACAGTTCTGGTGTTGGCTGTATTGGTATTAGTGCCTGAATAGGTGCAGAGAGTTTGTCAGTAATATGTATATGAAAGCACATATTAAAAGAGGTGGCTAAATTACCTTTCACATTTCACAGTAGTTTGCATGTCATTTGGATATGGAAGCACAGCTGCACATAAGTATCTGACCCAGTAAATGGAATAGTTTCCTCAAAGTCTTCAGCACATTTCCTTTTATGCTTTTTCTCTGAGCAAAGCTATCAAATCTGCCCTGTAAAAGGGACAGCCTAATCTTCAGGTGATTTTCTTAGATGCTCTTTAATTTTTTTTTTTTTTTTCATTACCAGGCTCAATTCTCTCCTGTCTTTAATGGCTTCTAAGTGAAGAAACCATTTAAGTTGTGTAGAAGTTGTATACTTATGTATCCAGGTCATATAGATATAGGAACTCCAGTGTTTTCCTGCAGGTGTGTCTGTCTGTGTGTTCCCATTCAACTTGACAGTAGTTTCCCCACAAGTCAAATCCAGTGGATGTCCTATTGGCATGGTCAGGGTGGACTGTTTGGCATAACTGCTGCAGGAGGAATTGATGGATTCTCTTGCACTTGGGCTGAGTTCTGCTGGTGTGTTGAGAATGCACACACACCTACACTCAACAGTTACAGCCATATGAGACCAGCACTCCAGTGCCTAATTAAATTCATTTATTGGCTGGCAGACACTCCACCTTTCAGTGCCATGTGGATCCTGGTTGTGCTGGAAGAACTTCAGGGCCAGTTGTTTTGTTGTGTGTTAGAGACTGAATTGTTGTATCCTCATTTAATACGAACTTTGGTATTGTGCTGCATTAGTCAAACAGTGCAGGCAGTATTGGAAGAGGGATGATGTGGTTACTTTGGGCACCTGAGAAATTATTTCTTCAAAATATAGCAGCAGAAAGATGGACTCTAATAAAACTATTTTATTGCCTCTTGCTATGTCATCCGTTACCTTAGTGCTGGACTTGACCAAAGGCTGCTGGAATCCAGCCAGGACCCTGTCCTCACGCATCCAGAAAAGTGAGAAATCATACTTTTTCTTTTTAATGTTGGTCACTGATGAAGTGTTATGAGAATATTACACTCTTCACAAGATGAATCAGTGGTCTGAGTAGGAATGGCTGTCTAGAATCAGTACTTTGATCTGTCAAAGGATCTAGAAAATAACAGTCCTCCTCTGCAGGCAGGTAACAAGGAATGCCTTGGGTGGAAAGATCTATCAGTTCACACCATTTTCTTCCCATCAGCCACCAGTCAGGTGTTAATCGCTGGGTAAAGTAGTCTCGAAATCTTCTGAGAGTAGCTTTGAACTGTTGCTGCTTGGGTCACAAAGAGGGGTTTCTGCTGTGGCCTTCTTGGAGCTGGCTCAACTCAGGTGTTTCCTGAGCCAGTTGGTTTCCTAATCACAGAATTGCAGTGCTGGGGTTTGCAAACTAAGTAGGTTCACACTATCCAGGCTCTGCAGCCTATTCCCCATGCAGAAAAGAAATAAAAGAACAGACTCCAGCAATTGCTGGCGTTTTAATAGGGAAGGTCTAAAAAGCTAGGGTCGATGACTGGCTGTTGATCCAGGAACTATATTAAATATCAGTTGTATTTAGATCTGAGTCTTTCGAGACACAACCTTAAAAGTTATAACCTTAGAAATATAAAAAGGGCAAGCTTCCTGCCCTTTTCTAAAGTGCAGTAATAGGCAGTAATTCCAAAGCAGGTATATGGGCATCTGCTTTGGATGCTCTAGTTACAGAACACGGTGCAGGTAGTACATCAACCCTGTCATGAAAACACAACAGTCAGAATAGAGTCCTTAAGGCATCACTGTCTATTATAAATCAGTTAGAATAATTCATGCTATAGATTTCCCAATGCTGCAAAGCCTCTTACTCAGCAACGTATAAACATATATCACATCTTATAGATTTTTTTTTCCCTCTTCTTGGCATGAAACGTTCTTAAAAAAATTCTGCAAGAGAACAATGCTCTGTACAGACAATTCCCTAAAAACTTTCATAAATAGGAAGTGGAATGGAAAGATACTATTTATCTCCAGGATCATTTTAACAGCTCCAGTCACACCTTTGTCATTGAGTTGGGAGCACGTTGTGTAGGAGCCAACAGTAAGCGTGTGTGTGGAGCATACAGGGGCTATGTCTGGAATCAGGCTGAAAATGCAAATAGGACTTTCTTTTCTGGTTTGGTTTCTCAACACAAGTTAGAGCAGCTTGCACCAACTGGTAAAGGCTGCAAAGGGCCGTTTTGCCAGCTGGGAGGTGCAAGGGTGTAATAATGCTGCTGGCTCCTTTCCTGTGCCAGCCACAGGGAGGAGAGTGGCAGAGAAGCCAATGTATGTCTCAGTGCCACAAACCAGGCTTAAAGACAGCTTGTACCACTTGGGAGTGGGGCATTATGGATCTGGAGTATCCCAAGGCCTGCCATGAAACATTTATTCTGCAACTTCCCATATTCTTCATATGACTTACAAATCCCTTACATTTCCAGAAACCCCCATTAAACTGAACCAATTTAAGCTACGGAGCACTGGCTGATGCACAGCTCTAGCTTCTGATAAATGGCCTCGGGAGGGAAGGAGTTAACTGACCAGCATCAATTACAGCATCAGAGGGGGTGATTAGGACTGAAATTGCAGGGAGGTTTTTAATTTAGCAGAGTAGAGGAGACTCCCCCAGCTTAGCCAAGCTCATCAGATCATGCACGTCTTCCTGCTTCATCCGCTTACCACGCGCTGCCACTCAGGGCTATTGTGCATGGAGAGGGCACTGAGCAGACTCCAGCATATTATATTATTCCCTTGTCCAGAAATCCACCTGAGGCTCACTGACACTCCGCTTGCCACACAAGTGCCTAGCGTGCAAAATTCTCAAAGACCCCAGCTTGGGACTCGATCAGCAAATTATGTGAAGGAAAAAAAAAAAAAAGCCAAAGTTTAAAGCTTAATATGACCTAACTTGTCTGATTTTTGAAATTTTTTTGAAGTAGGTAGGACTGCTTCTAGGAGCAAAGATGCATTTAGGCTTATGGGTTAAGATCAGGAATGAATCTGTTGAATTAGTGTTTTGCCTGACTCTCTGTGTATTCAACACTAAATAAAGTGTGGAGTGCAATGTATAGACTGCTTTAACTTCCCTGCTCTGTTTTCCTGGTAAAATTGGTTACCTGGAATGCTTTGGGAAGAGGGCAGCAGGCTTGAGGCTGAAGAGTCACAGGAGGGAAGGGAAAGGGCATGCAGCCCATATGAAACTTTTTGGGGAGTTGTAGTCACAGGTTGCTGGTGGGATGAGTCTCCTCTGCCTGCTGGGACCATCTTGGTCCCCCGAGGCTGCTCTGTTCCTGGCTCCACCCTGGAACTGTCTTGGCACATGCTGATTTTCAGGGCTGTGAAATGCAGGAGAAAAAGGTCCCTGACCTTTGGTCCCCATCCCCACGTTTTTCATCAACTCTTTATATTTCTGGTTTCCACTGCTATTACATTTTCCTTTAGTATTTTGCCTCTGGATTTTAGAAAATTGGGATTTTTTTAGGACAATTGCAAGTGGATACTGTGTATAGAGGCAGACTTCATGTTCCTCATGTGGATGGGAGAAAAGGGAAAAGGAGGACAGCAGTAATCCAGCTAGAAAATGTTCAGGATGGGCCTGACTCAAAATTCAAAGGTAGCTGGGCTTCAGTGATGTAAAGATAAATTTTTAGCTGCTTTTGAATACTGAAGTATTGAAACAAACCCTCTCTTCTAGTGGAAACTTGAAAATAACAAGAACTGAGATCAGGGAGGTGCTGGTGCAGCATTAGTGGTGCAGAAACAGTGGGAAGCAGCAGCCCTGTGTGCTCCTTCCCTTGGGTTTTGTTGCTTGTAATGTTGCAGAGCTCCTGCCATTGAAGTTGGAGCTTTCTATATGATCATGTAATTAAAGATTGACTCATAGTGGGCAGGCATATGGAGGCTAAAACAGTTGCCCGTGAAGCTCTCGGCAGCATTTTGTGCGGTGTTTGACAAACCATTTTTATTTTGATTTTTGTTAATATGGCACTTTGTGCAATCACGGAGACACTTAGCATAGAACATCAGTCACCTGTGTAATCCTAATGAACTCATGTAAATGGAAATAAGGGGCTTCTGAAGACTATTAACAATGAGGTGCCATGATGCTGGAGGAGACTTGGCAGCCCTCTCAGCCCACCCCTGATTTTGAAATGTGAGAGCAGAGCTCACTCTTCCCCATTGCTGAGGAAGAATAATCAGACCTAGTCCTTGAAATGGTCTATAGTGAAACAGTGGATATTTTAATGGCATCATCCTTACTCAAGCAAATTCCCATTGATTTCAGAGGAGTTATGTCTGAACACAGAGAAGTGCAGGGCTTGAGTAAGCCTTAGTGTGACCTGCTTCTGTTGTGTTTCTTCTCCAGCCTGCAGTGGTTGTGAATTGTTATGTTATTAATGCAATAATTTGGATATATTTATTGATCGCTGTCAGCTCCCCTTGTCTGGCAAAACCCATGTTATTCATAAAAGACAACTGGAAAGGAAAATCTACCTCCCAAACCTGAGAGAGCCAGTGGGGCCACAATTGCTTTTCTTTCAGCGTGCTCGGAGCAGTGTCCCTGTATCATTGTTTCCCTTTGCAGTGCTCTTTGCAAAGGTGGAAAGCAGATCCTAGCTTACGCAGATAGAGTTTAGGGCTATTCAAGCTTTTTCCAGGGTCTGAGTGAGCCACTGGATGCGGGAAATTTTATTGCTAGAGGATCTAGAAGTGTTTTCTGTGTTAGAAGTAAAGCCTGAATTTTCAGGGAATTGCTATAAACTAGGCTTAATGCAAAAACTGTTTGAAAGTTAAAAGGCCTGAGGTGGAAATTAGAGGTGTGCAGTGTTTTCTGGAGACTTGGGCCATTTCTCCTTTCCTCTGTCATGTAAAGGTACATTTAATAAGAAAACATGACTGCTTTGTGCCACCGTGCCATTGGACACCTTGTGAGTTCTGTGCCCTTCCTAATGCTCGCAGGAGGTTTCGCAGGCCACCCCCCATCCCCAGCACAGGAGCCACAACATTTCTGGGACTCTCCAAGGAGCCTCAGCGAGTGCATCTTTGACAGGTCCATGCCCAAAGTTGCTGCTGGCTGTTTTTCAGCTGTCTGCTTTTATTGTAAGTCTGCCTTGCTGCCCTGAGAGCTACTACATGTCACAGCCCTGGTGCGATGTGCGCACCAGCTGCTTCTCCAGACCTGTCACATTTTGTGGTTTTTTATCTTTTTTTTTAATATTTTTGGGGGCTTCAACTATTTCTGTGCTGCTGTTGAGTAGGAGGGAGTTGCACCCTGGGCTAAAGCCAGAAGGGACCTCTCTGTGCGGGTTGATGTGTATTTGGGGAACGCTTCCTGGGCACCGATATTTCTGTATAGGGATAAGAAGGAAAGAAGCCACAATGTGCCCAAAACTACTCAAAAGGGTGTTTCTGTAAGGGCAGCCTCCCAGAGAGTGCTCCCTACAGAGCCTTAATGTACAATGAAAAGTAGGACTCTAACCCTGGGAGCAGGCACACCTCATGCTGTTTAATGTCAGCGATGCTCAGGCAGCGATAGCAATTATTATTATTAATCCCAAAATAGATTATAAAAGGGGGGAAAAAATGAAGCTGCTGTCTGAAAATTGAAGTAATTGTGGCAGAAAGTCAAGCTGCAGTTGTTCTTCAGTTTGAGAGTAGCTCAAATCAAAGGAAAGCAATTCTGTGAGCCTGTTGAGGATCCTGGTCTGAGCCCTGCTGAGTTCAGGGTTACTGTCAGAAAGATTTTGGTCAGATTTCAGGATAGGGACCTAATGAATATTTTGTTTTGTTGGAAGGAGTTTTGTATCTTAGTTTGCCAAATTAATTAATACTTGCATTTTCTAGTACCACCATATTAAACATCCTATAAGTTTTTCATCTTTTCTAATTTATCTTATTAGAAAAAATGGGCAAATAACAAATATGTAAATATATAATATTAGTCTTTAATATAAGCTGTATGCTGCCTTCAATAATGAATGTTGTTGACTATAGTAATTAAGTATGATTCCAGCTCCAGTTATTTACTTGTCAATATTACTGAATTGGGTTCATCTAAAACTGCAGGCAGCTTTCTGTTTCCTATATAAACAGTAATTGTCTGTTTAAGTATTTGCTAAAATATTATTTAAGTCTAAAATCAGGATTGCAAGTGGATTTCAATAACTTAGTTAATTTACTTTAATTTTGGAATTCTGTCTCTGCATGGGAAGAGAAATATGAAAAGTAATTTCATCTCTCTATCGTTGATTTAATTGTATGTACTTTTGATGGATTAAGTTTCCAGTTAATTGTGGAAAATGCAACAACAATATTATAAAAAGAGGTTTAAAATAAAACAATTGCTGTCTGCTTTGCATGCTATTTTTAAAACAAATGTTTAACATTATTAATTTTACAATGATAATTTGTAAATATTAGTTACATCTTCCCACTTAACCCCCCCAAATAGATGATTTTAATCATACTTATTGATATTATCTACATAATTATTTTTCATTATGCAAATATGTTTCAACTGCTGTGTAATAATGTGATGGAAACAGTTTTCAGTGCTTTAAAACACTCACTTAACTAAATGCAGGAGACAACAGAAAAATAGTGTGAAAACCAGAAAAAATGTGCAGAATTTTTTTTTTTAATAACAACAGTGGTTTTATACCTTTAGTATTTTATATTTTGTAATCACCTGAAAATTCAGTATACTGTGAGCAGTAATGACAGTTTAAGCTTTTAAAATAATGATCTTTAGTCATGCTACTTTCTATCCTTAGTTAAAAATGACATTAGATTAAAATCTGATTTCTAGTAAGTGACAGGTTTTCTTACTTTGTATATTTGCAAAAAAATGCAAATAACCAGCTGCTAATTCCAGTACATTTCTTAAAACATCGAGGGTGTCTTTTCCCAGGGAGAAGTGATACCCAGTGCAAGAAGATTCTGTAAAGTTTATTTGAAAGTATAATTGGCAAAGTGTATTAAAAAAAAAAAATGACATTCAAAAATAGGTTTCATTTTAAGGATTCTTCTGCTTAGAATTTAAAGATTGTCAGGAGAAATATAATTAAGAGGGTTACTCAGGACAAAATTACAGCAGTAGATCTAAGTTTTCTGGCTTTTCAGTGTAACTGTATGATTTGAGCTTAAATGATGTAGGCAATACTTTCTTTTATCAGAATACATTACTATAATTTCTAGTGCTTGGTACTTTGCAATTTGTTCTTGATTTTTTTTTCTTTGTGTAGATAGTTAAATAAACAAATAAGACAGCTTTGGGGTTTTTTTTTGGTATAATGACTGTAATGAATCCAATGGAGTTTTAGTTTTAAAACAAAGTAAATGGTCATTACTCTTGCTGAAAATAACCCAGGGTTGTCTGAAATAGTTTATTGGATGTATGTTGTCAGTGCACTTTTCTTATCAAAGGTTGCTTTAGTGCCTTATTGTTTTGTTAAAGAAAAGTATACATTTATGTAAAACCCTCCACATGAAAGTGTTGCTTCAGCCTTTATTAGAGCACCACTGTCTGCAGCTACAATTTCAGCCCTAAGCTTAACTTTTTTTTTTTTTTTGCAAAGTATGTGATTTTCATTAAACCTGTAATTAGTATAATTAATAATTATTCCCTAATTGAAACGCAGGTTAACAAACTTCCATATATAAAAAGTAAAGGGGGGAAAAATGTCATTCATTCACACTGGGCTTTATAAGCCTATAAAACTCTTCAAAGGACTTCAAGATATCAAGCAATCTTTTATTCAGCTAAACCTACCCCCCACCTTCCCTCTTACACACACTTAAATACGCAGTATGCTCACAGCTTGGAAAAAAGCAAGAAAAGCCTTAATGGATCACTGATTTTAACCAAAGAGCTAGGTATGTATTCCATATAAATGGTTTCCAAACCATTTTGGTGTTAGTATTAATAATTTTGATCAAATGCAAACAGGCGTCTGGGCGCTATAGAAAGCGAAGCTTTCAGCTGTGCACTTATTAACACAGCTTTTATTTCAAGCTCCAAACATCTGAAACAATTACACTGGAGCAACTGTGTAATTTGTTCCTTTCTTTGCTACACAGGTATAGCCTTTTAGGCAGAGGCTAATAAAGATTTAGGGGTAAAATGGTGAGCTGAGGTCCAAACTTAGTTTGTCTTTATGCCTGTGAGTAATTAAACTCAAAATGAATAGACTGAGACAAATAACATCAGGGGAGGTAATAGGTTGCAGTGCCCAGCTCGAGTTAGATATTTTACAACTGATATAATAAATCAAAGAACAGAATAATTATTTCCCAATTTACCGTGACACAGATATCTTGTCATCACCCTGGTTATATGTACCTTTAAGAAGTGGTGAATGCTAAAAATCTATTTAGCCACATCAGGGAAAGAGAGCTAACACAGCAGGAAATAGTCCTTTGTATTTTTTTTTTTAATATAAAATCACTTGTCAAGATATTTGCTCATATTAGAAGCCAAATATTTTCTATGTGGAGCTGAGTATCAGAATTTTGTACCTAGGACATGACTATTTGTTTTTAAGTGGTTACTTATGTAAATAATTTAAAATATTTTACTGTTGGGGATATTTTATGTTCTTAGAAAAAACACTAGAGAAGTCCCGAATTTAGTTATGTGCTTTCTGAGCTGTGCATTTATCTGAAATGCTTATTTGCAGTTTAAAAATAGATTATCCTAAAATTTGCACAAAATATTTGTTATTTAGATTGGACAAGTCTGAAGCACAGGTATAGACACCCTCAAAGCATGCTTTTTCTGCAGGGCGTTTGGAACTGGTGGAGTTATTTGATCAGAAATATTTCTTCAGTAATTTTCCTCTGCATTTAAAAACACAGCACTGAGCTAAAATTTAACATTATGGTGAACTAAACACAAAAGCGTTCCCTTAATATCTCACTTTAATTGTAAAGGAGAAACAAGTCATGGAGAAATTGCCCCTGTGAGGTCCAGCGGCGGGCACTGAAATATTATAAGCTCTGCTTTCATAATGCTGCCTTTCAAAATCAGTTATCTGTAGTTATCGTAAAATCTGAGTGCTTTCCAGAACACCAGATTTTAAGTTTCTCAGGAGAATATACTATTTCAATCAGATAGAGTGCACGCTAACAAAAATCCTTACAATTCTCTGTTATCTTTGTCCTTTTTAAATGGGAGAAAGAATGCAGAGGATAATGACTTATGCTTGAATGCAGTTCAATGAATTTGTGTTTTATTGATAAATATATGCATCTCTATATATAAAACAAGGCAGAGGTGTGTGTTTATTTGCTAGTAAGTTAAAAAAGCTCTTACAGTTCCCTCACCAAGATTTAGCAAGTTTGTCCTACTTGCACATTACTGATAAATGTCAAATCCCCCTCAAATAATAATCAAATTCTCAGGGTGACTGAGCATCTTTTCCTGACTTAATCTGTCTAAACAGGTATGGATTTATAAAAAAAATAAATCTAAAAACCTCGCTGTCCCTTCAGCTTCCCTGCTGATGCCTGTCAACTTATAAAAACAATTTTTAAGCTGGGGTTGCGAAGGCAGGGAGAAAGTAAAAGCTCTTTTCAATTACAGATGATCAGTGAGAACTGTGACATGATGGTCAAGCTTCTCGAAACTCTTAAGGGTGTCCTTCATAGTCCACAAATATGCTCAAACACTCAAAAATTGTTTGAGATGTGCGCTGGTAGTAGGGGGAAGTCATATTGAAGTTTTTCAGAGTTGCTAACAGGTGATTCCCATTTCTATAGCTGAATCCACACACTGCATCACAAAGTGGGGGACCAAAATGTAGATTTATTGCATTTACAGGATCCTACTGCAATGTCCTCATAGATAGCAACCGTTTCTATTTTTATTTCTTGATCTTACTGCAAAAGTTTGTAGCATGTGCTTGTGATGAACTCCAAACTTACTTCACAGCACGGCAAATATCTAATAGCTAGAAAATTGGTAGTATGGTCTAGTCATGCCATTTAGAGATGTGTGGTCTCTAAAAATCAATACAATAAACTTGCTTGTTCATTATCTGACTAGTAAAGTGTTCTGTCTCAGTAGGATTTCATTTACACTGGGTAGGTCACCCAGGAGAGTAACAAACCTTTTAGTTAACTACTACATTTTTCTTTGATTCTTAATTTGTGAGTAATTACAAAATATGCTTAACTATTAGTTTTCTCATATGAATATAGCACAAATGCATTTGAATGCATCCCTTGCATAGATTTTTTTTTTTCCTCACCTAACCGTAAAGATACTGTTTCGAATTTAAAGGTATAAATGTATTCTATTACTTATAATTTGTAGATGGAAATATTCAAATAATGACAAAACCTCTGAATACCCAGAATGAGGCTTTTTTTTTTTCTCCTTCTGGTTCAGTTTCCCTAATTTCTTTTATGGATTAATTTTAATAGACTAGGTCACTCTGACAAAAGTATTTTGCAAAGTAAATTAACTATATTTTTGTGGCAGTACAGAGATCTCATAAAGGGCTGAATGTTCCAGCATTTTTCCTTGTAAGGAAAGTAAGGTCATATATGTGTGAATTTGCTCTTGTGCCAGAGTTGGAATGCGTAGGTAGGATACATATGTACATATTTCAAGTACTGGAAAATAAATCTATGTAAAATAGCAATTATTTAAGGTAGGGCATAGTCTTGGCATATATCTAGGCAGCATTTAGTGTCTGTGGGCACTATCATAGCAAAAAAAGTAATATTGGAAATTAGCCTGGATTAGTTTCACTTGTAAATCTGATTTTTTGAGTGTAAAATACAAGGTTTGAACCCTAAACTTGCACTTTCCAGTATGCATTGCCAAATCTACACCTTGTGCAGACAAAGCATTTCTGCTTTATTTGGCAAGACACTTATTTCTACAAGAGGAAGATGCAGCCTACATCAAAAACATTCTGATTGCTCGACAGCTTTCAGCACTTAACACATCTAGGCATGTACTGAAAAACTACTTGGGAGGAGATGTATGTACATGCATCTTTCCCCAAAACACTCTAGAATCTGATTAATCTGTTTTGTAAATCAAAGATTTCATCTTCACATTATAGCACAGCCAGATTAGCAAAGATGTGATGGTGGGACACGAGATAATTTGCTAAGTCAGAATTAATGGCAAATAAAATCAGTTTCCCTTTGTGGTTATTTCCAGCCAGCTGCATCCAAATATAAAAGAACTATCAAAGGGAGTAAAATAATCAACCCATTAATTATTAACTCAGAACAACTTCAGAAAGCACTTCTTAAACCTCCATTGACATCATCCTGACAGGCTCCTAATCTCGGAAAGTTGTTGGTAAGAGTTGCATTAGGCTCAGCATGCCACCAATTCTGACTGGAACAACTGCAACTCGAGATGTGCTGCAGCACAGATAGGAACACATGGGACAAGCTGCGGTCTCTTAAGACATCTGTGAGTAACATTTACAGCACAACATGCTGTATAATTCCCCACGTAGCTCTACCTCTGCTGTCAGCATAATAGAGTTGTCAACAGCCTAATTGCAAGATGCAATATGTAGGGGGGTCATCAAAAAAAAAAAAGTAAGAAATCTCAGTGGAAAGTAACACAAATCAGCTGTCATTATTTTAAAGCTGGACCAACCTTTGGCTAAACCATTTAAACCTCCAGATTAATCCCTAGATTTATCTTTATAGATTGGATCAAACTCAAAGTTTGACTGCAGATGAAAGAGGAACTTCAAAACGAAGGCTCTCATTTATGCCCATTAGACAATGCATTTGGCTAATGATCTACAACACACATTAGCCTGGAAACAGTGGTTTTCAGGCTTAACTGTTGCATCTTTTTTTCTTTTCATGTTATACTTCAACCTTCATTTCCAGCTTTTATTTCTTAAAGCATTTTTGTCAGAAGGTGAAAATATTTTTTTAACTGAAAATTTTTCTTAGTTTCTGCCTTTGCCTTTCTGCCAACTTATATGATTAAATGTCTAGTCTAGAAGTTAACTTGGAAAGAGCTTATTTGATTATGTGGCATCAGTAGATCTCTTTATTGCAAAATGTATATGCTAAGTCAATCAATTAAATTAATTTGAACAATTTATTAGAATTTTGTCACTGGTATAAAACACAAGCAGCAAACCCCCCCCCCCCCCCCCCAAAAAAAAAAAATTAAAACCTACCAGTGTTGAAAAAAAAATAATTCAGTGAATGGGGTTGGTTTTTATAATAGTCATCTGAAGCTACTAAATTTATTCCTATGTGTATTATATGTATATAGCTGACATCATGAGGCTATTCTAACTCACTGGTTCTTTTTTGTTTTAAAAAAAGCCAAGCAAACTCAGTCTGAACTATCCAGCCCCCTCCTCCCCCTTGATGAACAGTACAGGCTAGTAGTTTTATTCTTTAAAAAAAAAAAAAAAGATACTAGCCATTCTTTCATCTTATGGGGAGACATTTAAATTTAGAGTAATTACAAGACAACAAAAGCAGCACTGAGCATGAATGACAAAATGCAGCTCAACTTGATGTTTTAATGCAGTTTTCCCTTCTCATCAGGGATATTAACCCTTCTGACTACTTCACTGAAGATTCTTACCCCTATTTCCCAGACTATAATGTGAAAGCCACCTTATCAAAATATTAACAATTTATAAACATGGATGAATGAGTTCAAGTATATATTTTTCATATACTACCTCAAATTTCTCGACTCTATTTCTTGCTATTTATGATATAGGCCTTGAAAGGAGCTAGGCAAGAGATCTGTTAGAATTGCTCCTGGCTGGATGTAAAGAAGAGAGAAGCAAGTTTACTGCCTTATCTCAATAAAATCAATTAGTTTCAAGAAAACTAGAATCAAAATAATTTCCTCTTTTAAAAAATTATTTCCTACCTTTGCTGGCCTGTTTCATCTGTTTCATTAAAGGTGCAACTTTTATTGATGCTTCTGCTCATCCTATGTTTTCACCAGTGTGAAACCTAAAATGTTCTTTGCCTAAAGTGTAGGTTAATATAATAGCTACTTGAAGCAGGAAACCTCTGCTATGTGTCTATAGTTGTCTTTATTTGGGCCTGTGCAGCATTTTGTTTGTCCTCTAGCCTTTTACGGCAGCTGGACCCTGACCTTCAAGTTCTTAAAAAGAGGGGGGGAAAGTATTCTTTTCAGATTCCAAGTTCCTCCCTTTTTACCCTCCCACTGACACCGTCCCATTCAATACTAGAGATAACTTTATTCATCTATACATCATTGTATCAAATTCAATAGGCAAACTGCTTCAACATGCTTCAGAGCTGGACGGGGCAGTAATGTCTTCATTTTTTCTTAATGCAATGAGTTTCTTATCGCAGTCCTTTCAAGCACAAAACAAACACTGTAACAAAAAAATGATCTCCAAGTTTTTCCCACCCTGCTATTTCACCATGGGCTTATTTCTTTGTTCCATCTTTTAGTGGACAGTTACAGATACAAAGATGTAAAATTGATTACATGCATACCTACCTAACAAGACTTAAAAAGGGAATTGGTGGCAAAATCTTTTATAATTAAATACTGTATTGAGAAGATTTGCTTTGGGCTCACACCAAGAGTGGGGAAGTAATTTGTTCCTGAATTGGCTGTCATGCTTTAAACAGGATACCAAAATTAAGTGACATCTAGAAAAGCCAGTAGGAATGCCATGTCAACAGCAAATCTGGCTGATCACTATCTGAAAAGATGGACCTTTTTCCAACTCTAGCCATTGTGGATTTATGCACCTAATGTTATAAGCCCTCAGTCTGTCATTAACTGCCAAGCTTGACTTTAAGCCAATGACAGCAGCTCCCTGGATGTTAGGAGAGCTCCAGCAGCAAGAACTCCAGCTTTTCCTCATTGTTCTGAGTCCTGCTCACCTGTGGCTGAGTTTAAAGGAAGGGAATTGAATCCTGGTCCCATATGTTCATATGGTAGTGTGGTTTAAGCTCTTTAGCTGAGCTAAAAAAATGCTATGAACACACTGATAAGAGGGATAGATCAGTATTTTAATGAATCTCTTCAAAGGTTTTGCAGTGCCTTTTTATTGTAGCATGAAATATGTAATATTATGGTACCCAAGTCAAGCTCATGTCTCATTGACATCTTTGTCTTTTAAATGGAAAGTAAGGCTGTAGGGGAAAAAGTTGGTTAAAATACAGAACTTCTGAAGTGCTTGAACCAGCTAACGGTACTAGATCTCATTTTAGATTCCAGGGATGAAAAAGAAAGAAATAAAAAAATCAGACTTACATCCCTGACTGGGTGTTTTCCACTATAGGCCCTACATGTTTATGTAGAGGGTATTGCGAACGTTTGGAGGGATTTGGGAGTTTCAAAAGGAAGAAGTTTATACATTAGTGCTGCAAGTTGCAAAACACTGTTGATATTCAAATGTTTATTGTGTAAAATCTGGGATAAGCTTCAGCATGAGAGCTCCTTTAAGTGCCTACAACTATTGCTAATTCCCCTCAGCATTGAGACTTGCACAAAGGCCTTAATCCAATTCCACTTTTTTTTTTTTTTCAGAAAGCCTATGCTATTTTCTCTCACATAAACTAACAACACTATCCCATCACACTGCAGAATGGGTCAAAGAAAAAGGGCTCTGTGTTTATACTTCACCAACACTTTGTGTTTCTTGGCCAAGTATGGCAAGAAACTTTAAGTGTGTCCCCCAGGCCCCACGCCATCTTTAGAAAGAAAAATAAGCCTTCAGAGACTGAAAACACACTATTTTAGACACTAAAAAAAACTATGAAATGTCAACTATTCTTTCAGTCACTGTCCCTGAAAAAAAAATTGATCACCCCAGCCTCATTCTTCCAGCTCTGATTTAAATTGTGAAACACAGGAATTGCTTTGATATGATTGTGTGTTCTACCTAGCATATAAAATCCTTGGAGATATTTTAGGTGTGTTCTCACATAACATTTGTGAGTACACATTTCTACTATAACACTGGTGCCTACTCATGAAATGGCTTAAAGCAGTAAATTCCATCAGGGAAAAGAAATTTTATAATGGCGCTAGGTTTACTTTTATGAAGTGCAAAAGAAACTCTAGCTTTACAAAGCATATTTGTAAACTTCATCAATAATCTGCTGTGTACAGGAGATCCCTATCCAGTTCCAAGTGGTCAGGTATTCCCTGCATATAAGCCTTCACTTACTTCTGACAATGCCAGCTGTGTTGTCAAGGTTTAAACAGCAACAAAGCCTGGGCTGCTTTGAGGATTGACCTTCCACTGGCAGGAGGGGAGAGGCTGGTCTGACTCCCATCTGATCATCTTTGAAAGCCTACAACAAAAAATCTGCTATAACTAGTGAAGGTGCTAAAATGCCAGAGCATAAACCAGCTTTTAAAAAGGAGAGAAAAAAGAAAAAGAGTTTGGTTTTAAGTAAGAATTAAAATTTCTTTTATAATCAGGAGTGCTTCATTTATAGCATAAGAACCTATAGAACCAGTTGTGCTAATTTAGACAGCATCAATTCCAATCTCCAGAGTGAGCTCATAGTTATTGTACCAGAAGGAATTCAGGCTGGAAGAGGGATCGTGTACTGAAGGTTTTGACAAGGTGGAAGTTTCTCTCCTGTCACACAGACTTTGCTCATGAACACATGTCTTAGTGGCCAAGCGAAATCTCCCTGTGGTGTTTGGTTTGGGATTTTTGGTCTGTTTTATTTGTTTGTTTGTGGTTTTCTTCTTTTTTTTTCCTTTTTTTTTTTTGTTTTGTTTTGTTTTTTGGGTTTTTTTTTTATTGCTCCTCTCTGATTATATTTATACAGCAACTACAGCTACTGCTGTAAACTCGAATGAGTTTTTGAACGTCCTTCCGTGAATTACGTTAAATACAATTAACGTTCCTGTGGGTTTTGCTTCCCTGAAGAGTTTTAGTTTGTCCCGGGGACCTGTTTTTGCCCCACTTCTCTGAGGGTTTGTCCCCCCTCAGGAGGGGAGGGAAGGACCTGCTGCCCTGCTGTCCTTGCACTGCCCCCTGTAGCCACTGAGCCCCGAGCTGTGCCCAGCTCCCATTTCCCCCAGGGTTAGAGCAGTGGGACATCCCCACGCTTGTGGTGGCTAAAATCTCGCAGGGATTTTTCACAGAGGATATAAAATCTGTGGAGTCCGTGCTGTGCGCTGGAGTGAGGCTGCAGCAGAGTGTTCCAGCACACGCAAATTGCTCGTGAATTTACGTGAACTCAATCCACTGTTTCATCTGAATGTTATAAGATGCTGGAGACTGATGGTGGCTACTTGGAGGCACTATTTCTTATCAAATATTGAAAAAGCATGTTTTCCAGCGTAGATTGTGTCATTCAGCGCTTTTTCTAAAGTAGTTTGTGTGTTTCCATGGGCTCTTCTCTCTTGACTGGCTTTTAGCCTTTCAGTTCATGTCATACCTGTTAGCACACGTGGATTAGCTGAGTGCTGAAATCACACTTTGAGGGTTTGGCTTCTTTCTGAGTGGCTTGCAAAGCTATAGCTGTAAGAGGGTTTTATGTGTTGGGGTTAAAATCATCCTGCATATACATAGCTAACACAAAACTTAATTATCACCTGGATCGTGTTTGAGCCTTGTGGCAGGGCACAGATATGGATCTTTTCCACTGGAACTTGTCCCTGAAAGGCACCTTTCTTTTTAGTTTTGTCCTTTGTGAAAAAAATATACTCGTGCAAAATAAAATCCCTAATGTGTTTCCCTGTAGGATGTGCATTAAAGTTAAATCCCCAAGTATTTCAGAATAAGCACCAAAATTCTTCATGAGATTTTCATTTTGCTACACTGCAAAAGTTAAGTTAAATTAAGCACATGCATTTTATATCTGCAAACACATGAAGAAAAGTTCATTTTGCCCCAGGAAATAGAAAATCTGTTTTTTTTTTTTTTTCTTTTAGGATCATCAAATGACTAAATCTTTCTGGTGAGAGATTAGTTTCTTCTGCATTGTGCTGTGTGCAGTGCTTATTGTGGAGAATTTATAAGAGTTGATATTTTAGTTGACTGACAAGTCTCTCAATGTATTTAACAACTTTAATTATACTTGTCATTTTCAAAATGAGTGAAGAAACGTACAAAACCAACAGAAATATGTCAGTTGGTTATTAGTTACAGCAAAGTCTCTCTTTTATCTCTCTTCTCTTGGGTGGAAACCATCCTTTCTATTAAATAGGGAGTCAGTTCAAAAACTTGAGACCCATCACTGTCTTCAGGGTTTTTAATTACTCCTCTGCCTTTTTCTTTTGGATTGTTGCTGTGTTAGATGACTTCTGTGTTTTTAGATCTCCCCCTTGCCTTGCAGTCAGCAAATGGCATCTTTCCTTTATCATGTCCTACAATTCACATCCCTGGTTGTCTCATTTTGGTGCCATACGTGCTCAGCAAACACGTCCTTTGTGAGGAGGAATGTGCCTTGTCACCATGAAAAAAAGGAAGGGAGAAATGAGTGCTGGTGTTGGGAGCAATTAATTAAAGTGGAGGAACTATGCAGGAACGGGTGGGTAGGATTTTTTTTTGCCACATAAAAAATGTCCCCTGGGCCCCACTAGTACTTGTTAAAGTGAATATCTTGCTATTTTATAAATTAACTTTCCTTAAAGGCTTCATTTTCCTTTCCCTTCTATTTGTGGCTCGGTCTTTCTGCATGTGCAGGTTCTTTCTGTTGTCACTCCTGTACTTCACTGAAAGGTTTCCGTGAAATGTAGATGTCTTAGAGGGTTTCCTTTTGGCCTGGCATGGTGCTTGGAGGTTCCTTCCGTGAGCACTGGAGGTTTGGATCTAATATCAAAGGGTTTAAAGCTAATGATTTTAAGTATGGTTGAATTTTATTGCTCCTCTGGTGGGCTAAAAGCCTCAGCAACTCTTTGACCTCTTCCCAGTCAATCCAATTCCATCTAATACTCTGTGACTAATATGGTGGATATTTAATCTACTTTGCTGCTGAAATTACTTTTAGAGTCACTTTTTTCCTGAAATCTTCCTCTTTAGAGAAATTGATGATGGTAAGCTCTAAATATGTTGCACACTACCACATAGATTTTTTAAAGGAAAAAGATTTTCTTTTAGTAAAAGAAAATTAAGAGATGTAATTTCTTTTTATAACATAAATGAAATTAGTGGATATAATTATATTATGAAAGTAAAAACCAGGTTAAAATGAAAAATTGACAGAAACCTCTCTGATGATGCTGGTAATAGAGATACTATGATGAATAGCTGCACCTTAGCCAAATATTTCCTGTAATGTAATTAAGCTTTGAAGAGAAAATTAAAGAAAGTTCCTACAGACAGTATTTTCCACTGTCTAGGCAGTGCTTAGTTTCAATTTGGAACATGGATCTTTTCATGTAAGCAGCACCAAGAAACTGTGCTGAATTTTGCTTATACCATTTTTTTCCTTATGAAATGACCGAACTAAATAGTTGAGGCCACGGTTGAAAATTCATCATAGTGCCTGTGATACTTGGCTGCTTTTCTCTGTTTTCATCTCTTAAGACATCCAGGATTGCAAGGATTCTGCAGTGTGCAAACATGAGCAAAAGGGATTTGCTTATCTGATTTATGTGAGGACCCACCAAATTGGGTCATGGATAACAATCTCTACATCCACAATCCTGTGCCTTATAATTTAGTCATGGGCATAGGCACACTGAATTCAGTGGGCTTGAGTAATTTGAATTCAATGGAATTATTTATAAGCCTGAAATTAGACATTTAGGCAAGTTTTTGCGGGATTGTGGCATTAACCTTTTCCATATGTAACCTCTTTAAATAAGTGTACCATTGCATCAGGTGAGGCAGTGTAGAGTTCAAGTCTCAACTTTCAGTCTGAATCCAGAGCAAGGGTGATATGAAATGAGATTTCTGGTCACAGCCTAACTACCAGGAAAGATGGACTTGCTGTACCTGAAAATTGAGGCTTTCACTGCCAGGAGAGAATGGAAAGAAGAAACTCAGTTCTCTTGCCTGCCCATAACACTAAGAATGTTCTTGGTGCAATAACAGGGTGCTAAATAAAGGGTGGAAGTGAGAACAAATCTTTGAACCGTTCCAAGAGTGAATCTCAAAGCAACCTGAGAATAGGAACAATGGTGGGAATGGAGAAGTGAACCCTCAAGGCAGACAGTTCTTGCTGGGGGTTGATTAGCCTGTGAAAAGGAACGTGTGGTCCGCAGGAGCTGGGAACTAGACTTGGTGATCCAGTTCAGTTTTCCTGAAAAGTTATGTCAAGGGATGACATGCATTAAGGTAACAGTAATGGAAAAGATTGTGCTCTACTACTCTTGCAAGAAAGTGAAGGACTTCACTCTTCGGAGCTGCCCATATGGCAAATTTCACATGTGCTAAAATTAAGAGAGGGGTGAGGTGACCCAGCCCACATGTAACAAACATCCGTCCCGCTTTGCATGGCAGTGTGCGCTGAGGGAGTTGGCGGAGAGCCTGGGGCGTTCTGTGATACAGCCTTGCTGAAACAGGGACCCTGGCTCACAGGAGCAGGAGGCAGGCCTGGGATGACTTTAGAACATGCAGGAAATACCTGGGATCCATGGATTTCCTTCAGAAGAACGCCCAGTGAGCGTTTAGCTGCTGACATGAGTGTTGCTTGCTATTCCAGAGCATAAAGGAATAGTTGGTGTTGGGATGGACACTGTGGGATTACTGTTTGGGTCCTACTGTCCTGCAGACCGCTGCACTAAATGTTCTTCTGTCTGTAAAATCATGGAATCAGAATGGTTCGGGTCAGAAGGGACTTTAAAAGTCATCCCCTCCCACCCCCTGCCATGGGCAGGGACACCTTCTGCTATCCCAGGTTGCTCCAAGCCTTGTCCAGGCTGTCCTTGGACACTTCCAGAGTTGGGGCATCCACTAATTTCTTCAGACATTGGTATTTGAAGAGAGTTCAGCTCTTGAGGTGCAGTAGAAATACAGGGTTACTTTCTCACCTTTTTTTTTACGTATGGTTGATGCCTTGGGCATAAATTGCACATAAAAATGCAGAAATACGTAGCTATGTTTATACTCCTCCTCTTTTTGTCTGATGACTTGAGCTGTAATTGAGGGAACACAAGTGATGTATTAAATTTCTTGAACACATGGATAAAATAATCCAATGTGAGAACCACCATGTGCAGTTAATTTATAGATAAATATATTTGGAGCAGGTACAAACAAAGGTGTAAAGTACTATGTTTTAACAGATTTTCATGCCATATGCATTTGCTTTTACTGCCTGAAGGAAAAAAAAACGATTGAACCAGATAGCTCAAAAACAAAGTTAAAATACCTTTTAAAAATTAACTTTTTTAGATTGCAGGAACACTACTCTTCATGGCTTATTAGTATGTTAACAGTTCTAACTATTTTAGATTATTTTAATAAATTAACGGCTTTTTCTTGGCCACTTATTTCATTTAAGAAAGTAAATTCACAATGAAAAACCCCTGAACTTTGACATTCTTCTTTGCATTTATTGCATATGTTTGGAAATTACCTAATTTTAGCATTTTGCATAAAAACAGTGGTCACATCTCATCATTTGAAATTAGGTCTGACAGCTCAGAAGTTAAACCAGTTTAGCTTATTTTAACAGCTACACTTCAGTGAGTCTGTGTTATTAAACTCTTTGGGAAACCTTGCACACTTTACTAGGGAAAGGAAATTTATACAGTGGAAAGAAGAAAAATGTATGTAATTGCCAAAATATACATAATGACTCTGGTAATAACATCACTTTATGTAGATTTTTAGTATCCAGTACAGAATTGTGCTTTTGTGTGAAGGGAACTATATCGGCATGACAAACAGCTTTCCCTAAAACAATCCTCAAGGCAAACATGAGTGGCTCTTTTGGGAAGTGAAATCCAGTGAAGTGAATTTTACCCAGAACATTACTTCTGCAGACAGAACTCTTTACTCCAACATATATATTAAATTTGGTCAGGCCTGCAACTAAACCTGAACATAAGGTTTGTCCTCTCCTGTGGTGGAGCTGTGGGAGAAGATTGAGAATAAGGTTCATCCTATGTCCTGTCACAGCTCATGTCCACACTGTGTTGTCTGGAGGCCGTAGACATGTCCATTCAGCAGGATGTGATGTACCTGTAAGGATCATGACTCTCTTTAGAGAACAGAAAAGCATCTTGCTCACCAGATACATATTTCTACCTCAAAGTCAGACTAACTCTTTTAAGTTTTGTGTACAGTCTCTTTAGATTGAGGGCATGTTAGATCTCTTCCTACACGACCGATTTTGTGAATTTTGACTATGTCTTTTAAAAATTAAAAACAATTTTAGTTTTCTACATTGAGTAATTTGTTAATGACTAAATATCACTGCTGCATAGATTGCTTGTTCTCCCCTCCTTAGTTATTCATCCCTGTTTATACATCCAAGCATTACAAGCAAATTTTAGTTACAGCTGGTGATCCAACATATTCTTATCTACTTTGAAAATTTGTGACTATATCCTCTTCTATTTCCTTCTGGTTTGTTGATGTGCACACTTGGCAGTAGTAGATCAAGATAAGCTGTGTAAGACACATCTTCAGAGAAATGGCTGATTTTGACTGATTCCCTATTAAAAACATGTTGAGAGCCATCACCCAGTTTTTAATCCCTTTAACATATGCACAATTAGTTTTAATAAAAGTATTGTGTAGTACTGATTATGTCTGTGCATTATCAACAAAATTTGAAGCCCAAAATATCTCTGTCAAAACTGTTTGCCAAGGTTTATTTTCAGTATGTTTGCTGGCCAGCGTAAGGCCAGCACCCTTGCCCTGAAGTGAGTGTTTTTTAAGGGCTTGTAAAATATTTCAAACTGACAATAACTGCTGATACTGACTGTTAGAAGATAAGTAGGAACAGATTTTGCTGTGTTTTGTAGTCTAGGTAAATACCAAGGTTTCAATAAGCATTCAAACAGATGCTTAGTCGTCTTTGTTATCCCTTATGAGTTAATAGTCTTAGACTTTAATGAAGAGCAGTGACTTGGGTGCTGATAAGCAACTTCAGGTGAGGCTTGCAAAGGTGTGAGGAGCACGTTCAGAAATCCTAAGGTCATACATGACCATTGTTTCATGAACTGATGTTGCTCTCCTGTTCAGTCAAGATAGTCTATGAGCTAAATGACAATAATTTTCTATTAAAAAGCCCTCTAGAAAAGCAGGAGAGTGTGAAAACTTTGCTTGATGATATATTTTCTTTCTTTGATCTATCTGAAATAAATGGAATGCATTAGTGCTGTTTAACTTTGCCACAAACTGTCAAAAATGGGAAAGAAAGCTGACTGTAGTGTTGATTTTCAAAATCCTACTGCCAAGGTTTTTCTTCTTCAAGGAAGAAGAATTAAATGTCCTCTTCCCTGCCACAATCATTATATTTTATTTTCAGAAAAATTATGCTGTCTCAGTACTTGAAACTTTCTGTACAGGTGGGCAGTATGAGCGTGATTGCAAGAGATCATTCCAAGAAGTTCATGTGAAGGCTAATTACTAGGACAGGAGAGAAGAAAGGCAGTTTTAATGTACTTTAATGTATCAAGGGCTAGAGTTATTACAAAAGCTGCTTTTGGTTTGGAAAAAACACATATCACAATTGTCATATCATTAGAGCAGCTTTCAATGCCTGAAGGGGTACAGGAGAGCTGAGAAGGGACTTTTAACAAGGGCATGGAGTGGCAGGACAATGGGGAATGGCTTTAAACTGAAAAAGGGTAGGGTTAGATTGGATATTATGAAGAAATTCTTCCCTGTGAGGGTGGTGAGGCCTTGGCAGAGGTTGCCCAGAGAAGCTGTGGCTGCCTCTGGATCCCTGGAAGTGTCCAAGGCCAGGTTTGATGGGATTTGGAGCAACCTGGGACAGTGGAAGTTGTCCCTGCCATGGCAGGGGTGGAATCAGATGAACTTTAAGCTCCCTTCCAACCCAAACCAATCTGTGACTTTATGGTGATGAGTGAGGTTTTAATACTTAGGCAGATGTGGAGAATGTAATGTGATCAAAAGGTGAGTGTTGATAATTTCTGGGATGTTTGGGGATTTAGAATGGTGAGGACAACTGGAGTAGTGTTTTTAATCCCTAGTTAGCAAAGGGAAAGGCAGAAGGCTGTTAACCTCATGAAAATCTATAGAGAAGTGCAAAGGTATTAGTAAAACATGACTCTGTGTTTGCTCTACACTGGGTAAAATTCTAAGATTATACAGAACTAATTTGGGGAAAAGAAAAGGAGGAACATTTGGGAAAGACTGCCGTAATGTGGCCCACAAAAGAGGCAAGTAGAACAGTCAGATTATTCATTGCAGTTAAATATTTGGAAAAGAAACAGAATAGTGAAACTGTGCCTTACCTCAGAAACATTTTCACAAGTCCTGTGCCTCGTTTAAAAATTAGGGATCAAATTTGTGAAAATGCAATCAATCATTTTTTACTGTTTGGCAGATGAAAAGATGATTTTCAAACTTAAAAGATGACTCCTGGATGTTTGCATTGATGGGAGTTTCTCTTCAAAGCAATTTAAACTGATTGCTTGAGAAAACCTGATGTAATTAGGTTTACAACATACTTTCAGGTTTACCATAGATCTTTTGCTTAGAAAAATAAGTTGACACAGGTTTCCTCTTTGCAGGCTTCAAATGCAAGAAGCTTTTTATCACAGCTGTTAACACTTGGTTTTCTTCTCCATTAGTGCATCTAGTAAACATTTAGATGGCAACTTTATTAAGGAAGGTGGGATTTTAGAATCCTTGTGGATAATCCCTTCCTCTGACTAAAGGCAAGGTGTCAGAATTCAGCTCTGAGCTCCCACAAATGCCTTTGAAATGCTCTCTGTGTTTTGGTAGATGCAGGTGTATGTGTGCAACAATACACACATGGTCTTAGTGCTTGACTGGATAAAAAGTATGTTTAAAAAGAATATATTCATCCTGTGAACCATCTGAGTTATAAAACTGAAACTTACTTTGCAGAGAAAAGTATACTTGAAATATATAAAAGAAATTACTTGATTTATCTGCTATTCAAACACAAGGGCTACATTTTTGTTTTTATGAATGCAGCATTAGGCTTACAGTGATAGTGGTGGGAAAGGCTTTAAAAGAAAGTCACACCAGTGACTCGGGGGAGATGGTTGTTGTGTCTTCCAGCACAGGAGCCAGTGCAGTAGATAAAAACACGAGGATGTAATCAAGGCACAGCAGCAACATCATGATTATTGTCTCTGACAACACAGTGGGACTTTGCATGTAGTGTAAACCCAAAACTGGCCTATGCTAGAGAGACTGAGATAATGGCAATTAGAAAAAAGTGAGGTAAAGTGGTTTTGAGTGCCAGATTATTCTCTCCTGAGCCTGATCTAATGCCCAATTTAACCAGTGCAGATATGCATTGACTTTGGTAGGCACTGGAACAGACTCTGTAATTCAGGTTTCCTCTTGGTTTATGCTGTTTATTTTATCAGACTGCTGCCAGAGCGACCTTGAGAATGACCTAAAGAAGAAGTCAAACTATACTTCTGACTTTTCTCTTGTTTTGTTTTTAGGCAATATAAGAGAGTCAGTAATAAGAAGAGGGAGAATAAAACACATAAAATATGAAATGGTCTCCTCCTCTTCTTTTGAGAATCAACAGCACAATAAGATGCTTCCCCAGGAGACAGGGTTTTTTTTCTCCTTTACACAAATATAAATCAGAAGTGGCACAAGGAATCATTTTGGGTTTTATGTGTAGGAATTCAGCAGTAGTGCTGAACAAACTTTTGGATGGTGTGAGTGCCACGTGATTCTCAATCACTTTTTGGGAACACACGGAATTTTTTACCAAGGCAGACCTGATGGATGCTAGTGAGACCTCATGTGAGAGTCCAGGACAGGTTCAAAGTGGCTGATACCCCACTGTTGGGCAGTTTTGGGATAAGTACTGATCCCCAGCTCTTTTTCTCAGCTTCAGTTACATGGAGTGGAATTTGGCTTCTGGCCTTGTAGATCCATTAAGGACTAGAGTGGGCTTTATGTGCTATGCAACATGGACAATGTAAGAGAAACTCAGGATTAAACAGTAATCTATGTTGTAGCAGTAGCTATATATTAGTGGTACATGTAGTGACTAAAACTGCACCAGAGAGATTAAATTTCAAGTCTGTTGAAGGCGTCCACAATCTGGGCAATCTGTTAAAGGACTGTACATAATGAATGTTGTACTTCTTTGTAGCTGAATGCTTAAAACTCATTTTCACTCTCTGTTCCCTCAAACTGAGGTTGTCAAATTGGTGCCAAGTAAGACAAGTTTATAATATCCATTATGTACCTTGGAAGTTGGTGGAGGCTAGTTCCACTCAATTTAACCGTGTTGCTTTTGAGGACAATTTGTTCTGACCCGGTGTGTGAAGCCTGTATATGAATCAGCTGTTTTACATATGTCACCAAAAGAACTTGTATGAATGATTTTTCTTTTTTTTCTGTTAATTCAAGCAAGTCTGAGGGGGCTGGGAGAACATGGTTTGCACAGCACCAGTTAATGAGAATGTGTTCACCTACTGGTTGATTTGCCTTCTACAGTTCAGCTGAGGAATGATTTTATATTTAAATTACTCAGGTTGGGCTCAGGAGAAGTGGGATCCATGCCAGTGGTGGTTTTTCAGCCTTGCTGTAAGACTTTGGGTAGATCCACCCTCTCTCCTGTGTCACTTTTTTCTTCTTTCCTGCTGTGTAAAGTGGGGGAAATTGTAATCCTCTTTGTTATATTTTTAGAAATATTGGAGCTACAGGCTCAAGAAAGCTTGTGGTATTGGCAAAGCAGAATGAGAGCTGCCTGTTGAGTAATCACACATCTGAGAAAACTGTAGCCTTCCATTTGAAAGATGCACTTTGATTTGTTGTTGAGGTGTCATTTGACCTGTGCACGTGTATCCAGTACTTTTAATTTGAACTGTGCAAATTAACTATTTAGATTTTATTGATAAGAGCTCTGAAATGCATGTGGCCATGCGAATAATATAACATCCTTGTCCCTGACTGTGTAAGCTAACTCTTAATTTTCAAGGACAGATGTTCTAATTTTCATAGAGAAAGTAGATGATTAAGACAACTTTAAACAGTTACAGTTCTTTTTGGTGGATTTTCTGTGAGAATACTCATAAGTTAATGAATAAGGCTGTATTAATTTCTTTTGTTCTGTGCAAAGCAATTCTATATAATTTTATTTGACAGCTGTGAGGTTGGATACTGCTTTGGTTTATCTGAAAGCATTGGAGCTCTGGTTAAAGTGTTTAAATACCCAACTCAGAGTACAGAACAAAGTGCTGGCAGGCAGGCGAGAAGACCCCATATTCTGTTTCTCAATTTGGGCATTGGGGAGTGTTTTACAAATGAATAAATCTATGTTTATCAAGACACGATACTCAGATTAAAATGTGAAGCCAAACTTATGTCATTTTACCACACAGGATCTACCTGTGAAATTCTGGGTATCTCCTTCTATTAGAGAGGAAACATCTAATCCACCTAAATGCAATAAAACAATAAAAAGTCATTAGCTGTGTTTGGCGACCTCTCAGGCACAATTAGATGTTGTCTCAGAGTCACCTGTGCAGTGTTATAAAGGAGCTGTATTGCAGAGAATACAAACACAGACCACTCAGGCTGGTGATGAGTGGTTATGCCAGTTGTGATTGCACTCTGATTTTCTGTTCCATATCCTCTAAGGTACTCCAAAAAGAGATCAGCCATTTTAATGAATTGTTCTGGTGTGTAGAGAAAGACAGTACAGTCAAGCAGAGGTCATCTATGCCCCTTAGTATCAGCTGTAGCATACATGCCATTATATCATAATACCATTTTATCCCTCATGATCTTTGATCAGTGCTAATGATCAAAGTTTGCATAGCAGCCAAAAGAATCATGAGACAGTAGATATTTATAGCTTATGGCCAATTTTGATTACTCTATAGCAGCTTTCCCAGTGTTCTGTAGTTTGATTGATGTCATTGGCATGCTCTGGCATTCAGAATATATCAAATAAATTTGCTATGCTTTGAACATGAAAGGGAAGTAAAACACTGATAATTTAAGAAACCAGAAAAGTAGGGAAGATAGGAGATACACATTGCTGCATGTCCTTTGGCAACTAACGCCACACAATGCTTTTAGCAGTACTGTGCATGCAAATTGCCAGGCATCCTCTCGGAGGCAAGGCTTTACTTCCACGGTGAGAGCTTTGCTATTCAGAGGGGCTGGTAAATGAAATCTGAACTGCATGTGCTGCAATGGAGAGGAGGACAGGAGCAGGAGACAGCTGTTTGGGGTGACTGCTTTACAAGCAGGAGCCTTTCAGTTCCATCAATTAGACAGTGTGAAAGGCCCAAATCCACAGACACCGGCATCCCACCCCCTTTGATCCCGATCCTAATAGCGTGCCAGTCACCGATGGCAATGCATTACAAAGTGAGAATGGTCCATTTTCTGCCTTCTTTTGCTGAGAGTCTGTATTTATCAGATTTAACTAGTTAATGATTCTGCCCTCTCTCTCCAGCACGCCATGAGGAATCGCTGCAGAGGTGGCAGCTGTTTATTGTCGCTGGGCAGATGAAGCGTTGGCAATCCCTGGGATCTCAGGGACAAGTTTGGCTGAGGCCTGCAAAGGGTTAAGCGTTGACTGGCTTCAAAACCAATGGCAAAATGATATCTATATTTTCCTCGTCGAGTCGGTGCTTGGTTGAGCCCTGTGAGGCCATGCCAAGGCGGGTGGGTAACGCTGATTCCCATGACAAGGCTGGTGGTGGCCTCATGGCGAGCCTTTGTCTCTGGTTTTTGGGTAGTGTGTGTTCTGTGCCTGTCTCTGCCACAGCCTTTGTGCCTCTGTCAGCACTCTCTGCCGACAGCAAGCCCAAGGCTGCTCACCAAATGAGTTTTTTCCTACCTGTGAGGCTGTAAGCACAGCTGCAGCGTGTCCTTGAGCTCGTGTGGCTCCTTGTTTGCCCAAATCCATCAGCCATGTCACCACGTATGAAATAGCTGTGAAGATGCTGAGGTGGACAGACTGTGCAGGAGGTGAAGCGTGCCCTGTTGACAGGTGAGAGGCCATGAAGATGCTCTGAGTGATATAAACTAGGTGGTTTTAGGCCTCAGATTTTTGTGGTGTGAGCTTCCATCTGTGAAATGGGCTTCACGAAATGTTCTTTTGTCTCTCATGCCTATATAAGCTTTTTTGGATATCTGGTACCTAGCTCAAGGGCTCCAATTCCAAGCCCTACAATAATGAAAATAATACTTCTGTATAGAAGGCTTGTGAAACCTGTGCCTTCATCTGTAAAAGTCACTGTCTCATTTTTTTCCAGTGTGAAGCATCTTATTATCAGGCTTTCTTACTGATTTGCAAACATGAATGTTTGCAAGGTAATAAAGAAATGGGCAGCACACTTGGGTGATCTGCTTTTTTCTACTTTAAAAGCAATTTTCTTGGCAGTGAGTACGATAACACCAGAGTAAAGCTATGTCATTAATTTCCATAGATGGTGGATGGAGAATGTTAAATTCCAGGCACCTGAGTGAATCATCAAACTCTTCTACCACATAATGACTCTAAATAATCGTATTCATCATAATTAGTACCGTTAATAATGTTAAAAATAAACACTTGTACCTCAGACCATTAGTAATAGTAATCTTGTCATCGTCCATGAAAATTGCTAGGCCTGGTTATTTTTCACAGTGGGGCGCAGATATATGAGGTATATAATTAAAATATTTATTACATATTTGATAAAGCTTTGACTATCATTAGTCTATTACCAATGGCCTCATTATTATACTTTCAATACATTACTTTGAATATATTTTGTTTAATAAAGTGTTAAAAAGCGGTTTTGGGTTTCCATGATCAATATGTGTTAGATAGAAAAATGTACATGAATCCAGAGTTATGGAAGAAATGGGATTCAAACTGTGGTTAAATGAATTTCAGTCATTCAACCCTCTATTAAGAGGTGACACAAAGGTGACACAAAGCTAAATACCCTAGTCATAAATACCCAAAATAGAATTTAAGTGATGCTTAGGTCATATTTAATGGTTATTTTTACCTGAGTACATTAAATGAAAAGACTACTAGTTAGCTGAATGAGAGAGATGAGCTTTAGAAAAGAACAATGTGCTCTAAAGTTTTTGGCTCTTTTAGCTACAAGGTGTTTTCCTGGTAACCTGAACAGGAGCTCTTCTGATGTCCATAGGGTCAAGCTTTGCTTTTGCACGCTAAACTGAATTAGTATGAGCAAGTAATTTGAGGATAGAGAATAGTGACAAAGCACATCTTATTAAAAGTGATGGTGCATTTAAGTTTGCAAAATCTTTTGTCGGGAGTTTTTTTTGTTTGTTTGTTTCTGTCATAATTAATTGCCCGTTTACTTCTTGCCTGTCTGTAATAGAGTTTTGCAGGTTTAAGTTTGTCACCATTATTTGAAAATAATGTCATCATTTCCCCGTAGTAAGCTACTGTTTCCATCTGTTTCAGATCAGGACATAATCTAAAAGTAAATGCTCTAGAACTAAAACAGATCCCTCTATGATGCCTGTATCCTTAATCCTGAAGGATTTGGAGAAGTTCTCTAGGATACTGGATGTGCTGTCTGCTCCTGTCACCTTGCTTTGCTACATTCAATGGATTTTGTGGTATCTTTCAGGAACAGAAAATCATTGGAGATTATTTCACTGTGAGAATGGATCAGAGTTTGTTTTTCCTCCTTTTAAAGGTGTTTTTGCAAATTTTTCAGTATTTCTTTTAACTGCTGCAGTTAAACAGTATCTAAATAAATAGTTTCCAGTCAATTTTTTTAGTAATTTATTGAATAACCTTTAATGTACTTTTATTCCAAAACACCTCCACACCTTCTGAAGCTTAAAAGGTAATTAAGTAATGAGATCATTAAACTTTAGTTTTAGAAAGTAATAGAAAACAACCAGCCCCCAACCACCAAACCAGGTTATATCTGTGGCAGATAGGAGAAAATATTTCTAAATATGAATTTGTTTTTCATGGACAAAAGACAGTTCTCTACAATTACTATGATTGTTGAGAAGCTTGTTCCACTGGCGTGGTAGGGAAGAGTGACAGTGTCGCTCTCCTGGGAGCAGCTGATGGCTGTACAGATCAGGCATTTTCATTTGCTTATTCATAAACGGAAATGAAGGAAAACCCAAAGATGTGTGTGCACGGCTGCCATCCTAACCCTGAATTCTGCTATTCTGGTGACTGGGCACCATCTGTGGGGACACAATCCCTTTCTTGCTGTGCTGCAGAGCACTGAGGCACCCACGCAGGAAAATCCAGTGTCTGTTTTTCCATGAAGGTGGGTTCAGGCAGCCAGTTTTCACCTCCCACCCATTAAAGCTATAACATGGTGGAACTTCTTGCCCTCCTCCTCCTGGAAAGTCAGATTTTCTACCTAGCTTGAAGCTCCTCAAATGTACAGCTTTACAGACAAGGAAAGTAATTTCTTTCAGAAGTAAGCAGCAATAATAAAACCTTATCATCTGTTCCACGCCAGATATTATGAGTGTGGTTGTAAATAAAACCTTATCACCTGTTTTAAACGCGAGAACATAAGCACACACTAGGATTTCATTTTTTTGGCTTGACCCAGTTTACTGGTTTTATTTAGTGAGACAGGCTTAAGCTACTTTCCCTCTTAACACATCTGATATTTTGCAAGGTTTTGGGAAGAGGATGCTTTGAGTTATAAATTAATGTAGAGGACTCCTTTTAATAGTGTGGGATATCTCTTCTGGCAAACTATGAGCTAAGTCATAGTCAGTGTGAGGCAGTCAGATGAGGACACTCAATGCAAAAAGTCTGGGTGGTTGGCTGTCCAGAACGTAATGAATTCTTTTCAGCTTGGAAAAAATAATAAAATTTTCCAAAATGCTGTTTTGGATGCTATATTTTACTCTTCGACTGAAAATGCCTCATGGATTTCCTCATATTATTGAGACCCTTAATAATTTTTACATTTACCCAGAGCTACTCAAGTATGACATCCAGTGGTAGGGTTTCAAAATTTAGGACATGGACAAATTTTGTCATCAAATGGAATTGTCCTTGTGGAAATGAGATGTTTATTCTCAGTAAATTGAAGATAATCTCTTCCAGATTTCAGAGCTGTCATGACTGAAGGCTTGGACTTTGGAGGAGGCTGATCAACCTAATAAAACCTCTATGAAAAATTCAACTCTTCATTAGATCCTCCTTGTCACTAAGGCTTATTAGAGCTGCTTATTTGGGATTAACACAGAAGACAGAATGTGTTTAATATGTTATTAAACTATTTAGACTTAATTTTGTCCCCATTTGTGGTATTGAGTCTATGAGGGAAAAACCTGAGTTGTTCTGTATGTACATGATTTTGTTTTGCTTAAATAAGTTTGGTATCATATTTTTGTTTTGATGTCTAAGGCATAATTTGGGATTTTAAAATTTAATGTATAGATTATTAGATAATTCCCATCTTCCCAGAAAAGAAACAAAACTTCATTTTACTGCATCCCTTGATACTCTGAGGTGTAGTTGCTTAATACAGGAGTTGAATCACTTATGGATTCCTCACAAATGGTATTGTGGTAATGTGTAAGAATAGCAACAGCATATATTAAAACATCTTTATAATCAGAATAATAATGAAGAGCCTGTAGATATGAGAATCCCAAAGTTTTCCCAGTGCTTTAATAAGTACTGAGCTACCGTTACAATTCCTGAATTATTCAGGGCTATAATTTGGAGTCACAAGGATTTAGTATGCTGTAGATGTAGCACTCAGGCTTGCAGGGTCATGGTAGATATTAAAAATTGTTATGGAGAGATCTAGATTGCTAATCACACAATGGCAGAAACGTTGTGGAGTGGCCTAGAATTACAAATAATTTAACAGGATCCAACTGGTGCTACATCCCCTCTCTCCCATTCCTCAAAACGCAGGATGTACAGCAGTGCTTCTGTGACAGCAAAGGGGTGCAAAATGCCCTCAAGTGTACGTCTGAAGAATCCCATGAGTAATGGAATAAGAAGAGTAGAGCATATACAGAAAAAAGTCCCCTCATGGATTGGAATGACAGTAACTAACCACTACACTGAGGTTATAATTATAATTATAATTTCGTCACAAGAGTAGGGAAGTCAAGATTTTGCAAGGAAAAAATCTATTTACGGGAAAATATTATGCTTTTCATTTGATAGAAAAAGTAATTATTGCAAAGGGACCCATGGAAGATCTTGAAGACAGTCACCCTCCTTTTAATAAGTGCTTGTGGCAGCTAAGTGGGGATCAGGAGTATTCTTTATCAGGTTTGCATTCAAGTAGTACTAAATATATGCAGGTAGGAATTAAATAGTATCTGAGTTTAATTAAAATTATAAAAAAAAAAGAGGGAGAAGAATGGTTGGTAGACTGCTCGACTGCATTTTAACCAGTAACCTCAGACCCTAATTAGAAATGCTTTTCATATCTCCTCCATGCAAGGGCTTAATCTGACGTGAGTCTGTGAGCGAGGGCTTGGGGGACCAGTGTTAATTCTGCATTCGATCTTGGTTTGTATGGAGGCAGGCAATGCTGATTGACCGAGTTGCAGCACAGATCCCATGACCTTGCTGGGATTTTCGTGTGAGGTGTTAATTGAGAGGGTGGGTTAATCTTGGAGCATCATTGTCCCTGAGCTGAGGACAAAGTTTGTGCTCTCTGTTTCCTTACTCAACAGTATATTTGATCTCCACCTCCTCCCCTTTATGACAGTTTAGCAAGCCTGCAGAAAATTCACTCCTGATAAATTTATTGGTGGGGGATTATGTCTTGAAGGTTTTGTTTGATTTTTATGATCTAGTTGTGAAGAAAGAGTGGCTAACTGGGTTGAAAACCAAAAAACTAAAATATCCGTCTCCTGACTGTCCCCCCACAACTCACTCCAATGAGACTATCATAGTGGGTGAGGGGAGCGACATCTTGAGATTAATTATACTAAAGAAAACTACAAGGCATGATTTCAAAGTTATTTCATCAGACTGCTGGGAAAATATAAGCTCTTTTTATTCTTTCTGAGTAGAAAGCCTAAAATAATTACAAAAACAATGAGATATTACAGGGGACAGAGCTTTTACAATAATATACAGGTTAGAGTTTTCATACTGGATTTGTGTAATGCAAGAAAAGACAACACTGCCATTCTGCTTTTTTATAAATAATGAATGGCCATTTTTTTAATTCATGTTTTGTTTTACAGGCCTGTCATTTTCAATGTAAAGGGGAAATTTTTACTCTGGGCAGGACTAATGTGTACTGGTTGACCTTAAATATGACTCCCAGGGAGCAGGATGGAAGTTAAAAGTGGCAGAAGCAATAGAGCTGTGAAATAAGTGATAAAAAAAAGCATGAATGATATCTGTCCTTGACATGCAAAGGATTTATCTTGTTTTACTGTAAAGTACAGGGAATTTGAGCAAAGCCCAGCAGGGAGCTCTGTGCCCTCTGCAGGCCCCAGAACCCCTGGTGTGGATGGGAAGGAGACTGTTCCACCTTGGGAGATGGTGGGGTGGTGTTGGTCCACTGAGGAGAAAGAATGGTGTTTGGCCCTGCTTGGATGTCTGTGGAAAACATCCAGTAAAAAAATGTCAGCCATGGCTTTTACACGCCTGACTTGGTGGTTGTGTGACCTTTATGGGAATATTTTCACCTGAGCAGTGCTATTGTCTCTGCCAGAATAATTCCAGAGGTGTGGCAAGGTGAGATGTTCCTGTGCAGAGCCACAAGAACAAGTGTGATGCCTTGATGCCACTGCTGACCTGGCCTCACAACATCCAAGTTTTCCTAAATAGTTCTGAGGCAAAAATCACAATCCTTAGGTAATTGTCCTTTGAAAGGACATTAGGAGATTTTTTTTTTTCCCTTCTCAAGAAATGGTGCATTACAGGAGAGTAACTTAAATCAGCAAGAATTTAATAGCTTCCTTGGCTGGGTGAAAAGCTACAGGTCAGCCCTTGGATTTATATCCCTCTATAGGTTCCAGTTGTAGAGAGTTTCTTGTAGCAGTAGTCAGCAGTCCTCTAGGGCTGTTACACCAGATTGTATTTTTCTTTTTTAAAGTTTAAGAATATTGATAGAAACTCAGTGGGAGCTAGGAAATGCTGGCGTTCGCTCCGGCGTCTATATCTTGCTTTGAGGAGAGGCACTGGAGCCCAGCTTGCCTGAGCTTGGGATTCACTGGGAGCCAGGAGCTGGGAGTGCTGGTGCTCCAGTCTTCCTTCAAGATGCTCCGACTTCCCGATCCCACCCTTGCCCCCACCATGCTAATGCTATTAAAATCCACCCACGTGTTGTCTGTAATGGCTGACCACTATCTTAAGCCACTCTGCAGCCTTTGAGGGAAAAAATTAATTTTGGAGCTGTGAAAGAGACAGAAATTTTGTTTCGCAAAGGATTTGGAGAGTTCGAAATCTGGCTTCTGTTCATCCTGGAATGAAATGTGACATTTTCAAATTCTTGGCAGAAGAAAAGTCTCAAAAAAAGCTGCCTTTCAGATTGATCAAAATGGTTCATTCTGGGTTGGACTTGCTTGATTTCATAATTTACCAGAAAAAGCCTGAAATAAAAGTCACTTCAAAATGAAAAATCAAAAGGGTCAAAACAAATCCCCCATCCCCGAAAACTCAAGGCAAATTGTCAGGGTTCATAAACCCACTTCAGTTTTATTAGTCCACATTCTCCAATTCAAATGGAGACTATTGATGTTTTGGGGGGAGTGGGGTTTTATTTTGGTTTTTTTCCCCCTTGTTTTTCTGGAAACACCCTGAGATTATCCCTCAGTTGTTTATGGAGGAGGCACAGAAATGAAGGTGGCATCTTGGGAGCTGTATTGATACCCAGGTTTTGATGAATTTCAGTAAAACATGTATTTAGCATGATTTTCTGTCTTGTGATGTGAGAATTATTTCTGGTGTTTGTAGCAAAATCAACTTATGGGCTACAGAAATGCAATCTGCTCTTTGTGCTAATCGTACACAGCTATCAAAAGGATACCCTTAATCATTGGGGTGATGTTAATATTTTAAAGATTTCATAATAGCAATATTTATTTTTAACACTGTGATTAACTACCATCTACATGTAGCTGCACTGTTTTAAATAATTTTGTCTTGGTATAAACATATATTTGTATTGTCTAAATGTAGACAAGACTTTCTTCACTAGGTTTGATGAAACTATGAGAATCTTAATGACTTCAGATGTTTCCCTAAATAAGTCTCAAGGCTTGTGCCATCTTTCATTAGGAAAAAGAAAACTGTGAACCCTTCCTGCCCTTGCTGGTGGCTACTCACAGACCCTGTTTATGCTTTGGGGTAATTAGGTGAATTTTTGAAGTTGATTAAAGGAGGAATGAGGATGATGAGGAATGGGTTGTAAGATATTTTCCCTTTCCAAGTGACAAAGTCATTAAAGGAAAAAACCAACTGCCAGTGTGGCATTCCCCAAAGGAAGAGCTGCTTGCTGCTCCAGGCTCTGTGTAGGTCCCTGTGATCTGCTGTGTAATTTTTTTGTGGAAGAACAATTCTCTGTTGCAGTTGGTGAAATGAAGTGATGCAATGACCTGCAGCTCGAGGGGTTTTCTCTGTGTGTTGTGTTTCTGTAAGAGCATTTGGGTTTGTCCCTTTCTGTAGTCAAAGTGAAGAGGGATGTCCATCAACATTATCTTTATGGACTGGACATAGCTCTATTAATAGGCAACTATAACTCTATAATTAGGCAGATAGTTAATGTTACCCCATGTAATTTTGGACAAAGTACAGAATGACTCATGCAGCAGAGGAATTACCAGTTTCATCTTCGGGGCTTCAGGCATAACGGTCTTACGGTGGTTGTTTGTTGTTTTCTGTCACTGCCTTTAATCTGTTTTTAAAAAATTCCACCGATTCTGTATTTATAGCAACTGCTTCACCTCATTGCTCCGGATGATCTTACCAGTTAAAATATGTCCGGCCCAACATAAGGAAGCGGTCTTCTGGTACATTCCACCTGTGTGATGTACTTTGTCTGTAAGTAATAACAAAAGGCTTCATTAGAGAGCTAATCAGCTCCCTCACCTTTGAGACCTAAAGTAATCATGTATTTCAGATGCACATCTATAAGAACGAGCCTGGTAATGGTGGATAACAGGAGCTGTCTTTAGGCGAAGGTGGCAGGTGCTGTGGTCGGCTTCCTCCTCACCGGGCTTTGCCTCTTAATCCTGAGCCCCTCTTTCAATAAAGTTTTACTTTGGCTTCTTGCAGAAAAAAAGGTTTCAGAAGCTGGGTAAACAGAGACTGAGCCTGCACGAAGGGGATTATTGAAGAGAGGCAAGAGTGGAAGGGAAAATGAGGATATGACAGAGGCCATAGTGAGTTCAAACAAAATTTGGCCTGCAGAAGGCAGAAGAAATCCCACTGGTGACAGGTGCCATCTTGTGGGTCATTCTGCCACTCTGCCTCCTGCCACTTTTTATAACAAGAAGAGATAAAGGAGGACTGGGTTCTTAGAGGCTTCGAATTAGAAAAGTAATTCAAAGGGATGTGAGCATGGTTGGCTTCGGGGTTTGCATGATACTGTAAACATCAATACTTTGCTTGTCAGCACTCTATGCTATTTAAGAATGTTAAAGTCCTCTATGAATAGAGACTATGTGCGTGTCTAGAAACATGTAATCATAAATAGTACGAATGATAATCAAATTATTTTTTCTTTATAGTAATGCAAATAAAATATTCATGCATCATGTAGGCCTAGGAAAGGTTACAGCCTGCAAACTGTGCTAATTAAAATATAATAGCATTGAGGAGTATATGTAAGAGTTACTAATGTCTGTATATTCCCTCTTTCCTTTACGATCTTATCTTTGATGAATACATAAAAATGCAATGGTTAGCTGGTACTTTAGTTCTGTGTGGTTTTTTCAGGAAATTTATTTTGAAGGATTGTGCAAAAATAATCGCAGCGTCTACTAAGCCAAAATCAAATATACTATGATAAAGTATATATGATTCTTTTTTTAAAGGAAAAGCCAGCATTTCATGCATGATCCTGAATCCCATCAAACAACTACAGCATGATTCATTCTTAAAATTTCACAATTTAAGAGAAAAAAACCCCAACAGTATTTATGTCAAACACAATGGCATATCTCAGTATTATTTTTAAACCAAATTTGAGGGTAAAATTTTCAAGGAAGAGAAGAAGGTTGCTTTATAAATTACTAATTTTAAGTAGTGTCTGACAAACAACCCCAACTTGGAATTAGCCTTAATTTCCTTTTCCCATGTTTATACTCCTGTCTAAAATAACGTTGCTGTTTTGCGGACGGTTATGAAACAAAACTACATTGGGGTGAATGAATAGCGAGGAAAGGAAGATTTAAGCTGATATGTAGAAAAAGAATCTAAATATGCCTTATTGCAAGCATTAATGCAGTATTTGTGCCAGGAGTCAATAAGGAATATAACATTTTCTGGGTAGGGAACAGCAGCAGTGCCATCTGAGAGTGCCCGTCACAGCTCTAGGTGAGCTCTGTTAAGAATTCATAAGGAGAACGCAAATCCATGAAAATGTCAAGTAAATTTGACTGATTAAGGCATTTGAAAGGAATTCTTATTCCTTCGCGAGCATTCCGTTGTTATGAGGAATATGAAGATCATGGAGTGCATTATTCTGTCCCCACGATTCGCTTATCCCCGGTTGTGAATCAGTGCATGAGACTTGACTGTCAATGGCTGGAGTCAATGGCTGTATTGTGCATGGGCAGAATTCCCAGCGATGGCAACCGAGCTCAGGCTTCATATTCTTTAATCACCTAAACTTGGGAAGTTGCATCAATGTGACCATGCTTGAAGCGCTCCCAGACTCTTCTTTGTACGTAAAAAAAATTTTAAAAATATGCATAAATGTATATGTTCAGATGATTAAGGGCAGTGAGAAACTTCGGGCTGTGCCTTTCGGTTAGTTGTTCATGAAATAAAAAAATTATTTGCAATAAAACTTCTCGGCGGTTAATATTTTAATGGGGCGGGCTTGAATTCTTTCACGGGGTTATGATAACAAATTAATGTTAAATATGACATTTTCCTTTGGATTTATGACATATGCCCTGGCCCCTCCCTCACCCCACACAACGTGTACAAAAGGAGGTATTAACAGAAAAACAGAGATGTTGTGTGTTCTGTTATGAACAAGCTTTGTGATCTCATCCCAAGGTTTTATCCAAGCTTGAACCATCTGGCTTTGAGCTGGAGAAAAGCATGTCAGGCTCTCCCCGAGAATTTCAGTGTCAGGGAGAAGGGGCAGAGTGCCTGTGCTTAATGCCAGGCCCCCTTTCCTTCCCTCCACAACCCTGCGAGAAAGACAGCAGTCAGGCATTGAAAAGCATACCAGGCATTTTTAAACACAACCCTGACATTTCCTCAGCATTTCCATAGCTAAGGCTTTCCTTTTCCCCATCCCCCTACCCCTCTTTCAATCAAATAAGGCACCCGCTCTCTCATGCCTAGTGCAAAGAAGGGAAGGGGGGGGGGGGGGGGGGGGGAAAGTTGGCAATTTAATTCAAACAAAAGAAGCTTGAAATCTATAAGCACAGCAACTCCGAGGCTTCTGGCAAATAGAATTCTAATTAGTATGCTGCTATTTTTCTTTTAGACAGATGAGGGATGCCCCCTATTGACTCTAGCAGGCAGGCTGGTTAAAAAAAAAAAAGGAAAAAAAAAAAAAAGGGGAAAAAAAAAAGAGGGGGGCAGGTGGGGGCTAGCCAGCAAACACTGCAGATTGCAAATTATATCGCAAACCCTGCCAAGTCCCAGCTCTTGGCATCAGATTTTTAATGACACCCTGGAAAAGGGAAAAAGAAGCCCTCAGCTAAGGGATAAAAATGAGGGGTTTTACACTGTGATAAGTCTTTGCTTAAAACCCAAATGGCCAAGCACACATTAGGGTTTTAAAATATTCATAGATAGAAGTGAAAATGAGGATATGAGGATGTACATTTGTTGCTTGGTCAATTGACAACTCATTCTGCATATTAATAAAAGGGATGATCTAATTTTAAAGGGACAGTCTGTCTTTTTCAACCATGACTTTTTGAGTATTATGAAGCTGAGGGCAAAACATCACAGAGGAGGCCAGTGATGACACAGAATGTTGTTTTCTTTTGATGTAGACCTGGTACTAACTACTACTTTGCTCAGGAATTCTGGGGTCTCTAAAAATACGACACCCTTCTTGTATAGTCTCTCTGATGTATGGCTGCTGAACACTTTGATTTTTTTCCCTATCTCTCTCCCTATTTTTTTTTTTTTTTGCAGTGCATGAGGCCTTTCACAGTTGTAGGATTTTATCCACAAACAGTCAGACCATCACAGAGATGGAAGCCATTTCTTTTAATAATTAGGCCACCTTCTGTTCCACAGAACTGCTTTTGGCATGCCTACCTCGAAATAATGTTTTTTTTTTTTAATATCACAGTATATCTCCTCCCATCCAATACTATACACTAAGCGTTCACAGCAGTGCGAGCTCATATTCATATTACATACACTACCTTAGTTCAACTAAGAGAAATCTCTTGGTTAAAGCTTTTAAAAAAATAAATCTAGGCCCATGCATGTCAAGTACTACTGTTCAAGATTTGCTTGAGGGTTAATTTAAAAAAAAAAAGGCACTTTGATTTTGTTACACCTGCAAATCCTAGTCACAATTAATGCCATGAATGTGTGTGCCTATCCTGAGTCATGGTTAGGCAGTTAAATACCAAAGAAACTCTGTCTGCTTATAATTAAAAATGCAAAACTGAACTAAAAATTATTTGCATTTACAAAACTGTAGGCACTACAAAGGCAGGCTGTGTTAATACAAGCCTCAAAAGTCACAGCTAATATTAATTATCTTTAAATACACACCCATATACAAATGAAGCATTAACTCAGATCGTGTAGCTTGCAGTATTTCTAACATAGGGCTTCAGACATTCCACAGATTATTATGGCATCCTTTAGGCTGTGGATGTACAAAAAAGAGGTTCTACATAATCATTTGCTTTACCTGTCAGTTCCTTCCTAGTGTGGTTGCTTTTGTCAACTGAATTTGACAGAAGGGCAGAAATGTCGGTGATAATTAAGTTCTTATAAGTTTGGTTAAAATCAGTGGAGGAGAGAAAGCCAAAGGAGTGCCCCCACCGTGGTGAAGGTGGGCAGGATTCAACCTTTCCATTCTGGCTTTGGGAACAGCTGGTGGGCTGCAGCATCTCCTTGTGCTTCCTGAACAGAGCGTATGGTGAAGAGATAGAGGAGCAAGGGCTAAAGGACAGAAATCTGTAGGAAACCGCGCTAGAAGAATTTAAATGTGTGTTTCTTAGGAAGAGCAGCTAGCTTACCTTTTCTGACATCTAGCCTTTTTCCAGAGCAGTAACTGTGTTGGCATTGTAACGAAAAATTGCTGCTGTTATTTAAGAGAGTCTGCTAATCACTGTTAAAAAAAAAAAAAAGGGTATTATCCCTATAACAAGATTATGGTGTTACTAAGTGCATTCTTGAAGTTTATATTTAAAGACACTAAGGTGGGAAGTTTCCGAAGTGGGATGTTTTGTTATGTGGATCCAGTTAAAATTAGAAAGTTCATGTGGTTTGAAAAGTGACTTGCACTGCAGTGTGAATGACACAAAGAGACCTGTGTTAAGTTACCAGTACCTGTGCTCTCCCACTGAACAGTTTTTTAAAGAAAAGGAACTGAAATGCAAGATGTTGAAGGGAAAGACTGCAGTGGGATGGACCAGAATGGAATTTCTCAGCACACTGATGAATTAGTCTTGGTGCAGAAGTGTCCAGGCAGTGACACTGTTTGCATTTATTCCTGAAAGGAAGAAAACCAGTCCATAAAGCCTCCACTGATTTGTCAGAAACTTTCCAGGGTGACCTCTTGGCAGGAGCTCATGGTGGTACCTCTCTGTTAGCTGGGGATGAGAGTCAATGGGAACCATTGTCGATGTTAGGAGAGCGTATGGTCTAATTCACATAACCTAAAAAAACTTAGAGCTAAGGTAAAAATATGGTGTGGTCTAGCTGATTTAATTGGAATGCCATTGAATTCTAAGGATATGGGGTCAAGTCCTTCACAGAATTCTTGTAGTTACCCAATAATTTTTTGCATGGTTCTTTGAGAGTCATGAAAAGATATCATTGGTGTGAAAAAAAACAGAGAAAAAAAACTAAAAAACCCAAACCAGACTACAAACTTGAGCTTTTGTTTTGATTGTACCTCCCACTGTTGAGTGTGAAGAAGATTAGGTGTGCTAATAGAGGTGAGGTGGGAGGCAGAAATGTTTTCTTTCTTTTGGCAGTGGCTCCAATATTAACTGCACATACCTACATGGAGCTTTATGGTAAGAACAGTAAGCTCAAGTGTAAACTTGAACTGGATGTTGAATAATAGGCATCCAGTTAATAGATAAATTAGATTACCAAAATTATCTATACCAACGGAAGAGTTGAAATGGCTGTGTAACCCACCCTGTCTTTAATGATGGGATAGTCCAATGGGAAAATAGCAGGTGGTTTGAAGGTATCATTAAGAGTTCCAGGTAGGAGTATCAAATATTGCTCTCAGGTGGTTCAGAACTGCTGTAGGAAGAGTCAATGCCCTATCAATTAGTAAAAATGGCAATTACTACTTTCAGGAAATATTTTTGGCAGAAAATAATATTCCTCTCCTTTTCTCATGGACAAGTTACATTCAGTTTGCAGGTGTAGGAATCTGACAAGTAATTTTAGCACCCAGTGGCTTAAAGGAGTTCAAATGACCACTAAAGTCATATTAACTTGTCAAATTGACCAGTATTTTCTGCCACGGAAACAGTAGAATGGATGGCTGGAGACAATAAAATTGTTTCAATTATACTGCATTAAGCATCTTCATGAAGAAGTGAAAATGCAGGAAGCAAATAGGAAAGGATCTAAGAGATGAGCTCAACAATGACAAGAATTTCACTGGGACTCTTGAGTGAATACCCCATTAAAGAGGTATATTGGAGGAAATATCTACTGAAGGTGCATGCAGCTAATTTGTACTTAGAGTTGTAGAATCATAGATTTGTTTAGGCTGGAAAAGACCTCTAAGATCATTGAGTCCATTTGTTAACCAGCACTGCCAGCCCACCACTAAACCATGGCCTGAAGTGCCATGTCTACACATCTGTTAAATGCTTCTAGGGATTCTGGCACCACCACTGCCCAGTGCAGCCTGTGCCAATGCTTGATAACTCTTTTGGTGGAGATATTTTCCCTAATATCTCATCTAAACCTCTCCCAGCACAACTTGAGGTAATTTCTTCTCATCCTGTCACTTGTTATGTGGGAGCAGCCTCCCACTCTCCTTTCAGGGAGTTGTATAGAGTGAGAAGTTTCCCCCGACCCTTCTTTTCTCCTGGTTAAGCCTCCCCAGCTCCCTCAGCTGCTCCTCAAAAATACAGAGGCACAAGCTTCATCTTAAATATTAATGTTGGTCTAAGACAAAAAAGGTCAGTATTCTGAAAAATGTTGTTGGCCTTTAATATGTGACAAAACAAATGCTTATGCTGTCTAAGAGTTGCCAGACTCAGCATTTCCTCGATTTTCCTGCTTGAGAGAGGTGTTTTGCTCTCAATATATACAAATAAAAACTTCACTGTCCAGGAAATTTGAGAGTCAGTTGAAACTCTCACCTGCACATTTATGCTCTCTAAGTGCTTTAGCAAATGAGGTTTTTTGGTTTTGTTATGTAATGAAGAAGTTGTTAGAGCCATAGCCATGCTTTCCTGCATGTTCACATGATGATGTGGAATGAGGAAGACTAATCTCTTGGTGAACTGAGTAGAGCTTCATTAAATTCACACTGCAAAACACCAGGACTAAAATTTGTCCAGCTGTAAAGGTGTCAAAAGATGCAATACAGTGCAATCAACAGCTGGTTTTAAAGAGCAATCAGCTATGGTGCTTTCTTTAAATTAGCTATTGCTGAGGTGTGGGGCAGGTTCAGAAAGTGGGAAAATACAGGGTAGAGATAGAAGAGAGGGCTGGAATAGTTTTGGGGATTTTTCAAATGAAACTCATGCTGAAGATTTAAGATATTAATGAATAGGTATGCAACCTTCCTTCACTTCCATATTCCTATTCAAATAGTTCCACGGGTTTCATAGAACGTTTTCTTCAAGGTGGGGAATTTAATACAAAACATGAGTAGAAAATACATGGGATGACATTCTTCCATCCTCCTCACAGTGAGTATTTTTACAGTTTCCGCCTTTTAGGCATGATCTGAGCAGGAACAGGGCAGGAGGGGCAGAATTGCTGATCATAGAGTTTTATGAATCTAAAACTAAAGGGGTGAAGACACCCTTTATTTTACACTGTGATGGGTGACACTATAAAAAAACACACACAGGGACTCTGCCTCTTGTAAACTGAATACCCAAAGCCAAGCTCCAAAGTAAAATAATATGGAAATCAACTTCTGTACCCAGAAAAACATTGCTTGAATAAAACCCCCAAATTGGTGTTATCTGTTGGGTATTTGTCAGCCCAAACCTGGAAGTCAAGTGCATATAACTTTTCTTTACTCACTGGAATGTACGAGAAGAACATCCTGGAAAAAGTTCCAGCTGGCAAAAGTGGAAACGAAATATATATTTTCAGAGGATAAAAATGTTACAAGCATCTACAAACAAGTGGCAGAGAGTTTGATATAGTAAGAAAATGACCACCCATGACCTCGCTCCGATTCAGTTCGACTTCTCACTTACTTAAAACCACATTTCTTTTTATATGTCAGGTTATATATTTTGCTCAGTGAAATGTTTGGTTTATTTAAAAAATATAAAAGTATAGCCAGTCTCTCCATCCAATTTTTCTTAGAGCACCCACTCCAGTCAGTGTGCTCCTCTGCAATGAATAAATCCAGCAGTAAATTATGTATGATTCAAACACACACACACAGAGATTTATATTTATGCTTACAATGTCAGTATAATTTTACAGTCAAGACACAGTACATATACTCTGCTGTAAGTACTAGCTTGATATAGTAAACTCAAAAGAGCACATTGGGGGTTAGCAGTTAGAGCTGAAAGTGAAAATCAAGAAACAGCAGTAGGACTGCTTTTGTCTTCAGCATGCTCTTCAAGATGTGAGATGCTCCAGTGGGTGGGAGACCTATGCACCACCCCCCCAATTCTGGGGATAACCCCAGCAGATATGCTTTACAATTACCTTTTCTTAAAATGCCAATTAACCCTTTCAGGGTTTTGTGGCATACTGTGAGCAAGCAGGAGAGGGGCACTCATTTATCCCTTATATTGAACATCAAAACCAATTATAAGGGGGTTGGGGTGGGAGGAACAGGTCTTATGCTACTGGAGATGTATCTGGAGTGCTTCCTGGGTTTATCCTTGTGGTTTTTAACACTTAGGGTCTGCAGTTGCAGTTAAAAATATGCTAAAAGTTAAAGAAAAGAAGTAAAAGCTTACAGATAAAGGCATTGCTTCATTAAATGAAATAGTAAAAAAAAGGCTTTAATTCTCTTTGGCAATATTGTGTGTACTTGTTAAATCTTACCAGCTCACAAGGCAATGACAGTTTTAATTTTATCAAATGTTCTAGTGTTTATGCTCACAAAAAGTAGCCACTGGTGTAAATTAAGCCTTAACTCTATCAAAGTAATTAATACCAGGCCACAGGGAGACTGAAATTTTGTAATAAAAATAACCCAAAAATATTTAGGTTCTTAGGGGAAATAGAATAGTACTGGGATGAATTAGAATGAAATAGAATAAACCTAGAATGGCATTAATTAACCTGAAGATTAACTTAACCCATTTAAATATGTTTTGCTACTTGGACTCTGATCCTTCAAGTCTCACATGGAGATTGACTTTTCCATGGGGTCTCATTAAGGTAGGTGTTACTCAGTGTGAGTAAAGGTGAAGGAAGCAGTTGTGTTGTGAGTAGCTGGTCACATTTAGGCAGTATTTACTGTGGGGGGTATTTTCTGGATGCATTTGGTTGTTGGACAACTTTGTGAGTTTAAGTTTGTCATTCACATGAGAAGGGTGAGAAGGAAAGAGTGCTAAATTTATGAAGTGAGTTTTTGCTACATAAGTAGGTAATATTTAAAAATTTTTGGTAGATTCCATTAAACTGTATCCATATCCATATCCATATCCATATCCATATCCATATCCATATCCATATCCATATCCATATCCTTTCCATATCCCATACCTTCTGGGGTCAGAGGAAAGAGCAAGACCTTGATGTTTCTGATCACAAAACCTGCTATCTTCTGATTCAGGGTGAAACACTCCACAGAAGCTCTGTGATTGCTAATAACTGGGGTCAGGCTGCCTGTTTGAGTCAGGAAGAGATGATGCATATGGAACTGGCTGGTTGCAAGCTTTTAAGGAAAAGCTGGACTGTGACAACTTCTGTTGAGCTGGAACAGAAAGAATATGGGAAGATGTAGACCGTGGGTGTCTTCATTGGCAGCCTTACCTCCTGGAAATGATTCCCAGGCTCCCATTAAGACAGGATGAGTATCACCCTTACCAGAGGATGCAGCTGTGCTCTGTTCTGATTTCTCCATACGTTCAGCTTGAAGCAGAGGGAAGTTGGCTGAAGTAGATGAAACTACACAAGGTATGAATTGGACCTGGACCAGTGAAAGGAAGGTGACAATTAGGTGGATTTTTGAGTAAAATAACTTAATTCAGCTCAGCTTCATCCAGAATATTTGCTTGTCTTTGTAGAAGTGCAATTTCCAGCTTGTCTTTTGTATTGGATCAGGATCTCAAATGAGTTGAGGATATGTTTTCTCTCTCATCCCAGAAGACTCAGGGCTGAGCACTACCAAACAGCATGAAAGTAATGCCCTCTTCTACACAACATTGTAGCCAGTGTTAAGTCTTCAAAGGTAGATTCTTCAATTATTTCTTATACGAATGCAAACTGTTGCTGATGTTCTGAAAGGTGAATTTTCATTATTAAGCTTTTGCTGTCAGCAATCAAGTACTAGACAACGATTGATAGCTAACATTTGCTTTGTGAGGCACTGAATATATGGAAAAGGTAAAGTACACAAAATACATCAAAATAGCCATGATGACATCAAAGACTGTCTTTGGGACACCTGCTTTATAAGAAGTGCAGAACCTACTGAATGGGAGATTTGCAATTAGCATTTAGGCATTTAAAAAATTATGTATGTGTCCTTTATATACACACATATGTATTTATATCTGGTAGAGTGATAAGGTTTATATAAACATATATATGCCAATTTCAATTTGCATGTGAGATTGTTTACTGCACACATTAGACATACATCTTTAAAATACAATGTATGTGACCAAGACAAAAGTTAAGTACTTTTGCTCTATCCAAGTCTCTGCCTGTTACCTGCTGAGCAGGAGGGTGAAGGAAAAGGCTTTAATACAGAACAGAGAAATTATGCTAATTATGTCCTTGGAAGGAAGGAAGGAAGGAAGGAAGGAAGGAAGGAAGGAAGGAAGGAAGGAAGGAAGGAAGGAAGGAAGGAAGGAAGGAAGGAAGGAAGGAAGGAGTGTCTATCACTATTTTAACTGCTTTCTGGATGTCCAGATGTAACACAGCAGCAGAACTCTGGGTGATGGTACATGCTGCCTATGGTGCAACAGTGAGGTACAGCAGGGTAAAGGAAATATAGTTTTAGCAGCCCCTGACAGTGCAGGTAGAGAAATAGGAGTCTATTATAATGATTTCCCATGGAGGTGAATGCCAATCAAGAGGGAAAAAGAACCTCTGAAGGTCATCACCAAGGAAAATTACATACTATACTTTTTCTGGCATCCAAGTTCGATCACAATGCTCAAGAAAATAGCAGGAAGATACGTGTACTGGGCACATACACCTATGTGCATTCGTTTGCTGTGTACTACATAATAATACCTGGGGTTTTCAGCACCTGGGGTTATAATGGGTTCTCTTTGGACAGGCAGAGCAGAGGAAGATGAGATGTTTGGGTCGTGTCTTGCAGAGAGAGGGTGAGAGCCTGAAGATGGTGATTCTGCAAGATTGAATAACACAAATATAACTATAGGGTGGGAGGGCTGCTGTGGCAGTTGAAATATCCCTGATGGGTACTTGCAGGTTAACCAGACAATGAAGAGACTTGGGGAACTCTTACCATTATGCTATTAGCAGTGTTACATTGTGTAATTGATACCTTTACATCATTGCTTAATTTGTGCTTCAAAATTTTAGACAGGTTTCCATCTGCCTCTTTATAGTTCCATAAAATATTATTTAATGATTCTATGTTTGTATTTTTTGTATTTTTCACACAATGCTTTTGTGCATGATACTTAGAATTTTTTACTTCCAAGCTCCGTGACTTTTTAATCTGTTTGTCTTAATTGTTTTTGAAATTATTGTGCACCTTACATGCAACTCTGTTTGAAAAAACCCAGTGGGATTATCCTTAACTACAAAAATATATACAGCTAACCAGGCTCTAGCACTAACTGTGTCATAAATTCTGTCTCCCCTCATGCTATTCCTCCTCTAATGATTCTGATTTTTAACCAGTTAGCAAAATACAATTATCTCCTTGTTAAAATAAACAGACTTCAATGGGCCACTGAATTCATACATATTTTAGAAACATAAAACATGTGTTAATAAAGGCACTTTAAAGAGAATACATCAACATATTAAATAAATCATTTTCTCACTTCTCTGCATTATCTCCCCTCCATCCTGATACAAGTCATAGGTAGCAACTACTCTGGGAAGCAAAGTTGAGGAGAACAGAAAGGAAAGGAAAGGTACAGTTTTCCTTCTTGTCTAGAAAAAGCTTTGTACAGTGTTAATGAAAGACAGTTTCTTCTGGGGAAGAAATGCTAATGTGAAATTTTCTCTTTCTCTCAGCACAGTCATACATTAGAGATATTTGTAGCAGTGGAGATGCAGACTGAAATAGGTGGATGGATATTTACCCAAGAAAATTTGAGCCATGCCCTTTCATTTTCAGAGAGCTGCTACCTAATCTCAGTGTAGCATCAAGACAAAGGGCACATCATTCCGTTTGTGCCTGCCCTGCAAAAAAAAAAAAAAAAAGGAAAAAAAAGGGGGGGGGGACACTTGTGGGGGGGGGGGGGGGAAACCTACAACACTCTCTGAATGCTATTAGAATAATGGTCTGGGGGAAAAAAAAAGATAAAATACAAATTTCACTCCGATCTGGGTTGGATTACTTCTCCATGCCCCTGCCTTTATTGGGCGATTTGGAGTTTCATTAGAATTCAGAATTCCTGCAGAAAGAAAAACCACAGTGGCACGGACTTCTCTTTCAAGGGGATTGCAGGCTGACCCATCAAAATGAAAAGGCTCAATGTTTTGCTGACAGGTCCCTGAGCAGGCCTGAGTGACAGCTTCATTTCAGCACTTCTCAGATGAGATTTGAATTGGGGGGTGGAGGAGGTAGCAGGAGAGAGACTTTGTTCCCTAAAAAGTGTCAGTGTCAAACTCTGCAGTTCAAGTTCTAGTGTCTGAGGTACAAAATCGAGTCAGAAATCATCTTTGACTTGCCTGCTTCCCAATTTATTATTAATGTCTCTCTAATAGTAGCACGCATGAAGTTTCATTTAAATCTTAGAGTTCATGTCGAGTGTGCGTTGTTCCTTTTATTGGAAATAAAAAAAAAGGTAGGAGGAGATGGATTAAAATACAATGAACTGTTATATAATGTCTGCATCAAAGATTACTTAGTGGCATTTTTCTGTTGTGATAATCAAAACATCAATGAGAGCTCGATCCCACCTCTTGTCTATGGGAATACCAATTTTTTTCTCATAAATTTACAAGGGTCTTTTTGCCTGCAAAATAAATTAGGATATTTGATAAATAAATTTGGATATAAGTTTGAAGGCACTCTCAGTTTAAAGTTCAGTAGCAGCTTTGTGTCTACTTCACGGTATCCCAAACGAGCAACTTTTTATTGTTTATCTCAATAGAAAAAAATGGGGAAAACTTGGCAAACCTGTCCCTGCCATCCAGGCAAAGGGAACCAGAGCAGCATCTCAGCCTCCTTGTATAAGGGAAGTAAAACTCATTCACTTCCTTCTTGTTCCCTTACTAAACGTTGATTTGGTATCTCCAGGGCTATTAACAATTTCTTTTTTTTTTCCTAAAAGGTTATTTAAATTTCCAGGTATCAGTTACATTTGTTCACAGCTTTTATCTTCCTTTTCCTCCTGTCTTGTGCATATTGATGTGTACCTTGGTGTGAGTACAGAATCCAGCTGGTGGAGTTTGCTTTTAGGAGCCATCAAAAAAAGTTAACCTAATTTTTCAGATAATATTGGAAAATTAGCTTTCAAAATTCAGATCTTCAAAGTAACATTGATACTTATACCTTATTCCTATACCTTAGAAGCCACCTCATCAATAACTGTATCAAAATGAGATATTATTCCATAGCATAAGGCTATTCTTCAGAATCAAACAGAATTTTATGTATTACATTCACTTTGGAACAAATTCCTCTCTAATTGATATTGATGAAAAGCTGTAGTAACTTCAGCAAAAGTACAGGCTTTACCATCTAGGTAGAGAAAAGTTTTGGGCTAAGAGAGAAGCATATTAAGCTCTAATTCTTCTGTGAACGTGCTGAACAGGGCTGCATTAGTGTTGTTGGATTGTGTTTCTATTGAATACAACAGCCAATAAAGGCATAAAATCCATGTAAATGATTAGAGTATATCTTAGGACAATCCCAAGAAAGCTTCATCTTGTAAAATTTTGCTAATTGTTCATGGTTTGCTTTTCTTTAAAGAAGTGTCTGCATTCCGAAACAGAGAGCAAACACATCAGAACTGTAAAGACTCCCAAAACAAAATTTGCACCTTGTCCTGCTTCCACATCGTAAAAAATCTTACTATCCTTAGGTTCTTACTTTTTACTGAGCATGGAGCAAAAGCTTACTGTGCTCAAAACAAGGCTCCTTGTGTAAAAGGTGTCAGTCATGGAGAAGGAAGCAATACTTCTCTCTCATTCTAAGGAAGCCTTACATTATATTCTTTATATACCTTGGTGCTTATTTTTATAATCAAGTTTTTATCTCCTGTGAAACTTAGGAGTCAATTTCAGTTCTGAAACCAAAAAGTCTAGCAACCTCAACACTTACTTATCCCAGGGAAGAATTTGTTTTCAGACATTTAAAAGGATCAACTCAGCAATATCCTAGTTTTGAGATTAAATATGCAATGAAAAAAGTGTTCAACATAGACGAACAAATTCTCTTTTTAAAAGCAGCGTGTGAGTTCAACTGACTTTGTAACAGCAGTAGGAGATGGGAATGAGAAAGACACATTTAGAAAAATTACTTAAAATATAAAATTATATATTGCATTTTGTGAGAATCTACCTTGATACTCCAAGGTATTTTTCAAGTACTGGGGGTAGAAACAGGATACTAAGAACGGTCAGATAAGTGCTTAGAGAAACACAGAGCTAGAAGAGCAATATACAACCTGAATTTTAAGACAAACAGATCAAATCCAGTTAGGGTAAGATAAGATATGTGCTGCTTAATGGACAAATGTGTTACTTGCATCTCGTAAAGCCAGAATGGACAAAGTATGAGTAAATTGCACTAGGAAAAAATCCTCTGCTGGTTGAATTGGCCTTCGTGTCCTTTGCACAACTTCAAAAAGAAGTGCCAATGTCATTTATGAGAAGGCACAGAATCTGAAGCCTGTGCATGGGGATTTGTCAGGATTCAGCTGTGGGTCAGCAAGGCTGGGTGAGTCGAACCTGCTGCCAGTTCAGGGTGCTGCCAAAACTGGTTTGTTCAAGCTTTGTAGTGAGAAGTTTGTGCTCTGTTGACTTTTTCTTGCTCTCCGTGTTGGTAAAAGCTGGGAAGGGCTGCTGGAAGTTGTGTGCTGTGGTTTGTGAGCACCTGCCTGAGCTCATGAGGGAGGGAAGGCAGGAGAAGACTTGGCACTGTGTCTCATGTCTGAACATCCATCCCCCGTTTTTTCTTTTCCACTCTCCCTCCAAACATGCCCTCCTCTTCCTCATGCTCGTTGAAACCAGTTTGGGTAAATCCTGTGTGCTAAAGGGGAATTTGAAGCAGTGAGGTGGGCAGAGTTGGAGGAGATACCTGCAATGACTCCTCCTCCTCCTCATTCATACCAGGTCACAGAGGTGGCTGCAGGGACACAACAAGTCAGTCCTGTGTTTGAGCTGGGCTGGATCTGTTCTGCTTTATTCCTTTATGTAGCACCCCTCAGTTTCAACAGGAATGCTCTTCTGAGAGAAGTAAGTCAGAGAGGCTTGAAAAATGTGTGTGTTGTAATGTCGTTGTAATGTATTAGCTGGTTTATTTTTAGATCAATCTAGCTGCACTGTGCTTTTATCATTGAAACTGTAGAGTCTGTCAAGGGAAAGGGGGGTCATTTTCAGGAATTTGGAGGATTGGAGATACTCAATCAGCTCAGGTGTCACAAACATTGCATAAACACCTTCCAGAAGAGGGTAGATAGGATGAGAGACTGCTGTAGAGGAGTTGCTGAAAAAAATACTTTTGTAATTATGAAAGTTAAAAACAACAGCATGCTGTTAAAAAGCTTAAATAAAAACATTTACCTGGACACTGACTCTTCATACAAATAAGCTGTGCAGGCGTTTAGGCCCCAGCATCAGCCTGATATATAAGCAGAGGGGCTTTTCCTTTTCCTTAAGCATGGGAAGTATTTTCCCTTAAAAACCAATGCAATCTATTTTCCACAAATCCAGTCTGGTTTCTTTATTTTTCTTTTTTTTTCTTTTTTTTTGGCAATACTATCTCCTTTCCAAAAAACCAGAACTATTAGAAGTATTGAACTTCTAGTTCCTCATGATACTGTCTTCACCTGACACCCTGACCCATCTCATGCTTTCCCTTGCAGCACTTTTCAGCAAGGAGCTATCATCTCACGTTGGCATCTTTGGGTGTGACGTAACCCAAGAACAAAAATCTCCATCCACTTTTACCACATCATCAATTTTGCTGACACTCCATTGTTCATAAACCATCAAAATGCAACTCTTGCTTTCAAACTCTTTCCCTGAGTTCAACACGATAATGAATGTGAAGGGTTTGCATGGAGGTGGCAAAACTTTTTTTATTCCCCCCCCCTTTTTTTTTTCTCCAGGTTCACACCAGATAGGCATTTTTTACAGCCTGAAAGGGGATGTTTTCTTTTGTTAATAGCTTACAATCAGATGAAAGGACTCATCACTCTATTTTAGTGCTCCACCACATGGCGTGTATCTTTTATAAATTACAGGCTGGCGTTGTGTGCACTGGGGGAGAGAAAGGTTGGTTTTCTTGCTGTGAGCCATCCTGCCTAATTGTCGTATGCAAATAAAAGCAATTATAAGGCTTTTAGGGTGAAGGGATGACAGCTGAGTTTGGCAGTTGAGGAGGCCTCACCCACCTTGTTGTCATAGCAACAGGGAGGAAAAGGACAAAATGGTGTGTATACAGTGGAAACATTTATTTTGGTTAAAGAATTAAAAAATACATATACCGCTGTTAGCATGCAACATCAATATGTGTAATGAATGGGTTTGTTTAAAACATTAGAGAAATTAAACTGTATTTATTCCTTGGCCCTTTAAATGATCCTTGTCATCTAACTACCATTTACAAACCATCACTTGTGATTTTATCTGCTACTTTTAAAGTTATGAACAGATCATAACAATCCAGTCAATAATTAGGAGATTACAAGTTTCTGTGTTTTAGTGCATCTATTTCAATGTTGCCAGACCCAGAGCTGCATGAAGGAGAGGGACACTCAGTGGTGTGTCCATGAAGGGGAAACAGTGAAAAATAATAACCTATTAGCAGTCCATAAAGTTCAATATAAAATATGTTTGTGCTAAAGTGTTAAACAAGTAGAACAAATAGTGTGCTAGTAGCATACAAAATTAAAACGAGTCACAAATGGATATTTTCTATGGCAATTTATTTCACAATTACTCTTGTGGAAGCTTTCATGAATTAAATATGAGTTCTATCTTGAAATTAGGTGTTATAAGGCTAAATTACAAGAGGCAGCCAGTAATTGAGGTGGCTGAAACACGGGGTCTAGTGAACTAATCTCTTGCTGTGCCACGTGGCTGTCCCCTCGCCAATGGGAAACCTCCTTATGACAAAAACAGAGGCAGCTGAGAAAAATTGATTTCTCATCTGAGCCATATTTGATAGCTTTTGAAATCGAAAATTGAAATTAACTAACCTAAGCCCCATTGTAACAAAAGAGCAAATTAAATATGCAACATGGCTTCCTATTGGCAGCAAGAGGGCCTGCCAAGGTAAATTTGTAAATAGAGTTTAAGATGCAATCCTCCCCCCTCCTCTTTTTCCTTTCTCTCAGTGCAAAAAGTATAAGTCTGCAATAGCTTAATAAATTATTTATAAAAAAAAAATTCATCAGCTGCAAATGGCCACTGTGGTAAAGGTCTTCCATGGAGAAAATCATTGCATTAGAAGAGCTCATTGAATGAAGCAGAATTAAAATTATCCACAGTCATCCCTGAGCTTGGAATAAACTGTGCATGAGGAGACTATGTTTTCTTCTCAAGAAAAGTTTTATGGATGGAAGTTTACCAAAAAAACCCAAAAAAACAACAAACCAAAACCCAAAAAAAACAACAACAAAAAAAACCACCCCAAAAAACAGACCAGTCATTTAGACTTTACTGATAGCTAGGGCTCAGATACACATTTTTGTTCTTTCTTTTCATTAACCCCAGACAATAATGGCATAATGGCTATTTGAGCTTGGTGGAGTATCCACATGCTTGCCTTTTGTCTTGCTTTTACACATCCTAAGACATTACAAAGGATTCTGACAGTGAATGCTAATGATTCAAAAGGTGCTTCTGCAGAGCTGTGGATTTATAGTGGGATTCCCTGAAATGAAGGCAGCCAAAGAAATCAGTGATGCCATGCTCTAAATACTGTTTTCTGTCCTTTTAAAAGGAGAAGGGGGGGGATAGAAGCAAACACAGCCAAGACATCAGCCCTCAGCATTCCTCTCTTACAGGGTTTCTGCTTTTCTCTGCCCAGATTTGCATGGGAAAACAAATGATTTAATTCCAATACTTGAGCAGAAGCGTGTATAAAGATATAGAGCCAGATCCCCGTCTGCATAAATCAGGATAGCTTCTTTAACTTCAGAGGATTTATGCTCCTCTATATCATCTGAAGATCTATCTCATGAAATTGTTCCACTTTCCTGCCGAGGCTGTTCAGATCTGAACTGTATAAAATCTAGTGACAACGGTAATGGAGGATATTACGCTCAGCCTGTCTGTCATCCCAGGGATCTTGTAAAATCATTTTCTGTTCTAATTTATTACTTTTAGTGTCAATCAGCCGCCGACAAGCTGAGTAACATCATTAGGCATTGAGTTCATCTACTCAGCACTTTTTAAATGCAGTTTAAGTAGTTGTCTCATTATGTGTAGTAGGACAGAATGTCAAGGTTCAAGGAGTTTTCCTTTTTGGCAGAGATATTGTTGAAGCCTCTACTATTATCTTTGAAGGAAAAAAACTCCACAAGAAAATAGCTCTTCTTTTATTTTTAAGGATTTGAAAAAAAAAAAAAAAAAAGGAAAAGGCAGGAGCAAAATGCAATAAAACTCAATGTAGAAACTTCGGTGATGATTTCCCACTGCTTTACTTTGTATTTACCTCAGATGCCTGAGTTGAAAGGTGTGAGGATGGAGGGAGTCAGTGATGAATCGGGGATTTTGTATAATGTGGAGCTGATGGCTTCCAGCCATGAACTAATAAGTGGTTGGGGGTTCATCTCCTTACTGAGAGCCTGCTATTGCTGTGCTGAGAATACAATGGGTGGAAATAAACCATGCACCAATCCTGTAATAGAAAACATTGATTTCACCAGCCCCTGAGTAGAGCATGATTTTATTTAACACTATTACACATCACAGGTGTCTCCACAGCACCGACTGTGGCAAGGTAAGAGTCAAACTGTTCGGAGTTTGTTCTGAATAATTTTCAGGGCTGTTAGTAAAAATAAAATATGAGTATCAAAATATCAGGGCAGACAGCAAAAGCCCTCCAGCTTCATCCCTTACTAGACACCTGAGGGTTTGACTCTGGGCTGGAGCCCAAAGAGGGGCCTCATGGCTGTCCCTCAGAAGCTCCCTCAGCCACTTCCCAGCAGCAGTCCACGTCAGAAGATAATGTTCCCATGTCAGTCTCATATGAGTTTCTGCTCCATCTGAATACAGTTCTTCTGACTGTGTCCAGATAACAAATAGTTTGTCTTAAAAAGTCCCAAAGCTGCTGAGATGTAGTGATTCAAGGACAGTTAAGAGCAATGGTACTTTTTGGAAGCCCCAACTCATGGGTGTAGCATGAAGTTGAAAAAAAGAAATGCAGTGCTGGGCCATGTGGTGGACCAGTGGCCATGTGTTTTTTCTCTGTAACAGGCAGAACTGGACCATTTCATCCCTATTTCTTGTATAGTTCTATGTTGTTTGATTAGAAAGACAAAGTAATCATCGTTTTGCAGTGGAATGGAGTTTACAAAAATTTAGGATGGGTTAATTTCAGCGTAGAACAAGTGGTTAAACTGGTGGAAGGAGGTCAGGAGGGGACAGCTTTTATAATGTGAATGACTACTTAGTATTCCACTATATTATTTTCTTACAAGTCAGGGGAAGAAGAGGAAGTTATGGTCACATAGAAATGGCATAGAGAAAGGATACTGAATGTTTTCTAAAGGATACTGGGACTGTGCTCCTTTGATGGAGTAGCGGAAAATATTTTATAAATGGTTTATCATGTTCATGCTGAATTGATTATTTCATCAGGGAAGCTGAGAATTCTAGTGTGTCTTAGTGTGGCTGAAGCTTTTTCTAAATACATTTTGTTTTATAAATAAAAATAAATACAATTTTTTTTTTTTACCAGTCCTATCTAAAACTTTTGGACCGCAATCATTCCTAATTAATAATGGTATCAAATATGTGTGGTATAACATTCCTGTTAAATAGAAGGAAAGAAGGTAATACGAAACAGCAAATGTGCTGAAAAGTATTCCCAATTCCCAGAAAATTATTGCTGGTTTAAAGTCCAGGCTCCCTCCCCTTGGTAAACTGCCTTATATGACATTCTGTACATTTTAGATGTAGCTACCAAAGCTAGCAGCTTTCATGGTATCCATCCAACAGGATATTGTAGTCAGAGTGCCAGTAATTCTAGAAAGCATAAAAAAAAAATATTTTAGAGGATGTTTTGTCAGAAGAAAATCACAGCAGAGGCAAATCTGAACTGTTTGAGCAAAAGGAAAATTTCCTGCCGAACTGTAGAACAAATTCTACAAATAATTGCACCTACTGGACAAGCTAGATAAGGATGCAGTACACATTTTAAAATAGTAATCTTGAGACTGCATATGTAGCTGTAGAGTGCATACGGGTGCATCTTGCTATAAGTAGTATCTTTGTATTACATGTGAATGGCTCACTTTGACTTTACCTTTAAAGAGAATGCTTTTTAAAAAGTTTTATTTTATTTTATTAGGACAATCATCAGAATTAGGAGAATGTTAATATATGGCAACAGCTATATTGTGGAACAGCATCACCTTCTGCATCCAGGAATGTAAATCTCTTAAGAGGCACAAATCCTATAGGGACCCCAATATTCAGGTTGTATTGTAACCTCCTAAATTAGATTTCAAGCTAGAATATATTTGAGTAGATTTAATGTGAATAATTTGGCCCATATGTGTACGTCAAGGTAAGCAAATGAGAATGGGGGGAAGCTTGATTTTTCAACTCAGTTGCTTCAAATTGAGTCATAGCTTTGTGCTTTATATAGCAACAAGGCCCTGATTAAGCACTTAAGCATGTGCTTAAGGTTAAGCATGTGATTAAGTGCTTTACTGACCTAGGGCTTAAGTACCCTGTAAAGCATTGGAAAAGTGAATAAATCAAATTTAGGTCAAATCCAGCCTTGTGCCACACACCTATGGTAAGAGCAGAGCAGGAGGGAGGAAGCTTTGCCTTCAGAAGCTGCAAACAGCAGGGCAGGATTACAGCCTGGGGAGTGGCAGAGGGTGACTGTGACAGTCCCTGGCCCAGGAGGGCTTGGCCAGGTCCCCAGGTGGTTGCTGCACCCTCGGCTGCAGCCGCAGCAGCCCGGGGCCAGCTCGGTGCTGTTTGCAGAGCAGGGTTTATCCGGGTGCTGCAGGGCAGCCACATGTCCTGCCCTGAGCTGGCCCCTGGTCCTGCAAGGATGCTCAGTGCTGGTCCTCTCTCCCTGTTCTCCTCACTTTACACCCCGGGAGGGAAATGCTGCAGGAGTCAGACCTTCCTCTGGGGATAAACAGCAAGGACATCTCGCCTAGCCTCATGTGCAATTTGGATGTCCAGTTTAGATGTTGGTGCTGGAAACTCTGCTGTAGGGATCTCTGCCCAATGGGTCAGTCTCACCTCCCATGAGGATGCACCAAACACCTGATTTTGTGTCTGCAGCAAAGGCTGATGGTGACAAATGGAAACATGTGGGAAACAGGGACTATATTGATGAAAAATAGACAGGCATTAAACAAAAAAAAAGGAAGGAGGTCTTTGTGGATGAGCATTCCCAGAAGTGCTGGACATTGTTCTGAAGCTGCCTAGACCTCTGTGATATGGCATTGAAAACTGTAATGAAAAAAATATTTTGACTTTGTTATTTTCTTGGTCAAAACAAGCCACTGCAGAATGTGGTTAAAAAAAAAAAAAAAAAGTGAATTCCCACAAAACCTGTTTTGGTAGTTACAGCATTCAGTGTGCTCAGGAAGGGTAAAGCAAAGACAGAGCTACATAGGGCCTCAAAGATGAGGACAAGGTGAAATTTAAGGGACACAGATCAAGTATGCATCCTTAGAGGAGAAAAAGGGATCTAAAAAATGTCACAGTTCCTACTAAGAGTATTATTGTGCCTCTTAAAACATTTTTACTCTCTCTTCTTTCTTATCCCTGTCTAAAACCTGGCTTTTTTTCTGGAAGGGAAAAAAGAAAAAAAGTCTTTCAAACTCTGTAACTTCCAAATAGTGGAAAGGAGGAACACATCGTGTGCTGTCACTGCAGAGTTATCCTCTCCAGTACCACCTACAGTGGAAGTCTAGCTGCAGGCTAGAGTTATACAATATCACAGAGAGAGATTAAGCATTACATTTATTGTGGTTGCTGGAAGGGAATATTATTGCTGTTTCAGTGGAGAGATTTATAGCAATACTTAATGAATGTTACTAGTTTTCTTATCAGTTGGTAGCCATACACATGTGCATGTGGAAATACTGCATTAAGCCTTTACAGAAACCTCAAAAAAAGTTGGATATTAGTGTTTGTGGCAGATTTGGCAACATAATGGAACTGTGGTAGTATAATGGCATGGTATTGTCAGGTTGAGCATATGATATTGGATAGAATACAGGCAAAATTAGCTTGATTGGTTTTAGGCATTTTCCAAATGAAGAAATTCTTTGTCATTAATTCTTGGGAATGTGCAGAGTGTTAGAGTTATCAGTCTCAGTCTATTTTTATGAAAATATCACAGGTCAGAAACAGTTCAGAAACTAAATGCAAATTGAAAAAAAATACAAAGCTTTTGATGATATTTTCCATTTTAGCTCTATTTAAATCAGAGTTATATGTGAGTCATCAGCAAAATAAGAACTATTAAGATGCATCAGAAACATGTGAAACTTAGGAGTTCCTGGAAAAAAATTATTCAAATTTTATTGTAATCAAGCTGATCTGCTGGCACCTATTCCTGGTTTTTATGTTGTAGAGAGCTCTAATGAGAAGCCAAAAGGCAGCAGTCAGTGCAGAGAATTGACTTTTCCCTCTCCAGAATCTTCACATAGAAGCACTAAACACTGAGCATCCCAATAAATCTGCAAGAAAAAAAAATCTTATTTAAATTCTTTTAGATATAGCATTTATTCTGCCCTCTGACTGAGTGCATTAATATTCTATGATCATGCATAGATAGCTGCATGGTAAATATATATTTGTACATTGAGCTGAAGTGAAGTTTTCATTAAGCTGATCACAGGCAAATTATTAGGCTTAGAAGCAGCTTTTTATGTCTCAGAGCAACATCTCTAAGTTCATGACTGGTATCAAGAGTCATTCACTTGCATGCTTGTAGGTGCAGTTTTTTTTCCTTCAGGAAGAGAGATTTATTACAAGATCCCGCTATTGAAACCTCAGTCAAGATTAGGTGTAAAGACAACACAGAATAGGTAAATAGCATCTCTGGTACTCACCATCAAAGGATGTGATAGAGTATTCTCAGATGGAGCTGACAGGTCTGATATTGCATATTAGTGGAGTTAAAGATATATGAGGTATTGAAAATATTCATGCCACTGCAGTGATGGAGAGGAGGCAGAAGCTTTTGGCTTGGATGTTTTAGATAATTAAGAGCAACAAAAGATTATGTTGGAAGCAGATTTGGTGCAGATAGATAGTACATTCTTACTAGAAAAATGGGATATCTCATATAGTGGTCTGATGGCCCTTTTTCTTCTCTCTTTCAAAAGGAAAGAGCATTTCTATCTTCTAACTGAATTGTAGGATGCATAATCAGACTCATGGCAGTAATGAAATGACGTTTCCTCTTCTAATAGTATTACTTCCAGAATTTATCAGTATTTTGCAACAGTACTTGCAGTCTGAGATAACTATTACATAGATATATTCCAAAATTTGGATAAAAGATAGCTACTGTATCATGGAATTATTAAAGAGAATGTGAGTGTATAAATTAATTTGACTACTGTTGTATAAAAGCACCTCATTTTATTGAACTTCCATCACCTTTTTCTAAATGGTAGTGAAGTGGTAATTAAGAAAGGCTAATTATATATTATTGTAAAGCGTACATTTGTTACTAATTTTGTGATGTGCGTGCTTTATTTTTTCTGTCTGCAGTTTTTTTGCATAAACTCTCTGCTCTGAATTACCTTTGGGGATAAAAGGCTGGGGCTTGATGCTGGAGGCATCTGTGAATGGTGATTATAAAAGCTGCTTCCATAAATTGTAGACTATCCGCTCTCCCTGAATTATCTTTCTTTTCCTGGAAAGTGTTCACAGTCACGTCCCAGAGTGAAGCTGTGGCTTGTGGCCCTCTATTGCTCTGCAGTTGTTGCACCAAGTGCAGAGGTCGTCAGGCATGATGTCATCTTGCTGGGTGACAGCATTAGTGTCTCCCTCTGGGAGGAGGACCCTTTTTAAGTTTTTTTTTTTTTTTTTTTTTTTTTTGCCAAAACCTGCTCGGAACACTCCAAGAAATGTTGAGGACTGGAGTTCCCAACTGGGAAAAACCAACACAAACAGTACAGACTCAGAAATGTGATGAGCTTCTTTTTGCTTTAAATTTATAAAGTGAAAGTAAACTAAAATCCCAAACTAACATTATGCAGTGTCTCCTGCACCTGTAGATGTCTGCAAAGTCTCCTGTGTCATAAGGAGCAAGCTGGAAAAGTAGCTCTGCTGAGCTCTTCTCTCAAGGATAGGCTGAGCTGCTTGCCAGAGGTTTGCAGGCAGTCTGAGTGCTGAAACCATGACATTGTTACCTGTTGGTGACTGTCATCACTCACGGCTGCTTCACCTTGGGCCCTTAGAGGAGTTCATGTGAGTGGCCGTTATTGATCCATTAATGTGAAAATTACCAATGTTTTTCCTGAGAAAATTCTCAGGAAGTGCCATTTTAGACCTAGGATGGGCCAAGTAGACAGGAAGATAAGTTAGACACAATCTTAAAGTTGTAGTTAAGAATGTGTAGCCTAGCTCTTTACATGATTAGTTGTTTGAGCACAGAGATAAAATTTTGATGTAATTTAGAAAGGAATTTATAACATTTCACACAATCCATACATAAGAAATGCAGACGTATCTTTTAGTGTTTACTTACTAAAGATGCAAATTGTTTGTCTAAACAATAAAATATTTAAAGTTGGAATTCATCTTTTTAATTAAAATTTTCCCAAGGCAACTAAGATTACTGCAGCACAGAGAGATTTGCTGATGCTTCTGTAATGTGTTTTTTATAATGCTGATGGTGCCAGACAAAGTCAGTTATGTGCCACTCTTGTTGTCTGTTATTAATATTTTTGTATCAATGATGAGAAGAACAGCAGCAATGATCACAGTTGATGAGCCACAATAAATAGCAGCAAATGCATTCTAACCTCTGACTCTGTGACAAACAGCATGGGTACTATCTGCGGCTCTGGTTTTAATTTCAATGGCATCAAAGGGAAACTCAAGAGCTTCGGAAAATAACTCTGGCACCATGGCTTAGATAAAATAAAATGCTTACCCACAGACATAAATCACCACGGGAATAAAAAGACTACACCAAAATGACATAGTTTCATAATGCTCTTAAATCAAGAAATAGAGGACAGTGAGCACAGCTCCCAAATTACAAGTCATGCTGCTTGATGAGTAGCTTTTTTCAGCACTGGCTAACCTAACAGGTTTCTTCAAGAAGTGGTACTTGATAGTGTGCACTCAGATTTTGTGGGGAAATTCAGCAGGATGACACTCCCATTTCATGAGAATTAATTCCCAGCACACATTAAAAAGGTATTTTCACAGTTCTGACTGCAGTGTTGCACTGCAGGAACATGTGTCCTGTGAACAGGATGCTTTTTGGACTTTCATTGCCACTGAACTCATTGAATTTGAAGCTGCATGTAATTATGTTAAGGCATAGTAAATCCTGCTCACCTTATTAGTGATGGCACTCCAAGAGCTACCGTATTTGCAGTCAAAGCCAAGACAACATTGCAGCAAGCTGCAAAGTCCTGGTCAAAGCATTTTTCAGGAGGCACATACATGCAGGTCTGTGTATTGTTACTACGGCAGCTGCATGGCCTTCTTCCCTAGAATTGCTAATAATTTTATCTGTAAAATCCTCACATCTTATTCCTTATTCTCACCTCACTTAATGGGATTTTTTTGTCTAGTCTAGGGGGCTTGACAATCTGACCTGGCTGTTCTGGGATTGACAATATGTTGGCATTCAGACCAAGCTCTGATCACCAAGATGGTCATCACAGCTCAGACCATGCTTGCACATGCATTGAAGAAAAGAGGGAGAAAACCCACTTCTGACCATATTATCCTGTATTAATACATGACTGATGTTAATGAATCATGTTGGCCTCTAATGAAATCACTTCTTCATTACTGCAAGAGGAATGGGGCCAATTCCACTCTGGCATGGATCCCATTTGTGGCACCTGTAGTGATGCTTCTGCCTGGCTTCCCATGAGAATCTAAAATTTCAGCACAGTTCTTTATTATGTTCAAATGCACTGAGACACAAGTGAGCTATCAATGTATTGCTGTTGTTTTGTGTAAGTCTGTTACTTGCCCACTGAAGTTTTCAGTACATAATTTTGTAAACTTCCATGTAAAATTCCTTATGTGAAGCAAACAAGAGCTTTCTGGTACTACAGTCTCAGGCTGATCTACTCGAGGTTCTAAGAATCCAGTGGCTCAGAACAGATTTTCATTACTGTAGTGAGAAGCCTCTCTGTATCTCTTTTCTCATTTTAGGGGGTTTTAAATGTCTGATAGTCATAGCCTACGTAGAAATCAGATTTATTCCTGAGTTATAGAAATAGTGCTGGTTGCCAGACACTCTTAAAAGGAAGTGACCACTGAACCCGATTTTTCAGTCGTAAGAAGGCTTTTTTGGCAGGTTTTCAGAGCAGCTTCTAGACTGGGTCTTCACACAGAGGAACAAAAACCTCATGTTTAAGTTCACGTTGTGGACTACTTTCAAGAAGTAAGGGGGTTCTGGTACCTTTTTTTTTTTAATTTCAAGGGGGGAAAGAGTCTTTTGATATTTTTATTCCTTCAAAAAATGATTTCAAAAGAAGAATAGGAAAGGACAAAAGCAGAAAAAAATAAACCTGCTATTATTTTCTTTAGTAATAGAAGAGAATCCTGTTTTGCCCACTGTACTTGAAAAAAAGTTCCTTCTCAAAACACTGGGGAAAAAAGTGGATATTTATTTTGAACTATAGAAAAACTAGTTTTCTTCTGGAAAGTTAAAAGCATTTACCTTTGGAAAAATACTTGTCAAAGACTGCAGGGGAAGAAAAAAAATAAGAGAAATGCCCACATCGCTTCAGATATTTTACAAGATCCTGAGATACAGGCGGTTTCTAGGAAGCACAGGTCAGGTGTGGGAGTACATGAAAGCTCACCTTTGCTCTCCTGTAACAATCTCTTGTTCCAAGCTGGAAGATGGCTCTAACTTCTACCAACATCAAATAGGACCTGGACCATTCTGTGTCTGCCTGCTGCTCCCCACAGTCCATCTGTGATCTGCATACCACCCTTTGCAATTATTGATACGGTGAGTAATTACTTCTGATGTTAGATACACCTCCGACTTTCCATTAAAAAGAAAAGACACAGATGAGGTATCCTCTCTGGAATTCTTGGTGCCAGAAGTAGAAGTAACCTGGCAGGTCAAAAGGTGTCCAGGTTGACACATGCTGAATTCAGTCAAGAGACTTGACTTGTCCTCACTTCAGGCTCAGGACACCTTTTGTGAGAGTGCTTTTGATCTAAAAGGCTGATGGAAAGAACCCGAGGGATCTGCATCCTCTGCTGCTTGTAACTTGGTGCTGTGCTGGTCAGCAGAATAAACCCTTCCCAAAAACAAGGGCAAATCACAATTTGTAAGTAGGAATTTCTGACTTACTAATTTTCTTTCATAAACCTGGTGTTTGTGTGGAAATGTTTTATGTAAATGTGTTTTATTGTACAGAGTTTTCCCTTGATTTGGTATAAGTCTGGCTACTTGCTGTGTACAGGAGTAGGTCTTTAAGCCAATCCTGGATTTTTCCTTCATTGTATGGGCTATTTTAGAGAATCCCAGGAAGTATATCCACCTAAAATATGTGACCCATGCTTTCCAGGGATTTCAAACTTCGTGAATAACTTGTTTTAAGAACAAGTGAGTGCCATAGAGGAGCATCACTATCAAATCATGCTGTGGAAGGTGAAGCCCAGAGGCTGCATTTACACTGCTGTGCAGTACTGACCTGTAGATAAGAGGAAGGCCTGTCCATAATGGTTGGGTTTTGGAGCTTCCTCAGAGCTGTTCTCTGCACTCCTGGCTCTGTAGGGCTGCACTAGCAGTTTCCCTCTAATTTGTGTGCCCTGCTATGATGTTAGGATCAGCAAAACCCCCAAGGCTGCTGTTGTAAAGTTTCCCAACACAGTTGTCCACAATTTTTTATGGAATTACAGGCACTATGAAATCCAGCTGGCATTCTCAAAAGTGAAAACCTTGCCTGAAAAAAGAAGCTAAAGATGAGACGGTAGATCATGTCTACTGTTGAGGTTCATTATCTCAGGTTACAGAGTGTTTTGCAGAAAGACCAAACAAATTCACAGGCCATACAGAACTGAAGTCTGGCAGAAGAAAGTTCCCAAGCTTCAGACCAGCACAATAATATTTATATACAGGAAAAAAAGGTTGAATTCTGTGGATTCAATATGAGCAGCATAACAAACAAGTAGGGTGCTTCAAGAAGTCATAGTCTAGTCTGGTTTTTAAATACTTGTAAGCTGTAAAGTTTCTAAAGAAAATCTATAGAGCTGCAGATAGGGGAAAAAAAGGTGTTTCTCTTTTGGTCAGGATGTTTGCTTAGATTTTAGCGCAAAATTAATCTTAAGAAGTCACCATATTTATATCATGCTAAATATTTATGGAAGGAGAGGCTGGAATTGCTGCTGTCACTGGGAGAGGATGGTGTGATGTGTTTTGTAAATGACTGGGTAAAACAGGTCCTACCCCAGCAATCTTGGTTCTTCCAGGACCAAACTGGCCTAGTTACTTAGCACCCAGAACTGTGGGGTGGGAGGGGATAATATCAATTTGATTTTTACTCCTTTCATTAATGATACAGTTAAGACTGCAGACTAACCTGGAGGGATTGCATGTAATAAATGAGCACATACAATGGTGATTTAATTACACCTAGCCCTTTCTACTCAGCTACACACCTCATTCCTTGGTCTTATGCTGACTCTGAAGGCAGAATTCATTATCTGATTGGTCAAAGTGCTGCTCTGGGCCCATTGCTTACTTAGCAGAATAGATGTGAGTTAAAAGGAGGATGAGGGGCTATTTCTATGTGGGCTGGGTTTTTATTATTTTAAAATTTAAATAGAGTCTGAATCACCATAATATAAAGAGACCAAAATCAAACAACCACGGTTCATTCCTGTGCTTTGATTTTTATACCCATGCATGTTTGAAAAAAAAAAGGAAAAAAAGAAAACTAAACATGTGTGCTGCCTTTTAATAAAGATCATATTAAAAATTCAATAAATAGCAATATCTCTGATCTCTTAACAAAAGCGTCTGGTGTACAGGAAATTAAATGAAAAAAAAACTTGTTAATCCTTTTTGATTTCTGTACATGGTAGCTGGAAGCAGAATTCTTTAACTCACAGGATTCTCTTTTTGTCCTCCCTCTTTTACATTTCTTCTCCCTTTTTTTTCTTTTTTCTTTTTTTTTTTATTTTATTTAATCTTCTCTAGCACAAACGTTGTCTGGGTAACCTCAGTGTAAATGCAGTCTGTTTCTCTGATACATTTAAAAAATAAATAATAAAAGAATAATAATAATAGCATTAAAAAAAAAAGAAAAAAACAACAAAAAAAAGCCGTCGTGTCATTGTCTCATCCCTGTGGCCTTGCTGTGAGGGATCCGTCTCGAACCAGGTGATAACCTGATAGACTTTATCTTGTCTTTTCTGGGCCTCCCTGAAGCCTGCCAACACTTCGGCTGGCTGTTAGGCATTTTAAATATCCCCCATGAGCCCTAACCTTACCCCTTTTCTCTTCTTGTCATCTGGAATGTCTCAGAGCTGTCAGAGGCTTGTTGCTTATTGATGTTTCCGTGTGTTTTATGTCTTTTCTGAGATATGACAGCCCCTGACACAGTGCTGATTTCAATCAGCCGGCTTCTGGAGAGGCCTAAGATTTTGTCCTCGCGCGGTCCCAGCCGCCAGCGCACTTCAGAGGCCTCCATCTAATGAAAATGTTTCAGCAGGCGGAATAAAGGCCCGCTGCTCAACAAACAGCAGCTGATGAATTCACAAGACCAAAAAAAAAAAAAAAAAAAAAAAAAAAAAGAGTAGGAAACCCTCCCCCCCCAACCCCTCTGCCTTTGTTATAAGAAAAGCAAGAGGAGAGAGTGACCTCCCGAGCCAAAGGTTTTGACACTGAATCAAATCCCTTTAGGCCTGAACTGGCAGGCTGAGCCCGGCATTGGATTACTTTATCACATCTTAGAGTGATGCTTGTATGTACCTCAGGACACCCTACGTGTAAAGAGTGGATATTTTACCCCCCTTGCTTATTAAGTCAAGTCTCGGTGTCTGGTGGGAAGGGAAGGTCTATCTGACGGAGCACTGCGAGGGGAAGGAAGCACATCCTCACTAAAAGCAGGGAGGGAGATGATTTGCATGGAGAAACCTCTTTGAAAGAAAGAAGGTCGTGGGCTTGGCTTGAAGTCGCTGTGGGGGAACAGATATTTTTATTCACGATCAGCTGAAAAAGAGAACAAGCTTTGAGGCAACGTACAGCATTTGCTTTGTGGGTTTTGATCGGGTCTTTTAGGCAGCATGGAGCCACCTGCCCACCCGGGCTGCTCCCAGCTGCTGTTTGTGCTGCCTCTATCGCCAATGCTGCTTCTCATGGCTTCTTTCAGCACCTCTGATGGGGGGAGCAGCCAAGGCAACACTCATCCTCCACCTCCACCTGGAGAAGCCTCTTGTAGGGCTCCCTTGCATCATCCTAGGCAGCTCCATCCCTCTCGAGGCATTATCTGAAGCCACATAGATTCCCCATTTCCCTGATTTCAGCTGAAGTTCCGCTCCTGTGAGGCAGCATTGTTATCCAGGCTGCGGTGTGTGCGTCAGGAGTCAGCCCCACCGTGCAAAGTGCAGCACGGGCGTAGCAGGAAAGCGCAGAGCTTCAGCAACACCCTGAGCCCCTAATGCTGATGCTGTGGTCATTTCCTCCAGGATGTACAGCCCATGTTATGCACTTTATCTGCCTGATAAATCTCAGTGAATTTTTTTTGTTTTTAAGAGCGATTTTACCTATCTGAGTCTGGGCTGTGGGATTAGGTTCAGCAGGTGAGATGTGTCAGGGTTCATGTTTACTACTTTATTTACTTGAGTTTAGTTGGGTTGCTCGCTGTTTGTTTTTGCACAGAGGAAAAACAATCTTTCCCTGTTCATCTAACTAAATAAATAAACACAGCCCACCACTTTTGAACAACATCAGTGAAATTCATATCTGCAGTGACTCAGATGGTTTTGTTAATAACAGAGAGAGCTCTCGGTGTAGCCTGATTCTGTCCTTCGGATGGGAGGCTTTAATCCCGAGTCGTATTTTTCACAGCATTCAGCTACTGGTTTTTGAGCAACAAATTACATCCATGCCTCCAAGCCAAACAAGGAGTGAAAATTTCTATTTAAAAAAATGTGGAAATAATACTGTCTATCTACCTACAGTTCAATTCCATTTTTAAAGTGCTTTGATATTTTTAACAATATTAATATAATAACAGCAGCATGTGCCTATTGGATTAGTCTGTATTTTATAACTTGGTATCCAATTTCTCCCTTGTTTCCTGCAGGACTGTCACTATTAATTTCTACTCCCATTTTTTCCTTCAGTGTGAACATTGTCATTGGACTATTGTTTGTAAGTGATAAGCAGCCCCTAGTATTATTATTATTTCACTCCTGCTTGTTGAGCATCAACAAATCTACCAAAAATATTAAAAATTTGGTGGAAGTTTAACCATCTCTTTGCCAGATATTCCCCTTTTCTTCAGCTCAAAGGAGCATGCTTGCTACTGTATTATCCAAGAATGAAAAAATAGGAAACTAGTAGAAAGGCAATCTGTCACAGGGAAAAAAAAAATACCTCAGGGGGTAAAGAATGCCTTCACAGTATGGCTTTAAGGTTTTAATTTATATTGGTCCCGACTCATGACACAGCCAGAGCAAGCCCAGGCCTGGGAGTCAGGTCTCCCACTGACCCTTGCATAGACTGGTGGGGAGAGAGATGTCAGCTGAAAACTCCCAGGGATCACAGGGCTGCCAAGAGCTTTGGAAATGACTGCCAATTTGGCCTAGTCTCAGCTGAACACATGCCCAAGAGGGAGGGAATGCCAGTAATAAAGCAGCTTAGAGGGGAAAGATATTTCTTTTGAGCTCCCAAACCTTTGCAGTCTTTTTCTGTGACAATATGGTTTGCATCTGTGTGTCCTCTCTTAGACATACCTGCACGCTCGTGTGTGCACTCACTTTCAAAACCAGACACAGTCTGAAAAGTAATCCATGAGGCTGATGCCCTTTCTGTGTTCACTATGCACCCAACTAACCCCTCTTTAATTTCAAAAGAAAGCGACAATAAAAGTGAGTGAATTCCAAAAGACGTTAAAAACCAAGACTCAAATCCCTGCAGGCATTTGTGGTGCAGAACAGGTGAATACCAAAGACACCAGCAAACCCCATCCTATTAAATTTAGGTTTAAAATGTTCTGATTTTCCAATGATGGGAGACAGTGTAAAACTGTAAAAAGATACAACTTTGTTAATAAGTGTCTTTGCAGACATTTTTTTTTCCAAATTAACCTAATGACAGTAATAAATTATTTTGTTTGTTGCCTTCTTTTTTTTTTTTCCCTACTCTGATCCATAAGATCTAAAAGTATAGAGCAGTTGTATATAGGGGTATTCCTGTTCATATGAGCTGTTGTAAGAGAGAAACAATCTTAAACTTGGTTGTCCTAAAATCAGTTTTTCCTCTATTATATTCTATTATTATGTTTCAAGGTTAGGAAAGGAGGAGGAAAAAAAGCTTTATTGGATTGATTGGATTGACTAAAACATGAATTACTGTTCAGTTCATTCAAGATTTTTGCTCTTTGTTTTACTCAAGTTAGTGCCACAGGAGCAAATGGTTTTGCTCATTTAAATAAAGGTTGCAAGATGAGGCCTAATATGAAGATGTGGAAAAGACAATAGGAAGAAGAGTGAGTAACACCATCTGTAATATTAATGTCCCAGAACAGTGCATGATGTGTGCCAGAAGTGAGAACTATTTGGTGAATGTAACATGACAGTTAAGAATACCTAGATGAAAAAAAAAAAAGCAACAAACAAAGCATTGCTTGGCAAGCACATTCATCTGCTGCAGCATCTGCCTCCAATATGCTTTATACTTGCATAGATGCATTTGGGAACTGAAAGGTAACAAGAATTTTTCAAAGGATTAGCAAGCACTGATGCTGCCATTCACAACTGTTATAAGTATAAATTGTCATAATCATATTACGCGTTCCTCAGTTTAATTTTTTGCCAGGATGTCTTTTGTCTGAAATGCCAAAATGTAATCTGGATTGGATGGATGCTGACACAGCTGAAATATTTTGCATTAGTCACTGTGTAAAATGCTTCCAGAAGTATGGGTTTTTTGCATATGTGACTGTACTGAAATAGAAATTTAACAAAGATGATAATATCTCCATCACTTCTTCCATTCCATTAAAGAATTAGAGTTTCTCTTTGATGATGAAAAACACTGGTAAGGAGGAGGGTGTGGATGGTGTCAGCTTAAGGGACTCAGGACCTACAGTCCCACAGTTAGTCTGTATATGCAATTAGAATACAGGTTATCTCAAATGTGTATTTATTCAGACCAGCACAAAACAGAGAGTGGTGTCCTGTGAGAAACAAATCCATGGCTGTTTCAATGACACACGAAAGACAAAATGTGACTCCAAGAAGACACAGAGGTTTCAGGAATGGTACTTAAGACAGTGGTTATGTTTCACAGATTTCTGGTTTACTTTCTGAGTTTAGCACAACCTAAACCAAATTCTACCAAAAATCCCACAAAAGACAAAACTGGTTGATCCCTTGTTTCCATTAAAGTGAAATACTGTGTTTGAAATCAACGCTGCTTTGGATCTGGCATTAGTTTTTCTTCTTTAGCACAGATCAGGACAACAGAAATGTTACACGACTGTGGCTTTTCAATGTCAGGAACACGCATAAATTCCTTTATATTCCTTTATTTTGAATGCAAAGTATTCTGAGTTATTTAATTTCTTAGGTTTGGACCTTCATCCAGGAGACTTCATGTCAGATCTTTGCTGTGGCTTGTTTTACTTCATTTTGCATGCACTACAGAAAGTTTAAACCTCAGGTGGCAAAGTACTCAAGTATGAAACTCTGAAACAGAATCTGGTATGAAGAAAATGAATGGATGTTCTGCTGCCCTTTGCTCACTGGGACTTTCTAGTGGAGGTAAGGAGCCATAGTTCAGCTCAATCTACATGATGAATTATGTGTGTTTGATGAACATGCTACTTTTAATTCTATGTCTTACAGTGTTAGTAACTTATCTTACACAGGTAGTGCCTGCCAAGTGGAGTTGGTTTCTTGGAAGAAGAACAAAAGAGGAGTAAGGAGAAATGTAAACAAAGTTTACCTACTTTTTTTTTCAGTAACACTAATGTGCTGGATATTTTCCAAACATGAAGAAAGCACAGTTGTGTCCACGTGCATTCACAATACCCAGACAGTGATCTGGGGAGAGCAGTAAAATAACATTAAAGGAGCAGTGTGACAGCCAGAGGACAGAGATGGGAAATTTTAGACATGTTAGTGAGCATGGAAAAGAAGTCCAGTGAGTGAGCAGTAGTGATTCATTATTGTACTAAATAGAGGAGCACAGAAAGAAAGGGAAAAGAAGATGAGGGAGGGGAGGTGAGGGCGGAAGAGAGGAGAGGTGAATTCTAGGGATGATAGATAGGTAGATAGGTAGGTAGGTAGGTAGGTAGATAGATAGATAGATAGATAGATAGATAGATAGATAGATAGATAGATAGATATAGATAGATATGCTTATTCTTGCATTTACACATTACTTACATAGTCTGTGTTCGGATGATAGAACAGATCAGGTTCTGAAGTAATGCAGACTTGCACAAAGACTGTCTGATGAGGTAAATGGCAAAAGACGAGAACCATAAAGCAGGACCTTATTCTCCAGGCCTCATCTGATGTCTCATTTGCTGCTTCTAACACCTTTGAAAGACCTCTGAGCACGATGGTACTGCTATTAATAATAGCTGTATCATGATTTGTGCTCAGCAGTAACAGCCTTAGGCAGTGCCTGCTCAGTGATCTCTGAGCACTCGCTCTCCACCTCCCTGGATGCCAACAACAGGACGTTCTCAGCTCCTCCTGTAGCCCTTCTTGTTTCATTTGTTCCCTTGTCCACAGCTCTGATCACTCGCAGCAAGGTCTTCCCTTATCCCAGTTAAGGCAGTTCTTGAATTTATTTCTCTGCTGTTGCTTTTCTCCCCAGGCTCTTTTTCAGTAGGACCAGTGCATGTTGTGGGCAGACAGCAAACTTCATAAGGATCAAAACTGCTCTACAATTCAGTGTCTTTGCTGCAGGAAAGATGTGGTTGTGGTTGGGCAAAAATGTGCAGTGGCAGGTCTTGGGCAGGGATGAGATAAATGAACCCCCTGTGTGCCTAGCAAAACCTGTGGCTTGCCCTGTGACCCAGAGGACTAATTTCTAGAGAAAAAATAATAGTTTTCTGAAACAAAATTTCTTTGTGTAGTTTAATATGTGATGTTACAAATAGAACAAGAAAGACAAAGACTTTGACAAAATATACTGTAGGAATTTGCAGAAAATTCTCTTAACTGCTGAAGTGATTTATTTTATTGAAGAAGAACGTGGATTTTTGCATGATCAAAGCTAACTTTTGACAATGCCATATGAGGACAGAAATGTGCATATCAGTCAGCAATTAGTAGCAAAATTTGCTCTGTGTGCTGGTTTCCTGAGGAAAATCCAGTGGTTTTTTTCAGTGTTTCATTGTTAGGTGGTGCATTGATGAGTAGAAGAATGAAGCACTTCTCATTGCTTTTTTGTCAGTTAGGAACAGCAGCTGCAGAAGAGAATACTCATTTCTTTTACCATATTCATCACCTTACTATCCAAGTACCCTCCAGTAGTACATTAAGCATGACTAACATCTGTTCTGTGTTTGTTTTCTCACCTCCTCTCCAAAGGGAGTGTACATAAAGTGAACTGTTCTGGTTTGTTTTGATATATATGTTACACTGTTAAATGTTTATGTCAGAAAAGTAAGTCAAAGAAATTCTTTCTGAACTTAGAGCACTGGCTCTCTATAAAGCTACCTCTGAGTCACAGAGACCTGGTGGGTTTTTTTTCTCTTCTCCATGCACTTAGAATGGCCAGAGGAACTTATACTGGCTATTCAGTTGGATTTTTTTTTTTTTAACAGGGAAGAGAGTGGTAAAGAGAAAATATTTTCTTATTTCAAAAATAAAGTATGATAGTATGACCAAAACCACATTTTGCACCACTGACATCATGTCTTTGCATCTTAAATGATATGGATCACCAGTGACCCCAGTGATCTATTAAAATGATGTACCTAAGAAAGATATTTGAAAGCCAAATGTATCAGTGGCAATGTGCAACCAATCTGTCAGTGCAGTGGTGATGTAACTTGGCATTATCCCCTATCAATGAGCTACAGAAACGTATCTGGTACTTGAGTCTTTGGGGAAAGATCAATATGATCAGCCCACATATCAGCCAGGAACATTTAGAAGAAGCAATAAAGAGAGCAATATAAAGATATTTTGTGCATATGATGAAAAAGGTGGTGCCATTTATCCCTTGGAGAGTATAAAAATAGTGACTGTAGAAATGAGATGCTGAATCAGCCCAAAAGAGCTATCACTGACATTAACATTGAATTGGTTTAGGATGGGAGTTTTGAATAGCAGTAAAAGGACAGGACAGTTGCATGTTTGTCTTTAAGTAGAAGACTTCGATCAGTTAATGAGTAGGGTTGTTAGACTTGTTTGACAACTGTATTTATTTGTTCAAGATTTGTGGCCATTTTTATGAGTCTGGGTGCAGACAGTGTGAGCATGGCTATATTTCTGTAGTTATCCTCCCTGAATTTATCTAGTAACAAAGCTCCCAAAGTAGCCCATGCATTTCCTATGGTCCCTCATTGTCCTGCTTCCATAGTTAACACTTTCTAAAAAGGTTTTTCGTGTTGTTTGTTCTCAGCATGTTCTCTTTGCCTAGGTTGTACAGAAGTTTTGTTGTGTCAGATTCTAGCCGAATATCCACCCTAAATCATATAATCAGTAAATTTTTGTACCATTGGTAGTCCTCTGCAATTCTAAAGAACAGCCTTTTCAGTGTGATAAATGTAAACTCACTGAACAGGAACATCTCTGTATCCACTCTTCAGGCTGGCAGAGCAGTAAATACTGACCAGCACAGCCACATGTCAGCCAGTGCAGAAATGTTCTTCCAGCCACCACAGATCTGTCAGTTCTTACCTATGGGCTATGGATTGGCAGCATCTCAGCTGTAAAACACACATTGACAATCAACATTTGGAAAAGTGCTTGCCTTCTTTGCGTAATAGTACAATTTTTGCACACATGCTTAATAACGGAGAATCTCTTCCAATGTGACAGAGTAGGAGGAATGCAAATCCTCTCTGGTGTCACATAGCTACAAGGAGCAGAGTTTCCCCAGGACTCAGAGAGAAGCCTGCCATATCAATGTCTGCCTAGCAACTGAAAGGTGACACGTGGAGCCTCCTTTTCAACTCATTTCCTCTTGATGAGAGGAAGGGATCCTCCTGCGAGTTATTACCTGAAATAATACCATATGGTAAAATGTAAACAACATCTGCATATTCATGTAATAATTTCATCTGTTTAATTAGTTCCAGCAAAGCAGTTTACCCTCTGAGGCCCTTGCTGTCAGCTCCACGCTCATACATCCATGCCCTGCTGTCGAGCCTGACAGCCATCTATTGTTCATTCACTGCTTCCACCTCGCCACTTAATGTAAGTGAATCTTCTGAGGGGTGGAAAGCTTGTCCCCATTGATCCAGATGTAAGGTCTGGGGGGAGGAGAGTAAATATCTGTCAGCCTAGAACATGGATACTAGGAGCCAACTTGACAGATCAGGTGGCTTTGTGGATTTTTTGGGGGGAGAGGGAGGGCGGGTTGGCTCTTGGTTTAAGTGTTGGTCTGGACTGCAGACTTTGTACCGTTATCCAGCCTTTGCTCTCAGGACAGGGCATTTCCAAACGTGAATTCAGCAGTGGAATATAGCAGCTTTTCCAGTCAGCTGTGTTTCAGTGCCAGAGTAATGACATCATGCCTACTGGTGCAGCAAAACACCGGGCCCTAGAGGGCTGTATGGATTGGCCAAACAGGTTTTTGGAAGTGCACATCAACAAACACTACTCAGGACAAACTGAGAATGTAAAAGTGTTAAGTTTAACTGGAAAGGTCCCTGGAATATATTTCTAGAGTCTCCTGCTCATGTAAATAAATTATATTGTGGGTCACGTGTAACCATAAGCTGTTCAATTCACCTTTGAAAGGAAACATTTATATTATGGGAATATAAACACTTCATGGTAATCCTACAGCTAAGTAGAGGGAGGTACTGCAGTTTGATGTGGTAAAGTCAATATCACAATACAGTACTATTAATAATAATACTACTTATATGGCCTTTCACAGATTTGAGCAAACATTAACTGATTAGTCCTCCAAACACCCTGATAAAAATAGGTAAGTAAGAATTATTGCCTTGTTGTAAAAATAATCTGTATCTTATCACACACCCATCCCCATGGTATCTACACAAACAAGTGTCTGGCAGACAGTATTCTTTCCTTTGCCATATGATGCACAGAGGTGAGATTGTAAGGCGTAAAATCAGCTAGAGAGATTTACTTTGTGCTTTGCTGAATGATGATCATATCTATATTAATAACATTATCCTTTTCGGAAGATTTCCAGACCTTGTGGCTAGTGGTCAGGAAGGAGAGAGGTCTCATGTGTTTGTGACCTTTCCTCATAGAAATGGCCCTGCATATCAGGGAAGGAAATGTTTCTGAAATAGTCAGGGTCCAGATAATAAAAGGCAGAGAAAGATTACTGTGTACCTAGATAGGTACACTGCACTGGAATAGTTTATCCTTCTTGTTCTGTACTCACAGGAGATTCTGCATGTGCATCTTGGATCTTTGAATCTTTTTTTACAGTATGTAGTGAACACATTTAGGCACAAGATGTGGTGGTAAAGTAAGAGGTACTAATGTGTTCATCTGTATCATGCTGTTACTGATGGAGGTAAAGCTTCCTGCTTACAAAAAGAAAACGGGGAACACCAGAAACCATCTGCATGCTGTCAGGTGGAGTACTTCAGGGCTCCCTCTTAGCAGTTTGGAGCAGTGTTTTAATACTCTTAATCTGACCCATAAAATAAGAGTTCACAATTGGCAGGAACCCAAGCCTTTTTAAGGTGAGCTGTGTTGCCAAAGTCTCCATGACCAGATAACATCAGAAAAGGGTCACAAACATCCTGCTTGCAGAATTATCTACAAAATAATTCTAACTTCTGTATCGTGTTATCTTTGTTGTGGGCACACAGTACAGAAATTGTAGTTTCCTCCTTATGACTATTTCATGCAGTCACAGCAGTAAACTGAAATAACCTTCAGATCACGGAAGTTAGAACTGATTACCTTTATGAAGCTAATGAGTAACTGTTCTAATTGTTACCTTGCGCACAGTTTTAGAATGTTTTTATACACGCTGCTGTATAAAAATTAATCTCTGGGAGCTCTTTGAAAAGCTAATTTGTCATAAATTAAAATAATAATGATTTAATAGGAACAATAAAATGACTTTGAATTAATAATGAACTTTACAAAATAATATTGAATACAAGAAGAAATTAATAATGTGTTCATGAAGGTTCATCAGTTAAAAAAAAAAAACAAAAAAAACAAACCAAAAACAAACCCTTAATGAGATTCTTTTTCCCTGGAAAAAATGGATGCCTTTTACCCCGGAAATGGGTATGTTGTGCTTCCTCATCAATATGAATCCAAATCTACATGAAAAACTTTCAGGTTTGAGAGGTTCTTTTTGTCTTGATGTCCATTTTATAGTTCTGTGTGCTGAAACAGACAGGAATTATGCCATGGTAAGTAGATGTAATATCACTTCAATTTGGGCACTGTTAACTAGCATTAGATTAGTCAGACTCTTTAAAATGCCATTAATTATCAGTTTATAAGAAAATAATTTTATATGATGAGAAACCAAAATAATCTAAGTTTGACTTTTACGGTTGCAGATTTCTGGTATCCTATGTGACATTATTTAAGTCAATCGTTCTGGACTTTTTTTTTAATGTTCTCTGAGTGTAATGTTTTTCTTTATGTCATTGTCACACTGAAATTATACCTATTCTAGGCAAGTCTATAAAGGAGTAAAGACCTGTGCTGAATTTGAAATTATGATCTATAATTAATATATTTATTAAAGTGAAGTACTAGATAGTCCAGTCATGTATGGGTATTACTGATGATATTATAAGAGTTCAATTACAACGGGACTCTAAAATTATCCTACATACCTCAAAAACAGTTGTATTACTTCAGTGCTAATCTAATGGTCTCTCAAGTCAGCCAAAATTATAGCGCAGGTAGTTGTATATTCTTGCACATTTCAGCAGAGCTATGTTTCATTAATATTCTGGAAAGAAACCCTAAAACTAATGGATTCCTTCCTCCTTTCTCCTTTTTCAAGTGCAATAAAATTGTTCTTTGCCATTTTTTCTCCATTAAATAACTTACATGAAGCAATTTCAGGCAGGCCTTGAAATGCTTTCTAAATTAGATGAAAGAAAAGTCCATTATATTTTAAGTCTATAATTGTTACGGTGTTTTTATGCACAGATCCAAAATAGTTTCTAATGGACATTTTAGAGAAGGAAAGATAATGGTGTTTTAGTGAGGTAACACTGCTGGCCACAGCAGGGTTAATCTATCAAAATAATTTTAAATGTGGCTCCTTAAAGAGTGTAACTACACAAATTTTGCCTAGCCAGAAGCTTCTACTACATGTTCATGACAAAACTAAATGCATCCAGAATGCTTCAGCATTTTTATTTTTAATACAGAAGTTAGGGTATCTGGGTTTTGTTCCCAAAACAGAAGCCTTAATGACCTTTATTCTATATTTTTTCCATAGATTATTGCGATAAGGAAACCCTCGTGTCGCGACCCACTGGCGTCTGGCTAATCCGATGGTATTCGTCACCGCATTGTCCGTGATCAATAACTAATTATCAAAGTGGCATTTCTTTTCAAGAGCTCCTTGTTAAAAAATGGCTTTTGGCTGAGAGTGGAGGAAAAAGGTCGCCACTTTGACATGGTTGCAAGTCTTTCAAAATCCAGTGGGCCGTCCGATTGAATTACTGTCCCAAACTAATTGATATAAATTTGAACAGAAGAATGCTTGTTACTACAGAATGTCATAATGATATCCTCGGCAAGAGCATGTCAGTGGGAAAAAAGGAGAAAAGACCAGCACTAGTCACAAAGCATCTAGACAAGTTGCAGCACAAGATTATTAACAAAATTAACAGGAACAAAATTGTACATCAGTTCCTTCTTCCCAGCCAATCTGATCAGACAGTCAAGAAAGAAAAGCATTAACATTTCCTTTTGAACCTCATCCTTTATTTGAAAATAGCCTTTAAGAAAACCTACCGGAAAAAATAATTGCAATGTACAAAGGACTGGAACTTGATGATCAGTCACCAGAAGTGTCATTGCCTCTATGGGATCATGAGTGAATATATGTTGGAATTCATCTTTAGTCATAAGGCAGAATTTGGCAGGAAGTTTCCTTAACAGGCTTTTAAGCAGCCTTCAAAACTGTGCCTTTGAAATATGGAATCCTTCTCTAGAGAAAGTTGGATTGTATAAGACATGTACCTTTGAACTGGGAGAAAACCTCCAAACTCTTAGGATACAATAAGACAAATCATAAAAAATGCAGTGAGAATGGGAAAATGTTTTTGTACTATTAATGCCTGAAATCTAATGCATTTTCATGAATGTCGTTTGGAGATTGTCTGCTGTGGAAAGCTTGGAAACCTCAGTTTTCATTACATGGCAACAGGGCATGTGGAAATTCTGACTTTTGGTTGTTTTTTTTTTTTTTTTTCTTTTTCAAATCAGACTGACTTCTACTTCATGTCCTACATTCTTCCCTGAGCTGGGAATTGCAAGGGAGTTCAGGAAAAAGTTACCCTGTAAAGGATATGGCATGTTCTGAAAAAGGGGTATTGTAAAAGTAAAAGCCTTTGGGGGGGGGGGGGGGGGGGGCATAACTGGGCTTAACTCATGACAGAAATTAATCAACTGAGCCTGATAATTCTGTGATCAGAAATGTTGTCAAGTAGTTGGTTAAAATATGCAATTTTAGCCACTTCCAGTGCAACTCTTATGATTGCTGAGAAAGAGAGGAGAAAAATATATTTGAACCTAATTGGAAGGAGTGAGTTTATGTGCTTTTTAATCTCTGATCTTGAAAGGCTCCAGCTGGATCTAGTAAGGAATATCTTTCCTGCAAACTTACTGTTTTGCATTTCCTAATGATAAACCAAAATTGACTAATGAATTGACACAGGCACTTTCATCTCTGAGTAGATTTGGAGATTCCCTTCAGACGGTTTCAATCAGCAAACTGGGGTTTGTGGTATCTGATGACTTTGTGAAATGATGAGGCTCCACACAAGCCTTATGGTCAAACACCAGTGCCACCCCTCTGCAGTATTTTTGGCACAGCTTCAGCATAGGGACTCACTCAGGAACAGAGGAGTTGGAGACACCAAAGAGATTTTTCTGGTGGAAGTCCTCTCGTTTGGGGTGGGTTGTGACAGGTTGACCATTTGAAAACAGGTTGGTAATGTCTAACTCAGATTTCAGAGAAGTCTGACAGGTTGTTGCTTGAGATGGATTTATTATTTGGATAAGACGACCATCAAGCCACATCTTCCTGGTATGTCAAAGCTATAGAACAAAGTGGGAAACCACAGGGGTCTGGAGATTCAGATTCACATGGTTCTGGTTACAAAGGGGGAAGCCTACTTTTGCTGACAAAGAATCTAAGATAGTGAAGCACCACACTCAGTTCCCACTCTGCCTTCCATATATTACTTTATGACTGTCCTCTTATGCTGGGAGCAGGAAATGCCTTGTGATGGCAAATAGCTGAGCCATCTCTGACAGACTTACATCATCACAGAGTCACTAGGGAACCGTCTTGTTGTCTTCCACGGCTGCTTTAAAGACACTTTGTGAGGCTTTCTTCTTTAGCAGACCAGAGAATTCAGTCTGAAAGCCTGTCGGGCGGGTCAACCACTGTCTAGGTCAACCAGCCTTGCCCCTTAATTATTCCCTCTGGCACTGCATTCACAGGGTGATGGAAGTAGAGGCTAAATATAGGCCCTCTATATATAGGATCTCTATATTCTTGGCATATATGAAACCACGTCTATACTGTTATTATTGGAATATACTTTTGCATCATTGTGTAACTTGAAGGAGGAGTTGTGTGTTATAGAACTGAAAAAAGACTGTAATTTGTGAACTAGTTTCAGATTCAACCGTAAAACATAACACTATCAGAACTGATTTATTATGTTATTGAAGATTTTAGAGTTTATATCAACTCTTAACAGGTAAAAGCAATTGCTCAGAAAGAATGAAAATTTTGTGAGTAATTTGATGCTGAATTGCTTCCTTACAAAAATTAGTATAGTCCAAAAATCCCTACCTAGTGTAGTCCCTACCAACCAGATTTAAAATTAGTTAAAAAAATCTGTGTCTAAATAAAATTCTGGTATGTACAAGAAGGGGAACATTGGAAAAGAATAAAGTCACTTAAATACCAAAACACAACAAAACCATTTAAGAGAATTCTGAGAAGAGAGACATATATTGAGATCTTGAAAATACTTTCCTTGTTGAGAAACTTGGAGAGTTTACTTAGCTTTTCTGACAGAAGCCTAGAACCTTATTCACTCCTGGTCTGCAAAACATTTCTAACTGCTGACAGAATTGTTTTCCTGTAGTTTAAACCCCAAGATGATTAGAGCTAATAGAAGTTAAAACAGAAAAATTCAAATTTGAAATAAGGTGATGCTTGCAATACTTCATTGTTTTCTGTAATATTTTTAAGAGAAATGTGGCAAAATAGTCATACAACGTTTGAAATTTCCTTTATCCCTAGATGGAAGTCAGGGATCTGATCTTCACACTTCCAAGCATCGTTGGTAATGTCCTCGGTAGGTGACTGACATTGTTTATTAATGTTATCTCTTCCACAGAAATAAAAACTTATCTGTATTTTAATAATGTAGTAAACCACATACATTTAAATCCAACTAATTTTCCCAAAGTAGTGAATATATAAATAGCTCTGAATATCTCACACTTACTGCTTCCATTTAACACTTCCTGTGTTTCTCCTTTTGCTGTTTCGACACAGAGCCAGAGCAAAGGGCCATATGTAGCTAGATCAAAGCAGGAGTCTGTCCAGAAAGGAGTTGTGACTCATGAATCATAACTAATCCCTTGATTACCCTCAGATGGTACATTTTATTTCCTTTCTTGTATCTGGCCAGCTGTTGCTCCTACTGCTGATCCTGCTGGTGTTTTACTGCTTTTATTGGCAGTGCTGGTGTCTTTCGGTAGTCATGTAAGAACTGAAATAGGGATCCAGGAGAGCAGTTGTGCTCCACCCAGAGCATTCACGGCTGAGAAGCTGCAGTGGAATTGGCAGGAGAGTCTTCTTTCTTCCTCTAACAACACTTAAAAAGGCCTTGAAGTTTTATTGTGGCAGTTATCACTTTAATATCTGAATGGCTCCCAGGTTAGCTGAGTGATGAGCAGGAATCTTATGGTTGCTGGATGTTGGCTCCTCTGTTCGGAATCTCTGCTGGAAAAATGTAGAGGGGAAAAAGCTGAGAAGTCCTTGTCTCCATCAGCATTATGATGGGAAAGAGTTCTCAGTACTTCCAAATTCATGTTAACATTTGTTTAAGATTATTTACAAAGAATTAATTTATCTGTGTACATGTATACTACTTATTTACAGCTGTAATTTTCATTTTGTTTCCAAACCATCGCTATAGTATCATGAGTAATAAGCCTGGCTTAATTTTTTTATTTGAAATTTTGATACAGCATTTGAAGGAAAAATTTGCAAAACAGGCCCAGCAAAATAGTTTAGAATAGTTATACATGCTAACAGACACCCAGCTATAGCTGTCTGAATCTGAAAATCTGTGAGAAAAGCAACTATAAAGGTTGCTAATATTATGCACTCAAAAAGAGAATAGAGTTAGAACTAGATTTTCAACTTTTTTAAATTTTTTTTTTCTAGCAAGCAGCAAATCAACTAAGATAACCCAGCACTTCATATATGGACATTATTGATCTAAAACTTGTTTTTCCACCCAAGTCAAAGTGTCAAAAACTTCTCTAAAGTGAAACAAGTTCAAGCACTCTCAGCCTGGTTCCCATTAAACATCACAAGAACATTGTGGTTTGACATTTATCTGGCAGCCTTAAAAGTGGAAGAGCAGTGTAGCTGGTAGACAGAGAATGGAAAGGCCTCTTTGGCATCACTAGGGATGCTTTTACCAGGTTAGGGTCAGGTGGGATGACAGCAGAGTGGAAGGAGGTAGTCTCACTTCACTGCAGACTTGAACTATATTTGACCTCCAGGGTACCAGTGACTTACTTGGAAATTGCAAGAACGCAGACCTGCCCTTTATAGAATTATAATTCCTTGCCATTCAAACAAAAAAAGCTAATTAAGTATCCCTTATCTTATGTAACCCTCATCCAAACAGAACCAGGGATCATCCTGTTGCCTTTCTTGGAAAATGTAGCTGTCGGAAACAATGGTGTTGGTGGCTGCAATTTGAATGTAGACCTTAAAGAATCATGATTCCAAACTTCTTGGTGCCCTTTCCCTATCAATCAAAAAGAATCGTATGAAATAATTATTAGGCTACATAATTATTTTACAAAATAGAAGGTGTTTTTACTGCACATTTCCATTTTAGTACCAATCATTACTTCCCTGAATACTAATAACAGCGTTAAGCATTAATATCATGTTTTAAGGTAAAGGGTCAATAGTCTAAGACCTATGAAAGAACTCTGGGCATTTGCAATGTAAAAGAAACCTTTCACAGAAAAGTGTTAAATAATAAATGTATTTCTGGGGGAAATACGATATTGTGATCCATTTGGAGAGAAATGACAATTTATAGGAAGTCACTTTAATAATTCTATGGTTTCACACTTGATACAGAGGTTCACAGGAAGCTTACAGCTCTCTGCAGAGGTCAGAAGTATTATACTCATTGAGGGGAAACTGAGGCACATAATCACTCAGTGCACCAATGAAAAGAATGGGATCTGAACTAGTGACTCAGTCCTCAGAGTGCAAGAAAATGGTGCCTTTTCTTTATTTCCAACTAGTAAGCCATTTTCTAATAGTTCTTTTAAAAGTATAATATGTACACAGGGGATAGTGAACTTATTCAGAAAAGGTAAAGGTGCTCAAAACATCTTTGTTCAAGCTGACTTAAACTGCATAGTTTGACGAATGGGGGGGGGGGGGAAGAGGAAGAAATACTGCTTATCAGTTTGAATTTCATTTTTTATGCCTTCATATGTGTATTGACAAAGGACCAGAGGAACTAAAGCCTTAAGAAAGGCAGCTCAAGTCTGAAATCTTCTTGGCCCATTGAAGTAAATGGATCAACTCTTCATCAAGAAATCATCTCTGATTGATGATCATCTCTGTGGCATTGTAAGTCCCCCAGTTTATTTTTCTTTTCAGGTTTACTCCAGTTGTTTGTAAGGACCAGCAGTAGTATGAACATTTAAGGTCCCAATAAGCTACCATTTTTCCTCATTAAATTTTTCTCTTTTTCCTGTAGGCATTTCCATCTTCTCAAACCTGTGACCACTTTGGATTCATAATCCCAATGATTTTTTTAAACCTAAATACCTCTATCTTACAAACACTAGTAAGGATTCATTGATAGGCACAGGCTGGAGGAAGAACTACAGCTTCTTATTTATTATTCATAATATTATCACTAATATTACTCTTATTTACTGATCTATGAATAGTTGATCTATGAATAGTATTAGGAAAAAGGTAACACAAGTTCAGTTGTAGTGAATTCAGATGAGTCAGAGAGGTAATAACAGAGGTGGTTGTTATTTGCATACTCAATACTTAAGACATTCCTTCAAAAAATGGAAAATACCCTAAACTTAGATTTCCACTTGAAAAAATGATTATGTAATGAAGCTTTATGTAAAATGCACCCTATCTAAATCTCCTTTAATCTGTGCCCAAATCTGAGCTTCCCAAGCTTTTATTTCATTTAATGCCTAACCAATTGAAACATATGTTTGCAGAACACATGAAATCAATGAATACTCTTCCAGCAGAGGAGATTCTTTTCCCAGAACCTGCAATGAATCAACAAGTTTCAAGTGAGAGTGAGACTTCTTGGGATTCTTTCAGATTCAGGTTCGTCCTACAGGTCTGCTCATGTTTCTTTGAGCACCACAACTCCCACATGAGTAAAATATTCCCCTTCACCAGCTGTCAACTAATTGCTGGGAGTTACTCTCTCTCATTGTGGAAGGGAGCAGTTTCTTTCTGGGAGGAAGCTCCAACAGCAAATACAACACAGAGCTTGAGTGGAAAGTTGTCTCCATCAGACTGTCCCATGTTCCACCATTATGGAGTTTTTCCATGCATCCATGACAAGAACTTAAGAAACAGTGTTAGCAAGACAATGCAGCTTGTGCCTGCTCTTCTGGTCATTAACAACAATTATTTTATAGTTCTACAGAGTACATATCTGACTGTTAAAGAGTTAAAGAAAAAAATGTATCCTGTAAAAAATCAGGCCATAGTATAATGCCTCCTCATTGCTATAATGATATCAGTTGCAACAAGTCCAATGGCTGACCTCATTACAAGGGTTTAATTGCATTGTTACACAGTTTCACTTCTTCTCTCTGGCCTCTTTCTCTTTATGACAGCTTTAGAAAGGAATTTCAGCTTGAGGTCAAAGGAAATTAATTACTGCTTTCTTAATCTGTGCTCATCTACATTTAGAAAACTTGGGGCTTTTCACTAACATATTTGTGTCTCATTTCTGTGTAGACCCAAAGTTATAAGACTTTTGTCCTTTGTGAAAGTGCATAAATAGCCTTTTTCATATCAGAGGCCAGATTTTTTTTCATGTCATTTACAGTTGTGCACATATGGACGAATGCCAATGGAACCAATGGAATGTCTCTGGATATACATTGTGTGGCTGAGGTAAGGCACTTGCAATGTATCTTTGGTTCAGACTAAAGATTCATGGCAGATGCCAGGTGTTAAAAGAACCATTAACTACAAAATCAACCCTAGAACAAAGGAAAGCCCAAACCAATAAGAAGTTACACTTCGGATAAAAGTCAGAAAGAAGGATCTTCAAAATTAAGTAGATATTTCAGTAGAGGGAAGGGTGAAAAAATATGTCTCTGACTCCATATTTTGCTTGCTACATATCTTGTGTTTTTTACTAAATACAACATTGCTTAGCTAAGGAATATTAAGTTTATGTCTCAAACAACTTGTCATTCAAATAACACGTATTGCAGTGTGTCAGAAAGGGACAGAGACACCATAACAATAGTCCATAGTTGGAAAACAAAAACGTGCAAAATGTGGTTAAATGCTGTTGTAGCATGAAATATAAAAATAAAAGCTCACATATTAGGGCCCCAATTATATCCTGTAATTAGGCCATTTGAGTTGATCATTGTCTCTTCCATGAACTCTGACTAGTTTTGAGAATAACTAGACTTCTGCTACAGAAAACAATGTTGTTAGTTTCTTGAGGGAACTTTGAAAGAGAAATTACAATCAGAATTGTCTCTGGGATGATTTGACAGATTAATGTGAGAGGATACGCAATGCATCTGAATAAGTGTTACCACCCTGCAAGCATGATCTGGTAGTTTAAATGTGTGAAAAAATTGTTATGTCCTATGAATGTTCGAAACCACAATACAAGAAATACAAATTTTCTGCAGAGCATAAGTATTTCTTGCAGGTACTTTGTGGTTCTGATTACATCATAGAAATGTTGACAAAGGTGAAAAATTGTTAAGTTTTGAGTCCTTTAACATGGAGCCTTTAAATTTTCGCAAATCTATTCACTATCTTTTGATCAGCTTTGCCACCCACTGAAATTCCTGCTGCCAGAGCTGTGTGCTCTTTTTAGTTTGTATGTTACTGCCTCATTCTCCCCTTTCAAGTAGTAAGATTGGCAATAATAAAACTGCAGCTGCAAAACAAAGTAAACCCATTGAATAGTTTACCCTCCACCTATCTTGACTTAAATTCTACTCTGTTAAAAATGCCTACAGAAGGACCAAGTTTTATTTAAGTCACTGTTAAACCTTTACCATGAGTCCTACTTGCATTAAAGTGAGTTTCATTCTCATGATTACCCAGTTTATAAAACAACCTGTGTACACCTTTTCCTTAATAGCTGTGCTTATAAGGAAAGCTTGAACTTAAGCCTGGGTTGTGGCCTAACAGAAGAAACAATCAATGTAGAGGCATAAAGTTCACCAAGACATGGAAGCCATGGTGAAAAGAGGTGCTGAACTTCTCTGCAGACATAAAGAGGTATAATACCATAGTTGGACGTGCCTGAACTAAAGCAAGTACCTTGGGTAACACTACTGGAGTAACAGCCACTGGAAATTCAATATGCAAATTGTTACTCAGGTGGGCAGTCAAAGTTTCATGGGCTCATAGACAATTGAGAATATACTGGCACTGATACTTAAGGAACTTAGACCCAAGGTACCTCTAATCATGCTCTAATCACATTTTTAATTTTGTGAGAGAGATCCCCTTGTAGGCCCTGGACCAAGTCATAATGCAGCAGAGGTCTCTGAACTACTTCACTGATTGGCACCAAGAGTTTTAATGACTTGATAGTCCAGGATGAATCATAGAACTGCTTAGATTGGAAAAGACGTTTAAGATCATTGAGTCCAGCTGTTGACACAACACTGCCAAGTCCAGTACATCTTTGTGTCAGCTGGGATCTTCCCAGTGAGCCAGGAGAACTGGGAAATGATGAAGAGTGGCTTGGTGAGCACTTGCACCAGCTCCTTCAGTGGCCTTGGGTGGGTTCCATCCAGGCCTGCGTGTCTAAGAGGTGTAGCAGGTCATTTTCTGATCATTTCTCCTTGGGTTATGGGGGTTTCATTTGCTCCCTGTCCTCGAGCTCAAGAGACTGGGTACCTAGAGAACAACCAGTCTTACTATTAGAGAACAAGGCAAAGAAATACCTCAGTCTTTTCCTCATCCGCTGTCACTTTGTTTTCCCCCTGCATCCACTGAGGGAAGGGGATTCTCTTTAGCCCTCCTTTTGTTGCCAGTGTATTTATAGAAACATTTTTATTGTCTTTTACAGCAGTAGGCAGATTAAGTTCACATTGGGCTTTGGCCCTTCTAATTTTCTCCCTGCATAACCTCCCAATATCCTTGTATGTCACAGTGAGGTGTGAAGGGATTAAGTTGAAAGGCCTAGTTAACACAGACATGGCACTGGTGACAGAATTAAGTGCTAATGATATATAACAAAGTACTATTACATGAAATAGGATCTTTTTCACCCAGTTTTTCGATTCTTTCTGATAGAACTAGTAGAGGAAAATGAAAAACTATCCATCAATCAGAGGTCTGGCTAGGTCAGGCACTTTGGTCAAGCAATGTGAGCAATTCCACCTACCTGCAGTATAATTTACTGCAAAATTAATGCAGTAACATGCAAAGCTATTGTTTGATAAAGGTAATTCCTAGCCTCAGGAAAAAGAAAAAAGTGGCAAAATTTGTTTCTTTCTCTCTTTCCCTCCTTTTTTTTTTTTTTTTTTTCCTTCCTTTTTCTTATCCTGACCAGATGGAACCTTTATAATAATTGGGGGGTTGAGGATGAGTCACTTCTAATGATTGAAAAAGGACCACGAGGAGGATTTGATAGACTTTCTGAATCATTGATAAACCAAGACACACTAAAAAAAAAAAGGAGACAACAATGTATTAATTTTTGTTAAAGTTTTCCTGCTTCTTTACAACAGAATGAAATCGAGGCTTAGTGGGAAGAATAAGTTTTGATATACACTACTTTCTATGAGAATTTTCAGGACACCTTATTCTTAACCAGGATAAAATACAGTAATTCGCTAATTCATGGTCTTAATTGCACTGTTGCAAGGTAGGAAGACTAATGGCATAGTCTTATTTTTAAAATGTTTGAAATTGTAGTTTGTTATAAAACAGGTCATTTGTGTCTGATATTTGATTGGCCTTGATTGCTTTGAAAAATTAAATTATTACAATAGCTGTGAGGGCGTTCTGAGGTTTTTGTTAAGTATCATACAGACCTACAGTTTCATCAGAAACTGAATGGAAATTTAAAAATTACCCAGTGCCTCCAGAATTCACAGCAAACCCTCAACACTGATGTGAACCTTACGATGGCCATTCTCCAGAGGAGAAGCTGAGGCACACTAAGAAGATTTTTCCTTTCCTAGAGACTTGTGGAAATGCCTCCAACTGCTCCTTTTATTTATTCCTTCTTTTGGTGCATTCTGCTGTGCAATGTGAAGAGGAGCAAAATCTCATAAAACTCTAGGGAGCAAGAAAAGGAAAAAGCATCTCTCACCTATCCATTGCTCTTTCTCTTGGTGTGCCTCATGAATAGCTTGAAAGATGTTGAAACCGATGAGATTATTTACCTGCTCCCTATTCCACCACTTCATTCCTCCATCTCTTTTTCATATATATAGTGTAACTGATACCAGCAGTTGAAGGTGGGATAACAGGAGGAGGTAGAGTTGTTCCTTGCAGAGGATTTACCCATGTTGTGTGCTGTTTCTTTGGGATCGCCTGAATGAGAATAGGTTTAGGAGATGGAGACTCTCACTAGAATGAATCTGAATAGGAAACAAAGGAGTAGGAAACAAGTGCTGCAACTGTGAAGCAGCTCCAGATGGGTTGCTGCAATACAGGATTTCAGACTTTTTTCATTATGCGTCTATTTACTCTACAAGGTATTCTAACACTGTGGCAAAATAGAACTCTTGTTTTAGTTTTGTTATTTATGTAAACTGATTTTAGGAGAAAAAGAGGTACATTGAAGACCAGGAGCTAAATCAGGACTGCAGATATAATTGCTAGATGATTTTCTAGGATAAAAGGCAAAAAATACAGATAACATACAACTAATCAATTAGAAAATAATTTAAGATAGTTTTGCCTTTTGATGCAGGTGAGGCAACCATACACAGTAGTAATGTGATTTATATTTCAAATAAGATCTCGGTTAATAATATAAAATGGAAAAGAAATACCACAAAGATATTGTCACTGCCAAGTCTTTCCTGTATTGTTTCTTTTGAAACTTACACCGAGGGGTTGCAGGCTGCAATATCTGGTGACCTGCATAAACTTGTATAGCAGCTACAGTAGTGGTGTGATTCTATTATCCAGACTTCACAACTTACCTGCTGGGAACTTCCAAGAAATGATGCTATAGTACAAGCAATCCAGTTTTTCTTTTTGTTGTGGCTTTCCTACAAATATTATTGTGGGGACCTTCAAGCATACAGTCTCCACCTGTGAGTGTGTATACATGGAATTGCACCTGAAATTGGGTACCTGCAAACACCTGCAGAACTAAGCATAGTTTTCATTTTATCTAACTAAGCCTTTCTGTCATCTAACACCCACATGCTGACTGCCCTAAAAGTTTGCTGCCCCAAAGCTCATCTGGATCTGCTTAAAGAAGACACGAGCACAAGATTTTGATCTGCATTCTTGAACTTTGCAGAATCTGGACAGAACTTTCAGCAAGTGTATCTTAACCTCATGTGGTTATTACATTTCAGTGATTTAAAGGATACTTGTGGCTCTCACCAGTTCTTGCTGGTATAGTACCCTGCTCAAGATCTGCATTTTTTCGGGATAGCATCATGGTGCAGGGATTGTGCAGTTAAATAGTGAAATGCCATTTGAAAGTCCTTGCCAAAATTCCCTGGGGTAGTTTAGGAAAAGTATCAGATACCCCCTGTGCTGTCCGCAGCAGGCAGGTACAAGTACAGGTGCTGGAAACCCCTCTTGGAGGTGCCACACTGCCATTTGCAGCGTTCAAAAGAAGTTTTGTCTTTCACAAGAGCTTTCACCCACACAGTCCCCGTTGCAGGGTAAGCTTCTTGCTTTTAGGTGATGCCTATTTCATCTGCTGTAAAGACACACATGAAAAAAGGGCTGGCATTAGCCACACATCCATAAAAGCCTAGCAGCCAAGAGTATTATCTTTATTCAGAAGAAGCATAGCACTTTTAAGGTTCAGAAACATATATAAAAATTGGGTTCTGAAATGGTCATTTTTCCCCTCTGCTATGCCATTATAGTGATCAGCCAAGCTTCTGCAAGGTAAATACTTTTGGAAAATAAGTGGAAATTTGCTGCAAATCAGTCCCTTTTGTGCATGGCCACAGGAGCATGTTGAAATGTTTGGACACTAATACCCATTCATTTTCTTGGCTCCATAAATAAAAGCCGCCAGCTATGTGGCGGCCGTGAAATGGTATTCTTCAGGACCCAGCAGGAAGCCCCATCCTTATTACCACTGCAGGGGGCAGGACAGGCCCAAAATAGCAAGACAACTAAATCAAGACATTTTCAATGTCTAACAAAATGACTGTGGTTTAGAGAGAAGCAAAAGGTTGGAAAAAATTGGACAGCTTTTATACTTAGCATAATACCTTTGTTAAAAGAGTTCAGATAAGAAAATCAGATCTCAAAAAAAAAAAAAAAGGCAAAAAAAAGGCATAAGCGTATTTCTGAATATCATTTAAAATATGCAAAGACCTGATGGAACCAGAGACAGAGCACGGTGCTCTCTGAAAGGACATCTTGCTCAAGTCATATTTTCCAAATGGTAGCCCATGATTCCTAGTAAATAGTGTGTTCTGGCAATATTGTTGTTTCTTGGGTTTTGGTGGAACTAAAAGGTATGTAAAGAGACACTGAAAATTTGTCAGTAAAACTTGAAATCTCCTTTGGTCTACAAAAAAAATTTAAGAAATTACAATACTTACATGGAGGAAAGGTTTTGGATTAAACCCTTCATTTTTTTCTGCAGGTTTACTTATTTTGTATGGGTTTCCTACACCAGGCAATATGATCCTTGATTTTGGCATAAAAGCATCCTGAAGAGTCTCAGTCAAAATAAATATGGTGGTGTAACTTGTTGTTTTACATAGCTGAACTGTGCTGATGAAGGACAATATTAAAGTAGTTTTAAAACCTGGGCTTCAGTTAAATGAGGTATTTTAAGTGTACAGAAGATCAGTTCAGGGGATATTTTGTGTAAGATAATAAAAGATTAGACTGTTGAGGTTTTAATGAATTCACAGTTCATTGCTGTACTCATTGCTGTACTGTTTCATCCTCTATAAACACACCACTAAAATAGATATGGGAGAAATGTTATTTTTATTTTAATTTTATTAATTTGTGATCCTGATTATAAATTTTCTTAAAAAGCTGACGTAAGGATATGCCTGGCATTCACATTTCAGTGAAGAATATATATGTGTATATACCATATAAATACCAATTCATATAAATAAATTCATATTTGTACATACAAGTTTCCATACATTATGGGGAATTAAAACAGTTACTTGGAATGTCTTATTATAGAAGAATATGTTCAGTGTTAGTGTCAAGAGAAAATAGCCATTTTACCTGAATATTAAATTTACTTGTACTGCAAAGGAGAAATTACTGAAGTACAAAATGTCAGAGAAAAATTAATTCAGTGTATTACTGAGTATTTTCTTGTAGATTAACCAAGGGCTTTTGATAATAAAAATAAAGTCTGAAAATGAAAAATGGAGACCCATAGTGACAGTTCAGTGCTGTTTCCATCTTCCCTGGGAACTTGGACTTCCACCAGGGTCAAACTCTGTGACCATTCCAACTTTTTAATGTTGGCTTTCCTAGCTCCACTCCAGAGTAATCCAGACTGTCCAGGGAGATTTGTATACATGAAAGGAGTGGCTCATACTTGATTCTTTCCTTACATAATAAGAGAGAGAACTGATTGGCTCTATGAGGCTCAAGAAATTCCAGTGTGAAGAGTGAAACCATGACTTATGCCAAAAGGAAAACCTTAGCATGGTCATGTGCAATGGATTGAGACCACGTATTCTTGTGCTTAGACATAGGCACGTATTGTGGCTTATACAATCAGAACTCTGCTACAAATAAGGACCCCAGAAAGAAGAAAAATTATATCTATTTGTAGTCTTTTCTGCAGTAATTGGAAGAAGCATTAAGGGGAGAATCCTGGTTGTAGCTGGTAAAGACACAAGGAAGTTCCAAGGTTATTATGGACATGGAAGCCAGCATGCTCCATCCTGTAAGACCTCAGCATCATTTCTGTTTTGCCTCCTGCCTGAGTGGCACAGGTTCTACAGAGTTGTGCATCTGGAGTAGTGGTGACCATAAACTTGATCCTCATGTGCTGGATCACAGGTGGCCTTGTGCTTCCCATCACACCAGGAGCTTCAGGCACACCTTTGAGGCACTGAAGTGACCCAGATACATAAGACTCCTGGCTGCCCAGCTGTACCATTCACCTTCCTGACCTCTCAGGCTGGAAAAGCAAAGGATCAACCAGACTACAAAAGAAAATGCAGCAAAGGATACTCTGGTGTCAGGACTATCATTATCATAATTGACACTACTGAAATAATTCAGACATTAAGCCTATAATCTCTGCTGCTGCTTGTATCTGCTTCATTTAAAAGTTACAAGGCCAAAGTTCATTGAAACTGGTGGAGGTAAGGGGGAGGTAGGGGAAAAACCAACCGTTCACTTATTTTCATTTTGGCCTGCTGAGTGCCTGAAGAAACCTTGCCAAATTCTCTGAAAGCTTGTATTCGCAAAATGAATTCCAAAATAATTAACATTGGAAGCGTGATTTAACAAACTTTCATTTGATACGTGGTAGGAATAATACCTGGAACATCTTTCTTTTGCTCAGCCTTTTATGACTCAGACTTTAATGATCCTAATAAACATTAGCTTACCTAATAAAAACTCTAGTTTTTGGAACTGGTGCACAGTATGTTAACTGCATCTGGTGTCAACTAGAGCTAATTAATATTTTTATAGGTGTCTTCTCTCCACTATAGTTTAAACGGAAATATTGCGGGGTGCTTACATCAAAGCTGGAGGCAATTGAGAGCTGTGCTTGCTTCCTAGGCTGAACTGATAGCAAGTAGACCAATTTTTATAGGATTGTAAAAGCTGACTGTGGCTGGGATTCATGCAGAGAAGCACTTTTCCCTGTAGCTCTCACAATTCAGCATTAATGCTCATGGCTTGTTTGCTGTGAGGTGGCTGGTGAGATGGATGGAGGGACAGCAGACAGATAAACTGGCAAATAGTTCTGCCTAGACTTAGACAAAGCACACAGTGACCCAGACAAACCACACTTTTTTTTCCCTCTCCCCCTCCTTCTAAAGGCTTTAAAAATGTGCTCTATCAAGCATTTACTTGTGGCGCAGATAAGATTTATCTAACAAGACTGGGCTAAAATTAAAAAGAAAGATGAAATAGCACAAGCGGTGCTAATATGTGTTTTGAAGCGTACCAATCGGCCAGTGCAATGTCACAGCCCTGGGCTACATTTGCAAGTGGTCGAGCATCTCCTTTTTAAAAGGTTAACCTACAAAGAGCACACAAGCCCCTCTCTATGAATATGGGCAAACACCCAGGGAGCTCCACAACAATAAGAAAATAATGACATCAACCTGACCATGCTTAAGTACATAACATGCTGAAGGTTCACGGTTGTGTGGCCTGGAACAATAAAGGAAAAATAAAGAAGCCTGCTTGGTAGGCCCCAGCTGTTATTAGCCATGCTGTGAGATCAAGGGAAGGTATGATATGGGCTGCCATTTCAATTGAGACCAGGTTAATCTCTCAATTTGTGGAAAAGAAAAACTAAAAAAAAAAAAAAAAGAAAGAAAAAAACCAGGCAGAGAGATAAAGCAGTCTTCACTCCACAGTGCTACATATGGGAGAAATAACAATATCCCTATTTACATAATCTGTCTTTAACCCTTTCCTAATAGAGACTTAATTTCCTGAGAGTCACAAACTGCAGATTTAATTTTCCTGCCCCCCAAAATGAAATACCAAACCTTTGTTAACTGTTTCCCGTTGGTGCTGCCATCGTTTGTGGCTGACATCCAATGATGCTGAGGCTTAGCCAGGGGGAACCTCTGGCTGCTGCTGGAGGATCAGAACTGGGTGTAAAGACCTATGGATGCCTCTGGTTTTTCTGTCACAAATCTGTCTCTGGCACTGGATAAGTAATTTAAAAATTGTCCCATCATTTACAGGCATGAAATATGGCAAACCATACCAAGCTCTTTTATCAATGCTCTCAACTAATATAGTGCATTTTTCAAGTGAAAAATAGTCCTGTTTTGTGTGGCAGTAGTGTGTGGAGGCAGTGTGGGGCTTGCTCTCAGAGAGAGTTTTCTTGTGTAAGAGCCTGTATTGATGGAAGCAGTGAGGGGACTCACTCCAGACTCCTCCAAGGTCACCTTCCACCCTCCCTCCCTGGGACCAGGTTGAGGCAGGATTTCCAGCAGGTCCCTGCGGACTTGGAAAACTGAAGTGGGATCACTTTAAGATTACAATTTATGAAATAATATCCTGGACGTACTTCATTTTACTGTTCATAGTTTGTGATGTGTAAGCCAGTACGTGTGCACAGCCCATGAGGCTGCTGTGGATGTTGCACTTCTCCTGACTGCTGTCCTCTGCAGCAGCTCTCCGGAGTCAGGGGAGATTGCTCCTTCCTCCAGAGCATCTGAGCATCATCACAGGAGATGAGCTGGGGGAAAAGGGGCCCTGGAGCAAGGGCTGAGGCCACGCTGCTGCTGGGGATGGGGAGGGGGCAGGGCTGTGGCAGGGAAAGCCCAGTGCATCCAGGGGAGCCAGGGGACTGTGCCCAGCCTGCCAACATGTAGAAAGTCACTGAGCTGCTGATCCAAGAGCAAGCCTGAGGGAAAGGACCCGCTCTGGCTGGACACAAGAGAATTCTGCCCAGTTTTTCACCCCATTTTCTCTGTTCTTTAATTTTTCTGAGTTTGTTTTCTTTTGAAAGAGTTTGTTGGTCTCACGCTTGGTTTATGCAAAACTCCCCCTGGCATTTAAGAAGATAACACTGAGTTCTTGGGGGTTTTTTTGAAGAAAAAGATGCAGCAGAGTAATCTCAAAGCCCTGCTGACTCAACATCACAAGTGCTAGGACTGATTAAAAACTGGTGCTTTATTTTCCAGGTATCCCAATGATTTTAATGAATTAAAATAGCTGAAAGAAGCTGAACAAGGACAGAGGGAAAATAGGAAGGAAGTGGTAAGACAGAAAATACGTCCCCAAAAATCCAGGTGAGCAGAATAGTCACTATGCAGTCACTTTTCACTGAGTTACTGCTATATCCTCTACCATCCTCAAAAGGTTGATGCAACTGTAGTAGTTGTATTTATTATTTTCTCTCAGATGAACACGTCTCAGATTCTTGTGACTTCACATTGTAATATTTCATTGCTAGTTCATTACTTAATCACACTTGTAACTATTTAAACAAAAATTAATTTCCATGAAGATCCAGATTTTGGATCTACACTAAACAAACACTAATTTTGTTTAAAAGTCCTAATAAAGGAAGGAATATCAAAATTTGTTCCTGGAAGATACCTGGATAGGGTTAGTTTTATTTTATTAGTGTAACCATGGCATTTCTATTTTGAAGACTATGCCTTCTAAGAAAAGCCTGATGGTATTATAAAGTATAAATTATTGCAGATAAGGCACTATATTGATAGAATTGTAAAGTTATTTGCATTTTCTAACTGCATTTATATATATATATCTATATATATTTAATTAATATGAATATGGTCTTCTGTTACAAAGCGGACATGGAAATAAATTTGGTTAAAATATTAATGGTGACCAACACCTTTGCTTGAAAGTTTTTGGTAAAGATTCTTTAGCATTTTCATTTTGCCTGAGGTCAGTGACTCAGAACATAAAAGAATATATATCCATAGAGAAGTTCCCCTTCTTTTTTTTCTGTCATATTAATTTTTTTTCATGTCAGTACATACTGCAGTTCCAAGGACTTGAAAGCACCTGTTTGTTTCCATTTCTTTTTCTGTATTAGATGAGTTCATTAGAAATACGTTTCTGAAACTGTAAGCCCCAAGTGGTCACACAGTGGTTAAAATCAAAATCCTTTTCTTAGGCTCCTGTGTACTCATTTTTCAGAACTATTCAGCCTGTGTCTTAGCTATTCCTTCTGCAGTAGATATTCTTCCCTTCTCAATGTGCCCAGTAATTCACTTTACTGCACTGACAGAGCCAACGTCATCTTTGCCAGATTTATGCAGCTTTCTTGAGGAAAGACTATGCTCATATCCACTGAGCTGTACGTGGTCTGTGCCTACGTCCCCTCCAGTACCCATTGTGTCTGTTCCTCAGCACTTTAAATTCAACACTTTCAGATTATAATGAAAAACTTCCCGATGTAGAGTTTGAATTTTCATTGCCTGTGTTATCAGCAGGGAACATCACAGAGTTCTAGTGCCTGAATGAGTTCTATGAGTTACTTGTAATGTAAAAAATCTCAGTAGTAGCAGGGATATCCAATCCTAATTAACCATGACATTCTTGCACAGATAAAATTAAATCTATAACCCACTTCTTTTCCTGCTTACAATGTCTTGCAGCAAGAAGTTGTGGTCCCAGTCCTGGATGTGGAAACGTGGCATGGCTTCCTTCACCTTTGTAATGTGAGGAGCAGTTTCTGGATCTCTATCATAAATTTATCTGCAGAGAGTCATTAGAAAACATTTCTTTTGTTTTGTTGGCAAATAGTTGCCAGCACACTCTAAAACATACTTTATTTACTACACTTCATAGCAGTGCAACCAGGTGTTAAATAATAATAGATTACATCAAATGGCTGGTTGGTTCAACTGGGAGAAGCATCCAAAAGTTCCAGGTACTTATCTGGAACCCTCCCAGAGAATGTTGGTCTGGAAAATGAGCTTTAAAAATATTGTTAAAAATGCTGCTTTCTAAAGCAATCACCTTTTTGTGACTTGTAAGGCACCTTAATGTATAGAGGTTTGAGTACTTGAAAATAATTATATAATCTTTAATCCAGGGTACATGTAAAGCCAAGGATTCAGGAATTGCTGACTTTTAATATCAAGTTGCTTTGTGTTTCCTGTTCCCCTTACTGTTCCCATTTCCCCTCAGAAGTACTGAGGGGGAAATAGTCAGTGAAGTGGCCTTTATAAATATATATCACGAACTAGGAAAAGCCATCTTATTTCTTTTTGTTTTACTAACAGCAACAAACAGGCTTTTATCCATCATTTCTGTACTTATGAGACTTTTGGCTGCACTCAAAGACAAAAGTTCTGGCTTTTCTGAGCTAGGAAAAACTAGGGTTCAGTTAGTTGAACACCCCAAATGAGTCCTTGTTTTTGAAATCCATCTAAATTTTTCAGTAGATGAAGTCAGAACAGAACCCAGACTTAATACTATGGGCTTGGAGGTCTCCAGTCTGAATTTTCTTGTTATGAAGTTTTGTTCATGACCAATGGGATACCACATTCAAATCCTCAGCCTATGGCTTTTAGGGGTCATTTTTGCTGATGAGAGATTTCAGTCTAAAACACCCTGTTTATATATGTAATATCGTTGATTATGGCCCCAGAATAAACGGCATATTTCTCATTTCCCTCTGGGAGAGATGATTACTGTAGTGGTGAAAACAGGGTGATTGTTCCCTGCTCCCTCCTCCCCACATTTTCTCTTTGGATTTCATGTAAAATTAAGATACCATTGGTGCTGTGTCCAAGTGTGAGACCACCAGCTAATTTTGCATAGCCCACTGAACATTTAGATGGGAATTGCTCTTCAGGGTGTTCTCTTTGACAATAAACAGAAGCCTCAAGTCTGTGTTTGGCTGCAGTTCAAAAAAATTACTAAGGAATCGTACACACTTATGTATACGAATGCAAGCAATTGCACATTCCCATACAGTAAGCTTTGCAACCACAGTTATTAACATTTTAAAATGAGTAAATGCAAATAAAATGACTGAGTAATACATGTTATGTTAAGATCAGCTATATGAAAAGCAAAAGGATTAAAAGTTAATTTCATCCTTTTTAATTCAAGGGACATATAAATGGCATTCTGGGTAGAGTCAACTCCTCTTTTATCAGTCCTTTGATGCTGCTTTCTCACTGATTCAGTTGTTCAAATGCTACCTACATAATAAAATCCTGAGTTAATTTACTAAGATTTTACACCAGTGCAAATGAAAGAAGGGAAAGTGCTAAACAAGGCAATTAGCACTCTGTTTAGTGCACTCCCAAAATAAACCTAGGCAATTTACAATTTGGCAAATGGTACTCTACCAGGATCCAAGGCATTTCAGCCTAAGGGGCTGGGGAAGTTCATTAGGGGTGAAGGGAAGGGTCTTTGTTTTGCTTTGCTTTTTAACTATATGGATATATATATATATATATACACACACACACATACAAATGCACACGTTGCTGTTAAGGTCCCCCCTGTTTCACCATGCAGCAACAGATGTGACCCCTCCTGGGCTTATGAGGATTTCTGGTGGAAACATGTCAAGCTCTGTGCTGACACTGTCCACATAAATGACCTCATTTATGATGATAATGCTCTTTCCAAAATGAGGGAGTCCAAAATTGGCAACTCACTGATAACCTCCTTTGTGGCTTTCTTGCCATGATGGTTTTTTGTGTACTTACATGTTTATTATCACTGGAGCTGTTCAGATCAGATCTGTGAACCTGGGAATGTCCTGAGTGAAATGATAAGATAAAGCATTCTGCAACTACAACTGACTCTCTTTTTAATTGACGGGAAGGCTGCACTATGACTTCCATGTTTATTCTTGTAAGCTCCTTATTAATGCAAAAATAATAGCTGTTATTAATGCAGGATCACAGCCAGCATTAATATTTAAGATGTAAGAATGAAGGAGGTTAAATACGTGTTTATATTAGTTTTAAACAAAGAGCTTTGCAAAACAGTTAAGGCCAGTAATGATGACCAAATTCACAGCGAGTTTGTGCAGTGTGAAATACCTGCTACATTCTGGGGTTAAAATACATATTCTTAGTGGGACAAAGATCTTTGATGAGTCTCCTGGTTTGTCATGCCATTGTCTGTCTGAATTGCTACTGCTTCTTGTGAAAGAGAATGGGGATGAAGTTCCTAAACAAAACATTTAATATGCTATGATATTAGCACTGATTTTTTTTTTTTGTTTATTTATTCAGTCTGTAGAGCTCTTTTATATGATAGATCATAAGGTAAAAGCATTCTTTTGTGCCCTCTAGCTGCTGGTTGCACAAATGAAAGAAAGAGGGAGAAAACAACCCTGTGATTATTAAATTCTCCTCATCTTTAGGGTTAAGTACCCTGGCTAATAAAGATCTCTCATGAGGATAAAGTTTCTTTCTTGGCAATGTCACATCCATTTAAGTAAAAATCATCTGGATGCTTTCAGGGATTCAAGCTGTTACCTTTACATAAAGCATCTACACCAATTCTTTGTATTGTTTTTATCCTCTGAGAAAGCCTGACATTGCATTTCTTGGTTAAGCAAACCTCCCACTGAGGGCAGGCTGTGGGATTGGGCCCTTTTGTGCTACAGAAACCTGTTCTACAGGAAGGAAAATAATTGTTTATATGTTCTTGTAGACATTTAATATCATTAAAAACACTATTTCAGACAGTTACAATTCAGCCTGATCTTGCACAGAGCGATAATCATGACTTTTGATTTCAGACTTGTTTTTGTTAGCACCACATTTGCTCCTGATCTTTACACCCTCATATCCCAAAGTGTTTCATTCTGTTGGGCAGGTCGTTCTAGTAATGCATTTGTTAAGACAAACAGCTAAAGTTTCTACATTGTTATAGCTTGCAAAAAATTGCCTTTTTTTTTTTAAAAAATTGTTCTCTAAACCCAAGACCTATTGTATATGCCTAAGGTGTTTGAAATATATTACAGGCCGAAACACCTCTGATCTTTTCTCTGCATTCCGTTTGGGTGTGTGTAAATTTGGGTTTATGCAGGCTTACTTCATAGCAAAAAAGGGATCTACTTTCAACAGTGGGAAGAGCTTGATAACTTGTGAAGCGCTGGCATGGATCACGAATGGAGGAGTCAAGTCTCTGCTGCTGCTGCAGGTTTTCACCGAGAGGTCAGACAAATGTGTCGGGAGCAGTTCAGGTGTCTGCTCCTGCCTTGAGGCAGATGTGCAATTTGAGTGAGCTTTCTGAATCCTTCTCAGCTGGGTATTTTTATGATTCAGTGCTCCTGCACTTTGCGGGTGAAGCTGTGTGAGCGCCTGGATCGCAGTGCCAGGGGTGGAACTGCTCCTTCCCCCAAAGGCTGCGGGCAGTGAATGATGCTGATACCCATCCCCTCCCACTCCATGGAAGAGGAGGAGGAGGAGGTGGATCAGCCTCCAGGCAGCCTGACAGCAGGCTGTCCTCTTAAGCACGAGTTGAGTGTACCTTTTCACCCTTGCTCATGATCTATTTAGGTGGGCATTTTCCTTCTCAAAGCTGTACCTTACATAATGCGGAGTGAAGCGGCTGAGCTGAATGTAACACAACAACGCTGAAAACACATCTGAATCTCATTCACATTTCAGGAATGAAAACGGAAAAGCCCTTCCTCTTGGCATCAAATATTAGACGTTACTTTTGGTTACATCCTTGCTATTTCACCAAAGGTAGGATTGCAGGAGAATACCTGTAATCTCTCTTTGTCCCTGTGATACATATGCATTTTTTTTTGTTCCTTCCTGCAGACTAAGTAAAACTAAGAAAGAACCATGCAAGATAAGAAGGAGGACCATAACTTCTGAAGAAACTGTTTTGCTCTGCTTCAGATTTTTCTAATATTGCCAATTCTTTGTTTTGAATCTATTTTTTCACTGTTAAGGGAAGAAGAAATATACCCCAGCCAGCCTTGTGTTCCAACTTCTTTACCTTTGTCTGCCTAACTCAGCTGGTATTTAATTGGTCAGCAATAGGAGGGAAGTCTCCTTTGAGGTAATGAATATTGACTGTTTATGTTGAAATGTCACTGTGAAAAGAAAGCCCAGCACCAAAGAGGCGGAACTCAGTGTGAGAGTTTCAGACACAAAGGAGACACCAGCAAAGCACAGGCATTGAAAAGCAAAGCAGCTGAAATTCAAAGAAAAGATGAAACAGAAATGGGCTACATGTGTGGGAATTTTAAGCTGTCAGTTGACAGGTGAAAAAGTCATTATTCCACCTGTTAGAACTAAGTGTAATTGCTTGTTTTTCCTAAAATAACACAGAGGCCATGACTCATAATTTTTTTTAATTGAAAATTTGTTTAAACCTATTTGCAAATACTTCACTTTTTCTTTTGAGGTAAGTGGATTAAATTCATTAGCCAATTTTTCTACCTCGGACACATGAGAAGGAAAGAACCACATTTTCTGTGTTGTATGAGGAATTAGATAATCAAATCTTGCATTCAGCCACTTGCTTTTTGTCATGAAGCAACTTGAATAGCAACTTTGGGGTTCGACATGCAAGTTTATCATCCATTCTATAGCACTCATTGATCTGGAATGAATAAAGGCTGTTCTCCAGCATCAACCCACTGCATGATATATGCCCTGGAAGTTTTTGCTGCTGCATAAAAGCTGTTCTTTGTTCCCAGCTGCGTAATAAGGAATTGTATGAGGTTCTGATATATTTTAAGCCGTTTCTTATCTCTATGGCATGGCCATGCCAGCAGATTTCTGGGCTCCATAATTCAGTTTTGATTGTTGAACTGTTCTTTCTCCTCTGTCATACTCTTTTGTGGTGACCTTTAGAGAACTCTGCTGAATAGTTTTTGCAAAGTTGACCCACTGCTATGGAGTATAACCTCCAGTTGTTCCATTTTGCTCATCTGAGTCATTTAGTATTAAGCTTTGATTCACAATGAATTTTTTATTTTTAATGTAAACACTGACTTCGTTGTTTTGGGTAAAATTTACTATGATATCGTTTAATTTATGTACATTCTTCTGGCTAAGAATCTTCATGGATATCAGTTAGGATCTGAGCTCACCATATTTAGTCATAGATATTGTTTCTACAAACAATAAGTCTTCTTTTTTCATCCCCCTTTTTTTTTTATTTTATATTTCATAGTAGGAAATTCCATTAAACATTTTTTGGGAAAACAAGAGTAAATGAAGAAAACCTCTTTTAAGTCACTGTGTCTTAAACAAAATATATTGCAAACACTGTCCACTTTTTCTCTGGAAAAAATGCTCAAAAAGACTTATACCAGATAATTTAAAATATACTTTCATATTAAAACCAATATTTTTTATTCTTAATAGACAAGAAGATCGAATGAACGGTGCAAATATTCCTACAAAAATCTGAGCCTTTATTTTCAAATCTCCATTTTAGCTTTGGCACTTGAAATATTCATGTGGTGTTTTTAAAATGTTCCCTGAATCAGAAAAGTGTTTGAATCCAGTAGGCTTTTGTTTTTTATTTTCTCTTGGTGAATCATTGAACAATTTCTGCTTTAGCTTCAATCTGGGCCCATTCACACAATGTGTCCATCTGAAATATCCTGCAATCCTGCAAACAGTAGGCTCCTTTAAATAGGAAAGTATCACCAGGATCTGGACTGTAAACAAAGCATTAAATGAATTAAACATGTAGGAAATATCTACAAAGAAGGGAACTAAATTTTGCTACTGCTACCATTTCTCTACAGTCAGCAAAGGCTTTGAAAGTTAATGTTTTCTACAGCCAGTCAGAATTCCCAATGGGAGGGCTGTGATCTCCCACAGAAGTTGGGATGAGCAGGGAGTGGGGGAAGGAAAATCAGCAAAGGTGATCTCTGTGTGTTTGGTTCTCACCTGTGGTTTGGGCTTTTTGGGTTTTTTTTTTCCCCAGAAACTTCCAGTGTCTTTAGGGAACTTTCTGTACATCCAAAGGACAAGCTGCTTTCCTTTTGTATAGGAAAATAGCCCAGGCATTACCTGAACCTCCTAATTTCCTCTCTTGTGCATTAAAAAATAGATATGTACATCCAACCTAGATAGAAATTAATGTATTTTTGCCATCTGAAATGCTGAAGCTAAATATACAAATTAAATTTTGCATTAATTGTCTAGCTTGGAGAAATGAATGGGCTACACTAGCATCCAGTATCTCCCTTTGCTGTTTATTCCTTCTCTTTAAAACAAGCCCCAGGCATATATTCTAACATCTTGATTGGATTCTTTTTAAAAAAATAATTGAACTTTTCACAATTAAGGTCCTTGAAATGCTGATCTCTCCAGTGAAAAATTATTACATATCTCACTCTGTCATTTCAAAATACTTAGATTTAGACTTATATTACTTTGTTTTGATTTTGTATGTCTACACAAATGGAAGATAACATCTTTAGTTACAATTCTGTGTTATGCTTGAACTCTAACCTGTGACATTCACCTAGCTCGATCTAACAAGCTTTGTGCTCCCTGTCCAGATGAAGAGTGATACTTCTTCATTAGCAAGATCAGTTTCACCTTTAAAAACCCTTTGCTTCCCGTTTGCATTAAGCCAGATTGAGATGTCTTGGGTCATGATGACATTTCAGGAGTATTCAGAAGCAAAAGAGGAAGTCATTACATCTGCAGTTCACCTGCAAAGAAGATGTCATTAAAAGAGGAAGCAAAATGAACCCCTGTCAACTTGTTAGGGCCCAAAAGGTAATTCTGCCATCATATATGGAGCAGGGTAGGATACAGAATCCTATTATTGCTGACACCAGATAACTTGCTGGTGTAAAAGGTTCTCTTTTCCAGAAAAGTTCAGGTGATACAAAATTTATTAATGTGTCAGTTTGGGGAGATGTGATGTCATTTCTGTTGTCTGCAGGGATGAAAACTGGAGTGTCCTTGCTCCTGTCAACACTCTATCATCTTAATTTCTTCCACTGTGCACCTTGCTGCCATCTGTGGAGGGGACAGCAAAGGATGAGGGTGAAGTGTCAGGGGAAATGCTTTTTTAAAACAACTACCAGTATTTGACATTTATAATTTTAACCTGCCTTTTTCCAAAACACAAATTTATTGCACCAGCATTTCTGGTGAATGGTTGGTCAGATCCTGCCCAGATCTGGTTCCTATGAGTTGAAGCACTATTGAAGCATATTGTACCTTTACAATCTCAGGATTTTGTCTTTCTCTAATAATCACCAATTCAGAAAAGATAAATATTATTCTGTTTTCTACTTGATGTAAAATCTAGCAACTGCATTTCACTCCAGTGTAACTGAGAAGAGTTGATTTTCAGACTGTAAAGGTACCTGACACAGTTCTGCAGAAACAATTATGTTACTAATTTTGAGTGTGTAAAAGTCTGAATCATGTCCCTTATTTCAAATAATGTGGCTTTGTTTTTTTTTTTAAACTAAAACTGTAATCTCCTTGAAAGATCCTGGTTGTAGAAATATGGCCAAATGTTTGTTTTTAAGAAATGGGTGAATCACTTTTCAGCTGTGTTGCATAAGAATACTTTCATCCCAGAACATTTCCTCTACCCTCTCTATCAGGAGCTGAAGAAAGAAACTAAACTGAATACTTTTAATGAAGATGGTATTACTAAAAGGGAACATTTTCCAGGTGAAAAACATTTTATCTTGGCCTCAGAATGCAATCTAGAGTTTTTGTACGAGCATTGTAGTAACAGGAAATATTTTCTTTCAGTTCCAAGGGGTCGCATGCTGATTCTGTGCAATACATTTCAATATGGGTATTATAACAACTTGTCTGATACTGATCTTAATGGATTTTTGAACTGCTAATATTTCAGATTTGAACTGCTTGTACTTCAATTGATGATCTGAGCATTCCACAAATACCAGAACTAGCATGTTTACTGCCCTGCTGTTGATTGAAATCTCCTAATGAAAAAAGCACCTGCAAAAATGATAAAGGAAAGTTACTAATTGGTTTAACTTAGGCCAGCCACTTCATATTTTATAAATGAGGGAACTTTTAAGGAATTGCTGGTGGAAGCCATCTGCTAACTAAATAAAAATGAATGATAATCATCAGGTTCCACATGCCACTTAGAGCAAGTATCATCAGAAAAAAAATACAGCTGCTTACTTTGAAAGAAAAGCAATGCAGGAACTCAAATTCAAAGTCCCTAATAATCATCTTTATAATATAAAGTGTTAATCAGTTTGGTATACAGAAACCTGTCAGCAGGTCTGAACCCCTTCTCTAGATAGCAGAAAGAATACTTGTGGTCACTTTTAAGAGCTGCTAGTAGAATTTACAATAGCAAATCATGATTTGTTATTCCTTCCAGGACATCTCACGTTTCTGTCCCCAATTCTGCTTCTCTCCTCATCATCCTTTTTCCAGCTAAAACTCTATCAGGCTGGGAAATGTTCAGGATGTGCATTTTCCTCTTGTGTTCTGCATAATTTTGCAAGTCATTAAACCTTTGTTTCTTGTCTTTTCTAACCTTCTCAGTAACCTATCTAAACAACTCTCAAAGGAAAATGAGTCAATCAGGAAAGAAACAGCTCTAATGCCAAACAGAAAAAAAAAACCCAAACAGAAATAGAAATAAAAAAGGAGAAGCTTTCATTTAAGGAATGCAAGTACAATCAACTTTGGTCTCCTTTAAAGACATATACAATGTTTTAATTTTTTTCTACTGCCTGTGAAGTTCTATTGAGTCTGAAAGGTTACTCGTGTGTAAAATTCATCACACTAAAGAATGGGGGAATACTTCAAGCTACATTTTAATATGTAAGATTCTACATAACCACAAAAGATGAGATTCTTCTTGTAAATTCAAAATAAAGACCTGCAGAATATGCTGTTTTGTACGAGTAACTGCCAGAAAACCACATCGTTCTATAACAAGGGCCCATCCTGTTTACCATGTTGGCATGGCAGTCCCGAGAAAATTAAATTTCCTTCACTAGAAACACATACTTTCATATTTTCTTCCTGTGCTAGCAGCACTTTGGTTTTGTTATGTGCAGCAGGACCACTTAGAACAACTGGGTTTAAGCAGCACTGGGTGTCTTGTCAGGGTGACGAAGGGGAATTACATTGCACCCATATATGGCACACAATGCTTGGACAACACGTAATATTCTCTGTGGATAAAGTTCACTTCTGGGCAGAAAGCCAACAAAAGGCTCATGCACCACTTAAGTCCCACTTAAACCCTGTTTTGAAGGCTTAATAGTACACAGGCCATGTTCTGGCCTCTTGCCCAGGAGTGAATTTTACCATGTTCGATCCCCCCTCTCTGCATGCAGCAGGGGCAAAAGGGCACTGCCTTTGTGCTGGGCAGGACACTGATTTCTGCAAGAAAACACCAATCTCCTCTCCTCCAAAGAAAGGCACAAATCCATAGAACAACATCTCTCCTGGTTTGTGGCTAATCCACCTTCCGTGATGCAGAGAGAGGTCACGTGAAGCCAAGAGTTCTGTCCTACAGAGCCAGGAATCCACTGAACGACGGGCACGTGGCTGGGGTGGAGACCTCGCTCCTGAGCTGTTCAACATCTTCAGATGCCCTTTCTGAGCTTGGATTAATGTTACCTCTGTGGTGACCATTGAGGAAATTATTTCTCTATAATTTCAAAGATTTCTGTGCTTGCATAGGTTGAAGTCTAGAGGGGAAGTGATAATGCATTTTTGGACAATGCCTGCAAAGTTGTTTTCCATGTTAAGAGCCCGTGACATGCACCAGTGTCCAAATGACTGTTTGACTGCCACTGAAAAGGGGGAGATGATCTACTGCAACAGCATTCTGCATGAATAATTTTCTCTGTTTTCATTATTATTTCACAATTAAATGTGCAGTGTTACAGCCGTACAAACTGTATTAAACTCTTCCTAGAAAATAACTATTCATGGTTATAATTAGCTTACAGTACTTAGTATTTTGACCTGATCTACTGTAGAGTTCTCTGCAAGGTTGGGGGCTAAAGGTACTATTTACTTTCAGGCAGATACAAAAACAACACTCAAAGTATAAGATTCAATATCAAAGATGAATATCATCAGTCTGTCTTAAGCTGATACTTTAAGTATGTTATTCTTATATTAATTAATGAAAACTCAACAAGCAGGATTATTTTGAGATACAGCTTTCTGTGAATGGATTCCAATCCATACTGATTAAGTAGATTGGAAATATTATTTCCTGATCAGATTTATTTTTAAGTGCATTTCCTTCCTAATTAGCAAGCAGAAGAAGGAACTCAGTAAGTATACAGTTCCCTTTAATAATTATTTTATCTTTATTTTTCAATCAGAATAGTGATTTACTTAGAATATCTTTCAGAGAGTATTTAAAAGACAGAAGTTTATGCCCATTAAAACACAGCTCCTCTCTGAAAACTGACTTTGTGTCACCAAAATACTTGCAAGGTTCAAAAAATATTTTGACACATTTTACTTTGCAATCATTGTAAAGGGATTTTCCCCGTACATATTCTTATTGTGTCTTCATTTCCAGAATTGTTTTTAATTTTAAAAAGACTGTTTTGTTACAATGGATGATTTCAACCCACAAAATATCCTATTGTGCTTGCTATCAAAACAAACAGGTGCACCCAGCAGCATGCACGGTATGCAGTGCAATTGAGCAAACAGTTTGTGCAAAGATTTAAGCTCATCTGAACAATGTGAGTTCAAGTGATATGAATTGAAGCCAAGTATTCTGGATGAAGGGCTCAGATCTGAGGGAATCTGGATGGAGCCCAGAACCTGTTGATCTTTGTGGGAATTGTGGGCACTTTATGCTGTATAAGAGATGACAGTCTCTGTCGGGGTTAGTTTCTCAGTTTGAAATACCCATGAATTTTTTATCAATAGCAGAGTTTTCTATTGAAACCCTGTGCTCCCACCTGCCCACATATCAAAAAACTCAAATGCTTGCAGAGATTTCATAAGAGGGGAAACTAAAATTTGCTAAAAGTCAAAGAAGAGATGCCTGGTATTTAAATAAGGTTATCTGTGGAGTTTCGGGGTGTCTCAATTTCCTATGTGATTGGCTTCTATGGGTTATATAATTTGATTTCTGGATAGCCAAGATGCCCAGCATGGCATTTTCATGGAGAAAACACACTTTACAGCAGTTGGATGCCTTTCCTTCCTACAGCCTCAGAGTTGTAATGGTAGGGAACACAAGGGGACAGTGATAAACTAAAATTCTCTTTGCTGCAAGGCAAAGCAACTTGTCCTTTACTGCCAGAGTGTTGTGTGGCCGTCTATGAATATTTCATTACTGCTGGGCTGGGGCCAGTGCTTCAGTTCAGACTCCCAATTAGCACTCTGCACCTAACTGTCTGTTGTTATCTCCTTTTGCTCTGCTGTGATGTCTTCATTTATCTCAAGTGGATGGTTCCTTTATGTCTCACCCTTTCTCACCCTTCTGCTCTTCTCCATGGTGCTTCAGTGCCTGTAGGTTCCCGTGTCCTCCTCCTGCACTGGAAGGAGCTGCTTGCCAGGAGTCCCTGGGAACTCTTTGGATGGAGTTCAGTGTCTCATTGTCCCGTGCACATCCTAATCCTGATAACAGAGAGTGAATATTTTCCTAGCCTGGCCTGTGATGTTATTTCTTTTACAGGTAAAACCACCTGGTTTCTCACATGGCTCCATCAGCCATGCCTTCATATCTGCTCTCTGTGACCTGTCACTACACACTCTGATCTATAATCTTTCCTGGATAAACCAGGACCTCTATTTGTTCTGATGAACACTGTGCACATCCGTAGGATAATTTTGGTTAATAATATAAATTAATCCTGGTTGCATGCAGTCCAGAAGATCCCAGACACAGCAAAAAATTGCTCTCCCAGGGTCTCAAGATGCCCCAAAATCAATTGTGGCATACGGTGTTGCTAAACAGCTTCACATATTTTTGATATGAAATTGTTTGAAACTCTGAACTAGGCTGAATTATTTTTTTCTAAGATGTTAAAAGTATTTGAAACCCCTTAGCTCGGGATTAATGCAGCAAGTACCAGCTCTTCCAGCTTGGAGTGAAGTTGGAAAGAGGAAGGAAAGAAGTACTTTCTGAGGTGAAACTCCTAAATAGACAGTATCATTTTTCCCAGCTGGCAGTTACAGTTTGGTGATCCCAGACTTCTACACGCAAAAATACTTGACTGTCAAAACATACTTATTGACTAAAAAAAGGAGAAAACATTTCTGCTTCTGAGAGGGGGGGTGACTACTCAGTTTTTGTCAGCCTCTAGTTCTGGGTGTTCATTATAAAATTTTGACTGCACATACATGGACAGGTTTTTGGCAAGAGGAGATGGTTCAGCTTTGTTTCTACTTTCATTAATTTTACTTCAGTTTCTGGAGAAGTTCTTGTAAAATATAAGTTTGTTTAGAATCGTGTATGTTCATGTTGCATGTGCAGGGTCTTTATTTATCTACCACCTTGATACAGAATTTAATGAACCCCTATAAAAGGGTGAAGTGGAGGAGAGTTTCTCCCTTGAAGAGCTGCATTAAGAATTATAGCTTTATTAGATGAATTTAATTTCATAGACATTTTGTGAATAATTCTCCACAGACTGGTTCCTTCTGGGTCCTTGCTTTTATTCCCAGTAGTCAAAGTATTAATAGGGTTAAAGGTGCTGGTGTGGTGAATTTATGGGCAGCATCCCACAGTCCGTTAAAGCAGGATCACTAATGGGTGACCTTGAGTTTCGACCGTCCCAGACTCGGGAAGATCAAGTCTCAGACCCCTCCTGCAAGTGCTCTGACCTCTCCATTCTTCCCCTCTATGGCCTAACCTTTCATTCACTGATCTTTGACCAAATTATTAAGCAAACACCTGCTTAGGTCTCTGACCAAAGACTGTAGACCAGGAGAGCTGCGATAATTCCCCATGAATTAGCTTTAATAATAACAATACTGGCCTAAGGAGAAAATCAGGGGGTAGGTTTACAGTAAATAATCATGCTGCTACAGAGCACATCCAGAATGGACCCTTCAGCAGCTCTCACCTACAGTAAATCAATGCTAATCTATTTGACTGTGATAATAACGGCCTGTCAGCAGATACAGTTACTTTATTTGACTTGACTAGGACAATGACTAGGTAAAATTTATTTCCTATTACTAAAACAAGGCAAAGACTAAGATTAATCCTTTGATGCCAGGGATTTCCCATTGGTAATACACAGAAACTGCATTAGTGTTCAACACTGTTGCTAAGAGTAACTGGAACAGGAAAAAAAGGGTGGAAAATATCTGATGATGTCAAATGTTAAGCCTGTGTAATGTTATCTGATTTACAAATTGAAGGAATGATCTGGATTTCCCCACATTTCCTTGGATTGCCTTTTGGCTCTTGTGGTGTGATTTTATAAACCTGCATCATCTGAGATTAACTCAAACCTGAGTGGGTCCAGCACATAGATTCTCCCTAAACAGATTGGGAATACTATCTAAAGCCTTTACTCACAGAAAGTGGTGGAATTGGAATTGTTTTACAAAAACAAATAGGATAAAATCTAGCTAACAATACTGCAAATTAAATTAAAGGTAACTTACTATGCACCCATCTCCTGCCTATAAACAGTATTAATTGTTTTTCTGATCAATGTACATATTTTTCTGTGTACAGGGTTACTCAGATTGAATGTCCAAGTTCAAACTGATTTACATGGATTTTTACTTTTTATTCCTTGACTACATTAGATGTAAGATTAGACCTGGAACAAATTGGATAGGTGGCATGGAGTACATGTATATATTTACTTGAAAACATGTGTAATTTGTTTATATGTAAATGTTCACATTCAGAGAGGCTTTACAGTGGGTCTAGAAAAATATCAGACAGATATCTGGGAGCGTGTTCTGCATAAAATCTGTCCTGGACTATGTCCTTAAGCAAAATTGGTGGCTTCTTTTCTGGAGAAAAGAAATGGAATTACTTATGATGAGGTATTGGTTTGAGAGAGGAGGTAAGTTAAAAGGTAATCAATATTCAGTAAAAGTTACAAGTCAAGCACTGTAAAGAGTAAATGGATTTTAAAATTATGTTTATTTGAATTCTTTTTCTTTACACAGTCATTAATTAGTGAAACACAAGACCAGACGATTACAGCACAACAGAGATTTTCATTCAAGTACATTACCTACAATGTGCCAGTGTACAAGGTCAGATTTTGCCCAGATTTACACAAATCCAGCATCACCAAACTCATTTTCTGCCCTCAGTCATACCAGGCAATGCCACAGATGATGATTTTTCCATTTCATGAAAAAAATACACATTGTCAAGGGCACGACAGAAAGCCCAGTGGAACCAGGGCTTTGACTGCAGTGAGCTTGGATCCAAACTTTACGTGGTTGAGAAATAGCCATAAGATATTTGGCCACACATGAATCTGCACTCTGATAAACTCTGTATTTGTATTTTAGTTCTATACTAGCTCACTAAACACACTTGCTGTACGTTTATCAGAAGGTGTTGTTAATGCTTTAGGTGGGTCAGATTTGAGTTCTAGGTGTGTTAGAAGTTACACAAATACAAGAAAAATAGGAATCCTTAATTTTCTCTGATATTTTATTATAGAATCATTTAAACATATCTCCCTTCAATGATAGAAAACCCTCTTTATTTAGAATTAAAGATAGTTTTTGTTTCAGTACAAAAATTCAATAAGTAATGTTCATATATTAACTTATTACTAAATTTTAATGTAGATGTGGGTGAGTTCTACTGATATGTACTTTCAATTCATTGTTCCTTATGTCATCTGATGCATAAAGTAACTAATTTATTTATAAAAGCATAAAATGTATGTGTGTGTGCATGTTGTGGGATGTGTTAAAGATTTCCTTACAAAAAGAAATGGAAATAAAAATTGTTTTGTCTTTGCTCATACCTGCTGCTGGTGGCTAAAAGTCGCGTTCTTTTACCCATAAGAATAGAAAAAAGAATGAAATATAACACTGTAAACCAAGGATATATGACATGACTTTATTTGAAGAATGAACTGATTTTTTGCTTATTGATAATTCAAGCAGAGAATTGTTTTAAAATATCACTGGAGGTAATGCCAAAAGGAAAGTAGGTACTCTGGCATATGTAAGATGGAAAAAAGGGTATTCCTGAAAGAGGAATGCACATCAGTCAAAGGCATCAATAAATAAAACTCTTTTTCATATGTAAATGGGAATTTCTAAAGTAAAAAGGTATTGTTTTATAAATAGTGAGATAATATTCTTGAAAAAGGTTACCAGTGATTACATAAGTTATCTCTTCCATAAAGAAATTTAGAGCGCATAGTTGCTCTTTTCAATAAAAAGGCTTTTCATCTACTCTCACACAGAAAGCCAAACTCTGCATTTTAATTAGAGATAATAAAAATTATATTAGGAAACTGAAGCTGTTAAAGTCTTTTTGTGATGCTGTATAGCTCTATTCCTCTCTAAACATGTGAGTATATACATTCAACTTTTGACCCACAGGTCACATTAAAAGAGCTAATACTTACATAAATGTGATCAATATTCAGGGTCTTTTGAAAAGAGCAAAATACCTTTATATGCTTCAAGCAGAATAAAGCATCTCAAAAGCTGTCCAGTCTACCCAAAATATTAAGTGGCCTGAATAGAAATGCAAATAAACACAATAACACCACCCCAAAAAATATTAATAAACTAAGGAAATATGAGGTGACAGGATTCTTCTAGGAAATGTGTGGGAAGTGCCCTTGATGTCATCAAACCTGGGAGGAAGCCATGTCTGAGCAAGGGTCTGGTGCTGGGTTTAATGCAGCTGCATCAGCTCTAAAGGAAATACTGGAATTGTCCCTCTTGTTTGTGCCTCAAAGCATAAATTCCTCTTTTTATTTATTTATTTTCAATTTTTTTTTTTAATTTTTATTATTAATATCACACATAAGGGGCATCTTCCCTGTGTGAAATTCGTGCACCAGAGTCAAGGGCAGGAAAGAACCACAGAGGCAGCCTTGCCCAAGTTCTCCCCCCGCCCAGGGAGCAGCTGACGTGGGGAAAGCAGAGAAGGGAGCCATTAGAGTGGGTTTGGGATTGACACTGACCTAGGGCTGCCAGCCTGCATTGTCCTGCCATCTGCACAGACCTGAACTTTGCCTCCAAAATTTGGCTTCTCAATTAACATGTCCAGCTGGGGGGAAAATTCCGTCATTTGCCTAATATCATTATTGCCACTGCTCTGACATATTAATATTAAAAATATATGTGAACAGATCAAGGATTTGCCTAAGCACTTCTCTGTTTATTTCACATAATAGGCAGGAGGTGAAAGAAGACACAATATAATTTGAAAAGCATAACCCTGATTAGGCAGTGATTGGTACACAGCTAGAGCTTACATTTAAAAACATTTCCATTATTAGCAATGCCTGTCAAATATAATGTTTTTTATTTTTTTTCTAACTGTTGTGCAAGTAGATGCAAGGTCATATGATGTTTTGAGGTTTCAGTAAACAGAAAATTATTTATTTCCAAGGTTTTTGTAGAATAGGCATCTTAAGATGAAGTTTTTGCCAGTGGATATTCTTTTTTAATTGGTGATTTTGAGAAAGCCAAACGTGGGCTTCAGCCGTGTTGCTACGGTGTGGTGGAATCAGTGATTTCTGTGGATTAGGCCTTGAATGCTCCAAGCTTGGTTTTACAGCATTTGCAGGTCTTTTCTTCCTCCCAACAGTGGCAACCTAATAAGATCATGAATGAGATGCTAGATGTTGGGATCTGGGGAGATTGAAGATAGAGTATAATTGTAAAGCTTGGCGTGATGCAGCTCCTCTTGAGCTCAAAGATGTTTTAAATGGATAACTAACAATAACAATATATTTATATCCAGTCCCCTCTGGAGAAAATAGCACATTTTCCATACTCTCAGCAGCATTGTACTTTGTGCAACGTAGTGCTGCCTTCAAAAAATGCTTCTGAAGTGAAAAGTCACCTTGAAAATGTTCATATTCTGCCTGTCTCTGAGTTCTGAGTTGTTTTTAGTCTCGAGCCTATTCATGTGTGTTTCCTGCTTAGTTTTTATGCCTCAGAGTAATCTCATTGAACTCTCAACAACTTGTAAGTCTAAATCTGCCAATAGCTGGACAACAAGTTCCTTTGAAAATTGCTCCTGTCATGTGTTTGTAAAAGGTGGGAACTTTTAAAAACCTCTCAGTTGCAGGAAAACCTCTTTTTCCTACAATGTGAAGTTTCTCATGGGTGTTCCCTCTTGACTTTTAAAGTTAAGAGTAATTCACGTTTCTGTTTCAAGGCGTCTTTTTGGAGTGAGATGAAATGGTGCAAGTTTCTACATACTAACATGAGTCTTTGGAGTGAATTTAATTTTTCCTGGTCCCATCTGAAATCAGCATCAGTGCAACACATAGACAAGAACTGATAAATAATAACCATTAATAAAAATTCTGAGGAATAAATAATTTTTAAGTGTATAATGTATTTTTGTCATAACAAAATAGGGCTGTGCTGTCTCTCACTGAAATATGCTTGTCTCTGATTTAATTGTAAACGAAAGAAATTTGACATCCTTATATTCTAGATAGAGTGGATGACTTAACTTGTGGCAGCTCTGTTAACACTGACACAACGGAATTCTTTCCAGAGTTTCCCATGCTGTGCATTAATGACATTGCAGCCTCTTCTCAGAGCATTTTTAACCCTGTCTAATGCAAAGTATCAAGGGCAATGGAGAAAAAGAACCAACAGAATTGCAGCAGGAAGCAAATGCCTTGCAGATATTGGCTGTAGAGGGCTGAAATTCAGTCCTACTGTTTCTCCAAACTGCAAGCTCTGGGAAGTTGAGAGTGCTGTTGAGCACGCCAAGTCAGGGGCTACAAGGAGATGAGAACAGCTGATGAACCTATGGCACATTCCCAACAAGGCAGTTTGTGTCCCTGGGGTGTTCATGTGGCCTTTTGTGACTTGAAATGTTATAAGTGTTTCAAGATCCTTTTAAATCTTGCCTCAAAATCATTGGATTGCTTTTGGGTTTCCTCTGTTCTCTCTGCTCTCCCTGCTGAAAAAGTTATTGGGTTGACCAGTGCTAAAATGAGTGAGTGATGGCAGGGAGGCAGCTCTGGGATATTAGACACTGATATTTTGAGAAGTCTGTAGGCTGGGAATGTCCTCACACACTACCCTCATTCCCTCCATGATCTCTATTCCCTTCTCAGTGAGAACAAATTTACCAGAAATGCTTCAAGCTTGGCTTTACAGCATTTACAGGTCTTTTGTCCCTCCAGTGTTGTTTTTCTTTGGGACGTAGATGATATCCCTCCTCTGGTTTATTTCCCCTTGTGGAAAATAAATCTGTTTTCAGAAATGCTTCAGATACTTCCCTGTGAGCAATTCTGTCTTCTGCCTCATGGCCCAAAGGGAATCTGAGCTGAGCTGATTTAAGGATTTTAAAGGAAGACACTAGGAATGTTGATATACCGTGTAAGCCCAAGGCATCTTCTTAAGCTTACGCTAAAAATGGATTATGGTTTTTATTCCTTACTCACACTTCATCTTTCCAAATGGCTGATTACGATTTCCATCTGCTTATTTCAACATCATTTGGTGGGTAAGAGGAGGAAACACACATCCTTTTCCTGCTCCCATCTTCTAATCCTTATAGTGTGGTTGCGATCACACTGATAAGGTCCATACTTGAGAGCTATCCAGGAGCTAGTCTGGGTTTTGGAACCCAGGGTGTCACATGGAGAAGGTTTGAGCATCAACAAATGCAACTGAAGCTGAATGAACCTAGGACTCTTAGAAGTATCTCCATCTCTATAGTAAAAATAAAGTAAAAATGAATGGAAATTTCTGGAAAAGGAAATCTGTATGTTCCTGTTGTTCCCATTCACCATGATAAAGAAGGATGCCAAATAATTTTATTGACAGAGGTGAATTAGGGCTAAAAAGTTATCAGAAAAGTATTTGGGGTGACTGCCAGCAGGTTTGCCCTACTATGTTCTTCACCACTTTGAAAGAGGAAAATTTGGAAATAACCTGGTCTAGTGGAAGGTGTCCCTGCCCATGGCAGCAGGGTGGAATCAAATTATCTTTAAGGCCCCTATTAACCCAAACTATTCTATGATTCTTAGATTGTAGGACCTAGAATTTTTTTTAATAAAAATCACATCTTTAGTTTTATATAAACTCTTTTTCACAGTCAACAAAGCAATTCAAGAAATCAAATAGTTGGTTTCTTCAGGCACTAAAAGGTAAGGCTAAGATTAGGGATCTTTCAGAGAACACTTTAAATTTTGCTTTGACAAAGCACATTACAAAAGGAGTTATGAAATTTTCCTGTAGATATTTATGCTAAATTACCATAACATTATGGGAGAAGTAGCACAACACCACCACATTTGTGGAAATGACAATTTCAGAATTAATAACAGTCACAAATGTTAAGAGTTAAACTGAAATTGTGTCCGCATCTGAAGTCAGTTCTTCACCCAGGTGCTTTATTACCTGTGGTGTATTTGTTACCCTACTGGTGTGCCAAAAACCAGGGCTTTTTTCTTGATTCAGAATCTCATCTGTTGTCTGTTACCGCTTAGCAACAATTAACACATCTTCTCACTTCCATTCTCAGTACTTTTCAAATAACTCTTCTGACAGACTCAAAGGCTGTAACTTCACATTATTTTTTCATCTTTTGCACATGGACTTCTCTGCCTTGGTTTTATTAAATGGAAATGCTACATAACTATTGCGAGGAGACTCAGACTGAATCAGGACCAGAAGCATTAACTAGCTCAAATGAGAAATACAAACTAAAAAGCTGTCTGTCCATTTTGGAAACATGCAGATAATGTGTGTGTCACTTGAAATTCACATGCATTTGGGATCGGCAAAGAAAAGTAATATACAGCAATGATATCTTTGATCATCGAAAGAACTCAGAAACATAGGAACTGTGTCGAGTGTGGTTATCATCAACCCATTTTCTATTCCCAGTGCACAAATCATTTCATGCATTCTACAACCCAAGCCACGATGCTGGGCTTCAAAAGCAATTTCAGCAGCAAAATAAGGTGCTTTTCTTCAATTTTCAAGCCATTTGTACGAGGTTAGTGTTGTTTACCCACCTGGTACACTGATATTTACATACCCCTTTAAAGAAAATTGGTAGGTATGATTTATGGAGTACTGTAAGAGCACAATTTTCCATGTAGTGCACCTAATCTGAAAGGGCACTTGCAAAGGTCACTCTGGCCATACAAATACCAAGTCTTCTCTTTGGAATAAGTTAGGATATTCATTTTTCTTGGAAAATGTCAGCAGTACCCTACTCCAGGGGTTAGTTTATGCAGATAAATGCGTAAGCCTTTAATCTTAAGGCAAAAATACTCTACACAAATGTAAGAGAAGTCCATCTATCACTGTTAAGACCTGTAATTTGTTTTTATTTAAATCCCAAGCCAGGGCAGCCTGGGCAACAAAATTGTTAACATGGTAGCTCACATCTGAGCCAAGATTAAAGTATATAAACATACATCTGCTTTCAACCTGGGTGAACAATACACCATGTCTTCTGAAAGCCATAATCTGGATTTCCAGCATCTCAAATATCTGCTCTTGTTGTGCTACTGTGAAGTCTCAGAGTGCCTGACCTGAGCATGTTAAATTGTCCAATAAGTGCACCATGTATTTCCAGCATTTTATCTCTCAATGAAGAACAGTGACAAATGTTTTTATAGTAAACACACCATAATAAAAAAGAGATTTATTTTCCAACATTGGACAAAAAGGACATAAACCCAAGAATTGCGTAAAATTATTCCAGTACTATTTTTAATATAAAGGATTGATTTATATTAATATATATATATATATATATATATATATATATATATTTATGTAAGGAACACTCCAAGGGGTATTTTGTTCCATTTATATTGGCCTATCATTGCTTGAAGTTGTTATTGACAACAAGAAACACTTCCATCTTGGTTGTTAATCATATCCATGTGGGAAGTTGTTTTTATAGATAGTTTTTCATGCCTGGTTTTAAATCATTTGGTAGAATATTTTATAATGAGGAGTCTCAGCTTTATTTGAGTTGTCGCAATAGCCAGAAACAAAGACTGTGATCTTAATGAGGTCTAGGAGATTTAAATATAGAAATCATGTTGAAGTGCTTTCTAGAAGTGGTGTTTTAAATGTCTAAACTGGGAAAACTAATACATTGGGAGTTTTTTTTCAGAAAATGCTGGTCAGTACTACTAAAATTTGTCAAGGTGCATAAGGATGATGGATATAGTTGGTAGATCCAAGTCCACTGCTATTATTTTCCCATTTAATTTCTATTTAAACAAGGAAAGGGTGATGCAACATAGAGTGCATCCTTATTTTACATGAGCTGCCTTTAAGGAGATCTGGACACTGTGTAATTTATTACAATAATTGCAAAGATGTGTGGTTCAAGCAAGGTGAACCAATGAGTTAGGAAGCTCCTCAGCACTTGATGCAACACAGTGATTTGTTCTGGAAAAATAATTCTCTTTCATGTGTTGTAGAATGCTCAAAATACAGCTTATAAATGAAATCTTAAGGCATGTTTTTGTTAACTGTCTTGTATTGTCTCCATGTGCTTTTTGTCAATTATTTCTAAAGCTAGAGGTATTTTGCCTGGTAACATACAAGAAAATCTCAGGAATTTACCTGCAAATCTAATTCTTTCAGTCACCTTGGATGATGTCCTGGGCCCTCATATACCTGTGTGCACTGTGTATGAACATTGAGATTGGCCAGTGCGTAGACTGTGACAAGGAATCTTTGCAAGGTGCTTTCTTTAAAGAGAACAAGAGATGGATTTATTTCCTTCCAGGTTTGTGGGTACTGATTTTTTTATAGGCCTTGGAAAAATTGATATTCCTCAGAGTTGTTTTTTTGTTTGTTTGTTTTGGGGTTTTTTTGTTTGTTTGGTTGGTTGGTTGTTTTTTTTTTGTTTTGGTTTTTGTTTGTTTTTTGTTTGTTTATTTTTTTCAGACTGTTGTATTTGTTGTATTTGCCTCATTAGAACAAATTTAATACAGGGGAATGAAATCCTTCAACAGAAGAATGCAGTACCGGTCGAAACAATTAATTTTTCTTTAAGCTAATACCTCTAAAAGTGATGTTAAAAATACCTCCTGCTGGAGAACCTAAATCTTTCACTATGGACCATGTTGAAATCTTCTGCAGCATCTCCATACTGCCATTAAAAAAAAAGTAACACAAACTGGATGAGATTCCAAACAGGCGATTAGTTTGCCATTGAAGCATAACCAAACGCCTCAACTAAAACAAGCAAACAAGCAGTCAAACATGTGAACATAATTTTCTATCATTTCTTTTTGATGTGGATTGGATGGAAAAAAATCTGGGATGCAAGCCATGATGTAGATTTTCAAAATTGATTAGCATTTTTGGACGGTGGCAGCAATTTCTGTGGTGGTGTAATTTATTTTAAGTTAAAATTGATTAGTGGGGTTTTTAATTTTTATTTATTTATTTATTTATTTATTTATTTATAAAAAAATAAACTGCACCAAAATTGCTATGCAAATCAAGGTAAATGGAGCCATGAAACGATGCTGGAAACGTAGATGATAGCAGAATTTTAACTTAGGCTAGTGAAGGCCAGTCAATATTGCAGTGTACGTAGGATGACTGGGAATGGCTTTCATTGGGTTTAGATGAGCAATTTATAATTGTGAAAGTTCTTGTGGAAGAAAGATTGCTTTGCCCATTGGCATAATGTTAATCATGGATAAATTGTCTTTAATTCCAATGTGGGTACAGCAATTCTGTAGAAATTCCTTTGTAACCTAATTGTAATGTCCACTTTAATGTTTTGGTGACTTTAGGAGCTGTTTTTGCAACTGTTCAGGCTATCCCAGCTGCCTGCTGCTGTGAATGGATCATATTTTTACAGCTCTTTGACTTCCCCTCTATTTCCAGTGCACAGAACCATTCCCTACAGAAACTCTGTTCTTTTGGTGTTATCAAACGCAAACAGAAAGTTAAGGAGTGAGTCATACCAGGGCAATTCTCAGAAGAATGAGATCCTGCAAAGGTCAGCTTTTCTTGCTTGTCAATTGTTGACATTTAAGCATTTATTTCAGACATTGCTGATAATGTTTTCTGAGATAGTGGGGAAGAATTGCTGTGGTGGTATGCAATTATAAGCATAATGAAATGCAAAAATGCAAATAAGGTGATACGTGCCAGTCCTTTTGAGTGCCTTTTGTCAGAATTGCAGGCACCATGAGACTTTGATAGATACCATGTCAGTACTCATTGCTAGAGCTGTGATATCTTTTAAAGAAGCATCTCTAACATGTTATCACTGGATGCTAATTAGGACTAACCTTTGAAGATGAAAAATGCAGAGGTCATATTCTGTAAACTCTAAAAACAGCATCGAACTAATTGTGTTGGTATCATTTTGCTGCACAAGACAGCATTCTCTTTTTTTTATGCTGTATTTATACATCAGCTCTGTAATACCCAGTTCAGTGATACTTAGCATCTCTTCTGCCACAGGGATTATTTTTTTTTTTTCATGGGGCAGTATCCTGTTCATTAAAGCCTCTGCATTTTGGGTAAACCATGAAGATACATTCTTGCATATTTCTTTACAAATGTAGCCATTATCCAAGGTCTTTATAGCTCAGGGTAATATTAGATCAGGGAAAGGACAGCTGGACAGAGTGGACAGGATAAACTGCAAATACAGCGAGGCTGGGAATCAGAAGAGCAACTGATGTAGTGCAGCGATGAAGCAATAGGGTTAAAATGCTTTGGTAGTGTTAAGATGGAATGTGAACTACTTTTAAATTGTTTTTAATGACAGAGTTGTGTGCAGTAACTGGGACATGACTTGGCTGAACCAGAAGGTCCTGGGTTCCTACAAAGTGCTGGATTTTCACAGCCAGGTACCAAATCTGCCATCCAGTTAAAATGGAAAGAAAAATCTCACGTATTTAATACTTTTGACTAGAATGATTCTGGACCTGGAGCATGCTGGTCTGATAATGATGGTTTTTCAAAGAAAATGCTTTAAATTCAGCATTTGAATAATTCTATTAAGTTTAGCATACATAATTGCACTTATTGTAATGACTCTGTACAAAGGGAGGCACTTAAAAAGTTCACTGCTGCTTTGGGGCCATTATTTGAGCCCATCACAGAATTAGGCTCAAGAGCCTGTGTGATAATTCCCCTTTGCAACATAGGGTACAGGTAATCTTTTTCTTTGGTAGTTTAAGTGAGCATGATGTAAAAATAATTACTAAAAATTTGTATCCATGAGTTCTGCCTGTCAAAGAAGTAGGATTCAGGCGTGTGGAACATTTAGATTTTGTATGATTTCATCCAGCTGGATTTACTGTTCCAAATTCCAAACATGTTAAGATGTCAGACCCAGAGAAGGACTGCAGGAAAATGTGAAATAAAAACAGAAAACAAAAGGAGGAAATACTTCCAAACAGTGGACTTGCTTAATCAACCCTTATACCAGGTAGCTCTTGTAATTCCCCTAGAATCAGGGATGAATCAGTTCCTGAAAAGATTTCTTCAAAAATTGTTTCTGTTGCCAAATGTTCCTGAGAAACTGAGAAGAAAATTCCAAAGGCAAACAGAGCTGTTCAACAGCCACTGAAAAAGGGGGCACATTGAACTTAATTGCATGGAATAGCTACAGCTGTCAATACTTTCTTCTCTTTTGCAGCATCTAATGTATTCAGATTTTAAGTTTTTAACATGGAAACCTTAAAAGAATTAGAATAATTTCTCTGTTTGTGGGTTGTTTTTCATACAATGTATATCAGCTTTGATGTTATTTCACTGGGGAACTAGTTGTCAATCCCTCTGTGTAGTTTTTTTTTTTTTCCCCCAGAACTTTTAATGTAGTTTTCTTTCATGATGCTCTCTCAGATATAAACCTACTCTACTTTGGCTACCAACTTAATCAGTCCTCATTATAATTATACTCAGCATATTATCAACTTTGTATTGCACTCAAAATTACTTGCCCCTGGGGAATGATGCCAAGAAGAATATGAAACAGATCTCAGGCAAAACTTGTCTCTCATGTTCCTTTCAGATTTAATTTTTTGAGGGCTATCTCTGACACTTGAAATAGAAGATGCTGCATTCTGAAAACTCCTTTCTTGCTCTGTCTTTTGTATTTTTCTATGATAGGTTCCTGTTGTCAGCGAAGGCTCCCATGTGCTATGATAATGAAAGTGATAATAATAATTTTTAGTGTTACCATAAGATTGTTTTGCCTCTGTCACAAAGGCTTGACTGTAATAGAAAATCTCTATTATACCTAGACTCACTAAATGAATTAAAGCAATGAGCATATACCTGCTGCTTTAGTCCTGCTCTCTGCAGCAAGTCAGTAAATTTAGCTTATGGGACTGGTAAACTAAAAAGTTATGAGGTAAAATCCTTGCTGAATTCAATGGAAAAAAAATCATTCACTGCCCATGTTTGCAAAGCTTATTTGCAGTTGTCTAAATGAACAGTGTGGAAACCAACAGGTTTTGCTGCCATACCTTTGGTATCCCATTTTCCTATCAAATTATAAACATAAAGTGGAAACTCAGGTAATTAAAATTTGTCCTGTAGGAGGATCACTTCTCCAAGGGGGGATACTGGACATCCTGGAATTGGATCTATGTCTCATCACTGTTCATTTCTAAATACACCAGTTCAGTTCTACTACTGGGTGTAGAGACACAAAGTCCAGCCTGTGCCTCATTCTGCCAGTTTTGTTTCTCTTCCAGGAAAACACGAGCATCTGCCAGGACTGGGTTCAACATGGAATGATTCAGTTTTGGAACTTGCTGCTTTTATTTGTGACATTGCAGCAAGTACAATTAATGTTTAAGCCTAATTCGGGACCTGAGAACTAGATGAGTATTTCTGGTGAAGGCACATGCTGTAACCAAAACACAAAAACCCACGAGGGTGCATTGCCTGTCTTCCGTGGTCTAGCAGTCTGTCTGTACAGATTTCCTCACAGATATAAGGAGACTGCTTCTGACTGTTTTCCAGTGAAACAGACTCCAGCCTGATTTTAGATCTAATCCCCAGTTGGTCTGACATTTTTGTGTGACATATAGTTTGAAGAAAAATCTGCACAAGTTGCCAATGGTTTGTCTTCCTCAGAAAGGGTGGGAACACGGTGATTCTTTGTCCTGGATTACCACAGAAGCTTACAGGTGTTTTTCTGATGCTGCTGCTGCTTCGATAAGGTAGACATGAAATCCACAGAATGCTAGTTCAAAATTCGGTGCTCAAAATAAAAAGATAAACATCCCAAGTTTATACAGTTCAGTCTGAGTCAGAACAAGATAAATGTGATTTAGCTTTCTCCCTGTTTGGACCAGTGTGTTTTTTTTTTTTTTTAAATGTGCTTATAATTCCTATCACTCAAAAGAGTTTATATCTTTTTTTTTTTTTCAATTGAGGAAAAAAACAGCATCACAGGCCTTAATAACAATACTTAAAATCCTTTAAAATCATGTTATTTCACGTAGTCAAGGGAACCCATGCAAGAGAGGGGCCACCTGACACACTACATTTCCCAGGTTCCCACATGGGTGGAAGCAGAAGGTACCAACCATTCCCAGATAGAAGTGCTCACGTGTGGTGGGTTCTGTCTCTGCTGCACTGCCAGATGTGGCTCTGTCTGAAGGTAACTTTCTGTCAATTATAGCACATCTTTCCCAATCTCTGCTCTCTCCACTACCTGTTTTTCTTTCAATTAACACTTTTTCTGTTTTAGCAGCTGTAAAAACATAACCTTTTTAAGATACCCCTTTCCTTGGCGCACGCTGCTTTGGGCTTTTCTCTAAGCTTCCAGTATAATCTGGGCTTTAGTAGGACAAAAGGAGTGTTCTGCTGGCTCTGCTGGTGCTGCCTGGTTGTAGCAGAGTCGTGAGCACCTGTGTGTGTGTGTGTGTATGTGTATGTTTACTGGCAGTGACCTGTGTTTCTGCTGCCAGATATTTCCACCCCTTGATCTAGGCAGTTAGTGGATGCTGTAATTACAGAAAGCTGTTGCATCCCAATAAACGTTAGGTTGTGAGCTAATGAGGCTCAGCCCTCTCATGGAGGGAGAGACCCTTCTGTGCACTGTGAGCAGTGATACCCAGGGGTGCTGGTTGCTCCAGGGGTGCAGCAGGAGTGTGGTAAACATCAGCTCTTTGAAGACTTTGCTTCCTTCCTGGTTTTCCTGCCATGTAGTTGGGAGGGAATGAGAACACGTTGCAGTCCACCCAACTCAGACGTGGCCTGTGACCCAACTAATGCTGCTGGCACTGCATGATTTCTTCCCCTGGATTCTCCAGTGTAAGCAGCCAATTTATGGTTCCTTCTTCCACTGAAGGGGGAAGCAGTTCTATGTGCCCTTTATGCCCCACTCGTAAAAGTCTGGACTTAATTTGGCCCATGTGAATTAGGGCTGTAAAAACAAAAGGCAGGTGAGGTTTGCAACACTGGGCTGACCAAATAAATAATTTCTTTTTATTTTTTCTCCTTATTTTTCTTTCTTTCTTTTTTATTTTTTTTTAAATTTGTTAATGTGATACTGTGAGCCTTAAATAAAAACCCTCATTAATGAAGGAAGATGAAGGCGGCTCCTGAACTGTGTGCCACAGCCATGTGTGTGACACTCCTTCACTTTATTAGCCTGCTCTGAACCTCACCAGCACTCCCAGCCTGCCCAAGTGTTCCCTGGGATGGGAGGGTAATTAGTTCTCCATGTTGGCTGTGTCCTGGGCCTCTCCTGAGCAGAAGCTGACAGCCATGTGTAGCATTGTGATGTGGAATACTGGTCATTAGGGACAGAGCTGAGATTACCTATCTTATTTCCTTCCTGACCTTAGGTCAGAGCTGAAGCACAGTCCCTGAGGTGAAGGGCTTTTGCTTTATACCCAGCACTGCCATGCTAAGCAGCTCCCTCAGAGCTGGCACCTGAAGGAGACAGCAAATCTTACACAAATGTCATAACTAACATGGGTAATGGGAAAGAAATGGCCCTCTCCCAATAGAAACACACTTTGTCCCTTAAGTGTTACCAGGAGGGCAGTGAGAGACTCCGCTCTGTGTTGAGTCACAGAAATTTTTTACATTTCTTGCATTAATTGTAGCCTCAAATCTACATTCCTAGCAGTGTAATTCCAAAGACGGGGGGGAAAAACCCAACCCGAAACATGTGCAAAAGTTGAAAAATGCTGAATTTCTGGTGTAAAAAGGCTATAACTGGGATGGATGTTTACCCAGTGCAGGAAATCCTAGGGTGTAGCTGAGCTGGACAGGGCTCAGAGGTGTGGGATGCTGTGGGACAGGGGATGCTCACTGTGCCATGCCTGAGCCTGCTGGCAGTCAAAGCACTGACTCTACTGCAGAGGTTTTCCTGGGAGGAGGCTGGAGAAGGAGCAAGTTGATGACATCAGGGACCTGACAGGGAAAGGAAGGACAAGAAAAGGGACTGCAAGTCATGTTTCTGCAAACAGTGGCCCAGAGCAGCACTGAGCCTGGACTGAAGTGAGATGACTCCTCTATAACTGGCTCCTCTTAGAACTTTTGGGGCCCAGGGAAGTTGTAACTAAACTATTATATGCACTGTCAGATAGATCTTCCTAATAATCTGATTCTAATATAAAAATTTCAAATTAAAGAATGACACATAAAGGAATATTTTTTTCCTTTTTTATTTTATTCAATGCTCTCCATTAGTGGATTTACACAGGTCTTTTATTCTGAGTATGGCAGAAACACTTGCACAAATAAATATCAGCAGATAAATTATAGGATCACCTCTTCAGATTCCTAGAGCTATAATTAAAACCATGTTTGTTTTACTGAAATTTAGGTTTAGCAAATCTTTACATAATACAAGATTTTTATCTCTGTATCTGTACAATTTATGTAATGCAAGATTTTTATCTCTGTATCTATATAATTTATGTAATACAATGTACTCGATTAGCCAATGTTCGTTTAAATTCTTCATGCTATGCACTGATTTCATAGCAGTGACTATTTTGTCACAATTCAGGCTGTGATTTTACAGCTGGCTCCTACCACTGCTGGTAGGTAACTATGTGATATATAACTTGCAAGCAGTCCTGCTGTTTGTTACTGGCAATTAATTTCTCTGGTGCCTTTCTTCCATTCAGGCCAGGCCTTTATGTTCTAAATCCAGCTATTCTAATACTCCCCACTTCTGCTGTGTAGAAAAGACTCAGACTGACAGATTATCGCAGGGCAGTTAAGCATGTAATTGCTCAAATGAGTTAAAATCCCTTCAAATATCTGTCTTTGTACCTCATCACACCACTTCATGGACTCAAATATTTGACAATTGATGAAGATAAACTAAAAGGATCTTCATTAGCTACCAACCACCGTGACAAGCTTCTTTCAGCTAAAGGCTGGTGAAGTTTGGGACTTATTATCTACTTAAAAACTGCAGGAAAGCAGAAAAATACTTCAGTGTACTTTAGACTAGAGAAAACTAGAAGCTTACATGGTAGCTGGGGTCAAACAAAACTGTGGTTTGCTAATCTAGAGCTGTACTCATTACAAATGTGCAGTAAAATACCCATGGAATCTTAAAGGATAAAAACATAAAGGAAATATTTCAAGCTTCTGAGAGCAGCAATCATCACAGCCTCCGAGCTGATGGTAAATACAGGGATCTTATTCATTGCAGTGCAAGTGTGCAGCAGAAATCCAGTTGTTAAATGATGCCCCCTTTTTTATTGCTTTGCGGTTGTCCCTGTGGGAATGAAAACTTTGACTTTTAGTGCAGCCACCTGGATTTCAGGTGCCGTGTCTGTGGGTGCTGAACATCATTACACGTAACAGAGAACTCAGGACAAGGCAGGCTGGGCAGGCTGTGAGCTCACAGGCAGAGTACCTGAAGATACCCCAACTCATCTTAAATTTTAGACGCCAGTTTTATGATGGCTGGGGGTTTTAAAATCACCTGATCTTCATGTTGAAGTGTGCTGCTGGAGCAGTGCCAGTGCTATTGGGTGAAAATGTAGCTACATTGGAGTAAGATGGGGCAGGTGTGTCACTTAGCAGGGGAAAATGATTGTGGCATCTATGCATAGTTCTGAACCTGTGGAAGTTCTTCACAGTTCTTCAAGTGGAAGATTGTTGCCAAACATCAATTTTCTTCACATTCCTTCTTGAAAATCAGTAGTTTGGGGTGGGCTGCTGATATTCCGGGGTGTCTCCTCAGGGAGGTCCCATTGGGTTGCTCAGGGGCTGCCACCCCTCAGGGATGTGTGTGATAATGTGGAATCCTCCGTGGGTGTCCTCTTAAGGGTCCCCCCTCAGGCACGTGTCCCTAACCATGTCCCCTTCCCTTATCCCTTACCAGTGCAACCACTGAAATCTGTCAGATGAGGATTTTCCCTGTTGTATTCTGTGACGCTGAGGTACCAGAATTGCCCAAGGGTAAAAAGAAATAAAGTATTGTAGTCCCATTTATCTAGGTAGAGATTATTTTTTCTGTTTCAACTCTCTCTATCGCATTTATTTGGAATATAGGATCTTATATAATTAATATATAACATGTGTGAAAGGTTCTTCTAGGGTTTACTTAGTGTTTAAAATTGTTTCTGTCATGAAAAGAGCAGGGACAGGACACCTCCAGTGCACCTCTGGCCCTATTGAAGCAGGGAGCTCTGCCAAACTTCTGCTGCTGCTAACTCATGGCCAAAGAAACTGCATCCCTTATCTGTGGTGGAACACTGAACTTGTGTTTTAACCTCCCTTCTAAAATTAAAATACAGTACTGCACATTTCAAATATATTTCATAAAAAGTGTGATGCCTAAAAAGCTCTTTTTTTATCCTTTCAAGTGTTGGACATTCTTTCATCACCTTATTCACCACATGTTTTTAAAATTAAATAAAACCAAGCCAACAACTTATCAATTTTTTTTTTCCTGGATCCTGACCACATTCTCAGTGACCAGTATAAAACCCTCCACTTGTTTAAATTTCCTCACACAGAGATGGAGTGTTTTGCAAAGGATTTTACTCAAGTCCCTCTGCACATAGTAAGTTGAACTTTAAGCTTGCTATTGAAGTTAATCACACTTTCTCTCATGAGTAAAAATGTTTTTTAACATGAAACAACAGTCCACTGAGGTTTGACAAACTATATTTTAATTGTAATTGATTTATACCAAAAGATAAAATGAGTTAATTAGGGCATGCTATCAAAATTAGTGGCAAGGGAAATGCTCTGTAAAGCTGGCAGGTAGGGGGTAGGAGATGAGAGATTTTGAAAGGGAGTAGGACACTGGCATTTGTAACCTCCTAGTGCTGAACTGAGGAATGAAAATATGCTACCTCTGGCTTTTGCACAGATTGCGTGTGTGGATTTTCTGTACTAGAGTCTAGATCGAGGTTGAGTGTAATGCAAAAAGATTTAATTGGATCTGTGTGACTGGTACTCCTTCCTATGATACGGAGAATATTTTCTTTGTTCCATCAACAGAGTGCTTCATTGCCCTCAAGAGTTTCTGCCTGGTGTGAAGGTAGGCTCTGGTTCTGTGAGGCTGCTAAGCTGAGCTTGATCAAATATGAGCAAGTTTTAGAAAAAAATAGCTCCTTATTTTTTGGTTATGTTTCTGGCTGTATCAGCAAGTTCCCTTTCAAGCTGTTGTAAGCAGGTGTCACTTTATGCTGTTGGCAGTGGTGTGCAGAGTGTCATGATTATGGCTGTAATTTGGTCATGGAAAGCTTAGCAGGAATCCAGTTATCATGGTGGAGGCATTACAAGGGGTTATCTCATCATCAGAAATGTGTCTTGTGCAGGCCTGTCATCGTGGAGACACGAGTCATGAAAATCAGACGTGCACTTGGCTTCTCTGGGCTCTTCAGGGATGTGCTGTGTGGGTAGGGCTGTGTCAGCAATCTGAGGTAAACCTCTTCTCCAAGCTGAGCATAACAATAATTGCTGTTGTGTGAAGTGACATACAAGTGTATTGTACAAAATTATGCTTTTTATCTGAAAAAAAGAACCCCTTCTGTTCCGTTTTACATGGAGCGGTTTTCAAGGTGCGTTGAGATTTAACAATTCCAGCTGTTCTCCTGGTGTCAGAACATTAAAAGCATGGGAAGTTTTGTGATATTTAAGCCAAATTTAATTCTATCCCTTGAAGAAATGAGCCTGGAAAGACTGCAATTTAGACTGTCAGTTCCTATGTGATATTATTTCTTCTGGGAGATATCTCCAGAAGATGTTGCATTTCTGATATCCCTGTATGCAGACCACATGTGGAAGTCACAGGGAAGAACATTTTCCCCTCAGAGAACTCTTGCAAATAATTGATACAGGTTTTTTTAGCAGATATAGTGGCATAATCTGGTTTAATATTCCAAGGCTGAAATTTGATGTAAAGAATTAAGGAAGTATCACTTCAGGGATGATGGTCTAATTGACTCTCCCTATGGGACTCTGTCAGATCATGCCAATGTAATGTTTGTCACTTTATTCTTGATTTCGGTAATTGGGGTTCTCCTATTGTAATATCTGAGATAAAATGATTATTTATGGAAGTTAGATCAGTATAGACTTTAAAATGTTATGGAAGTATTTCCATATGTGAAGCAATCGCCATCCTTAGGAAAGGCTGAAAAGCCACAAATGTTAATTTTGCGAATGAATCTGGGCCATCTGCATATTCCTGTTTGTTGGGTTCAGTTGCCTTGAGACCCTATAGCATTAGGACAACTAGATGACTTGGTAAATTTATAGAAGAAATCTCTTCTTAAAATTACACACATCTAATCACAAAGCATTGGTTTGGAAAATACACAAGACAACAACAGAGAAGGGATTTTGGTGAAATTTAGTGCTGCCCTTTGCATTTCACCTTTGTCTTTCTCATCCCTTTGTGGAGTCCTTTCCCCTGGTGCCATTCTCCTCCTGCATGACAGGTGAGGTTGGATGTGAGACAGTCAATAGTTTCTCATGTATATTTCAAAGAACAGCAGTCAATTAACCTTGGGAGAGTTGGACATTCTCTTGTCTATAACAATAGGCTGAGATGTTAAATGCAGTCAGAGTATGGGGACAGAAGGGAAGAGCTTCAGTCTCTCACATGAAAATAAGTCATACTGAGATCCTCTTTCCGCTTTTAAAATCACATTTAAAAAATGTAGTATCTTTACCAAGAAATGTTCTGGTTTGTAGCATATTTTTTTCCTGGAGTGGCAGGGCATTATTATTGCTGTTTCAATAGCATCATGTTAAACTCATCTTTTATGAGTATGAGGACAGACAGGGTCATTGATCTGAGTGTATCTAAACTAAACTTGATCAAGGATGCAACAAGGCAATTGTCAGTGGGGTGAGGAAATGGGCTGCATAATCATCCAAAGCCAAGCTCATTAGTATTTCTAATGATATGGCCAAATTTTGAGTACTCAGGTTTCTTGCAAGAGCAACTCAAATAGCTTTGCAATTTACAAATCTGGTAAAACCAGTGATGTTTCTAAGGCAGGGGGAAGAGTCACCCTAAACTTCCCCTTTGCAATTTGGAAGTTTACAATTATCTTTTGAACTAGAACATTGTAAAGGCAGAATTGTTCCTATTTATTTCTATTTCATAATAATTGTAGCAGTCACATTTTTAAAAGGCTATAGGTACAAAAGCAACGGATTATGCCCTTACGAGGAAAAAAAGTTGTCATTAGGATCTGACTCATCCCTAAATCAAAGATGGGGAGAGTATTAGAGTGGGCTATATTGTATTTCAGGAAGTATTGCTCTCAGATGAGAAGTCCTGTGTGTGTGTATGTCTGTGAAAAGCATTTTATATGCAGAAAGGATCACAGGAAAGTAGCAGAATGAAAATTACTTTTTCATATCTGCTAGAAAGAAACCCCTGTAGACATTGATATCCTTGGAAGGACTCATCTTCACCTTATATAAGGACTGCACTCATCTAGTTATTTTAAATTGCTTGCAAAATACAATTATACATAAAGAAGCACAGTAAAGAGCTCTATCAAATGCAGTAGAGCAGTAAATACTGTTTTCAATTAAACACTAATTTAAAGGATATTATTTCACTGTCCAAGACCTCTCCAGATTTATTTTTTTTTAAACAAACATGTTTTAATTACAGAATTCCATTTACTGGCTCTGAAAGTTTGTCCTTTTAATGAAGAAGATATTTTAAAATTACTCTCTACAGTTACTTGCAGAGGGCCTCATCCTGAATTTCATTAAGCACTCAAAAATCCCTTTGAAGTTTTCTTTTTCAGTGGAAATATTATCAAGCTCAGAGTTGGTATGCTGCTAAAAAAGAGTATGGGTTAGAATTTCATACTGTGCAAATCAGCACATCACTGATTTAGATGAAGTTACACTAATTTAATTCAAATGGGACTCTGAACAACTATTTTAGTGCCTAAAGATGTAGTATAGGATTGTTAAATGTTTTAAAAGCACAAACCCAGCGCTGTATTTTTCCACACCTGAATTGTGGTTCAACAAGCTATTCACAAACAAGATATTCACAAAATACTGAGTTGGCTTCTGCCACTCTTGGAGCTGTTTTCCTCCTTTCCTCATGCTGTATCTAACTATACGGTATTTTTTAGAGTTGATTAAACAGTTATCCAATGATAAGATTCAACTGTAAACTACCTCAGGAAAAAAAATAGGTAATTAGAACTGCTCTTACCTCAGTGTGACAGCATGGACACCCCTTTTCTCCAGGTCACTGTGGGATGCTGCTAAACAGCACATGGCTGTGTGTGGATGCAGTTTTTTGCATGGTGTAGATGCTGAGCTGCCTGGATTTGCCATTAAAAGAAGCACTTGTTTAATTTTTCACATGCCCAGAAGTATAGGATGGGGAAAAAGGTCAAAATATGGCTTAGAAAGTTGTTTTACAGTTTTTAGATTTGGTCCAATCTTAAATTCTTGTGGTTGGCATTTAAAAAGCAAGGAGTCCATGTACACACTGACTTTGCCAGTGCTAAAGAGTAATCACTAATCACTCAATTCAGTATGAAGAGATTGCATCTTGGGTCCCCACAGTGGCAGAAGTTAATACTGACTCCCTAAAAAAAAGGCTTTTCCCCCTGAACTTATTCAGGAATAAAGGCTGTTCAAGTTATCAGTTGCAGCAACACTAAAATTGTCTTATCTATTTGTGGGTGTGGAAATCAGTATTTGTAAACCAATATCAATTCTCCAGACTCACCTGGAGATCCACCAACTAGGTGCATTCATTAGGCATTCGTTACAGAGAGGAGGTAGAGCGGGAACGCAGCAGATTACCAGCAAAATGTTCCTCATACACATAAATAAATTGTTTTATTCGTTTCCAAAAACGAGTCATGCTTGTCCTTGAAACAGTTGCCTCCTCTTATCTGTGTTCAAGAACATTGTCCTAAGTAGTGTTGGGTTTTCCAAACACCTCTGGAATAGGTGTCCTAATTCCATTAGAGGTCAATAGGCTTTGTATGCCTAAACCCCTCGGAGTCCCCTGAAAATCCCACTTGTAGGACATGGCTTCATTGGTTTAAACAGTTCAAGGCCACTTGAAGGACCCTCCAGATTTCTTTGATCTTTTCCAAGAAGCTCCCAGTGTTTTTGAAGGTACAACTGCCTGTTTAGGAGGCAAAAAGCTGCTCCACAGAGTGTTTTGACCATCCCAGCTGCTGTGAATAGAAATGTCTAAACCTATAGTTGATACTGGAGTCCAGGTAGGACTTTCCCATAATCCAATAACATCCAGACCCTTTGGCTTTGTAGTGATTTCTGTCTCTGCTTGTTTCCTTGTCTGGGATTATGACCTCAGGAACACTACTGCTCCACATAAAAGATTACTAGGGTAAAATTAAAACATGTAAGAAACTTGTTAAATGTTGTCAGGGTTTATAATTTAAAACTGCTATGTTATTAGATATTGGAACAGTACAAAAGGTAACTCGTGCAAAGGTTTTAACCTCTGGCCCTTTCTATACCAATTAAAGTATAATGTATAATGAAATTTTAATCTCATGTAATTAGGCACAGTATTAATTTTGTAAAACTGGGAAGGCTTTTTAACCTGTATTAATCTTCCTTTTTGAAGAAAGTAAGTGTGTTTCTTATGTTTCTTACAAGTTGCATTGTTTCTTTTTAATTAAAGGAAAGAATTAAATTTCTTTGTTTGTACAAGTTTATAAAATATTTTTCTCTACATCTCTTCTGCTGGGTTAAATATCAAAAGCAAGTTGTTTGGTTTTTGATTCTTACTAAGAAAAGCATTGTTGAATATCATAGTTTCCTCAGGGTAAGGCAATAGACTACACAGATTTAATTAATCAAGAATATATTTATACTGTAAAATGTCTAATATATCATTAAATCCTTTCCTCCTTCTTTGAAGGAACACAGTATCTCTATTCAGAAGGCATTAGGGTTTTAATGAGACATCATTCATTAATCTTTTTAAATAAAAATTCTTCTAGCATATATATGTTTGTGCATTTCCACAGATGAGCACATTTTTTTATAAACATTATAATTTTGAAAGAATTAAGATTTCCAATGACCAAGATCACAATATGCCCTTATAGAATAAAAAAAGAGATTGTAACACGAGACTGACAGTGAAATGTCTGAGAAGGGTAGAAGGAAATGCCTGTAGCCTAATAAGTGCTTTTTTAAAAAGTTAAAAAAAAGAATATGCATCTGGAAAGGAGTCTAGTTTTCTTGAAGACTGGGTCAGCCTCCATCTGATGGCAGACACAGTCAAACCCTTGTAGGCATAGGTAGACATGGCCAGACACTATAGTGCCTTTTATCTAAATTGCCCCTTGAATATCTTAATGTATTCAATCTCCCCCTCCCCCAAAAAAAAATAAAAATCCAGGGGTATTGTTTTTTAATATAATTTTAAAGGCTATTTCTAAAAATAAATCCAAGTTTCAGAGTCGACATTGCACCTGATGGTTAGCCTGACTTTTGTTAATGTTCCTGCCTTTCTATTTAAAACAAAAGCCAACATCAGAAATCTGGGGTTACCAAGAGGAGAATCTTGGGCTTTTATCGATACATTCACCAGACTGTCAAATGATGATGGATAGCAGGCAACTAAGATAAATTAGCATCCTGTCAGCCCTGACTAGCGAGGCAAAGTAGCTTTCATCCAGCCCTGTATTGCTTCCCTCTCTGCGTGGTACAACTGGGCAATCAATTTGGAAATGCCATGGCATTTGTTTCATCTGCCCAAATCATAGCACTCCATGATGTTTCAGGTGCAGTTACTAAACCTCATCACCAGAGTTTAGTGACAGTACTAAAAGTCCTGATTCTTGATGGAGCTGACATTTTGAGATTTGTGGTGAGCTTTGTTATTAGAGAGCACTGGGAGGACAAGGTGGTAAAATATCCATGTTTTGGAAATTACGAAGGAATAATGAAGCCGTTTATGAATGGATGTTACTTCAGTGTACTGAAAATGGAGGATAAGGACTAATATATTTTTCAGGTGAAAAAGTGAAGTGTTCATGCTTTCTGTATACACGTTTGCTTGAAAAAATTAGTATTTTTCAAAGGTTTTTTTGCAGAACATAATTTTATCAGTTCTAAACTCAGTGACATAGTAAAGTAATAGCAGGATTGTCTTTATTTTCCAGTAGCCTGTTGTGGGAAGAGAGCTGAGGGAATCCAAAGGATAAATCTGGTATTGGCCATTTTGTGTGTAAAGCTGGTGGAGTTTTAATTTATCTGCCAGCCTGTGGATTTTGTCATACTGCTATGGAGGGCAGAAAAAAAACCATGGGGCTCAGGCAGAATGGAACATCAGACTCTAGTAGGTAGCAAAAAGTTCTTCACTGTATTTTCTGCATGTTGTCTCAATCTGGCCTTACCCCACCAGAATGTGTTGTTTCCTCTGAGGGGTTCTTTCATGGCAGAATATCTCCATGTAATTAAGAAACAAAAAGTAGGGCTTACAAAATAGTCTCATGTTGATGAGACTCTCAAACCTAGCATAAGCTTATTTAAAGAGAGCAGAGGTTTTAGAAAAACATGGAAGCTAAAAGAACAGGAAACAAAATAGGACAATGGAAGTAGGGGGGAAATCAATGATATTAAAATAAAAAGACTCTGCACTGGGCAAGTTTTCCCCAGATTACCTGCCTTTAATATTAAATTACTGTTTTCTGGCAGGATCATCTGCAAAACTCTGATTTTGTTTCTTCTTCTGTTCATAGTCTGATAATTGAGGCTGAATTCCCTTGTCTTTAATATGCCATATATTCTCCACCTGGCAAAGGACTCAGACAGATACAGATAAATACCCTGTAGACATACAGACAGAGAAACTGCTGTAATTGCTTTCATAATGACTCTCAGACATCAAAGGAAGGCAAATAATGGTATTTAACACTGTTTCCATTCTTTAGCTGAAATCTAATTTTATAGAGTTATTGTCAGGCAGTACAGTGAATGTACAAGTGCAACTGTCATAGTCTACTCATATTAATTAGCTGCCCACAAGAGGTCCAGGATAGTAATGGCAAAGTTCTCCTCATTTCAGATGGTCTGATATTCAGACAGAACCATAAGTACAATAGCTTGATTAACATAGTTGCTTAGATCAGGTTTTCCCTAGGAGTATGTCAATTGGCATTTTGAAGAATCAATTAATTAGCACTCCAAATAATCCATTCTTGGGTTAATGAAAGTATTTTGTACAGCTGTAAAAACTTACATGAAATAAAATCCAAGCCTTTCCAAAGTGCTAAGGTGGAAGGCTTGTAATTTGGAGAATGCAGTGTCCTCCATGGACAACTTCATAATAAAAAGTTATTAAAAGAAATTCAGTTGACCAGAACTCATCCAACAGTTGAACTTGTTTTGATTTGTTTATATTCCTGAGGAGAAAAGTATTCCAGGGTGTATGACAGTACAACAGAAATCACAATTTTACTGTACAATAATACAATTAAAATGCAAGGTTAATTATGGTAACCAAGTATCAGCATTTTACCTAATGTTTCTTAACTCTTGCAGAAGTTAGATCTTGAAGATAATTTAGTTGAGTTGGCTTCTGCAAAGCTTTACTCCTGTAAATAGTCAGTCTAGACCCATGTGATTACTTTCACTGAGGTTACTGAATTTTTTGTTGGTAGCCCAGAAGGCTTTAATATTAATGGAATCATTTACTCAAGCAAAATTCTTTTAAGGGAACTTTCAGAAATAGACTTCTACTTTCAACTTCCCTGGCAGTGACATGTGAATCTTGTACAGCTGGAAATTGCTCATGGGAGTGAAGATTTTTTTTTTTTTTCTAATTGCATCTGTAAAAATATAGCATTTCTTGAAAGAAAAATGACCTTCATAGCAAAAATTTTTTATGTTTTAAACTCTTAGCAACTTACAGACAACTTTCAGTATTTTCTGTCACATACTTTCCCTGGGTTTCTTTGGAGATAATTTACCACTTTTCCTCTTGATGCTCTTGATGACTGATGTGCCAAGGTGGAGTGCTTCCATGACAGGTTGAGCATGGTTTATATGCAACTCCAGATTCAACCTATCCCAGGCACCAGCTTTCTGCAAATCAAGGAATTCTGAAACACCAAAAAGCACAGTGATTTAGTACGCAATTAAATATTCCATGAAATACTTGGGTATAAATACTAGAATGCACCTACACTCTTTAAAATATGCACCAATAGTAGTAGATTTTTCTCACTGTCCATAGTTTTTGACTTCTAGTTTGATCTTTTTAGACAACTTTCTGAATTGTTTGCATTTCCATCTTCCTGCTTTGCCCTTCAGTCTGGTGAGAGCCAAAAATAATTTCACCTCACACAAAAAAAACCAGGTGTCTTTCACCTATGCAAAAGCCACAGGAGGGAGAAAAATAAGGTGCTCCTGTATTGGAAGATCATATTAGATTCAATTTCAGTAATTTCTATTTCCAGGCCTCATGCCATTGGTTCTCCTACCAGCTGAATAAGGACTGAAACTGGTAGGAATAATAAGGAATGAAGCTATGAAAATTGCTGCTGTGCAAGTGCAGAAAAGAAGAGTGGGATCAGAATAGGTCTGCACAGGTGAAAAAGTAGAGGTGAAATTCCAACATACTCATTCCTTTTTGCCAGTGAAGTATATTCTATCGTATCTTCTGGTCTTAAGGGAGCTCAGATAGCAGCTCCAAACTGGGTAGATTTTGCAGTTTGGCAGTCTTAATCTGGCTCATTGAGACTGACATTTGGCATCCTATGTACCAAAGACCTGAAATACCACTTGACAAATCTCTATCTATATTCAAAAAAATTTGAAACCTGCAGGGATCTGAAATAAAGAGTGTGGCATTGTGGAAAAGATGACAGACTTGGGATTCTGTGGAGCTGGAATAATTTCTGACCTGCAAGTATCCTTTTGCCTCAGTTTCCCACCTTTTAAACAAAAATATAAATAAACATTTCTGATGGTTTTGTCTGTTTAAATTCTGTTATTTTCTACAAGGAACATTTTTAATTAAAATACCTAGAATACCCCATGTAAGTTCATCTGATGATTTAGGGGTGTGTGACTAAAAAACCCCACAATATTTTGAGGTTTAGTTAATATTACTAAGGGAAAAATCACTGGTGCACTGTAAATATTTCAGCTGTGTGCTAAATAAAATGAAATAGAATGTAATTTTATTTATACATTCACTTCCCTTTCCATGGATGGATTTTGGGGAGCTAAACAATGCTGTCCAGATATACAAAAATAGAATTATAAATTGTAGAATAAGGTTGAGAATTTCCAACATACAATTCCCATGTTGGAAATAGAGCCTGTTTTCCAGCTTTTTAGAAAGCTTGTTATGTTCCCAATGTTCCAAATCTTCCTTTAACTGCAGCCACTGCCTAGGTAACTGGTTAAGGTCTGTTTATTCAACATTTTAGGTCCCTTTTGTTTTAAATGCTTAACTCTAAAGTTAGTTGTCAGAGCTTATTATGGACTTAAGCCAGGAGTGAAATCTTCCTTATTTTGCTAATCAGCTTCCTCCATATCTGCATGCTCATTTTCTGATATCTGATGAGGCGACAAGGTCATTGGACGTACAAGTACTTATTTAAAAACCGACATGAGAGTGAGATAGAGGTTAGTTGGGTCTATCAGAGCTGTCAATCAATTAATGAAAATTATTGAGCAAGGACACCGTGGGGGAAGCGAACAGAAGGAATGAAAATGACCATGGAGATGCAACATAGGGAAAATGACAGAACTGACTAAATGTGCTCACGTGAGGACTAAAACCAGACATGCTCGCATGGCAAATGAAAGACAGCACTGGGGGACGCTTGGGCCAGAATATTTGCCATTATATGGACCAAAAGACTGACAGATTACTTCAGCCTTTTGTCCAAAAGCACATTGAAAGCAGCATTTGCTAAGTAGAGAATAAAGTTGAGCGGTCCCCCGTGCACTCTGAATGGCTTTTGTTAAGGTTCTCCAGACTTACTGCAAATTTGTAACATGTTAAAAAAAAAAAAAATGAAATGTCTAGGGCTAGGCTAGAGTTTGCTGCTATGGTCTGGAATTTGAAATTAGTCGAGGGAGCATAGAACAGATTCCTACCTGTAAATAAATGACGGATATAAATAACAAAATAGGGCAGCACTGACAGAGCCTCACAAAAGCTCACTTAAAAGCTGCACTATCACTACAGTACACGGTGTACTGGCACAAGACAAGAGTATAGTGTTTATCAGTACAAAAAAGAAATAATTTATAACTTGATCCTTGGGGGTAAAATGGAGAAATAAAAAATAGACAAAAAAAAAAAAAAAAGAAACAAGAGAGGAGAAAAATTGCCAATATGTTTGTGTGAATGAAAGATAGTGAGGGGAAAAATGAAAAGAGAGCGAAGTCAGAAGCAGGGAGATACTGACACCAAATCTCTGCAAAGCGTTCAAAATTCTCCAGCTGCCACGCTTTTAATTTGCTACCATTCTAATTAAAATGCAAATTAAATTTATAATTAGCATCAGCGCTTTCTAAAGAAACCTCCTTGTGTGCAGCACAAACATATGGGACGACGGTATAGTGTAAAGTTTGTAAAAACAGAAGGAGAGACACAAATGGAAGGACAGAAATGTTGCTACCAAATAAGTTGCTGAGTAGGAGGGGGTAGGGGAGAAAATGGGGAGACATAGGATGGAATTGGGTAAGTGTCCCAGAGTAACAAAGAGATTGCTGAATATGAAAGATCTGTCTGGGAGTTACTTTTTGTTGAATCAGGTGTCAGAGGTCATGCTGCATGTCATTGGTGTTGTATAGAGCATGCCAAAAAGGCATAAAGGGTCACAGCTTCTAATCAAAAAGTCTATGACCAAAAATGAACCGCTGCTTGCTTCCAGATAATTAATTTAAAAATTGATGGGAAACAAAGTACTAAAATTACATCATGATTTGAGCACATATACCATTTTAAAGCTTGCCACTTCCCATGTGAGAATCCCACCAGAAAAGCTTAACTCAATGACATGGAACATGTGGAATATTTGTTCCTTCATTTATCTATGTAAATCTGGTATAATCTCATGGTAGGAGGTTTTATTCTGTTTATTTTTAAACTTAATTTTACTTTCTAGCTGGTGTGGCATAAAAGTTGGAAACAATCAGAAGATATTCAAACTCTCGGATGTGGAAATGAGTCATTCCAGTTAAATCCATGTCAGCATTTCCATAACTGAGTGTTAGTGGGGGAACCCAATTGTGTTCATTTATATTTGCAGCCATCTCTTTAAGATCCACGTGTAAAACCCCACACCGTGAATCCCCCTGCAACACCCAATCAAAGAGAAAAATGCTGTCATGTGAGAGACCAGACACATCACCACTGAGACACTGTCCCAAATTAAAACATTAATTAGAACGAACTGTGGCATACATGCTCTGGCTTTTTTTGTTGTTTGTTTTTTTTTTTTTGTTGTTGGTTTTTTTTGGATTTTTTTTGTGACTATCATCGTTATTATTATTATTCCCTTTGCAGAAAGCTTGTGGCTATTTCATGAGCAGCAAAAGCAGCTGCATTAATCTGATAAATGATTTGTTGCAAATTTTTCCTTCATCTCTTCTGAGACTGCAGTTGGGTGCTGGTGCTTTTCTGTTTTCACTGGATATTAAGCAGCTAATGTGGTATTAAAGGTTTGATAAAACTACTAAGGACAAAATTGGCTTCATTATAAGAGTGTTTGGTTGTAGGGGTGTCTTTGAGTTCTCAGGGGAAGGGAGGGGAATAAACCAAGTCTGATCTCCAAAGCAGTAATTTATTTATTTTTCCACTAAGGACCCTTGCAAAAGCTTAAGTGCTTTCAGTATTCTGGGAACTTGCCTTTATTTATTAGCCAGGCTCTCCATCAGATAGTTTAAAATCTGAATGTAATAGGAATGCATATTTCATATTTCTGTGTTAAACTGTTACAGAACTGATGTAAAGCAGGATTGTAGGAATATTTTTGTAAGTAATAAAGTCAATTAAAAATGATAAGCCTATAATATAGTCATTTTGATAGTACCAAAATTCATTTTGCATATGCTGTCTTGGGCATGCAGACAAATAGTAACAATTTTTTACTGTCAAATTTCAGAGCAGAATTAGAATTTTAACGTGTTTATTTTATTTTTAGGGAGGATGAGAAGGAAGCTCTTGGCTCCACTGGCCAAGCTGGTGCATGCTGGCAGTGGTCTGTTGGCATTAGTGCACTGAGTTCTGGTAGATGTTAGACTCTTTATCTTTTAATAAGTTTAAGAATCTGCACACTATCCCACTTATTTTAATCAATATTGAAAACCATATTTTAATAATATGTGAACCTGTAATGTCAGTTAAAGTAAAGCTTTGTTCTGAAATGTAACTTATATCCTGTAAGCAAACACACCACAGCTCCATGCTTTACTCACCATCAATTCAATTTCTGGAAGTTTTAAACACTTCCAACTTAAACTGACTTCACCCAAAGTCTTATTGATTAACTTAGAAAATGTGTCCATCTGGATGATATCGTTATGTCCTCTTCCATGTCAACATATGCCTATCAAAAGTGCTATCACAAAATTGTGATCAACTGAAATAAGGAGGAGTGCAGTGTGTAGAATAGTGATGAGAAAGGATCCATTAACATTGGGATGAAGCTTCTGGGAGAAAAAGTTTATTTGGGGCCTTATGGATTGCATTGAATATATGGAAACTTGAACGTGTTGCAAATACAGATCATCTTAAGCCTATTTTTAAGAAATAGAATTGGACAAATCTGTTCCACTGTGCAATTTAGTTTTGTGGTATTTGATATATGTATTGCCATTGCTATAATTCTGTAGAATGTGTTCTCTATTCCCACTGCTGGTACTCTGTGTAGCCCAAATGACAGCAGGAAAGCTGCTTGTGATGGAAGGTGAAGTTCGATATTCTATAAATATTGCAGATTTGGCTAAACTGGATTTGTCTGAGCATGGAGCCTTAAGTCATAGTAGTAAGCCCTTGCCCTTTAGCCTAAATTTAAGCAATTATTTGAGAAACTTAGCAGCAGCCTTTATTTACCACAAAGGTAAGATAAATGTTGGAAAGTCCTTCCAACCACAACCAGTCTATGAAAATGTCCTCTCATTCTATGATCACTAGAAATGGGTTAAGACCTTCCAAGAGAAGCACTGCATACATAAGAGGAGAACCATGCAAATACTTTTTTGACTTTTTGAGGCTCTGACTTCACATAAGTGGATCCAAGACAACAATTATGCAAAATTATTAAACAAAAACCTACTCTTTGGGTTGAACTTTGGCTGAGATTGTACAGCTTTGCAAACAGATTTTTAAAATAGCTCATTGGTCTTATAAAAACTGACAACATGAGATTGAAGTGTTTCCTGACAGCAAAATAATTCTTCTAGCACCATGATTTAGGCACCATTGTCTTCTGCACAGAATCTGAGTTCCAGATATTTGAGAAGGGAGGCAATGAGCCTAAATAAAGTCTTCTGTTGGTCAGACAAAGGGTGAAAAACAAAAAGGCATAAAAGGGTCGCTTTGTGTAATTTTTAATTGTTGTTCTTTTCTTATTCAGTAAATGAAGTCACCTTTGTAGTGGTTTCATGAACCGCTGGGTAATCAAAATTATTATGCTGCCACCTGTTGTCCGTTAATTATTCTGAGAAGATACTCATAAATCATAACACTGGACAATAAATCAAACTGTCAGGGCCCAGGTCAAAGGTTATGCATGAAAAGTTATAGGTCACCAACAGGGTGTGAAAGATCAGGGTTGTGGAGCATCACTCATTGTCAAGTAATGTTGGGAGAAGTGCCACAGGAACAAAAGGAAAACTAAAGTACAGAAGAATTCAGGCCCAAAGATAGGCTCCAGGCTCATGCACAAAAGGAATCAAATTGACATGTCATTACACTGCAGATCTGACAACCAGCAAGATTGTCTGGCAATGCCCTGACTCAAATACTTTTGTCTCGACTGATCCTTGTTGTGAGCCGAGGCTCCCTTTGAAAGATTTTGTGTATCTGGGCCAGATTCTGCTCCCTCGAGAAGTCAATGAGTGTCTTGGCCTCTGGGTATTTGGAATTTAAAGCAGTGTTAACTTTTTTTCTTTTTTTTTAGTTGTTGAAGAAGCATGAGAGAGTCTGTATTTTCCAGGGCTAAAATTCATTAACTTCTTTTCAAGTCTGAATGATTTGGTTTATCCTATTGGAGATGAATTATTTCCTGGTGGAAGAGTAAATCCAACATTCCAAAGAAGTTTGTGTTCCAACCTGCAGTCAGGCCCGTGTACCTCTCTGGAAAGGCACAGAGAGATGGGCTGTATCCACCTTTCCTGAAGTTCATGGCTTCACACTGGTTCTATCACTGTCTCAAGGGGAGGGTGATGCCAGGGTCACATCTCCTGCTGGACTGTGCTTGTGTCATGAGTCTGGCTTTCTGAAAAGAGCTGAAGGAACATGCAGTATCTGATGTAGCTTCCCTCAACTCATTCTTTTATTGCCCTTTCCTGCACTGCAGCCCTGCTTATCCCAGAATTCTGCCCAATTCCCTTGTTAGGAATAGCACAGGTGCCCCTAAAAATGAAGTGGCAGAGAATAAAACTCTTACTCTGCACCTTCTCTCCCTTCCCCTCAGATTTGAGCAGGTGCTTGCAATGCCCAGATCCATCAGCCTAAACCTGTGCTTATCCCAGAATTGCCTGCAGGAGGAGGAAGGTACATTTCCTCACTGTCAGGAGAGGTGGGATGGGGCTTTGAGGTTTGGGTCAGCCTGTGCTTCCCTAGCTCCAGGTGTGGGATTCTGGCCTTCCTGGGTGGAAGGTGTTATTGGAGGACTTGGAATTGGATTCTGGAACTATGGGTGAGTTCAGTCCTTTTTGTTTTTCCTATTAAAAGTGAAAGGTTTTGTCAAAGGTGTGCAGAATTCCTTCATGCTCTGGGCATGTGTTCTGTGGTTTGTCTTTGCTTGTAAAGACTTCAGCTTCTTTCATATCCTATATATGTTGAAATGCAAGTGTTTAAAACAGATTACTTGAAAGCAAATATGCACTGACAAGCAATCACTGATTTAAAACCTGGTGAGAGGTAAATTGTTTCTGTTGTGAAAAACGCCACTTTAGGAAAAAAAAATAGAATTAAAAAAAGCCAAGATAAAATGCCACCCAATAACAAAAAGGTTGCTGGAAACAGCTCTGGTGTGCCCAGCAGTGTGAAGTGCTCTGCTGCCTGCTGTTAGAGTTAACTTCTTGTCACGATCATCTGCTGTTGGATTTGTGGCTAATCAGCAAGCAACTTCAATTTTAAAGCATGAATTATTTTCAGGAAGTGTTATGATTTGGGTTTGTTTCAGTGGAATGGGTTTCGCACGCATAACCTGGATTTTGAGGTGTTTTATAAATGAAGTAAAAGTTAATTCATGCCCAACAATAGTGTCTGCTTTAGCACTGACTTGGTCTTGATCTCCCTACTTCAAACCTGCATGAATTTCTTCCTTGTCATTTTGGAAAGGTTATTGAAGAACTGAGATATGGGTCTTGCCTAAGTACAGAAAAACTTGCTTGTAAATTAGAAGCAATTGAGGTTTTGATTAGATCTGTTCATTTCCCTGTGGTCCTGGTTCCTGAGCATTTGCGTAAGTGGAGTTCAAAGAAATGGCCATGAGCAGTAATTTTTTTTTTTTTTTAATTTTTAAAGCCTTTTAGAAAGATGCAGAATTCATTGATGATGAATAAATTTATGATGTAGAACTTCAGAACTATTAAAATCACTTGGGGCTCTGCCTTTGTGTTTCACCCTGGATTTTTATTTGTGTGCAAGATTAAATTAATATATTCAAAAATATTGTGCAAAGAGCAACTTTTTTTGCCTTTTGCAACACAGAAGCAGCTTAAATTCATGAAGGCCAATAGAAATGGTGTTGTTGATTTTATATTGGGTGCACTTGTGGATAGCACCACTGAAAACTGGAAGGAAACATTTTTAGTGAAGGGAGATTTTGTTTATTCAAAGTAACAGAGACCTGTGATTTACCAGTAAATATCAGAATTCAGCTATGAACTGTTTAATTGCTTGGTACCTGTCATAGAGTCCGTGAGGAACAACTAATGTAGTTTATAAACCAGCAAGTTTATTTGAAGATCTATAATTAAAGTAAATTGTCAAAACCTACAGTGTGCATATAGCTACCCTGCAAAAAGGGGAGTTTAATGCTAAATATATTCTTTATTTTTACTAATTATTTTCACGTCTTGAAGAACTGTATATATCTAGGAATTATCCAAAACCTGTCAGCTGCCAGGGAACATGAGTTGCCACTGTCCTGCAACTTCTATGCTTTCTTGACAATAATTCTTGATTTCCTGGTGATCATCTTTGAATAAAATGAGGGCCCAGCTGGGGAAGTTGCCTACAAGCCTAATTGTTATAACAGCACATGGAATATCTACCAAATAATCTCCCCATCTTCTAATGAGTGGAAAAAACAGTGAAAGGTTAGGTGATTCTTCTTGTTTTATCATTTTGGCAGGCTCCTGAATATAATTTAATGAAATTTCCTATGCCTGTGAGATATTGATGCAATGCAGGAAAACAGCTGGTGAATAATGTAGCATTTGTAGGAGCTCAACTGTCTGCTGGTGGGCTGCAGACCAACTTCCAGGCAGATTTCAGGAGGAGAGAATGCAACCCCATAGTGGAGGGTCTCAAAGAGCTCGGAGCAGACCCCAAAATGTGGGCAGCACATCAGGCACATGGAGATTTGTCGAGCCCCTGATGCAGCTGACAGCATCCCAGTGGCGCCTCTCAGCCTGTGAACCTCTCCTCACTTGGATTTCCCAGGGTGCACAGGACCACAAAATAAACCCTACAATTATTCTCTGTATCTTTTGGTTTTGAGCAATTATCATATGAATGTGTGAACTCTGTGCACAGAATGAGAAAGCTGAGTGCTGGTCTGTGGTCATCAAAATAGTTATGAACTTTCTATTCCAAAAAGCATGATTTTGCTTCTTGCCTGTTATAGGGATTTTTTTTTTTCTTTGCAATTCTTACAGATATTTTTTTATTATTATTTGCATTGCTAGTAATGAACAATTTAGCCATCTACTCTACTCTCATTTCACATAAAAGCAATTTCTGGCAATTCAGTGAAGGTCAATGAATAATACCCAGTGCTTTGATATGAAACACTTTAGGACATCAGTAACTTGACCCCAGAACTTTTTGCAGATTCAGGCTGTAAGTGCTCAAGTAGCGTTCCCATGACACTTGGACTCTGTCACAAAAACACAACTATACTTTGGATGAGTTGTATCATTTTTTTGGTAAGATGTGTGATCAAAAGGGATTGAAATTAAAACTTTGCAAAAGTTGTTAGCAAAATGACATTTAATTTTGATAGAGAGGCAATGAGGCAGAACATTTTGCATGTTTGCAAAATAAGTTTCATTTTGATGCGTTTGGCATTACTGATTATATTAATTAACTTAACAGCAAGTGTGAAGATTATTTATGATGCATTGAAAATGATTGGATCTTAATTGCTTCCCTGTAAGAACAAGGAAGTTGAATTTCAGGTTGTGGAGAGCTCCATGGTTAGTCTTCTTAGTGACTTTTAACTGGTGTGCTTTAAAAGCCAAATAATTAGAATAAAACCAACCCACACTATCAAAAGTGGCAATTGTTTGTGCTTGAGCAGTTTAGGCTGATAACAGTAATCTGGTTTGTTCTGCTAAATCTCTTGCTTCATTAAGAAGTCATTTTTAAAGAGCCACACCTGATTTCCAGAATTATTTGAGTAGGGTAGATCTTGCAATGAAAGTCAAGAAGCTGATTCTTTCAGGGGGATCAGTTGATGCATGAGTTTACCACTCAGTTACGAGCAGTGAATGTAATTTGTGGGAATTCGACTCTGTATCAAAATGTTAATGAGCTCCGTTTCTGTAATTGTGTGTTTACCTTTACATAATAAACTTTTGTGTAAGATGCAGCTTTTCTGTGTTCTGTTATAGCATCTGTTATGTGAAGGTGGAAGTGCTCCCTTTTTACACATTAAAATTACTTAATTTTGTTTTCCGCTCTTTTAATGAAAATTTACTTCTTCACCTGACATGAAACAGATGCTGTCTGAGTTAAAGTGACAGAGATCAGTATCCAAAGCAGTGGCTTGACACACAGAGGTGCTTCATATTGTGATTATTATAACCAGAAAAAGCAGGTTTGTTGATACCTTTTTATCCTTAATATATTTAAAATTGCATAGTTGATAGCATAGTTGCTATGAGAGCATGTGTAATATCTGTTTGATAAGTGTCTTCTCACACCCTGAGGTCTTTTATAGGCAATTTGCATTCCACAATGAGAGAAATCAGCTGGAGAGGGTTTATTGTTTTGTATAATAGAAAGGAGTGTGAAAATATTCCAGCCTTGCAGATGGTGTTGCTCGTTAGCCCTGAACATACACATGCAGAAATATTGTTTCCCCTTAAAAAATAGGGTCTCCTCATCTTTCTTTCTTACAATGTATTATAAAGGAGAATTCATAGTTTGGTTGTATTGGGATCATTAGTTGATCTTGAAAGGAAAAGTGATGGGATAAAGTCTTTCATTGAACTTTGATGTGCTGGGTGGTTTAGAGATGACAGAAAGCAAATGCTTCTTTTCTTCTCTGTTGTCTGAATAGAGAGTCCTAGATCTTGCTATAGACATCTGCTTTTCTAAAAAGTGAAAGGATAAATCTCAACTTTTTCCCATAGCAGCAAAGGAAATCTGATTTGAGAAAACTTTGAACATATAGACAGAGGTGGATTGATGAAACTGTTTAAAATCTGGTGGACTTAAAACTTTCAAGGGTGCCAGAAAGTTGAAAATGGTGAATGTGTCGTGAGAGTGAAATCCCACATGAGTTCTCTCTGGTGTTCTCAGGGTTTGTGAGGTGGAAGGGTTCCTTTTGGCTTTCATGCCCTTTGGTTTAGACCCTAGAAAATTGTGTTTTGCTCACGTTGGAGCCAGAAATACGACTTTCACTGCTCTTGGAGCAGCAGCCAGGAAAAACATGGGAAGTTCTTTGCTTTATCAGTGGAGAATGCCATACTGAGGAAAGACTCCCGTGTTCATCACATGAACCCAAGATTAAACCTCTTGGCTCTCATGCCTCAACTGTAGAAGAAAAAAGGTAATGTTAGAGCCAGCTGCAAGGTGTTTCAGCTGTTCTAGAGGAATTTCACTTGAAAATTTTACCTAAATCCAAATACTCTCGTGTTGCAGGAAGCTGCAGAAGGAGACTTTCATTTTCTGGTGCTTTCTGTTTTGAATGGCACTTTAAATACTGCAAGACCAATTGTTTTCTTGTACTGTACCAATGCTGAATATTTTTGCCCATGGTATTAATTATTCCTGGACACTGCACGTAGCAAAACAGTCACATAAAATGTGAAAAACTGAGGTTATTTGATTAAATTACTTCCAGTTACGCAGTTGTTTTCATATTGTTATGATAATTGATGGTATTCAGAACTTAACCCAGGTTCACAGTACTGTCATTTGTAAATCTGGTCCCAAGTCTGTGCTAATAAAAAGTGTCCTGGGGAATCTCTCCAGGACTGAGAATGGCCATAATCTCTTTATGCTGCTGTATCTCTGACCCTTTCTCCTTATTCAATGAAAAGGAGTTTGTGCAGATATGGGTGCACATACCTGTAAATTCCACACTGAGTAATTGGAGGGGGACAGATATGGTAGGAATAAGCATAATAAAAGAATTGAGAGAAAGAATCTTCCTTTCTTCATGGCCCTCCAGGTCTAAAGTGTGCTCTGTTGAATATCACCTACTTGTCAAAACCTGCCATAACACAAGGAATTAAAAGGAATCTGTCTTGCAGTATATGCAAACTGAAATGAGATACAGATTTCTAGAGGAGTTAAGTAGAGGGGAAACTCCAAATGGTGGTGCCTTTATTAAATTTAGACATTGAAGAAACAATATTACAAAAATACAGCCACTCAGTATTAATTGCATTATAATGTTGCCTGAAATACAGACTTATTTTGAAAACAGAGGCAAGAAGTACCATATGTGACTCCCAGATACATCCCAGAATTGTGCATATAGTTATATAATTGGTCTCTTTTGTAAAACTTCATTTGAAGGGTGGTGCTGTGAATTGTTTATGTCAATTAAGTGCAGCTTGCCAGAAGTCTCGAGTCTAGAGGGCATCAAGTACTTACACTGTAGAAATAAGAAATGCTGATCTTGTGAGAGGCTTTTGGCCTTTGTTTATAACTATCAAGCCACCTTTTTTCTTATTTCCTAGGCTTCACATGATGCCAATAGCTTTTTGTAAGGCACAGGGTCTTGTGGAAGGTGGCCTGCCCATGGTAAGGGACTTGTCATCAGATGATCTTTAAGGTCCCTTTCAACCCAAATCATTCAGTGATTCCATGAATTCCACTTCCTTTTTACAGCTCAGCTTTCTATATTTTGGAATTGCTTTTTGTAGTATCCATATCCTTCCCCTTTCCCTGTTTTACCCATGTTTTTATTTGTTTTTTTTCCATGGGCAAATCTCTTCTGGATGGCTGGTTTTGGGTGTGATAAGTTTGTGTTATTCACTGGAGTTTTAGCATATTGAGTAAGCATTTGTTGATTACTGCTTCAGAAATAACTCTGTAGTTGAAAAATCCTCTGTATAAATTTAATTCCTGTTCCATCTTTTGACAGTCTGAATAAAAGTACTGTAAGAAAATATGGGAAACTGGAAATACCCGATACTTGTAAAATTTTTAACTCTACAGAAAACCTTAAAGTCTTCATAGTTCAAGTCTGAGGTGACAGTGAAGTACGGGAGAAATTACTCCATTTCATGGTGCTGTGTGCATGGCTTTCCTATAGATTTCAGTGGAAGAAGCAGAAGGTGGAGTAAGGTGGGCTTAAATCTGTTCTCAAATAGCTGTTCCAGTTGTATATTCCTATAGAAAAGTCATTCTGCTTAATAACCTCCAATGGCTGGTGGTTCATCAAGATATTGATTTTAAAGCTCTATTGATTGTTTATAAAACACTGCACAGCCACTTTCCAAGCTATTTAAGTGATTTGTTTGTCCCATATATTTTACAATGATGAGACTATTGGAAATCCCTGTGCAGATTCGCTCAGACCATTACACATTATTAGTTTTCTCTTGCAGAATTGCCCCTCCTCCAGGGATTCTGCATGTGAGGTACCTTGCTCTTGCAAGGTCTTATACGGGGTGTTTGTTTTATATATGCTCATAACAAGATAATTATATTGCTACCTGAAACACTTTGGCTTGTGTGCAGGAAGAGGCTCAGCGTAATAGTGATTGATAGTTTGAGCTTAAGAATTGTTATGGTGCATTAAAAGTATACTAATGTTTATTACTTTTTACAAGGCTACAGGCATTTAGATTACAGGCCAGGCTCCCAGAGCTATCACAGGTCTTCAGATTGAAGCAAATTGAATGGGTGCTTGCTCGTCCTTTTACTACGTGCTTTTTTACTGTGTGGAATGACCAGTTTAAGAGGCAGCTTTTTTTTTTCTTTTTTTTTCTTTTTTTTTCTTTTTTTTTTTTTTAAATAGCCAACATTAACTTAAAAGAAAAAAAAATAAAAAATGAAGGAAGTCTCCACAGATTAAGTTCTAAAAATAATCGTATGGGGATTTAAAAAACTTTCTAAATCTCAGTGTTCAAAGCGATTAGGCAGCTTTGGAAGCTTGTGAGTCAGGATTCCTCCCTCCCCCGATGCTGGCATCAAAAGCAGGACAGACTTTAGCTTTCCACAGTTGCTTTTGGCATTTTGTTTTAGGGTTGTTTTTAGATTTTTGATATATTCAGGTCATCCTTCAAAACTTTTTTCTTCTGTAATTCTGAATGACAGCTGACGTGCTACTCTATTCCGATGACAAAAAGTTTTGAGAGTAGGTGGTGCTGGGCACACGTGTGCCTACGGACTTGCAGAGCCTTCTATGGATCCTGGAATAATGAATTAAGCTAATGAACCCAGCTGATGACTGATGGATTGTGTGAAAATGACATCAGATATCGAAGCAAATAAAATAAGTTATTTTGCAGTAAATAAGTAAACTCTGCCTTACACAAAGCAATCCCTTTCTGTCACTATTGTGTTTAGGTTCCACACTCCTTCCTGGCTGATCAGGTTCCACGGAAAAGTTCAAAAGATGATTTTTATTTTTTACTGTGCTCTTTCATTGCAATAATCCCCAGTGTTTTCCTGGTGAAAACAGAATAATTTCCTTGCAAACTTTCAGCCACTAATACGACGTATGTGGCACTTTATAATACTTCCACATTCCACAGTCCTCACTATCTGCAGGTGAGACCTGTGGGATACACTTCAGAAAAGTTACATAAACAACTCTGAACCCTCGGCTGAGAAAATGTATACTTTGAACATGTTGAAACTATCCATATTAAGTCAGTTTAGCACTTTGATTAAAGAGTTTAATCAATCACCATCCTAAGCTGTTTATTAATCACTTTATCAAGCAGTTGATGCATTGCTGGTTTTAATAGAATCCATTTATTTTGATTTCTACCTACTTCATCTTTCCAACGGGCTTTCTGAATCAGCTGTGATAAAAAAAAGGAGGGGGGAAAAAAAAAAGGTTTGTTGCATCTAAACACTGGAAGGTAAGAGCTCAGACCTCCCTTGCACATACTTCATTATCAACATTCTGCACCGACTTGGCCAATTTATTAAGGGTAAAAAAAAATCCAACCCTGCTTGGAGTGAGTCTTTTGGTGAACCACACGGTTTAGCTCAGATAAACAGAGGCCATTCGTTTGCTTTCACACCTGACAACCTCATGATATACGATCCTAATAAGATTAATCTCCTCCCTCCCCCCATACACACACACACTTTTGTTTTGTTTAGTGGCCTGACTTGGTGATCTTCTCTCATTCCCCTCATTGGGCACTTTTAATGCCTTTGGTTTCAGTTGGTGGTTAGAATAAAACAAACAAACAATCAATTCCCCACCCCACTCCCAAGCCCTTTCTCGTTTTGGGGGAACAAGATTAATATAACAAGAGTTATAAAGTGAGCAAGGGAGCACTTACAAATGTTACAAAGCAGAATGGGCATAGAACAAATTCTTCTTTTATGCAATTTGCCTTGAAGAGCATTAAACACATGGGGAATCTGTGCCATCAAATCCACTCTCAGTAAATGGTGAGGAGGGAAAACAAGCCTTGTACAAACAAAAGCATCAAATGAGAAATCCACAACTGACTTTGGTTTTACTGCCTTTTATGAGGTTTCGCTTAAATCTCTGGCAGTGTCTGATCTCTGAACTTTGGAAATCTTGGGGAAAGTAATCTCAGTTTGGCCTGATTTGCCTTCAGTTACAAACATTGATGCATACCTTTGAAATATGACATACATTAGCACCTACACAAACCTTCTATTTTGAGCATATTCCAGTTTTATTAGCAATATGCTTCATGCTATATCACCAAACCCAAAAGATTTTTTCTTAATTTTGTCCAGTAAAGCTGGTGGGGTTCCTTAGGCGTGTGTGTTCCTTGACAGGAGTGTAAAACTGAACACCTCATTTAAAGTTCGACCGTCTCATGTCCCATACTCAATATGATGCAGCAGAAAGATCCCAGAGTCAAAACTCTAATAATACATTTCAGCATGTCAAACTCCGGCGCAGATTCTGTCAGACATTCATTATTAATATGGCCTAATTATGTTAATTGAAAAATTCTCTTTCAGTGTGAGACTGAGTCTTCCTTCTCTAGAGGAGCTGGTAATGCACACTTCATATGTGTACAGACATGATTACACTGTGGGCTCTTACTGCCCTACTTAGGAGTTGTAGGAACTATTAAATGTCTTAAAAGAGCAGGACTTGAGTGGGACCAGGAAACCAGACCCAGTCCTGTGGAAATCTGTGGGAGCACTGCAGTTACGGGACAGGGGTGACTGGGAATTTGCTACTGTAATGCAGTGTAATAGGCAGTGATGGGTTTTTTTCCATACATATTTGCTTCATGGTTAAGGTGTTGCTAAAAATGTTTAATTTTAAAGACTTGTCATTAACTACAAACTACCAGCGGTATTCTGGAAGTTACCAGCAGGGATGTCAAAACTGACTTGTGGCAGCATCAGCTCTATGTGCTGTTGCACCACCAGGTACAGAGCTCAGTTAAAACCCAGGATCCAACTGGATATCGAGTGAGGCAGTGTGGTCACCAAGCTGCCATGCAGCACTTCCAGAAATATTAATTACGGTTGTAAACAGGGCTGCAAAATTAGGGATATTGCATCCTCCCTGGGCATTGGATCGGCAGCCCAGCTGTGAAAATCACTTCCAGTCAGCTACCAATTGAGATGGAATGGCCATACAGCTGAATTGCAGTGTTTCCAAAAATGTTAATTAAGAACGGGATGCTGCTGCGAAGTGGCAGCTTTGTGGCCCTTTTGAAGCTGCACTGCAGTTGCTGGAAGTGCTGTGGCATTGCACCACTAAAACTGGGAGCCCTCTTCCTCCTTGCATCATCCACCAAACCAGAACTCCTAGCTAAATCAGAAGATCTTTTCCAGGGCCTGAATCAGAAGTTTGGACATTAATCTTGATACCATCAACTCCTTTCCTTTTCTCCCCTCCTTTCTATTCCTGCTTAACTGCATGCAGCTCCTATAATTAGAAATTAGGGGTTGTTTAAGGCTGAGTTGGATTGCTGAGACTTTATGCTAGGTTTGCTCTTGATTTTGCACCCTAATTCTTCAGTAAAGGCCACTGATAAGTAGGTCTTCTGTAGGTGACTGTAGTCAATTAAAGCACCTAATTGCTGGTATTGGGGTTCAGAAGAGTAGCACAATAATCTGAATATTTCCTTAATAGGAAACAGTGCAGCAGAACTCTGTTCAAGCTCATATTCAGTTCTTGGGCAAGAAAGTGATTTATCCCACTGCATTTTTTTAAATGGAGACCAGTTAATAAACTAAGACAATTTTCTACTGAACATGCTTACCATAGAAAACATGTATATGTATATTCAAATGTATTTGTAAACAAATACAGATCTTTGGATAATTTATTAGTGAATTTGTTGAAGTACAGATGAGACTTCTGTGTTTCAAATATGACCTGCCAAGTACAGTGAATACTCTGAAAACACGTCAGCAATTCATGAATTTCACCTAATGCACTTGAGGATGTGTTAAGTCCTATTTATGGATAGACAGTATGTATACTATTTCTCACTCTGTATTCATTAAGAATATTCTAAAGATGATAGGTGAAAATTCTGGTTAAAGCAAGACTACATTTTAAATGTTTTATGCTTATGTTTTTCTGGATATCATCACTTAAATATCCAAATCTTTAAGTTCAGTGTAGGGTGAACATTGCCTGTTCTACCTGTCACTTTCCTAATTTTCAGTTTGTCTCCAAAGAATTAGCACAAATATTTGATTTTCACTAAGAATCGAAATAAAAACAAGAAGGCTAAATAGCCACCAAAATTCTGGCATGAAAGGGGGAAAAAAAGGGCTTTTTTCCACCATTTATTCTGATCAGAAAATAGCATGTCAATGAAGCTTTGGGGAATGTCATTAGATGAGATTTTCCTGAAAAATTGCTGATAGTTCCAGTTGAATGCAACCAGAATAAGCCAATTTTAAGATCTCTGGGGTGGTATAGGATTACAGTTTTTTTTTTTTTCTGTCTTGCCCTTTTCACTTTTGGACAGACTGTACGTAAATTCTTTGCTCAAGTCTATATGCAACAGATGGTAACAGCAGAAATAATTGCTTGGTGTTAGGTTTTAAACTGGTGCTTAAATGGGTTTGTGGAAGAAAGTGTTGAAACAATGGGATAATTTTACTTAATGAGATGGTTTTTATAAGGAAGAAGTCAGTCATTTAGAGCTGAGCTGCAGGAAAATCTGCACCATCAGCGGGTCTGTGGGAACGAGGCATGGGCATACTTACAGACTGGGGTAAATGCTAAATATTTAAACTAGTTTAGGCCACATTTCCTGAAATCAAGCAATTTTTAATTGCTCTGCGTTCGTGTGGACCCTGGGGGATGTAGGAACAGTGACCACAGATCAGTCCCTGTAAGGAAAAGTCCTGGTGAGTCTGACCCTGTCACTGGAGGTGCCCCTGGTGAATATTTGGAGATGTGCTGTGAAAGAAACCCAAGCTGCAACAAGCCAGCATTTCCAGAACATAAACGATACCTGGAGAAATAAGCCCAAACCTCTGAGAATGATTTGTTATTTGTGTAAGAAATCTTTATTTTCTACCCTTCATTTTGTTTCAATTATTAAGAAAAAAGGCAGCATTAGTGACTCATTTGAAAGTGGCAGAAGAGGAATTGGTGTGCATGTCCTGGAGCTTAAAAACTTTGCAGTATCATGTTTTCAGTTTTTCCCTCATTTTTCATACCAGTCCATGCTGGCACATCCTGAATGGCACATATGAGGTGATGGCAAAGCCTGAGCTTTGGTATACAAATTAATTCCCTTCACAGTAATGATGAAAATTAAATTCAAACTGCAAGGAGGACAAGGCAGATGATAAATTTTCAGCTAAAATTTCAGTAAACACCATGGTAACAAAAAAGTGGTGTGATGGTTCACTGGTGGTCTACAGAGACAGCCACTTGCTTTGAAAAAATTGTTTCAAAAAACAGTTTATATTGCAAGTGGTAATATACAGCCTTAAATGCAGTTTCTCTTATCTGTATGTGCTTTTGCACATTCAGATTCTGTGTGTCATATTTTGCTCCAGATACAGTGAGAATTGCACAAATCACACCCACGTACCTTCCAAAGAGAAGTGAAAGCCTGTGGATATAACAATACAGGTAATTTTCTTCTTAAATACCAGCTTGTTCTGAAATAACACTTGGCTCACAAAGAAGTTTCAGCATGGAGAGTACTTTTCAGTACTAACTATTGTTGATAATTATTCAATTCATCACTAATTATTGGCTGTATTATTATTAGAGATTGCTTGTAATTATTATATTAGGTAGAATCAGTGAGAAAGCAATGTACATCAGAAAGTTTACCATCCTGAACAAGTGACTTGTTTGGCTTCAAGTGGTTACTTGTCATTACTTCTGGTGAGGTTTTTGAATTAATAACTATAGAAGATGATTGGAACAAAAATTAAGAATTATTTTTGGCTTGGGAAAAAAAAAACCACAGAACTTCAGGCCCTCAGGAAGGAGCAAAATATAGTTGTTTAGCCACAATCTGAAGGAGTTCATAAGCATGAAAGACAAATTCAGAATAGAACTAGTCAAAAGATAATTTGGAAGGATAGCTTTGTTTTTTAATCACCCAAATTTGCAAATTCTTAAACATGGAAATTTTTTTTAGAAATGTATCATTAAAAAGGAAAAATATAATTAAAATTGCAAAACTTGCAGGGGGAAAGAGATCACTTTTACAGAAGTTCCACCCACATGCTTTTCTCAGCAGGGCACTACAACGTCTTAACAAGTAAAGTGCAAGATGGAAACATGACATCATTAGGACAGTCTAATTAGCCTGTAATTTGTCCCAGAAAGGTATCTGGTTACCAACTAATTGATGTAAACTGATTAACCCTTTCTCTAACATCCCATTCGCCACTTTTTTTTCACTTCCATAGAATCTGGTAAGGGTCAGGACTCTGTTGTGCTACACACTGTGCAAACACAAATCAAAAAGACAATCCACACCCCGAAGAGCTTACAACTTACGTGTTGGAGGAGAGGTGATACCTGCACACAAAAAGGATTTAGAATGAATAGCTTAATACCAGTTAGCATGTTTGGCAGAGGTCTTATCCTAGCAGCAGCTAGGACAGTTCTCAAGGCTTTTACAGACCAGAAAAAGGGGAAAAAAAAAATTAAGAAGGATTTGAAGACATATAATGAGGTGTCTCTAGAGATGTTTTCTCCCGGGAGTGAAGGGCAGGATGTGTGACAGTGGAAAGGTGATTGTTTGAAAAAAAATAAAACAAGTGTGTGCTGGAAGCTGGCATTATTGGCTCCTTGGAGATGAGGTTCAGCTTCCTGACAAAGAAAAAGAGATGATTGGTACATAGGTATTATCTCTGAAGGGCCTTGAATGTGAAGACAAGTAGCTTATGTTTGATGCAGATTAGGGGGGGAGGCCAGCAGAGGGATGGGGAGAGAGGGGTGACATAGTCAAAGCAGTGGGCTAGGAAAAGCCCATTTATGGGAATATTCTGAAAGAATGCAAGCAGGGCAAGGTTGTGCTTGTCAAAGCTGTGGAGAAAGATGTTTTGTTAATCACGATTCCACGATGACAAGGCTTTTGCCAGCACGGGCAAGGCTGTGTTTTTCAGAAGTACTTTGAGCAAGGTCGTCTTCAAAAGTGAAGGCTGGGGCTGAGGAATAGGCAGGTAGAGTGATGTCCATGGTGAGCAAGCAAGAGGTGGTGCTGGGGGAGCCAAGGAGAACACTCATTGCCCTATTTGTTACACTGAAGCTTGAGCTGGTTTCTCAGTTTCTGTGTGGAGGTGCTGGGAAGGGATTTAACTTGGACAGGAGGTACATCTGGGGTAAACAGAGATCTGTGAGGCATCAGTATGAAATCATTGCATTTCCTAGCTGAGCTGGCCCGAAGATGAGGGTAGAAAGAGAAGACTGGGTCCAAATGAGAAGGCAAAATCTTCACAGAGAGCTGAGCAGTGTAAGGATAAGACTAGAGGAGAATATAGAAGGTGGGTGTCAGGAACAGTCAAAGAATAGAAAACTAATGAAGAACATAATGGAAAACTATGTCAGAAAGACCTTGGCAAAACGAGAAGGGTATGGTTGGAGCTTTGACTCAGAAGAGCTGGCTGGAGACTGGTGAAAACTGTGTCAACTGAGGGTAACAGGCAGAAATTAGATTAGGAACAGTTTAGGGCAAAATGGAAGGAGAAGTGACAGCAGCTATAAACAGCCTGCACAATGAAAATGAGAGGAAGCGGTGATTGGAGAGACGGGAGTGGGCTAGAGTGTGTATGTTTTCGTTTTCAGACGAGAGACGCTACAGCATGCCCATATTGTGGTGGGAAAGAATTGGGAGAAGAAGAGCAGTAGAAAGTCTGACAACTGTGCTGGAGTTGGAGTGCAATCTGATAGGGAAAACTCAGTGCAGCTTCAATATATCTGGCCCCTGCATTAAAATAGCTGCAGGCAGCACATGCTTCTCTGTGTGGTTCAGAATGTGCTGTGTGTGGTACAAAGAAGTAAGGATAAGATTCAGCATGTGCCTTGTGCTCCCCTGGCTGTTCTAAGCAAGTAGGGTCTACTTGTGCCATCACGGTAGCAGAGGGCTAAATCCCCTCTCTCCTCACTCTAATGAACAGGAAATCAGTTGGATATTCCCATGCAGCTGGTAGGTGCTCTACAGGTACCAGTTTTGCATTTTTGTCTAGAATTACTTTTTAAAAAAAATTTGCATTTTGAGGGTTTTTGAATTTTTTTCTATAAATGAACTTCAGTCTTCCCTGGAGAAAGCTCTCTGCTGTGCCAAAATAATGTGTCATATTTTTACAGGTAATTAAAAATTTTTCATTCAGAAATGTCAGGGCAGTGCTGAAAGGTTTTTTCTCTCATTTTCTTGCTTTTCATCACACTTTGAGTTTTAAAAGTTTTCTTTGATTCCCTTTATATTATTTTTTCCAAAATGAAGCATTGACTGAAACATCGAAGAGGAACTGAAATGACACTCTAATTTCTATTCTTTTCCCCCTCCTTATATACTTATTTTTATTTTTCCATCTATCTCTCCAGGTCACCCGTACACATTTTCACGTTTTCAAAGTTTGAATAGTGATGCACAAAACACCAGCCAAAGGCTGGAGATCCATCTCCCCGAGCCAGAGGTTACACGCATAAATTCATGTCCATCATGCTCTGAATAAATTCTTTTGTTTATGCAACAGTCTGCGCAAGCACAACACACTTGCAGCTGAGCACCAGTTGGTTTACAGCTTTCTGTGCCATTCTCACTCCTGGGTGGGGGGTTGAGTGCATTGAACCCCACAGCTGGTAAAACCAGTCCAGTGTGAGCCCATTTGCATCTGAAAAGCCCTGGCTCCAAAGGTGCTGTGACTTGCCTTGCACTTGCATGTGGAGGTTGCTAAGCACAGCCCCTGGTGCGCACAGTTGGTTTGGTTTTGGTTGGGTTTTTTTGTTTGTTTGTTTTTTGGTTTTTGTTTTTTTTTTTTTTTTTTTTTTTTAATTTGGTGGCTTGGATGTAGTGAGTGAAAAAATTTACAGAGGGGCTCGGTAGGTCCTGAAACCAAAGGGAAGGTTCCTGTTGATGTCTATGAGCGGTGTCTCCATTCCTAAACTCGAGAGGGTTTGTCCGTGTGCATTTTCAACGCAGGAGCACGTGGATGTGATTTTACGGTGTTGTTGGTAGAATTTCCTGGATGTTCTTGCAAGCAAAAATGACATTTTTCTCATGACGAGCAAAGTCAGGGTTGACAAGAGGCACGATCTCTCCTCTCTTTGTGTGGCTTCACAAGGGCTGGCTCAGTGAATGAGTTACTGTTGCTTCTGATTCACAGAAATAGCAGTGCAAGGCGAATAATGGTTTAAGGGAGAATATAGCTGTATGCTAATTTTGTAGGAGTGCTGTTTTGGTAAAATTTTTCTGATCCAGAACTGCTTTTGTCCACTTTCAATAAATGGCAGCTCTACTGTTGCGATTTCTTAAACGAGCAAAGTTTTGGGAGGATGGAAGTTAATCCTTGGAGTTGGTCTGATGGAGGAGCAACAGGAAGAACCTTTTAGCAGAATTTAGAGAGGTCTGCAGAGGGACAGGCAAAACCCAGTTTCTCTCTGGAATCTGGGAGACATTTCTGGTTTCCCCTGCAATCTCATCCTGGCCAAAACACAAAAGGCCATAACTGAGCACATTTCATACGCAAATACTTCATCAACTCGGTGCCATCTGAGCTATTTCACATCTCCTCCCCTTGCTCCAAACTGGTATATGTGGCTCACTACATTTAAAATGAAAAGTCCTCAGACAATTCTAATCATATTGTCAGTCAGATAGTCATCTTCTGAAAGGGGATCCTTCACCTTTAAGAATGCATGTACAATAGTGATATGTAAGCAGCTCAAAGACTCAATACCTCTTTTTTCTGCAAAGCAAGGCTGGGTTAGGAAAAAAATCAATATGTTAGAAGTAAAGGTCATACAAGGAAAAGTGACATGAAACAGTCTTCATGAAGGATATTGTTCCCTTAGTTCTGTTTGAAGTTTTCTTTACCCTTGTGCTAGCCTTAGAACAAATATGTTTTGTCCTAAAATAGAAACATATTTTTATCCACCTTTAAAAAAAAAAATCAGTATTTTAAATATTTGTCCATTAGGGCATGTTCGCATTTTAGCTTCCTTTGTTTTTGTCCTGTGGGTGAAGTAATCCTTGGAGAAAAAAAATATTGTGTGTCTGCCATCCCAGTGCGTTTGTTGGTCAGGGTTCCTTTAGAAATGGAAGTATATAATGCACACAAATGTATTTGCCTATCTTTTTAACAGTTCTCAATTTACTTTTCAAGTGGGCCAGATGCAATACTATAGCTCTTACAAGGGTCAGGAACATCTCCTTATTTCCCCACACTCTGTACTTATTGCTTGGGTATAGTTTTAAAGTAGTCCATGAACCCTTTTCATTCTTGCAACACATTTACCCACAATTAACAATCAAACCATCCTTCCTTCATTCAGGCTCCCATTCTCTCTCTGCCTCATTTTCCCTGCCTCTCTCTTGATCTGCCATTGTGCCGAAAGCTGTTTGTGCCATCGCAATCTGCCCTCCTTACCAGCCACACAAGGATGGGGAGGGGGAGAGAAAAAGCACACAGCATTCAGGCACTGAATAGCAAATTGCTCTTGAGTGTCCTTGCTTTCCCCAGCGCTCCCCCTTCCTTCAGAAGGACAAGGGGGCCCCTGAAAGCAACTATACATTTTGCTTAGTGCACTTGAAAACAAGCGTTTCACACCTGAAGCCTTTCACGGCAGCCCAGAAGCACCCCTTCAAACCACTTAATTGCCAATTGCTTCTGAGCTCGTTGTGAAAGTCCATTATGTCAGGCTGCTCTATGGTGAGTGACAAAGTATGGGGAATGAAAGAGCCCTCCTTGCAGGGCCAGCACAGCCCTAAAACCCCCAGTTCATTGGTTTGCTCGCTGTTAACAGTTACTGGCCATGGTCAAAGGTATGCCAAAACCTCTATCTTCTGTTATTACTAATTTGTTCCATGGAGGATGCTGTTTTCCTTATGTTCTCTCTCACGTGTGTCTATATAAAAACATATGAGTGAATTTCAGATGTTCCTGGGGAACGTATCCTCACACAAACTTCACCTGTACTTGTGGATTTCAGATTGTATCATTGCCACTATTGTTCTGCTTTTCTTTCCTTTTTAATTTTTTTTCTTTTTTTACATTAGGTGAAGTGGTAAAAAAAGAAAACAAGAAAGGGATTTGATGATTTTCAAGGTTGAAGCTGGTTTCTTGGCTATTAAGAAAAAAGGATGCAGGTATTCACTTAAAGGAAGAAGGGAGATCAACTTGAACAGATGCAAAATAGGTTAATAAAAAAAGGAAAGCAAGTCTTAGGTTTAGAATTGTTTTCCTTGTGACTGTGATTTTAGTGAGGGTTGGTTAGTGTTTGAACTGAGCCAAAAGTGTATGGCTATAACTTTATAGAGCAAGGCATGTGTTGCAAATATTTCCTGGTTTTATTTGAGTGTTTATAATTCATTGGGTTTACGATCCAATTTGGCCTTGTGGACTCAACAGAAAACCTCCTGCTGATTCTCAAAAGTTCTTGATTTTGGACTCTTGCTGGCCACTTTTGTATTCCTACCAGAGATATTCCAGTCAAGTAATTTACTGAATTCTGAATGAAATTCAGTCTTGTGAGTATTTGCAAAAGAATCAGAGCTGGTTTGTTCAAAAGACTGTGGGCATGGTATGAACCTGACTCCAAAAGCATTTTTCTGACCTGTGAATGGAATAGGAATAACATTACATGACATGGTGTCAAGTCATGAATAACCAACACACCTCAGACTCAGACTGTTAAACACAGCCAGCTGATTACTGAGGAGATGCAGATCTGAAGAAATCATTTTAATATTTTTTGAATAACAAGTTCAAGAAAAGTGCTCTCTGCATATAGACAATTCATGGGTCAAAAAAGGGGTAGTATAAATTGCTTAAACTCTTCATTATGATCTAATCATGCAGCTCTAATTAACACCTTTTAGTGGATTTTAAAGAAAAACTACATAAACAGATGCAATGTAAACTCGACTAAATACAGCACTCTTAAAGACAAGAATTATAAATTCTAAATTCCTAGAAATGGATTTTAGAGTAGTATTAAAACATGTGTGCAAATATTTACTCAGTTTATGATTACATTAAGTACATGCAGTAAAGCAGAATAATGTTGAGATCATGAAGTCATATATTGTACCCGAGGCCTTTTTAGAATTCAAACTTGTACTCCCCTGATGTCCCCAACAGGCTTTTATAAAATCTGGTAACTCTTGCCTTTTGGTTGGCTTAACAGAAATTATTTTCAAGTATGGTGATCTATCAGGTGATTCAGATAGTTTAATAAGTGTATTACCAAATGTTTAAAGATACAGTGATTTTTATTAATAATTAAGATAAACAACCCACTCTCATCTGCACTCTCATTGTACTACGAAGGCAATAAACAAATTAAATAACTTAAATATCCAGAGAGTCTGCTGAGCTACACCTGCTGAAATTCAGGCTAAACTTTTATGACTGTGTGTGTCCTGCTTTGTCAGTTAGAGCTACGTTGGTGTTAAAGAACACCCAAAAAAATGTCTGTTGAAGTTGACTGGTCACTTAGGAATTTATTTTACTTTTCTAACAAGCTGTATATCTTCTAGGTTGATTTATTTACAAACCCTAGTATCTCCTTTCATCTGGCAGTGTAGGACTCCAGGGAATTCTGCTGCTCACCATTTGGTACAAACATTCAAAGTCTCCTGTGCAGTGGCATGACAGAAGCAAATGTGTAAAATGTTGGTCTTAAACATTTGGTATTTGCAAGAAAAATACTGAGTTTAACAAAGAAATAATTGAGAAACTTCTCCAGGACCTCTCTTGGAAAAGTCTCTTCTATTTTCAAGGTGTAAATCACAGCAGGAGACACAAAATGTGATTTCTCTAAGCAGAGATGACTTCTCAGACAGCATTATCTTCCTTTGCTGCAAAACCACACATTCATCCCTCCTTTTCATCATACTCTTTACAGAAATTAGGCATTTTCCTATATATTTCACACTGCTATGTAATTTCTTCTGACATCTCATCAGCCTCTTTGACTCGTGACCTGTAATGGCATCCTTGTTTTTAGAGATGTTTGTTTATTTTTTTTTCCCCTCACCAGAAGATGTGAGCACGTATTATCATAGATGCATAAGGCCTATCAGTCATTTTTTTTCAGGAGCTATCCAGTAATAGAGCAATACTGTTCCCTCTCCACCCACTTGTGATTTTTTTTTTTTTTTCTTACCAATTTCCCTCAACTCCCTGAAAATAGCAGGTGCTTCTCTTCATTCACCTCCGCTTCATCCAGCCCATCTGTCTGATTCTTCTATGAGAGAGATTAATGGGACATAACTCACTTCATCTCACGGTTTTTAACAGATCAGGGCGGAGGGGTAGGTGGAAATTCTATCCAATTTTAGATAGATGTTTCATGATGAAGACCTGATGATGATATCGCAGCAGTAAATTTGGGATCTTTTGGAGTGTTGGTCTGTTTCCAAAGTATTTCACAAGCTTGTGTTTTGAATGTCACCATAAGTAAGTTGCTCTCTACCCATCCATCTCAAAAGCCATCACTACTGTACCAATTAGACGCCTTAAATGTAGTTGTGATAATATTGCTTTAGCTTCAAGTACACATTGATCCCTCATTTACCTCACATTCCTGTGCAGGATCAGTCTTGGCAGCCGTGTTTGGAGGGGTCACAGGATTTGTTTGCTTGAAACATATTTTCAAGTAGCCCTTCAAAAATACCCTTTCCCCCTTCTTGTATACCTCTGTCTGTTTTCTCTCCTATCATAAACCTTGCCATGCAAGTCATCTGTTTTGTTGTAGCTGTTAAATTTTATGACTTTGTGTTGAGTACTACTCTGCTCTGAGCATGGTCCTTAAGAAATAAGTGGAAGTGCAGGGTAGGAAGATGACTCTGTGTATTCAGTGTGACACAGCCTGACACCTGTTACTGCCCAGATCCACACCCAGCCCCTCCTAGAGGTCTGTACTGGCATTTTAGTGTGGGGCAATGGGCTGCTTTTTTTCCTGTCCCACTCTAGTGGAGGCACAGCAAAATAAATAGCTCCTTGTCCCCAGGAGCAAACGACTTGATTTCTACTTTTTGTGCAAGTTTGCAGCATGCACCTGTATCAGACCTAGGTCAAATGGTTCATTCTGGAGCTGGTACTTTGCCTTCTCTTGGGGCATCTGCGACAGCTACACAAGGTGGCAGCTTCGTGTGTAAATGTGAATTCTTGCAGAGCTTTGGTTTGCCAGGAAAGATGAACATGGTTGCGTGTAAACATAATGCCTTTGAAAAGGTAGAGAGAGTCCAAGCACCCAGTTTTGAAGCTGTAAGGACCAAAAGTGCATCTTGAAGACGTGGCTGGTTTTCCACCCCTTTGAGAACTTCGCCCTAAAAATCTCCTGTGTGAGAGTTTGCAGCCACATACTGTAATTTTCTATTCTGCATTTCCACCAGTTTGGCTCACAAAGAAGAAAATGATCTCTATATATGCTCTACAACCTTTTGAAATCCTCTTTGCTCTTTTGAGTATTGCCCAGAGTGTAAATGAATGCGAAATTTGGCTTTAATACTTCAAATCTGTTCGCGTCCACGAGGCTTGTCATCTTTGTGCCACGTTGTACAAGAAAGCTGCCCTACAAGAGCATTATACAGCCTCACCAAAGAGAATCCCCAGGGTAGTTCAATATCTGCACAGAGACAGATGGATTGGTTGTAGTCTGTGATGCCAAACCAGTGTCTCCAATAATTTTTGATTTATCATAGCAAGCACTCCTCAGATGAAGGGAATCAGCAGCTACCTGAAGGCTTCCTCTGCTCTAAGACTGTTCTGTATCATTCCAGTAAAGCTGAGAGATTTCTGTCTCTACCCCTGGTTCCAAACACACATCTGCTTTTTCCTCTGAGATCTTCCAGTGATGTTCTTAGTCCTGTAGTCTTCTGTCCAAATATGTTTTCCTCCAGGCTGCCAATCACGGCCTAGCAGTACGCTGATTTTCTTCAGTATGATGATAAAGGTTTCAGACTTTTGCTCTGTGTGGGAAGAGAAAAACTTGAGAGTAAAACTTTGTTGTTTATTAAAATATTCAACCCCTTTGGATCCTCTGCTTTTAAAAAGTAAACAATGGGGAATGAAGCACTCTTGCAAAGAAGTAGGTGTCAGGAAAACAGGATTCACTTCACTAAGAAGCAACTGGTGATGACAGTGTGCTATATCTGTCTTTGCAACTCTTAAATTCTCCTTAAGCTGGCTCTTGAAGCAAAGCACATGCTGCTTACAATGTGCACAGTGCAGCGCGTACCTTGGTTTTCTCTTATTTCTCTGTTAAGAAAGAAAACAGGCACTGAATCTTGCCAGCAAACACAGAACTTTGAAATTTCAGCAGCTCCCTCTTGTTATTTCTCTGCGCAATGGAGGGTGGTGCTTGCTGGTCCTGTCCAAGTGGCAGGTGTGGAAGGTCCTTAAACGTGAAAGCCAGCAAGCACAAGCAGAAAAATTCTGAATGTGGGACACATGGAACAGGCTAGAAATTGCCTCATGTTTGAAGGTCTCAGTACCAATAACATAAATAGAAAATACTAATTCACTAAAATATTAAATAGTACTTCTGATACCTGACAAGAATATGACGTTTTCTTCCTTTAGGAAACCTTCTGATCTGGCCCAGGGTTAGAAAATCCACATTTTAAAACAGTGTATTATGATATTAGGGGACTGCAGCACATGCTGTGCTGCTGTTGGGATCTAGACCAACTTCCTTAGGGTATAGAATGAAGTTAAGCTGCCAGTGAGCATCAGTTTTCAGATTAAAATGTGTATTTGGGGGGGAGGGTGATTGTTTTGTCAGCAAAGCCATCAAACGTTACAGGCAAACTTACCTGAGTCATATGAAATCAGTTTATTTATAGTTAAAAAAAAGAAAATAATTACAGCCTATCTCTGCATTCTTGAATTGGATGGATTTTTTTTTAGCATTTTCCAGTGAAAATATAAATGCTTGCTGTAAAGAGTTTGGTTGAACAGGTTGTAATAATTTAAAAAAATAATTTTCAAAGGTAAAGGAAAAATAAGGATTTAATATATTTAAGTTGTACTGGTTGATTTACTGAAGTTGGTACCAGGCCATTCTGTGGCCATAACTTGTGTTGCAAGTAAAATTCTGAAACTTCTCAGTGTTAATTTCTATCTATATAGCATTTTATAAAAAAATAATCCTCCAGTTTTTGTGTGGGCAGAGGTCTTGAAAGTCCCCAATGGAAATTTTTGCTTTAGAATACTGTCAGCATCAGGTGGCTCTTAATTATTGAGCACAAGATTTAAAATCTCCTATTTAACAAAACACCTCCTCCAGAGATTCAATAATGCTCCGAAATAAATGCAGCGAATTTTGTATTTGTTCCGTTAGGAGATAAGCACTGAGTTTAAGGTAAAAGTGAACAAATACAGAATGTATATTCAAGTTCTATGGAAAGGAGGAGCGCCAATGAGAACTTAGGGTTTGAAAGAAAACCTTGGGAAGTGGTTTTAGGTATGTTTAAAGCTCAGTGTCTCGGGATATTGTGCTCTTTCAGTCCGGTCAAATCCAGATGAATGTAAATGAGGTGTTTGGTTATTTGTGATCTCAGGGTAAGTGATCAGCCTGTGCTCCAAGTTGTGATCATCTGAATATTCCCGTGAAAGCTTGCTGGAAAGTTCCTGGGCAGCTTTTGCAGTGCAAGTTTGCAAGGTGCAGGGACTAACTATTTAAAAAGGCCAAGGGATGCCTGTGAGGAGGGGGTTTTATAGGACTGTGTTGCTTCTCACACTCGTAATCTACAGCAGAGAGATTTTGTTAATACAGAAATCCTGAAATTTGGGTTGAAATATTTGTTCGCTTGCTGTAACTCTCTAGTTGCATTTTGTAAGCTCAGAGTTTAGCATACTATAATTTGTAACACTGAACAATAAAATTCTCTCTTCCTGAGGAAGTACCCTTGTTAACAGACTTCAGCTTAACCTTGATCTGAGATTTTTGCTCTGTTTTTACATCAAACCAATTGATTCTTGTAGAAGTTTGGTCACTTGTACCACTCAACAAGATGACTTTTGTTTCCTAGGTGGCAAACTACAGGTCTGTAATTTAAACTCTGATTGCTGTCTCATGTGTATATTTGGAAACATGGCTCTATTGCCTATGGAAGGAACAGTGAAATTCCTCAGATGTTTTAAATCACCACACAACTGGCAATTAAAATGTTTGGAATAACTGCAAGGAGCAGAGGAATCAGAGCTAAAATTATGCAAAACCATTTAAAGCAAGGGAAAGGTGTCAAGAAAGGAGTAGAGGATGTTTTTCTGGGAATATCTGTTTTGAGCATGAAATTCCTGGTCAAGTACGCACATAAATTATCTTTTTCTTCATTCTCCACCCACTTTTTTTTTTTTTTTTAATTGGGCTTGACTGGTGCAATCTGTGTTGCTCAGTATTCCTGACTTACACAACAGCTCAGGAGTGGTGGCGTTAAGTTCTTAATGTTGTTCTACTGGGGAAAATTTAATCAGCAAAAATAATTGTCTTGCTTCCTCTCCTTCAGTGGAGAGGAAAAAAGGGGGACTCTGCATGCATGACAGAACATGCGTGGACCACCAGAAAAGCGTGGTGAAGTTGGAAGGTGTTAGGGCTCTTTTTTAGAACAATCTGATCAGAAGGCAAATATCTAAAGGGAAAAGGAATCCGAAAAGAGTGTTGAAGTGCCAGAATGCACCAGCTAATAACTTTAAATAGTTCATTGAGTCTTCCGGAATTTTTTTTGTTCTTCTTCAGGAATAATCTGCTTACATCGTTAAGACCTCAGCTAAGCTCAGTAACACAAATTACCAGATGTTGTATCCCCTAGTTTTTTCCATCAAAAGACCAACCACCAAGCTTGTTGAAAGAGAGAGGTCATTGTCCTTCCCTGGCAATAAAACTATTTTTGCAACTCCTAAGAAATGAAATGAGAATACCTTTCAGCTGTAGAGGGGATCCTGTCTCCTGCTTCTTCCAAGTTTCCCTGTTTTGCTTTGTTATTTTCTAATAATGCACTCATGTGTAAGCTAATAATGTGAACAGAGGGAAAATGAAGAGTTTAAAAAAAAAAAAAGACAGAATGAATTAGGGCAATTGAGGTCGCTCTCTTTCATTTTTGCTGGAAGGATTTTAGCCCTAGTTTTTACCTTATCGCTTATTACACAATTTATGATAAAATGAGATGTGATTCCATTCTTATTGTTGTGCTATAGCCTATTGAACATGCATATATAGAATTCATTTCAAATTTAAACACTATCTTAATTATAAATTGAATAAAATGGACAACCTATCAGATTCCCTAAATTGCATTCTAACAAATAATTTCATTTTCCATTACTTTTCCACCAATGATATACTGGGCATAACAATGTTGAGTATACACCCTGTTCTTCTGCTTTAATTGTGCCAGAGATTTTGCTGTGTGACAACTGTTTCTCTGTGGGCATGTCTGTTGCTTGCCATTTGTTCCATAAACTGGGTTTTTTTAGATATTTCAGTGGGGTTATAGAGAACCTGAGAAAATACTTGTACGAATTTTATTTTGCTTCATCTTTTACGTCTTATTCTACCCCAGGCACAATTCTTAGCTTGTAGTTTGACATACACAGCTTGGTTTGAACTGAGTTATTCAGTTTGAAAATATATGTACAACCTAGATTCCATAGGGATTTTTAAGGCATGAGGTCACAATGTGGTCCACATCTCATGTGGAGTTTTGAAAGATAGTAGCAAAACAGGTCTAACAAAATGACTGTCTGTTCATTACTCTGCATTTTCTAACATAATTTGGAATTTAGAAATTTTCTATACTAAATCAACCTGGTAGTATCATATATATATATATATATATATATACACATATATATATATACACATATATATATATATAAAAAGCATTAAAAAGTTTACAGATGTTTTCTACTAACTTTTGGGAAATATTTAAGAATTAGGATGTGGAAAAATTATAGTAATGTGCAAAACCACCAAAAATGATAGCTTCAGGGAAAAGGACAGGGATGGCTGTTAGCAGCTTTATAAGACCCATGACTTTTTAATTCTCTGAGTTAAACCTCAGTTCAGATTTTAACTCACGTTTACCAAGAACTTCCATTACAATATCTCAAAAATTGCAGCGATAAAACGTATAAAAGAGTTGATCTCTTTTTAATCATGTTGTTTATAGTTCCTAAATAAACTTTTTTATAATTTAAGATTTCAAATGTATTCGAACCAAATGTAGACTTTTTTTATACCTGGCAAAAGATTGATTGTATTTAAAAATAGCCGAACATCTGCTTTTTTTAACATGCTGTTCATATTTAGCTTTATTTGTTTTGGCTTCAAAAGAAAATGGGCCACTGAACCCTGATTTCTCAAGGGATTTCTGAAAAGTTGTTGTACTTTCCATATTAATATTTTTATAGAATAACAATTATTATTTAAATGCTTAATTCAAAGTGGTTAGCAAAACTTATTTGTTACATCTTTTTAAGTCGAAATAGTTTCTTCCATCAGAAGAAACAAACTTGGATAATAATTGTAAATAAATTTGTATATTACTAATTCAGCATTTTTCTGTTGTCATGTGGGAGATTTTATTCAAATTCCAATTCTCTTTAACTTTCTTCTGAAAGTGTATATATATATATATATATATGTTTTAAAATTTGAATTCCTTCAGCTTTTTCATATCATAAATTACAGTTCCATGAGGTGCTTACACTGGCAAGAATAAACAAACAAAATACTTGTTGCATCTCAAAAGATGTTTCTCCCCTCCCGAAGTTTGCAAATAGGGCACAAACTCTACCAGTGCCTGAGAAATTCTAGGAACAAGTTGAAATATCCCAGCAATGTGGCAGCCGCTGAGCTGTACACACAATGCTCCTCCCTTTAATATTTTTGTACTTTACGAGTTTTTCTCCACGACAAAAACCTGCAATTTTTTAGCCACTTTCCCCCCGGTTGAAACGATTTGCTATCACCGTAACTCGATCTGTTATCTCTCAAATAGTTTCAACCGTGTTAATGTGCGAGTGTACTTTATTTTTTTATTTTTTTTTTCCTCCCCCCCCCCCACTCCTTATCAGGCTCTCGGCAGCATTTGTGATTCATAGCAGTCATCAAAGTGATAATAAACTCATTCACAATACTAACAAACATGGGGCTCCCAGTTATTTACGAGGCAAATTCACAGCGATGCCGGGCAGTGGAACAGGGGAGAATCAAGATGGTGTTGATTGATAAATTGACAGGTTAATTTACAAGTGGATAATAGGAGTTAGACCCAGAGGGAGAGCCAGCAGCCCCGGCTCTAGCTTGCTTGCACTGCCATCTGTCTTGTGCCTGGCAATCTGCAGGAGCGGTTCCACGGTTTCCCAAATTGAGGACAAATCCCCCTGTTTGCGGCAGATTCAATTCTCCGTCTCGCACAGCTCAGCGAGCCCCTCCCTCCCGCCGGGCAGGTGACCTGCACCTCCAGAAATGCCACCACCCGCTCCTTACTTCAAACACTTGATTCTTCTGATGTTCCGGAGTCCTTTGGCTTGGTTTTTAATAAATATTTTTGTAGGTAGTATTAGTAGATACAGTTTTCTGTCGCTCACGCTGCTTAAAAAGTGATTGTGTTCTTTTGCATTTCATATTCACCTGAAATACTTTCTTAAAAGCCAGTAAATGAAATAAAACTAACTTTTAACCTGTCTTACTATTGACTTTCTTTTCTTTCTCAAAATATACGCATTTCAGCGCTTCGTCTGGCCAGCAGGAACTTAACTTTGTAGCCAGACTCGCCAGATATTTCTTCTATTTAGTTAGAAGCATTGAATAAGTTCTGTGAGTCCCGTCATTTTTGTAACCCCTAGGAGCCGTTTTTATGGCAATCAGTCACTGTTTTTGTGTCATTAAGCATTTAACTAAACTGGTTGTTGGCTTCCCCGCAATGACCTGAAATTTCATGGAATTCAAGATCAAGGAGCAGTTGCTATCATATGTCTTTGAAGTTAATATGTTCCAGTCTTGCATTTTAGCATTATGAAAGTTTGATTGGGAAAATAAAAGGGGGTGGTCAGAAATACACTTTTCTTTTTGCAGTAAATGTTCAACGGTGAGGAAAGGGTTTTGTTTTAAATACTTGGGGTGTTTGTGCTGCGGTTGCTGAAGTTCATCAGCTGCCCTGTGCCTCCAGCTCAGAGCTGGATCTCAACATCTGGGCAATGGGATGTGGGCTGTCACTAGCCCGTAGAAGCGAGCCTGTGTTACACTTACTGCACGCCAAACTCTGGGAATGTGGGTTCTGCAATTCCCTGTGAGACCAGGGATCCTGCCATTTCAATTTGCAGCTCAAGCTCCGAATGGGTACAAAGCACAGCACCTGAGTGGCTGCTAATTTTGTTTTTTCTCAAACTGTTGTTAAATTCAGGGATACCTAGGACACGTCTTGGATGTGGGATCCTCTTCCCAGTTGTTCCTGGAGCCCCAGTGGAGGGGAGCAGATGCTCTGGTGGGCTTGCCCAGAATGTTAATCGTGTCTGGTGCACAGGAGTGATTCATAATGCTCCACATGAAGTTGTGAAGGCATTCAGGGGCAAATCCTTTCCTCCACACCTTGCCCAAACGCGGATGCTCGGCGTGGGGGAACTCTGTGGGGAGCAGGAGGAGGAATAAAAAAATACCCTCCCTTGCACAGCTTGGCAAGCTGCAGGCTCCCCACTCTGTGGGTTTGCCTGTCTGACACGGGTGGATCTGCACAGGAGCAGGGACCACTGCTCACCCTACCCGGCTGTCAGCAACGAGGACCTACAACCATCAGAGAAAACCCGTCCTGGTAAAAACTGCAGTGAGATAGTGTGGGTTTTCTGGTGCTCTCCCAGTTGCGTGAAGGCGGCTGAGCTTTTCAGGGACTGCATCTGTAGGAAAACTAAAGTACTTTAACAAAAAGAAAAAAAAAAAAAAGCCACCCAGACTGCAGAGATAAAACCCAGTATTTCCTGTGCACAAAACCAGCCAACCAAAGTTGTAAAAGGAGAACAAAAACGCAGGGAAGTTGGGCTTTTACAGGAAGAAACTTTAAAATCAAACAGTTTTCTAGCCTTTACTGAGGAATTAGGAAGATATTACTGGTATATATAAGGAACTACTACAGCTGTATTTAGCAGTCTGTCTCTCTCATCCTGGCCACCGGTGCAACTGGGCAGTTTTTCTTAACTAATTTGGGGTCATTTTTCTGTGCAGTGGTTGTTTGATGGAAGAGATTTGCTGTGTTGCACAGAGCCATTCAGTTATGGGAACAAAAACCAGTACCTGCCTAGGAAGACAATTACTCATTTCCTTTATTCAGACGTTTTTCATTGTTTAATAAAAGAGCCAGGATAATCTTGAAGCATGATCTTGGGAAAGAGGAGCAGAGTTTTAAAGCAGCAGGTGAGATGAGGGTGCAACATGATTGGACTTTGTGGAAGTTGGTGGAAATTATCTGATCCACTCCTCTACCTGATGGGCTTTGCTGATATTCCAACATTAAATCAGTGCCCTCTTCACCTGCTTTTTACTGGTTTGGGGCCATTTATTTGGTGGTAGCAGTCTGTTATGGTATTGAACTGATTTAACTGGGTTTTTTTCCCTCATGTCTTTGCTTTCTTCTGAGCCATCTGGACAGTGACAGGTTTGCAGACTCATAGATTACAATAGTAATTACTCTTAGAAATTAATTTTAAAACATTCTGATGAAAGGGTTTTTTGCAAACATTGAGTAACAATAGGAATCTAGTAGGGTGGTGTTTGACCCTGATTTTTTATAATATAGTGTGAGAACTATGTGTGTCTAAAAAAATGTGTCTGCATGTGTGTATACAGATATGCAAATGTTACCAATTTTCATTTAAGTTCAGGTGGCGCTTTTTTTTTTTTTTCCACTCTTTTTAATGATGCAGCATAGGGCTACAAATAACACAAAAATAAAGAAAGTGCAGATGCATTTAAATCCCTCTCTTTCCTGGACACACGTAACCAAAGCAAATGACAGGTGAGTTACAAGCAGAGAATATTTAGACTCATTGATTTTCATTATTACTTCTTTCTCATTCCATATGTCACATCAAAGCACGGTGGTATTCTGTTTGGAAAGGAGATCAATGCCAGGAGATCGGACTGATCCTTGCTATTCACAAGGAGCTTCCAAATTCAGTGGGTGACATAGGATAAAAGTGACCCTGGATTTGCTGTGACTGTTTTCTTTACGTTTAGGCAGACAGACTGCACAAAGAGAGGGGGGGGGGGGGGAAAGAGCATAAATTCTGTCTTTTTACAAAAACTATTCGCTTAATTGAAGCTTATTTAAAAACTTAGATATTCTTTTCAACTACATTGCTGAAAGATTGTCTTGACTTCTCTTTATTATTCTGAATCATTTCAAGTAAAAGTGCACATCTCTCTTCAGTAAACATATTTTATGAATCAATCCATGCAAATAATGCTTTCTTCAATTGTGCACTTCCTAAAATAACATGTTGACATCAAATCATCCTGTTTTGAAGAGTTTGTAATAATAAATAATAATCAATGCTGCAGACTGAAGGATGCATCAATTATATTTATTTTACCCACAGTAGAGACTCTCTCGGTTGTATATTTTTTCTCCAATAATTTTGTACATTTTATTGTAAAGTGTACTTCACTCTAATTGGCAATGTGGCTACTGACTGCTGATTGAGACAAAATTACACTTTGCCTGAAACAAAAAATTGAGTTCTATTATGTGAAATCTAAAATATTGCTGTAGTCTTGCAGAATCATTCTAGAATGTGATTTAGCAGTGACAAAAGAGAACTGAAGAACAGGTAGTATAAAGAAATAGAATTTGATAAAAAAAGAAAATGTTGCTTGAGATGAAATTCAAATCACAAGGGAAGTAAGTTTGGAGATTATCAAGCCTAGTTTGGAGATTTTGAAAGAAACTTAAATGAAATAATTTTTTGAAATAACCTACAGGCTACTTTAGTGACTAGGGCATTTTTTTAATCTTTGTTATGAGTATGTGAGGTCAAGTGAAAATTTTAGGCTATTTAGGATATAGTAATTATATTATTATATAATAATAAAATAACAAACAGAACTAGTGCTTCATGGAGTTGTCGGTTCTTGTCAGAGTTACGTATGTGTTGAATATGGTTTTACATAAAAGAAGGCTGCAGCTTTAATGGCTCTGTCCTCAATTGGGAAGATTTCTGGGGATGTTTTGAGGGGAGGAGAGATCACAGATGTCACCAGAACTGAAAAAAAGAAATTCCCTTTCAGAGAGTATAAAATTCTCCTCCAGTCTCTGTCCTATTTTGAGCCTTTAAGAAGTAGTATTTGAGCCCATGGGGAGAGGCTGCTTGCTAACTTGTAATTTCATATGATTTGAAATGTGGCACCTGCTGGCCTCCTGTGTGGGATCACTTAGGAGAAACAGCAACTGTCTGTAAGACTGGGTTGTCTAGCCAGTTATCTTGAGCTAAAAATCCCTTTTCACATTTGTCTTACATAGCATTGCATAGGTAGGGGGTTATTTTAGTATTGGCTGCCAATATGTAGATGCAATTTTGGTAAATCTGTTCTTTACTTTGGGGAAGTCAAAGTTCCTGGAGTCCCTTATTCAGCTAAAGCAAGTGTTAGAGATAAGTACCAGATCATAACATTATCTGCTTAGCTCTGTGGAGCAGCAGGCTAAGGTAAGGAGGATGCAAAGCAAGTTATCAAATCAGACAAAGGGACCTAATTAAAACATGATTGCTGAGGTCTACGAAAAATACAATTAAGTTGTAAGCTAAAGAAAATGAGGTGGCAAAGTTAATGTATTTGTCATTTATCTCGTGAGATCTCAGTTCAAAGACTCACTTTCAAATCCTACAGGATCAGCTCTTTCAGATCCTACAGCAGTCCAATAGATTTAAAATTAGATTGGACTCATGCAAAGATATAATGTGTGAATGTAACAAAGCCACTCTGAAAATAAAAATAGCATGCTGGCTGTCAGTGCTGAACATCCTCCCAGGATGCAGCATTCAGTGTTGCCTCACATAGAGTAAAACTGAAAAAAGGAGATCAAGGAAATCCAGGTGCAAATCACATTTCAAGTTATTCAAGTGAAATTCTGGCATCAGAGTCCAGATTTCCTTACTTTGTGTAAAACTCCTTTAGTTTCCTTGATACATGCCCCCAGTTTGAGTAGCCAAAAGATGTGTTGCAGCTGATTTAATTATATTAGTTAGCTTTGCTGTAGCCCTGGTGTATTACCTTATTTCATCAGAACCTTCAAGAGTAATTAATACTTTAATTTGAAAAAAAAATCTATTTATTGGTGAATTGCGGGTCAAGAAGGGAGATTGTAGCTATAGGGGTAAAAGAGTGGGATCTAAATCTCTAAGTCCAAAATTCAGGTCTGTAACCATTTTCTGTGCCAAGACATGTGACCTTCCTGTCCCTGGAGTTCTCAAGTGAGAAAAATGAGGATTTGATTGAACCATGTTATCTGGATGTTCTGAGCTGGGGACAAAAGCATCTTACTCTGTTGTTTTATTTTTTTTTTCTCAAGCAGTCTTGAACATAGCAATTATTCCAGCCATGTCCTGGCATATTTCTGTGGTCAGGCTGAGGTTGGTCTGGGCTGTAAAGGCACAGGGTGACGCACTTGTCACCTACAGAATCACTGTGTCCAGCAGCTCACAGCCTGCTGCTCTGAGGCTCACAGTGCCCATGGGGTAGGTATTTGGCAATTAATTTATATCCCTTTTTCTGTGACTTCTGCCCTGGTGAGAAACTGGGCAGAACATAAGGCAGAAAATATTTCTCACAAGTGAAGATGGCCACCCTCTTTCTCTGAAAGATCAGCCCTATTCCAGTTCTTTTATTTTATTCTTCCTATTATTTTTTGACAGTCTGTGTATGGAGATATTTCTTGCCAAGATGAAAGTCACTCTCTCATGCTTGCAGTGTTCTGTCAGTTCTTTTTAAGGAGTTAAGTGCACTGTGAGTTAGTAGGAACAATGAACCTCACTTGTTCTTGCAGCTGTCTGTAAAAACCTACTTAATATTGTTTTGTGGAACAAACTTAGAAGTTTTTTGTTACCTTCCCAATTTGTTGGCACCGTGGCTAGGCACAATATTTAAGGCAATATATCATGAATATGTGAAAATGAACAAATAACCCCCAGAAACCTTGGTATACCTGAGCCTTCCTACTGTAGTAGCAGAATTGGTTGTAGGTTAAAAAAATAGATGTCTGTCAGACCTCACGTGGGGCAGAGGTGAGAGAACCACAGGCTGTGGTGTGGTGTCCTACTTTTCCCACTCCTCCCGCTCACGTTTCAGTGGCAAGTAAGATTTGCATCCTTCTGCCCAGCACCGTGCAGCCCCACAGCTCCAGTGGGGAGTTAATTCCTTACCCCTGTATACAGCCTCCATTCTGATGCACTCAAACCTAAAAGGGAAATTTTCCTCGTGAGTGACCTTGCACTTTTGGTCCTGTTGCCTAGAGGAGAGTGAGATCAGCGAGCAATGCTGGGTGACACACACCACGCTCCTGCTCCTCACTGCCCCTGCACCCCAGTGGCTGCAGATTGTAGCACCACGTGTCCATAATCAGAGATAAAAATAAATCCAGAGCTGGGAGGTGAGTAGGCTCCTTCTGTTGCCTTCAGATAGCCCCACTTTGAGATGCTGAACAAGCAGGGGGAAAGTGAATCGGGCATCTGCAGAGGCTGCTCAAGTAAGGAGGTTGGTATTGCAGCTAGGCTCTTGGAATTCTAGTAGTTATTTGTTATTCCTGCAATTTACTATGCTTGTTGTGCATGAAATAAATTAAAACAAATCACCATGTTATTACAGCTAGAGAGAAAAGCTGTGTGTTGAGCTAGAAAAAGCTCTGAACTACTCGAGGCAGGGCAAGAGGCAAAAGCAGGGGTATGTTCTGTTGCTTCCTTTGAAGAGAGTAGAAGGCAAAGGGGAGATTTAGTGGCTATTCCTTGTGGCACAAAATCATCCCTGATTGTTTGTAGAACAGAGGCATATGAGTGTCAAACTCATACCGTGGATCCACAAAGGTGCCTCCTGACCTGCCTGCCTGCTGGATGTGCATGTCATGACTGTAATTTTGTCATGGTAAAAATGTCAGAAGTCATGAAAACCTAGTGAAAATGAAAGAGGGAAAAGTCACTGGCAAGTTTTGAAGTAATCAAATGACCCTTGCAGACCTGGTTTGCTCTAATCTAATTTTCTTAAGGTCTTAAGGGGTGACTTATGCACCTTCTATTTAGGCAGTACCTAACCCTTACCTCCCAGAGCCCTGGTGTGCACTGGGGCCTTGAGGAATCTCTCTGTGTTGGGTTGTGCTGTGTGAAATCCCCATGTTAGGGTCAGGCTGTCTTGCCCCAGTTAAACCCATGCTACTCTCACAACGTGCAGATCATTATTCTACAGCCATATCTTCTTTAGGTGTACTCCTAAATTGCACCTGTCTTTTAGCTGGGGAAGTACAGGCTTGTTTTTTAAACAAATCTATGAGTAATTTTTCACGCTCCTCCTCCTCCTCAGCATTTGTTGATTTTTTTTTTGGTTTTTATTCATGCTAAAGATTGTGAATCAGATCAAATGCACAATGCAAGCTATGTGGCAAAAAGGAAGCAGTGGCCTGTGACTCTGTATAAAATCCCTGTATCTCCTTGTGCACCACAAAGCTGTTTTGTGCGATGCATCCTTGATCTTCAAACATGTCCCTAAAGCTATTAGCCAGGCTGAATTGCTTCTTAACTTGCAGTATATGCTATCTAAACAGGCTGTTTTTAGGCCAGCACACATTAAAAGCTCCCTTCACCAGCCTCGTCTGAGGCAAACTGGCCGTTTTTCAGGTTCAGATCAGATCACATCAATCTCCCCTGCGAAGGTGCCCCCAGCTCCCTTTTCCTGGTGCCCTGCAGCTCCTCCGGTGTGGCAGATCAGGTGGCAGCTGAGTTGTCAGCACAGCCAGCTGCTGCTGGGCTGCAAACCCAGGCTGGCTCCCAGCTCCCCCATTAGTGGTGCCCTGCAGAGTGGTGGGGTTTGCTGCTGGCAGGGGAGCCCAGGGACAGCGTTTCTGCCAGCTCCCAGACCTCGGAGGGCTGGAGGCTCTGGTGTAACTAATAGGGAAGTCTGGAAGCGATGGGAGATTTGAACGTAGAGACACAGCCCGGGGCCCGAGCCAGTAGTCTGTCACTACTGCTCCTCCTCATCCTGCTCCTGGGAAGATGGAGTGGATTCTGCAGCCCTGAGTGAACACAGCCCGTGTTCTGCGGCTGCAGGGGAGGCAGCGGCAAAAAGGTTGTAATGATAAAATGTGTGTTGAAGACAAGGCAAAGGGAGGGAAAGGACTCGTGGAAAGTGACCTTGAAAGCAGGAGATGGGAAAGTACCAAGGGAAGGGACAACAAGGAGATTTTGCTGCACAAACTGCCCAGAAATGTGCAGTATCTCCTGTGTGTGACACAGAAAACAACAGCAGAGCTGAAGTGTTCCCAGACCATCCTGTGATAGAAGGGCTAGCACCTGTTTAGTTTCCCTGAGAAGGCTCAGCTTTGCAAAGGCTGGGAAACATGACCCTAGATAGATTTCAACAAGAGTATTTTTGCACAGCTGGGCAGGGCAGCCTTTGCTCAGCTTTGAGCAGTCCTGTGATAACCGTCTATGTGAACATACTCTGTAGCACTGACCAGTGCCAGGCCAAGCTAGGCAGAATACTGAGAATAATTATCTTTCTTTTTCTCTCTAAGTATTTGTAAAACTGATCCCATTATCTGTTAAAAACGGGTACTGTAAAATGATAACTTGTACCAAAATAATTAACAAGCAGATAGATGAATATTTACAGATCATACACTGATTTAATATGAATATTCTTCTATCAGGAAAGTGTTCTCTGGTACCTGTTTGCCAATTGGCTGTACCTCTGTGTCCTCTGGAGAAGAAAAAATGATGGCTTTTGGGTAGTGATATTTGTATTTTGAATGTTACATTTCTTCCCAATTTGTCAAAACAGGAAAGAAAAGCCTAAGTAACCTTTCACTATAGCAATAATTTTTTTTGCTGGTATAGGTAATATAATTATAGTTTAATTATCTACACATGCATTCAGTGTTTCACTGTATTTACACATGAAGTTCACTTTGCTCATGATAGTTATGGACTAGTTTAAAACTACTACTCTGTGGAGTTAGTGCTGATTAGCACCACCGTAACAGAATAGAATCACAATTTTGTAATAGATTTAGTTCAGCAAATTAGTTTGGTTTTGAAAACCCTTTCAAGATCAGTTTATGAGGAGTGATTCCCATCCATCTGATTTGAAATCTGTGTATCCCTTCCTCATCCCTCACTCTCCTCTTCCCATCCTTTTCTCACACTTCTGGTAAACTGGTACCTATGACCAGCTCTGACTCTGCAGGAGTCAAAAATGAGTCAGAAGTTCTGAGTTCTTGCTCTTTTCTTAACTTTTCCCCTTGCAGAAAGTTGATTTCATTGTTGTGTAGGAACCTTCTGTTCAAACAGAAGGACGTCAGCTCTGCATTTTTATGCTTTTCCCTAATCGTTAGTCTGAGTTACAGATGCAAGTGGTTTGTGTGCCAAGGAAAAGGGACTGATTCAGTCCCTGGTATTTTGTGCTCTTCTTGCACACCACTCTGTTCCTTATGTTCCTGTGGTAATCCCTACAAACAAGAAAACCTCACCAGGTCAATCCCAGTCAAGGGGATGTGGTGCAGGACTTGGATAATGCTATCAGAGTGCTGGAAAGAGCAGAGCTCAGGCAGACTGAAAGCAGTGCCAGCATGAACTAGACTGGGAAGTTAAAATGTGCTTTCATATTCCACCTGTTACTTGTCAAAGTGGAAAAGGTTCTGCCCATATTCTATTACCAATATAATTGAAAAATGGTAAATATATATGAATGCATGAATAGATGCACCTTCAATTATGAATTGTGTACTTTAGATATTTGTTTGGTCTAAAATAGAAATTCATTCCCCAAAAGATAAAAATAATAGTTAAAACCTTGTCAAAATCATTTGATGGCAAGACCTTCTTTCTAGTCTTTGAATAATGAGCTTCAGGAGGTGAAAGCATCACATTAGTAAAGGTAATCCCTAGTTCTAGACATTTTCTGCTGTAAACCTGTCCATCTGTCTACTGAAGACAGTGACACTTGAAGTGACTTCTCAAAATCTGCACTTATTAAGAGAAACATTTATGTAAATGAATATTTTAATACAAAAATAACTTTTATTTCACTCTTTCATTATTAAATCGTAAATGAGGAGACTTTAAGTGCAAGAGAAATTTATGACACTACTCTGTTGAATTAGAGACAATATTAGGTTTCATGTTAAGGAATTTTGAATGTTTTTGGTATTTTTTGCCATTTGTGGGCAAGTTCTGCCTGTGACAAGGATGTATCATCATGAGATTGGATATGTCACAGAATGCTGCAGAATTTATTTTAAGCTCTAAAGTCTTACCTAGGTTCTGGTCAGTCTACCGCTATGGAGGAAGTAAACTAAAAGGGCTGTATTCCTCATCTTCTTCCCAATGTAGTTCTTCCTTGGAAGTCTCTACATTTTTAAAAACTTTAAATATAACTTTGGTAAATTTGGCTAAACTTTCAGTGATACTGACGTGTAGGAAATACAATATATCCCACAAACTTCCTTAACTTTTTTGTGTTATTCCTGAAGCCCCTAAAAATAGCAAACTAAAAAAATCCAAACAAACTAAAACCCCCTATGACTTTGCTTGATGTGCTTATCAGTCACTTGCTTGCAGACCTCTCTAATGGATTGCCTCTTCAAACTGCATTTTACTTCCTCTTAATCTTCCCTCATGGGCTTGGACTCAGGGGACAAGAAGGATCTGTGGCACATGCTTGTGCTTTTTTCTTGGTGCAATTTTTTCCAGAACAGGTCCCAGACTGGCAGATCTTCAGTGCAGGGGTTCTGGGCTGCATTTGTCTAATATTTGGATTTGATCCACCTAGAGGCAGAGTCTCACCCCTTAAGTACCAGGGCATTACTCTCCTTGTGAGCTCGAGACTTTGTAGGATTAGACTGAACCTGCCTAAAGAACCTTTGGTCTGTGACCTGTGGTCTCAGGCACCACTGCAATGCACGTCGTAATACCAGTTCAGTGAAAGTGCTTGAAGATGATTATATTTTTTCCCCTGACTAAAGCTCTTCAATTAGGAGATAAGTCATTTCTGCTGAAATAAATGCTAAATGGCTTGACTTCCCATTTTGTAGTTGGTATGTGTTGAAGTCCAGAGGAGACCTATTTCTGTGCAGAATATGTCAGTTTCCCAATAATGATCTCCTGAAAGTCTCCATTTATACAGGAAAATTATTTTACTGCTTTTAAAGGAAGCTGTTGCATTTATGGATTCTGGCAACTTAAATCCACCATTAATGGGAGAGAAGAAGCAATAGTCAGATTAATACACTTTTTCCTCTGTGCATTATGCTGTTTACCTAATCACAAGTTCATGGAGGGAGATAATTCAGAAGAAAATGTATCACATGAATTTTGGATGACAGCCTGACTTCCCATAACTGGCTAACTAACATTAACTCTGAAATTGTATTTCTTGATGGGAAAAGTCTGAAAAAAAGAGAGTACGTATGATAAAGGCATTGCTTGTTATGGTCTAAGAAACACCTTTCTCCAGATCCTGGCAGGGTACTCACAGGCAGCTGGCAATAATGGTGTGAGGTTGGAAGGGGCAGTGTGCCCCAGCTCTGGGGCTGCTAATGAGTCGCACGTCTCGTCCTCATTTCTGCTTCCTGTAAAGGTGTGAGCAGATCACAGCCAGCCCATGGAATATTACATAGAACAAACCTTTGCTCGTGGGAAGAGCTCTGCTGACTTGTCAGACTTGACTTGTGCTTGTATAAATAACAGCTTCAGGACTGGGGTGATGTTTGCAAGTGACATCACCTCCTAGTTGCCCAAGTTTGTGGTATAGCAGTTTTCCTGTTTAAAGGAAAAGATCTTTCCTTCTTTTCCTCCCTGAAACATCACCTTGTTTCCTAAAGCAACTTAAAATCATGCCATTTAGACCACTTACTGTTGTCTCATGTTAGATATCAGGGAACTGTCCGAGTATATTTTGATTCACTTGTTTTTCTCTGATACCTACTCAGAAACGTCTAATGCTGTGGCTAAAGGGGACTGTACAAAGAACTGAAAATATTTATAAGGACCCTTTTGACAAACTCAAGTGAGAGAGCGTTGCATCTGACACTTTGGTTGCATTGGTCCTCAAAATGAGTGGTTGATGAGAAATAATTTCTGTGTACAGGTGAATGAATTCTTCTTGCCTAATAAGCCAGGCTTCCCTATGCTTGTGTGTACGTGTGAGTGCAGTGTTGTTTAAACATCATCTAAAATATGATAAGCAGTGAATAAATTAAGAATCTGTTTGTTAAACTATGCATATATTTAAACGCAAAATTAAGTTGTGTATATTTGGTTGAGATTAAATATGGAAATGTTTTTATCAAGTACACATAGGCTTCTCCATTCCCCCGCCCCTGCTCAGTGCAATCTTTCTAATGCTGATTTTATTTTTTTTCTTCTTGCCCTTCATTGACATTTCTTTCAGAAAAAACATGGATACTTGTCCATGCCTCTGCTCCTTGTCATGCACCTTCATTTCTGGGTTCTGTTCAGCTTCTTACCTATAGCCCTAGGCATCGCTGTCTGCTCAATAGCTTCCAACCCTTGTAAAGAAGAAACAAGATGACGTATTACTTTTTAAACATAAACCACACATGACTAAGACCCAATAATTCACTCGCTCCTGCTAGGATGCTGAATGATTAAGTCTGACATCAGTCAGTGCCAGTAGTGTATTTTTGATAAACCATAGTTGTCTGCTGCATACTCCAACATCTGTATTTTTCACACCAGAGGCATCTGTCTTGTTCAAGAAAATGAGAGACATGTAGCACACTGCTCGTGCAAGTAGTAAAACTGATAGAAACTGTACCAGTTATCATTCTCCATAGAGCTCCTTTCCAAAGTGATAGCAAATGACATATTTGGACCACTTTTTATAGAAACCATTTCAGGGAACATACTCTTGTGACCTACTATGAAACTTGTGGAGATCCCTCCTCAGATCCAACAGCATCTACAAGTGGCAAAAAAAAAAAAAGAAAAAAAAAAAGCAGAGGAATTATATATTTAGATATCTTTAGAAATTTAATCTATTGAAGGAGGTCTCAGAAGTCCATGTTCCTTGGAAACTACACACATGGATTTATTGTATAGCATACACTGTCTATACTTGAAAAATTTGGAAGGCAGTGAACTTGACCTTGTCTTTTTATGTGCCATGCAGGAAGAACAGCAATTATTTATTTCAGAAATGAAGCTGAACTAACATTCTCTGTGAAAATCATCATTCTAATCATGTTGATTTTGTTCCTGTTTTCTGTCTCCATATCATAAGTCATGGATGACAGATCACTGAAGTTTATTGATTTTTGTGTCTGCAAGCACAAAATTGCAATAGTCAGAAGTCAGGTATCTCTTTCTCTCAATATCCTTCCTGTGCACACTAGCATTATCTTTTTATCAAGCAACCTCATTGCTATTTCATATTTATTAAAAAAAAAAGTCAGTATTTAATATTCCTAATCCATCTCAATTTAAAACAGACTTCCAAATTTGACCTCCTGGAGAAAAGTTGAGAAAGAAGAGGTGCTAATCTGACACTTTCATCTTGGTGAAACTAGAACGGCTGCAAAAAAGAATCCATTTCCTATATTAAAATTAAAAATCAAAAAGTCATAATGCTGTGACTTAGCAGTGTTTACCTCTGGCAGTGCACTTGCAGCTAGTATTTAGCAGCATCAGCACTCTGTCTCCAAAGGAGATTTTTCAGGTTTTACTGGAAAAGAAATGCCTGACTTTGATCACAGTTAAAATGACGGCATAGTTGGTCAACGAAATACTGCGGATAGTTAGAAAAGGCAACTGCTTTGGAGTATGTCCTTTAAACTCTAATGGATCAGTTAATTCTCCAGAATATTTACTAGGAGAAGTCCTAAAAGGGTTAAGAAGCTGCTATAAGAAAGGCTAAAAATGATAGACTGAAAGAAAAAGAGGTAGTAAAAATTGAAGGATATAAAAAAGCAGAGGAATGTGGCTGGGGAATAATAAAATAAGAGAGAGAAGTTAAACCACTGACCCTTGTCGGCAGTGAAAAGCGGGAGATTAGAAAATGTTTCATGCTAATTTCCATGGAGATTTCTTTAATTTATCGAAAATTACTTTCTTCTGCTTTGATTTGTCCAAGTGCCTGCCCCCTCGCAGCTTTTTCGGGGTGGTCCTACCCATCACGCCACGCTGAATATGGGCCTCGTTTGCCCCCACACTGGGCCAAAGCGTCGTGAGATTACTGAAGCGTCTCTGACGTCTCTATCAGCCTGTGCCACCACAATGCCCTATCCCCTTTTTTCCCTTTCTCTCCCGCTCTCGCCTCTCCCCTCCGTAGCAAAGTCTTAGGATTCCTGTCACATGATGGCTTCATCGGGGGCCCCTTGCTGAAGCGTTTTCACTTTCCTCCTGATCCGTTCAGCTTGGTTCTCTCTGCTGCCTGGCATATCAAAGGAGATTTGTGGGTCATTGAGCCATGGATGCAGAATATAAAGTTATCAGCCTGCCTGGCAGCGTTGAAGCAACAAACCCGCCCCCACCCCAGCCATCATTTACCATCTTCATCCTTCGAGTGGCAGGAAATTGTTAGTCTCTCTTACAAATGTATATTGAAGGCATTTAATTTCTAAGGGATAATCAGGATGTAGAGGTACCAGCTAAAAGACCTTAAATATTACATCTCCTAATAGGGCACTTCAGATTATAGCATGATGTAGTAAGATGAAGAAGCTGCTTATAATTCCAATTTTAAAGACACGGGCTAATACGAATGACAAACTGGTATTTTTGCAGAATAATAAAGTAATTTGCCTAACATTTCCAACCTTGTCACAGATAATAAATGGATATATTTGATTACAAGCATTCTGGGCCAGTGGAAATTGATATCACTTCCTCAGTCTATCTTAGCTGAGGATTTGATCCAGACTATTTATTTGGGGATTCAAAGAAAGATTCATTACAATAACGTTTCTAAACGTGGCCATTACCATAATTTCAATCATTTCTGTCCAGTTCCTTTCTGAGCACTGGGACTATTTAGCTCTCAAGTGAGTGATCCTGGCAGAAATGCCAAGATTCAGTCTGGAGATTGCATTGAGTATCCAAAAGGATATGGGGAAAGATGGCATCAAGTAGTTACAAGGGGTGAGGAGTTCAGTGCAGCAGCAAGGTTAGAAATACCTGCTCTGTAATGTCCATTGTAGCTCACCTAGAAACAGGTTTTTTTGATGTGGTTTGGAACTGTTGTGGGGGCTCTGAGCACCTTTTAAAATGAGTCCTCATTAGTCTCTTCAAAATCAGTCTTTAAACCGTGGCCTTAAATGTCCCCTCAGTTCCCTCTGGACAGGGAACTTGCATATGAAAGACTTTCTTTGTGTGCCAAGCTCGGGGCTCTGCCTGCAGGGTGACTCACCTGATCCGTGGATACTTGGGGTACCGAGCTCTGGGGCAGCAGAGACAGCTCTGGCTGCCCGAGGCAGGCACTACAGCCCTCTGTAAGGTCCCAGGGAAAGAATCCTGAGGGAACGTGGGTAATGGATGGTGCCATAAACATTGGAGGGAAAGTCAGTGTGATACAAGGAGCTCGTGATGGCTGGTGAACAAATTCTGATAAACTACAGATGCTGTGACCCCCTCTAACCGTGGCTTCGTATGTGCTTGATAGGCAGGAATACGGGCATTTCTCCCCAGGTCCCAGAGCAGGGAGATGTACTTACAGACACTGTCCAAACCCACAAAAGCTGTGCTGAATTCAGTGCTCTTGTGGTGCATCACCTACGATTTTAAATACTCAGCACATCTCTTAAATCTGTTCACCGCTTGTGACTTATCTGATGCGGCAAAGTCTCCTAATATACAACTCTGCATATTTCCTATATAAATAAAATGCCTTTTTGACTGTTTAAATAGCTATATATCAACATCCCTTTTCATGAGTAAATTGTCTCTTTATTGGCTTTCTTATTTCTGTGTAGCTTGGCCGGCACACATTCGTTCTTCTCTTTCTAACCATCACCATCTCTGTCTCTTCTTGTACTTAAATCTAGGCTACATAAATGATTTTAAATTCCCTCATGATCAAACATGATCATGCAGAGCTTGAAGTCAGAGAGAATGTTAAGTGTTCTCTAATTAATTGCATAAATGCGGAATGCAAAAATTAAATGTTCTCTGGTAATTTCTGCGTGCAGTAGGCTTCCTCAGTATGTGCTAGATTATAATAACTCACATGTGCTTGGGGTGCTGCCTATTAACAATTCATATGACGCTCATTTTCCAAGGGGGGTCATGGTGCTACTTTCCTTTAGTGATTCTAAAGTTTTCTAGTGCATTAATAGAGGAATATCCAGAACACAGTTTTGTTGTGCCTGTTGAGTATATGCTTAACCTTTCCCCTTTAGTTCTGTATGCAAGCACATGTATAAATGTGCACCTATGTGTACTGGATCATGTTCACATATGATTGAAAAAGAAACGACATGTACACAGCTATGGTGTTATAGTTCATTACTTAATTAATTCCAGATGTAAGTGACATACTTTTTAGAACAGTTTGCAACTGGGCACACCTTTTTCTTTCAAAACTGATTAATTACAGTGACTGCTCTGTTTGATTTTTAAAAGGCAAACCTTTGTAGTATGTGCTATTTTGTTACTTATGTTAGAAAGGAGTGCTTTAATCCCCTTAGAAGTTAACCTTAAAAAGGAAACATCTACCTTATTGTGATATTGACCTTGTTCTGGTAAATTGCCATGTTTTCCTTTACCTACATCGTGCTATCAGTGCAAGATGTTTACATCAAGGATAAGGTTAAATGTTTCTTTTTGAGGTCACTTACTCCAGCTCTTTCTATGTATATCTCTGAAAAAAAGAGAACAATCAGCCTGACTAACAAAGCAACCTTCACAAGCTGTACCAAATCCATCAATTCTTTTGTGTAAAACTTACCCTCGCTTTGACGTTCCTGTCCAGGCAACACTCAAAATGCAAAGCAAGTTGTGGTTAAACCCAGTAAGGCTCTCATAGAAGCTTATGAAAACTTCTATTTTGCATGGTCTCCACATGTGAAAGTTTAAACTGCCCAGATTGGTCTTAACTAACATTTTAGACTTTCAATTCATTTTAGGGTCTCCTGAAGATGTCAGGCATAGGGGTTTTTTTTTAACTGAAATCTCCAGGAATATTAGCTTTGCACTATTTTCTGCCTGATTTGGAAAACTAGTTCAGATTCTTTCTGGAAACAGAAGCAAGGAGAAAATAGAAGACAAGTTGATTTGTTTGGTTTTGGTTTTTGGTTTTATTTGGGTGAAAATTTTGAGTCTCTTAAAATAGTGAAAGAGGTTTGCAATTGCTTTGGCTCCTCCAGAAGAACCTAGAATTTCACATTTTCTGTGTCAGATTCAGTGCAGACTTAAAAGTGAAACAGAAAATAGATGTTTAGGGACATCTTCATCTTATTGATTTGTTCCCCTTGAAATTAAATTTTATATGCAGAGTGTGCTAAAGGAATTTTTTAGTAAAATATTTCAGTATTTACCATGGAGAGGAAATCAGACTAGACCAGTTTTTATTGAAATTCAATTTTCTAAAACACTGCTGAATGTTCAGATTTCAGTTATCATATGATAACTATGCACAAATAGAGAAAATTCCAGCTTTTTTTTTTTCAGTGCTTCTCATTACAGAAGACTTGAGATACACCTGAATAATTTGTGGTAAACTTTGTAGGAGCAGAAAACCAAAAAGCTACAATTCAAAACCAAAAAGCCTGCTCACACCAATGAATCTGGATTTCTTCCAGATAAGTTTTAGATCTCACTGTAGTGTTCAGTAGCCCTTATTTTTTCCCAGAAGACAAAATCAAACTGTAAGACCAAGAATTCTGAATTCATTTAAAGGCAGTTTAACATAGTAACAGGAAATTATTTTCTTATACATTGTTTTTACTGAACTGAATATTTCTTATTCACATTTTCTACATTATTGTTATATTACTTACACAGTGTGGCTGACTTACCCTGATGAAAAAGAGAAACATTTATGAAAATGTAAGATTTCACTCTACTGTCTTTACTCTACCTCACCCATTTTGATCAGTTCTAATTATTTTGATGATATGGCCCCAATAAAGATCATAGAGTAGTGCAGTCAGCATTTGATGAACCTGTAACTTTAATGAAATGTAGTACTGTATTATCCCTACAGCTAAGCTGAAATCTCCTAGGAAAATATTGTTCGCTGATTTTATTCTCTGAAATACGATCTAAAAAAAAACCCAAAGCACTGCAAGTGGTGTATAAAGACTCCTGCAGCATACCTATGCCAGCCTCTCTTTCCCTGCATGTATTGTGGGCTAACATAAACACAATTAAATGAAGTATTTTCTTCCTTTGGGATCTTAGGATAGCAGCAGTTAATAATAGAGCACTGCATTTCATTACAGTTTAGGGTCTGAGGCTGCAGAACTTAGATATGGAGAATATCAAATGGAATAGCCAGGAGAAATAGTCAGCAGAACTGATTACCTAGAGGAGTGCCTCTGTGTGTTTTATGCATAATCATTTCACCAATTATTCCTAATTTAGTTGATGAGTTGACTTTTTTTTTTTCTTCTTCTGAAAACAGAGCATTAAGTGTTCTGTACTGATAGATGTCCCCACTTCCAGATTGAGATGTTTGCTGTGGAGAAGAACATTATCTCCCTGTCCCTTGCTCCCTGGCACTTGTGTGTGTGTGTGTGTGTGAAATGTGGGGGAGAAGGGACGTGGGGCTTCCTGACCCCCAAGGCACTGCTTCCTAAGGATAGGATTGATCCTGTCTTAGCAAGGCAAGGGAGATGCAGGAGAGCAGCAGCTGACGATCCAGATAACTTGTGTGGTAGAGTTGGAAGGATTGTGGCAGTGCAAGGATTTCAGGGATAACCAAAGAACCTGTTTGCTGGGAGGAAAAAGGGTTCTCACCTCACAGTCTCTGTGCAAGGAGCCTGTTTTTTACTGGAATTGTATCAAAGGGAAGTGAAGTAGGACAGCACAGTAGTGGGCATGGGTATTCTGCTAAAAATATCATGTCAGCAAGAGGTTGGATTCTCATGTAAGTGGCAGCTTTTCCTGTCACGCTGATGTGGCCAGATTTGGCCCATGGCAAGGAGTATGTGTTCATATCCTGTCCCTGTCACTGCAGCATCATCCAGGGAGCCACAGCTGGGGGGACAGTCAGTGTTGGGCTTCATAAACCCAACTCACCTGAATGCTGGATGTCTTGTCTTTGATTTTCAATTCCACACAAATTATTTCTGTGAGAGTCAAGAAGTCAAAGTTTAGAGCGTCCTGAAGTGGGCTTCCCTGGGTTTGTTTTACTTAACTACATCAAAACACTGGAAAATAGGTTTATCTGCCTTCTTTGTAGGAAAGTCAATTAGGCAAAATATGGTACTGAATTTGGCAGAGGCATTCTTAATTAAAAAAACAACAGAAAAAGTGATGTCACAGAAAACTCAGTTTTAGCGCTGTGTTACCAAAGAGGTGTGCAATGTAGCCAATGTGATAGTTGTGGAAATTCTTATTATTTGCGTCCTAATACCTATATGAGGTAGTTCTCACTTTACTCTCTCTAGAATTTAGAACAGTGCATGGCTGAAAAGTGCAAGTTAGTAGCTGATTACTGCGAGAAAGTACAGAATATTTGATGTTTTTAATAGCAGTGAGGTAGATGAGTGGAGCAAGAAAATTAATGAATTTGAACCCTTTAAAAAATTTATTCCATGTGTTTTATTGAGTTTGAGGAAAAAAGAGTAAGACTGTATTCATTCTGGTATAAGTCTGAAGTAATTGCACTAAAAAAATAACCTGCAGATGATTTAAATTAAGTATAAAAAAGGGTTGCAATCTGGTCACATATTATTTGAGAAGATTTCAATTAGTGTGTTTCCTTTGTCAGCTTGAATCTTCAAACCATTACTTTTTTTTTTCTCCTTTTCAACTTTTGTGATTTTTTTTTTTTTTTTTTTAGTTACACGCGGTAAAATATTCTTCTTTGCGTATTTAAATGTGAAGAACTCAAATAAGAACATAGTAGTTTTGACTCTAGGAAACTTTTTTTAAAAACCACTCAAGTGCCCCAATGGTAGAAGAAGAATTTGACGAAGCTGGCAAATCTGAAGCCCTTCAAGGGGAAGGAAAAAAAAAATTACTCCAGCTGCAAAGCCTGATCCCAGAAAACTAGGGCAGCATATTCCTTAAGCTCTGCTTTTGGACTGCCCAGAGAAACTTGAGATTTATTATTTTGAACTTTAGCTCTGCTGGGTTGGTTCTCTGCGTCCGGGCCTAGGTGAAGGGAGGCCAGGTCCATAAATCTGACCTTGCTGAGTGTGTCCCAAACGTTCCTTTCCCAGGCAGTGATTCCTGTCCTGGCGCTGCCTTCCCTGGTGCTCCCACGTTCCGAGGAGCCTCAGTAGGGATTGCTTGTATGTAAACAAGGAATTTGGCAGGAGCTCAATCCCTTTCAGCAAAGTCTTCATGATATATTATTACCCATAAGGGAACTTCACTTCCTTTACTAGAACAGTGCAGCATCTCATTTTATTCAGTTCTTGTCTTCCCTCTGTCCCCCCTCTCTCTCTCTCTCTCTCTCATCATTTTCATATGCTGTTGTCTATCAGCTTTCATGGGAAGATTGCTGTTTCAGAAGATTAAGATGAATCTAATTTTATGTTTCAAATCCACATAAAACACGGATAGTTATGGAAGCTTGGACTCATTGTGACAGCAAATTCAGCCTCGAATGCCCTGCAGGGAATTATGTCTTAACATGTTGTATCTCTTTTTCAATGCCTGCAAGGCTATTTCTTCATCACCATGTAAACTGCATGGTGGGGAATGCCAACAAAAAATAAGATGCAGTGGAAGATAAAAATTCAGTGTAAATAAGGTGTAAGATAGACAGTAAGCTACAAATGGCTTGTTCTATTTAAACCTACTGGGTGGAAAACAGAAACGAGGAGCACATTTCTGATTATCTCACAAACTAAAAAAAAAACAAGTCTATTTAATATTTGTTGACAGTATCAGTAATATGCATTGGAATTCAGCTCACTGGCATTTGATGCAGTTAAAAAACACGCAAAAAAATACACAACATAAACCAGCATTATATTTGTATGTGATGGTAAATGTTTGTTTCTAGCACAATTCCCTTTGGGAGAGGTGGGGGATGGGGGGTGGTATGTGATTCTGCTTTTTCATTTGCAGCAATCACTAATTTCAGATGAGTTGTTAGACCACACGCGAGTAATTTTCCTAAACAATGGCTTCAATTAGTGGTCAGATCCAGCTTGTTGGTGTTTTACCCTGGTCTGTACAATAGACATTTTGCAGATGTCATGCAGTGTGCTTCCAACAGCTGTGTGAGATTTCCTTCTGAAGAAAGTGCTCAGCAAAGGGAAGTTGGGGGGCCCGTTTGCAGAGATGCAGGCCTGTGTTTGAATGTTTAATTACAGAGATTGCAGGCAGGGCTGCTGCTGCCTGCCACCACTTAGCACTTGCACAGAGGGCTGAGTGAGGAGTGGGGTAATGCATTTGAGAACATGTTTGTTAAGACCAACTTGTAATTCATTTTGGCTGTCATTATTCATAAAGCTGGATGGGGTTCTTCCCCATATGTGCACCAAAGGAAAAAAAAAAAAGGAGTTTTCATCCCCAAAGGAAAATGTATCTTTTGACTTCAGTGAAAGCAGTTGTTTTTAAAAAATATATGTATTAAGGAGTTATTGTTAAATATTTTAATCAAAGTTAACTACTTAAAATCTTTTTCACAAATATTTTACAGTTGGTTTTTGACTTAATTGGGAAAAAGTAAAGATCATTTCAGTCAGAACTTCAGCACAGAACAATGCAAATCCAGGGAATATGAAAACATTTAGGCAGGATCCCTAACCGTATGAATGGGGGAGGTGTGGCTTATTAATACGGATCTATGTATTTATGCTTGAATTAGTGTATCTTAGAGAACAAATGACTTTGTGCTGGACAGGCTATATACACAAAATTACTTCTCTCGTGACAAGAGAAAATGGAACATAAAATCTAATAGACAATAAATCTGGTTTATATCTTCCTGTCTCTTTAATCAGGAAAGAATCTGGCTATTTTTAAATATAGAGTCCAATTATAAAGTGAAATGTAATGTTCTTTCTTTATCAAAAGTGTCAGGAAAATATTTTAAGGGTCAAATCCTTAGCCAGTATAAATTAGGAGAGTAGGTTGATTTGTACCACCTGAAAATCTGACTTTACATGTCCTTAAATTTTCAGATTTATCTAACTCCTGAAGTGTGTATGTGTGCACATGCATCTCTCAAAGAGACTTGTTTTTCTCTTCTCATAATCAGCTTATTGTTTGGAAGCAGTAGATTGTAAAATACACTTCCAAAATGTCTCACGGATACGTTTTGTCAAATTTATTGGTGTGAGTACTGTCAAAAATTATGTTGAAACTCATGGGTCCACAGATGTTAATAGGGCTATGGATTAAGGAAGTGTAAACTTAAAAATAATTTGGCAATTTGGTTACTGGATCGTGGAAAAGTGGCAAGGAGGAGACTTTAAGAAGCAGGACATGGCATGACAAGGAAGACCCAAACAGGAGCATTCTGCTTGCTCAGGTGCTTTCGTTGTCACTGGCTCTTGGGTAGCAAGGAAAAAATATGTGGTTAAACATTCTTTTAGTTAAAAAAAGATGTAAGACAAGCAGTTGAGTCTGCTAAGTCATGTGTGCTTTAATAATAATTTAAAATGTTGTTAAAAATACCTAGATATCAAACTCCAAATATTTCCTTCCTCCGTAGCCTTATCACAGTGTGCTGCAATTGGATGTGTCAGATATTATGGTCTGAGCAGCACTGATAAGCTCAGTTCTTCAATGTGAAATCTCCAGAAACACAGAAGAGAGAACAGAAGCTTGGTTGAGTCACTTGGTAGTGCTTCCCTTTGCCTCAGCACTAGGCCAAAACACAGGATGACTGTCTGCAGCTGGAGGCACTTTTATTCTAAGATGAAATGTCTGTGTGCTGGTGGTTATTAATGAATCCCCACCACTCTTCCTGAGAGCCTTAGCACCATCTCTGTTCCACCAGGTAACCTGTGCTCCTCTGGAAAGCTCCCTCTCCCTTCCTGAGGGCACAGCTTTGCAGATGTTGGCATCAGGGCAATCTCATTAGCAGACCCACGTCTTTTGAATTGGCTCCCTGTGTGTGCACACTTGAGTGTGAATCCCATCATCAGCTGAGCTCTGGGAGCTGGCTCTCCCTGCAGCCCGGATCAGGGAGGCTGGCGTGCTGTCACTCTCCTGAGGACAGTGACAATTCGGGTTCCACGGCGAGGAGTGCCCTGCATTTAGCTGTTGTTGTAATAACAGCAGTTGTTTTCATTATGCCTTGTGAATTTTCAGTAATAACAAGAGCTGGAACATTTCAAGACTGACCCTGTTCTCGCGGTTTCCTGACCACATCTCTTTGGGACAGGCCCAGCTGAGGTCCTGCCACCTCTGAAAATTTGCCTCTTTAATTAACAGGGTTCAAAGCAGTTGGCTGGTGTTTTGGTGATTTGTTTAAGGAGGTAAAAACTGGGAAAAAAGAATGTTATTTGCTACACCCTTTCAGTGTTATTGAAAGGCATAATTCAAAGGACCGGCAGAAATCCTTTGTTCCAGTTACTATTTTATGACACCAATATAATTTTCTGTAAGGATTTGCAGAAGTACAGCTACACCTTCTGTAGAGGTTGTGCAGATAAGGAATTTTTCCAAAAGAGATAAAATTCTGGAGTAATTTCATCTGCAACAGTGAGTTAATTTACAGATGAGCTTATTTTATGATTCATTTGGCCCACCCATAATGTCAGCTATGTTTTTGTATGAATCTAAGAAATGAGCTCCATGAAAAATACTGCCATTTTTCCTAGCCCAGCCTACACACACTCTTACAGAACACCATTAGTAATGTTGTTTTATATATGCAAAGACAGGATATGGGTTTTTTTCCATACTTTTAGCTAGTGCCACTTAAAGTTTTGTAGATGGAGCCGGAGCCATGGTGTCTAGGAGGCCAAGCATTCTGACAGGCTTGCTTAAGTGCAGCAATTCAAGTTTCATAGCTAGCTACCCAAGGGGACTGTGTGCTAACAGCATCCTCCTATATTGGTTCTGTATGTTGGGAAAGTCACAGGAAGTCAAAATGAAATTGTCAAATACCCCCAGGCCTCAGACCTATACGGTGGCATCACTGCTGAAAAATAATAAAAATGATGCTAAAACATACTATCCCCAGTGAACCAAATAGTCAATAAAGAACAGGATCTGTGCAGAATTGATTGTATTCATAGTGAGATTTTGGTTGCTTATAGTATCAATTAGAGTTGTATTAGTAGGTACAATTCTGACTTTACACTGGCATTAATTTTAATGATTAAGGTTATCAGTCAAAAAAGTAAAGCAAAGATATTTGTTGTAATGTTTTCATAGCCTGGACTTTCCATAAGTTAATGCAGTGCACTCTTTTGAATGGATTGTCTGCTGAGAAACAATCCTGCAGTTTGTCTCAGAGCCTGTAAGTCACTTTTTTAACAACAGAATTACCAAGGCACTGTGGTGACTCTGGTCCATAGACTTTTCTGGGCAGGAATGGGCTCTTCCTTCCATTGAAACTGCTGATGTTTGTATGTAAAACAGCATAAACAAATACATGTGTGTGTGTGTGTGTGTGTGTGTGTTGGAAAAGGCAGGTGTAAACTTTACTGGAGAAAAGCTGGATGATGGGGGTATAAGACAATGCAGGAGGACTGCAGTGCTCTTGATTTACACACATAATAGATTAAAACAAAGAATGTGCTGTGTGGGGAAAGTTCCTCACTAAATATGTTCTGCCTCTGGTCTGCAATCTGTTGTGCTGTGTCCTAAAAGCCTCTAAGGAATCAGTCCAGTGGTTCATCTGTGGCACTGAGAGCGTCACCAGCTGGACCCCAGGCCATGCCTGGCACTGCACACCCACTCAGGCCACAGCTTCACCTACCAGTGAAGCTTCACAGCTCCCAGTGTAGCTTCACCTACACAAACTGGATAGGAGAAGAGCAGGAATAATTTGCACTGCCTATCTGTGGCACAGATTACTTCCTCAGAAGGGCTGGGGTAGTTTTGTTGACCTTGGCTACGTGATTGGAAAAAGAGTAGATGGTGGAATTTGTCCTTATGTGAGTAGACTAGCAGTGTGCTTTGGCTATTTTTTTTATTTTTTTTTTTTTTTTTTCAGGGAGGAAGCTGTGAGTTTGTGAACTTTTAAAATTGATGCATGGTAAATTCTCAGCTGAAAATGGTCTTTAAAAAAATAAATTGAAGTACATTAGGACACTGCAGCCAGCTCCCCTCCCAATGAGCTCCAGTAAAAATAGCTCTGCTTGAACCCCCTGCACGGGGTTTTTCAAGCCAGATATTATGACAGAAGAAAGCAGGAGGTTATTTTAATGAAATGGGAATAGAAGAGAATGGAGTTTGGTTTCAGATGTTGTATGTATTGTGAGTCATCCCAATGCTTTTATGTTAGATTCCTGAGTTACACCAATCAATGAAATTGGCCTGTGCTTTTCTCTCCCTTTCTTCATTTAAATGTCAAAGTGAAATTCAAAGGCTTGTGCAGGACTACTTGAGTCATTCAGAAGATCACTGCCCCACTGGGGATTCTCTTTGTTTCAGCACTTGAACACTATTGGTTTTATTATCTCCATTCAGGTTTTGTAATTATTCTCGTCCATAGCCTTCTTACAGCCATTAGAGATGCAGACAGAGAAAGAGTTCTGCCTTTGCATTGCATGAATAAATATAAATACCATTTTGTGACTTGTCAACAATATCTGCTAGTGATGCAATGTCCTAGCATATTCTGGATGCTAACAGCCCCATTTGTGAGATATTAAGTCCCCTTCATTCCTCTTGAGTTCACTGATATTTACAGTTCCAAAGACCAGATGGTTTTTCACTACACTGGAAGATGCAGAGGAACAATAATAATGATGAACACTGAAGTTACAAAGTATTTTATCTCAGCTCCACAACAGCCACTAATTACTTCAGCGCTAAAGTTGCTCAAGGTGAAGTTCCACCTTACAAACCTTTGGATGGTTCAAGTCACTGTTGGTCTTTTGTGGACAAGTTTTAGGGCTTTATGAATAGCAGGAGGGAGAGCAGGAGAATGGGGCAGAATTCTCTTAAACCAGCTCTTCCACTGAATCATTCATAGCAAGGAATGGAGAAGAAATTCAGTGCCTAATTAGAGAGGCCTTGAGGGTTGTCGAATGCACTTAAAATTGCACTTTTTTATGGTTGTGGGTTGGTTTGTTTGTTTGAAATACTGCAAAGTTGGAATTGCACACATCATGGACTGTGATACCTTCTCATTACAACTTGATTTACAGTCTGCTGACGTTATGCAGAAATTTTTCCTTGCCCACATTATGAGCTCTGAAGGAGCTGCATACCCTATTGATAAGGAATGAAGAGTTGTTATGCCAGTGATAAGGCCTCATAACTCAAAGCAAATTCAAATATCACTGCATGATAAGTTCTTTCATAAGGTTAAGGCAGTATTTCTAATGATGAGATAGGTGCATGTGCAAGTCTGAGCCACTTCAGCTGCTGCTGGTGGTTTCTAGTTGTGGTTTATGTGGAAGCAGGTGGGGAGGAATGAAAGACTGTTTTGTGTTCAGAATGTAAAGCAGACTTGCTTCTGGTTCTTCTCTGGCACTGGTGTGACATCTTCTGGGTGGTCTTGCCATTGTTCATCCCTATCATATCAGATCACCTGTAAGAGAAATCTTTTAATTAGTTTGCAGTTATGCTTGAGACAGATGAGCTTGGCAGGAGAAAACATAGGCAGTGGTGCTGAGTTTTGAATTTGACTCTGAGAATCTGTGGTATGGAAGTGAAGCCTGGTTTTCAGGTCCCACTTGGAGCTGCTGGCAAAACCTTTTCTCCTGCACAATCAGCCTTCAGTTAAACAAAAGCTTCAGTAGAACCTAGAAGTTGTGAGTAGGATGGAAATTATCAAGCCAGTGGGGAAAGTGTGGTGCAGGAACAGAAAACAGACCTCTGAGCTGACTTAGACATATCATGTGTCAGTTAAACAGATAGCCCTGGTTTCTAACTCAGTCTGTTTCAGACAGGATTTAATTTTGTCCAGACTAGATAAGTAGTGGTGGTGTTTAGCTGTAGGCAGTGGAGTAGCAACTCATGGCTTCAGTTTATGTTTTTGATGAGGAGTAGTCTCTGGTTTTGTTCTGTCAGGGAGAACAGGTTTGGAACTGGAAAGGACATTCCCTTTGCTCCTGGCAGGGAGTGGAATAACAAAGTTAATGTTCCACCTAATTTTTAAATCCTACTTTTATGATATAGCTGAATTGCAGACAGAGATTTGCCTCTCTCTCAATATGTTGTGATGTGGATAAAAGCCTTGTGTTTTCTGAGTAACGATGAGAACTCTGGAAGGAAACAACACTTAGCAATAGAGAAAATCCCAGTTTTATGTTGCAGTGCATGTGCAGTTTTTAAACCAATATTTTATAGTCCATTCAGTATTAACCTAAATGGAGAAAAGTGCTGCAGCAGATACAGCTATCACTTATTTTGGTGATATTCGTTTGAAATTTGCTTGGTAATATCAATCTGCAATACAACAGTCATTAACCCTCATTAACCCTATAGAAGTATGATCAAGACAGGCATTCCCAATGGGACAAATAGAAGAGAGGTCTTATGCAGTAGGCCATGAAGTAAGTTGAAAATTATCTCCAAATAAATCTTAAAGATGGAACTAAATGAAAAAACACAATAAAGTAAGGAAAACATGGTAGTGCTGAGACAAGCAGTAATTTATTAATGTTTGTCTGCAGAAAAGTAAAGAAACTCTGCATATCTGTTTTGCTTAATTATCTGGTTGACCTTAGTGAAAAGAAAAGTTGAAGTTAAACGCATAACATTCCTCTTTACAGTGTTTTTTCTCAGTTCCTTTCTTATGAGTACCCATGTGGTTTCTCTGCTTCTAAGCAGAGTGATAGCTCCAGTCATTTTAATAACCTCTGAGAAAGTGCTTCAGGACATATTTGCAGAGCTGAGGTTGCCATGCCACAGCCTTGTCTCCTTACCATGCTCCAGATATTGAACCTTCCCGTAACTACAATTACAACATAAACCACAAAATGTAGATTTACAGATTGTTTTCAACAACACCCATTCAAATTTACTTATATTTACACTAGAAAAATTAGGGTAAGTGCTATTGTGACCAGAGACAGAGACCAAGATCAATAACCAACCAATTCTTGGCTAATAAAGCACTTCTCTAAGGTCTATGGTTGCTTTATTCTGACTTTGAGGTTGGCCTCTAATGTCTTATCCATTGACTTTTCCCGTAAATATGTCTAATAGAGACCAAGCTGAACCCTGAGACAAAAAGATACACTCTGTTTGGTAAGAATTGCTAATTAACTTGGTATGTAAAATCTGCAGCTACTCTCTGCTTTTAGCTGGTCTTTGGTGGCAAATATGAATCTGTAACACAGGTATAAAAGTAAAAAATTAATTCTAAATATGTAGGCAGGGGTTTCCTAAAGTGGCAAGAAGTTCAAATCTACTTATTTCTCATCTTTTCAATATGAGAATCTTGTGCAGTGAGAAACATGACTGCTGCAGAACACATTTGAGGTGGTGTAACAGGATATCTTTGTCATGGGCTCTGGTCATATATATTTTACATACATCGATTAAAAGGGTTTTGTTTTGCTTTGTTTTTGACAAGAGAAATGAGTTAGCATTGCCTTGCTTCTTCTAATCCATAGAAGCTAAAATGTAGGGCAGGGCTGTGCCTGGTACTGCAAACCCTCACATCTCCTGTGTCTGCCTCTGGAGCATTAAAAGTTTGGACAAGGCCACACAAAGAATGCTGAGCCTTAGTTCTAATGGAGTTTGGAAGCTGCTAGAGAGAGTCAAACTGAAGTCAGAGAAGATTCCACAACTCAGACTTGTGGGTCTGACCCAGTTGTCTTGGTTGTTGCTACTTTTTCCAAGTGGATTCCACAGAAGAAGAACAGCTGCTGGATGTTGCCTTCCAGGTGACAATATTCTATTCAAACACATCCACATTAACCACTGAGAAGTGGTAGCTCATTCTTGCCATTTTCACTTGGGGAGTCACACACTTTCCAAGTGATGTGACTCTGTCAGAATTAGTCGTGCTTGCATGAGAAGATCTCTGTATTGTTACAGTGAACAAAGCAATTAATATGTCTTTAATTTACACCTAACAAAACAAAAAGCATGCATTTATTCCTTATGACACCTAGACAAATTTTTCTTTAAAAACAAAGTTTCACGCTGTGACTACAATTAGTGTAATTGTCAGCTCTTCTCTAAAAACAAATATGTATTAAGAGAAAAGCCAGTATTGTGCCCTCCTCTGGTGTGAAAATGAGACAATCAAAATCTATTGTAATTACCTCAGTGATATTATAATTAGCAACGATTAAGTTATTCCATGCTGTTTTATTCCTCTTGGCTACAATTAAAAAAGTATATATCTTTCTGTTGCACATTATCACTGATCATTTTACCTCCATACATGTCTCATAAGTGGATAAATTAGAAGTAATTTTAAAGAACAACTCCGTTAAAACATATATCTTTCTATTTAACTGCTTTAACCCTTTGCAAGATCCCTACATCTTTTAACATCTGTGAAAAATAGCCTTGTTTGTTTGTTTTTAATACTCTGTGGGCCATTAAACCAAAGCCATAAAAATGTGGAGAGTACCCTACTTACTGGTAATAAATGATCTAGATTTTCAGAAGTCACTATCCTAAGTGACAAATGAGTGATGCTAGAGATGTCTTGTGAGCAGGGACTCAGCATCACACCAAAATCCCTTTAGGATCTACGTTCCTCCATCTGTACCCCCAGTGGATTTCTGGTTGGGAGATCAGCTTTGGGCAGTCCAAGGTCACACTTCCAAATATAGTGATTTGCATTACTTTCAGGAAGGAGAAGGAGATACTCAGAAGAGTTTATCTCTACCTGACTGACCAGGTATTAATAGTCCTGAAACATTTGCTGCTGCAGAAACCTCAGGGTTAGCTTCATTTTCTTCCTGACAGCTGGTGGATCCCTGGGCTGTCCTTATCCAAGGTCTGAAGTACTCCCAACCTTTTTTTTTTTTTTTTCCCCCTAAAAGAATCTGTTTTACCTTGTGAAAAAGATCATGAATTAAGCAGGGGAAAGGCTCGCTTTGACCCATCTAATATTTTAAGCCTTCAGGTGTAACAGAGGAGACTAGTATTGTCAAAAGATAGTTCCTCTATTTTACCATAACAGATTACAAGATAATCCACAAGCATCTGTATCCCAGTCATCAAAGCAAAGGCACTCACAACCCACAGATGGATACAACTAATTTCAGAACTGCTGCAAAATATTCAAATTTTGTGTCCAAGAAGAGGAGAACAGATGCTTAAACGAGACAGGTAGGAAAAAGCACCAGCCAGTTTTACAACAGATATTAAAAACCCCAAAATAACCCTCCCAAAATTCAACCACAGTCAGTTTCCCTAAATGAATGACTGCATTGCTGACCAAAAAGTAGCAAAGCAGTTGAAGAATTGTATGATCTGAAGATCTAACCTGTCAACTCTAGGAGGAAATTCCATGTTCTTTTGGAACTCCCTGTCCTGTTTGCATCCCCAGTATCTTACAAGAGTTAGTTTTCAATCCTGATGCTATCAGACTTCAAAATCTCCTCTCACTGATCATCCAGTCTAGCAATGCTTATTTTGGCATCACTCCAGGACTAAACATGGCAAGTCCTGGACCTTGGACCAGTGTAATTTTCATTCCCTGCTAAGTGCCTACGTTTTTAACCACACTCTGAGCCTCAGGCTTCCTTTGTGTGCATGTCAGTGATGTTAATAATGTCTCTATTGGTATCTTGTCTCTGAAGTGAACTCCTAAGGCTTTCATTTGGTGAGTGGGAATCCTTTCTAAAAACGATTCCATCTCTGACTCTGTGTGGGGTGCTGCAATCTAGTCTCATTAGAGGCAGAGAAAGCTCTCAGGCCAGCAATGGAAAGACAACAGGAAACTTTATTTCATCCAACTTTACCCCCAAAATTAATCTATGATTCGCTTTTTTATTTTAGTCATTAAGTGTCGGGGTTTCAGATCTCATACTAAAAGGTCCTTGTCCTGAGGTTCAAACTCCTTCTTTTATGGGAGTTAATGATGTTCTTCACCTTGCAGGTTGATAGTGCTACAAGTGCTATTCTGAATATGTTGGGGAGCTGTTACTAAATTCCAGAGTACTGCGTTTTTATTCCTCCTTTTTGTTGGTGAGGGGAGGTGTGTCTTAAAGGGGAGCTTCTGGCTGAGCCTGGGGGAAGCATTTACACGGTGCATTGAACCAGCTACAACACCTGTGTGAGCAGGGGATGGATGCAGTTTAGCTCCTACTGCAGCTGACTGATTCTTCTTTTTAGCTTGCAACTCATTCTTTCATCTCTGCATTTGCTATTCAGAATAGTTGGGGATATTTTTAGAAACTGGTGTGCACCATGCATAGAAGACACAAGTAGGTAAAATAGAATAGAGAGTAGATCCATCCAGCAGTGGAGCATGTGTGTAATACTAATGATATTTATGTCAAATGTTGGCTGAAAGTCTCTTCCTGTAAGTGACCAGCTTCAGAAGTGGCATGTGGGAGCTGGAAAGCATCTGGGTGCTGTAGGGAGCCTGTCAATGCCCTCATTAATGTTGCACTTCCCTCCCAAATGTGCTTATGCTTCACTAGGTCTGAATACCTTGTTCTTCAAGGCATTCCTGCTCCCCCCACACTCCTGTATTGGTATGATTTTGAGTTTTTTAAATGCTACTTATTTGTTTACATACTGAGCAATCATTCAAGACCAAGCATTGTGCAGGAGAAAAACATAGCTCTGAAGTCTCTGTGCTCCTGATTTTGATAGGTTTTCAAGGCAGTTCTCTGCGTGTAGCCAGATGTGCATGTGCTGGGCAGAGTTATTTATACGCACCATGGAGTTGCAGTGCTTCATTATGAAGATTGTGTCGTAAAAGAGCTTGGCAATGGGGTTATCAAAGTTAATGCTACATGAAAAATAGTGATTACTGAGTCTGCTGCAAGTGGAACATGTTGTAGTGTTGCTGTGTGTATGGCAGTGATTTTCATTCCTGCCTTTTGGGTTTGCCTGACCGGGGGAGCACCACCAGCCCTGTTTGCAGTAAGGGATTGGTTCATTAGCACCAATACTTCTCTCTGCCACTGCATAAGTAAACAAGTGTCAGTGGAGGCTGATTTCAGGTTGGGAATGTGCTGCATGAATGCAGAGGCACTTATTCATTGATATCATACTGATGCTGACGTACAGAGCTAGCCGGATTTTTGGACCTCATGGAAAGTCTTCATCCTTATATCATCTAAGGATTCTCTTTTCCCTTTAATGTGGAGGACTGAGTCTATGCCATCTTGCTGACAGTAATACAGAATTAGTAAACTAATCCTGTTCTTCACCGATGATCAAAGGTAGGGCTTTGTAAAATGAGAAAAGGAAAATGCACAGACCAGAGTCTGGCAAAAATAAACTGAGAATAACTCAGTTATTGTTCCTGTTGCTGGTGAAGTGCTCAGTGCCACACTGACAATGAGGAGCAAAGCCAGAATGAGCACCTTTCTGTTAGTATGAATGTAGCTCATGTCGTTAGAGTATGGAAATTATTTTAAGTAGATGGAGCTGTGCTGCCTTCTGTACACAAGAAAGGCTAATCCCATTAAAAGTAATGGTCTGAGATTGCTCACTCCAAGTACTGCTAATGAGTTAAGTTTGCTTGGTGTGTAATGAGTGCTCCGTGTTCTTTATGTCCTCCTTGCTGATGAACCACATAGCAGGAGCTGTCACTAGCTTAATTATGAAAATTTCCATGAGTGAAAATATCATTTTAGGAAGCAGAGGTAAATAAATGGCATTTGTGGGCATCACTGGGTGGAGCACAGAGGGCACTCTGCTCTCCTCAGTTTTCTGGAAGTTTTTGGAGAGCTCAAATTAAAGCCTGAGCTACTTACATTTTCATAATGTCAAACCTAAAAAGCCATGTGAAAAATTGCATTTCCATGTAGGTGCATCTGCACAAACTCGGAGCAGGCCCCCTTTACAGCACAACCTAATTTCCCCTTAACCTGTAAAGGATTTTGAAACTTGTGAGATGAACATCAGCTTTCTCCTTTCTTCCCTACCTGTTTGTGAGCCAAACTATAAAAGTCCCAAATCATCCTCCTATCTCTATTTAAATCCAGTAAATTTTGGCTTGGATGTAAGTGTCACTTCTATATCCATTATCATGGCCACAAGGATCAAAGTGGTCAAGTTCTTCACATAAGCCATTTGGCCAGCCCAGGGAAGATGCAGGACATACTTATCACAGCATTTCACACGTGTGGGCAACCAGCAACTGTTTGGAGGACCAGGTCCCAGCTTAGACTGAGTCATTATGCAATATTTTTTTCACAACGTGAAAAGAGTTATATTGATTAAGGCACCTTGGAAGGGACTGAAAAACATCTTATGCATATGCAGGAGGGTAACAGTTAAGAGTTTTTTATCTTTCTGCTATTGAACGGGAGTGTTTGATCAGCGATACAAATGCTGCTTGGCAAGGAATGTTGACTGTATCAGACAACATATGGTTCTAGAGTACACATTTGCAAATTAAGTGGTATCTGGTCACAAAATGTGTTCACTTTTTATTTTAAAACACAACTCGCCTCCCCCCATTTTCAGTCACAGCCCATTTAATTCGGTGAGTAGATTATTCAATAAAAAACACTCTTGGATATAAGACAGATCGGATTCATTAGATAAAAAAAAATCTTAACAGTGACATTAATAACCTTAGTTCCAAGCTCAGAACTTGTTAGCCAGATCAGCCTCCAGCACAGTATTAATGTATCCATGAAAAGGAGGAAAGAAATTGTAGGTGCTTTTATTTTACATCCATATCTAAGCTCCTTTGCTGGTGACAGCCCCTTTAAAGCCGTCAGCACTTGGGAACTGGGTTGTTTTTGTTTTTTAATAACAAGTTTTTCAAGCCATGATGGCTATTCTATTAATTGGGATGCCATTTGTAAGACCTTGAGACCTGGCTCTGATCATGAAAAAAAGATCAGATCTTATGGACAGAGATACTAGGTTAAAACCTGCATATTTAGGGAAAAGCCTGAGCACAAATTTTGCCAACGTTGTCTAATTTGCTTTAAAAGAACAAAAATCCAAAACCTACTTGCAAAATTATCCTAAGCCTCAGGCATATGAAGCAAGTCCCGAATCTCATTACTAAATTGTCTTCTGCTTTTCACTTAGGCCTGTGTCTGAAAAGACTTTTATGTAACTAAACTCCAGTGGAACTTTACAGAGAGTTTAAAATCTCAAAGAGAATATAGGATCTGACCTGTTTTATAAATCCATGATAGTTTGATTTTAGAGCACCATTTAAAATAATACTGTTGCATGTATAAATAAAATCAGGCCTGTTAGAGTTTACTTTCACTGGCTTGAGGCTGTTCTGCTGTGTGACATTTATTGGATGACAAAATTAGCCTGGCCTACTTGATATTGCTCTGTTGGAACTCTTCCCTCTTTGTATTGCAATTAATTTTCTACCAAGGCTGCAGCAGAGCAGTATCAGTGTTTTGATTTTCAACAATCTTGTGAGACAAAGTTCTGGACCCTCTGAAAGTTCCTATTAATTCAGTTACTGTGCAAAATAAAAACAGGACAGCAGTTCCTTACAATGTATGGAGTGGCAGACCTCAAACTAGCTCACTACAGCCAAAGCAAGTTTTGCTTGCAGGGATAGCCAAGTAACGGAAGCCTTCAAGTGTTAAAGGTGTTTCTGTCATGACCCCTACTCTCAGGAATGCAGAACTTGGTGGCTCCTATTGCTTATTTCTTGTAAATTCTCATTAATTTCTTTTAAATTCAAAAGGCTGATAGCCATGAAGTAAGGAGGCGTGGATGCTGAAAGGTCTCTGAGCAATAGATGTTGAACAAGTTGTTAAACAAGAGAATTGGATGTCTTTTTTCATCGTTCTGTATGTAGTATTGATTGATTGGAGTTTGAATAGGTATTGGTTTTAGATAAGCAAGACAAAGTGAAAGATCAACAGCAGCCAGTGAGGATGAGCACTGAAAAGGACTGTAAAGATGGTATCTTGTGAGGATCTGGCTAGACACAGTTCTGCTCTCATTGTTTTTCTGCTTTAAATCTAAAGTGAAGTCGTAGAATCTGCAGACCTAATGGACGAACTTCAAGGAGAAGATTAATTTAAGAGAGAAACTCAGTCTAGGGTGGTAGAAGGGCCAAAACTCCATAGTTCAACCCATCAAGGTTATTATGTCAGTGGGTATATTTTGATTGCTCACCCTAACTTTTTGTTAGGTACTAATAATGATATGGAAGATAGGTGGGAGATGGGCAATTCTCACTTGAGGGCAGTGGCAATGAGGAAAAGCTTTGGGCGAGAGAGGGGATCTGTGAGAGCCCTAAAATAAGGAATGCAGACCTAGGCCTTGCTTGATCGCAGACACACCATGAATATTTGTGCCAGTTAAACCAGATTTCTGAAATGCTGGTTTGTTTGGTTTTTTCCAAAACCTGTCCTGTTCTTTATTAGCAGTTTCTAATAGTGCCTAGCAGAAGGGACTCTCGACTTCAAGTGGAGCAATATACATTTGTTCTGTAATTAAGAAATCAAATTAGCAGGAGTGCGGATGTCATCCATCCACTTCATGCCTTTAGGACATGAAAGTAATAAATTGACAGTCTCTTTGAGCAGAGTGAGATGCAGAGATGGGTGTAGAAGACCTTGCAAGGATAATTGCACAAGCAGCCCACAGAGAAGGAAGTGAGTTTGTGAGTGCAGTGCTGCACTCTAGGACTGACAGAAAGGACTTCCATGCTCTGAGAATAACCAGTTTGTGATGGGGAATCCTGTCTGTTTGCGGTAGAATTGGAGGATAGTTTAACTCTAGAGAATCTTTTCTCTTGAGAAACAGGGAATTTCTGTTAAAATCATTCCAATCTAAGTACTGGGGGTGGTCTTGACTACCAGCACAGAACATCCCAAGTCTGACCTTTCCTGGACTTGCAAACTTAAAGAGCACCCTCTAGAAGGCACTGGAAGTACTGGTTTCTGCAGCGTAAGCAATGCCAGCCCATCTTCCTCAGCCTCACCAGCCTTTTGTTTTTCTTTTTACTGAGATTAGAAAGTAGAGCATGAAACTTTGACTATGCAGTCCTTTGCTGTAAGTCACAACCTCTAATGTTAGAAAAGCCACTCCTTTTACTTAAGCACTTAATTCAATTTTTATTGTGCAAATTATGCTTACCCAAGCAGTACTGTTTAATTGATTAATAAATTACCGTTGACTGTCAATGTTCTTGGATTTCCTCTCTGTGCTATTGGAAGCACTGCTGACAGTAATTAAATAATCATTTCATCACCAGTGATGACTGAGTTTATCTAATTCAGTAGCTCTCTTATGTACCTAGTGTTAAGTTTGGACTCTTATAGGATTATATTGATTGATGGAGGAAGACCAGAAAGATAGCTGTCATGGATTGTCCCTTGCATTCAGAAGAGGAGGTAAGAATTGTCCTGATGGGTTATTTGTCACATTTTTTTAAAATCTTGATAAAACTGTAATGGTGTGACATAGCTCATTTAAAGTTCAGCTTGTAGAACTCACTAATTTGTGTTTTCACTAATGTAGAAAATATATCTAATAAAATGATTGCTGTTCAAAAAAAAAAAAGAAAAACAAAAGAGGAAAAATGTGGCTTAATCACATTATCCTAAGCAAAACTTTAAAAATCATAGCATATATATCCACATACAATATGCTTAAAAATATGTCTTCTCTGTCTCATCAAGTAAATAACTCAATTAACACTTTCTATTTCATGCACTTTTAAAGTAGCAAGTTGTTACTCTCCCAGGGAGCACCAGTAACACCAGGTAAAGTGTCCCCCAGTCAGAACAGATATTTGGGTTTGACAAAAATATAACTGAGATAGTTGTATTGAGGGAGAATGATGAAATATGACAAGCAACAGAAAGAGCTCATGGAGTTTTCCTCAGAAGAGTTGTCAGGACACAATTCAAGCCCAATTGATCAGGGATGGCTTTAGAAAAATGAAATTAATTCTACCATCAAAACAGAAACAGATTAAATGAAAGGACAGAAGTTCAGCTACTTGGTGATTAGTCTTGCAAGTTCTCCTGGAGGCAAAAGTGGCATTTCTAGCCAAAAGTCAACCTTTTGTCATTTGAAAATGAGTGCATAGTATCAGTATCTGTAATCTGGGTGTAAGGAAATGCTATGGAGAATTGTGTTTGATCCCCAGTTTCAGTGCTGCATTTTTTTTTTTTTGTTAAGTTTGGGACTAAACTTTCACTGTGAAGTGTGCTATAAATAAGTGTAATTGTTGGGAAAACAGGAAAACCTGAAATTAAACATGCAAAAGTAGTGAGTGGCTGACAGAAGATGACCTCAGGGACGTGTGTTTTCAGAGGAGCACAGCAGGCTTTGTGTCTGATCACAGAAGGAATGTCTTTGGAGGATCCTTTGTTATAATCAAGGGAAGTTTCTCCACCACATGCATTACACGTGACATTTAAAATGAAGGCCCAAGTCATGTACAGAAAGTTCCTCTTTCATAAGTACCAGGTGGTTTGGAGTCTAAATTTAATGAGAGTGAAGAGCAAAATACCCTGAAAGGGAGCAGATGAAGCACTCATGCAGCTTTTCTGACAGTGACAAACTATCCAAGCTCTGCACTTTTTGCTTTATGATGCTTCTGTCACCTCCTCAATGAAAATGCCATCTTATTATGTACAGTGGGTGTACATTATTCTATATATATTCTAAATCATTTGACTATTTTGGCTCTCCATTAATGGCAAATTACACTAAAACTCTAAAGGAAATGTCTGTGATGACTCTGTGAACACTGAAAGAATTAATTATGATTGATTTTGTTAATTAAGTTCAGTGGCTAATGTCTTTACTGTAATGGGATGCTTAAAAGACAGAGGCAGTGTTAAGTGTTGCACCTATAGCTGAGTTGAAGAGGTTCATTGCAGGGTGGTTATCCATCTCCATGGACAGGACAGGCTGTCAGAGAGTCACTTTTTTAATGTAGGCTTATGTGCTTTAGAAGAAATTTTTGGTAAATAATTATCATGAAAAATCCTCCTTGTTTATGTGGCACTGAATATATTACATTAAAGTGATATTTCTGCCAGCTCTGTTTTCATACTAGGTCTAAGGGCTTGGGAATGATTCTGGTCTAGGCTGTCTGTTTTACTTTCACTCATGTCCAGTTGTGTTCAATCACCTGCCCAGAGATTCAGTCTTTCCCATTCAACACTGGTTTCCCAGAATTTGCTTTCATGAAATATTTATTAGTGAATCCTCATGGAAAGTGTCTTTGCCCTCTGGCAATTGCTTTCACTCCTTATTCCTTATTATCGTATTGTTTCTGTGTCCCCCTGTTGAATTTAGAAGAATTAAAAATAAAAAGACTAAACCCAGCCTGTGAACACATTCTGTATGTATGTATATATGCACATATGTGCACTCCTTTGGAGTTAGAAGCAGCAAAAGAAAAAAAATTATAATTGATACATATTTTGCATCAAAAATTCAAACCCCCCAGTTTGGCATTGACAGGATCATGCAGCTGGGTGGCAAAAGCTGACTTTGTCCTCATGACAAACACACTCCAGATAAAAAGCCTCAACACAGATCCTTCTGATGCACTGTGCATTATCTTGAACAGGCACCATAATGCCCAGTGTAGATTTGGCCTTGAAAATCATTTCTGTAGCTGGGTATATGTTGCTTTAAAAGAAAGCTGCCACTTTTTATCTCTGTACCCTTGCAGAAGCTTGCCAAAAGAGGTTTCCCTCTTTTTCCTGCAGAATTATTTGTTTTTCCTGACACAAAGGAGAGTGCTTTGTCATTGTTTTCTGTATAACATTGATGGATTTCATGTTGAATGGGTATTGGGTTTTAGTTAAACATGACAGGGGAAGAGATTTATAGGCAGCGGCCGCAGAGGTTGTTTGAAAGGCCCAATAATGCTTCAGTGCACAGATGTGTTTTCAGTGTTCTCTGATGGTAAAGAACCAACCGGCTCATATACACTCCACCCTCATTACCGAGCAATCCTTGAAAAGCCGAGTGTTAACAACTATATAGGTTTCTTTCTTTGGAGTTTCAAAGTAAACAGGATTCAAGGAGCGGCCTTATGTCAGGAATGCTGTACTAATGAGGACAAATTATATTCTAATCAGGTTTCTCCATTATTAATTCCCTGTTATTCTGCTCTCTTTTTTTCCTCCTCTCCTCCTCTTTGTGTCCAATTTAAAGTTGCAGAAGAAACACGGGGTGGAGTGTTTTTCTTCTGGTGCTTGTTATTCATATTAAGTAGTCTATTCTGCCTTTGGTGTGATGGTGGGTGTTAAGAATTTAAATCCCCCCTACTGCATTGATAGGATAATATGAATCACCACCCAGAAAAAAAAAATCCTATATGGATCTCAGCAGCTAAGGGATGCCAGTGTGTTGTGTTATTTCTACACACTAAACATAACTCCTCCTGGTTCATCTTGGTCCTACATAATTTAAGGATTTTCTTAAAGACATTTTCATATTTTGCTTCTGCAGGGAAATTTGAAGAAGCAAGTAGAAATATATAATGCATGATTATAATTACATTGTTCTTCGTTCTACTCTTTTACACACATTCTTAAAGCAAACTCTTTTATCAAATGAAAGTATTATTAAAATGTAAGTATGAATAAATAAATCTCATTTGCATGCATTGCAACTTGTTTATTTTACCTGTGTCCCTTGGTTGGGCTCATGTGTATTAAATGCTCCATCAGGAAGCACATACCATCTTGGCTTTTGTGGAGGGCAGGTAGTGAACCATGTGAAGCCCCAGCTCACGGAGGGTGTGCTCTCTGTAAACAATCAAACATCATTTGGGTTGAGATTCTGAAACTCCTGCAGTTTCCACCACAGTCATGTTGTCATGAATCCTTACCTTACAATCTTGAGCAGATTGGAAATGCTCAGGGCATCTTCAGCCTCTTCCCAGGAGCAGGAGAGCTGCAGGTAACACAGGAACATCCCAGTGGAAGGAAGTACCTGGGCCACTCAGTCCAGTCCTCTGTCACTGCAGGCTACTTCATCACAAAATTCCTTTCCTCAAATGATTAAGCTTCATCTTAAAAACTATTTAGCACTGCTTAGAGGGTTAGAAACCTACTCTTCATTCTTGAGTAAGTAGGTTGCCCACCAATGCCTTTTTTCTTATCCTAGCACTGTCCATAGTTTTTTATTTGTTCTTTATTTATCTGCTCCAGTCTCGTGTTCATCCTCCAGCAATTATCTCTCTCATTCTGCAAGGCTCAATTGACCAAGTCTTTTTAGTCATTTCTTGAAAGACGGGCTCATTTCTTCCCATCATCATTCCCATCTCATTTCTTCCCATCAGTAGGTTCTTCTTTCCAATTTGAAATATTCTTTATTGGACATTAGTGTTCAAATGTCTGCAACATAAGCTGGGTAAGGACTCAGAAGGAACTGGTATCATGGAACTAGCACATCCTCACCTTCACTAGAGAAATATAGCCTTAGAATAGAAATAGAAAAGAAATAGCTGAATAGAAAAGAATTCCTTTGTAGTTGGATATATTATGTTGATGATTCCCAGAAAAAACACTGACTTCTTTCTCTTTACTCATACCCAGCTGCTGAGAATGAATTTCCAGCAGAGATTCTTGTTAGTTCCCACAAAGCCTCGCACTTGGAATTTTTCAATCGAGCCCATTTCTCCCCCTGAGGTTATAAAATGTTAGTAATATCCCCCACTGCCTTGAGGAGGAGGCATTCATCTCTTGAAGAACACACCTCACAAGTCTCCCAAACTTGTTCCAAAACTCAAGGAGTTCACTGTATGATATTGCTTGTACCTCTGTCTTCTTCCAGAGGTAGAACTTAATTGCCCATTGGGCAGGCTCACCTGGATTGAAAGCACACAGTAAGAAAAAACCTCTTACAGTAATTGAAGACTCATAATGCATTTGGGTCTAAATTTTGGAATAAGATGGATAGAGCTGAATGCCGTATTTGTGTGCCTATTAATAACAATCACAATTGCTCATCCAGATAATTTGGTACACCAGTTTACCTTCAATCTGTAGATGCCATTCCAGAAGCACATCTGTCATCAAGGTAATTCTTTCACATCTTCCGTCAAAAACCCAATTATAAAATATTTCTGGGATAAATTGATGTCCCATCTTTGTCATCTCCATCCAGAGCCTTTGAGATATTTGCATATTCTGTAACACAGAATGACTCTTCTGGAGTTTGGTTTATTCTTACAATAGTATTTAATACTTTCTAATCCAAGAAGTAATTTCCTTCAGCTGTGTCTTGTGGTTGGGTTTAGGGCATCTTGAAAAGAGAAAAGATCCTGAAAATTTAATGCAAGACCCCTCAACTTCCTGAAGGCCCCTCGTCGAGTCAAATAGAGTCAATGTGGAGCTCACTGCAAAATGGGGTTTTGAGATAGAAATATTCTGAACTGTGTCTCCCTTTAGTTCTTAGATCTCAATCCTGAATCCGTGGGCTTCATTGTTATAAATATTTAAGTATTTATATTCTTATTAATGTTTTATAATATTATTTATTAAATACTAGAGTTTAGAGCAATTTGTCATCTGAATAAAGAGTGCATTTCATTTAAAGTCCAGATTGTGCTGCAAAGTATCAGTGTAATACAATGTGTTCAAGATGGATTTTTAATGCTTATTTCCCCCCTCAAATTGGATGCTGGCTTTCAATTTGAATATTGAGCTACCTGAACTGAATTATTTATCAACTTTAATTGGATTTGCAGACAAGTCATTTTTGCACATTTTTTTAGGAAAAAATGGAATTCTTTCTGGAAACTTTTAAAAAGCATCAGATTGAGGACGCGGTTTATTAACTTCACATTTCCTGTAAATTTCTTCCTCTCTCCCTTCCTCTCTCCCTTCCTCTCTCCCTTCCTCTCTCCCTTCCTCTCTCCCTTCCTCTCTCCCTTCCTCTCTCCCTTCCTCTCTCCCTTCCTCTCTCCCTTCCTCTCTCCCTTCCTCTCTCCCTTCCTCTCTCCCTTCCTCTCTCCCTTCCTCTCTCCCTTCCTCTCTCCCTTCCTCTCTCCCTTCCTCTCTCCCTTCCTCTCTCCCTTCCTCTCTCCCTTCCTCTCTCCCTTCCTCTCTCCCTTCCTCTCTCCCTTCCTCTCTCCCTTCCTCTCTCCCTTCCTCTCTCCCTTCCTCTCTCCCTTCCTATTTCCTGTCTTTTTTTCTAGTGTGGAAAACAAAAATATGGGAAATGATATTACAGCTCACTGACTGTAAGCTAGAAAATGTTGCAGCATACATCTACAATCTAAAGTTAGGGAGTTTTTAATAATGATTATTAATTATTTGTCTTTCTATATTACTTAAATTCTTCAGTTGAGGGGAGAGTCCTGTTGTGTTTAGCACAGCATGAGCACATAATGAAAGTCTGTTTCTGAATGAGAAAACTTATTTTGGCCACAGCAGAGCATCAATCATGCTATTCACTCTGAATTATATCTGTGTGTTTTTTATGAACATATTTTCCAGATTTTCACGCTCTTCCAGTAAGCTCTGCTGCCAAAGTTGGAACAAACCCACTAGTGAGTGGAATCTGTGGTGTGACACCATGGAAGCTACTGGGAAATTTGAGAGTTTTGTCTTTGCCTGTAGGGTGTCCTTCGTTGCTGGTAATGTGAGGATTGAGTCTTAAATGTTACTTTGAGGCATGGGAGATTTGTAGTAATTTCCAAATGTAGTCCACACAATTTGTGATTTTAAAAAGTGTTAATATGTTAATCAAAAAGAACATAAATTTTATGCAGTTACTCATAACTTTATACAATGATTACATGTAACTACACTGTTATTGCAGTCTCAAAATTACAGTATAATTATATTTAGTTAATTCCAAAAGCAATTGCTGCGTGGCCAGAATTCATTTATATAAACCTATACTAAGCACTGAATTGACTAGGAAAGCAAGGTAAATCTAATTGAGATAGATTGAGCAAACCTAATCAGCAGGGATATTTAATGGCAAAGAGAACAAAGAATTAAATAAAGCAATGCAAAGGCTATTCAGAAGAGTGGATATATGAGATAATAGGCCTCTCCATCTCTGATGTCATGTCTGATTCAGTGAGTCATTCCCTAGTATTTTGTTAGTTAGCTGCCAGTTTGCATTATGTGTGTGTGTGTATATATATATGTATTTATATATGGAGGACGCGTTTTGCCTTTTTTTCATCCAGGATTTTATTCTGGTGTAAGACATCCCACTTCCAATTGCTGGTGCTTTGCAAAATCAGGAAGGTGATTAAAGACTTGTTTGCTGTCCCACCTCATTTATCATTAAGTTAATGATTCTGTGATTCTGATGAGCCAGAACTCAAATTCCAGTTCTCTGAGAAAGGGGAACTTGTAGAGCTGCTGTGGGCTTCTCAAGACCTGAATGGGGCTAGGAAATGCAATGTGGAACTTATTGCAATTACACACTCCTCTCATATGAAGAGGAGTCACATGTGAAGGCCAGATGTGAAATCCAGAGTATCTTCAAATATCATTAGATGGCTGTAGTTGGAATATGAATCAAACCAGAGGCTGTGATAAACTGAGAGCTGAAAAGGAGACCCAAGACCATTCCTCTGTTTCCCACTCCAAGTGCAATCTCCAAGTAACTGCTGGGGATCCTGAGATTTGTATTTAGATGGATGTTGTTATATCAGCTGATAATTTCCAGTTTGCAGAACGCAGGCTGGTTCTAACCTCATCTCTTGATTGCATCCTTTGATTGCCTCCCTTGAACCAGCTACAGAGAAGATGGGAGGCACACAGCAGCTTTCCATCAAAGAGACTCTGCGTAGCAGGATATTGAAAGGATATTAAGATGGTTTTAATGTAGGGGAGGATTTGAAGTAAATAACATATAATGATTTTTTTTTTAAAAGAAGGAAATCTGAAAAATCATCTTAAAGGTTCCTGTAGGTTACCTTGGCTCTTAAAAGCTGTAAGTTCATATTGATCTTCCTGTTAGCACACACATGAGGTTTATTGCCTCACAATTCTTTATACTTGTGTGTTTTGGTTTGGTGGGGGGTTTTGTTTTGCTTTGTTTTTTTTTAGTTTTTTAGGGGTTTTTTGTTTGATTTTTTGGGTTTGTTTGTTTGTTTGTTTTTGGTATGTTGATCTGTCATTTACTCCTGTAAAACATCTAATTTAACCAATTTTCCATGTGAATCTTAGTTAATATTTTGGTGTTTGGATTTCAGTTACCTATGTAAACACTGGTTCATTTTTCTGAAACTTAAGAACTTAAAAGAAAAACTTTCTTGTTTTATGTAGCTGCATTTTGCAGCTAATAAACACAAACACCTTATTTTAGAAATAATAAAATGACGTTATTAAACTGTGCTGCAACAGGAGGAGAGAATATGCATGGAGGAATTTTCATCCCCAATGAGCTGTCGGGAGTCAGCGGCATAAAGAAATGGAAATCCTATTTTTGATGGCAGAAGATGCAATGCTGAAGTGACGAATCTAAGAAACAAGAGGCAGATGGGTTATGTGCATATCCTGGAAATTTGACCTTCTCTGGATGTATAGAGAGAACAGTGGCAGTTTAAAAATTGTGTTGATGTTCGGGGGATTATTTTTCCTATATGAACACTGATCAATGAATCCACATGCTACAGTGCAAAAGGTTGCTTTTTCAGTAAACAAGAACCCAAATATTATGTACGTGGTAAAGTATTCACAGAGATGCACAGCAAAATAATCTTTAACCTTAAAGAAATGCTTGGTAGAAGATAGAGCAGGGCTTCCTCTGGGGATCCAGGTTTTCTCTAAAGTACTCATACCATGGTGGATGCGTGTGCTTAAAAATTTGTTTGAACTTTCCTACGATTCTCTTTAGTGATATTTGTCTTAACTGAGCAAGAAAGGATGGTAGTACCACACACGTTTGTGTTGGAATTAACTTGTGAAGTTATAATCCAGAGTGGTCATAATCCAGAGTTTACTAGAACTGCTTTAATAAATTTGTTGACTTCAGGTACCTACCTACAGTCTGCTCACTGGAGTTTGAGGAGGAGCTGAAAACAGGCTTTAGGGGCTTTGCATGCATGTGATGCATTTCTAAAGTGTGGCCATGTGAATTCAAACAAGATGCTTGAAAAACCCATCCAGTGTTCTGTTGTATCAATGCTTTTAATATCCAGATCGTTGACATACATTTATGGTGTATGTCAAAACAGTAGAGCAGAGAGCTGGTTGGAATGACTAACAATTCCAGAGGAGTCATTACACCATAATGGTGTCAACATGTACTGCTAGGACTCTTAATCCTTGGAACATCAATTTACACTCTGTGTAACCATTGCATGTCAACACAGACCACAAACCTTGTGTGATTCTCAGTCCTGCCACCAAAAGACACAAGGTTGTGATAGTTTCCAAGTTATCATCCTGATGTTTTGGTATTCTTTGGCTAATATTAAATCCTATTTAGACAGAGAGAAATGGTAACAGCACATGCACATTTAGCTGAGAACTTGAGTGTGAAATTCAGCAACGCTGATAAGCATTTACAAGTCACCCACTGAACACACTGGAATAATTTGTTCAAGCAGTCGTTCAATCCAAAAGAAACTGGATTAGATAATAGCTGGAAATACCAAATATTGTGCTGTGCTACCAACCTTCCCCCCAGTACATGATGAATTTTTACAGTATCTGTGCATCTGTACACAGATGGCTCAGAGAATTATGTCAGATCTGACACCACACAGGTTGAGAACGCCTAAATGACATTTTTAAAGGTCCCTTAAACTCCCGTTTGTCATCCACGTGAGAAACAAAAGACCTTTAAATCGTGGCCCAGCCCTACTGGTGGGCTCTGGGCACGAGCAGTGGTAAATGCTGGAAAGCAGATTTATGGCCTCTGTGTGAGGTGCTCCCCCAGGGCGGGAGTCAGCCCCTCAACAGCCCTGTACTGCCACAGAACAGGGTCAACCAAGATGCACAACTGCAGGTCTGGCTCTCAGGACTTTGCTGCTGAAGCCCCAAACACCCACGGCTACTGCTGCTTTGAAGTAGTTTTGGGGTATTCAACACAGCTATAAACCAGGCATTTCTTGGGCTTACTTTCTATGCCTTTCTCTCCTGGTACCACAGGGGTAAACCTGAAATAATTTCAGCAGGTACAGTGTAGTTGCTTTAGATTTACATCCACATAAACAGGAGCCCTATTTGTCCGTTGTTTCTAAAATACGAGGTTTCTCTTTCATGTCCATCTTCAGCGATTATTTTAGATTCTCTTACATCACGTTTCATCACAGATAATCCAGGAATATTCTTTCTCTGAGTAATAAAATTGTTCTTTAGTGCATGACCAGAGTAAGGGATATGGTGTCTTTTAGACATCACGTATAGACAAGAAGATATAAATGAGAGTTAATAACCATCAAATGTGTCTATTTCCTTTTCCTATAAATTAGAGCATGCTTTCCTACTGAATTTTGCAAGAAGGAAAACAGACTCCCTCCTGCTGATGTGGGGAAGCAATGCTAAATCTCCCTAAAGATTCACTCTGGCTTCTTACAGCTGTATGTTAGTACCTTTTTATATGCAATTTTACTTCATTTAGTCTTTAAGGTTGTGCCTGAGGTTAGTTTAAAAGGTTAGTTAAATGTTAATGGATGTTAATGCTGCAATTAAATTGTTAAATCAATTGAAAACTGTGGCTCCATCTCTATCTGTGTTAGTGCCGGCCTGAGTTGCATTGGCGTATAAATTAAAAGCTGTAAATCTAGTGAAGTCTAATTAGAGACCAAATTTCTCATTTATCTTATTTTCACAGGACTGTAAGCACTGATAGATAATCAACGAAGGGCTAAAACTTTTTAACATTAAAAAACTATTTTATCTATTTCAGGACTCAGGTGACTGATTATAATTCAGATCCAATTACTGTAAAAGGTCATATGTGAAATGAAGTTCTTACAGACACTACAAGTTTTATTTTACAAGTTTGCATACACTGCTGCACCATCTACATCCCAAAAAAGCAAAAGTAAATACAGTGTACGAGATTATATAAAAAGGCTCTTCAATTAGCCTCCCTCATGTAACCCTTTGAAGTTTGTGATTTTAGTACATGAGCACATCCAGCCTTCAATCCTACAGCACATCTTTAAGCTTGCCAGCTTATACATGTGCATGAGAATCCTGTTGGTTCTGTAAGTAAAAGTAATTAGCAAGACACTTAAATACATTTGCCATAGATACAGAGACACAAATTCTTGAATTTGTGAGAATGATTATTTCCATTGTTACATTTAAATTAGCTGCTGGCAACCTGCCACTTAGGAAAAAGAAAGGGGGGAAAAAAAGCCCAAGCTATTTTATCTAGCAAGGTCTCGAGGAAAAGGAAATGCTGATCTTAATCCAACTTGCAGTGCCCCAGTTTTGAGGGTGTTTTCATGCATTAAAAACACATGGTACTTAATGTTAGTTCCTCAGAAGTTAAAAGTGAAATTTAATCATGCTGCTTCTGTTGGCTTATTTTTCCAACACCCCCTGTGATTCTCCAAAGTGTAGATCTTAAAGCTGCAAAAAGGCCAACAACAGATTGCAGCATGAGCATAGGGAGCAGCATCAAGACTCATTAGTTTACAAATAAACCACAAGACAAATGTTTAAAATGTTTGTAGGTTCCAAATCACAGTTCTAAAATTGCATCCTTTTGGTCATGTAGGAGTGTTAGAAATGTTACAGTTTTACATGTTAATTTCTTTTCTAGTGACTGTTCTTGGAGCACTTGGGGAAACAAATTTTGCTTTGGGAAATTAAAAAAAAAAAAAAAATCCTCTGTCCTAACCAATTAAGACTTTGCTGAAAGAAGTCATGAGCTCAGATTCTGCTAGAAGGCCTTCGTGCAAGGAAGCATCAGCTCGTGTCCTTTCTAGTGACTTCAGCCAAATTTCAGCATTCATTAAAATTCAAAATGAGATCAAATCTGAAAATGAATTGCTGAATGACTTGAATGCTCTGAACTTTTCTCTCTCCTGATTTTGTCACAAATTCAGATCTTCTGAAAAACATCTTGATCACAGATTCTGAAGGAAAAAAATGCTATGTTGTAGCATGTCCCCTACAGCAAATAAAAGGATATTCTAGTTTTATTCTGAAAGGTGCACAAATTTCCTGACAACATTTTCTTTCATATTTGTATCATTTTCAGTATTCACAGATGTGATTTACCAAATTACACCCCCCAAAAATGTTCTAAATGAATGATGAACAGTCAGATATCTACAGGAGTATGAAGCCTGTTGTAAACTATTTTGTTAAATAGTGTTCTTCCAATTATTTTGGTTTATCTTTACAATAATTATCTGGTTTTGGATCATAGGTGTTATCTATCTTCATAAGATATGAATAGGACCATTGCTAACAGGGGTCATAAATCACTTCTGCTAAAAGTCTTCTCTTTAAAATTGTTAACTTTCTTTCCTTTCACTTCCTTGGTAAGAAAAGACAGCAAAAATTGGTAATTCTTTATACTGTGTGATCAGACTAGTAAATAGTTGCCTTATAGCAAGACATGGTGTCATAAAATAGGATATAAAAATAATAATAGTTAATCATTAAATAGCATGTTTCATCCATAGAAAATGGAGCTCTTAGCAAAGATGACTAAATAGCCCCATCCATTTCCTTAATGCATCTCCTTCCTTTAATAGAGAGCTGCTAAATAGAAGCCAACTTTATCTCACCTTGAAAAGAATTGTCTAGTTACACCAAACTTTCTTTAGTACTTTCTGAAAATCAGGTTTTGACAAAAACAGTGCTTGATTCAAATAGACACTTGAAGGAAAGTCACAGTCCTTTCTGTGAAGGAGGGATCAGCACAAATACAACCAAACTCATTGTTGAGTCAGTGACTCAACGCATTGTGAAAGAGAAGCTGAAGTTAACACAATTGGAGAGATCCAAGTATTTCCAATTAGATCTGTGGCCTGTTGAATTCATAGGGAATACTCTCAATCTACTAAGGTCCTGTAGGCTGGGTAGTTTCTTTGCAGGCTGCTTGGGAGGTTTTAACTGTGGATAAAATGCTGGCTTTGGGAATGGGTTTCTTGAGTGAGGCATGGAAAGAAGAGATACTTCCTTGGGAAGTTGATTGAGAGGTCACGGGCTGATGTCAATAACAGCATTTGTCTTTTGAGGTGATCATGAAATTGAGAATGTAGGACAAATTCTACTTAGACACTTGCCCTACCAGCTTCTGCTGTGCGTGTTTGACAGTAGATTTTCAATCTCATGAAAACTCACTCTGGTGTACATTTCTAAAGAACCTGAATGTTCTCCACAGATGAAAGAACATGTTCTTTTCCTATTGTTCTTGCCTTGTTGACTTTCATTGCTCTTTTTGCCTGTGTTTTGGGGAGCACAGTGTTCCCATCTTGTTTCCTGTGCCTTTGCTATGCTCTGTAATTTCTGAACATAACAAAATATTCCACAACATACAGTGGACCCAGTGGAAGGGCAAGATTTAGAGCATTTGGAAAAAGGACCTGCCATGTTAATTCTTTCAAACTTTAGTTTTCTAATTCTATTCTGATCAAGTACAAAGATTTGTCCAGGAAGCCTTTTCTTTCCTTTTTCTTTGATAGCATTCAGCTTTCATTAATTTTGGTGAATGCCTAAAGAGGTGCCTTGGTTTTGTGATTGGGACAGATGTTGTTCTTGGTCTGTCAGTTTTCCTGGCTATGCTACATATTCCATGACATTTTGGGGGACAGGTGTAGATGCCTGTGTGACTGCCATGGTTTAATCAGTTTACCTGTGGCTGAGTCAGTCTGACAGTGAGCTGCTGCTTCTCTAGGGTCCCATAGTGTTGGTTCAGGGAACTAGATGAGTGAAAATTTCTCCTACCTAAAGGAGTAACTAACTTTCTGCTGGACTCCATCTTTAAGACAGTGCAAAAACAGCCATCACTCTGTGCAGAGAAGGGGAGTGATGGGGAAGCATAATTTCTTTCAGTGGCAGTTCACACTTAGGCTCATGCTGCAGTATCATAAGCCTGTATCCCAAAGAGCAGCTTCTATATTTTGTTCTATTTTGTTGGGTGGGTGTGTACTTACTGTTTCCGACCAAAAAAAAAAAAAAAAAATCCAATGGCAATATCAAAGAGGTGTCTTTCAGACTGGGTTTTATCTGATAGTCACCACCCTGCCTACTGCTAACTTCAGCAGGATTTCTGTAAATAGCTTGGTGCTATTTGCTTGGTGAGCAAAAGCAGCTCGAAATGTCTGGATTAGAGCACTTGTAAGAGAAAACATTTACAAGTCTAAGTTTGTTCCCCAATGGGTAATATACTGAGAGGCAGATAAAATCATCATGCAGCTTTTCATGACTGGCAGTGTCTGGTAACACAGCAATGAATGCTGACTGTGTAGATAAAAGAGTGAGGCACTGGAATAGCAGGAACACTGCAGATCAGCACTGAGGTGCATTGATAGAATTAATCCCCGCAAAGGGAATTTCTACCACCTCTGCCTGCAGATATCTGACATTCATCAACATTGCCATTGTCTTGCTTTCCCAGGAATCAGATATTAATTGTACAAAGCCTAAATGCAAGCTAAAAACAAGAGAGATAAATACATTTAAAGCTGTCGCATTTAGCCTTGTGATGCTTGCAGCAGTGCTGGAACCTCTCCAGGTGGGTGACTTGCTTCAGCATCTACGTGAGGATGACGAGGGACAGAATGTGTTAAGCAGAAAGCAAAACTGCAGGGAATGTTGCCCATCCATTAGGAGCTGTTAGTGGGATGGCTCTTGGGAGAGATTCCTGCCTGTGACTACACAGCCTCCAAATTGTGGTGGTAAACAACAGAACCCAAGAGCAAGGCAGGTGACATTTCCTGATTCTGGAGAGGTCAGTTACCTATGAAAGTCAGTTTTATTTAGGAAATAGTGGATTTCAGCAGCTCCCGGAGACAGGAATGCCTTTTTCTTCCTTAAATTTTATAATTCTGGCATTTTTCTGAGGGAGACATATTTACAGCATGATGATGAGGAGTTGCCCTTCCCTCCATCCCTCCTTCCCCACTGCTGTGCAGCCAGGAGCCCTCCTCTCTGGCAGCAGGGGCCAAGGTGGTTGTTTGCAAGAGAGACTCAACCATTTGTGCGATCCGGCTGTTCCCAAGCAAGCCAGGCTCCCTCAAGCCTTACCAGCTGTGACTAATAGTGAAGGGAAGGGGGGAAGAAAGAAAGCTGCTTGGGCCTGCAGGCTTCAGACAGGCAGGCTCTGGGGGAAACAAGAGAAAGCCATTAACTAACCACAGTATTATCTTGATTCTCTCAGAGAAACGAGCTAGGGACGGCTAATGAACTAGCCTTAACGTTTCAAACTGAATGCACCTCTGGGAGCTCTGCTAGAACAAACAGTGTGACAGATCAATGCCTGATGCCTATATCAAGAGAAAAGGTTATTTGCCTCTCTGAGGAATTATAGGATTAGTATATCGCTATGATACACTTTGTATCCTTTTCAAAATATGGGTTCATATGCTGCGCTTATTTTCATTTTGTAAGTTGTAAACTCCATTAGTTTGACCAATAAAAATGAAATCCATTCATCTCTTCATCTCTCTCACTCCCAGGATCGTTTAAGTCTGAGAGAAAACACATGCACTGTTTTCTTGTTGCCTGCACCTTGCCTAAGGAGACACTCACCTTTAGGAAGTTAAAAAAAAAGAGTGGTTTAGAGAAGTGTCATTTGGTTGGGACCCCATGAAAAGTCTTGGTAGGAGACAGATTCTTAATAAAAGGCACTTTTTCTGCAGAAAGTTTTGCTTACTTTCTTTTGCTGCCCCTGGTGTTTTCTGTGTCCTTGCACAGTTCCATGTGTCCAATCTTTAGCTGCCCACCTCTAAAATGGGACAGTCAAGATTCCTTGTTGCTACTTCTTGTCTGTCTTTGCTGTTTATATTGGAAGCTCCAGCACAGGATGTTCTTTCTGTTTGTGCTGTATGTGACACACAGGCTGTAGATCCCTGGGGAGAGTTTTTGACAATTTTGTTAATATAACAATAACCTCAAATCAAGAAGATTTTGTAGAAGAGATGAAAAGAAATGAAACGCAGGAAGGTGGGACCTGGAAGACCATATAAATTTTACAAGTAAAATTTTATAAATCTTAAATTTACTGTACAAAATTATTAGAATTGGTAGACTTTTGGGGCTCAGAAGATGTCAGGCCTGGTTATTGTTCATCCTTGTGTCTTGTCCTTTGATGCTTGGAGTGATACCAGGCCAAAGGGGTAAACAGTCCAAGACCTCCTCAACAGGAGGCAGAGTTAATTTTAACTGCTGTGTATGATTTCATTGTATCCTTTCATATTGGCATTTTTCTTTAAAGCCCTTGAAAACTATTTTGATCAATTACCTCATTCAGGAAGCTGCTGTATGTATTTAACCATAGATACAAGCTTTGGTGAAGCTATCAAAGTAATTTTCATTTTTATAAATTATTACTTTAATGGGAATTAGATCAGGAGTGAATTATTGTTTCTTAAAAAAAGTAAATCTCCAGATGATTTGTCAAGAGGTAATTGTCTGAGTATCAGTATTTAAGGAGGGTTGCATTTCCTTTTAGGAAGGAAACATGTTAAATGCTGAAATTAAGATAATATTGTAACTTAGAAAATGGATCAAAATTACCTTTCTCTCCCCAGTTGTACCTAGGAATTGAATGATACAAGTATCCCAACTTAATTGCTTCACATCAAATTCTGGTATCTGTATTCTGGTTCAGTAACTCTTCATACCTGCTTCCACTGATGTTAGTGAATGCACACGAACTAAAAAGTGATTCAGAGTGAGCAAAGCCATCAGAGTTTGGCCTTTTGAATTTGGCATGAGCTTTCCTATTGATGCCACTGGAGATGAGAAATTGTTCTTTGAGCTTTGTAGGTTTTATATCAAGCATAGCACACTATTGCTTTGCTCAGGACAGGTACTACAGAATTCTTCATTATTCTTCATCATTTCTCCTGGATCTTCCATTCTGTCGCAAACCCCACTGTTAATAAGACTTTTGAAAGCTAATGTTTACTTTTAGAATTCATTTTCTAATACAGATTTCCTACAGTAAGTTGGAAAAAAAATCATTTATAGAAAAGAAGAAAAAGGAAAATTACCAATTTCTGAACAGGTCTTTATTTATGTATTTTAAGTCAGGCTGATCCTTCTATAGTTATTATGAACTGAGGGGATGAAAATATTATTAGGGATGTCACAAGGTCTGAATTTCTTCTACATGTAAGAGTTGATTATTTCAGGGGATATGAAATATAATATTTTGTTTTCAGTCTCTTTCTGTGTGCAGTCAGGCAGAGCTCTCATTCACAACTGAGCTGGGAACTGGCTTGGTCATAATGAAATGGGAAATCTTCTGGTCACGAGAATTCAAAGAACATGCATGTGCAAAGAGAAAAAAGTCTAGATTGCTATAAAATGTTGATGTCCTGGAAAGGGGGATGGATGGAGTAATTCTTGTTCACCAGCGTGTTTTGAAAGCCTTGTGAAGCACAAGTATTTCACTGCAAGACACTAACAGAACTTATTTTGTTATTTACGCCAGAAGTGATGTGAATTATGTGGATTTTACTGAGGTAAACTATCTCAAGGAAGCAATTAATGGTCATCCTTCTCTTGTCTTATTGACACAGGTTAGAACCAGAAACAAATTTCTCAACAGTCCCCTCATGCTTTTCTCTGCCATGTGGCCATGGCTTCTCCAGACTCAGGGCTTGTTGTAACTTACTGATAAAGTCATTGTGGTTGTGCCTGGCTGAAGATATGGTCAGGGCAAGGTTTTCAAGGAGAGGGATGAAAGATTTTGTTGATTCCCACAAACTTTGCCATAGTAACTTAAGTAGAGGAAACTGAAATATCTCCTTTTGTCACTGTACATACATTGCCTTGTTAAAGGTTATAGTTTTTTTCTCAAATTCCAACTAACGAGAAGAATTTTATAGCAAACTGTTTTGGGAGCAACACTAGACTATTGTATCAGCCCAGCTCCTCCACTGTGGAATCACAGAATAGAATCATGGAAGCTTAGGTTGGAAAAGACCTCTAAGATCATTGAGTCCAGCACTGCCACGTTCACCACTAAACCATGTCCCCAAGTGCCACATCTACGTGTTTGATGCATTTGTGTTGCCACATTCTGCAGCTTTCTGATGAAGCAAAAAGGAGTATGTGAAATCTCCCTAACTCAGTACAGTGGTCAGGGTGAGTTTTCCCAATAAAGTAACTGAATAAAAATTTGGTCCAAATTTCTACTGAAGGTAAAGCTGACTTAGGTGCTTACATGGGCTCTTAGTTTCATTTTGCTTCATTATTTTTGAATTGTCTGATGGCCCTGCATACAGCCATAATTTTTCAGCAAAACCCCCTGTTCTATCTTTCCAGATATTTTTGAACACGTCTGGCAATGCAATTTTCAAGAACTCTACAATTTTGCCAAGTAAAACTTTGTCAATTTATAAAATAAAAAAAAAAAAACATTTTCATTAAGCCTTGCCTTATACCAAACATATAAAATATCCATTTTAACGTACAGCAAAGATATTGTAATGTTTCAGGGTACTAAAAGGTGTGTTTATGCAATCTCTTCCTGTCTCTTGGATAAAGTCAGTTCAAAAGTCCTTGTTTATACATTTTTCAATGGTCTCATCTTTCTTTGGTGTGGGTGACGCAACAGGGGAAAGGTTACCCAGTGAGACCATTTGCTGTATGGATGAACTTGTAGACAGTGGCATATCAGGGAGCTTCTAAAGGAAATATTATATGGTCCATCAAGGCAATCTCAAATTTCCTGATTGCATATATTTAAATAGGATAAGCTCCAGTTACCTAAGCACTTGTTTTGGCTGTAATGGAAAATAGGAGACTAATGTTTGCCATAATGCCTATCTCACATCAGCCCATCAAGGTATATGAAAATAAATCTAAATATCTGTTATTAGAAAAATGGGTGTAGTGGATGAAGAATTGAAGCTACATGGCTAAAGACAGAAAAAAATAAATTAACTGGATCTGGTTTAAGATTATACCTGTCCATTGAATACATTCATCAGTGTCTGGTTTTGTATTTCTTCTTCCTCATGATACCCCAGATAAGAAGTGGTAACTAAGTCTTAATGGTTTTAAAACTTTCTGTCTGTAACCATAAAGTGACCATTTACAAATTGGAATGCATTGTTGAGTGGGGATCCAGTTCCTTTCTCTGCCAGACCTGTCCATGCAGGTAGATCTGTGAGTTAAGAGAACAGCACACTGTTGAAAAGGTAGATTTTGTGTGTGTGTGTGTGTGTGGTTTGTTCTTTTTTTTTTTTTTTTTTTTAGCGGTATGCATGTTAGGAGTTTTATCAGAAGACAGCTGCTTAGAACAGCTGTCTGCTTATGTGCCCATCTTAGGAGAGAATGATTAATGAATTCACTTGGGCAGTGAGAAACTCAGTTCACTGATCCATAGTTTCAGCACAGGTATTGATGTGAAACTAATGAGAAATTTGATGCTCAAATTTGAATGTTTATTCCAATTACCAAACAACAGATCTAAATTAAAAAATAGCTTGAAACCTTAACCTTTATTAGTAACACTGAAAGCTGAACTGTGGCTCTGCATCCTGTGGTGCAGTCTGAAGTTTCAGTGTGCTACCACCTACATTGTTTTGGGAAGGGAGGGAGAATGGCTCCTCCTGATTGACTCTGCTCCCACTACCTGATAATTGGAATCTTTTTCCTTCCACCCCTTCCACTCCTGTTTAATGTGTATATTTTTCCTAGGAGTTAAAACATGTGCTCAGAACTGAGCTGTAGGCATCCCCTACAGCTCTATTAAAATACTGCATTTAATAAGTTCTCTGAGCTAGGGTTTTTATCTGATTGTGGTGCCGTACACAGGAGTCCCAGCTCTTACCTAAAATGCTTTCAGCCTCTGTAAACAAAGGATAGAGGGAAAAGGAATATACAACCTTTAGTTCATTAATAAGTTAAGGTATGGGAAAATTAAATGACTTGTTGAAGGTTATATAGGAAGGTTGTGGCAAAATTGGCAGTCAGCCATTGATTGCTGCTCTTTCAGTCCTGTGAAGAATTGCTGTTCCCCTTCCAAACTTTTACAGTGTTTCTATCAGAAGAGACTAACAAAAACTCTTGAAAGTTTCTAGACACACTCAAGTTGTCGTGTCAGCCAAAACCTGGTGTTTTTGCAGAGGATAAATACTTCCAATTTCCATACAAATCAACGGCAGTTTGAAACTCTGCATCTAGTGCAATCAAATTATTTTAAACCAAAGTTCAGATGGGAAATTTTAGCATTTTAATCCAGGAGTGTTTCATAAAAATACTGGTGGCAGGGCAAGATTTTTTTTGAAGAATTTATTAACTGCACATTCAGGATTGAACTTGGACAATCTCAATACACTTTGCTTTAGATGTCTGCTGTTCTAGCTTTTTCCTTTTCCATGAAGTTGTTCCAAAAAGTGATGGCAATTCAGTTTTAAAATAAATAAGCCAAGGTGATGAAAATGTGCAGCAAACACTGCTAAATTCTGCACAACTGGTCCATCCGATGTGCCTAAAGGAAATGGAAGATGTCACTGATCACCGTTCAAGAAAATCTGCAAACAATTCAGATCCTTTTCCAGCACTTAGGTTCTCATGAATTTGGGAGCAAAGCGGTGCTGGGGCAGATGCTGCTTAGTACACATGATGGGCTCAGCCTGTAAATATCCAGGCGGTGTCACCTCTGTACACAGCTGCATCCACCAAGGATTGGTGACATCTGTGGCAGCTGCTGCTGTCCCCTCCTTGTCCCCTCCCCAGGCATTCCCAAAGCTGCTCCTGGCTCTGGGAGTCGTGGCATATTGTGGCACATGGCCATGTGGAAATTTCAACCTGTAGGTCAGGAAAAGGATGTCTTATTGCAGACCTTAGGTCAAGCCACGTGTAAGGATATAGCAGTTGTTTGCAAAGCAAACACACAACAGAAGTTCCACAATACTTTGAGATAACCATGTAGATTTGTCTGAAATGAAAATTGAAAGTGATTATGTAAGCATTGTTTTTATGTTTGTAGGACTGTGATTGAGAAGAAACACTTTTCAGTTTTAGCCATCATGGAACAATGTTCCAGGAGTTGAATTAATCTCACTTTCCTACTGAATTTTAGGAAGACATTTTTGTGCAGCTGCTAATGTTAGCAGTTTATCTTGTCAGTGGGCTAACTTTTGGTTATACACACTCATTAGGGATTGAGATCAGTGAAAGTCCTTGCTTCTTTAGGAAACTCCTGGCCTGGCAGTCACTAGATGTGAACAAACACACAGAGGATCATGGACAGCAGAATTTGAGGAGTCCTGAGCTGGGATAGACATGGTCACCAGCTCTGCCTTCATGCATATTTGCAACCCAAAAAGAAATTTTTGTGGATTGCTCAAGTTAGTGAAGAAAGTTCAAGCATTTTTGTACATTTTTTTAAATGGATGTGGGGCTGGACCTACGCTGGCAGTATTCAAGCCCTGAATCTGCAGCTGTGTGTTCACAGGGTATGATTCTGTTCCTTTTCTCCCAAGGTCCCCATTCATTTCATTGTACAATAGCCACTGGGAGGATTAGAGCACAATTTCCATCTTGTCCCATTAGTTATTTGTATTTCAACATCAGCTGGAGACCTTTGTCAAGAGCTAGACCTTGTTGTATTTCGTGCTTTGTATATCCATAGCAGAAGGCATTTCTTTCCCTACAGATATTACAGTCTAGAAACCTTGAGGTTTAGAAAGATCTGCTCTATGACATACATGGTGACAAACTTCATTATTGTTTTAAGTCTAGCTAATGCCTAGAAAAATGCTGCTGGATCAGTCAGAAAAAGAGCTTTAATTCCCCTGCTGGGTCTTTCCCTGTTGTGTCATTTATTTGTGAAAAGAAAGTACTTCAATTTTCTCTTTTTATTTATTTTTTATTATTATTATTTTCCTCTTTTGAAACAAAGGTTTGCAGCTTCTTGGAATTAATTAAAAAAAAAAATTTTTTAAGCCTTTGTAAAGCAAAGAAAACTTTGAAAAGAAGTGACCCAGTCCCCTCTTTGGTTCACACCTATCTGGTCAAAGGGTTCAGCTCTCCGTGGAGGCTCCCAGACCTAACAGCAGTCATGCGGAACCTGTTTGCTGCCTTTCAGGCTCAGCACTTTCCAGGGTGCCCCATCTCAACACACCTGACATTTCTGGCCTGGCAGCCAAGAAGAATAAAACCTTTGGGGAGTACCTAAAATTAAATGACTCCTTTTGGTCAGATCAAGGTTGTTCACTTCAGTAACTCTGCTGCAACTCTGCCCTTCTCTCATTTAGTGGCCATGGAAAAGCCTGTTCTCCCCCTTGCCTTTTTTTCCTTTAGGGGCTTTTAATGGAATCCTTGAATGCCAAGACTAGGAAAATAAGCTTCATTTTTTTTAAAGAAATGTATAAGAAAATAATCAATCCCTTGTCAATTTTTTCATATTTTATAAGGCATTGTTTGTACATGCACTCCTGTATAGATGGCAGAGAGAATAGAGCATCCTCTTGGTTTATGTAAAGCAGTCTCTTGATCAGCCACCTCTTTAACATGAAATAAATTAAGGTCAGAAGGTCCTTCTAGTCTTTGTCCTAAAGCTTCCACAAACCTCTCAGAGTCTGATTTTTTGGGGTAGCACAGGAGATAGCAGAATATACCTCTCCCCAAAAAGTCTTCCACTTCAGTAGCGCTTACATCTCCCAGGCTGACACCTTTGGTCAAGGGCATTTTCAAAATGGTCTCTTAACTGGAGGAAAGGCCCTGCTCTGCAGCTTTAGCTCTGTAGGTGTTCAAGTGTGAGCATTTGTAATTGGCTGCAGCAGGGCTGATAGATGAAAAGAAGGCATATGCTGGAATGAGTTGTTCGGGTGCTTTGGGTGACAAGAAACATGTGGGGTGTGTGTGGCTGTGCCAACCACTTCTGTGCACCAGGGCACATTTCTTCACCTGAGCATTTTCCTCTGTCCATAGCCACCACTTCTGTGTTGTTCCTTTGCCACCTGGCTTCATTTTTCACCTTTTCTTCTCTCCCTCATCTCTTTTCATCCATTCTTCCTTTCTCTTTTTTTTTATGTTTTATGGATTCTCTAGACTGGAACAGAACACAGTAATATTTACACATGAACTCGATTTTTCAAGCCACAATTTTGTTTTGTTTGTTCTTTTTTTGGTTGTTTTGTTTTTCAATGAGGAAGAATTATCTTTCCCAAGCTTAGTTTTAAGCATTTGGTTAAAAAATAGGGTTAAATCAAAACTAACTGAAAAACAGAATGATGAACAAAATGAAAATATTTATCAGTGCCTTTCCGTAGCTGGATTTTCTGCAGCTTCCTACACTCATGCTATTCAGTATTAACAGCCAGCAATGTGAGCTCCTGTAAAGATCATGACCCAAATTACATTTCTGTTTCAAGCTAGGGTTTAAACTCGCTGATGGAAAGTCACTGGATGAGGGTACATTCCTGTATGAGGCAGCATCACCTGGCTCTTCCTAAATTCAAAACCAGTGGACAGTTGGGAATCTGCTGCAAATGAATCCCTCAAGATGCAGGTGCCAGCCAGAGCTGCTTTTGCCTGGTGCCACTTTATATCCCTGCCAGGCTGCAGAGCACTGACCTTTGCTCTGAGAATCCCAGCTGACTGCAGCCCACACCACCATTTTGGGATATCAGTTTGTAGTTCTTGGTCTGACAGAGCAACCCATGTTTGGATGAGAAGCTCTTGCTGTTCCCTGTTAACCCTTGACCAGCCTTTGGGCTGTGTTGCTTTCTGAGGTGAGCAACACCTCCACTCCTGGGACAAGGGACTCAGTCGTTCTCACTGCATTCTGTCCCAGTATCCCAAAATCTTTTTTGCCAAGTACTGAGCTGAAGCTGCTCCCTGGGTTCAAGAACTAAAGAAAGTGAGTGTTTCTCCCTTGGGGAAGGCCTGAGGAGCTGGGCCACCATTACCAAAACAGTGTCTGCTTGCCCTGCTGATGTTTGTCTTGTTCTTCAAGACATGGATTTCTGACGCTCCATTCCTTTATCTAGGTGAAGTTATGTCGATGGTCCCATCCCTACTTCTGCAGGATAAAAAAGGGGTGCCAGGACCTCTGCAGCTGTCATTATTATTAACCCTTTCTCTGAACAATCCATCTCTAGCTTACACATTGGCTGATTAATTAGACCTGTCAAGAGTGTTACCATGCTTCCAATATTTCCAGATTGGAAGAAATTGTGGGGTTTTTTTGAAGACGAAAATTTTTTGCTAACCCCACCTCCCTCCCTGCCTTGATAAAAAAAATAGCCAAAACATTTGGGGAGGGAAAAAAAAAAAATAAAAAAAAAAAGGAAAATTTCACATTGCGCACAAAGGAAGACAAAATGAAGCTAAGAGCAATTAGGCTAGACAGATGAATAAACTTCCTAGTGAGGTAGCTGAGTCACCATCATTAGAGGTGTTCGAAAAACAGGCCAGATAAAATCCTTGAGGGGGTCAGAGTGTATGGGAAAATCCTGCTCGATAGAGGAGGCTGACCTGACTGACCCAGGAGGTCTCCTGCTTCTTCTGCATTTCTTTATTTAAAAACAGAGTTGAATTCAGAGAGTAACAGAGGAAAACAAAATCCAAACCAGGTGCCTGTGCCTGGTAAACAGTTTTCTTTTGTTCTCAGTGCTGAGTTGTGAAAAAAAAAAAAAAAAAGAGGAAAAACAAACCCTAAAATAAAAAATGTATGTGTGCTGTTTGCAGAAGTGATGTGATAAAAGATCTGTGTCTGCTTAGCAGAAAGATGGAGCATCTTTCAGCAGACCTGACAGAGCGTGGAGGGGAAATTCTTTCAGTGTGAGGAGCTGGGGAGCACAGGTGAGGTTATGCACCTGTGCAGCAGAGAGAGAAAACAAGCATTTGCTCTCCCTGGGGCCTTCTGGGAGCGGGCCTGTGCAGCCCACAGCAATCCTTTTGGAAATTCAGTGCCTTCATGATTTGTGAAAATTTGACCCAGTGACTGCGGTTCTCAGCTGTGCATAAAAACACAGAGATGGAAGTCTGGGCTCCCAGGGGCGAGGTCCAGCATCCTCACAGGGAAATCCTGAGGCTTGTGTTGCTCCTGAGGTCAAGCTGATGATCAGCGCTGGCCATGAAAAGATTCAGGCTTAAGGCAATAAAAGTTCAAGGAATTCCCAGAAGCCTTCAGCACAAGCACAGAAATACCCCTTAAGTAAGAACAAGCCAACAGCATCTCTTAGGAGGTGGCTCAGTTCATCTTTGCTTGTGGACTTCTCCAGGTGGGCCTGGGAGAGGACAGAAGTCAACTGCTGAGGACTCCACGGGACAGGTTTCTTTTTGCCCCAACATTTAGGCTTTGTAACACTTCCTAGAGCTGCCCTGAGCCGCCCATTCTGTTCTGCAATTTAACTGCCTAAAGTTTGTGGTCTCAGTTAGTCAGGGTTTAAAATCTGTCCCTTCTCTGCCTGCCTGTCTGCTGCTTTCTAGTGCAGAGGATTGATGCCACCAGGAAAGGGATGCAACTGCAGCCCAAGACTTTGGAAATGCAGGTGCATGATAGCCTTTTCCTCCAGGATGCAATGGCTAACATGAGCTTTACCTCTGTAGGACAGCTTGTTGCTGTTAAGAGTAAAAATGCTTTCTCTGGAGTGCCCAGTTGGTAAAGAATGACAAGATTTCACTGATAGGCAAGAAAATAAATGAGGGTGTTCTTCTGTCTCCCCACCACATTACAGTGAAAGGCAAGGAGCAGAGGAAAAACTATTTTGTTAAATGCAGAACTTTGGATTTATTTTCTGCTAGGCTCCAGCTAAGCTAAACTCTCCTTACATATTCAGTATTTTCCGAATGCAGAATAAATAATAAAATAGCCTACATTCATCAGAAACCTTGCCATACTTGAGTGAAAAGAGTGGGAGCAGTAGCTGAGTCTTCAGGTGCTCTGTTCTTGCCCCTGGACAGCACTGCTTTCCTGCTGGAAATGCAGTGGGCAGCGGTGCTGCTCAGGTACTACCTGAATAACAGGACCTGTGAGCCCAACAGAGCTCTGCTGTTTTGCAACAGTTTGCTGTCAGAGCCACGGGCTGGAGTCGGTGTTTATCACTAAGTTACTTCTCAGGAACTGGGCCAGATCAATACTGTATTCTTCCAGCCCTCTCTAAACCCAGCAGGGAAGGCAATCACAGTGGTGCAGAACTCTGCACCTTCTGGAGCAGATCAATACCCTGACAGTGCTAAGCTTTGTTCCCTCACCAGCTTTAAGATGTTCTACATGATTGCTTAACTGTTTGTTTTCTCTTCTCCCTATATGACAACACTGCTCCCTTCCTGATCTTTCCTAATAACATCACTGTAATTGCCTTGACATGAAATAGCAGCACAAACACAGATGCTTTGCTTTGAGGTGTTTTATCTCTTTATGAAAGTCTGTATTGGTTGAGGGTGTTGATTTCACTTTACTATAAAATCAGAGGGGTTTTTTGGTGTGTCTTATTTGCATTGTTTTACTAAACTTTACTAGGCTGATTTTGGCTATGGGGATTGCACACAGGGGTTGCATTGCACACAGGGGTAGATATAATAATATGTGCTGAGGAAAAGATACTAGCTTAAACCTTCTGTTGCTGAAGGCTGTTTTAGTCTAACTCCATTCAACCATATCTTGTTCATCTCAGAAATACCGTGGTGCACTTACCTTTCACCTAGTGCTAGGTGGAAAAAATCAGCTTCTGTCTTGTCCAAGCTGGATCTAGAACTCCTGCCCCACATTTCTCTTTCCTGATTTCATCTGAAGCTGCAAAACTTGTAATTTTTTCTTCAAAACTACATCTGTTTTTTAGTTTTTGAGAAATGATTGCATGTTATATAGTGTCAGCTAATGTTAAAATCAGTATTAGCCATTGCAAATGACCAGGGTTTTCTTCTAGAGCTGGGAAGGGGCTTTAATTACAGAGAATTCCCATTCTTGAAAGTGTTCAAGGCCTGGCTGGATGGGGCTTGGAGCAATGTGGTCTAATGGAAGGTGCTCCTGCCCATGGTGCATGAAACTGAGCGATTTCTTAAGGTCCTTTCCAGGCCAAACCACCCTCTGATTCTATAAGATAACATTAAGAAACTTTCCCTGCTGATGCAGGGAAAATGGAGAGTTGTCCTGAAGGATGTTTCATATTGCACATGCCTTGAAGACTCTTTAGTGGTTCTGTGCTACCAAAGATGGGGCTGTTCCATGTGCTGAAAATATCAAAGAAAGGATGATTCAGAAAAATCTTTGCTGTTGAATTTGGACAACTGTCAGTCTAGTGGGAGTTATTTATCAAGGATCTATGTCTTCAGGCACTGAGAAGCACTGAGAATTATCCCTAGATGTCAGTGGAAATGGAAGAGAGATTTTGAACCAGCCTGTTTCTCAAGCCAGAGCTAGCTCAGAGAGCTGTGCTTTGGAGAGGGTCAGACAGGATGATCACACTGGTCCCTCCTCTACTTCTTATCTGTAAGTTTGTAGTTCTTGTTGGACAGACATACAAAGGGAGTTCTCCCTGAGACTTTGAACTGAATTACCACTTCATCACATGAAAACCTGCCGTCCTTAAGACCGGGCCCTCGGGAATGTTGCTGTTTTGCTTTGATAGTTGACTTCCACTCCATTTCCCAGGTAAAGCACTAATCCCTCACAGCCCTCTCCTCATTTTGAAAGTCTTTAGCCACAGTTCTCTGTTAGGCTTTGAAAAGCGTGTTGTAAGGAGTACAAATGAGAGATATGCTGCCTTCAAAACAGCCGCTGCCCACTTCTGCATATGTGTAAAGTAGGATAAGATATGCAATTTGTAGGTACTATGATTACTGGCTTAAGGAGAAGATATAGCATTTCTCAACATTTTTGAGACATTAATACAATTCAGTCGGGCCATTTTCTGTAATGTGTGGTTCGCTGTATCTGATGTATATTTTTTTCATCTCAGACATAAAGGTAAATCCTTTTCATTTACATAAGCAGGCTCCATAAACCAGATTACCCGAATTAATCATAGATATTTAAGCATATTACATTGCTCTGTACCACAAGCTAGCATTCCTAGAAGGTGGATCAGAGATAAGGGTCCCATAAATTGCTGGCCAAATCCTTTAGTCCATCAGGCTTTATTTTCACTAAAATCAGTTTTACTTGAGTAAGACCTTCTGGATTTGGCCCTGATATGCTTTTATATTCATAGACCCTTCAAATACAAAGAAAGCTTCATAAAGCAGTTGTATAATTTATTTTTCTAGTCTTAAATTTACTGTTTCAAATAAAAGTATAAAAATAAGCTGATTTTTAGTAATGGCGTTTTTAATAATAAACAACCCATATCTCTGTCCTGCTTAGCTTTTATTAGCCTTTTAGTTTTTATTTAACATTTCCATTATGATATTTCCAGTAAATAGATTACATAGTGAAATGTGAAAACTGGCTATTTTACCCTCAGTAAAATAAAGATCTGTGTACAATTCTCGAATATTTTGCCTCTCTGCTCCCTAGAAGGCTCCAAGTTTCATCTGTCACTTGGAGACCAGTTGGGCTACTTGGCAGCCAGCATGCTATTACATATAAAAGTATAGGGCATATTCCCCACGCACGGTTCTTTTACCCTAATCAGACACCGCAGATGCATCTTGTCAAGAGAATGCACCTCATGCTCAGAAATCAAAGGAAAGTGACTTCAAGGAGGACACAGCAGCACAGCGGCAGCTGACCCCACAGCAGACCCCACAGGCAGGTCTGTCAGCAGCGCCGAGGACGAGGGCAGGGAAGATGAGCTGACACCCCTGACACTGCTGCAGAGATTCCTCCTGGAGCTGGGCATCTGGGTCCTTCAGCTGCCAGGGTCAGCGGGGCAGCAGCTCCCAGGCCACAGTGGTGGGAGCACTGTGTGTCCCCAGCCTCACCCAGCCAGGGCTCAGGGGCTCGCAGGGACCCTGCCAGGGGCTGGGGACACACACAAGAGACACACATTCAGACCAGGACTGAGAGCAGAGCAGTGTTTTCCTCACCAACTTCCCATAAATAACGTTCACCCTTTCTCCTTATTATTTCTTTGCTTCCTACCTCAGTCTTGTCCAGTCAGAAATGTTTCCAGCAGAGAATTTTTCTCTACTTTTAGCGTACAGACGTATGGACATACTTTAAAAAAAAAAAAAAAAAAAAAAAAGTGTTTTTATTTCAAGCTCCCTTTTAAAAAGGATTTGTCACTACCTGACACAGTCCTTACTCTGGGAGACTGCTAATGATTTCAGCAGGTTTTTTTAATGAGAACTGCTGTCTTTTACCATATATTGAGATAGCAGTGGGGGTAAAGCAGCATCTTTATTTCAACAAATCAGAACTCTGCAGTTCAGAAGAGGTTAATAGAATGAGTAGTATTAAGCAAGTTTAAAAGGTAAAAGGGTATGGAAAAAATTATTTTTCATAATATATTTTTTATATTGTGGCTTCCTTTCATTTATCAGAAAAGCTTCAAAAGCCTGACCCAGTCCATCCTCTGGTCTCTTTCGAAGCCCTGCAACCCTTACTTCCCCTTTGGGCTAGAAGCAGATTTTGCCAAATTGTGCCTTCTGAAGCAGAGTCTTCTACAGAGAAAGGAAGCCCGACTTTTTTTTTTTTTTTTCTTTTTCTTTTTCTTTTTTGTGGGGTGGGGAGGTTATTGACAGCTTGCAAGGACAAATAAATCTATCTCACTTCTGCTTTTTCTTCTTATCTTATTAAACACGCTGCACTCCTCAGCTTGCTTGAGAGTGACATGGGACTGAAGAAAGAGTTCTTGCAGTACTCTATTATTTTATTTGCAGTCCAAGGTTCCCCCATTTACCTATTCCTTTCCAATTTGTCCATGTCTTCCTTTACGTTCACTGCCTAATAGGAGCTGTGATTCTCAGGTGGCTCTATCCAGTGCTGTGGGATGCAGTGCAAGGACAATATGCCCAGAGCAGTGTCACAAAACCACATTTCATCTTTATCGCTTAATTATATGCATCCATTTCATCTCTTAATTACACTCTACCCAATGGTGAAACCAGGACTGGTAGGTTGTTTGTAGCTGGCCAGTTTTCTTCTTGTTTCCCTTTTAATGGGGAAATACTTTTAATACTTCCCTTTTAATACTTCAGTGCTGTGGTTGACCAGGTAATTGAGAGGAACACCGACCTTCTACCACACAAGCACAAAACAATTCCTATAAACTCTGATCATTCTGGAAAAGGCTGCATTAGAACCAGGATGGGGGTGGTGCAATTAATCCAGCCTGTTTCCACTGTCACCATACTGGTGGCTGTCCTGAACCAAACAGGGAACAAGCCGAATGCCCAACTACTTGGTAACAACAGATTTTAGGAGCCTGTGTCTCTTTGTTGCTGCATGTCCAATGAAAATCAGGACATGAATTGTGACAACCTCTGGGATTTTCTTTTTTGCTTTTGTAGCTCATATGCCCTCTTCAGACTTTTCTAACAGTAGATGCCTTTCAAATTTTAAGATTTTGTTGTTGTTGTTGTTGTTGTTGTTGTTCTGGTCTACAGGGTCTGCTCACTTTTGTCTTTAACATTAGAGGATAATAATGAATACTGTGAATAGTAGTGAAGAGACACATGTTAATCTGCCAGGGAAGCTCAGCAGTTTCTGTGTTAATCTGGCAACAGAATGGTTTTGTACCAGAGGTGTCCACAAATGCTGAGGCAGATACTTTTGTCATCATTTAAACTTGAGATTTTGGGCTTTGATTGGAATCCAGTTTTCTGGCATGGCTCAAAAATGTGCCTGACTATTGTCATGCTCAGCAAGGCCTCCCAAAACAGAGAAACACGAACAAGCATGCTTTGTTTTGGGAAGGTCTTGGAAGTCAGGATGTCTTAATTAGTGGCTCTTTTCTCATGGCTTTTCCAGCTCTTTAAATGTAAAGAAATGCAAGGCATGGGAAATTAGTTTCAGGAGGTAAATATAGAAATTGAGAGGGAGGAGAGAGTGCTTATGTCTGTCCCACACAGGTAAATGGAGTAAAAGCAAAATCCAAAAATTAAGGTCTTGTTTTCAAAGCCAGCACTTCTGTTCTCTGCCTCTTCAGCTGACGGAGAGAAGGCTGGGATAGCTCAGATGCTGATAAATCAGTCTGGATAGCACAGTGTTGTATTTTGTACCAGGTAGAGACTTTGAACCTAAAAACAAGTGGTCAAACATCCCTCTGCTCTGTCCCCCATTATTCTCAGTCCCATCACTGAGAGACACAGGCAGTTTTTCTGACTGTTACTTTAAATTCTTTTCTCTCTGGCTAGTGTTATATTCCAGCATCACTGGGGACTTTAGGATAGTTCTGATGGACTAAGATAACTTGCAGTGCATAGGTAGGAAAAAACAGAATCACTTTTAGTGACAATGATATTTTTTATGAAGACCACCAATATAAAGAAAATAGTAGAGACGAAATTGGCACAATGTGGCCTTGACCGTGTGTGTTTCTCCTCATATCTATTGGCAAAAGTAGAACACTGAACTGTGGGGTGTTTGTAATGAAGAGACAGAATGACAGAGTAGTACAACCTTACATTTTGTGGCTATGTGCAGTGTTACCATCAAAATGAAAGCTCACTAATTCATAGTTCACAAAGGTTTCTGGCCTTCTGTATTCTGAATTTTATCATCTGCGTTCTTAATTTATAAGAAGTATCAAGAAATTTTTGGTGAGTCAGATTTTCTATTAATTTAATCAGTACCAGGATTTTACTGTAAGCGATCCAGTAAAATCCAGTACTGATTAAATCCAGTAAAATCCAGCTGTCTAAAACTGGGGTGGTTACCTGATGAGTGATCTTCTGCTGGGACTCTGCAGTCAGGTGGGAACATAAAGCTACCTTGACAGTAGCAATGGTCACTGCAAAATGAAATCTGTAGCAGTAGCTAAACTGCAGCCATTAGATGCTATCACTGGGATTTGAAATTAAATTAAGCAGCTGGAATTTCTCCTATCCTGCTAACATCATCAACCATATCAGAGATAATCACTGCTTTTATTACTGCAAGCACAGGATGCGGCTGGAAGTAAAACTGCCGATTATCAGATCTCAGTTTAGCCAATTTTGACTTCCAGTTCAGAGATTTGAGTTGTCAAAAGGGACATTTAAAAAGAGATCAGTGCCTTTGAAGTAATAACACACAGGAGCCTGGGGGGCAGAGTCACAAAACTTCTGTACACTGGGTGGACTAAAACCACAGAAAATGATTCCTGTTTTATAGGGGTGCAGGGAGAAAATTAAAACTGCAAAAGCTGTGTAGACTAGGATGTAGACAGTCTGATGGTGTCAAGAAAAAGCCTTATTATCTCCTGTGCTTTAGTGCTGTGGTAATGTTTTTTCCAGGAACATGAGGATTCAGGGAAAGGAGAAGTTCCGATTACTAATTAACTTCATATTCACATTGCTGGACTCTACATTTAGGGCTCTGCTCTGATCTAAGATGTGTGGTTGTGAATTACCACAAGCTTTGAAATAAAAAGACCCAAACACACCCTGCTGCTCTTGTGGTTGAGACACTCTGTGAAATATGCACTTAAATACCTGGAGCTGGAGCAGGAATGAGGGAAAGCCACAGCCCCCAGTTCAGTGAGGCTCTGGAGCACAACCTCCACAGGACTTGGAACAGTCCAGCCTTAGGACTTACAGTGCACACAAAGCCACCCCACTTTTACAGCAAGGAATAGTCCTGGAAGTGGAGAGCTCATGGAGAAAGACTGAAGAAAACTGAACAGAACAGGGCATAAAGTCTAACACTTCTTATATTTAGTATTGCATGTCCACTCACTCTCGCAGTCAGAGCAGAAGGATTCCACAACTTCTATCAGCTTTTTCAGGTGTGGGGGGTGCATCAGATTTAGAAGAAAGAGAACCCAAACTGCAATGAAATGCTCAGTATTTGTGATAAACTTGGTTTAGCATCAGAAAAGTTTATGTTCTGGTGGCGTTAATTTGTAGTTGCAAAGGTTTGCTTGGATCATGATGAAAATTTCTCTTTCAGAAGGAAAAATAATGTGCCGCTGTCTAAAAACATTATGTCTTGATCTGGTCAGGTGCAATCCTTTAAGGCAACTGTTGGTGGAGACTGCAAGAGAAAACAGAGTCCAGTCCTTTGATCTGTAGTCGACTGTCACTTCTTACCAGGAAAAGCCTCTTAGCTTTATCAATTTTAATCCCCCAAAAGGAATTTTTGTTTGACAATAAAACAATTGGTTCTTTGTTTTCAGTTCATGGGCACTCTGAAGCTGGGCCAGTGTAGGATGTGGTGTGAAAACTCCCAAGGCTTCCTCACTGTGTCCGGCTGGTCAGTGAGGGACCTGCTGGGCAGGAAAGCTCAGACAGTAACAAAGCCAGGAGAGACCTTGGAAAAGAAAGGTTTAGTTCATCAGTGGCCTTCTCAGTAGCTTAGAAGTCAGCTCTTCTCTAAACTGTGTCAGAATCCTTTGAGAGCTGGTTAAAGAAAATAGTATCATGTGCCTTTTACAGGCAGAAGAAAACAGATCCAGTGCCCTCTGAAGCTAATTCAAAGTTTCCAGTTGATATGAGCTGACACTGCCTCACGTCACTCCTGTACTGAAGCTGTGCTTATATTCTGTGCTAAAACCCACATGGAAGGAATGATTGAGTTGTCTTAGAGTGCAATCCCCTTAAATGCAAAGCCCAGCTGAGCAGGCTTTGTGTTTGGCAACTCAGAGGGCTCAGAGAGAGCAGAGTCCTTGCCCACTTACAGCTAATAGTTTTTCATTTTTCGTAATGACCTCAAATGTTGCTGTTTTCACCACCCCAAATAGCTTTACACTTCTCAGCAGCCACTTTCAGGGTCTATGCCATGAGTGCTGTGAGGAATAAATGCAAAAGAGCTGTAACCAAGAAAAAAAATTCATTTTCCCAGGTGCCCCATAATAGTTTTTCCCTATGTTCACCCCGTTCTAAGTGGGTATTTTGTCTGCCTAAGGGCACCAGGGTTGTATCCCAGGCAACGCTGGTCTGATATTTTTGTACTGTCTGTTTTTGTGGGCTGCTGAACCCCAGCAGAGATGCTCTGGCTACGTCACAGCCATCCCACTGCATGGTGGCTCTCTTAAGAAAGAAGCCAAATTTCCAGTTTGATTGTCTAATTTGTTTTTTAATAATTGAGACAGATTGCTTTTTGCCTTTGAGAATGGGTCCTTGTGTGCAGTCAGGTGAGCTGTTTGCTATCAATGTCTGCTCTAGTATCAGATAAGTAGAAAACCCCCTCAACCTGACAATTCACTTGAGAATAATCTGATCTGGTTTGCTTTGCTGTTTCCTCTTGAAGTGGACAATGGCTTTTCCCCTGTTAAAAAGTTGACACAATGAGACAAGTGTGTGATTATTGTATCCCTTTATGTCATTTGAGTAACTTGAGATAGCCTGGTGTAATGTGAGTAATCTGTGTTCACCACCCCTGAATCTATCTGGAGTTGATTGGCATATCTGTGCATTTTAACTTGTCTGCAAGGCTCTTATCTCCTTGCTGCACAGCATCAGTTGCAAATTTTAAACCTTTCCGTTCAACTTTATGTTTAAATGTGTTACTCTTCCCCTTTCCTCTTAGGGTCTTAACAGGGAGCTGGTTTTGCTTTGTCTGGTTGCTGGGTTTGTTTGAAGTAAACCCAGTGACTCCTTTAAAGCAAATGAATCAGGGGAAGGCAGGTAATGCAGCTGACAGACAGGTGATCCTGATAACGCTGCCTGGTGCCTGATAGACTGCCCTTGAACATCTGAGCCATTCACACCATTTTAGGCAGTTAACACTGGTTCTCCACTACTGAGCAAATCATTACTTCCCATCCTGACCCATTAAAGTCAAGGCCTCCCTGTGCCTTTGGGGTACAGCCTGTGGTTGCAGGGTGATGCTGAGCAGAGTCACCCCCTGAGAAGTGCTGCAGGTGCTGTCCCTCAGTGCCTCCAAACGTGCACGGGAGCAGGACTGCAGTGCCAGTCCCAGGCAGTTGCCAAAGCAACCTATTTTTTTTTTCCTTCTTCATTATTTTTATTTTTAACCTGTGCTTCCCTTTGAAAAGACACAGATTAAAAATGAATCTTGAGAATCACCTTTCCTTTAGTGGTGTTGCACTGTAAATGTCACTTCTTTTATTTTGAGTGAAGGTGACAGAAAAGTGTAGTCTTAAGGAACAAATGTCATGCTCCAGGGGAAGAAGAGAGGCAGTGAGATATGTTCTAAAGGAAGGTAAGATGCCACTTTGATACTAAATTTGTCCCATTTATATAAGCTCAGTTTGAAACTTCACCAGCTGCCTTGGCTTCCCCTGACAGATGCAGACTCCTGTTCAGGAATGTGCAGTGATTCTGAGGGCTTAAATATACAGAACCCCCCAGCTAAGTCAGAATCACAGAAAGGTCTGGACTGGAAGAAGCCTTAAAAATCACCTTGTTCCAATGCCTCTGCCATGGGCAGGGGCACTTTCCACTATCCCAGGTTGCTTCAAGCTGGCCTTAGACACTTCCAGGGATGGGGCAGCTTCTGACTTTCCTCAGTGACAGGAGTATCTGCTATCTCATCTAGGTGCCTGCTCTGTTGTTTTTCTCACTCTGCTGCTATTTCATGGAAGTTTTCTCCCTTTGTGGAGCAGTGCAGGCAGATCCTTTGTCCTTTTGCTCTCTCAGCTGAGTGAGCACCAGACCATCCAGGTGGTGCCCACTGGGACTGCCTTCCAGTCTCCTGCTCCTCAGCCTCATGACCCTTGAAGGATGTGGGTTACACCTGGGATTGGTGGGGCATTTAGGGTCAGCTCCCCTAAAACAACTCTCTTCCACATCCCTCCAGCAGGCATCCCTCCTCTCCTAAAAATGTTTAATAAAACGTAAGAAACTGTGATGGGTGAGTGACTGCAGCCCTTGCTACTGTCAGGCAATGTGGCTGCATAACATTTTCATGTCATACTTCTCAGGTTAGGATGAGTAGTTAATAAACCTTCCCCTATAGAGGAGAAAAGCACTCCTCTCTATATATTTGAACTCCTGAGGGTTGCTCTGGCTCTGTTCTTTTGCGTTATACACAATGGGATCATAAGCTTGGAAATGAGAAATAAACTGAGAATACTGTGATTAAAAATGTACAATACATAGTATAACCTTGCACAACAAAATTAGTACTTTGCTAATTTAGTCCCAAAGCATATTGATTAAATGCATTTTACCACTTCTGTGTACACTGGAAAATCCAATTAATATAAAAAAAAAGAAAATGAAAACATTCAAGTCACTGAACTCTGGATCATAAATGTTAATCCATCCTGCAGTATCTTTTGAATAGAACACACACTAATTTTCTCTCATTGTTACAGAACAGATTTCACATAAAATAATGCTGTAATTGTTAAGGGGAAAAAGAAGTATTTGCCATTTGGTGTTTCCATTTGCTCCTCCTGGATTGAATTCATTAAGAAAGAATTATTTTTTTCCTATTCATAACAGCTTTCAGCAAAGTCGCCTTAGTTGAGAACTTTTAGTACAAAGAATGTCTGCAAATATACTGGAAAAAGAAGCCTCACACAACATTCAGTAGAGGAGTTTTTTTTGGTCTGTGTCCGTGCTAGAGATGATGGTGAAATGAGTCTTTCATAGCAGCTGGTTGCCAAGAACTCAGTTTTTCTTAGGTGAATGGGAAGAGCAAACTTCTGGCTAAAGGCTTCGTGCCAGCATTGCCTACAGACAGTGGAAATAATGGACTTTTTTATTTGGTACCTAAATTGGGGCAGAATATCAATATCCAAGGTGCTTCTAGAGCCACCATAGAAATTCCCGTGTCCTCAGAGGTCTGATTTATTTCCTTCTGGAATTTATAACATGTGAATTCAGCACATTTACTCTGGATTAAACAATTTTACAGCAAATTCTTGTATTTTCAGTAAGGCTTTGTGCAAAAAGGGTAACTGCAATTTGGTCTCTAGTGAAGGAAGAAACTGACAGTGCTGTTGCATCCACGACGGGGAATCTTTTCCAGCAAAGTGATGCTATCAAGGGAATGCAGCAGCTGAGTGGAAAGATGAGGAATTTAACATCTCCAGCACTCTTGAACTCCTACAATTAGTGATACTGTGAAAGGTTTTAGCTGTGTGTTGGTGTTGGGATCATATTTAGGGAAATATTTCTGCCGACAGCATTTCTATTGCTTTAGCAGCGCAGAATTCGTGAGGTACCCATGGGAATGTGTTGCTGTCCAAGGGAATCTGGGTGAGGGGGCATCCCTTCTGGAGCCATGTCTGCAGGGAAACACCCGCAGATGTCTTCCTTAGTCTCGTGTCCCAGTGACTCCCCCAAAGGCTCTGCTGTCTTGGGTATTGGCTGTTTCACAGAGAATCTGTGGAAAAGCCCATGTGCTCTTCACCCTGCTGCTTGTGGGTGGTCTCAGAAGGTATTTTCTTCACCCTCCCCTTGTTCTTTCTTGTGGAAAGAAGAGTAATTGAAGTACTATAAAATAAAACGTTGCTCTGAAATGGGCATTAATTCTGATTCTTTTATAGCTACTTTTCATCCTCAGACAGGACAGCATTTACAAGGTTAGCCCAGTGAAAGTCATGTGAATGTTATCCCATTGTAACTTGTTTTTATGTAAGTGTGCTCAGATAAATAGTACCATATGATATATTTGGACATATCTAAGGCTTTTTTCACTAGGTTGATACTGATGTTTTTACATGGCCAAGCTTTAGTACCATGGCAATTGTATTTTGTGCACCAAAAACCCCATTTGATTTCCAATGATTAAAAACACAGTAAGAGTGTGAGGAACCAGGCATTTCAGCCTATCCCTTTCCAGTTTTAAACATTTGATATGCATTTTATAATATGATATATCCATACATTTCACCCTATCACTGTACACAGTTAAGTGTAAAGAAGCAGCCTTAATATCACAATAATTTATTCTACAGAGTGTGATCATTATATTTTATGTTTTCTATATTTGTGTGTAATTGTGGCTGGGAAATACACTATTTCCCAGAATGATTCAATTCCCAGTACAAATCAAGTGAGCTAAAGACAGACTTTTTAGACTGTCCATTTATTTATCTTACTTTTTAGTATGACCTGATTCTCATGTCCTATACACTACAAGAAACAGCCTAGAAATTTGATACATCTGAAGAGATAGAAACCTGAATGATAGTGCAGAAAGAAGAGAGGAATAATCAAATTCTGCCTGTTCTGGGTAGGGGAGTTGTGATGATCCTACAAATCTTAACTTTTGTATTTCTTGATTTTTGGAACAAAATCAAAAACTCCTTGTTGGATAGGAAGGGTTCAGTTAATTTTTTTTATTTCTTTGCTCTGCACTTTGCAGCACTGCTTCATAGGATTCTGCTAAAAGTCAGATAAATAAACTGATATTCCCTCAGCCTCATCAATGAGTTTGAAACTGGTTGTACTATGGTCTCATCCTAACATAATGTATTGCACTTATGAATTAGAAGGAAAAATCCCCAGCAGTTAAAAATTTGCCTCATTCAATGTGCCTTTACACAGGGATAATTAATAAAGATAAGTCTTACAGAATTTCTGGCCCCATCTGTTACAAATGTATAATTCTTTAATACTTTGCTTGCATTTAAGAAAAATTAACCTCATACTACTTTTTTTCTCATTTTAAGAGAAATGTGTATGTCAAAAATGTGATATTAATTCCCTAGAAGATATTCATAAACACTAACACTTTGGAAGTTAAATAGATAGCAATAAAAAAAAACCTGAGATGATAATTAATCCATTCTATATTTATGGGCTTGATTAGCTGTCATACAAAAAACTGTTGGTGAGGCCAAATCAGGTTATTCCAGCCTTCTTTCCTCCATCAGCATGTGCCCAAAGAGAGTTATTAGCTCATTTTGGTTGCTCATTGGCAGTCCCAATGCGGTTTGGAAAGTGTCTGCCAGCAAATGTCCTTAATATACATGGTTGGAAGGGGAAAAGAAACACCAAACCCATAAATTTGCAATATTCTGCTGAAGTGAAATTGTCTTCGTGTCCCACTACTGAGATTATATATTTTTTAAATTTGGCTGTGATGTTTGCATGTTATCTTCTTCTCCTTTGCCACCAGCACTCACAGATATATCACCTACACAGGCAGGAAATTCATGTTCATATATTAATTTCTGTGGTTTTAATTTTTTTTCCTATGGTGTTCAAAGTTAATTTAATACTTGAGGCTAAAAAAATATGATAAAATTCTTTTTTCACTCAAATTGTAGGCATAGTGTGTTGGATATTTTATAGTTTGAAATGCTTGTCTTGTGGAATATGCATGTGTACATGCTTGACGTGTGTCTGCTAGGATGTTTCAACATTATGTTTGCAAAAGTAATCTGTCAGAACTAAAAGGCAAAGGGGTGATGGAGATTTCAATTAAAAAAAAAAAGTAATAAAAATTCTGCCAGTTCTTTTTCCTTGCATGAAATTCCCTGCATGACAAAACAATGGCAATTAATGATATGCTTTTTTTAGTAATTCCTTGCTTGTGGAGACTTATTGTACCTTGTTAAATACCTGTTGTTTAGCAGACCAGAGTTGTCCGTATTTTGCAGAAGCATGACAGGATTATTAACTGTGCAGTTGTATTACGGGGTTTAACGAACAAATGTTTTTCAAGTCTAATTTATTCTTAACAAGAGTAGTGTTAATTCATTTTGAGCTTTGCCTGGGAGGTGAGACCTCCAAAATTGTCCCAAAGGTGATAGCATACTTTTATTTTAGTGCAATGACTTTTTAGCATGTTGCATCATTGCATATATTTATTCATCATCCTTACACCATCCCCGAAAAGCGAGATTAAGGCACAGGGATCAATCCAACCCACCTCTTAGGAGTTCTGCTAGTGCCTAACCATAACTCTGCACATCATCTTGGGACAAGAAGTGGAGAAAACAACAACCATTAGAAACCACGTTCAAGATTAAGGACGGCGGAACTTAATTCCGTGATTAAATATTAGTCAGCTTTCCTATGGCAACAAAAAGTGGCATGGGATTTTTTTTTTTTAATTCCTAGAAATACTTAGTACTTGTTTCTTAGCTTATCAACAGCATGTTGTGGCTGTGTCAGGCAGAAACATTAGCTTGTGAATTAGCCCTGAGGCACTGTCCTATATACTGCTGTGGAAGCGCCTGGTGTGGGATCCACTGACTCAGAGGAAGAGTGCCTCCTGCTGATTCTGTCTTCAATCCAAACACTGACCTTGCTCCCCTGACGGGATTTGACAGGTTTACAACCCACGGGTGTGGCTGTCATAGCATCATTTCCCCCCCCCCCCTCTTTTAGCTTCTTCTCTAATAAACTTGTTAAACGTTTTGCATTAATAGAGAAACTTATGCAATGGGTGTCTCACTGTCTTTGACAACTCATTCAATGTCAACCATCAACAATTTTCCTTTAATGGACACGTAACATCCCTGGTGTGATGATTTTTTTTTTTTTAACTTTTGGTGTCAGATTGATAAGCCTGTGAAATAGAATAGCTACACATAATGCAGCTTTATCCTCACAATTGACAGTGAGGCAGTGAAGCAGAACCTCAAGAAAAGCGACCCAGTTCTGCATGTGTAACCACACAAGAACCCAGACTGGTCCCCAGTCCCAGCTAACGTCACAGCTTCATGACATCTGAGCAAATAATAGGATGAGGGTGTGAGTTTGTCAAAGCAATTATATAAAACTGGAGGCAGGGGACAAAAAGAAGTGGGGTGGGGGGAGAAAGCGAGCGGTTTGAGCATTTGACAATGTCCACAGCTGTGATGTCATAGGCACAAAGATGATAATAAAATTTGGCCAATGTGGTGTCAACTACACCTTGCTCCTTTTGTCTTTTCCCTCGTATAATTTTGTATCCATGTGTGAATCAGCTCATTAGTGGAGGAGAGTGAAAATTGAGGTCAGGGTATTTAAACCTGACCTGTGCAAAGGCCATGCAATGCCTAAGCCCACCGGGGGTTTCACTTCAGAGCCCTGGACCACCCTTGAAGGTGACACCAATTCAAGCCTCATTTTATAAAGGCCTTATTAATTATTGTCTTTATAAGAAGGAGAAGCCATATAAAGAAATGTGTCATTCTTAGAGTAGGAGTAGGCAGAAAAAAAAAAAAAAAGAGAGAGAGAGAGAGAAAGAGAGAAAGAAACAGAAGATCAAAAGAGAGCTTTTTTTTCTCTTTTGCTTTTCATGCCTCAGAACCTCAAAGGAGGTCGGGGAACAATCAGGCTTAGGGGTCTCGTGTGCTTTCTGGCAATTAGACTCAGCTGATGGGCTGAAAGGGATTGAATGGCAGGGTTCAAGGCCCTTCTCCAGAGCTTCAGACAACAGGCTTTTCCAAAGCAGCAGAGCAGCAGACACCACTGAAATAATTTCAAATGGAGACTTACAGCCAGGGATTCATTAATTCACCGGCCTAAACAATTACTGGAACATATAATGTCTCTATATACACTTTGATAAAGACTGTCATCCTAGACCTTCATTTTCTCCATTTTTTATTAGAGATTTTTAATGTCAGGTTTGAAAAGAACCCTTTATTTCTTCAATTATCAAATTAAACCATTGTCTTTTTTCAGGGTGGGGGGAGATATAAATTCCAGAATTTTTGTTTTATGGCTACAATTGATTTGAATTACAAGAGGAGACTGAGAAAGTTTTGTAAAGCATCCTTAAACATTCAGTCATAAATAGGATGGGAGCCTCAGTAGCAAGAGATCCCATCCTCCTCCTTCCTCTCTTTAGAGAGGGTGGTCTGGGACAAATAGATTTAAATGAGCTTGATGTGAGAGAATTAGCTAATAGGGGACATGCAACAGAGCACTCAATACAGGCTGCATTTGCTGCTAGAATGATTTGAACTGAGAGAACGGAATTAATGCACTTTTAGTACAGTCGAAATGTTTTTAAAATAAAAGAACATATTATTGTATTTTTTTTCATAGTGTAAGATTAGGTACACTCAGAGGATGTAGTGCAGACCTGTGGCTCACTTATAAAATGTACCCAAATATTCCTATGAAGATTAGAGGTAGATAGGGATAGGTGCCTCTGGTGCACTTTGTGAAGGGACCAGGTGCTCTCGATAGAGGAAATGTGAACCTAGAGAAAACCTGTCCTATGATGAGGCAGATATAAAGTCTAATTTGGCACAGTCAAAAGTGAGGTTTGAATGGAAAATTTGATTTGTGACTAAATTAAATTTAGTGTCTCTCTGTTCCTCAGACACTTGTTTGGTGTGGTTTTTTGGTAGTTTGTTTTTACTGGGGGAAAGTCTGGAAAAGTCAGCATGTTTCAACAGAGAAATATTTCAACTGAAAATGTTTTGATTGGAAAGTACCATCATTGTGGTACTTAGAAGTGCTGGTTCAGGCACCCTGCTCAGGCAGCCATCACCTCCCCTGCCCTGCAGTGCAGTGTGGAGCACAACATCTGACCAGCTAGCTCAGCTCATAGGGCAACAGGAGGCTTTTTACATATGTTTTTGAAAGAATTCAGCTGCTTGTTCACCACACTGAATGCCGTGTTAGAAGAATCCAACATCCTCTAGCTGCACAAGGGTTTGCTTGATATCGATGAGGTCCTTGCCTCATTCCTGTGCCAAAGCCCTGCTGATGTTTGGAAGTCCCAACCATAATGTGAATACTCCTATGCAGACAAACATGTTGGGAAAGAAGGTTGCCTATTACATGATTCCATGGTTTAACCTCAGTCAGCAGCTCAGCCCCACAGTGCCCCGTGCTCACTTCCCCTCAGTGGGATGGGGGAGAGAATTAGAAAGGTAAAAGGTAGAAATCTCACTGGGTTGAGTTTTGATAAAGACAATTTAATAGGTAAAGCCAAAGGTGCACATGTAGAGAAAACAGAATGAGGAATTCATTCCCCACCTCCCAAGGGCAGGCAGGTGTTCAACCATCTTCCCCATTCTTCCCCAGCTCCATACTCTGAGCATGGCACGCCAGGGTGAGGCACTGAGATATCCTCAGCATAGGCTTGCAGTAACTATAACTTAATTCATCTTGGTCCATTCTGGAGTTTAAGAGGCAAGATAAATCAAAGCAGATAGACCCAAATGATGCTCCTAGGAATTGGTGTAATTCCTGAAACTGTGGTGCCCATAGAGGGTATCCATCAACCAAGATAATGATGATGGGGATCACTAGGATATTTACTACACACCTAATACACCTGGGAATGCTGGCTTAAGTGGGCTATTTTGGATTCCTTGGAAGGGGAGAAGGAGGGATACAGAAAGGTGGGGTGAGTTAAAGTGAGCTGCTGTGAGTAAGAGCCCTTTCCATTACAACAAATGAGCACTGTGATGAGATTCATTGAGGGAAGTTGTAGCTCTTTTGTACTCCAGGCTTACTTAATAGATGAAGCTAACAAGCCTAGAGATTAGAGTTGTCTGTTCTTTATTTCTGTATAGTATCCAGACCAAAGAATTTCTTTCCGCTGTACACCATTGTGCACGACTTTTGGTTTTAGTTGTCTAGTTGTCAGGTGAAAACCATTCTTTTTGATATTTTGGAAATGAAGTCTTGGGTTTTATTTGGCTCATTTTATTTGTTTGTCATGGGTATAACAATACTGTGGATTGTTAACTGACATTACACGTATTTGGAGTTTGTTAATTTATAATCTGTAAAACTCTTCCACTCAGGCTAGACTATGACAACAGAGTTTCTGATGTCTTTTTGTCACTTACCTGCTGAACTTATATTGGTGACCTCTACTTACCTCCATTATACAACTTTTCCCTCTGATAAATATTGTTTGAAACTCTACCATGGTCACTCTGTCCCTCTTTTCTGAGGTATTAGTGTTCTGTGTTTGCTGCAAGGCTAGAGGAAGGACTCCCATATAACTGCATTTTTGCACTTCCTTATTCTCCTCTGTGGTTGAATTCTTGCATATTGCAAGAATTTCAAGAATATTGCCTTCTGGATTTAAATTGCATTTTTAATACAAAATAATATGGGTGCTGCCTCAAAACATGGGGAAGATCTCAAAGAAAGAGAGAAAGAGGTGCAAAATCCTGTTTAGTTACCCCTGCTTAACCATGTCAGTCCAGTGGCCGTGGGTACCACAAACATTATCAGCAGACACCTGTCAGGACCATTGCTGGCTTCACAGTAGGGGACATGAGTGAAATCATCTCGCCCAAAGTGTGTCTCCCTGTGGTTTTTGAGATTGTTCTTTCAACTCAACCCACCACGCACCTTCACTGTAATCTGTCTCTTCCCCGCCATCCTGCCCTTTCCCAAAGCAAGCCTCTTTGTCCTTGCCCACTGTCCATTTACACCATTCCCAATCAATCTTCATTGAATGCTTCAGTACATCATTAACTTGTCTTCCGGCAAGGCACTTAACCCCCTCCACCCTGGAGCAGATTCATTACCTTGCCACCTTGCCACCTTCCCGTGAGCGCTGCCATCCACGCTTGACTCGGGCTCTTACTGATTCGCACGACTCATCTTCCACATGGGTGGTTCTCTGCTCCCGGCCAGATCGGCTGACATTATCTGGGACGTTTCACTAGGAGATATCCCAAGGAAAAGGCCCTGCTCAGGAAGCGTGTCTGCAGATAGAACTCGTGCTGACCCTGCTCCTCTCTGCGTTCTCTGCAGCAGTCATGATGCACCCCTCCCTTCTCCATGGTCATGGCTACTTTTGGCATGCTCTGAAACAGCGCTGGGCTTTGTGTAAGGGAAATGTTGCAGGATGCACCCAAATTTTGTTATTTCTCAAATTTACAAATTTTATACTATTTTCTGTATTAATATCCAGATGAATGTGTAAGACTTACAAGTGTAATGCACAGTAGTTTTATACTTTGGTTGGTATCAGACCTGAAATCCAGAAATCCAGTCCTTTGCTCTCATGAGTGGATAAATATTAGAACTATTCTTTTATGGCATCATCACTCTAGGAGCCTTATTTTACTCATACTTTGCTCCTTTTATTTTTTTATTTTGTCGTGCTAATTTCAAAGGAAATTGCACAGCTGAATTAATTCTTTTATTACTGGAAAGCCCCTCAGTAATTCTGAGTTGATAACTCACTGTACAATCACTGATCTGACTTTGGTAATCGCACGTCACATTATGATTACCAAGAAATAACTGAAGAGTGATTATGCAAATCCTGGAGTTCTAATTGGCTAATAATGACTTTAAGACAGAGTACAATGATTCATATGTTGTGTGTTTTTGAGGAGAAAAAATCCAAAGCAATTATGTAAATCATTTGCCTGTAACAACTAGTCAGATGCAAAGCTTTGTTTGGATACGGAGGATGCTTGGTAATGCATCAAAACCGGAGCATTCCTGTGATGCACAGAGGCAGTTCCACTTCAAATGTGCTGTATTGTGGATAGGGACTGATTTCAGGCCTTCAGGCCAACTATTATTTCTTGCACTATCCTTGAGGAAGCTAAAACAACCCTCCAAGCTCACATATATGCTTAAAGTGATTGTTTAGCCCAGGAGATAAATGGGAAATGAAAAAATCCATTTTCTAGAGAAGGATTGTAAAGAGATAATAAAGACCTTCTTCTCCTTTTTTTCTTTTTTTTTTTTTTGGTGTGTGTAAGAGTCTGTGTAACAGCCGAATTTATTCACCATTAAAACTACTCTCATTAGTAGCCCTATAATAAAAGCTTCTCTTTAGCTTTTCTCCTGCCATGTTGTTATAGGACCACTAAGCTGGTCCTATAAATTCTTTTTGTAAATTCTACATGTTATTAACGCTGATTTAAAAAAATAATCCTCATGTGGGTTGTAGATTTTTTTCTTTGAGATCCATTGAAGAAGTTCTGCTCTGTCTTCCTCATACTGAAGACCAACTCTTGGCAGTTAGGTGCAATTTCTGTACAGAGCATTAGGAACTGTAAATAACTTTCACAACCTTTTATTCCACTTAAAATAAGCATAGTTTGGGTGATACCATGGTAAATACAAAAAAATCACATCAGGTTTCTCTTGGGAAACATGTCTGGAGTAGGGGGCTGGAGAGAAGATTGTGGTTTCGTGGTAGCCATGAAGAGATGGTTTAACCTTCAAGAGGTTTCAGCCAAAGCTCTAGTTCAGGTCACTGCTGCCCAGTTTTCATGTAACTCACTGCTTGGATGCCCATTATATATTTAATGGGAAACCTAGCTTTAATACAGTTTTACTCTTTATCCTAGCCGTTGAAAGCAGTGTGCTTCTATTGGCTTTATTGGTCCACTGTGGGCATTGGCTTTGTTGATCTGTCAGTCCTCTGTCAGTCTCTCTGCAATGGGAGAAGCTCAGACCCACAGGCAAGATGAATAAGAGAAGAGTGAGGCAACAAAGTCACCATATTCAGAATATCTTCTGTGCTAGACTTTGCTTTTATATTTCTCCTAGATTGCAGTTTGGACCTCTCCATAGAATGGGAACCACTTTTAAAACTTCTGTCTACAATTTCCAAAAAAGAGTTTCCACTTGCTGTAATAAATCAGACACACAGATGTGAATCCTTAGAGGAGCAGATTAGTTTTTACATAGGAAACTGATACTTTTAATGCTGTTGATAGAGGGTAATGAAGGTGAGAAGGAGAAGAGGAAGGAAGAGAAAAGGGGAATGTGTTCCCCATGAAGGGCACTTGGAGGAAAAGCTGATCTTTAAATGCAAGAAAATAGTGTTAGGAGAGAAGAAAAGGAATTAAAAAAAAGAAATAGATAAAAAGGTAGATGACGAAAGGTGGAGACCCAGACCATTGCAAAGCCCCTGCAGGCCAGTGAAGAAGTTTCTAGTGATTTAGTGCAGTTTTGGTCTGACACACAGCGAGCAGTTGAGCAATACCCTGAAGTTGACACGTTTTTTCTGCACAACATGCAGACCTGGCAATGCTAAAACATTTTGCAGGTAGGTCTGTGCTTTGCTGGACTGATTGTGTAGGTGGGGTTCTTGGATGTAAAAATTAGTTTTATTTCAGTCTAAAATGTCCTCACTTTATGTTTAGAAAAAAAAAAAATCCAGTTAGTCCCATGTGATGGTTGCAAGAGGATCTGAGAATTTATCTACATATTTGGGCTTCTCCATAGAAAAATACTTCAGCATTTGGAAATTAAACATCCATGAAAATTTAATAGCTTTCATTTTTTACTGGAGTGACACGTGTCATTTCACAGTTTAGCGGTAATGGAGAAGAGCAGGGATCTGGGAGTCTGTTGTGCAGACAGTGTTCAAGCAATTTTATGCCTGTTGTATCATGAGGGTGGCAGGACAGAATGTGCATGTCCCATTTTCTTCATGTAAAGGCACCTCATGCTATGAAGTCTGTACATTCTGTGAGATTATAGCTCTGCTTTTTGTGCCTTGGCCTCAAAAAGACAATTTCACTCCCTTTTCTGCCTAAGACTTTTAAGGGAAGAATCAAATTTCAACAATTTGGGCACGGACTCCTGCTGTCCTCTGGCTTGGCATTTGCAGGTAAAGGTGGATGTGGATGTTTCAGTTGGGATTGGCAGGGCCAGTTTGTTCTCCTGATGTTTGCTTTGCATAGGTATGAATAAATGTGCCAAATTTCAGATGTGAGTGATGTGCCTGGGCACTGTACTTCCCTCCTACAGGTGAAGATATCCAAAAATATAGAAGCTATCTGTTTTCTGGATATTTTAAAGTGGGAGGAGGATGAAATATCAGGACCTTGAAGCAATGCAAACAGGGCAGCCAACATATCTCTAGACCATCCCACTCTGTAATCAAATCGTGCTCTTTTGATTGATCCACTCAGCCATGCCCAAGCAACTGTCTGCTGAATCAAAGTCAAAGCTCTGTGTGGCTCAGTCATGTGAAAATAGTGCCCTGAAAGAGATAAAGTTTAAAAATAAAATGAAACCAAAGACGAGTTTAAAAAAAACCCAACTTTTTAAGAAAATTGAGTGGGGTATTTATTTATTTTTTTATTTGTTGACCAGAATTTTGTTCTGATGTAAGACTACACTTGAGATGCAAAATTCTAGTTTTCTGAAGTAGCAGCAGAGGTATTTAAATAAAGAAGTAGTTTTGGGGCATTGGCCATTAATTTGAGACATAAACAGAGGAAAAAGACAGAGATGGAAATGAGAGAGGAGCTGACTATTTCCAAATAAAGGGTGAAGAGAAGATGACAGGGCTTGTGTGGAACTTCTATGCATGAGTATTTTTGTACTGGCATGTTCCCCAAATTGGCCAGATCCCCTTCCCACGCCCTGCTTCCCAAATCTCACCCCATTCAGACTGTGCTGCTGTGTGCCTGTTTATTGTGTTGAACAGTGGTTATGTTTCAGTAATGCTTTATTTATGTCTCTGGCTTGGAAAAGTCTTTGGCTGAAAGTCACAATTTCAATGACGATTTTTTTTTTTTTCAGCTTGCCACTTAAAATATGATCAAGCATTACGGGTGAGCTACACAAAATTTTTTTCAGTGAACATTTGAAATCAGAGCAAAACCTGATTGTTCCATCTTATTAGCCACGTCTTGTTTGATGTAGCATGTTTTTCTAACCTGGTATCACTTCCATCTGAAGCTGCACCACAGAGAACACAAAGGTTTCAGTATTGAAGTTGGAGGAGCACTGAAGGGCATCTTACAAATGCTACTTTGTCACCTAGCAGGAGTTCTTGGAAATTTTTCAATGTTTTTCTTTTCTTTTGTGAACGGACATAAAGTGCCTCTTTCAAACCCAGCTAGGGTTTCATTCCTGCTTCTGTGATTCTCTGAGGTGCATTAGTTGAGGCTGGCAAACTTTTAGACTCCAGGGAATACAAAGCAAGATAATCAGTGCAAACTCAGTCCTTGCAGCTCCTCTGTTTGGGTGGCTGGGTTTTCCGGCAGGGGCTGGGGGGACGAAATCTCCTGCCCTAAAGATGTAGAAGAGCGACAAAACTAAAGCAAGAAGAAATCCCCCATTTGTAAAAATCGGAATAAAGACAGAAAAGGATCCAGGGCCATTCAGAGACTGGTAGGAGCTGAGAAAGACACTTATGCAGGTTTGCCTCCCAGATTTTTTTGCTTCACTCTAAACTTTTATTTATGTGCCTTTTCCTGTGCCACTTTTACCAGTGTTTCTTGACAACACATTAACTTCCCTCCCGGTACAATAATCGACTCCAATCTGCTATTATCACGGAAATAGAAGAGGTAAAGTGCCTGTAATAGGATCCAAATCAAATCACTTTCACTTCAGCCGGCTTTTGCTGTGAAGCCGAAGATTCCCCAGGGAGATTCAATAGAGAGAAACACCTGCAGACACAGGCTGAGGCCCGGAGATGATATAGAACACGACAGGCCGAGCTCTGCACTAACATTTCCTTCCTTACCAGCTGGTCACATTGGCAGTAATAACCAGAGGCAGGACCTGATAAAGTTGTGACTCACTGGCAAAGCCAGGATCTGACTTTCAGCTGATTTGACCCATCCTGAAGCAACACATCACTTGACAATTTACTGTAGAAACAGCTATAGTTAATTCTTTTTCCTGCCCCCCTGAAGCATTTGCCTTAGTCTTGAATGGTTTTGCATGAATCCCTGGTTGTGTTTAAGCTCAGTCCTGCCTGAAGAGAAAAAATATATCATCCTCTCCCAGCGGCTAGGAAAGGCCAGACTAAATTGAATTTAATAAGCTTCAGGTTTGGGGGAAAATAAACCTAGAATCTTTCCTGTGGCATAGGGAGCAACTTCAGCAAGGGTTGAAGATGGAAATACGCATTTGCAGCATGCACTCACTGTAGGTTAAAGTCTTGATGCCTTTATTAGTGAATATTAGTTTATTAATTCAGATTATTTCCCTCCACATTTATGCTTTTGTGTATTTTTAGGGATGCTAAGAGACTCTATGCTTAGTGACATGTTACTATTTAATTTTGTGTTTATCTCAGGAAATCATTAATATCATCTTAGCTGGGTGAAAGCAAATACAAGTCCTCTCCATAATTGTCACCTAAGATTTGACAGGTTTGGCCTTATCGGAGAAATTACAGTTGTAGTAAAAACAGCAAGGAAAGCAAAGAAAAGCAATTATTCCCACATTAAAAACCTGCAGGGAAATTTTAGGGGAATGGATTTCAGCTGCCATTTTCACTTTAAAATATCTGCCAGTGACCCAAGTTGCTGCTGCAAATAATATTATTTAGTAGCTGACAGAACATAGAGTTCCCATGTAGTGGCTTTGGTGACTGAGCCAATACCTGCATAAAACACAGACTCCCACCCCAATATAATTGGTACAAGGACAAGGATATTTTACACAATTAAATTTAAACAGATTGGTATAAAACTCAAAAGCAATAGACTGAGGGGGAAAAAATGGTGGTAATTTTAATATTTGTGCAACTGGCTTCTTCTGGAAAGTGTTGTATGCTTTTTTGATCGTGTTCTCTTCTCTGTGGTGTTTGAGCACCTTTAGTGTATTAGGGAAGGAGAGTGAGAGACGTCATGCAGAGTTTGCTCTTAGACTTCTTTTTTCTCATGAGAAGAATTGATTTTTCACTAAAAGTACGGTTGATAAGCTTTAAAGTATTTGCTGTAAGGCCAGGATTTTTCATGGAGTGGCAAATGAAAATAATAATTTTGCTCCTCTCCCACAGGCTTTTATTAAAATATAAAAGCTATTGTTTTTGTTGTTGCTTTAGAAAAATCTTCTGAAAGAAAGGAGTGCTGTTTGGAAATGTGTTTTGAGTCCACATTACAGTCATATTAATGTGATGTATAAAAAACCCATATGTTAAACACTAACATGGGATCAAGACTCCTGCTGTGAGAGATACGGAAGTCACATTATCTTGTCAGCTCAAATGCACATTCTTAATTGCTAAATATGAGCCAGAATCCCATGTCCAAACATTTGCTCACTGGAAACCAAACCTTAATTTTACAGTTCAATTGCAGCTGCAACTCTAAGGGAGTTTGGGAAGCTCTAATGGAAAGGAGCAAAGTATTTAAATTATGGGGCATCAGAAACTGAGATGATAGTTTGCTAATTCAAAACTGAAAATATGGTGCTGATGTACAGTGAGAACATGGCAAACAGCATTGTCCAGCCTCTCCAATTAGATTTGGGAGCAGGTAGGGCATTTAAAAGCAAAATGAAAGCACTGAGAGGGCTGTCTAAGTATCTGTTTGTGGATGGGGTATTAAATAGCAAAGATTTCTATTCTGAATAACTGGGTTTTAGTTCTCTGTGCAAATCAAATGCAGGAGAGCAGAGGCAAGGAGGAGGAGAGGAAGGGAGGAATGAGGTCACTCTGTCAAAACATCTTTAGCTTCCCTGCATGAAAAAGAAAAGTTATATTAATTACAATAAATAATAGGATTTTTTAAAATATAAAGCTGTATTAATTGTATTATCTGAAATTCAACACTCCTGTCATTTTCAGGGCTTCTTTATATAGGAAAAAAGAGCAATAATTCAACTTTAGACTGAAAGCATCTGCCTAATTGAGTGGGATTTTTTGGTGTGTTTTACTCAATCCAAAAGTGCTTTATTTGGCATTAAAAAAAAAAAAATCTGACTTCATCAGCTTCTTACGGTCACTTTTTTGAGAAAGGACCTTTGGCTTGCAAGTCCTTTGCAGGGGTTGCAGTGTGACATTTGCCAGAAGTGAGAGCAGGGAGCAGGGACGGAGCCGCGCAGCCGAGCGCTCCCAGGGATGCTCCGGGAGCTGCACTCGGTCCATGGGAGCTCTCAGCCACAGCACCGGCCTCAAACACATCTTTCCCTCCCTCTCTCCCAAGTCTCGCTTTGCTGACCAAGAAAAAAAAAAAACAATGGGGCTGGGAAAACAAGAGGTGTTTTTAGTAGCTGCCATCTGTTTTTTTAAACAGCAACCAGGGGAATGATAGCGTTACTTTTGGTCTTTTTTTTAGGGGCTTAGAGGCTAAAGCCTGGAGGATTTGAAGGCGTGATCTCTGACACTGCCTTCAAGAAATGCAGAAGCTTCTTTCTCGTGTGTTTCCAGGTGTAGCTGTGTCTCAGGTGTTAGTTCATCTGCTTCATTTATAGGAAGCTTCAGGGCTGAGTGTGAGGAGAATGAAGATGCCTTTTGCAGCTTGATGAAAAGTTCCTCTGCCTTTTTCCTGGACCTTACACTCAATCCAGCACTGAGCAATTTGCTTAAACATTGAGGGGAGAAAATTATTTTTCTCTACTTATATACCAAGGCAGTAGGTTTCACAAAACCCTAATTCACCTGATACTGAGTAAAAAACTGTATTTCCTTTTGCTGTTCCTCCCATCATAAATAAGATTTTTTAATTTCTTGCTAGAACTTCTTTTTGGACAAACAGCCAACTTTTCCTTAGAGTGCATTACCCAACACAGCATTGATATTATTAGAAAATTAAACCAGTGACTGAGAGATTTTGACTAATTAGGTTTCTTGGATAATAAGAGCTTTTTAATAAGGTACATATCACTTACAATATTGCTAATGAAATGTGAAAGCGATTCAGTACTCTGTAAGATAATGGCTAACTTGTTTTAATTGTTAACATTTTTTCTTGCCTGCAATGACACAGTCATTATTTCGCAGTCACCGCTTATCGTGAAATCCAAGAGGATTAATGGTTTCACTTATACTGGTGAAAATGTTTAAGCTGTCCCGATTATCAGTGCAGTTGGAAAGAATAATGGTTATTTGTCATTGCGTTTAGCCCTAGAATGAATTGTCCTCCAGCCAAGAGAATCATTAACCCTTTGAGTGACAGTAATAGAGTTTTGCAATTAAAAATAAGGAAGCAAAGATTTATGGCTGGATATATTTTTTTTTCTTCTGTAGGTAGTTTATTAGCTTATGAGTCCCACTAAAACTAAATATATTTCTCCTGGAAAATAAACCACATAATATATCTTATTTTCCAGAATAGCACTTCTGCTAGTCAGAATTAGATTGCACTGAAACATTCTTTTGGTGAAGGAACAAATCTCCCAAGTAGCTAAAAAAAGTAAAAAGATTGAACATACATTCTGGAGGGGAAAAAAAGAAGATTCACATTGCTTTTTTCTTACTGTACTGCTCTGTATGTTTAAACACTACATTTAAAGGAAAATTTTGTCTGTAAATCTCTATGATTCTAAACTGTATACTACATATAAGCAACTTAAAAACCACAAGATTTCTTCACAAAGTAATTAATATTGTAAATTTGCCTCATCTGGGAAGAGTTTAAAATTGCATTGTGAGTGAATTAGTAGTCTTAAAATTCTGTACATGGCACTGCACTAGTTGCCAAAACTATAAAAGGGATCATAAACAAAAAATTGAGTGTTTAAAGTTTTGGGTATAAAAGGGTGATATAATAAGGAAAAGAGAGAGAAATAAAACAATTACTTGGGTAGTTATTTTAAATCAGGGGGAAATGCATCGCCAGCATGGCTGTCGGTGAGCTGGTTTGGAGCACTGTGGCTCCTTCCTTGTGGGTTTATGTTGGTGTGTGTTGGGGTAACTTCCAGGGGTTTGTGGTGTGGGGTTTGGTTCAATGCTGAAGCAGAATTTTGGAGTTGTGGCTGCACTTGAGCAATGGTGATTTCCAGCAGCACAGAATCCAGCTGGAAGGAGTGAAAGTCTTTTTTTCTTCATTAATTAGTGGGGATGGAAGGGCGATTGGTACTTAACTGGAGATGTTCAGGTCCTTACAAGATTAAGTCCAGTTGGAGTTTTTTGGGTTTTTTTAACCTAAGAAATACATTAAAGTGAGTCTCACACAGTAAAAATACAGTTTAAAAAGCACAGAGCATTTCTGCTCCTCAGCAGCTCATTCTTGTCCAAGTGTTTGAGAATACAGCCACCAAGGACAAGGAAATTAACTTGTGAAAGACACAGGTTTATTACTTTATCTTCCTTCCAAGGAAGATGAAACACAAGGAGAATAAATACTGGTATCAGTGTGTAGCTCAGGGGCTGATCCTCAGCCTGTGGAAGGTGATGGAAAGGGCTCACAGTTGGTGAGCACCACACATCAGTTGGTGTGCCAGACCCAGCACCTGGATGAAACATTAAATGTCATTTATTTTTCTGGGGTGGAATCTTCTCTCAGGTTTCTATGGCCTGCTTTTCTAAGGAAGAAAGGACAGCTACTCCCTTCAGCTGTAATAATAAATATAAATGGACTGGAGGATGAAAAGCAAACTTGCTCATCACTAGAGAGACCACGTTAATGAAGTCTGTCTGGGGAAGAGCACCTCCACATAAGTAGCCAAGGTGTGAATGGAAATTGTATTATCCCACAATTATTTTTAAAAATATATGTTATTTCAGGTACTTCTTCAGTCTGTGTCATGAAGATCAGAGCATACGAGCTCAGAGCATGATCATTATCATTATTATGTGTGAACTGTGCACCAAAAAAAAATCTATGAGATGGTAAATAACAGTTTACCAGGGCTGAAGCCCCCTGAGGTGTGCTGGAACTGCACACCCCAGCAGTTTTAGATGGGAGAGGTCAGAAGAAACAGCTGCCGCCAGAAAAAGACATGACAAACACATGCGAAAAAAATTATTAAAAGGTTAAAAAAAAGGAAAAAACCATCCATAAAACCCCAACCACCATCCACTACAAAACCCCACACATGCATGAACCCACACATACATGAATTCCCACTTCTCCATATTGCAGCATTTATAGATGCAGGAATGTAGAGCTACAGAAGTGGATGGTGGAATTTAGCTCTGGTTTGGAATTTATGATTGACGCTTTTGAGAAGCCACTGTTAACCATGGCTTTAATGAAAATTGGCTTTGTTCCCTTTGGTTTTTCTTTTGCAGCAGTCCCTGGGTCTATGGTATACGTAACTCCCCCCCTCCAGCCCAAAAATGTTGATAATGGTGGCTATTTCAGGGAAGACAATTACTGATGAAAAGAACTGAATGGATTTTCCCTCCCCACTGGATGGGGGTTCAAATGCTTTTCAGAAAACGTGAAGCAAAAACCCTGCTGTACCTCTGTGGCTGGTGAGCTGGGTTGTCCTTTGGCTCTATCTGGAATTAGCTTGGAACGTCAACTCCATCCCTGCCTTTTGCATTTTAATTACAAATGAAGCAGCCTACAAAAAAAAAAAAAAAATGCAGTGTGCAAGTTGTAAATGGACCATTTCTTACATGTTAGCTGGAGCTCAGAGGCTTAAGATGCAAGAGGTGGGAAGGAGCTGACATCCAGCGGTGAAATTGTTGGAGGAAAAAAAAATCAGGCATTCAAAATTGGGAAGAATTCTTAATTAATTTTAAAGTAATCTTTCCACTGGATCTGCAGGAATACAGTTAGAAAGAGACGGATATATTTAATGGTAATGTTTTGTTCCTAGTAGAGGGAAGCTGGCATCTCTGATCCTTCTGTCCATGTGAAGAAATGCTTGACAGGAAAAACTGAGTTCTTAGTTCCTGAGCACTGATTATTTCTGTATATATAATTATTTTTAAGGGACTGTCCTCAAATGCTCTCCTGTACCCATAGGAGTTCTTCTGTTGCAGGCAGGCTTTGGGAAAGGAAGGTTCTCCTGTCTGGGGCTTGTAGTTTTTAGCAATTCCTCTCAAGTATTAAAAGTTCTTGTGGTTTACTTTTGTTTTTTTTTTTTTTTTTTTTTTTTTTTTTTTTTAGCATAAGTACTGTTTAAACATTGCACACAAAGAAGACATAAAAACCCTGAAAGAGTAACTGGCTGGGGTCAGTCATGTTCTCTGGGTAAAACACAGGAAGAAAACAAAGTACAGAAGAGCGAATCATTGATTGCATTTAATTTTGCTACATAGGAATATTTTGAACCACAACTGTGGAAAGACGTTCTCTGTATTTCAGAAAAGTTTTTGTTATATATAGAAATAACAAGTGCCATTTTCAAAACAACTTTTCCCCTGTTATTTAGCTATCATGTGGCAGGGAGGTGGCTCTAAATCAAAGGTTGCATATTGTATATGCATTATATATCCTGAAGGGATGAAGGGATGGCAGTACTATTTTGCCTCTTATACTCTCCCTTTGTTAGAAGGAACAAGAGCAGGACAATCCAACAAATCAAAGTATTGGAAAATTGAGAGTGAAATGTCTGAGAGTGGGGCAGCAGCAAGTAGCACCAAATTCTGTGAGTTTGGGGTTTGTTTTGTTTCCTTTTCTTTTTTTTTTTATTTTTCTTCTTTTTGTTGTTGGCTTTTTTATTTCTTTAAAATTTTAGCCTCTCTTACTGTACCAGCTGGAAACCAACATTCTGATTTTATTCTCAGTATTTAATAGCATTGATTTCATAGTCTTTCTTCCCCTCTTCCAAAAGGCTAAAATTTTAATTGACACATTCCTGGAAATGTATTAGGTCAATTTAGAGTAAAGCATGTCATTTACGCCGTTTGTGGAGTCTTGGTTTTCGTGTAAAATACTGCTCTTAATTGATTATCATGTACATGAATTTTCTGCATCATTTACACTTACAAATGTGCATTGCACAAAAAGCTAATAAATCTCAGAGCTTTGAATATTAACATCATTTTATCCCCCTCGTGTTATTAGCAGAGAAATCAGCACTAGAGACTGGCAAACTGTTGCTCCCATGAGTAACCTTTCCCAAAACAAGGAGCCCTTTGTCACGTAAATGGTTCAGTTGGAGAAAATTACAATATCTGACCAGTGTCAGCAGCAGAACTGGGGAGAAGCAGTGCTGCTCATGTGTGTGCAGGCATGGAGGTCCAGGTCAGTGTCCTGCTCTTTAGTTTGCTTCCAAGGAATGAGAGAAAAATCCCTCCCTGTGAAGCAGGATGGAGGAATTGCCCAAACCATCCAAATATTCTCACAGTGGGATGAGGCTGCAGTGCACAAGCAGAAGAGCAGGAGGCTGTCCAAAAGGCACAGTGTTACCCCAAAAATTGTTACTGCATGCTCAAGGGAAAGGTAGTTTTGTTCCCATCCCTGAATCAGCTCAAGGCTGTGCTGCTGAGTGATTTAAAGATGTTCAAGACCATTGTTCATGGAGTTGTACCATCACTGCTTCCTAGATTTTAGCTGGAGTAAGAGGCTTTGTGAATCTCTGAGACTCTTGCTAGTTTGGGTTGGAAGGGACATTAAGAATTGTCTCATTCCCATCACCAAAGAAAGGGGGAATGTCATCTTGAGGGAAATGACAGATCAGGGTGTGATACAGAGCTGATCTCCTATGGACTCTGTTATGGTCTACCTGGGAATAACAAGAATATCTTTTAATATCAGATCCTTATTGGTCATATTCCAGCCCTGGTCAGATCCTTCACATGCTTTGGTTGACATCCTGCTGTTCCTGTTCAGTCTGTGTCTGAAAGTGTGGGGCTTTGCTTTACTACTTGATACTGCTGTAATCAGTGGCTGAGGCCAACTCCATGGTGTCCTAGTCCATGCATTTTATCACTGGGAATAATGATCTCCTTTTCATATACCTGCTTTTATTCCTTTTTCTTTTCTTCTTTAAATTGGGCAGTGTAATTTACTACAATTTTTCCACAGAACTGAATTGCTGAAAAATAGTTGCCATTAAAAACATGTAAAACAAAGGGAAACAAGCCTTCTCCCTTAGTTTTTCACTTAAAGGCAGACAAAGAAATGGGGGCATTGCTTTGCCTGTGTGTCTGACCATCAGTCAGAGAACTCTAAGTAACCCTAATGGAAGCTGAGGATTAGACATGTTTATTGAGGGAGTAGAATTATGCCCCTTAGAACGGATGCTAGCTCGGGATCACTGCGGTATGAATCACTGGGACTGTGGCCAAAGGTGGGAAAGAACACGGCTGACATTCGCAACCCTCCCAGCTATCAGTAAGTACAGCCAAAATAATTACCCCAAGGCATCTGGATAACCCAGCCTAATTAGCAGTGCCTGAAAACGAGTGGGTTGCATGTTTATACCTGAAGAAATCAAATTACCCTCATACATTTCACCAGGGGCTCTTCCAATTCATTGCTCTGTTGATGAAAGAGGCAGCTATTTACCATAAAGTCACAACCCCGCAGCCTGTGGCTATTCGCCACGTTGAAGAGTGTTACTGCCCTGCAGGGAAATTATTCCTTTTACTGGAGTTGAAGGCAATATTCTTTGCACTGATGAGCTCTAATACTTTTATGGTAGGTGGCATGGACTGTGGAATATACACAAACATAGTAATATGCACTTAATTAGATTACTTGTTAATATCGTTCATTCATTTAATTTGGTCAAAACTGCTGTAGCCAAATGTTCACCCTGAGCTGCAGATCTCTGTTCCCAGATCCGAGAGCAAGATTTAGAGACAGTTTTAACATCTTTGTGGATAATAATATCTATAATTAAAACATTTGAGGCTAACCCATTTGGAAGGGAATGTAAAGCCTCACATTTTAGCCAACTGAGTAAAAGCTAAAATCAAATCTTTGAGATTGCAAGGTTACCCCAAACCATCATAATTTTTGCATCTCTTTTTGAAATGTCTCAACCCAATGATTTGAAGAGATCACACAGCATCTTTAGCAACTATGAACCAGATCAAATAAGGCAAATTCTTAGTTCATGAGTATAGCCCAACTTCCGTCTGTTGAATTCAAATGTGAAAACTCAGAGCAGCACTACTGCACAATCCATATATCAATGTTAGGGATTTGCCATTTAGAAACAATGACTAAAAAAGACCCAATTCTAAATTGTATCTGAAACATGGGGAAAGAAGGTTTAGGTGGAACATTCATATATTTAATCATGGCTTTATTTATTCCTTAATGGTTATTGTAAGAACTGTCCTGTACTTGTGGGGGTAACAAATTTAGCAAGTGCCACAGCTAAAGTGTTTTGAGTGAATTTTGAGTCAAGTTAAGGGAAGACATAGCGATATACAAATCTACTTTTGTAAATATTATGGAGTTTTCTCAGAACAAACGTGGCCCATCGTGCCACCCCATCATGGAACTCAATCCTGAGGGATATGTACCTGGAAAACCGGCGTGTACAGAAAGATCTTTCCTTGGGTGCTGTGCACCAGAGTTTAGAACCAGAAATTCCCAGGGTTAAAGAAAGTTCTGAAGGGAGAAACACAAAATCTCATCCCTTGTTCTGAACTGACTTGAAATGCAGATTTGTTCTGCCTACTTTTGATGTGTGAGTGAAGTATAAAGGAGATGAGGCTCATAAAATGGTGCCTGGGTATATTAAAGCAGCTCTTCACCTTCACAAGGCAAGGTTCAGATTGGAGTTTAGTGGCTCCAGGCTAGTCACTAGTGGGCAGTTGCCCACACTGCTAAGCATAACACAATTTAGCAGAAATCAGAACAATTGACAGTTTCTTCTCAAGAGATGCTGTACACTCATTACTGGAATTGAAGGGGTGTTGGAGGTCAGAGCTGAAGTGCATTGGCAGATCTGTGTGGAGGAAGTTTGCGGCGCTCTGTGTGGTAGGACAGATGGTGCTGTTGCTGTCTAACTTTCATGAGCACTAAAATTCACCAAATATCCCTCTTGCCCCAAAACAAACAAACACAGGCACTCACAGACATGCACAAGTAGTCCCACACAGTTGAGAGCAGTCAGTGTCCCTGGCATCCTTACCAACTTTCCTACTCATTTAACACCAGCACAGATTAGAGGACACAGGAACGCAACACTCTGGGCTATTTGCTGAATGTAGCTCATAATGATTGACACTCCTGCCTGCATCCCCACTTTGAACTACATGTTGTATATTATTATTTTTTGTTATTGTCCTTTAAAATGCTCTGAGATATAACATATGGCAAGTGCCAATGCACCACGGTGCAATGTAATTTAGTCAAATATCAGAAGCGTAGACAGTGCAAATGGAAAGCAGGAGAAATATCTGATCCAAGTGCCTACTGGTGTAATTGACTCTGTCGAGCCAGCCTGTGTCATTAGTCCTATAAAGAGTTGCATTTACAACAATAAAACTGAAAAGCATGGAAATTAAAAGCTGTTAGAATTTCCTCTTGTGTGTATTTATCTGCACGAGTGCTGTATACTCCCTGCACAATTTTGTAATCTGTTTGGTAAAGTGGCATTACAGTAACCTGTGTCAGCCCTGCACTGTATATCAAACAATATCACACTCCAAAGGAGGATTAATCAAAGTAACGGATGCGCTGGTTTAGTGCTCCATGTCTGCTGTCAATTACACACGCAGTAAGCTCACAAATTTAAGCTGCTGAACAGAATAAAATCAAGGGTCTCTTTTGCTTCCTACCCTTGTGTGCTAAAACACCCCTAGCTGACCAACCTGCGAATTTTGCCAAGGATTTCTGGGCAGGTGAAGCGACTCCAGAGCCAGGCAATGCGACAGGGACTGTTTGTGTTTGGCTGTGTCAGAGCTGAGTGGCAAAGGCAGCTGATGGACAAGTGTACCCCAACAAGGTTTCACTTATTAAAGAAGCCTTGTCAAACAAGCTGAAAGCCCTGCATATAAGTGACCTTTCTGTTCACCTCCCATTACAATGAAGATTTGAGCATTCCTTGCGAGCCTTCCAGTGTCGACATTAAAGAATCAGAGTGTCTTTCCATCTCTGCTGATGTGCCACTAGACCACTTAACAGAAAATTGAGAGAGTATATTACAGGGTGAAAGAGCAGAGTTCGGAGGTCACTATCATTCTCATTAAGAGATGTTTCTATGCAGTGCCCATAGGTGGATAAATCAATACTTTCTGTCTGAAAATGATCACGCTTGGTAAAGAGTGCTTTAATTGGGCTGTTACTGTTTATGGAGAGTGAGTATTTATGGGGTTTCATGACAATAAACACCAGAGTGGATGATGGCTTCCATGTTCCTTTGTGGGATGTGATGTGACAAGTGGGATGACAGAAGATTTTGACATTTCAGACCTCCCTTGAGTGAGGGGAGTGCAAACTCGTAGCAATTGGCCAGGAGCTCCCAAGGTCCCAAATTGTTTGATGCACACATTGTTTGAATAGAGAGGCCTTTATTTCAGATATCTTTCTAAATGTTACACATTCAAGAAACTAAACGTTAAGGGTCTGATAGACAAACCCTTTTCCCCCTCTTTTCTTTCTCCCCCACTATAAGTGGCACTGTGTGGGTCTGTTTAATGCACAGCATTTTCACTGTCAGAACAGAGGCCAAGAGAAACAAAGGTTATTGGGAAAAGGGGAGACTGAGATCGCTGGATCTCACAGAGAAACAATCAAACAGAAATAGGAGAACTGAAAGCCAGAAGCTTTCCTGGCTGTGGAGGACAGGAACACTAAACTCGATCAGAAACAGTCCTCAAACAAAAATCCTGAAATCCTGCCCAGCATCATCATCTGGTGCAACCCAAAGGAAAGAGTGTGGCCATGCACATGCAAAACTGGGGGCACACGGCAGGCTGGGATCTTCAGCCACCCTCATTCCTTCAGACACAAGCGTGTTAAACTAACCTTCAATAAATCTCCCTGATGCGGATGTAGTGTACACATCCTGACAAGTTATTTATTTTGAACATGTTTTAGTTGAGATTCCTGGGTCTGATGGTCCCACTGCATTGTATCTCTGCTTTTCCAGTTTGAAATGTGTATATTTTGCGACTTTTTTGAAGGAAGTCCAGGGGTTTGAGGTAAAGTGTATGTGGAGAAAATAAAAAAGTTTCAGAGAATCCGGACATAAATTAAAACAGCTGTCAGGATTTTAACTGAGACATGCAGTAGTGATTGTAACGCATTAAAATCAGCACAGTGTATTTCCAGAATTCCCCCATGCTTTGAAAAGCATTCATATTTAAATGTGTTGTCCCCATTATTGGCTCCAGTCTGGCAAGGTAGGAAAGGGAATTGGACCCTGAGGATGTGACCACCTCTGTGGTCTGAGCTGGGCAGTTTGCAGAGCTGAGGATCTGAAGTTTAAGATACACACACACTGAAACACATTTCTGATTACTGTTTTGCTTGTTATTTGCTATGGGAAACTAACTTTTTATCAAGGTGATGTTTGGCCTTATGGCTTCTGGCTGATGTATCAAACAGCTGTTAAAGGAAATTCCACTTAAACCCAGGAAAATCTTTCCTGTGGGTCTGGGCAACACTAGAACTAGAAGTTGTGAGGCCTCCAGCATTGGAGAGAATCAAAACTCGGTTGGACACAACCTTGGGCAATCTGCTCTGCTTGAGTTGGACAGAGAAGCACCAGAGGTGCCTTTCCCCAGCTTCAGTTATTTTGGCATTCTGGGATTCCATTATATTACACAGTTTTGCAGGTGAATGGGTAAAGGAGCATGGGTAAAGGAGCATAGGAAAGGAAATTCAAAGACCTCTGTGGTCCTTAGTGTTGTTGAAATACCGACATTATATGGAATTTTTGTTGCAGGGAGCATGTGTGTTCTATATTCTATATTATTATATATGTATTGTATGTGTTTGCTGGTGGGAAACTAGGACACAGAGATTACCCTTCAGAGCCCCAGAAGCATTTAGGTCACCAACTCTTCCTGGTTTCAGGAGTTAAGCACTGCTACGTCTTCATGGGTTTGCTTTCTGGTAACTTACTGTAACACTGGGAATTTTGACCAGGGCTCCATGGACTGCAACATCTTCTCTTGTGTCACTGCTGAACAACCTCAACAGGATTCCTACTGTTCAATCTTTTCTCTTTTTGTCTTTTAATTTTTTTTCATTATGTTTTAAATCTACATTATGCATGTTTTTTAATACATTATGTCTTTTCAAAAGCCCAAGACTTCTGCAGTGCAGAAGCTGCAGTAGAAGTTGTCTACTAAACACATCCAGCCCTTAGATGGTTTCCTTCAGAAAAAAGAAATGCTAAAGTTTCCAAGTCCAAAGACTGACAATTCTGTGCTTTCAACAGAAGCAAATTGCAGAGTTTTGCTTTGAAAAAGTCCATTATTAATTTAATTTAATTTTCAGGGGTTGTTTGTATAGGATTGTAAATTACATATAAATGAAGGCAAAGTCTTCCTGAAAGCATGTGTTGTTAGGAGAAAAAGAACAACAACAACAAAAACCCCAAGCTCCAGTTTTGATGGGAAAATATTACTTCTGGTTATTGTTTCATCAGTAATCCATAATACCTCCAAGGGAACTGCTACAGTCTGTCATCTCATGGACAGCTTAAGAAAAAATGGCATGCTATAGAACTGGTAGGCCCTGAGGGAACTTTTGAATAGCTGATACCCTATTTGTGCAATAGATATTTTCCTTGATAACTGGAAATTAAGCTTGCCTGGAAGAAATGTAAATATCATCTCTAATTTGCGCTCTGAATTACCATTAAAAATTATGTGTGCACATAATCATATCAAATGTTTCAGAGCTTAGAAACCATGATAACTCTTGGCACTCTCAGCATCTTCAAAGCACTTCACAAATATTACCAGTACATCCTTCTTCCACCCCATATTGTTATCCCCACCTTACAGATGAGGCAAAGGGGTCAGCGAGGTTCCTTAGTGCCTTGGGATCAGGCTGACTATAAGTAACACTGCTGGGATAGGGACTCAAGAATTTGTCTGTGATTAAGCCACTCTAGGTAGACTGCTGGTGGTGTGCTAATTTACTTACAGGTTGGCAAAAATTACATATGCAGTGACTGAAGTGCACATGATACCGTTATATAGCTGCTGTGCCTGCTAACCTAGTTAAGATATAACTGCAGGACAAAGATTTTGTTTACATCAAAAGAATGACTGGAAATAAATGGACTTTTCCTAAATAGGTGCCAGCAAAAAGCTTGAATTGCAACCATACTGATATAAGATTTAAATGTAAACAGGCTAGATCAAAACAAACTCATTCAGATTAAACCCAGTTCCTAATATGTAGAATTATTGCAATTGGAGGGGGAAGAGAATTGTAAAGATATTTTTAAATCATAAAAATTGTAGAGACTCAGCCAAATTTGACCTTGGTCATAGTTAATGCCATGCCAAAATCAGTGCAAGCTGCTAAATCCTTTACTGCTTGTGTTTTGGTTCTCACTTGCCCAGTTCCACGTTTTGCATTATATATTTGACCACAGATTTGCAGTCTGGAGGAGGTTTTATGATAGGTGATGTTCCTGCATTTGAGCCAGGTTTCTGGCCTATGGAAGCCAATAAGAAGTTTTCTGATCTTGTGGAGACAAACCAGATTTGGTATAGAGTTTCCAGCACAATTCCCTGTTGCCTGATCTCAGCATGCAAGTCATCACTACAAGTGCTTACAAGTCTTCCATGAAATTAATTCTCAAGAGGAGTTCCTTCCCAGGTGTCTACGAGACAGGAAAGCTAAAAACGTGGGCTTTGCACCAAGTCCCATTTTCTTGAGCTCTCCACTAAATCCCTCTCCTCCCTGGTGTGCTGTTGAACTGTTTTCACTGGTGTTACTGGCATGTTTCTTGCTCAAACACAAACCTCAGACAGGGCACAAGCTGAACCTTCAAACCAGACAGAAGGATCTCAGGTAGCCTCCAAGATGTAATGAAGTGTCTTTTCTCATTTGTTGGATCCAGATGTGACCAGCTGACACTGCTCTGCTGCTGGGGCTACAGCAAGATGTAGGATTCCTGAAGGGTCCTGCCTTCCTTTGTGTCCTAAAGATGTCTGTGGCTGAGCTGTGACTCCATAAACTTCATGAAGTTTGTTTTTTGCATTGCTATGGAAGGGCCCCAGTGCTTCCTGCCTGTTGTCACTGCTGTTTTATAGCCATACCCAGCCTTTGATGGAAATTCCCCCTCCTGCCACCTTTCAGCACCATGGGGTTGTTTGAGCTGCATTACAGGACTGTGTTCTGAGCAAAGTTTGTTCAGGCTGTGGTCAAACATATGGTACAGATTCTGTGCAGATTCTAAATCTTGGGATCATAAACTGGTAGAAGGGAGCCATAATTCCCTCCTCTTCCTAAATCATAAGATAAAAGGCAGCTTTGGCTTGGTGGACATGTCTGGATGTTTTAGGAACGACAGTCCTGACGGGGAATGTTTGACATTTTAGCAGATAGAATTAGCAGCATTAAGAGACCCTTACACCAGCATAAAATGTGAGAAGTAATAAAGCCATCCTAAAAGATCTCACGTGAGGAACTTAATGCACGAGCCTAACACTGGGCTGTGAACTGCTCAGATGCAGTCAGTGGGGATTGATGGACTCTCAGGATTCATCCTGGCTTATCCTTCTTCCTGAGGAGATGATAGCCATAATGTCACTTCCGCAGTTCAAAATGTATTGCAATTACTGTTAGAAATCCCAGATGTCCCCTCCAGATAACCTGACTTCCAAAGATTTGGCAGAAAAGCTACAGCTGCAGAGAAGTGACACTCATGGTAACTTTCAAAGTTTTAGTGACACTACAAGAAAAAACAAATTTAATTCTTCTTTGAGCCTTTCATATTCTGTAATTTTGAGCCTTCTTTCAGATAAATATTTCTCCAAGATTGTCAGAGACATAATAGCATGGCTTTAGAATTCTGTGTTTTCATGGCAAAATTTGCAGTGATTATGAAGGGGCGAGGATTTTCTCTCTGTTAAATGGAAAAACAATGTTGATAATTATGTAAAGTGCAGAAACATTCTATTTACAGTAGACAAACAGTACAGTGATTGAATTTGAAAGGAAAAAAAAAATACCAGCCAAGGATGCAAGCTTGGATTTGGTAGTTGCAATTCACTAATCACAAAATAATTCAGTAGCGCTGAACAAAAAAGGCGTTTTTATCACCATCTCCTCTCAGTTCACAGGCAGCATTGTCTGTCCTACCGTTTCATGTCAGAGAAGAAGGAATTTTACCAAATGTTTGATTTATTAGAAAGTGAATGATTCTTTGCAGCCATGTGGGGCTAGCCCATGTTTCAATAAGACAAATTGCATTGTAGCATTCCACTGGCAGCCAATGATAACTCATGATCCAGACAGAGTCGGTTATACCAGAATGGATGAAAAGCAGGAGCAAAAGGACACAGAGTAGAAGAAAGGAAAATGCATCAAGAGCTGTTATTTAAAAAAACACAACAAAACAACAACAAAACCTAAACAGTGTTTTAGCTACTATTTAAAAATCTTTCAATTAAGATTCTGTGCAGCATTACAAGCAGAGCATGGCATAATAAAGAGGATCATGTTATCTCTTTCCCAGTAGTAAATTATCATATTTATACTCAAAAAACATGCCACTGTCAACTTCAGTCATTTGTGTAATTGGAAAAAGGTAAATGATGTAGTAAATGAGACCCTACAGTCAGGTTTTGTTCCAAAAATAAAAAAAAAAAAAAAGCAGTGGCAAATGGTGCAGCTTTAAAATGAATTAATGTCAACTGCAAAAAGCAATGTCTAAGACAAACAAAATCTGACTGTTCTTGACCTTTAGTTAATATTGATAATTTATCACTGGAGAACTCACTGATTTATTTTTTTTCACTTCATATCTGATTATCACTTCAAAATAGGACTGAATATTTTAAAACAGCTCCGCCGCCCGCCTTTCAGTTCCCACTACTCCAGACTCCATCTAAAGGTTTCTTCATTTCCAAATGCTGCTGTTCTAAAGAGGCGACCCCTGGGCAGCAGCCCCCAAGGTGATGGGTTGTTTCCTGCTCGCAGAGATGCGTGTCATGAAGTGCTGCCTCTGCCCGTCGGCTTTGTTCTTGGGGATCCACAGAGCAGGAAAGGTATTGAAATATCCAGGAATCTTGTTCCCAGGGAGCTGACAGCCGGACCTGAGGGACAGTGTGAAGTGCATACCTGGTATGTCTAATTTTAGGTCTGCCAGCCTTGACAGCAGTCCTGGAAAAAAAAATCTATACTAATTTCTCACTGGCATACCACTGTAAACTGCAGTATTTTTCATTCCACTACCAAAATGTTCTTGTGTTTTGTTTTGGTTTTTTTTTTGTTTTGTTTTGTTTTTTTACCCAGTATTATTTAAAGGAGCTGTCAAGACTTTAGCATTTAACAAGTATTTTTAAACCATGTTTTTCAGTGTAAACCTGCCGTGTATTCAAGGTATTGCTGCATAAAAAAGCATAAACTGAAGCATCATATTAGAAAAGAAATCAGCATTAGACATAAAACCTACTTCATTTTATTGCTTAACACTAATATTGTTCCCCATGGGAGAAGCATTGCAGTTTGATGGGTTCTGGGGGCCCTATGTGGGCTGGTGTAAGTCAGGAATCCCCTATGAATTTTGATGAGGCTCTGCAATTTTACATCAGCTCAGGATTTTCAACCGCAGGTTCAGCATGTACACTGTGTTGAAATAAAGGTGCAGTAATTTTAAATATAAATGAGTAGGCTCATAAGAGGTTCCACTTAGAAGGTAAATTATGGTAACAAGTCAAGAGTGTACTCTGTGTAGTTTTCAAGTGTATGGTCTTCTGTATTCACTTAACTAGACACACAAATCTAAGCAGACAGATGAGATAGAGGCAATCAAAGAGAACAGCTTTATTTGGAGCTTATGGGAGTATTGAAGTTTTATTTTGTAGTGTTTCCCCATGAGGCAATTTCAGAGAAAGACTGAAGTAATGGATCACAAACAGTTTAATATGTGAATTGCTGGCTGTTGATCAACAGAATTTTGGACTCCTCCCTGTATAATTCTGAAAATCTTCTCCCCAGTTTGAATATTTAGCAAAAGTGCTGGGGAAGAAATCGCTCTGAAGATTTTGTAATGTGCTGTCTGCCTCAGGTGAGACTGAGTGGTGTTTGTGCCTTTCATGCCTGTGGATGTACAAATAATGCCGTACAGTGCTTTGGGTCTTGTTCTTTCCAGACAGCAGTTTTTGCTTCAGGGAATGATGAAGGTCTAGAAAAACATTCTCTTAATATGAGAAAAGTGGCAAAGGAAACATTGCAGGGCATCAGTGTAATGGCTTGTGTTAACAACGTGGAATTGTTTAATGCATGTGCTGTGTTACGTTTTTGTAGCTTTCAAGTGCTGCTACACAGTTTTGAGTCCACAACAGCTCCTTTTTTAGCACTTGCCTTTGTGTCAATTAATGTTTTCACACACTTCAGGTGACTTTGAGGCCAGTTGTGTCAATGTGTGCATATAAAAGTAACTTGGATCACTTCAGCATGAGTTACCTGCAAGTACAAGCATTTGAACAAGATAGGCCCTTAAACAAAATCAGTAGCCTCAATCTCCTCTAGACATGTCCTTACTAGACCATTTATGCCATCCAGTATTTTTATTTACTTTAGCCGATATAAAGTATTCTCACAATGAATAAAAGTTATAAACAGTTTTATTTTTACATAATTTTCCTTCTGCACATTGACTAATGCCCTGATTTTTTGTTTCTTTTAAAAAATTCTTCTTAAATTTTAATTTTTTTTCTAGCTTCAGAAACTGAAAACACATCACCATTGAATATGACATATCTGACTCATTTATCCCATACAATTCTAACACCAGTGATATGGAAATGAACTGAACTGATAGTGCTGTGTAGCGACACAAACAATAATCAGCCTGTGTTTAGAACCACAGAATTGTTACGGTTGGAAAAGACCTCTGAGATCATAAATTCCAACCACTGACCCAACATTGCTATGTCCACCACTAACCCATGTCCCCAAGTGCCACATCCTGTTGTCTCAATACATACTGACTAATTTCTGGTACTTGGTACAGAGATTAAAATTGGGTGGAGGAAGTGAGGGGGCATTTCTACTGAAGGAATAAACTTCTAAAGGAAGAATTTAATCAGTAGACTCCTATACTCCCAAAAGAAGTTCAGGGAGCATCATTCTGCTTCAGTTGCAGCTGAGTGCCTGCTAAGGTGATGCATCATCTTACTTTTGATCGAGGAAGTAACTAGAAATAGAGCAGGCAGCAGCAGAAAGCTGGTTCAGGAATCACTAGATGTCCGTGTGTGTGTGTGTGTGTGTGTGTGTGTATATTTATGCACATATGTTGCCTCTCTCTTCCTGATTCACCTGTTGATAGCACCTTTTTTCTACCACCAAGAGAGAAGATGTGTCAAGGACACATCAGAGTCGATGCTGCAGACCTGCTGTGCTGTATGTGATGCTTTCCAGTTGGCTCTGGATGTTTCTTTTTTACTCTGGAACATCTGAGCTAATTCCTGTCTCCATGAGGCTGGAAGATGTTTTGCAAAGGGGCACTGGAGAGGTTATTTTACTCTGCCAATAAGGGTGTCGTTTGGTTTGCAAAGGTTTGTGAACAAAACCCAAACCAAATCACAACTCTTCGCTTAAATTTGTAACTGGTCACATTTCCAAAGCTGGGGATTTTACAGCATTCAAAAATCTCCAGTACAAAAGACAAGTGGAAAGGTTTGTGTAGCTTGAAATCAGAGCAATTCAAATGCAGAAAATCTGTGTGAAAACATGTACATTAGTTTACAGCTGTACAAACCCGTCCTTGCTTTGAATGCTCCACAGACTGCAATTTCTCTATTTTTTAGCTTTGAGCTCTGCTGAATTGGAAGCTCTAACAATGCAGGTGAGTTGGGTGCAATTTCTTTGGAAATATTCCACATTACTCTGTGTCCGATTCTACTTGTGCTTCTCTAAATAAAGAGGAGACTCATCAGTGTCCAGAACTTATCACAAAAATTAGGAGGTAGATAGCTAAAGTGTGAGTTTGCACGCTGAAAAGACACCGTATTCTTGATTACAGCCTATATTCCAGGTTTTTGTGCTAGCTGAAGTGTTATCACCAATTTCATCTGTAGCTGCTGGACACTGCCCCATAGCAGAGCTGACTGGAAAGGCTGTGAATACCCTCACCAGCAATTCAGCAGGCATTAAATCATCAGTGGAATAACTTCAGAGGAAAAACTGGTGGAAGTAGGATCAGAATGAACAGCTATTGTCTATATAAATAAATAAACTTCTACCCCTTGCAAAAATGTAATGCATCTAAAAAAAATCCCTTCCCTCTACAGGTCGCGCACGTTTCTCGGTGTGCGCATACCTGAGTCATTCACAGAGATCCCTACGTGAGTCCTTTGCTGAACTAAAATCTACTTTCTTGGAAAATGTGGAACAAATACTCAGGCTGTGATCTCATTCCTACCAGTGCCCAGGAGTCCCAGGGGCTTCACTTCAAATTAGATCCCCTGGAAAGAGACAGAGAGCCACAACAGATCCGACCTCTCTATCGTTCCTGGGAGCAAGCTCCAATTCTTCCATGCCCTCCCTGCCTTGCCTCTGACAACTTTTCCAGTAAGATTTTCCCTCCCACGTGTGCTGTCTCTTCCCTTTCCCTCCCACCCCCCGAAGAAGTTCAGGACAGGTATTGAACAGGCTGCCAGGCTGCTCCTGAGGCACAACCTGGCAGTGGCTATTCTCGTTCCCTGGGTCCTGTAAGTTATTTTCTGAAGAAGTGTGTTTTGGTTTAATTCTGTTTTTCTCAGCCTCCGTTCTCATAACTCCGTCCTGTTGCTCTTTTGATCACTTATACGTCAGCTGTAACATAACTCTGTGATTTCATTTTGGTGCCGCTTACTTCATCCGAAAAGGAACTCGCTCTTCAAAGAAAACTTTTACTTCATTGTCTGCCACATATGCAAGTATCCCCTAAGGATCAGGTTATTTATTATTTCACTCCCCTTCTTTGCTTTCCCCATTCCTTTCCAAAAGACTAACAGACACTAATCTCCTTTCATCAGGTTCCCTTCTTCCTAATTTTTTTTCTTTTTGCACAAAATGCTCGCCACTACCTTTAACACCTTATTGTGTCTGGAGTGATAATTACTTTCAGTTGCCGCAGCTGGTGCATGGGGAGGCGTGCGGGCCCTGTAAATTGGGAATGGGCAACCTGGGTGGGATTGCAGGAAAACACAGAGTTCTGCAAAATCAGAGAACGCAACCAGAACAGGGACACTTTTTTTTCTCTAATGTTTTTATGTTTTGGTTTTTTTTTTCACCGAACTCATCCTTGAGATGTGTTTCTATTGAGTCACCTCCATGATAATTTGTGGTTCCTTTGTTAGAGGAAAGGACCAGCTGATGCACGTGACAGAAAAAAAAAAGAAAAATGTGAGTTGGTACCTGACAGACTTAGTTAAATCTCACATTTGGAAACAACACACACAGACATATCTGGATAGGGGGACACATGGATCTGTCAACAGTTTTTAAGATCCTCTGAAACATTATTAGTTCTTATTTTAATGCATACAGTATTTCTCTGAACTCACAGAGTCTTGATTCAGTCTTTTACTTCTCCCTTGTTTTAAGTATAGGACTGAGAATGAAATTTGGACTTATCATAGAATTGAAAAGGAAGGCTGGGTTATAACCTTTCAAAAATAAGATTTCCCAACCTATATTTCCCCTTTCCTTCTTTAGTCATTATATAAGTAGTAGGCAGAAATTATAAACAGTATTATTAGCGTATTTTTTAATGCAATGTGCCTGTTTCAGTCCCTCACAGCATATTGAGATGTTTTATACTCCTACTAATCATAAGGAAATCAGCACATACTGTTCATTACATAAAATTAGGCTTTTATGAAACTAGTTTATACATGTTTTTTTTTTTTTTTGCTTTCCTAAAGTAAGCGCTGCTAAATTGTTTAATATACAATCTCAGACACTTTTAATAAAAGGTTTGCCATAATCAGCCCTCCTCTGGGCATGCTGGTTTGAGCCCCTGTGTTTTGTTTGCTGTCTGCTCTCCCATTCTGTGCTAGAAGCTGGTGGATATTTCCCATGACTACCTAAGATTAGGAATAAGGTCCAGGTTTGGGGTCTTTTGCAACTTTCAGACAGGTGAACAAAAAGCATGACTAATCTGAGTCCCTCTTCAGTTCCCAAGCTTACTTAGGTTAGATTTAGGGTTGGGGTCAGAAGTGCTCGGTGTCACACACTGGGGAATGTCCCAGTTTCTGGGGGGGGGAACCTGGTGTCATTGTCTGCTTTCAGCTGGAGTGAGGCCATGCAGTAGAAAAAAGCAGGGAGCAGCAGCCCAGATGCGTGTGGGACTTTGCAAATTCCTGGAGATAAAACAAGAGCAAAGTATCACGAGCTTTGAAAGAATTATTATTTTTGGTTTGCAGGCAGGGCTGCATTCCCAGGCCTCTCTGAGACAGAGTCTGGGGCTGGGTTAAGATTATGGTTAGGCTTAGGAAGAGTTAAAGCTTTAAAAGTTAACAAAGTGGGATATTTTTCTACTTCCAGAAAAGTAAATTGAGTATCAGTATCTTCAAATTTCTTATTCATTATTTGTGGGCGCTGTGGGTACCTGGGTGTATTTTGACTTAGAGTTACTATCCCAGTTGGGTCAAGCACGCAGAGGATGGTACAGTCAGAATAATGGGGTACCCACTTTCCAGATGATAAACAAACCATCCCTTATTTATGGGTCATTTGCAGCAGGAGTGAAAAATTAATTGTTTCGGTATCATGGCATGGTAAAGTCCTTAGGAGTATTGGGTGAGGCTGTAAGAAATTATGCTAATTCCAGAAGTAAACTGTGGCTGCTCCAAGATCATGAATGGAGTCAATTTCTATTTCATGTCATTTGGAAAATATAAGCAGGGTTTCTTTTCAGTGTAGTCAGAAAACCTGCCACTTCCACCACTGGCACCCCCATGAGCTATAGGGTGCCTGCTGGCTTTCCCCTGTATTTGAGGAAAAAAACTTCTTTTTCTAGGTGATAATTTTACACAGAGTGCCATCTTTACTGATTTGGCTCCTTGTGAAGAGTTCTCTAGCTGATAAATTCTTACAGTGTTTCAAAATTTCATCACTACATTTACACAAATACCAAGTTTAAGTGTCATTTTCAGGGTAGCGATGACATAGACCTTTTCTTTCTTTTGTGGATAAAAGCATCCACCTTTTTTTTCTTGTAGCAAGTTGCTTTATTATAATTCCCAAATAGGCATTGCAATTCAGAGTTGCAGTCAAAAATCTTTGCTGGAGTTGAACAAAAATCCCAGGCACTTGACCAAAGCAGTATTTCAAGAATATATTGTATTTATTTGAAAGACGATAATGCAATGCGGTCATCGTTTGCTTCACTACAGGTATAAATCCTCTAAAACCATTGCAGATGTGGCAGGGATATTGCAACCCATTAACCTAACAGAATGTAACTGTTTTTCTCTTGCAAGGCTTGTCTGACTCGGTCTTTTTCTTTTTTTTTTGCTGGGAGCCGGGGATGTATCTGTTGGCTCTGTGTGTGTACATTGTGGCATTGAGTTCCGCTGTCTAGACCACCTCCCTGTGAATTAATACTGAAATGGAGTGACTTAAATCCCCACACCTTCCCTCCTTGCCCCTCTGTGTGCACATTAAACTCAGCCAGCTGAGGTCTTACTCAGAGTCTGGCACTTTTGTGCTGCCACCCGCTTGAATGGGTATTTTTCAAGTGTTTGTGTATATCTCAGTGTGGGTATAAATGGTGGGGTCTGTCCCTAAAAAAAAAAAAAATAATAAAAAAAATTAAAATCACTATTTATTATGGTACTTTAGTGTGTATTTAAGATTCCTCCTCGCTGCTGGGTTTGTGTCCAAAATGGAATTACTAGTCTGCATCTTTGCTGATTGTGAATATGTCCACGAGGCTGAATTTCAGATGTGCCCATTTATGAATCTGGCATATATGCTGAATGCAGCATTTTGTGCAGGTCACGTGTTGTATACAAAACATCTGATAAAATGCTGCTCACAGTCTTACAGATCTTAGAAATCCTTTCCATATGTCTAATCTTAAATCCTTTCCATATGTCTCCATCTATACATGAGCACCAATTAGTCAATTAATCTGCCACCTTTATTTAATTAGATAATAAAGAAGAACTTTTTGAAGTTAAATCTTATTTCATTTTTCCAGGAATCAAAAATGACAACTAGTAGCAGCAACAAATTACAAGATAAATTTCCTAATCCACTCAGTGAATACATTAATATTACAGTATTTGCTGAGTTAAAACAGGTCCAACATTCAATATTCCCCTTCGCAAACAAAATACATTTGCATGAATCCAAATATATATATATATATATATATTTTTTTTTTTGGTACAAAAATGGCTCTGTGTAGCAGTCCTGGAACAACTGCAAGACATTTTGACTCTTTGGTGTCCTTAGAAATTAACCCTGTGTTAATGAAAGTTCATAAGCAAGAATCCCTGTGCAATGGAAATCCTCCCGTGCCCCCCTTAGGGCACCTCTCCAGCCGCTGAGCCGTGCTCCGCACGCAGGGCAGCCAGAGCAAGGGCCAAGGTGCTGCCTCAGTGTGTCCATCTCCATTGAACCTGTCTCATTAGCATGCCTCTGGGCTCCCCGAAGACATTCCATTTCAGCTGAAAGCAAAATATAACAGAAACTGCGTGTTTCTGGGTTTGCTGCTGGCAGCTGTTACCTTTCCAGGGGGGAAAAAAAAAATTAAAAAAATTCCTTTGCCAGGTCCAGACCTACAATAAATGAAAATAGCTACACTGAAGCCCACAGAGCAATATCATTTTGCACCTAGGGAAGGTTTGTCCCATGTCTTTCTTACTTCAACTGCAAATAAACTCAATGTGGAGGCATTAGTATTTTTAAAAGGTGAAAGGGATGTTATTTGCCTTTTTCTCGTAGCAGTGCAAGAAAATTACTTTTTTTTTTTTTTCTCCACGAGAAAATAGTTTTCTAATAATAACCCAGTATTAAGTGTCAGGTAGTTGCTTCATGATTTTCTGTGCTTTATTGCAGTCAGCTACTGGGGACGGGGTCAGATTTCCAACTCACTGCAGAAGAGCTGCTTTTATTGGGTTGAATGTTGTTGTTTTCTGTCCATGAATTATCAGTTGCTTTGAAGACTGATCACTTCGTTTTGTGGGGATACTTGAGGAATGCACAACTTTCTTTTTTGGTACCTGAAGCCTTGGTAGCACAGAGTTTATTGAATATAACCCCCTTTGTTTGTAAGTGCAGAGATTATAGAATTTGGAAAGTGACTTTTTCCTCTGGATTTTTTCCTCTGAGTTCAGAGTGAACTGAACATAAAAAATATTAGAGGCTCTTATGCTTTCACCTTGTGTCATAAAAGAAATTACAACATGATCTATTTTATGTGTATTAAAAAAAAAACCCTAAAAATTTACAAATTAACTGTCCATGAACAGGTTTTTTAATAGGGACCTGAATGTGGAGAAAATGCCTCTAACTGTCAAACAACTAATATGGAAAGAAAGCTATTCCTCTGGCAAGTTTTTCAAAGTGAAAAGGAGAATGTAATTGTTTCATATCCAAACGTTTAGATCGTGCTTTAATGCAGTAGTGGAAGTAGTTTATCTGAATCCCTCTATTTAGACAGATGAAATCATAGCAGAATATGTATTTTATAAGTGAGAGAAAATAAAGAACAGGAAGGGAAAATGAAACCAATATTCCCATCCAGAAAGTGAAGTTTAAGTCTTATCACAGTGGATTTTCACACACGTACTCTATTTGAGTTACTAACTTGGGGAGGGCTTCTTGTGATTGTAAAATAAAGCACAGAGGATTTTTTTAGGATGTGGGCCTTAAAGATTTCAAAGTTGAGCAAAAGAGATTAGGGTTCTATTTTTTTTATCCTGCTCCTAGTTTTTCGTATTTATGTATTAAGCTGCTTGTATTAAGCTCTTTGCTAAGTCGTATTTCTGATCTATGCTGCAATTTGTCATGACATTTCTCTAGGCAGCTATTATAAAGATGTCTGCTTCCTTTTTTCCTTAAACAAGATAGTAGACTGCAAATAAGTCACTTGATTTTTAAATTACTACCAATTAACAGAATGGAGTGTCAGGGTCCAGAAAATTGATAGCTGAATTCTGATCTTGGATCTGGAAAATACTGAGCCATAAAATATTCATACACAGACACACAGGAGGGGAAAGAAAAAAAAAAAAAAAAGCTGATGTTATGTTCATCTGACCAACATATGTTGTTTGTGAGCGTCACTGGAGTTCCAGTTTTTAGAATATGGGGAAAAAGATAATTTGAGTGAAACAGGCAAGCAAGTGCATGATCTGATGATCACCTAAACAGGTTTTAATTTAGAAACTGTTGATACTGAAGCTGCTTTCCAAGTCTATTCAGTACAAGTCAGCGAAACTCACACTGACTTCGGCAGATCTCGTGGGTTTTTTGCCAGTCTTTTCTAGCGGCTTGTCTGTTCTGCGTCCAGCCCGGGGAGAAGCAGCACCTGCCCGCCCGGGTCCTCCGCTGCCTCTCTTGTCACGGCAGCTTTTCCAGAGAGCGATGCCTTTATCTTTGCTGCCCCCAGACCGGCGATGAATTTCCCACCGAGAAATTCAGGATTGTTCCGCAGGCGGAGCGGGGCCGGCGCCAGCGGCACCTGCGGTCCCTCACCCGGCTCGGCTGCGCCTTCGGGAATCCACACCTGCCTTCCAAGGAGGCTGCCCACGAGCTGAGCTCCTTTTGCGGCATCCTCTGAGCATTCCCCGAGCCCTCCGGCGCCGCAATCCCCAAAAAGCAGAAGCCCCCCAAAAAGAGAGGGGCGGCTGGATGGTCCCTGCTTGCAGCAGCGAGAGGGGTATTTCACTGACAGGTCGCCGTGAATTGTAGGAAAAAGATGGTTGCGAATCGTCAGAAGGTGACAAACATTTCTGCGGTTTAATTAAAAGTCTAATTGTACCTTTCAGCTTCATGCGAAAGGGAAAATGAAACAGTGAAATCCTGTCATAATAATGTTTCTTATGAGTTTGATCAAGTCTACTGAATTTCCAGAACTTCACTATGGATTTCAACAGCCTTTAGGGCAGCACCCATCACCTTTATTCTCTCCACCTGAGCTCTTCTAGCTTTACCTTTATTTTTCCTTTAATTTTTTTTTAGTATATTTTATTTGAAGTATCTCTTTTTAATATGTTTCCTCTGTGGAACATATGTATATCTTCATGACTTCTATAATGACTCAGTGTTTAAGAGTAAGTCAGAAAGGTGGTAATTTCCATGCACACATTTCATTTGCAACTAAACTAAAAGGAGATTTATTGGTCCCTACCCCGGTTTCAGCTGTAGTTTGGGGATTTTCCTGTACAGCAATATGTTGCCTGTGAAGGCTGCAATCCCCCTTTCAGTTATTTGAATTTGATGTGATGTCCAGAAAGTGAATTCTCAAAAAGGAAAAAAAGAATTAAAAAGGGGAACGGGGTGGGGGGGGGGTGGGGGGGGGGGGAGGGTGTGGATATAGTTTTTGTAAAATATACTTTTTCATCTTCAGGTGAAATTTTTTTTCAATGCTTAGAACTGCATTGTTTCACTAAGGAAAAGTCCAGCAGCTGAATTTATAATTAAGAGGTGCTGATTTACATTGCATTTAGCAAGATGCTGGGCAAGCTTTACCCAGCCCTGTTGGATCTGCCTTGGGAACGTAGCTGGTCAGGGCTGGAGTCACACAAAACTCTGTAACAGGCTATCATTAACAAACTTTCCTTGTTCTATCTCCTCTCTCAGTAGCTAGTCCACAGTCTCCTTTCTTCACAAATGAATTGTGCCACAGTCCTGTACTAAATACGAGGTGGGGGATCTTTACTCCCTGAAATATTAATGGAGCTGATTTTTTTTTTTTCCTGTGAGACAGACTGGATTTTTCAGTGGTTTTTTTTTTTCCCCCTCCATCTAACAAAGGTTCCTTCTTGTCAGTCAGCTTTGTAGAAGCAGAGGAAGCACTGAACACATTAGAAACCAAGATATGAGAGAACCTAACAAAAAACCTTCTTTAAAAAAATACTTTTGAACTTCAGAGAGGATGCAGCGCTTGCTTTGCTGTGAACACAGGGTTGGAGGGTTTTTTTCTTTCTAACAGACATGTGTAGCACATTTGTTTCAGTTTTATATCCGCTGTCATAATATGATGGTTTTATTCAGGCTTTAAACATGCTTCGGCTGGAAACCCTACTTCTTTAAATTAGGCAACCTTGGTGCCTTTGCGATTTCCCTAGCTGCACTCTCTCACCTTACCCAGGTGCATGTTAAATCAGTATTAATGACAATATCATCCTTCTGCAGTCATCTCCTGCCTGCAATTTGGTTTTAATTACCCACCGCGTTGTCTTTCCCCCTCACTGACAGCCATTAAATAGGGAATGACACCAGAGCTGTGCTGGTGTCGAATAGACACTTCACCAGGGTGGTTGGTTCTTTTTTTTTTTTTTCCCCCTCCCTCTTCTCTTTTCTTTCTTGCCTGTATTTTTTTTCCTTTCTTTTTCTTTCTTTTTTTTTTTTTTTAATAACTAAAAAAATCCTTCCATAAAGCAGGCTGCAGTGCCTCCTCGTGGTAGACATCAGGAAAAAAAAAGGGGGGGTGGTATTATTTTGCTCTGGCTTGTTTTGATGGCTGAGCGATGCTTGCTTTGGCTCAGCTAGGGCTCTTAGGGAGAGGGAAAACCCAGCATGATCTTTAAGAGAGAGAAAAAAACAGCACTTAAAGATTAAGGCCTGAAGTGTCTCCTCGCTGGAATCTAACAGTAACTTTGATGTAGAATTTAAGTCTTGCCTGATAGTCTGGAGGAGCTGCTCAGGGCCAGGAGCCCGGTCAGTCCCAGGTGTCAGGAAATAAAGGGCTACAGGCAAAGCTGCTGGCAGAGGTGACACTGCTGCATCCCTGCTGCATCCCTGCTGCATCCCCGCTGCATCCCCGCTCCATCCCCCGCTCCATCCCCCGCTCCATCCCCCGCTCCATCCCCGCTCCATCCCCGCTCCATCCCCTCTCCATCCCCGCTGCATCCCCGCTGCATCCCCGCTGCATCCCCTCTCCATCCCCTCTCCATCCCCTCTCCATCCCCTCTCCATCCCCTCTCCATCCCCTCTCCATCCCCTCTCCATCCCCTCTCCATCCCCGCTCCATCCCCTCTCCATCCCCGCTCCATCCCCGCTGCATCCCCGCTCCATCCCCGCTCCATCCCTGCCCACACCCCCGCTCCATCCCCTCTCCATCCCCGCTGCATCCCCGCTGCATCCCCGCTGCATCCCCTCTCCATCCCCTCTCCATCCCCTCTCCATCCCCTCTCCATCCCCTCTCCATCCCCTCTCCATCCCCTCTCCATCCCCTCTCCATCCCCTCTCCATCCCCGCTCCATCCCCGCTCCATCCCCGCTCCATCCCCGCTCCATCCCCGCTCCATCCCCGCTCCATCCCCGCTCCATCCCCGCTCCATCCCCGCTCCATCCCTGCCCACATCCCCGCTCCATCCCCGCTCCATCCCCGCTCCATCCCCTCTCCATCCCCTCTCCATCCCCGCTCCATCCCCTCTCCATCCCCTCTCCATCCCCTCTCCATCCCCTCTCCATCCCCTCTCCATCCCCTCTCCATCCCCTCTCCATCCCCTCTCCATCCCCGCTCCATCCCCGCTCCATCCCCGCTCCATCCCCGCTCCATCCCCGCTCCATCCCCGCTCCATCCCCGCTCCATCCCCGCTCCATCCCCGCTCCATCCCTGCCCACATCCCCGCTCCATCCCCGCTCCATCCCCGCTCCATCCCCTCTCCATCCCCTCTCCATCCCCGCTCCATCCCCTCTCCATCCCCGCTCCATCCCCGCTCCATCCCCTCTCCATCCCCGCTCCATCCCCGCTCCATCCCTGCCCACACCCCCGCTCCATCCCTGCTCCATCCCCGCTCCATCCCCGCTCCATCCCCGCTCCATCCCCGCTCCATCCCCGCTCCATCCCCGCTCCATCCCCGCTCCATCCCCGCTCCATCCCCGCTCCATCCCCTCTCCATCCCCGCTCCATCCCCGCTCCATCCCCGCTCCATCCCCGCTCCATCCCCGCTCCATCCCCGCTCCATCCCCGCTCCATCCCCGCTTCCCCGCTCCATCCCCGCTCCATCCCCGCTGAATCCCTTCCCGTCCCTTGTGCTCCTGTGCTCCCCTGTGCTCTGAGATTTGACAACTCTTTCATTCTCTATCGCTCCATAGAATTGTGCATAAACACGAGCAATAGCAATTTTTCATGCCAGACCTGGCCTTTTAAAATGAGTCTAACAAGCCTCAAAATTCCTTTCAGTTTTGGCCAGTGGTTTGAAATAGCCTTGCCCTGCACCCCTTCCCCAACACTGATATTTACACCTGTGGGAGGATTTCTGTGTGTGAACTAAGTTCTTGCTGGAGAGATTTCATTCTTAACATTGCACTAAGCTTTGTGGTATTAATCTTGATTTATAGTGTGATAACTGGTGGTAGAGCTTGGTCCAAGATTTTCTCTGTCAGCCTGACCCTGTCCTGGTCTCTGTGTGAGGTCAGTTTTCAGCAAGGTCAGTTGGAAGGACACTGAGAAAAAGAACTAGGCAGTGATGACTGAACTTGCATTAGGGAAAATACCTAAATATCTGTCTACTAGAAAATATGGGGAAAAAAATAAAACATTTTTGAGGAGTGAACAGAACTTTTTCAATTAAAAAATTCTTATTCCTGTCTTTCCCATCAGGGTGTTAGATTTAAAAAAAAAAAATTAAAAAGCTTATTGGAAGGAAAAAAATAAATCTGGTAAAGGTGGCTTGTGAAACAATCACTGCCCATCCACATTTGTTTCAGACATGACAATATTTGACCTTGTTAAATGTCAGTTGCATTGATTTGATTTGAGGGGTCTGGATTGTGAATCACTAAATACTTGCCCTGTAAATTTGTTGGCCCTTTCAAGAAAATTTCTGACTGAAACTTGAGGCTTATAACAGTGAGTCTACCAGGAGGGTTTATTCTCTGATAGAGCTTCCACATATTGGTTTACAGCTGTACCGAGTCCCCTTAGAATGATTTTTTTTCCCCCCTTTCTTAATATGAAACTTGATGCTTGGAAAATCTGATAAGTGAGTTTCATTTCCCTGGAAATTTATTGCTTCTATTTCCAAGTGCAAGGAAATAAAACAAGTAAAAACAATAAGTAGTCTGTAAGGAGGGTATTAATGAGGGGTCACTCTTTTCTCATGTAGGCTCAAGCTCAGGAGAAAAAGAGAAAGGAGTTGCTTTGAGGGCAATCTAAATGGCTGGTTCAGTATATTTTGCCTTATTTATTTGGTAGGATCAGCTCTGTTCTATTTCCCTCTTTAAAACGTGCTCTCCAAATCCGAGTGGGATATTTATGACAAGAAATACAAAGTCTTTTCTTCAGGTAGTGGAAACTCCTCTGACTCCAGCTCAGGGACTGACTGATTTTTAGTTGACAAAAGACTATTTATGCTGCTCTGAGCATCTCTGAAATCAGAAGAACCCATTTGTATATGTAAAAAAGATGCCATAGAATTCCAGTGTCCCATCCTTATTCCAGTGGAGAACTACATTATGCTCATCTAATTCCCCTTTCTTTCATTTGGAAATGATGCTGTTCTTCACTTCTTCCTGGTAATTGCTGTACAATGCTAAGGAGCTGCCAAGTTCCACTGCAGGACTCATTATATTTAGTAACGGTGGGGAAAAAATGCCATCTATAGAGCATTTTATATGGAAAAAGAACTGGGCTTCACAGCACTGCAGATGTGCATCCCCTGTAGATCCTGTCACCGAATCAACTCCTAAGTGAGACAGACTGGTCCATTTTGGTTGCAGGGAGGATACTTTGGAGGATAAAAATGACAATAAGAGGCTTTAATGGAGGGGAAATTTAGTGCTAATAATGTCACTTTGATTTTTGGATTTCTTTTCACCAATTTCCTGTACTTCTCCTCGTTTGCTTAGGAAAGTTTGAGCTGTCTTAATTGTTTTGTATTGTGCAGCAGTGACTTAGTTGTGCGTTGTAAATGTGATGCCTTTTTATAGACTCCATAGCAGGTTTATTTTTAAATGTATTTTCTCTAGGGAAGGGCACACAGTTTACTCAAAATTTACCATATGCTTTGCATCTCCAGTAAAACAGTTGTAGAAAATACCATATTTTTAAATCTAGTGAGTTGTGAAGAATCAGAGAGAGGTCGGATGAAGAACACTAGTTAGAATGATAGATACTCAGAAACTCCTTCCCTTCCAAGACTGAACTGCCATGAAGTAGATCAAGAGGGACTATTGAAAACATTATCGTGCTTTTCAGGTTATAGGCCTTGAACCTGCAAACACTTGTGCATGTAAATAACTTTATATAGGTAAAGTAAATGCTTTGAACTCAAAAGGGCTACTTGCACACAGGAAGTTTTTATGTGTGTAAGTGCCTGCAAGATTAAAAATGTAGTTGGTGTTTGATTAACGTTTAATCCTCCATGGCTGTGCTGCCTTAAAGACAACCCAGAGGGAATTTCAGAGGAGGAAACTCAGGAGCTGGATGTGTAGATGAGCTTTAGCTCCATTAGTTAGGCTGGATTTAGATTTTCAGTTTCAAGGTGATATAAATATGTTGGTTTTGTTGGTTTTGTTTGTTTGTTCATTTGTTTTTAGTTTAAAAATAAAAGCCAAAGCTACTTTCTTCTAAACTGGAAGTCTGAGTTTGTGATACATGTTGGTGTTTTGGCTTAATTTCCATTAGGTAAAAAAGTCTTGAATTTATTTCACAACATTTTATATTTTTTATTCTGCCTTTTCCATCTTCAATACTTAAGGAAAACTGAGAGAAATTTAGAAATACCCTAGTGCCTTTTAGAAAGTAATGCTGCCTTTAAAAAATTATCCTTATCTTTGCTCTTTCCATTCAGCATTTTACCCAAATTTAGCATCACTTTTCAGAGGCTTTTGATGAACTTAACATCACTATTTTTTCTAAAAGGCCATAGAATGCAACCCACACCCTGCAGAAGCTACTAAGAGTTTTTCGTTGGAAGCTTATGTAAATCCCATGCAAGTTAGAGAATTCCTCACTACAGGAAATACAGGATTTCTTCACATGATTTATTTTGTTTGTTTGTTCGCTTGTAATTGCAGGACCACACAATCTACAATTCCTATAAGATTTTTCTGCAAATTATTAGTCAGTCCTTGAGCAGAGTTTGTGACAGTGCTGGCAAACAATGGACTTCAAGAATGTTTGAGGAAGTGTCTGAGTTTACATGGGAAGTAGTAAATGGGCATGGGTAGGACATTATGAAGAATGAGGATGTGGAAATGCATCCTGCAGGAACGGTGAAGCACACAGGGAATGGGTGCAACTGAGCTGTTACACCCAGGGAACAATCACTGGCCTTTTCGTCTGAAGTCAGGGTTTATTCTGGATTTTGGGAAAAAGCTGCTTTTTAGTGACAGGGGAAAGGCTGCCTAGAGCTTCATCATTCATCCAGGGGAAAGGATATTCCTGCTGATTTTCTTGGTTTATTTGATTCCAAACCACTTTTCCCCTCTTCTCTTTATAAACACACCTATCTATTGACATCCTTAAAGCAATCTTTGTTATTTAGTACATCTTTGACACCGCTGCTTTGTGCATAAAATACAAACAGTGTTGTGTTAGTCTGCTGGTCTGAAAGCTTTATCCTGGGCTATGGCTCTGTTTTTCTCAGCTCTGCATGTGCACACTTGGAGGACAGACAAGTAACCAGGGGTGAAATCCACCTCTGGGTAAACATTTAAACTTTATGATCCTTGTCCTAGCCCTGTACATAAGGGTGAATTTTATCCTCCATAAATGTAAAGTCTTCCTGTGTTATTATAGTTGCCTCTCCCATTTCCCATTATCTTTGAACCCCCTCTCCATCATTAAGCTTTCTTTTAGGGTCCAGGAAAATGTCATTCTCTTCTCCTTTTTCTCTGACTGGCCTCTGGTTATATTAGAAAATAAAATTAATCTCAAGGGGAAAATAGCACTTAAAATTATTACTACTGTTTAGCTTACTAAAGTGATTTGCTCTCCATGACCTGTCTCAGGCTGATCCTTGTACAAATCAAATCAGCACACAAAACAGCACTGGGAAACAGTTTCCAGACTCAGAATTTCACAGCTCCTGAACCTTTCGAATGTCACAAGCAAATCAAAAATGAACATATTGGTTTATCTGTCTCTTTAGATCCCAGACAGTGTGTTTTTCTTAAAGGCACATATTCTCTTGTGCTCCATATGAAGTATGTGAATAAGCCAGCTGTAATGTTTCTGGGTAAGCCCATACCTAAATGTTTTGCTGAGCAGGGCCTGGAGAAAGTTTCCATCCACTTCCAAGTCTGTCCCTGTGTTGTGGGGGATTAATGTCACTCTGACCTCCAACAGTTTCTCATTAAGCTGTCTAAAATATGAACACTTACCAAGCGCCTGCCCTTCATTTTAATTTGATGGGTTTATCAGTGGGCTGGAGGAGACAGCTTGTGGATAGGCCGGACTTCCATGATAACTCCCTGAGGCTCAGCTGGTTCTCTGCCAGGGGCACTGGGATGGCACAGCCCATGGAGCCTTGGGAGAGCTGCGTGTCCTCTTCTCAGCAGGGCCAGCAGCACCAGCTCAGCGTGGCTGCAGCAGCAACTAGTTCATTAGTTCTGCCTCTGAGCTGCAAACGAGGGGAGGTGTTGGAGCTCTCTGCATAAGTGGCTGCACTTTTTCACCCTCAGAAATAGCTCAAACCATTCTAACTTGGGTGTCTCACTGGCACGCTCTGTTGCATGGTCCTCGAAGCCCCCACTCCACAAGGAGGAGGCCAATCCTGTGACACATGGATAACATCATTCACATCATAAGCTCTGACCCCATTTCCTTTCTCACCTCGCTGGGCTGCAGGATCCCACAAGGATGACTCATCATCCCCTTTTCCCTTGACATCCTTCCCATCCAATCCAGCAGATACATACCAATGCCTGTGAAATTTTGAGGAATGACACTACAAAATCCATGACAAAAATTTGTTCGTCTTGTGGTGACCTCTTGTGGAGTCACTTAGAAATCAGACTTGATCCATCATGTACGGTGCATTCCAGGGAGAGGAAGACAGGAGTCATAATCCAAAATGTTCTCGGGCTTGGAGGGACAGTCAGCTCCTGCTGAAGGATGCTCAGTCTCCTGTGGGCTCTCTGCATCTGGTTTCGATGGCAGGGTCATTTACTTGTCTCTTTGTACTCACTTTCTATCTTTGTGCATAAAACCCAGCTCGTCCTTGACTCTCAAGCATAGGCTTAGCTTTCAAGAATTGGTGCTAAAAACCAAAGTATGTTATAGCAATAGAGCTGCACCTTATGAGAAAGATCCTAGCTTTTGTGTCACCCCATTTTTTAAATTGTCGTTCTGCACATATGGTAGACATCATAATGATTGCGGAGCCTGCAAGGTGCAACTAGGTGTGAATTGTTTAAAACAGGACTGCCACCAAGTTCATATCCAGCTTCATATTTGGAAAATCTAGAAGTGATTGTTCTTCACCCCCTGCCCATGTCTAATGCGTAAAATCAAAACCTTTCATGCCATTCACATTATTTTTTGTGCCGATCCTGCTCAAAGCCAACCTTTATTTTTCATTAATTCTTGCAAGGCTTGAAGCTGTTCCCAATGAAACCAATTGCCAAACTGATTGTGGAAGCCAGATCAAATCTGTAGTGTAATTTCCCCCCTGCTTTTTTATTGTCCTTGCTCCAAGTCATTCCTGTCTCATGCAAACTACAATAACTACAGCAAGCGTTTACTTGTGGGAAAAATTATCTCAACTTCCTCTCTGTGCATATAATATCTAACAATGTACTGTACTGAATAGAATATGGAGAAATGTCATTGATTATTCAGAGTTTAACATGATGAGCCATTCCATTCTTCTCTTCAGTGAGACCAATTTATTCTTATGCTCAGATAAAATTACAATCCTCTAAATAATAAAGTAAATAAACCCAGTGACCTGCTATGAGACAGATTCCCTTTGCAATGATAGTTTTAAAAACACCCACATGGGTCAACGTTTTTCCTTTTATCCCTGCACATTTGTTTTGTTTTTCATTTTTTGGCTTTATTATTTGGTCACTAAGCAAAAGGTTTGCTGGGTGGCTTTTTTTTAAGCTTGAGGGAGAATATGAATGTCATAAATATTTCATTTTCCTAGCACATCTTGCATTGTTCCTCACTTTCAGACCTTGCCAGCAGTCAACACAGTAGTAAATTTCAGCACCTGTGGACCTTTTTCAGTAATTTATGATTTCCATTAGATTTCCATTAGAGATGGACTAAAACAGTTTAGAAAAGTGCTAGCACCTTCAGCCATACGGATCCTGCCTTTCTCTGAGGACGAGGTTGGATTTTGCTTTCTGTGCCCATGGCTGCTGCCAAAAGTTTGGCGTTTCACTTGGAGCTATTGAGTGTCAAGGCCAGCCAAAATTTCTCCTTGGAGAGGAGGTACCATACCTGAGAAAGGAAGGGCACGTTAAAAATAGAAAACCGCCTCAGTAAAAATGGTGCTGCTTCTCCTTTTCTAGCCCTGCAAGCTTGAGTGCAAATTTAGCCCACAGTGAGTGGCTTTGCTGGGTCACTACAAGTGTCTGTAATTCAACAGCCACACATTTTTGTTGGCAGCACTCCATCCTGAGCTTCATGGGGTGCCTTTCCCCTCATTCCAGCTCTCCTCCTCACACACCCATGGTCTGGTACAGGGCTTTTGTAGTAGCCCTTTCTTCGCTAGGAAATATATCAGAATGAAGCCTTAAGGTAAGAACTTTGGGGTTAGTTCAATTAAGAAATTGTCTTGATACTCCTTCCAGCTCTAATGCAGTCTTACAGGCAGTCTGTGTTTGTTCCAGGACTAGTTGTGAACCTGGAAAATCTCCCACATGCCTGCCACAAAGTGAGATACGGTGACAAAATAAATCACAGCGAATAATTTAGTCATGAATTGTCCATTGGCATTGTATCATAGCTTGAATACATTTCCCATAATAGCTCATGATAGTCCATTGACATCCACTTGACTTTTATGAAGTTTTGCAGATTTCCCTCTCATATGAATGGCTGTGACTGGTGCAGGATTGTAGCAGCTGATTCAAGGATTGAATATTAGACCAGATATTAGATGAATATTGTACCCATGGCGTTTTCTGGAAGCTGTCCTCTGGGTAGGACTGGGATTTTGGTTGTTCTGTCAGTTCTGTATTTATTAATTATTTTAACCAGCTGCACTACATGGAGCCACCATCCGTTATGTAAAACTTTCCCTTTGTTGCCATCCTCAGACCACCTTCCAGCTCTGTCATTTCGGCAGTCGGGCACTCCAGGGGGCACGGCTCGTGCTGGGATAACGTCACACTCCGAGTGCACTTCACAGTGGATTTCAGCAAGCTGAGGAGTGACATTATCTCAGCAGGACACCTGCCCTTCACCTTCCATGGAGGGACCCACCTCGGAAAGGTCAACACTTGCAGTTTAAAATAATATTTTAACCATTGCTATTCAGAATTCAAAGGAAGAAGGGACTGAATGTAAGATAGCCATGAAATTCATGAAGCCAATTTCTCCCCGAAAATGACAACTGGCCCTAGACATACACTTTGAATATTCTTTTACTTAGGTTTTAAGCATGTTTAAAAAAAAAAAAAAAAAAAAAAAACCACATTATTCAGTATATTTTAATGTGAACCCCAAGTGCCAACAGAATAGCAATTTGCATTCTAAAAAAGTTGTGTGTTTAAAAAATGCATTGGTGAATTAATATGCTGAGGACTTCCGCTACTTTTATTTCTTTGCTTTCTCTCTGCTTCATCTTCACGTACAGCTTATTTTGGAATAGCAATAAATCTACATAAAAGATAGTGAAAAGATGTCCTGGCTGGAGCTGAGCACTCTGCTTGAACCAGGTACTTGAACTGCTCATCAGCGTAGCATGGAACATCCACTTCATACTTTTGGGGGTAGGGGTTTTTAAAAAATTATCATATTCTCAAATTTTATTTGCCTTCTAACCTGAAATATAAAACCGAGAAAGCACTTTTCTGAAGTTAGAAATAGCCAAATATCTCACACAACTCCTTTTCTGTTCCTTTTCCCCTTTTTCTGAAGAACCTGGCTCCGGTAGCTCAGTTCATAAAACAAACGTTGTTTGTGGGAAATGGAACACATCCTCCACATATGTTTGATAGTATTACATTTGCAACTTTTTTTTTAATCATTTATGCCCCTAAAGCACAGCAGCAGAGATAACAAAGATAAAGAAAAAAATCTGATTTATCACTACTTTCTTTGATTTTACTGCTGATGCAAATCCAAAGAAATTAGTGGAGTCCCACCAGCACGAGTCAGCCAGCACTGAGCCATGCTGAGGAATTTTGCTTTGAGAATCTGGCTGAGTTCTTCTGGGAAATGTTTCTCAATATCAGCTCAGCACGACAAGGGCATCAACTGGCTTGTGGATAGAGTCTGTCTTTGGGGGTTAGACACACCTTTGATTTGCTGAATGATGCCTCCTGTATTGTTTGATAGAACAGCAAATGGGAGGCAATAATTCTGGCAGCAGGCTTTAAGGAGTAGCTGGGGGAGCAAATGAGCCTGACATTTACAGAACCCATTTTGACCTCTCTGCTCTGTCATTCTGCCCATCACGGCACTTCCTGGAGATTTTGAGATATTGAAGGATGACACAAGGGTTTTTGTTTCAGTACTATCATAACATTTCTAGATTTGGCTAAAGAACTGAATCTGATTTTGTGAGATTTCTGGCTCTAGTTTTTAAGCCAACTTGGCTATGTTTTTATAAGTTCCGTCTCTTAAAATTCCCAAAGGAATCAGAACCGCAGAGTTCATGGAAGTTTTCCATTAGTCATCATGATAAAAGGTTATTAATCATAAATGTCTTTATGTTCAGAATTAATTTTTTGCTATTTTTTTCTAAAAGTATATACTGTGTTTAGGCTGCTGAATAGAAATGGAATTGGAGTAACAATTATTGAGAAAGGCATTTTAACAATAGTTGTCAAAAGAGTCTTGTCTTAGAAATGGATTAAAAGAAGCAGCCCTTTTTCTTCTAAAGGAAAACTATTTTCACTGACCTTTTTTTAATTGATAAATTTCCAGAGACCCGGAGTTGTGAACTATTTTCCAGCAATCGATGTTCATACTTCATGTATTGTCTTTCCTACCATGTTTTGAAACTTTATAGAACATGTCAGCAGAAATCCATAAAAATTCAGTTGATAGTTGAAAGCATAGAATTAGTCAAAAAGGGGTTTTTTTCAGGCACAAAAGACCCCTGGAGAGAGGGATGTGTGTATTTTTATGTGTGTGTAAGGTAAGCCATGCTTCACTCCAGTGTGCCAGGGCAGCCTTGGACTGATATCCAAACACCCAATTTGGCCTGGAAAGGAGGTGGGCCACTGCATCACTGCAGAGTCTTACCTCAGGCAAGTTTTCTTCCTCTGTTTTCCATGAAGCTGTTTAATTCATAGAGCTTTGATGTTTAAACTGATCCTGACCTTGTGTGAGTACTTCAAAAAGGGAAAATTAGCTGCTTGGAAAAATAGGACGACTTAAATCTAGCAATTTGGGACACACATGTTAAGGTCCCACTGAACTCATGTTGACTTCTTCAACCCTTTTTTATATTATTTCCTGATTGACTTATAACTAGAGAAAGGCGTTAATTTTCAAAATTTCAGGAATCTCTCTTTATTGATCTGTCTTTGAAACATTGTCTCTGGTACAAGAATCCATCAAGACACAGGGAGCTGCTCTAAACACAGGGCATAAAAGACTTTGATTAACTTTATTTTGGCTTTTACTTACCTCTAATGAGTGAAATGATTAATTGAATAACACTCCCTGGCTTCACTATAGTTGATGGTCCATAAAAACTCCCCTGGTTCTCATAGTTTATAATTTAGCTGTCAAAATATTCTCTAGGTTAGATCTTGGGAAGAAAGGTCTTGACTTTGCTTTTTTTTTTTTTTAACAAAGCAAATCTACTTCAACTATTTGTAAGTTATTGAAGTCAGTTGAAAACATCCCTCTTTAAAATATGTGCCTGGTCAGTGTTAGGTAGTTATTATTTTGGAAGGATAAAAATTTAATACATCATTTCAAAGTATTTTAAATGTGCAACTGATCTTTGGTGTGATTTATTATAGACTGGGTTATACATATATTATCATAGATTTTCAGACAGGGGGAATGTCTCTGCTGTGTATTAATGGTACTTTTTGAAATAGCTGAATTGATAAATTTTTGTTTACACCTGCTTGATATTTTGAAACTTTTTAAAAGTATTGTTTAAAAGTCTTGACTTTTAAAATTACTTTTGCTCAAGATCTAGTTCATTAAGATGTATTTGGGCCCTGTTGGGAAGACAAGTTGCCTTCGAGGCAGGCTTCAGTTTTAACGCTACAGGGCTCAGCTTTGCATCCTTGGATGGGTTTATCCTCATATCCCAAAGTTCTGAGTTTTCCTGGAGTGAATACCTCTTTCCCATGTGTCCTAATTGTTTTATCCCGTCAGTTCTGAGGGCTTTTTGGTGATTAAATTCGGGCATCTGTTCCTAGGCACTCTTGTTTCCAAGTGGGTCTTTCCTATTCAGAGCCAATTGCTGCCCTTTGCTCGATGGCAGTTGCTGATGGGCAGATCCAGGTGTTGGAGCATTGGCTGTGGCTCACAGGTCCTTCAAAAAAAGAGACTTTCTCTCACCTTTAAAAGCTTCCTGGAGGTTCAGGATAACACCTGAACAGCTCAGGAAAAGGTCCAGCCTCGGCTGTTTGCCCTCAGCAGATGGTTGTGTGGGGTTGGATGTGTTTCACTGCTCACAAAATCAGATCCATGCAAAGATGCAAATCTCTCTCTTCTTATCTTTCAGCAATTTTTGATGCTTTTCATTGCTCTTAAAATGTCAGCTGATTTTGCCCAGATCATTATTGTTTGACTTGATGTAGTTATAATTTTTTGTAGTTAAAAGTACTTGATTAATTATTCTGTGAGTATTTCTTCCAATACTATAACCCTCTTCCATTATGCTTTTGGTTTTGTTTTTTTTAGTTAATACTAGGTTCTCTTTATCTTTTACACCAGCTTTCAAGGAAAAAAAGTCCCAAAGTTTCCTACATTTTTAACTTTGCATCTAATATCTCAGTTCTATTTTGACATATTAAGTGTGTATGTTCAAGATTTCTTACTTCGTTCTTATTTCTGGTGGAATTTTGCCATAAATTCTGTGTGTCACAGGGAATTTGCAGTTAAATTTGAAGTCTCTGCTGCTTTTATTAAGCCAAATCCTTGAAGGTGCTAACTCCTCTCAAAATCTGTAATTTTACTGATAACAGAAGGTGCTTATTTTAGTGTAGAATGCTGTATCTTCCTGTCTTTTTATTCACTCATTTTACTAAGATAGTAGTCAAAGGATATCCTAACTGTAAAATTAAGTGGAGGAAAAGATCCTTCATAAATGCAAAAAAATCTCCCAGATTTCCTACTCAAAATTCCAATATAAAATTCTACGTTGTAGATATAAATTTCTACACATTGGGCCAAATTCTTATCCAGCTAAAATTAACATCTATGGCACTAGGGTTTATTAAAGTAGTGAAAAGTTTTGCACAGCTATCACACACCGCAGAAATACTTTTTAGCACTGTAATAAAACATAAAATAAAAATGTCTGTACTTTTCTATGTCAAACCCACCCTTTTTGTGCAACACCACTTCTTAAAAAAAATCTTGTTCTAGTCTCTATAAAGCTATTTTATGAGAAGATATTATGAAATTATTATTTTATGTGACGATATTCTAAAAGTATTTTATGAGAAAATCATCTAAAAGTCTGTCCAAAGATTGTCAGTAGAATCAGATCACTGATAGCAAGACCTCACTCACAGCGAGACACAAAACCATTTTTTGACTCATGTTGGGAAATACGTTACAAACCAGGACACATGAGAATTTTATAACAAAACTGAAGGAAAAAGTGTTGTCTTGAATTGCAAGGAACATCACTTGAAATATCATCTGCATATCAGTGGGTTTTAGATGCAGACATGAACACGGCTTTCAAAGAACCCTCAGCTTTGAAGTGAGCTGATGGGATCAGGCTGTAATGTGAATTCAGAGACACGTTCCTCAGGTTTATTCACAGGGATGATCCATTTCACTCCTCACAAGCAGCATTTCCAAAGCAGTTCATGATTTCTGTTGAGAATTGGTCTTCTTAATTGTGCCAAATTATGTCCAATTAAGGAATTCTGGGATCTAAAGTGATGCAAACTGAGGAGCATGAATTTTCCAAAATTAATTTCTTTAATGAATATGAATACTTGAACCGTCTTAAGCAGTAACATTTTCAGCTCTCAATTTACAATATTTAAATAATCAAGAACTGCTAAGAGGGCTTTCTCATCTGGTTACTTGCTGCAGTCCACACAGGGTTGGTGTGATCCGTACTACTGTTGAGATGAAACAAGAAAAGTCGATGAGTAACATCTCATGCCAAAGTGAACTTTATGGTTAATAAATTCGGCAGTTCAGAGGTTATTTTGTCAGTAATTAAATGTAAGAGTCAATATTTAAGTCCAAGAAGAAATCTTGAGAATCTTGATCTTGTTAAACTCCTATCTCAATTACATGATCAAAGCCAGCAGAAGTATTTTTCTTTGCAAGTATCACTTTCAAAGTCACTGACTCTTCTTCCACAGGGAGTTTAATTGTTGACTTCAGCTGAAGTAAGTTTAGATCAACACTGAGCTATCTTGAAAAAATCCTCCCTGATACTTTCTCTGACTAGAGACATCTGAACCATCTGAGGTTAACCCATCCTTGTTTTGTAGTCATCATCATGTTTTATAATCCCTCTTCTCCCTGTTCTCAATTGAAGAGGTTTCAAATGCGAGAGAAAAAAAATCAAAGCAATTTAATCCCCTTTTTTTTTTAACAACTAGCGTAAGCAGCAGATTTATTGAAGTTGCAATCAGATTTGTACAGCGATATTTATTATCCCTCCAACTGTTAACAATCATATAATTTTTCTTCTTTGATTTCTAATTTGGTTGTGGTAGGGAAAGGTGGCATAGGAGAGAGGCTTCCTTGAGCTTTTGTTTTGTTTGGATGGGGTTTTTCATAACCATAGCTGTGTTTTGGACACGATGCCACCTGATAATGTGAGAAAACTCTGAAGAAATCTCTCTTGTTAAGAGGGACCTTGTGGCTAAAGAAAAATCACCCTTCTGCCTGACCACAGTGAATGAATTGAAGGACTGACTGGATTGAATTTGAAAGTGTTGACTCAGACACTTTTTTCTTATTCTGAATGGAATTTTCTTGTTATATATGCAAAGTTCAGAAGGACTCCCATCAGTCTAAGTAGTAGACCTAGAAATGTTGAAACTTCAGCAAATTTAGTAAAAAATACATGGGCTAGTAATGCCTGCACTCACTGAGGTACCTGGTTGATATTCACTTATTTGGAAACAAATCTTGGTATTAGAAACATGGAGGAGAGTAAAATCGGTGTTGTGTGTTTGGCTGGGATAAACCAGTATACTGCTTTTAATTCCAAATATTTGAAATTGTCAGTGCTGAGCATATTGTGAAATGACATCTGTCATATGGAATCTGAAAAAACCACCACCTAAACATACAAACTGTTTCATTCTCATCTGATCTAGCAGACAAAGCTGAAATGCTTGCATCAACCAAGAAATTAGATCAAAAATGTGCCTTCAGTATGGTTTATCTCTGTTCCTTGTAAACTAAAGCCCAAATCACATCCTTCCCTGTGGTACATAAAAACACTGAATATTGAATTTTTCTTTTTCCCCAGTGATTTTCCTATAAATTCACTCAGCCAAACTCCTGCTTGGGTTTTTTTCCTGCCATGTCTTATTTTTCTCTTCAAGTCAGTTAAATAATAACATGTACCTGTCTCCTATCCTATTAATCAGACTCCTAGTAAAACAGTTGTACAAACTGTACAAATACTAAGAATCTGCCTACTTCCATATGTTTACCTTGGAATAAGTTCACGTTGATGTTTCCATAAGGGTTCCGATTCTCTTTTCTTTTTACTTTTTAAAAATAAATTCTTGACATGAAAATGGATATTTGTGCTTAGTTTATGTTTTTACAAGTGATAAATAACTGGATGAAAATAATGCCCTACCTAGATATGCCAAACATTTTGTAAAGGGGTTTTCTAAGCAACAAATATCCGATTTATAGCAACTGGTGTCCTTGAAAATTAAGGATTCTTTTTTTTTTTTTTTCAAGTTCCATAATGTATTTAGAGGAACTGTAATCTGCTGTGTATTATGCAAATTGTCAGCATCCTCTTATCTTCTCCCCCATTTGTGGCACCCTTCACGGGCGCTTCTTGGCTGTGCACGGGTGAAGGATAATTCGAGTGCCCTCTAGCCCTTCAGTGCCTGGTGTTGCACAATCAGGGAATCTGGTGTCACATTAAGGCAATTCTTATAATATAATCAAAGTTCTGATGTTGTACTGTCCTTTAGATGAAACAAACTAATGAAATGTATTGACCCTCCTTGCGCGCTTCTGAAGCGAAATGACGAAGCCGTATTGAAACGACATGAAATACATTGACATTGATTGTGAAGTCTGCGTTCCCAGAGTCACTTTGGTGGCTGATTAAAGTGTCACATTGACAATATAGCCCCTTTTGAACAGGAAATTAATACCAGCCTGGTGGCAAGGAATGTTCTTCCAGGCTGTAGCTTGCACTATCACCAGTCCTCAGAAATGAATCAGAAGCTCAGCTCAGCTGTTCCAGCGTGGCATGCTGTTTTCCCTGATTATAGCAAATAGATTGAAATTGCAACCACCACGAGGCAAAAAAAAAAAAAAAAAAAAAGCTTGTGACATTTTATGTTTATTCTCATGATTCAATATGTGTATTACTGATAGGAATTTCAACAAAGATTTAACATGAACTATGTGTTTTCAGTCAGTTAAAGCTCCACTGAAAGTAGGAGTCACATTAGCTATGTCTTTCTAATCCATCTATCATCTGTTTGAATACATAAAGCTTTTGTTTTACTATGTGGCTGATATATGCACAAGTTGGGGAATTTCTATAGATTGGAATATACAAGCACAGAAAAAATGTGCGTTTGACAGGCAGAGGGAGAGAAAATTACATATTCAATGCATGGTGCAATGCTAAAAAGGAGGGAATGAAGCAGGTGGAGTAGCAGTGGAAGCTTAAAACAGGATCGTCTCTGAGATCTCAGGGCCTGTTTCTCCATCCCAGGAGCATCCTATATAAACAGCCTAATGTTGGAGAAATTGAAAGAATGGAAAAGACCTGTGACATGGGAAACAAACATTTATTCATTATTAAGTGAGAATCTAAAAGGGAAAATTATACAGATGTAGAAAACAGACAGCAGTTCTGTCTGGGAAAGATGAAAATTCGGGCCTGTCACCATCTCACAGCACAGTTCATCCCTTTTTACATTAAAGGAAGATACATTTTTGAGCACTGTGTTATCCAGTAATTTTCTTTCTTGAAATGAACTTTGCACTGGACTTCCAGTGAGCAGAGCCACACTGGTTTATCCCAGCTGAGACTGACTCCACAGGCTCTGTCCCCTTGCACCTACTTCCAATCCTCAGCTGCCTCTCCTGCAGCTCCACAATCCTCCACAGTACTCTACCTTATAAAATTCTCACTCTGAGTGCCCCAGGTCACAGTCCCCTCTTCTGGGTCTTAGGCTGGGTACTCAGTTCTCATTGTGTTTCCTTCCTGTCCCTGGGCAGTATTATGCAGGGGAGTATGGGATGGGAGAGAACAGCTCTCCTTAAGATTTTAAGTATTTTTAAGATTTTAAGTGCTTAAGTGTGATGCTGGAGAGCAAGCTGGCCAAAAAAAAAAAAAAAAAAAAAAAAAAAAAAAAAAAACTGAGCAAGGCTGGAGGAGTTAGGAGAGAAAAGGAGGTAATAAAAATTCTTGCCTGGCAGTCCAACATGGAAGTTTTCTTGGCTCATTAACTTGTGAAAGGGTTTGGGGATTTTCTAGAAGGTATCACAGGAGTGCAAAGCAACAATATGGCCATTAATAATAGTTTTATTACCAGTTTGCTGTACAGATAATTCCTACATATTTCTTTCCACAGAGGGAATTCAGCGTTCTCTCTCTGTGCACAGCTGCTTTGAGCTAGGGTTGGCCAGAGAGCAGCCCAGGAAAAGATTTCTGTCAGAAAATGCTCAGCTAGGCAAAAAGATACTGTTTTATGGATGTAATCTGACCACAGAAACCAATCAGGTGTCTGTTTGAACCACCCACACAACAAGGAGCCAAATCCTGGTGCCCCAGTAACCGATGTGCAAGGCTCTCAAAGCCAGGAGTGTGTCCTGGGGTCTGACAGCCTTGGGCTCCCCAGCTCCTGGCTCTAAACTCCCCCAGAATCCCAGAATGGAGTTCTCTGCCAGCAGCCCAGCCCTGTGGCTGCTCCAGATGCAAGAACATCCAGCTGTTTCTGAGGCTCCCTCAAGGCTGGCTCAGCTGGGAGCCTGGCAGCCCTGCCCTTCCTGCTGAGCAGGATCCCACAGGAGCTTTGATCCCTGCCTGAGAGCTTGGTGTCCCCTGAGAGCCGATACCTGAAGGGGCCCCAGCCATCCCCAGACCCATCCCAGGGTGCTGCAGCATCCCACTGCCCTGAAGCAGAGCGATCCCCCCAGCATGTGTTCAGTGTGGGTGATTTGCTGGAGGGATGGAGAGGGTGGGAAGCCCTTTCTACCTCGCCTCTTCTGGAGTCTGTGGCTCCTTGTTCAGGAACATTGTTGTTACTTTCAGCGCTGCTCCTGCTGTTGATCTTGGCCTTTGCTTCTATGATTTCTGTTCCCTGCTGCACTACTTAGGTGAACAATAAGTTCCATTTCCAGCAGTGGTCGGCCTCCTCTCTTACCCCTTGCCTGCAGGAATTTCTTTTGTTTGGTTTGATATTTTTAGTCACGCTGTGTTGTAATAATAAGAACAAGACCACGGGCACGCGAGATTCCAGCCTTCCCTCAGTTGCCATGGCTTGCCTTTGCACGTTGTTATTGCTTTGGATGAGCTACTGCTGCTGCTGCAGCCCCACTCCTTGATTTCCACTTCTTTAATACTGTTCCCTGCCTTACTACAAAGTGAGCAGCAGTGTTTGTTCTCTCTCTCTGACGTCTTGAATCCACCCACGAACCCATTATTTTCTGCAACGGCCAAGACCGGTGTAGGAGCGGGGGAAGAAGTAATGAAAAGAGAAAAAATAAATAAGGATCAAATCCTGTGTGCTTTGGGACTGTTCCGTGCACTGCAGAAAGTGCTTGTGCACCCCACTGGATGTGCAGATCTGGATGTGCAGATCAGGATGTGACCCCGAGCTCCATGTTTACACAGCACCCAGAACGTGGTGTGCTGGGAACGAGGGCACTGAGGGGTCAGACAGAGCTGAAATCTCTGTGTGTTAGAAATCGTGTCCTGTTGTTGTTTTTCAAAGCTGCAGAAGCTGTGGTGCTGGGACCAGATCATGGATGTGCTTTGGAGAACCATGTGTGTGTGGAGACAAAGTCTGAGGGAAAAATAAACCAACATCATCCCATCCTGCTTGTCACCCTGGGGCCACTGAGGGGCTGAAGGGCCATGGACTTGGCAGAGGTGCCAAAGGTTCAGACAGGCTTTGCCACCAGCTTGGATGAACATCTGGTATCTGGTGGGAGTTTCAAGCAGCTCTGAACACTCAGTGCTTTTTGTAGCTGCTCATTTTCTGCCATTGATAAACTGATTTATTAACTTCCATAAAATATCCTTTCATTCCTACTTCTTTCCATTTTCTCTGCACTTTTCCTACCTTGTCTCTGTCTGATAGAAAGATTGAGTAACAAAAATCCAAACACTCAACATCTAAAAAAGCTCCCCCCCTTTTCAAAATTTTCCTCTCTGTGATTTTAACTAAGAAAAATTGAAAGACCACCAGGTTCCTGGTACAAAGTAGTGAAGCTGCAATATACCTTGTTTTCCTAAATATTGGGCTAAAAACAGTTCACTTTATCGCATGAGTAAGTATCCTGTTTAAAAATATTTTCTGAACTAATGAAGCACTTTGAATACTTCAGTAGAAGGAAACTGTTAAACAAAATTTGCGAGCTATTGCTGAGATCCCTTTCCTAGGCCTTGCTGTGTGCCATCTATATAATCCCCTTCTGTCCTCTACCAGCTGGTCTTTCCTACCTTATTTTAAAAAACAGGGAATTGGATATTATTTTACTTAACAAACAAGCAAACCAGTCCATATGTACAGACATACAGAAAATACATATAAATCTCTCTCTTTGTATATATAAAATAAAGACCTGATTTTTCCAGCTGTGGTTGGTTATTCAGCTTACAGTACAAAGCCCTTCCCTCTATATGTAGGTGCAGACTGCTGCAAGTCTTTTGGCTCTGTTTTTATGATGGTTAGCACAAAAGGGTCCTATTCCATCTATGTAATTCTTCACCTTTTGCACTAAGGGAGCTTCCTTGGAAAAGACTCTAACATTTTCCTGATTGCTCTTGTAAGCAATCCAAAAATCAAGGAATCTTATGTAGTTTTCTTTAATGCAGTCTGGATGATGAATTTACATCTATATATCAGAAACACTGTCTTCTGCCCTACATTAATAATGTCAGAAAATTGCCACTATATAATTCATCAAAGTATTTCTATAGACTCCCCCTTTATTATCTCTTCTCTTGCAAACGGTATAATTTGCCTTCATTCTATGTCAATGAGAGAAACTTTAATCTTGGATACTGCTGGTAAGGTGCTGTACACATTAAAAGAATGGCAAGGTAAGAAGGGAATGGGCCTGGATAAAAATATAGATTAGGAGCTATTTATTAGCAACTGAAAACAGGCAACAAAAGACTTCTTAAAAGCAGCTTGAAAATTTTGCTTAAAACGGTCACATAATGAAAGTATTTTTGCATTGTATGTGTTTTAATCAAAATTATTTTCCTAGAGTTTCTTTTACACTGAAGAGTGTATGCTGAATTCTAAGTTACACTTCTTTAGAAATGTGTAGAGCCATAAAGTGGATTTAACTGTGAGAAAGGTTCAATATCTCATAGTCATATTGTACCTTTCACCCTAGAATATCCTAAAGTACTTTTCACACGCAAAAACCTGATATGTAATTGCACCTGCTTCAGATATGAAATGCAGCAGTTGTTTAATGGTGCACAGAAACACTAGACAAGGGTATGAGGCCAGAAATTGAAGAATACAATATCCAGCTGAAAATCCAGGTGGGATTTAGGATGGGAGGATGTAATTGCTTCAATTAGAATTTTGTGAGAATAATATATTTAATAGGTGCAATTCCTAGCCCTATTGGAGTCAATGAGAACATTGCTGCTGATTACAAATGAGGTTGGAACTCCTCTCATATCTCTACCTTTATGAAAAGTTTAATGAAATACTCTAGTCAGAATTGTTTGCAGGATTTTGATTTTCTCATCTCCAGCAGAAGAATTGGCTTGATCCTCAGCCCAGCATTATAGCTATGAAATCTTGTTAAGCGCCTGTTTTACACCCGTAAAAGGGAGGGGAGAATTGGATCCAGCATCTCCTGTGGCCTTTCCCACCAGCATGGGATATTGGTTCATTCCAGCTCAGATAGAAATGTCAGCTGCAGAATCAGCCTGACGCACACAGCTGTTCCGTGGAGGTTTCCAGTAAAAAAGTAATTTCCCATACAAGTACCCTGGCCGATAGCTCCTGTGCCGTGCTGATCCTGTCAGCTCTCATGTGGGCAGCTTTTACGACTGTAGGCCATGTTTTAAAATATCAAATGTTTCTGTTCAGTCACTGTACAATGTTAATAGGTAACAGGGAGGGAAGGACTGTGATGGCGTAGATGCCCAGGAAATATAAGCTGTGAAGATTGATATATTTCGGTGATGAATAAGGAAAATATTCTATTCTATCCATTCATCTCCCCTTTCCCCTTCACTCCTTCCTGTTTTCCCCTCTGTTCTTTCAGGGTCTAAAAAGTTTGATGCTGATCTTAATGAAAACCTTCCATTGATTTGGTTTAGTTACTGAGCTGTGTAATGCAAATACCAAACTGTGAGCTGTTTGCTTCCCTTCAAGCATTCATCCTAAGGTGCAAAAAAAAAAAAAAAAAGTACATACCTATGTCTTCACTTCACATATCTACAGGCATTTGCTCCTCACAGTTGGATTTTGGAGTGGCCTTACCCTATTGTAGCTGTGTGGTTTGTGGGCCAAGCCCTCTGAACCTGAACTCCCATTCATCCCAGGGGGAGGTTGTGGGTGTTTGTGCTGTAGACATGTCCCAAGGAGGACCTCAGCGCAGCTGGGATGGTGCAGTGGATGCCAGAATGAGTAGCTATGAATCCCCTTGCTCTGGAAGATTGGCTTGCCCCCCATCAAGTGGGAGCAGTGGCCCAGTGCCACCTCCAGACCTTGCTCTGCAAAAGGATCAGTGAGTGGAGCAGTGTATTTCAAGTATATTTTTCTTACATGCTGTCCTGGGAATGAGGTCTCCATGCAGGAAATAGACTGAAAATTTCCAGTTAGAGAAATCCCAGAATTTCCAGCATTAAGTTCTGCCCCTGCATCGCTGCAGGGGAGTGTGATGGCAACAGAGGAACTGCTGTGACTGTCCAGGTGTGTGGACAAAGCAGTGCCCTAAAATCCACCCAGCAGTATCCCACCCAGAACCTCTGGGAAGGTCTCATACCCTCGTGCTACATGAGCAGAGCTGGAGGCTTTCAGCACTTAAATTTAAAGAAGAAACCAAAGCAAGCAGGAGCCAGCAGTGATGGAGAAGAGCTCGGGGCTCTCCCCAGCTCCAGCTGGATGCTGCATGCCCAGGTCCAAGCCCTCCGAAGCCCTGCCACATTGTCAGGGAAAAGACATTTCATTTCTTTCCCTCAAAGATAAACACCAAATTTTAAAAAGTGATTTACTTGAAAGCTACTACCAATTTTTTCTCATTTCATGCCCTAGCTTGCTTCTAGGTTGTTGCTGTGATTTTTTTTCTTTTTTTTTTAATTCATAACACATGGACTCTTTCAAGAACACCAAGTATTTGAGATAAAACTGCTTTCAGCCTATGGCATAAAATGTAGGGCTACATGAAAGTAAAAAAGGATGAGAGCTTTTCAATCAATTTGATGAAAAATTTAAGTTAATTAAAAGAATGCTCAATTTTTCCCTAGAAGGCGACACTGATCTTTATTATTAATGCATACCAGTGTTTCATAACTGTGCATAATAATGGCCTGTAACATCAGGCACAGCTTCATCCCCAGCTTAATTTGTTACAAAATCTTTTTTGGTATTCTTAAAGCATGCCCTTTGCCACTGTATCTCTGATGCTCTTGGGCTAATTCCCAACTCCTAAAGGATGTCTTATTTTATGCTCACACCTGAGAATTAATTTATCAGATTGTTTTTTCAGTTTAAAGCTTTTTTAAAAATAATAAAAAAAATTAAAAGGCATATAGAGACACTTTACTGCTTGGCTTTCATATCACTCTTTTAGTATTCAGATTCAATTAGCGGAATAGGAGTGGAGGAACAATGTTCATCCAGGCTGGAAAGTGCAGTAGGAGAAAAGGAACAGAAATTTGTCTTTTGAGTCATAGACACCAGGCTTCATTTTCTTCCACGTACTTTATGTGGAGGAAGTGCTTTTCCAAGATGGGGGGCATGTTTTGAAGAAAGATTTTGGAAAATTCAGTTAAGTGCGCCTCCATTGCTGTTATTTTCTACATTAATGCATTAATTGTTAAGTTAGTAAAGATTTCTATTTCAGAGTTGGCAGCTGAGGCCCAGTTCCTTCTCTCTTATTACACCTCTGCTTACCAGAAATAGGAGTTCTCCCACCTTGACCCTTTTTCCTTCAAACCTCAGGAACTTCCCTGAAGGATTTAACTATGGAGCACCAGCCCAGTGCTTTCCAGGTTGGTTGAGGTAGATGGTTCTGCAGAGTGCAGCTTAGATTTTCCAAGAGCTGAATAGCTCTTGTGTTTAGGGAGTTTAAGGTGATGAAACCTCACAGTTGGAGGCCTTGTTTAATTCTCTACAGTAGGAGAGATGAAATTATGCCAAGCCATACATCTGGGGTGACGCAGGCAAGCATCCCTTTGTACTGGGGGGAATGAGAGGAATAAGATGAGTGCTTCTACTTCAGTACAGAAGCACTTAAAGGCCCCAGAGTCTGGTACTCCCTGTGCTGTTCCAGGAATAGGTGCAGGGATGGACCAGTCTCCAACCTGAGCAGTTCACAGGACAGGCACAAAAGGGATGCCATCACTACTGAACAGGGCTACAAAGGGAAATCCTCAAGAAAAAAAGGATGAATTTTTGAAACTTTGTGTTTTAAAGAATGAAGCTGAAGGCTGTTTTCTTTCTTTCTTTTTTTTCCCTGTATATTCCTTTTACTTCTGACATATAAACTGGGATAAATATCGCGGAAGGTTAACAGAATATTTCTTTTCCCCCTTAAAAAATATGGAGCAGATGTGCAGGTTCTCAACGAGGAAGAGAACCAAAGAAAGGACAGTGGGAATAAAAGTAAATTCTAGGTTGCACAGGATTTATCAAGGAGATGGAAAAAAAACTGGGAGTTGAAAGCAAGATTTAATGACAATAGATAGTGACAAAAGGTTTATAATACCTGAGTTTTATGTTAAGACTTGTGATCAAGAATCCCTTGGCCAACTGGTTGTCACTGGTTACACATCAGCACAGCCACTGTCTGAACCAACCTTTGCTTTCTGCTTCAGTAGAACCCAGGAGCTCTGGTGTACCCATGGCTGAGTGGGGATCAGTAGGACAGATTTACATGCAGAGCTGTTTGAAATTCCCATTCACTTCAATTGAAAATTGGATTGGAAACTTGCCACTGTACCTAAAAAGAAAAAAAAAAAAAAAAAGCTCAGTGTTCCAGGGGTCTTCCTGGTTCAAGCCAGGAGCTTCAGTTTCTCAGCCCTCCCCATCCCTAAGGACTGTTCCAACCCCAAGTGGGTAATTTTGCTGGGATAGACTTCCTCAATCTGTTCTGCCAGACCTTTCTACTTTGCATAAATAATTGAGCATTCATTAGAGCAGGGTCTTGAGCCTGGCTTTCCCACAGCTGAGGTGAGTGCCCTGACCACCACACTATTGATTTTCCTATCCCAACCAATCAATCTTTCATTGATCTCATTGGTGCTAATTGGCAAAGGGGGTGCCCACAGGATGTCTGGTGAGAGCAGGAGACACACGTAACCCCTGTGAAAATAATACCATGTTTTACCTAATGGCAATGACAAACACTCTCTGTGAGACCTGTGTCTGGCATAGCTTCAGGTGTCCCATCTTGCACAGGATCAAACATCTCTTCTTAGAGATTCCAGTGGAAATGGTGTTGCCATCCAACATAATGTGCAGTAATTGTGCGTTCTCAGTAAAAACAACATTTCTGCCTAATCATGAAAAGCACAGTTGAGCTACAGTCTGAACTGACTCAATTTATGTAACAAGATTTCGCTGTGTTTGCCCAAATTGGCATAGTTCCTCTCCAAGGGACTGAGAAATGACGGCAAATCCAGCATGAAGCCTGTTGTTATAGGAAGTGTAGGGAGTAGCACAAGTTTATTGTCAGCCTTCAAGTGTGCCTTTAGGTGGTCACCACATCCTGAGATGCTGCTGATAGAACAAGATGACATGTTTCTGAAGGCCTGCCAAGAGATTCAAACAGACAATATTGAAGACTCTTGCTCTGCTTTTCTTAGCAGTTTACTATTTTCCTTCAGAATGAATATGAAATTATGCTGCTGTGAAGGAACACACAGTGTAATGAGGGACACTGGGAGAAATTAGCCAAAGCAGATAATGTCTTGAAGAGACTCTCTTTGGCACCTTTGATACCAGTTATACCATGACATCTCTAAAGGAAGTCACCTGTCTTAGCTGCAGAAAGATATCTCAGAAAATCTAACAAGCTTTTTTTTTTTTTTAAATTCATTGTGCAATGAACATACTCAATGCTATAATCATTTCCCCTGGTACAGCAGGAAAAAAATTAAGTAAAATTAGTTCCCAACATGAAACCATTATGAGCTATAATTTATTTCAGAAAGTGGAAAGTGTTAGGGAGAAAAGGGAAAAAAAAACCAAACCCTTTGCTGATAATTTGTTATGTTCTGGACCCAGTAAATGACCTTATACATATGGACTTAAGTATACTCAGTGGGTACAATATATCTAAAATGACATAGAGGATTGAGCCTAATTGATATCATTAGAGCCCTGGTCCTTTTACACTTGGCCTTTGAGATGTTGGTGTTACCAAGAAAGCTGCTTTTGATTTATTTTGCTTTTCCTCTTCATCTTTTTGCTTTCTCGCTCCTTCTCTCTCTTATTTCCCACCCCCCCTCTCAAGTTCTGCTCAAAGGCCAGACCCCGGGAGGTTAGGAACTCATGATCCCATCCAAGGGCTGCAGTGCTACAGATTGCAAATTCCTTTCTGAAGTGATAACTTCTAACAAGAGGCACTTGGTATGTTTGACCAGTGTGCTTCTTAGGGGAAAGAAAAAAAAAAAAGGAAAAAATGTGCAGTTTTATGGATAAAATACCAGCAACATTTATTCTAGGTGACTCTCGTAGGGGTTAACATGTGCTTCTTTAACGGGGATATTCTCTGGCAGCTTGTGGCAGAAGGAAGTGTGTTCAGCACAGCGTAGATTGGTGTGGCTTTCAATTTTTTAAAATTATTTTCATTTTTAATCAGTGAATTATATCAAAAACAAAGTCATGATCTTCCCTTAAAAATTGTACAGTGAATGTATTACATTCAATTCAATGTTTCATTAGTGTTTTACAGATGAACTCTGAAATTTGTCACTGACTTTTTACAATATCATCTTTATACACAAGTTCATACTAGGTCTGTGCATCCAGCATTTTCCAGGAATGTTTATGTGCAAGAAACAATAGCACAGTACAGGTGGGAAGAGTGACATATGATCTTGTACCTAGAAGTCTGGGAAGAAGTCTCAGAATTTTGTTAGAAGATACCCTTCATTAACTGATTCTTGTGGTTCAATAACCTCCTACTCTATTTGTTTATTTTTCAGATAATCTGTTTCAATGTTCCAGAAAAAAATGCCTGTTTAGCTGTAACATATTTGTTTTTTTCCCATCCTGATCAAACGCAGGTTTGACTGAGACTCATTTAAAATGGTTTATCAGATTTTCATTGAAAAGGAATGAGATTTATTGAACTTTCAGTAAACGAGAAAAAAATCACATTGAAATTGTTTAAAAGAAATTTCTCTACTTAGAAGTCACTTTTACCTGCATTTTAACTAAGTTAAATGGGCCTTGGGCGTGATCCAGTGGATCCTGAATTGGACCATTATTCCAGCTCAGAAGGGAAGAACAGGTTCCAGACTAGTCAAAGAAACCAAGATATTTTTCTTTGCTGATTGGGCTGGGAGTCACAATCAAAGGAAAGTTAGTGTTTTGTGATGTCATTGTGGTGAGTAACTGGCTCTCCTTGAGCAGCAGTTGCCATGGGGGAATGGCATTGGTATTCCAGTGTCTTTGTATCCTTGTCCCAGTTGTTGGTGACAATCAGAGGGATAAATGCCTGTAATGCAGTCCAGCAGGTATTACTGAAAACACTGGAGCTGGAAGGACTCTCTCATGGTCTAAATGTGGGGTCAGGAGCGGGGAGACTTATTAGAGGAGGGGGAGAAGGAAGACAGAGAAAGAAAATGTTTTAATGGAAAACATGCAATCAGAAATAACCCCCTGTCCTACATCCTTTATTCATCTGCTAATTGAAAATGGGAGACTTGTGAACCCAAAGTGCACATGAGCACATCCATGGCCTCTCCCAGCTGCCCTCAGAGAGGCTGAGTGCCATGGCACACACTGTGCACAGGGAGCAAAAGGGCACAACAATTAAAAGGGAAATGCAAAGTACAGTTCTTGAAATGTCATGCACGTTAGCAGCACAAAGTTGGGCTCCTCATCATATTCTCTGAATCCTTCTTTTCCTTTCCCCTGTATATTTTTTTTTGGTTATGTCTTTCCTTAATTTTTCTACCCATGCATGTTGGAAGGTGACAGTGGAAGCAAGGTGCACTCACACAGTGGTAAGCACATCACCACCTCCATTCGTTTGATTCATTTACCCCTCTAACATCTCACTTCCCAAATGTCCAGCACTTCCACTGCCCAGTGCCCGAGTCCATAACCCCCATTGCCATGAACACCCATCAGCAGCCGGCGCGGTTTTACGGTCAGGGAGCGTTGTTGCCCAGGCTTCCCTCTGGGCTCAGATCACATAACTATAAATTTACTCTGGAGCCTCTCATTCCTTGTTGGTTCACCACATCCTCGGGCCTTCCTCTCTCCTGCACTTTATCCCTGCTTTTCCCTCATTGGCATATGCACCTTGACCCAGGCAGCCTTGCACATATGCAAGATACAAAAAGTCCACCAGCTGTGATCAACAGTAAATAAATCTTGATGCCAGTATTAAGTTACCGCAATTTTATCCTCTCTCTCTTCCCTTCCCCACCCCTTCATCGATGGGAGAAGAATATGAACTTGACATTTGCTCACTGAAAGCAGATGGATGAGGTAGGTCAGCATTAGGTGTAACCCTAGCACTGTTTCTTTGGGTTTCCTGAAGGATAGAGCTAAAAGAATTCTCCTGTTGGGTCAGAGGCCACATTAGTCATTTGCTTAAAGAAGAACTGTGCAGAATTAATCAAAATGAAACACAGGTTTTCATGTCTCTCTCTTATTCAGAATCTCTCAGTCCTTTTTTCCATTCCTCTTAGAGGAAGCAATGTATTTTATCCTTTTACACCTTGTCCTGCAGAGGTTTTGTTCGGAGTGGTGTCACAGGCCTTCCCCTTCTGTGTAGAAAACCATTTTAATCAGGATAAAGCCTCCATGTGATACTTGTAAAGGTCATCTGAAGCTGGTGTGTTAGTACCAGTGCAACCACAAAAAAAAAAAAAAAGACTCAACCCTTCATGAAGAAGTTTTGAGTTGAAAAGAATGATTCTATTCACTGCATTTTTCCAACTTAAAAGGAAAGTTAAAAGAGCAGCTCTAACACTCAGAAGCAAAAAACTTTACATATTTTGTTTCACTATAACCTGAGGAGAGCAAACTATTCAGGGAGAAAGTCTTTCATTCTCGTTTCAAGAGCTATACCCAAAAACTGATTAAGAGCCTGACCTTACCATAAAACAGGTCACAGTAATATTTTTAGGGGGTTCTCTTTTTTCTTTTTTTTCTTTTTTTTTTTTTTCCCTGAGGTTGTTATCTTGGTCAGGGAGGTACCAGGGTATTTATGGTTTACAGTTTAAATCATCTTACAAAGGAAAAAGTTTCTTTGGACTGAAAGCTTTTGGCAGCAAAGTTTCACCTGTCATTTGATCTGTTCCCACTATTTGGCACACTTGCCTATAAAAGCTTAAAATAGTATATCAAGATTTTGGTTTCTCATGATTTTTTCCTCCTCTTCTTTTCTTCTCCTCTTTTTCAAATGCTCGAACTTCCTATTTGCTGTTCCTGAAAACATGTTAATAATTTAGTTGGGATTTGTGAGATGGGCATTCAGGGTAGGAAAAAATGTCATTATTCTTCAAGAACTTTCATGTTCCTCAGCTGTTTCCCAGCCATGCCCAGCAGTCTGAAACACTCTTCTTCCTCCAGCACTGCAGCAAAGTAATCACAAACATTCTGGAAATTGGCTTCTCCTTGTTAACTCAGCTGTAAACCAGTTGGATTTCCACCGCCCTGAAAAATAATCCAGTTTATTCAGATGCATTTATAAAGCAAACAGCAAAACCACCCACTGTCAGTTGCTCACACATTGGCATATGCACACACAGACACCTTCAGCAGCCCATATAGCACTGACAGTATGCACAGCTGTTATATTTTACGCTATTTGATGCTCAATAATTAGCGCCTGTTAAGGAAAAAGGGAGAGATGCCACACTACCTTGCAACAAATAGCAGGAATCAGTATGTCCAATTTATCAAGACCTACTGCTGAAAGGAAGATTCCTGTTATAATTTCACATGATGTTGCTGTCACTATTACACTTGTCAGCACTATGATATCAACAAAAGACTTCTGGTGTATCTCGCAGGCAATGACTCTTCTTCAGATTCGCTGAAGTGAGACAAGAAAACCACACAGATGCTTGGTATTGTCTTAATTTAATTGGAGCTTTAGGTTTTTTGGTTTTGTTTTTGCGGTTTGGTTGTGGGTTTTTTTGCTGCATTTGGCACTTTTACTGGTATTTTTTGGTAAGAGAAGTAGGATGAGGATTGAATTCCAATCTCGTTCTCAGCTGCAAATATTTTGTGATAAGAAGACCATTTAAAATTGAGAAACATGATGTATTCAGTCATGTTCTTAGCACATCCAGGGAGCAACCAGCCTGGCTTCAGACTGGTTCTGCAGGTGGTGTAAAATGGCATGTGACCCCCCTGTGATTAAGAGATTTCTGTCAATAAAACAGGCTTGTTGCATGGAAGATGCAGGTTCATGTGCCAGGCTTCAAGACAATGCAACAGTACAGAATAATAGAGTCATAGACTGGTTTGGGTTGGAAGGGACCTTAAAGAGCATCCAGTTCCAAAACCCACCTGTCATGAGCAGGAACACTTTCCACTAGATCAGGTTGTGCCATGCCCCATCCAGCCTGGCCTGGAACACTTCCAGGGATGGGGACCCCAGGTATATGTTAGAGGAATCTTCAGTCTTTGCTAATGTGTTTAACTGCCTGCTGCTCAGTGGGGAGACCGTGGCAGGCAGAGCATGCCTGGAGGTTAGCCATGGCTGTCAGGGCTCTCAACTGGGTTCTAGGAACTCAAGGAGACATCAGGATGTCCCCAGCAGCACTTGGTGGTTCGTCAGCCTCAGAGAGACCTGCATGAGACAGGTGAACTACACGAGGCACCAGATCCACACGTAGCTTCTAGAGCAGAGGAGAGGATCCAATCTGTGGTATATCTGGAGACCAATAAATAAATATGCACACACAGGATTGTGAAAACCAGAACGGAGATCCTGGCCATGTGTCTGAGAACGTAATCTGCAGACAGGCCAGATTTCATGTCTGCACATTCCTTGCAGACAAATGAGGCTCTGGTATGAGTGAATTCTGGATGAGTTTGATGGAATATAGACGTCTTAATTTGCATACGCTGTATGTAAACCTCATGGATTTAGTATCAATTAGATGTGTTGAAGTCTCTCTAGCGGCACAATCTCTCTGATTATGCACAGTAGTGTTTCCCTAGGCTTCTCTTGCTGCTTTGATTCCCTTGTTTCATTCCTCACCCTGGCCTGTTGTACTTCCATGTGCAAAGATTACTTCATCAGGAGTAATTTTTCAGTGTCATCTAGAGGTTTATTGCTCTGATTCTGCAACTTGTGCTTGCACTGGAGCTGTGCTGTTCAGCCTGATATTTGCAAACTGCTTTAGGTCTCATTGCCAATTGTAATCTTTCAAAAATATGAGATTGGCTTTGAAATCATGAGTCCTTTTTTTGTCAAGCAATTAGTTTCGTAAGTTCTGGCACAAAAGAAACGCTTAGTTCCTTCATGATTTGGTTTTGGTTTTTTAATCATAATTTACTGCCAGTTTCAACAGATCTTCCTGTAGCTGCAGTTTCTTTGGTGGGTGCTCTTGTGCCTAATCCTGTGTGTTCCCATTCTTGTGCTTTTCCCTCTGGCCACTGATGGAACAGCTACAGTCACTTCTACACAGCCACCTGTTTTCGCAAGGCCTGCTAGAGCATCATTATTTTTGTCAAGTATGTCTCCTTCCCTCCACCCAGCATAAACACCTCCTGATCACATACATTTTATCTTCAGAAAGTATGCTATCAAAATTAACAGATGTCATAGTCACGGGGGTTTTTTTTGCCCTGTAGATTCTGAGCCTTGCATTTCAACTCGATTGATGTTTTAAGATCTGATATTTTCAGTTACCCCTGTAGCTGTGAGGACTAGGAAAGTATGTTTTGGTCTTTCAAAATCAACCTGAAAATCCTATGATTCTCTGCCCTGGGGATGTGAGGGAGACTTCAGTACTTCCAAGAAAATCACTAATAGAGTGATAACATTTGTAAGCCTGCAGTTCTGAGCTCCGTGTAAGCATATGATTCACCATCCAAAATCGATGTGATTCCCTGGTACTGCCAGTTGAATCAGGGATGTTTTGTTGTCAGGAGACAGGCCCAGTTTCCAGGTGAGTAATCTCTCCCTCAATATGCAGACCACTGCAGATTAGTTGGATGCTGTTGAGCAGCACCATGTCCTCCCCTTACACAGAAATAACTTTATTTGTGGTTTAGCAGGCAGAGCAGGATACTTGTCACTCCACAGATTTCCAAACTGGCTTATGGAGTCCATTTTCCCTTCTGACATACCAAAGCATTAAGAGACTATGGCACTTTTTAAAAATTTGTTGTGTTTTCTACCTTCTTACAGAATTTATGTTCACAGCATATGCCTTAATATCACCTTCACATAGTTTGAAGTCTGGATGCAAATTCACGCAGCAGAGCAGATATGTCTCTGGCTTTCCTTTCAGGATGGAATTGGCCTTCAAACTGCTGAATGTGCTAGCACTTGGGTTGCACGTAAATCCCCTCACCCAATGGAAACAAAAGGCCTTGGATTTTCCATTAAGTTCTTCCTCCATACACCCCAGAAAGCAGCTGAATTAAGGATCAGGTTATTCTGTCTTAATTCATCATATGTGCTTTTCCATCTACACATCACAGATGAATATATATATGCATATATAGTAACAAAATTTGATAATTATAATTGAGTCAAAGATGTTAGTAGTTAGTGGTTAAGAATTTTATATCTAAGCAACCATCAGTCACTCCAATGATTTCGGCATTTAAAAAAATAATCAATGAATGCTAAACATCTAAGTAGTGTTGCTGACCATGTGACTGTGCAATGTCCAATTTGCAAAGCCACATTAAAAGAAATATATGAGCAGTGCTTTCCTTAGGGAATGGCCATACAACGGAGTGTGGGTATTTGTATAAAAGATAATCCTCCCATGGACTTATATCAATTAAGTACAGTTCAGGGTAATAAAGAAAATACAGAGTTATCTGGGCTGTATATTACTATCCCCTGATTTAAAAAATTGCAGCAACGTCAGCAGTTTTGGTACTTGTTACAACTAAAATCTGCCTGAGTTTTGCTGTCTGTCTGTGCATGTGTGTGTCTCTTTTTCTTTTTCAGTGGCCTGTAGTAGCCTTGGAATGGGGGGTGAAGTGAAAAGGATCAATAATGCCACTTCTTTAAATAGCAGAGAGGATTTAGTGTGTGTGAGTGGTGGCAGGCTGACAGCCTGGAGAGCTGAAGGGCCACTGTTCCCCACCATGTGCAGCCAGAGCTGTGCAAGCCCCCCCTGGATTGCACAGCAGTGTTACCACGGCTTTGACCTGCCTGTGGACACTCTTCCCTCCTTGCAACTGAACCTTTTGCTTCACTTCTGAGGCTACCACCAAATTAGTTCCAGTTGCAATGGTGTAGTATTTTATTGGGGGAGAATGGCATAGTTTGGTTTTCATTTTAAGGCGGACAATTTCCAAAAGGAAATGGATATTTTAATATGCTTTTCAGTGTTGTAGTAATGAGTTGCTTACTTTTAAGAGCATAGCAGAAAGAAAAAACACAAATAAGAGGGACTAGTTTCCCATGGTTCAAACTTCACATCCTTTTTCTGGGAGTAAGCAAGGGCTGAATGTGTTTTTTGCAGAACAGATTATTCATTTTTCTCTGATAAATGAATGGACATATCAGTTCCAGCTTAAATTTTTCTTCTAATGAGATGGACCTCTGAAGAAAAATCTTAGATAAAAGTGAATCTTAGAGCTCTCTGTGATGTAACAGAGCAGTTCTTTGTGTCTCTACAGACCCAAGGCTTTCCTTGTGTGTTTCCCCTCTGGGTGTCCCAGTCCCTCTGTTCCCTGCTGTCATACCTTGGACTTCCAGGGCAGTCACAGACTCAAAATAATTTCATTTGGATGAACACCAGCAGTTCAAACACTGCTGCTTGAGAGGTGCCAAAAGGCACAAGTACTTTATTTAGGGTGGGTTACTTGAGATGTCCAAAAATTGTACAAGGAGTTTTCGTTCTGGACATCTGGAAATCTGTAAAACACAAGAAAACCCCCAACCTCAAAACAGTCTCAAAATCTTGGTTCTGCCAATGCATATCTGCCTCCTTACCTCTACTCTTATGTACTGAATAGTACCTGGAGTTTGGAAAGACCTGGATTTGGACCCTGACAATGATGTTACAATAGACATTTTACCTACACAGAGCCCCACATCAGGAAAAGCACAGAGGTTAATTCTCAGCACATGCTTAAAACCTCTTGAAGTCAAACAGATATTTAGATACAGATGTGGGAAATATGTTTATGGGTGTTGTTGAACAAGGGCCTTAAATGCATTAACAGTTTGCCACCTGATGTTTCTAGCCAATAATATGTTGCACTTTGGCTCTGCTAAAAATAACAATAAAACAGTTGTTCTGTAATTTTCCTGCCATAATTGAATGATCCTGTGTTGTGATTCTGCCCAACTTTGTGAGTCAGGTAATACCACATACATCTTGGAAGTTTCCCCCTGATTTCCTGGTGTCCTTAAATCATTTAGTTGAAAAGCACGCAGAGATGGGACATTTTTAAAAAGTTAATATTTTGGGAGCTACAACTAGACCAAGAAAACCCCAGTCATTTTCTAGAGATTGTCCGTAGGAAGGAAAATCCTGGCTAATGTTTTGAAAGGACTAGAACAACTTTAAAATCATAGAACAGATCTGGTTTTTGAAGTTGCTGGTTCAGGGATGGATTTCAGGCTTCCCATTTCCTGCAAGTCCAGTGGTCTTGCACAAGGAACCTAGAAGAATCCAACTTGGCATCTGGAGATCTATTTCATAGAACTGTTACTGTAGGGGAAAAAAAATAAAATTTGGGAGTAAAAACAAGCTAAACCAAAGAGAACAAAATTTAGAATTCAGTGACTACTCAATTTAGTAGTTTCTTACTGTTCTGGTCTTCTGGATCATATTGTTTTCCTAATGTGAAGACTGACCTTTTCCACTTAAACAAGGTAGTGCTAGGAAATCCACTGCAGCAACTGAAAGCAAACACAGGGATTCATAGAGCTGCCCTGGAAGTTCCATCAACTTTGGTGACTGGCTGGGGACATGTGGATTGTTTGAACAAATTCCATATCTCATCAGTTTCAAAGCAGAAAACCTGTCAAAATATGTTTGAGTATTAATATAATTAATCATATTTTAATTACTATTCTAGTCTTTGTAAAAAGAGGTTGGAAAATCTGCCCTTCTGATTTTTGCTGGGTTTTACCCCATTTTTACTCAGGAGTAGATGACAAAATGTTCGCTGCAAGGGTCATTAGACTCCATTTGTATGATACATAAAAAATGCCTTACTAAAATCGTTTTCCAGAGACAACATTAAAAATCACTTTCTGGAGCAACCCAGATGTTTTGCTGCAAGAGTCACTCTTACAAGGTGAACTCCTTGATTTACAGCACTGTGCTAGACAGGTAACAGGGGCTTCCTTTCCAGTTGCTTGTGTAGGGCAGATCCACTTATGAGGAAGAGTTTACCCAGAGCACCAGCTACTTCTTTGATAGGTAAATAGCTAGAAGTCAAAAATCTGTCAAAATCCAGCAGGGCACAAGCATCACAAAGTCACTGTAGTGAGCTGTTGACATTATTGCAAAAACTTCCAACACCCCCTGGCTTGGTGTCAGCAGTAGAGGCCCACATGCCATCTGAGAGTGAGCACTGCATGAGCAGTTCTTTAAGCAGAAATCTTTTTTAGTGAACTCAGTGAATTCTGAACTACTGTAAGGAAATAAAACAAAACCAAGACAAGCAAAATAAAATAATAATTATAATAGTAGTAATAATAATAATCAGTGGAAGAGGAGGTGGCAGATATTGAAAAGAGAACAAGGGGAAAAAATGTGATTTCTGTCAGTTTTGTCCTACAGGCAGAAGTGCCAGGACAAATCAGCAGGTCTTCAGGTGAATTTTCTAGTTACAGTAGATGAAGCATTTCGCTGGCCACTTTGACAGATTGTTAACGTTAGTTGGGCTGAGTGTGATTAATTCTGCTGCTCTGTCAGTGACAGGAGGAAAAGGTTCTGCTAAAACCGAGCAGAGGTGACTCCGCTAGAATTCGTTAGAGGGGCTCAGAGCAGGGGAAGCATGAGGCAGAGTCGTGTCAGCTACCCAGCTGTGGTCTTCTGGATCAAAGGAAAGATGCTGCTGATTTGAAATGAAAAGTTGGGGGTTTCCCTAATGTGATCTGGCGTAGGGAGCGACTGATATGGGGTTGTCCTTCCCCTGCTTCAGGCGAGGGAAAAAATGGATCCGGATGTGAGCAAATAGTACAAAGAGAAGGCAGAGCTGCTAAGCTACATATTTTTATGCAATTTTCAAATGTGTGAGCTGTCAGGTTTAAAAAATAATAATAACACAGGGTCATTCCTTAGCCTGCTAACAGATGTGTCTAACATTTGGATCCTAGCACAAGGATTTTGCCTTAACCGAAATGAATACATCTTATACATTGACAGTAAATCTCTCAGCACCCTTAAAATATAACTCAACTAATAAATGAGAAAGAGAAGACATCTGAGAAACTGCAAGTGTCTGCTTAAAATATATAGAGTTAATATCAGCAACTGGCGAGTGAAGTTGGAGCAATTGGAGCATTCCTGCTCACCATTCCCTGCTGCAGAATCCAGATCCAAAGGCAGATTCACACCTCGTGCTAACACAGCATACAGCAGTAAAGCTCCATTGATTTCAGCCTGGTTATTACTGATTTTCAGTCATTTAAGGGGGGAAAACAGATCTGTGTGTGATTCTGTGGCCAAGGTAGCAAAGCATGCTCCCCCTGGCTCTGGTCACTCCGGAGCCAGACAACATAGCCTGTGATGCTTTGCCACTGAGCAGTTGTTTCTAACACCAGTGGGGAAGCTTGAAGGGAGGTCGCCTGGTATTTCCAGGCAAGAGCAAAGCAGAGGGATGCACAATTAGCCGTGAGGTGCTGGGAATAGCTGTGCAGAGGATAAAGCTCTGGAGTCACAGCAGAAATGTTATTCTGCTAGTACAAAGGGTGCACACCTGAAAACGCAGGAACAAAAACAAATGGTAGTGGTACTGACAAACAGATTTGTGCAGAAATCTGATGGCAGGATTTATTTCCAGTCTTTTCTGGCTAGCTGAATTGGTTGAGAAATGAATCAGTTATTCTATGTATCTGTCTCATTACATGATTCTATAATATAAACATCTCCAATTTGCTAATATTTTTTTTTATCCAGAAAATAAGAGTGAAACATAAGCAAATGGAATAGTAATGTTGCGCTTAAGAAAATTATCTGAAAATCACAAGGTTTTAAACTGTCGGATTTGTTTTTCCTGCTCTTCCATGATCTTCCATTTCCCTTTGAAACTGGGGAGTCGTCTACAAGTTTTGGAAATACAGGGTTTTTTGCAGGACTTGAGAGGGATCCATCATGTTTACACTTTCCCATCCTTAGGATCAACCAGATGTGTTTAATTCCCATTCCTTGCCAGGTTTATCTGCAGTGACTGAAGAGATAACTTCCAACAGAGTAACCTTGGAGATAAGAGGGGACAGACAGCTGGGGCAGTAACCTTCTGCAGCCCCATGATTAATCCAATATGGTTATGAATCAGAGCTCTTGGTCACCGGATCTTGGATGTTCAGCATCTTTCTGTAATCCAGAATTACTGCTGCCCAGTCACCTGTGCTATAAAAACTGCAGCCTCAGCAGAGGAATTGATGGACAGTAAACTATTGCAGCTAAACCACCAGAGGATTCAAAAATTTCTACTTTTCATTGTTGGGTAAAAAAAACATAATGGTTATTGAAGCAGGGAGCTTCAGAAACTGCAAAACAGAATGAGATCATTATAGTCCTAATTGAGCAAAGCAAATAAAAACATGCTCAGCTCTGAGCACTTGGATAACCCTGATCCTTCTCAACAGAATTTAAGGAAGGATGTAAGACTGTGCTTGATGTTCAACATGAGAGGAGCTGACTTCTCAGGGTCTTGAGCATATGTTTAATTTTTTTACCGAGTTAGGGCCATATGAATGGAAATGACATTTGTAGTTAGTGTCTAGGCTAAATCAAGCCACATGCTTCAGGGTACAAAATAACTATCAGAGGGAGACAGTAGTGCAGGGCTCTCACTATAAACTACTCACCAGAGATTCACTCTTCCCAGGTAGGTTCATAGCAGTTCATTTGGAAATCAGGAGGTTAGGCTAATATATTTCAGGAATTATTTGTTAATATGAGGTTTCAACACCTTGCATAGCTTCAGTGATGGAATAATTTGCCAAATAATGGATAGTAAATAATTCCTTCCATTAACTTTTCTGATTTTTACTCTTCCTAAATTCTCCAAGGATTAGATCACAACTTTTACCAGCCTAATGATTACTTGGAATAATTTCTGAATTTTGGAAACAAATAATTCTTGATCCACAAGTCTGTCAGGCAACAGCAAGCAAACATTCCACTGTGCAGGTTATATTGGCCAAGTCAGTCAGTCAGAACAGGAGTAGCTCCCTCTGCCTTTGGTCACATATGACTTAAATCCATTTTCTAATGGGCAATTTCCTGCGTTGCCCTAAATTTATAATGTGTGAAGGAAAGAGAGATTTTATTCCCTTTGATAACACCAAGGGAAAATAAAAAGAAGAAGAAGAAAAAAAATAGGTAAAGAGGTAGAATATGGTTTGGTTGATTTGGCCCAAATATTTATTATAGAGTGTCCTAACTTTTGATAAGGATTTTTGTTGCTCCCTATGACCTTTGACTAAGCCCTGGTAGTTATATCGACCCTAATTCTAGTTTAAAATAAAAGTAGGTTTCATCTTACTGGGTATAGCTATGTTTGTCTGGATAAGCCAATATATTGCCATTTGCTTTATGATCAATATCAGCTAATAAAACATCACCATTCTTTTGAAGCATGTTCAGAGAAGATGAAAGCATCTTGGAAAGACTGACATGTTATCTCTTCTATGTTGAATTAACAGGCAAAAAGGGAGTAGAACGAAATAAGGAAAGTAAAACAAACCAAAATTAAATAAAAATAAAATAGGTCCTTAAGAAATAAGCTTACTGCTGGCCTAAATGCTGGTTTCAGTGGAAATATTTATAACTTCCAAATATCCACATTAGATCTGAGGAGAATGTAGATGAGAATTGAATTCAGAAATACTTATTACATTGACCTTACACCAATAAGACTTTCCAAAAAGATATTATGGATTGTATTTATAAGTACTACATAGAAGTGTATTTTTATTTCCCCCCTCTTTTACCTTTCTGTGTGTGCCCAAAGGCATGCAGATGTAACTTGCATTTATTCAGTCACAATGCCAAAATTAACAATCCAACATTTCCTATTATTTGTTTTCATTCCATGCTTTACTGTGCTTTGAGCTGGTGTGTCTATCTACGCAGCCTTGTGGTGACTTCACTTGGGGAACTGATCTGCCTGAAAAAGCCATGAAAGAAAAGATCTTAGGTTTCATTTCTCTTTTGATGGAACAATTCACCAATCCCATTCAGCCTGTGGTTACAAAAAACCCTGTCATAAAGAAATGGCATTGGACTATGGTGGTATAAAATCCTCCCATGACACCACTGCCATGTGAGAAATTGTTATAAAAAGCTGATAATTTTTTACTCTGAGTTAAAGCAGTTTTATTCTCTGGCTTGCCTTCCTGTCAGCTGGTGTAAATCCATGCTGAAAACCCACAACTACCTGTATATTCTGCCACTGAGCTTGTGACTCAGAAACTGATGTTTGCTGTAGATCTTCTGTGGTTAGATGTGGGTGCTGTCCCTGATTAAGATCATGGGAGTTTCCCTTCCTAACAGGAGAAATACCCCAAACCCTGCCATGCAGAGCCACTCAAACAGCTCTGGGAGCTACTGCATTACCTGCAGGGAAGCTGTCACAGCTGTGAATCTTGACATCCTTCACCTTGGTTATGCTTTCTTTCCATATTTTGAAGACAAAAACCCCCCGAGAAATAGAATATTAAGGTTTTTCATAAATCTGTAAATATGGAGATTCCAAACCTTTATGAAATCCAGTGCAACTTCTGGTTTCCTCACCTGCTATACAACTGTAGCAGCTGAGTATTTTACGCCACAGTTACCTCTGCCTGGCTACCTCTTTGTCTCTTGGGGAATGAATACTCAATTAAATAAATGGCACTGGCTTGGGGAAAAAGGCTGCCAATGGCCTGTTCTCTTGGTCAGGCATTTTTGGTGTTCCTGCTACCTTCAGGGGAGGAAGCAAGACGGAGAGGTAGATGAAGGAGCAGAATCCTAGTTTTAGTCCACTCTGGTTTGAAATATCCAAAACTGGGTTAACCGTTACTACCAGAGGGATAACTCCAGATAAACACCTTTCTATCTGAGAATTTATTCTTGACCATCATCCCCATCCAACATCCATTTCACAGACAGATGTGACTAGTTTGCTGATAAACATATTGGTTAAAATGTGAGAGTTTTATGCACAGATTTTGGTGGTATAATTAGGAAAATAATACAAATATTTCTTCAACATCAGCTGTCTCAGAAACATAAAACAATTTTTGCCTACAATGCCTTTTCCATATTAGCAGACTTCCCTGTTTGTGCCTGCAATATAATGACCAGTACTGTGTGCTTTATTTGGACAGTGGCTTTAAATACTCACTTTGGTTTGATAACACCACATTTCATTAACATATCAGGATCAAATTGTTGTCTGTGTTTGTGGAAATGTATCTGGCTCACCCCAGAGGTTTTGAGAATTTGGCCACTCCCCTTTAGTCATTATAGAAAGAGAGCTGCCAAGATGAGAAATTACACCAGGAGGGTTGAATATTAGGATTAATTGTCTTGAACCAGTGCAGTGGAGCAGGTAGGCGAGTCAAATCGAGGTGGGGATAATGAGGGCCAATAGGCAGCTTGTATTGTCTTCTTTCATAAAGAAAAGTATTTAAAAGAAACTATTTCCCATCTTTCAGCGCACCTAAAATTGGAATTTAAAGCTTCTGTATTTTCAGCAATGAGAAAATTACAGTGTTCCATAAAGGGAAGATTTCTTTTTAAATGGGAGAAAACAGGTTGAACAAAGATCATTTGTGGGCCATTAGCTCTTTCTTCAAGGGTAGCTTAGCACCAGCTTTCCCCTGAAGCTGATAGGATTGGTCTAACCTTTTAGACCTTTGATATTGATCTTTAGCCTTTTCAATTGGACATTTTTACTGTGCTTAAACTGTATCTCCTGGTTGCTTCAAACGCTTAATTGTGCTGAAAAGTAGTAATTCATTTAAAGGGAGAGGCAAAGTGGGCTAAAGAGGGGAAGGTAATATTAACTGGAACATGACAATGACAATCAGTTAATAAAGAGAAACGCTTTGGATCCTTCCAAAGACTGAAGATTTTTGTTTTAAAGTGAATTGGAATTATGAAGGTGTAATGTTCATCTAGTTATTATCCTTTACTGCCTTCTGTCATTGTCAATGACTCACCAGACAGTGCCGCAGAGTTTCAGTATCTGTGAAATGGGAAAGGTCCCAAACCTTTCCCTTTCTATAGCAGCTCTACTGTGCCCCCATTTCAAAAGATCCCTGTTGCTATCTAAAACTTAGAGAGACCTTCAAACAGTCCTTTGTTTTGGCTTTAATCCTTTAACCAGCTGTTTGTTCAGTTGTCTCTCCAAGGTGGTTCCAGCAGACTGCTTTGTGTTTCCTTGGTGAGCTTATGTTTCATCACAGAAATATCACAGGCCTTTGAAAAGAGAGGACACCCATTCTTGTGAGATACTGGTTCAAAGTCATGAACAATCAGTTCAGATTAACTTTTTAGGAAATTTCCTCATTTCAGAGCCAAGTTCTTGACAGGTATTTCCAAGATTGGTGAAATCAAAGTATTAAAAGGAAATCTATGCCCTTGGCACACTGTCTCCTCTCTTCAAGGAAATCAGTTGTGACAATAATAAGATTTTAGTCTAAGGAGAAAAGTTGAATCCAGTTTTGGCCCACAGTCTGGATAAAAAATCTTCCACTCTACAGAGTTGCTAATAAGGATGAGGATATCTGTTTTGCATGCAAAAATTTAGTCACTAGATTCCAAAAAAAGGTTCTTCACCAGTACCTTGTCTAGATTATAGGATGCTTTGCAAGGTGTTTGAGCTCCTATTTTCCATGTACACAAACACAGTTACATAAGAAGCCTGATGAACTTCAGCAAACTCTGTATTTCCTGACCCTATCAACCAAAATCCTTGGCGAATGTATTTGGCTTAGTATTGTGGGAAACTTTCATGATCTAAATCTGCTATCCATGATGACAGAAAGCATTATTTTTTCCTTCTTTTTTCAAGATTTATAGATTGTATCCACAAAGCACCATTGTATTACTCTACTTGAATTCTACCATCCAAAATGAAGTTTTTATATACAATCTATCAATGTGAGCTGAGTGCAATGAATAGAAAAGGCAGCTCTCTATCTTATCAATAATGAAAGAGTACTTCACTTCCCAGAAGAAATAAAGTGGGAGACTATGTACCTATTTCTCCTGGAAACCACTCCAGGATTTCACAAAGGATGTATATCAACATATTCACCTTGGATCCACCAAATACCATTCAGCTCTCTAACTGCTAATTTTCCTGATCAAGCTTCATTTAATGTACCTGCATTTTGATGTCCCAGCTCTTAGTGATGTTCAGAACAGATTTGTACACACTTGAGGGAAGGAAGAGTTGAAGCCACTTTGAAATTCTGGCTATTGTTAAGATCGTGTTTCACTTACATTTAATTTGAGGGTTTCACTTTACAAGAGTAATGAAGTACTGTGTTCTGAAATAAGAAATTTTCTTACAAGGCCCTGTATATATTAGTTCTTTTCCTAAATTTGACAACAGTTCTGATTTCTGTCTTGTGTCCATTTAAGTATAAGTACATTTCCCATGGCTCTGTGTGGACTGTAAAAACTGAGTGATACAATAGCTGTCTTTACAAAAAATAAATTAGAACTGCCCATGGAAAAAAAATAAATCTGTAAACATGCAACTGTTCCCAATAGCAACCATAATTAATAGCAACTGTAATGTAGTGTAATGGTGTAAGTCAGAAATAATGCTACCACCATTAAATACACATATGTTAACAAGATCACAAGGAATGAAAAAACATTCACATTTCAGACACCCATTAGTCTCTCAGCTTTGCTGTCTACAAAGGGCCTGTACCAATGATCTTATGTTAATACAGTGTGTACTGCTTAGGAGGCAGCACCAGGAAATGCAAAATAGGGCAAAAATTGCTGCAAAAACTGGATCAAATTTTTGCACTACATAAATTCACTGAAAAGATCCTCAATACATTAGGATGTAATTTGTCTAAAGCTTCAGAAATAGTGCAAATTGTGAGGCAGCTTTCTGTCAGAGAAAGGGTGCCTTTGTTTTACCAAGAATTACTGGAGAAAAATGAAAAAGTAAGGGATTGGTTTACATATATTTTATAGTGCTGGGTAATGTTGGATAATCCATATTTTCCAGGGCAACTAAGCACAGCACATGCATAATTCAGTGTACATAAAGCTCTTTAATATCAGTGGCAAAGCATCAAGGTGGTGATTCTTCCCTCTGGTGTCTCACAGGTGGGACTGTGGAATATCTCCTGTGTAAAAAAGGGTACTTTTATCATACTCAGTGAAGTGTGGGTTATTTGCTCCACAGAATGTCCTTCCTGCAGCTGCCCCAGGGACACTGAGCACAGGGTACTGCCCAGGCATAGCTCTGTGACAGCCCCGTGCTTCAGGTTTTCCTTTCAAAGACTCAAGGGTAAGAAAAACAGGATAAAAATGGGCCTTTGCAGCATGACCTATTTTTGAGAATTAGGAAGAGCAAACTCTTTACCAGATCAAACTGCAGTGACTTTGAGCAGATGTTTACCATTCTAGGAAATATTACTATATTTGTATTAAATGTGTGGTGTGGGTAATTGTTCCTCTTTAAATTCTGAAAAATGGAAACTACAACTTGGTTGAAACATTTTCAAAAGCATCTCTGGGTGTACAGGTTTTTAAATATCCCGTGAAATTTCCTTTTTTTTTTTTTTTTTTAGCTTACCTCGTAGAGTAGTACATCATGAGTGACATTTAGTGGGGATCATTGGCTGTCTAAGAAAGGCGGGCAGTTCCTCTGCATACGGATTTGGTATTTAAACTTGGATTTAAGAAAGTTTGATTATTTTATTTCAAGTTCACACAACTTCTTTTCTCCTCAACATTTACATGCTGTGACAGAAACACTGCCTGCCTTTGAGTGGGTATGATCCCCTGTGGTTAATCTTTATTCAACAGTTTATAGAAAGTAACTTTTTAGCTTTGGGAGACCTTCAAAGTTTCTTCTCTAGGCGTTGGGGTCTCTGAAGCATCTAAGTCTGCAAGAGGAGATATTTCAGCCATCTAAGATATGCCCTAGGTTCATACATAACTTAAAAAAAGAAGAAAAACTATAAAAGATTAGTCATAAAATGGTCTAATTGGCCAGAAGTCTCAGTGGTGGCAGTGTGTTTTATTAACTGGAAGAGACATCACAGACAGTACTCTGAGATAAATCTGACCTGACTTCTGCTAATGTTTTCTAAGAATGGAATAGCAGGCTGTGAGGGAATAATTTTGTTGGATTTTTCTTCAGAGAAAGTGAAGGTTGATTTCTTTTTTTTCCTTTGCTTCTCCCCTCACCTCTCTCCCTCAAATCTTTTGTGAATTAATTTTCTATTTCCTGTGATCTGGGTTTTTCTCATACCTCATTCATTCCAAACATTGCATTGAAAAATGTCAAAGATTAGGACAAAGGACAAAAGAACCATGCACCTCCCATCTGGGCAGCATAAGTAATGACAGGGTCAAGATTGAAGTCCATGAATCCCTCCATTACCTCACTCTCCCACTTTCTATTTCATTCTTAAGGATGCCCTGAAATGTGAATACTTCTTTTAATGCCTTATGAGAGTTACTGTGAGAAAGGTGATCAAAAGGACTCTGCTGGCTTGGGTGCCCTTTATCTCCGAGGAAGGTGATGCACAGCATCTGGAGATGATGGAACGCATGATTAACATTACCACAGAGAATGATTAATATCTTCTTAAAGCACCTACTTCCAGATTATCCATCATTTCATTAGAGTGAAAAAAAAGTTCTTTTGAAAGGGGGCTGTGCCCCTGAACCATGAATAACTAACCCACCTCTTGACATGTTTACTAATTGAGTAGCAGAGTGTGCTTAATATTATGTTGAACAAATAGTGGTGCCCCCTCTTTATACAGAAACAAAAAGGTAGGAACAGAAAAAAGTGAATTTGAGACAGTGGTTTAATAAAGCAGTTAAATGACTTTCATTTCATTGAAAGTGTCTTTAAATACATTAACCAGCTTTATTTTACTTTCCTTTCTTCCTTCTTAAAACCTTCTGTGTATGCAAGGTTAAACTTTTTTTTTTTTTTTTTTTTTTTAATGAGCATTACAGTTCTCTGGACTAAGCAATGTTTCAAAAAATATATCCTTCTCTAAATTCTCTTGGAAAGCAGTGCTGTTGCTGTAGGATTGGAAGTGGGTCCTTGGGGGTATGTAACCTCTTACATCAACTTTGTGAGTTACAGTCAGGGACCTGTTTACCCTGCAAACAGTGAGGGAAAGGCTTTGTGGGGCAGGTTACACTGAGTTTACCAGGAGCCTGTAGCTGGTGATTCTTGAATCTCATTGCAGAGATGAGCAGGCTGCTGGCAATTTGTAAAGCAAAAAACAGCTACTTTCTGTCCACCATCCTCCTTTTTGCAAGCGCCTGCATTCTTTTTGTTTTTGTTAATGGCACTGAACAGCTCTAAAGTTCAGATCAATACAGTGCTACCTTAGTGCCTTGCTCACATATATAATATCTTCTTATATTAATCCTGTTTCCAGGGAAGTGTGACAGGCAGTGGTGATGCAGAATACTAAACTGGTGATTATTAATCACTGTCTTTCAGATCAATAATCCACTGGAACTTTTCCTTCCCCCCATCCTATTTTTTTTGTCATTTGAAGTTAAACAGAAGTACTTATGTGTCTCCTGCTCGTGTGGTGTTGGTGTGTTTAATAACACGTGTGTCCTTCCATTCAGCAGCAGCCTGGTGCCTGCAGCTTTTGCAGCACCTCCTTGCTGATGGGAGCCTGATTGCCCGAGGCATTCATCCCCACCCAAGGCTTTCAGGGGTGACCCTGAGACATTCATTGTGGATGCAAGACGGTGGATAATATGGCATTGCTGGTAATATATTGCTTGCTTGGTATTGTTGCCTGCAGACCAACAAAGGCAGGGATCACTGCCCTAAGAAATAAAGCCATCCGTAGCCCTCTGTCTTTGTTTGATTTCAGGAGCATTAGTTACATTATTGTGTGTTCAGATTCTAATGCTGGGAATTTGAGCTCTGGACAATCTCCCCCGAGTGCTGTGACAAGAGAAGCATGAAAGGATGTTTTTCTGAGAATTTTAGAGGATTCCTTGAAAACGATACAGTGTGAAAACCCCACTTGACACACTCCTGGCTTTCTCAGGAAATTACAGTTGGCTGCAGGAAAAAAAAAAAAAAGTGATGCTTTCTTAGTTTATTTTTTTTAATGTTTCTCAGTTTTTCACCTGCTTTTTCTGTGACGTACAGGCTTTGCACTGGGGTAGGTTAGGAGAGAAGAATGGCTCCTTGAAAGCCACCTCTGGCATGACTATTACAAGAGACAATGAACTCGAACATGCTTCTCTCCCTTTTTTCCTCCAAAGATCATGAACTTGAAACTCAGTTGTGCATGCATGAAAGTTCTATAAACATTACTTAAACAGCAGCCAAAAGACCTTTGCCAGCTCTGGCCTACTTCTCCCCTTGTAGGGGCTCAGCACTCCCACTCAGTTGACTACTTGTCCTACTCTTTGCCCTCTCTGCTCTGCTGCAATCGTCCTGGAATTTTCCTCTATGCAACTGCTGTCCAAACCAGCTGCACCCACTACATCTTCAGCAGTGGACCGAGGAGGGTATTAATCATATTTTTGAGGAGGACACTCTGCTATTTATCTCCCTGACACCTCCAGCGTTTGGGAGCCCACTGCAGCACACAGCCCATTGACTAGTAATATTACACATTACCGTGCTCCATTGCCTCTCCCTGCCCTCTTCATTGAGTGGCTGTTCAACAGTGGAGTTGTGTTTGTTCAATCAGACATAATTTATACCTTTTTTGTTCCTTCTGGAGAGCTCTTGCTAATTTTAAGTCTAAGCACTGTGTTTTCCATATAATTCTAGCTCCGATGTCACCGAGCTGAAGATGGTCAAAGAGATCTGATTTCAGACTTGTTCAAACATATTGGTTTTAAATCACCAAAGAGATGATTTAAAAAAGCAAAGAGTCAGGGGAGATCATCTCATACTTCCTTTAAAGATCCAGGTTTTAGTGCATGTCTAGGAATATGTATATGTCCTATCTCCAAGGGGAATACCTGCAACAGCACATGGTACTGCCATCCCCTGGCTATTGTCCAACATGCAAAGTCTGTGAAGGAGAAGAGATTAATAATTCAGTTAATTTATAGCAAGTGGGTTTTTTTGTTGTTTTCATTTTTTAAAAGAAATTGATAGGAAGAGGAGTGTGTGAGGAAAGAAAGCTATTGTAAGGCTAAATGCCTAATCATTCATCCTGGAGTTTGTTTGTTCCCCTTTCAGACTCATCACACTGTGTAATGAGAGCAGCTAGCTTAAGATCTGCCTAATTTTACACCGTTGAGACAACGTAAAGAAACAAAACATGTTGTGCTCTGAGATGCTTGGGGAAATGGATTACTTATTACAGAATGTGGGGATTACTTCGTATAGGAAGGTTAAAATAAACTCAAAATTCAAAGGAAATTAAAAACCCACCATGTTTTTAGCTTTTCTTCTCTGGACGGAATTTCTGAGGGATGTAAACTGATCAAATTTCTGGAGGATTTAAACCAATTTAGCTGAGTTAAGGGTTTAGCCCATGAGGTCCCAGTAAATGGCCCATGGGATGAACAGATCCCTCTGGTGCCAATCACTGTGGTGCTTAATAATACTCTGTATTTCATTGTAGCTTCTGTTCTCTCCACTACAGTGGAACTGCTCTTGCCAAGGTCTCTCGTAAGCTCTTCAGGGCCAAATCTCAAGGCCATTATTCCATTCATATGTTCTTTGACATTTTGGCTACATCTGACAGACCTCATTGTAATCTCTGTCTAGAAATCTTGGTTTAAAAGACTCTGTCCTGGAACCTGTTTCTCTTGTTAACTTTCTGTTTGCTCCTACAGTAACCTTCTTGGGCCACCATTTATTTTTTTTTTAAACTCTTTAAGCAGTGTCCTCTGAGCTCATCTTCATCAACATCCAAATAATTTCTATTGTAGTAATAATTTTGGCTTTTATCACTCCCACTTCTCTCCTGATGGAGATACTGACTTGCCTTAGAGCAGCCAAGCCTAGACATATGCTCATCTCTTTGACATCTCATCCCAGATGCTTTGTCACCAGGAAAAATTAATGTGAGTAAAATATTTTATTACCATCCTAATCTCTTATTCAAATGTGCAGCCTGAACACCATGTGAACTGCACCTTCCTTGTGCTTTCTTGCTACATCTAGAACTTGTCTCTCCTTCTCTAGCAACTCCCAAGTTTTGGAAATTCTCACTTTTTTCCTTGTGTGTAAATTGAAGCCCAGCTGCAGCTCCTCCTGAGGTGCAGTTTGTGGAAGAATCCAGGTCAGTGGATGAGGTGGGCATGGAGCAGGCCCATGTGGTTGGCATACAGCCCTGTGGGAGATATGGCATATATGCAATTAAGACAGAATGCTCTGGGAATTGTGCTGCTACTCTCTAACAAACCTCTACTGAGCATATGCAGATGGTGATTTGCAGAGGATTATAATTTGGCCACGTTTTGTTGAATATTCATGAGGACAGTGAACGATACCTCTCTGTCCATGCATTGGCCTCTACCACATTTTGAGACAGTCCCCCAATGCACATTAGTGGAACTTCACTAAAGAAATTCTAAACCTTTCAGAACCAACTGGTGTGACTGTTCTCAGAAATGGATGAACTGTTCTGCAGAAACTTCTCTAGTTTTTTCAGTATAAAACAATAATAAACCAAACAGCTCAAACAGATACTGGAAAGCTGTAGTCCACTGCAAACAACCTTTTCTGGGACATGCTGTCACTCTTACATCTCTTTTCGATATTTCTGCTGCAAATTACTTTGTAAATTTGAAAGTGAGGTAGAAATGATGATGAATGTCTTCCTCCTCACATGAAATCTCATATTTTTATTTCATCCCAGGGTGTAAAGCTGAGCATAATTAGCAGAAAATTAAGGTTCAAGGAAACATGTTTGTTTTAAGAAAGACAAAGAAATGAGCTCTGCATTGTGTTCCCATGTCAGCTATAAGTTTGAAGTTGAATTCCCCTCCTGCTCACTGGAAGCTTCTTTATTAACTTTCAGGGCAGGAAAATTTCATGTTTCTGCACCTCTGTACCCTTGATGAGGTTCATACTGACCTCACAGGCCTGATATCAGCCTCTCTTGATTAGTGTTCACAAAACCCAGAGAGGTGATTTTATAGGACTGCAAACGTTTTTAACACCCAACTTCAAAGTTGGCCCTGTTTTGAGACAAAGGTTGGACCAGATGACCCTCCAGCATCCCTTGCAACATAAATTAGCCTGTAATTTTGTGATCAGTGTTCTAAGTGGAAGAAACTCTGATGGAAATACATATAAGCTCCTAAAGGTTAAGGACATGTATGATCCTAGTCTATCGCATAACAAAATGAACCAAGTTCATCTAAACTGTTTGGGGTCACTCAGTTACCCTTCTCAGTGAGGGCCAGTAATGATTTATAGTCTAAACTCAGTCACTGAGGATCCTCTGATCCTCAGACCTTGCCAGCAGGCCAGCCCAAATAATACATTGTTATTTGGACTGCAGTCATCACGATCTTCCCCTAAAGAAGAAAATGAGCAGAGTTATCATTACTCCCAGGTGTGCTGTGTATGAGTTCTTACTGGTTTTGTACAGAAACAACAGGAAGAAGCAACTGTTGCATTTATTGTAGAATAAAGAGTTTCATAATACTTGATGACATAAAAAGGCACTCCACAGTTGGAAACTTTCTACTGTATTTGTCCTCCAATTAAAAGAAAAAAAGACGGGAAAAAAATCAACCCCCATACCAAAACCTGAAAACTAATCTTAAGGCAAGGAAAGCTTTATCATAGCTAAACATATCACAGCTGGATAATTTAAAAGGTTTGCAGCTGGGCTGGGTCGAGTTAACTGTGCAAAACAGGAGATCTTGTTTCAGAAGCAAAGGACAAGACAAGGAGCCTCTCTGGATTCAGATGAAGAGTAAATCTCTTGACCTCTAGGCCTGTGCTAGCCTGTGTGAAATTCAGATCTCAGGACTAAGTAAGAGCTGATTGAGCAGAAGATGAGGCTTGTCTATTACATCCTCACTTTTTAATTAGATCTTCTGGCTGCATGTCCTTTGATCCTGAGCTGTACGTGACAATAAACATATTGACAATGGGGATTACATCAGGCCACTGTCTTTTCCAGCTGAGTGAGGGTGGGTTTTTTTTCTTCTGTGTAAGAATTTTTCTATACAAAAGAAGTTATTCTGGCATGATCTGAAGAGGTTTTAAATGCAGATAGTTAAGCTGAATAAAAGCCTGTGTGGGTAACTTTGCTTTGGAATAATGGCAACTTTCTCAAAGTTCATTAAATCCATTTCTAATTAACAATAACTAATTCAAATTAAGCTATTACACTGCAGTAAACATGTCCACATAGCTATGTGAACCAGCCTAACTCTTATTTTAAATTGTCACTTCAGGTTGTGTGTTGATACAGCTTCCTAGCCAGCTGAGCTGAGTACCAGGCTAGAGAGTGTGACAGATGACAGCATCCATGAACAATATCAGTGTGCTGCCATCTTTAATTTTCTCCTTTCTCTTTGTGTCTAAATAAGACAGCAACAGGAAAGCCTGTTTATATAGTTGTTTGCTGACATGTTGGTTTGCCATAGTCAGCAGTTTTTAAGCATTCTTCTCTTCGTGGAGCATTTTGATATGTATCTCCTAACTTGAAAGCATTCACTGCCTTCCCTTGGCTCTTCCTGTCCTAGTAACAGAACAGGAGCGTCTGTCCTGGTGAGCTCTGAGAATGGCCCTGTATATGTATTTTCTTGTGCTGCCTGCCACCATCCAAAATCATTCAGGGGACATGTAAGAGTGAAACAAAGCATGGTCCATCCCTATTCCAGCCCTCCAGGGAGGGTGGGAAAGATCAGAAATGCTTCTATTTTATCATCCCCTACTTAATATCACCCTGTGAAAGGACACCCTAGTGAAGCTCAGAGTGAACATGGGCTAAATAAGCTTGCAGTCAAAGGATTTATAGCTGAATAATTAAGCCCAGACTAACTTCCCTGGATGTGAACAAAATCTTGTGGCTAGTACTATAAATTGAACCCACCCACCTGAAACGCTGCCAGCAAATCTGCCAAAGCCCCTTCCTGTGGAGAGAAACCTTCTCCTGCAGGTCTTGTAAATGAATTAATTATGTGTCTGTTGAAACAGAATAAAGGTTCATCAGTAGTGCTAATATTTGGAATAACAAAGTTGTTAAGTTTGCTGCAATCCAATGTTACCTAGTGCTGTTGGAGCTCACAGCTGTCTCCTAACACTCTTGTTTGCTGAGTTACACACACAGAAGGACCTGGGTGTGTCTTGGGGATGTGGTGAGGTGTGGTTTTTAATAGTTGTTATGTTAATAAACATTTAGACTAAAGGAATCCATCAGTAGTTTCTGCAAATAACAGCCTTGCTGCCAGCGGGTAACCAGAAATGCAGAGACGAGCTGTTTGGGTTGCTTTTTTTTTCCTTTAAAAAGAAAAATCCCACAAGACTGTTGAACAATTACAGCTTAATTTACAAAAAAACACTTAAATGTATATTGTCTTGTGAGCCATTTAGTCCTATTGTCTTCAAATGAAAGCTTATTCATGTGCTTAACTCTATACAGCAGCTTAAAGGCTTCATTGAATCAATCCCGAGACACTGAGGAGACCTTTGTAGAAGTAACTATTGATAAACACAGGTGAAACTTGGGAAAAATAGCAAAGTGCAACAAATCTGCCAGTAGCAGAAATTACATTAGAGCCTGGGCTGTCTAGGACTGTCATTAAGGTGACCACTTGGGAAGATATTGGGATGAGAGGTTCCTTAATAGCACTTAGGGTAGGCACAGCAAATAGGGTCTGATCCACAGATATTGGAATGCTTCTTTTCTGGGCACTTTAGTGACAATGATGCCAGCAAAAGGAAGACAGTTCAGAAAAGAGAGAAATAAATAGATGAAGAAGCTTGAGAGAATGGCTCGTGAAGAATGAACAGAATGTGTGCAGAGTAATAAAGAACTGTGAAGTGATGCCTGCCCCAGACCATGGGTGCACCTTGCTGGTGGTGCAGGGGTGTAAGGACCTAAGTCAAAGGATTAGTGAGGCCACAAAAGCTCACAGTGACATGAAAAAACAAATTAAAAATTGAAAACTGATGTTCAAAGTCAAAGGGAAAATGCATAGTACCCAAACGCATGAAGGATCACAGGCACAGAGGTATTTGTGAGGGCTTTGGAACAGTCGCAGAGGGGAAGGACAGGGGAGGAGAGCAGAGGAGACAGAGCAGCAGAAAGAGAAACCTGCTGTGGTGGTTTTTGATAGCCAGAGCCACCAAGCTGAATCCATCCCAGCCCTAATGACTGGACAAAATCCTCTGGCATGATCTGTGACACCAATGAGTGTGTTACCATTGTGTGACACCGGCCTACCCCGAGTGACACCTTATTTACCTGGCTCAAGAAAGCAGTAGGACAGATGAAGGCAATTGGCTTTTCCATGCCTAATACCTCTGCACTTGGACTCTAATAACCCACACAAACCTTAATATAAAAAATGAAATATACCTTATTTTCACTACCTTTTTCTTTTAAATGTTGGTAGCACCTTTCAAGCAGTGACAGATCCCAAAGCCCATCCCTCCTGTAGCTGCAGGTAATATCCTGATGTTCCCTGTGGGGTGTTGGCAGATATTGTATATTTTAGCACATTTTGACAGGACTGTACAGTATCCTTGAATCAATCAAGTTCTGCTAAATCTAATAAAAAATTTACCATTAACTTTTAAATCATAGTAAGAAAATTGTAAAAGAAGAATTGTAGCAGTCGTGCTGTCTTGGTTTGAGGAAGATACATGCTTTTCTGTCAATCTCTGGGTCTTCACAAGAGTTGTTTTCTTAGTCAATCCCCTCTGTGTCTGGGAAGTCTTATTATCACTTTGCAATTAAGAAATGAGTGACAGTTTCGTTTTGAGGACATAAGAAGGGGATCTGATGACTGTGGGTGCATGAATATTTTAGCCCTATTTGAGGTCTACCTTGGGTCAGATTTTCAGGTATCTCAAGCACAGTTCCCCAGCTCTGTTGTTAGCAATGAGTATTTCTGAGAGCAGCAATGTTTGAGATTGAACTAATAGGAAAATTATGCTCTCCAAACCATATTAAAAAGTGACTTATCCTGGATCTCTTGTGGATCAAACTCTTCTAAATCACAAACACCTATCAGTCCTAATGAAATTCAATAATCTTCTCCCTGCCAGACATAACACTCATTACCTCAAGCTCTGAACACTGGAATTTTATTAGTAGTAGTACACAAGATTTCAGCCACCTTGGGCCACTCAAACTCTGCTGCAAACCTCTTTCCTGTTGTGCAGATTTATTCAGTGATTCTGTGTATCAGGGATAATGAGAATTATTGACTTGCACATCATGGTACAGTCATGGATTCATCAGGGGGATGATGGGGCAGCTCTTCACCCCTTTCTCCAGGTCCCATGTGCTCCTGCATGGATATGGGATCAGCTGGGTGACAGTGCATGCTCTGGGTAAGCAGGATGCTCTCTGGTGTTTCATGCTGAGGCATTTAATGTACAAAACAGGAACAATGTGAGCTTAGGATGTGAAATGTCCACGTGCAAAAGCTGGAAAAGGTGGAATTACAGGTTCTGATGCTAATGGAGTTACTTCTTCCATCTCCCATGCAACGGGACCAACATCTGACAGGAACCCAAAGAGGAATGGGTGTCCTTTGCTGACAGAAGAACCTAACTGCAAACATTCTAATTTCCTGATGCTTGTGCATGGCAGCCCATAAGCTCAAGTTTTCTGGTTGAAGGACACTCTTTTCCCTTCTTTTATTTGCATTGGAGGCCTGATGTGGAGACTGCTAAAAGGAAAGGAGAGATTTCCAGCGTGTGAAGGAGCTGTTCAGTCCAGGCTGCAGTTCAATATAGATCGTGCACAGAAATTGCAATATGTTGTATATACACACATTATACAATCACACATATGCATTTGGATATACTGTTTACATGCATCGATGTTATGCTGTATGTGTTTTTATTATCATGGTTTGCAATCCCACCATCATTCAAAGTCTTACCAAATAGCTCTGTGGGCAGCATGCCAACCTCTTTCACATTCTTGCTAAAGTCACTTGGAATATATCTGAACGTGGCAAAACGCATTTGCCAAGTTATGTGCATAAAAACATCCTTTGATCTTTCAGACTCATAAATATGTAATAAAGTACATGATTGCCCTACTGATCTGTCCTCCATCAATCTTACGTCCTTCATTTATTGATTCATCAAAATAAGATACGATCAAGGTACAAAAGAGTTAAAGAAGCTATTTATTTTAATGTTTCCTTAGAGAGCTTGCATGTTATTTGGAGTACAAATTATATATATAATATTTCATGAATGATGTTTGAAGCATTAAAAATCACCTCTGCACTTCAAGTTAACACAAAACTCTGGCAGTCAGCCATCTTGTATTTGCTTTTATTTTCATTCCTTTATTTTTTTTCAAAGGAACATTGCAAAATGTGGTGTCATTTTTCCATGGCCATACTTAAGGGGTTTCTAACTTCTATTTTTAAATCATGTGTGTTCAACTGATATTGTAATCCAACTTTGAAATGTTCAGGAAACCATACTTAGCAGTAGGTTTAGTATATGGGCTGTCTGGATTGGGTAGTGAGTCTTTTCCAAAAGCAGGGATTATCCTGATTTGTACTGAGGGTAAAATGAGAACTGTGAAGGTCCAGGGAGGTATTTTAGGAATAATAACAGAGGTAAAAACTTGGCCTAAAAATACACATGATAGCATGCCTTGCTTCTGCCTTGGAGCTTCTGAGAAGTCTTTAAGTGCCCCAGTTCAAGCTTTGGTTCTTTCAGGTGTAAAGCCACTGAAGCTGATAAAAATGAAATGCATTTGAACAGAGGAAAAATTATTCAAACCATAAATAGAGCAAGTTACATAGCAGGTAATAAAATTTACATTTTGTTCCACAAGGGAGAAATCAAGTGGAGTCCTTAAGCTGGTCTGGCTAGCTGGGAGGAGAAGAACTTTTCCTCCTGATGCCACAGCTACTGAGTTAAAGGACCCTCTGAGTTTGCTTTGACGTATTTAGTGCATCCAACAGAGGCTGCTTTATGGCAGCCAGTGCATTTTTCTCAACCACTTTATGCCGCTTACTCTTCGGAAGTGTAAAAGCATCCAGTTCTGAAGGTGTACCGATAATGAATGAAATAATTTCTGAGCAGGACCTGCCAACCAGGTAACAGGGAGTGAGCTTCAGCACACTTCTCTGAAGCTGTAAAATATGGGGGGGAAAGTGACATGGGTGTAGATGAGTTCGCTTCTTTGTCAGGTTCTCTCTTGGTCTGCCATATGAGTTGTAGAGTCTGGGAAAGTGGAATAATTTTTATGCAGTTCTTGTCATGAATCCACCAGCAGTAACAGGCAGAAAAGACACAGATTATTGTGTGATTTTATGATAATCAAGACGCTTAGCTGACTTGGAGACTGAGAGAGAGAAAAGAGATGCCAAGTGCTTTGTGATGTTTGGCATCTCCCCTTTGAGGGTCATCACACTTAGAAAACATTAATTAAGTTTCAAGTCACCCAACAATAGGAGATGTTGTTACCCTTTCCTTTCACCACTGAGAACTGAGTCCAAGTGCTGTAATCAACAGTATGGAGCAAACCACTGGCTGAGTTGGAAAAATTATTCAGACTCCTGACTCCCAGCTCTGTGATTAGGCAGCAGAAAGCATTGGCTTTTCCTCACTCCCAGTCAGCAGCAGATTATGGCTTCACGTTACACTAGGAAATGCTGTCAGTATAACAACCTTTGGAGCTAGCAAGCCATATGCTGATTTCTGTGACGTGGGTATAACAAGAGAAGTGGTTTTGCACTAAGGAGGAAGAGCACAGCCTCTTCCCACCAGTCGCACGCTGTGCAGGCTACATGAGGATTTGATCCATCTGGATGCAGTCTCTTGTCTCCCACCCCACTTCCCTGAAGACTGGTTGTCCTCCTTTGACCTCCTTCGGGTTCTTCAGTGTTTGTGTTGTTGTCCTTTGTGGTTTCCTACAGGTCTTGCCAGCATCCCTCTTTGGTGCTGAGTCTCCAGGCCTCACACCTCCCCTAGATGAGAAGGAAATCCCTTTGATCCTGCCCAGTCACAGGTTTTCCTTGCAGAGACCTGCAGGTCAATAGCTGATGAAACCCAGCACTGAAAAGAAAAGGGATGAAGCTTTCCTGAGCTTTTGTGCCAACCTCTAACCTCAGTCTGATCCCAGGTTTGTTCTGCTCCTGGCCAGGTGGCATCCTTCCCTCTGATTGCTTTGATTTGGGTAACTTCCCTGGCAGCATTCACTGGGACTGTTCCCCCTGAACTGGGGGCAGCTACAAGGAGGAACCATCATGGCTGGACCATCCATGTTTGTGCCAGTGGGAAGAGAAGGCTTGAAACAGTTGTCAAAGTACAGGTAGCAAATCAAAGTGGGGATGGACCTGCCACCACCGCCCATGCCCAGGACAATGGCCCAGCAAGGGTGTGACAGCCACTGCTGTAGTGACACTCCCTGCAGCCACCAGAGACACCATGCTGGGCTTTGGTCAGTGATTATTCTTTTGTCTGTGTTACTGATGCTGAATCATGGTCATTTGGCTTCTGGAAGAATAGATTTGCTGATTATTCTTTCCCATCCAGTTCTCAAAGCTCATCTACAAAGAATATTTTGGGTCAGAGCATCTCTGTTACCAGCAATATGGAGGTAAATCATTGCAGCCTCTGCCTGACATTCTTTCTGTGGAAGAAGCTGGGCTTCTGGTCCTTTATTTACTATTAATCAAATTATTGGCAGAATTTTTACATTACAACAAAAAGGGCTGGAGGATTAAGACCTATCATTTCATGCTCTTTATTCAGTAAAAAGGCAGGGAACAATTAAAGGGGATTTTTTAAAACCTTTCTAGAGTTCACAGACAATAACTCAAACCAGAGCAGTGAACAGGCACGGCAGTTAGGTGTTAGAATGATTTCCGTTCCTCTTTCTTGTAGATGTTGCAATTGTTATTTGAATAACTGCCTTACTTTGCTTTTTTTAATTTTTATTTAGTGTTTATGCCATTTATTTCATGTTCAGAAAGCATTTTTGCTGAACAGAAAACCTGCTTCCTGAAACCTTCTGCTTTTCCCATTGCAACCATTCAGGAAGAGTAATTAAAGCCAACAACTTTCATTTCTTCAAACAACCTTAAGAACCCCCCAGGTGAGACAACAGTGACACACAACGAGTCTGGTTTAAGTACCCCAGATATGAGCCTCTGATCCTACTTTAATATTAGTCACATCTTAAAATGAAAGAGGAAATTGAAACAGGTTTTGTTTCCATAATTGTTTTTTAAAGCTAGCATATTAAATCTTGGTGAATTATTTAGTAGGAAGGATGACTCTGCACCTTTGATTTGTAAGTTGAATTTTTATTCTTAGCTGCTTTTTCCTGGCAGGATTAAATGCCAGGTTCTCAGCTCTCTGTGGAATTAGTAAAATCCTGTGATAGATTCTATAGAAAATTAAAACACAGTGGAGAGAAGACAATTGCTGGAAATGTTACAGGTTTGTTTTCACAGGATTTCTTGATAGATGTTTTCATTATGCATTTTTCCAAATTTTACAAAAATATTCTCTTTCTTCACTATCCACAGAAAAAGCTTTTAACACTGAAAAAGCTTATGCTGGTCTGTGAAACTATTCTGATTTATACCTGCTGCAAATACACTGCAGGATTTGTTGTGTATGTGCTGCTAAAACAAGCTGCTGGGAAAAATGCCATTTTCTGGTAAAGGATTTGCCACCTTGTGGTTGAATGAATTCACTGGAGGAGCCCAGTGCTGGGAATGGATGGAAGAACAGGAAGGTGAAGAACAGGAGCAGTAATTTAGGTTGGAGTAATTTAGGTAGGAGCAGTGGAGCCTCTAATGGGGATATAGCCAGCAGAGGCTCAGCTTGGATATTAGGAAAAATTTCCTTGCTTAAAGAGTGGTCAAGTGTTGGAACAGGCTGCCCAGGGCAGTGGTGGAGTCTCCTTCCCTGAAAGTGTTCTAAAAATGAGTAGATGTGGCACTTTGTGACATGGTTTAGTGGGCAAAGGGGTATTTGGTCAAAGGTTGGACTTGGTGACATGGGAGGTCTTTTCCGATCTCAGTGATTCTGTGATTTTGTTTAAATATCAAAACTAAAATGGTAATTGACTGTATGTTATTGACTGTAGACAGAGCATAGATGACTAATTAAGACTTACAGATTTATAAACTTCCAGAGATGGCTGAAATGTGGGTGATAGATACTGTCCTTTGTGTCTGTGTTTTCATCTAGGACAAAAGAAGTGAGGTAGGGAATAGTCTTCTCCTTCTTACATCATTCACTACTTAGTCTTACGTATCAAAATTTCTGATTTTCAGGGCATTTTGGGCTTAGCAAACCTGTTACATCTCATTCCATCTTTATGCCTTAAGTTTCACTTACCAGTCTGTGGCCTGAGGCACAGTGTCAGACAATATCCAAAGGTGGTTTTTCTTCTGTCCTCCTCCCCCTACTTCTCATGTTCATCCTGAATGCATTCTCATCATGGGGTAGTTTTATCAAGGAACCAAGGGCTAAGAGTAAGATCGGAAAGGTAAAGAAAAGGATATGTTAAACTTAAAAAGTACAAATGCGAGGGGTAGGAAAACAGTTTGCCTATTTGCCCTTCACTGTGGGGGTGAGGGGGAATAAGAACAAAATTAATGGGTCAGTCCCATTCAGTTAAACTTGAATTTATTTGGGCATTTTCTGGTCTCAGAAAGAGCAAAGAGCAGTAGAGAAAATAATTATGATATTTTTCTTCTTACTGTGACTGGGCATGAGTTAATGCAGACTTCTAAGCTGACTTACTAATAACATGCGTTCCAAAGGGTCTGTGCATGTTTCTAATTTAGAGCTGTAAATTAGATTTTATCCTAGCTTGGCATCCATAAAAGACATTCATGGAATACACCTGCATAAAGGTCCTTATTCATCTCTCTCATCCCAATTTAGGGTTGCTTTTAGGCACCATAATAGAGTTCAGAACCAAACTTTACCTGTGAAATCCAGCGCCTTGAAGAGGGTAGAGAATAATAATACTTTTTATTTATGACTGTCTTCCAGCTTCAGAGTCTTTTGCCAGTTTAACTGCAATTCCAAGAAATGGGGATGCTTTGATTATTTAATGTATCTTGTAGGAGTATCTTTGTTTAATATTTTTAGGCTTTGAAAGGGATCATAAGATGGCTTTGATGCAGGGGATTGGATCCATGCTACCAGAATGCCTTAAAAATATGTTGTTTTCTGTAGCTTCTCTACCATGTCTGCTTTCTCCAGAGATGTTGCTATGAAAATTCTTACAGCTGTGGCCTTTGATGGGGCTAGCATCACCTTGCTCTACCTGCAGGAAACCCCACATATTCAAATGTCAGTCTGCTGCATCACACTGTGTTTTCCCTGGCAGAGGAGCATCATTGTCATTTGTGCTCTGAGCAGGGTGACCTCTGTATGGCCGCAAGTATCTGACTGAAGTCATTCTTCCAGGCAAGCTTGTAGTCTCTCCCTGTTCAAAGCAGTTATCCCAGTCCATCGGTGGGGCTGTGATCACACTGTGCCTGTTTCTGGTGTAGCTCTCTGCTCATGGATGCTGTTGCAGGCTCGCTGCATCCCCGGGGCAGCACGGCATCATCAGCTCATTACTCTGAGCTGTGCCCATCAGATACAATTCATCTTCAGAGAAAGGGTTTTTGGCTCAGGGGGTGAATTTCCTGAGATCTGTGTGTGGGTTTCAGCCACATGGTTCCTATTGACTCTAATGGGAGTCACGCTGCTCAGAGCCCCTTGGGGTGACGCTCCCCCCCGATGTGTGTGCACTGCTCCATGCATTAGCTGTGAGGGGAGAGCACACCTCTGCCCTGCCTTGTCAAGGAGAAAACAGCCCCCCTCTCCACCCTTGCCCCCACCCCCTGGCCTTGTGTACTTATGGATAAGCAACAATGGAGAGTCATTTCTATGGTAAGTTAGCAAGATTTATACTATAAATATTACATTACGAGGTTCCGACACGGTGCTATTTTCGAACATATCCACACTTTGCTGCAGATCAGTATGTCACTGAAATGTTTCCTTTGAAGAACAAGTTTTTGAAGCACATCATAAAAATTTCTAGATTCCTCCATTTGCACCATCGCTGTGCAGATCGAAATGTCTTTATTAAAACAGGACATTAGAAACTTGTAAATTTGACTATTTCTCTTTTTTTGGTGGGGGGTGGGAGGATTCTATAAGGAATTCAGAAAACAGGCAGCATAGCTTTAATTGAAGGAGACAATGTTGTCAGTATATGTGTTCCTACAGTTATAAAGCCCAGCAGTATAGTATTCATCAAGTCTGATTCCACCTGACACTTGACTGAAAGCATTTTGCACTAATTTGCTTTGTGCTTGTCTAGTAAATCTAAAAAGAATGAGTGAAGGGGTGATAGGTGGCCATTAAACAGAATAAACAGCCTCTGGCAAGTGAATGAGTTTTACAGACTTGTTGCTTTTCGGAGGGGGAGGGAGAAGGGGAGAAGATTATAGGTCTTTGAATCAGCATGTGGCTGCCTCTATCACTCTGTAATCACAACTGTTTTCTTTGGCCCAGAGACCCATGTGCACCTCCAGAGAGGCTACCACGGTGAAGAAGGAAGCTCTGCCCCCAGACCTCTGCAGGAGAGCCCTCCAGACATATGATTCATATTCCAAGTGTGATAGAGGCCTAAATGGCAATTATTTTATCATATAAACACCAGTAAGATAGATTTCAGTCTGGAGCTGATTGCTTTCCTCAGATAATCCTTTTCAAATTTTCCCCTACATAAAATATAACAGCTTTAGGGTGTTTTCAGGTCCCTGCTTATGGTTCAACTTATGGTAAAAACCTTGGGCTTGTTGTCATCTTTGTCTGACTTTGCTGATAGCAGGCAGGAAATAGCTGTGTAAAGGCAGGAGGGGGTAAATAGCTGACTCTGTGGTCTGTAATTGGTTCATAGTTTTGGCCTGTGAAGAATAGAAAAGAAGGCAGAGGAGGGCTGGAAGACAGCCTAACAAGGAACACATGGGCATCTGAAAACTAAACACAGCTGGACCAAGGAGTACATTTGACCGCCCATTCCCTGCTCTCAGACTTCTGAGCATTGTTGTTGTTACTGGGGAATATATAGCACCGGATTTCGAGGGGGTGGATGGGAACTGCGCGGGGATAAAAGGCAAAATATCATGACTAACAAGAAATCAAAACAAAAACTTCCTTTCTCCATGTACTTATTTATTTTGTTGGTCCCTTGCTTGGGGTTCTCTTATCTTGGCAACCTAATTGCTGCAGTTTTGCTGGAGGATGGTGCCTGCCACACAATGTCAGGTTTCCATTCCCCAAAAAGTGATGTTCAAGGGGATTCTTTTTGCTTCCCTTTTTCATTGTCATCCCCTCCCTTGTTGCCTTCCAAACACAAGTGTGGATGGAAGATCCTGGACTGAGAGAGGACATAATGAACATGAAAAAGGGGATGGCATGATGAAAAACTCTACCTGTCGATACAACGTTAAAGAGAGGAAGTTTTAATCCTCCCCCACCCGCCTCCCCTCAGAAGGTCGGAAGAAGAATGACACCAAGCCCAGGTCATGCACCAAACCCAGGCAGAGGCTCTCTGTGGGATTCACAGACCATTTCTGTATCTGGGATAAGTCAGCTTTGTTTTGGCTGTTTCTCAGACAAGGGAAAAGCTTTTCCTCTCAGTGTCCCTGAATTAAGGGCTCTCATTACTTGAACCTCATTAAAATAATCTCTCATCTGTACATGTGCCATGAGGAAATGGCTGATTCCTCCCCATTCCTCTCCCCTGCTATCTGCACAAACATATTTTTCTTTTCTAAATTAAAAAAGATCTCACTGCCGCTACACTTGGCTGTTTACATTCTTTAAAGGAAAAAAAAAAATAAAAATTCAGCCCTGAACCCCCTGACTGCAGAACTGCCATTAGTGTTGATTGTGTCCAGCAATGCACAGTCCACTTCAAGAAAGGCAACATCCTCTATTTTTTAAGCCAAATGTTGTGCACCGCAGCAAGAACAAACAAGAGTGACTTTCATCCTTCAAACACTGAAGCAGCTTTGCAAAGCCTGACATGAAAGGGCCTCCCTTGCTCTCTTGTCCATGTAGGCCTGGAAATGGAGCTGAAATGGCTAACAACATTGGTAATAATAGGGGCCTGCCTGGCATCAAGAGGTGAGCCGAAAGACTTCAAAAGCTGGCTCGAGCATGGCTGCAGGAGCATTTGCTCTGGGATTCAGGCTCCAACTTTTATTCTCTCCCTTTGAAGAGCTTACAATTGGGTGGAGGGTGGAAACCAAGCATTTTTGACATGAACTCTACCATGGAAAATTATGAGAAAGACAGAGATGAAAAGGAATGTGTCCTGATTGTGCTGGCTATTTTTATTTTATTTTATTTTATTTTTAAAAGTCTGCAAAACAAGGGGCTTGCAGTACTATAATCATTGATCCTGAATTGTTCTTCAGAGATTAGTGCTATCAGTGCAATGTGAACCTCAAGGCTGAGAGGCAGAGTGGAGGAGAGAGACCCTTTTGCACTAAAATAACACAGGCTTTTAAAGGAATATTGTATTACTCTGCTGGGGGAAAAAAATAAAAGAACATAATAGAAAAAAAAACAAAAAAACACAACACCTGTGCTTGAAAACAAACAAACAAACAAACAAACTAGAAAATGAATGGCAGGCTTGGCTTTGCTCCAAATTTTGTAATCACCTTAGGGTCCCAATTCAATGTAGATCCCTCAGCACACTCAGAGTCCTGTTTGTTTTGGAAGCTCAGATCACTCTTCAGGATTCAGGTGTTGGGGTTTTTTTGCCAGTAAACACAGAATAATTTCACTGAACCTGGAGAAGCTATTTTAGTGTAGGCAGCTACAAGGATATCTATGGGATTACTTAATATTTAAACATATTAATCTTGTTGTTTCATCCTTTTTATTTTTGGCAAAGCTTCATTACTATCAAATATGCAACAGGCAGGTGGGCAGCCTTGCAAAAGGTCACCTGTCATTTCCTATTGTACCACTCTTTCCTGTTGTGTCAACTCTGTTAATCTTTAATCATTGGGCAATAGATAAAGAAAGGAGGTAAACAAGCTGTAAGTTAGTATGAATATGGGAGGAAAAGCAGGGGACAGGGGGAACCAGTCTCAGAGCCTGACCCTGAAGACCAGACCTGCAGTGAGACTTGGAGAGCAGAGTGGGAAACTAAGAAATAAAGAGCAGGCTGGAGTGGCAGAAAGATGGGTTGGAAGGAAAGAAAGCCAGCGGATGGGAACATCCATGATTTTTGAAACCGCCTGCACCTGGTGGGCAAGGGGAAGGTGTCCTGCACTGATGTATAGATGGAGAATAATGATCCAAATAGAGGAACATTGCCCAGAGGCTGTTGAAATGAATGGAAAGAGTTTGTTGGACGTTTAAGTCCTCAAAAGCTGAACAAACACTTCCCACCCCCTAAGCCACCCCCAGATGTTGTCATTCTAAGCGTGAATCAATTTGACATTTTAAGATGAATATTCTGTATTCAGTGGCTCTCAGTCTGTACTTTTGGCACTTTCTAGTGGTCCTGAGCACTCCTTCTGAGCACAACTTGTTTTCCCTCTCTCATTTGTAACCATGCCATAAGGGAGCTGTGTATACACAGTGCTCTTACCTATTTTTCTCTGAATGGGGAGATGTGGAGTGGCTGCAGTACATGATGGCCTGTCAGGCACCAATTAGCAATCCATTCAGAGTCTCTGAAGCTGTGATCCACAGCCAGGAGAGAGTCTGAGAACACTTGTTTTGAATTATCCTGCACAAATCTCATGCCATAGATCTATAGCAGAATGAGATCATATCCCCACCATCAAGGCATCCAGGTATGCTTGTTTTGGAACAAACAAAAACAAACCTAGAGTGAAGTGTTTCTTGTGTAGACTAGTTTCTCTGACAAGACGTTTTATAAATAAATTTTACTCCATCTGAAATATGATTTGCTTTTATGTCTCAAACTACAATGACATGAGTATTTCAGTTGCTAAAATTTGAAGTTAAACTGTTGGTTGCTGAGTTCTGAAATGTGTTACTGTTGTGAGTCCTTCAATTACTTTTTCCAACCTCTTTTCTGAATGGCAAAGAGAAGCCTCTTCGCATTTCTAGAACCCAGCTTGTCAATCTGTTGCTGAAGTTTATATGTGAAATATTCTAATCAATATTGATAGTTCTTAACTAACCAATTCTCTAACTTTAGGGAGGGATTAGAAGAAGAAAACGAAGTCCCTGAACTACAGGGACAACAGGTAGAAAGTGAGGCTGCAGGAGGCTTCTAATGTGCTCTGAAAGCTGAGTGCTTAAAGCAGTCAAAGGCAGGGGAAATCTAAAATAATATCTTCAATAACAATCTCTTAATTTGCAAGGACAAGGAAAAGAGTAGCCCTTAGTTGTGTTGCTAAATTTAAGAAATCTGCAAAGCACCAAAGCAGAGGGGAATCCAGCAGCAATTCCCAGGGCTCCCGCCTCACTCACTCACTGACTTGATGAGCCTCTTTGATCTGGTATTGACATCATATCAGATCTCCTGCACTGTTTTGCCCACTTGCCAAAGCCAGCTTCCCAGAAGTGAAAATGTACGTTCCTTTCCTTGGGGTAATTTGAAACATTGACATGAAACAGACCTCTCACTCTTCCTCTGCTGTGTCCTGCCTTTTGAGTAGTTCCTTCATTAGTGTCTCCTTAAAAACACTTGGAGGTCATTTCCAGGCTGGAATTGCAGTGTTCTTGTCTATTGTGAGTGATGCGATGATTGGGTATTAAGTATATGAATACCAAGAAGAGAAAAGACAGAATAAGTAAGTTGGTTTGGGAGCCTGGGATACAGACATCCAGGGTTTTTCAGATACCTTGTATAACGTACATAGTCTTCATTAACCATTTTTGGCTACTCGCTGGTTGCTATACTACACAGAATACTCACTGTTGTTTCAGTGATACATGAAATTTTCATGGTGAGAAAGAAATAATAAGTTCCCAGTATAATGCAACACATGGAAAGAAGCCAATGAAAAAATGTTCCTTTTCTCTCCACGAAGGAATTTTTGACACTGGAATTAAAAGTATAATATACGTTAATGGCAAGCTCAAGTACCATTATCGACACAAATGCCAAAACAGCATGGGAAATATGCTGCTCTCTTCCCAACTAGCATTCCAGATCTACTTGTTAGAGAGCATCTCAGGCCCTCTTATGTTCCCTAGACTGCATCGTTGACTTTGCTTTTACTTGATTCAGCAGTATTAGGCATATTTAGATCCCAAATTTCTTCCCCTCTCCCTCCCCCACCATTACTGGCTGCCATAGCTTGTTCATGGGGATACTGGAAAATAAACTCACCTGTATCTGGAGTGCCCAAAACTGTGCACAAAGAGACATCTGTTTTGGGGAGGAAGTGCAGCAGATAGGGGTACCTCAGGAGTTTGGGGGCAGTGACTAGATTTTTTAATTATCTTTTCTCCCTTTTGGACATTAGTTGACCAAGATTTTTCTCCTTGTGTATGTTTCTCTGTCATTTAATCAGCACTCCTGGGGAGGAAATATGGCTGGAAAAGTAGTGCTTTAAAAAGTTACAGTGGCAAAACTTCCCTTAACCAAATGGCTAGTCATTAATCTTAAATACAAGTATCAGGAGGAAAAACATATTTGTTGGGGGTCAGGAGTAAAGGCATCCAGGTTGTTTGTGAAATATTAAAAGCTAGAGTTCACTGAGCATCTGTCTTGTGCATTTTAATTGTATCTCCATGAACCTGAACTGTGGGGCCCTCAGCGAGCCCTGCTCGGTTGTGCTGGCTCACAAAGTTCAGGGCTGGGTTGTAAGTCGTTTTTATTTAGCACCTAGTGACAGCAAGTGCTGTAGGTGGAGAAACATTAAGTGCCACTTAAATCTGTTCCTGTACATCTTAGTATGAATATACTGGAGTGATACTCTGGCTCTGAATTCGCTGAGAGTCATTAAAGAGTCCCCCTTGGCCTTTTCTAACACATATCTGACTGTGCCACTGGAGAACCCTCAGCTTCCATCCAGCACTCCGCAGGGACTGCTCAAATCCAAAATCAACACACCACAAAGTCAATGCTACCAAGTATTGATTGGGAAAACCTCAGCTGTGCCAAGACAGAAACGAAGGATGGCACTGGTTCGGAATCAGAAAGTTGTGCATGAAAAGGGCTGCTGAAGTCACACGTGTTTTCTGAAAGCAGGCCTTGACTAAATCTAAGTGCTAAAGGTGCCAGGGTTGGGATGTGTGGACAAGTGCATCCATCAGGACTCACTTCCTTTTCAAAGGTTGAATGAGTTTTTTCTTTGGCCGCCCTGGAAAATTTGTCCAAAACATTAGGAAGCAAAATAAAATACCAAAGGTGGGTTTTTCTTGGGTGAGCCTGTCCCTAGAGACAAAGCAGTTGCTTTGATCTGAGCACTTGCCCAGGCTGCTGAAGTCCATTTGAGCTGTCTGAGAGAGGCATGGTGCACTGTTAATGCAGTGAAATGTAGCACAAGTATTTGTTATTGCAGCGAGTATCAAAGGAGGCAGGACGACTTTGCCACTTACTATAAAGTGTTTCCATGAAAATGGAAATGAATGCTACAGGGGTCTGTTCCCTCTGAATGCACAGGGGAGCGAGGTGCTGAAGGGTTGCTTTCATTATACCATTAACAGGGCAAGTTACTTACTTTCTTTTTTCCTCCATCCCTCTTCAAAAGCTCAGGGGCTTGAGGCTCATTCTTTGGGTCAGCCAGGCAGTGCTGTGTATTCCCTGCCAGCCAGGGCAGTAAATCCCACTGTTGTTCCCAGATGGGCCCAGCAGAAATCCATCCCTTGTCATTCCAGCTGCACTTTCTCCACAGGGAGACAGCAGCCACCCATTTGGTGAGGAGGGGCAAGCTGTAATGTCTAGCCAGAAACATCCACCATAAACCATCGCTTCCTGTTATGACACTCATGTGTCCAAACTTATTGATTTATTTGGGTGGAACTGTCTAACCTGCTCAAGGAAGAGTGGACTCAGCAGGTACTAAGTCATGTAACAATAGGAAGCATCAAAATACAGCCTGCAGTGTTAGATCTGGGAATGAATCTCAGTTTAGATTTATTCTTTAAAAGCTATCCCACGCATTATCCAGAAATATCTTTTCCATTTCCTTTTTTTTCTTCTATTAAAAAAAAAATTATTAGTAGTATTCATATCATCTGGCAATAGCTTTTTCATTTGTGTATTTCTCTGATTAGCAGCATTGAAATTTTAGAAATTGCAAATCTGGAACTTGGGTCACCAAGGATAAAAGGGAGAGTATTCTGTTTTGATTTATACATCTGTCTTGATTAGGGAATTCTTTCTTTGTCTGAAAGCAATGTGATCTGGTTGTTAGAAAAGTGAAGATAGACCTTGGGGACACTTGAGTTCTTTCCTGGCCCTGCCACTCAGTCAGATTCTTTACACCTAAATCCACCCTTTGGGTTTATTAGAGGGTATAAGAACACCTATCCAGCTTTCCCCTGTGCTGTGAAACTTAATTTATGTTTCTGAAGCTCTTTCAATTTGTCACATTGGAAAGCTTGTATAAAGCATGCAACTACTGATTTTTAAAGGTGTAAGGTAGTTTTCCCTCCCATGAACATTTATTTAGGTTGATTGCATTTAGCATACAATCCCACACTGTTTTTTCTAGAAAATACTGAGTTTAGAAATTTGCTGTGAGTTACATCTTTACACCTGTAAATAATAATATCTTGTATATGTGAGCATATACGTGTGTGGCCATATATGTCTGTATATATTTATATATGCATGGTGATACACACACAAGCAAGAGAAGAGATAATCTTTCCAAATAGTCTGGAGAATCTCCGGGGCTCCACAGCTGGCAGTGCATTGCTTTTATTTAAGGAAAACTTATGCAAAAATGCTTATGTGCAGTCAAAAAATTCCCAGCTCTAATTAATTAATATGAAGTGTAAACAGGTCATGAAATATATTTTAGTGCTTAATACATAGAAATGTCCTGTGTTGATGCTAATGAAAAAGTAATGCCTGGAATATTTCACATTGCAGGGCCTGGGGACACGGATCCATGGAAAAGCAATTCATACCAAACTGCTTTACAAGTGCAAAAATTCTGTTAGCCTAAAGCTACAGCACTACATAATTGCACAGAAAAAAAAAAAAAAAGCCAGAAAAAAAACCCCAGCCCTCCTCTGCTCTGTGTTTGCATTTATTTCAAGCTCTGGTAATGGGTCATTCTTTCAAAAAATGATGACATCAATATTTCAGCAGAAAGGATTTTTAATCTACCATATTCTCTGTGTAATCTAGATAGCTCCTCAATACCTCACTGTGTAGTCTCATTCCAGCTGATTCTTGAGATCTGATCAGTGCAAGAGAAGTTAAGGGAATGTCTGAAGACCATGAAAATCCAGCCCTCTCCCCTGGAGAATAGTCTCTTAATTGTAATAGCCCATTTTAATCATTGTGATTGTTTAAAATATTATGAACAGAGGGAAATAAGGAAGATAATTGTACTTCAGCAGCCACAATCTTTTGTTATCACCTAAGCATATTGGAGATTTAGCTGTGTATAGTCCTAATACTTCCTTCACATACCAAGTGGCCCTAATTATGTGGGCAGCTAGAATTCCTCTTGAGAGGCTTGGATAGCAAAACAGCAGGTAAGAAATGCCTCTTCCTTACTTCTTTGTTTCTTCCCAGTCCCCTGTAGCTAAGGCTGCATATGTGGCTGTCTCTGTCTTTGTGACACTTTAAATGTGAAACAAGTAATTTAGTTGAAAATTTTCTGTTATTTTTTTTACATGCTTCATATGCTGGGTTAAAAACCATTAGCATATAACAAAAATCGGAGCAGATGTAGTGCAACAGATTCCTTAAGGGAGTCCATATTTTTACATATTTTGTAATAAGGAAACTGTCACTCCCAGATGGTATCTAGCTAATACTGGTGGTTTGCTTGCTGATAACATACTAAAAAATAAAATTAATTGTATTCTATTTGGTGACAATGAAGCCATTATCATATATAATTCACTCTTAAAGCAAACGTCCAAATTATGGTCCCTTGCAATAACTAAGCTTCCCCGGTCTCTGTGCCTGTCTCTTCTCTTCTACCTCAAAAATTCTTTCAGAATTTGTTGCAGCAGAAATCTCCAGCTGCGAAGTGTAACAGCCGTTCATTAGCAAAGCTGGAAACCAGTGTTAATTTGTGCAGGGAATCTGGGCCAGCAGTACCTCAGTGCACTTACCACAGGCTTCATCCTTCACCAGTGGTTCTCAAACTGCTCTGGTTTGGACGTCACTGTTATATATCACAGCAAAAGGAAACAATTAACCTTTGCAATAATGCCACTGACTGGTGCCTGTCTGCTAATGGGCTTGAGAAGTGCAGGAAGTATCCAGAGCTGGTACTTGCTGTGAAAATGAAAATCAGTAATCCAGGGTTTTGCACAAACACACAACACTGATCCGTAGAATATGTACAGTATAAAGCTAAGATGATTAAAATATTACCAAAAAAACCTGAATTACTTTTTTTTCCCCTCATAAAACTGCTTAAATCCTTTCTTAGGTGAAAATTTCAAGACCTGTTGTAGACTGCTCAGTTACAACCTGATAAGAGAGTGGTTGAGTACACAGGGATTAAGAGGTGTGGTGAGGTTTATTGACATGAAACACCAGAATGAGCAGCTCAGAAGAACTTTCCTTGTCTCTTTCTGTCCTACCACAAAAATACCCAACTTTTCAGGAAATTGCCCTTGAAGTTGAGGTAGTGTGCAAAAGAACAATATAAGAATTAAGAGTTCTCATTCTCAAAGTTGACCTTGGGAAGGGAATGTTGGCTTTCCCCACACCTCTTGGGGACAACAGCACTGGTTCCCCAGGCCACAGATAATTTTTAGATGTTGATACCAGTTGGAAAATGGGAAAACTGGGACAGAGGGGAAGTGACTTTCATACAGAACTGGGACTCATGTCTGAATTCATACTTCATTGACCTGCTTCTTCCAGTGGTATTGGAAACTAAAAACAATCTAGCAGTGCAAAAGAGTTTATCAGAACTGACTAGTTTAAATAACTATTCAAGGAAACATTTAACTAGGTAAAAATGGTTTCTCATCTCTGGATGACTGTAGGGCAATGCAATGAGGCACACTGTCTGAAGGGTCTAAAATGTGCCTGGCTGTGTTCATTCTAGTATACTGAAGCTTTTAGTTTCACTTCCTTTCTGTTCTAAGCACAAAGTGCTCAGAAGAGGAACAGATGACTGCATTTCCATTCGGAGAGCTGGTAGAGGAGGACAATGGGGCAGCCATCTCTGCACATGGGAAGTAAGCTTACATTCTCTGAGGCTATTGCCTCAAGTTGGGAACTCCATAAAACTATGTGATTCTACTGGCAGGCATTGCAGAGGAAACAGATCCCTTAATATACATGTAATTTTGATTAAAGCATTATTTAATGTAAGAAAATCACAGACCAGTGCTTGGAAAGAACTACATAAATCTTAGCTACCTCCCATCCTCCATCTTCAGTTAGAAGTTCTTAGTGATCAGCAAGCATTGTTCTACTTCGTTTTCCTATTTTAATTTGATTTCTTTGATTTTGCTTTGGAAATGAAACAGCCCTGTGGATATAAAAAGAAAGCAGTGAAGTTTCAGTCCCTAGGTGGAATGTGTCCCAGGCTTAAATCTTTTCCTTCAATTTAAAAAGTGAAGAGTTTTTTCCCCCAGTCTTCCTCTCCTGGTGTCTCACAAAACCTATTCTAATAAATTTGCAGTCTCAAATGACAGAATATTATGAAATAACTGCTCCTTTTGCATTTCAATTATCGGATAACTAAAGAGGCTTAGGGGTTGTCCATAGTCACCTGGAAATTTGGGATTTGGGTAACAGATTTTCTCAAACAGAACTTACTCAGCTTCAAGTGGTCTGAACTCACCTTGTAGTCCTTGTCTTCCATAGTATCAGGTGTTACCTCTTTGCTCTTTTCCTAATGCGTTAAGTACCGGACAACGGTAATATTTTATTTAGCATGATTTGCACTCAGATTTCAAATATCCCTTGAATAATGCAACATTTACATCTTTGAACTTTACTTCCGTATGTTCTCTGGCATTATAAGATGTACCTAGAGAGGACACCTGCCAGAAAAAGCATCATTGCTCCTATGTTTGTGGACCTCAAGTTGTACCTCTTCTCTCACAGCCTTCCTCATTAAGACATCACAGCTGATGTGTTTTCTCCTCTGTGTTTTAATGCCTATGCAGAAGATGTATTTTATTCATGATTTGGTATGAAATGGGTCTGGTGGGAAGGAATTTGGATACCATTAAAGCAACCTGAAATTCCACCATGGATGTTGGGAGGGAGCTCGTTTTCTTAGCCACATAAAGCATCTGCTTAAATTCTCAAGTGTGGAACGTGCAGACTTGTTAGGCAAGATTTTAACAGACTGTTTGGCACTGAGTGTAATTTTCCCAAAGACCTGGCAATGGAAATAGCTGAAATAATGGTTTGTCAAATACTCATCAAGAAAAATGCTAATTGATACCTCTGATGTGAGCACCACACAATACCAGAAATGGAATGGGCATATCCTGTTTCTTCCCTACTCAAAAAGAGACTCTTCCCAAGAGACTGTTCATGTTAGGTTAGATTTGTCCCACCTGTAGCACTAGTCTGTAAGGTAGATTAGTTCATGTCATACTGGATTTATTGAGTATCTCATGGAGTGATATGTGGCTTAACAAGCCTGTAGTATATTCTTACTGCCAGCACTGCTAGATGCCCTTTTACCAAATGCCATTTTGAATTCCACAGCAATATTTGTGCTCTGGTGTCTCTCTTTCATTTCTTCCTTGAAGTTTCTGGGTCCAGTTGAGCTCTTCAAGCCAGCATGGGGACATGAGGATAAAGCACAGCTGTGGCTGTGGGACTGGAGCACCAGCTGGCCACGCTGCCGTGGCAGCATCGTGGGGCCACTGGGTGAAGCCAATCTGAACTTTTGCAATAAATATTAAAGAGACCACAACTTTGAATGGATTTGGAATCTGAAACCAGAAACCCAATCTAAATGTCAGAGCGGGTCCCTATCTGCAGACTAAACTGAACTGAATGTTCAGACCCCAGCTTTGGCAAAGAAACGAAAGCCATAAATCCAAATCTGCTTTTGTATTTCAGCCCCTCTTGTGATGCTAATAATACTTTGCCCTTTCACAATCTCCAATATTTTAGAAACTTTGAAATGATTTATCAAATGAGTCATACTTCCCAGTCAGACTCACAAGAACTAGTTTGCTGGAAATATCACCCAAAAGCAAGGGCAGGACTGGGCTGTGGCTGAATTTCTGCTCTCTTGGTAGCTGTGTGTGGATACCAGGACTATAAGGTTTTGTCTGTATCTCTGTAACTCTTCCAGTGCAATCCCTGTGTGTCAGAAAGCCCAACTCCATGTGCCTTGGATTCTCATGATTTCCAAGGTGCTGGTGTCATTCCTCTGCTTCTGCCCAAAGGCTTCTGGAGAGAACAGGACAGAGTGAGGGAAGCTCTTGGTGCAACAGTCAAGTTTGCCTTGTCACTGAGAGCCTTCCCCAGTATTTGGAGTATTAAAAAGATTCACCCTGGGCTCTGAGGGGAGCGAGTGGCAGAGCTGAAGCTGAAACACAGAACTGCTGAATACATGTGTTCCTCTGAGCCTTTATGTTCAGAGGGAAAAAAAAGGATTATTTAGCATCAAAAGTACCAGTAGAAGAAACAGTGCATCTTCATTCATCATGAATAATGCTGTTAGTGAGAAATAATAGCATTCCTTAGTATTGATGACATTATATGGAGCATTAGCAAAGCCTTCTGCTAGGAGAGTTATCTAGTGAAGTGAATTATGGGGTTTTACTACCTGAGTACAAGGACTGATATAAATGATCATCACTGTGGCAATGAATTGGTTTAAAAAGGCTTCATAAGAACTTGCCTAATGTTCATAAATTAACATTAAATATGAGATGTGTTATCTAATCACATGCTTTCAGGCAAATTCCTTTTTAATATGTATGTACACTGCTACTGGAAATACAGAAGAGATATCAGAGGAGATATTTCATGCCATAAATGGTTACATTTGATAACTCTGTATTATTTTAAGAGTTTTTGTTGGTTATGGAATTTCTTTCTTTACCATGAAAATTTGTACACAGAACCCACATTAAAATAATATTTATAGATAAATTTAACCCTCTGTATGCCTGTGGCTTCAGACTAAGGAGGAATTTCCTGATCATTTGATATGAAATACTGGAATAGTGGGTTCCTTTGTTTTAAGTAGAATTATGGTTGAGTCACTGAGCTGCTGCACATTTTCTGCAAGCTGCTGAGGCTTAGGAGCATCCCAGGGCATATCCAGTGCAGGTCTTGGTATATTTGGTAAACATTGTCCCTGATTGCCACCCCCAAAAAACTTTGGTGGGAAGACTTGGTGAATACACCAGAAGTTGTTCTGAGCTATTTTAATGCAGGGCAGATAAAGCTCATGGATTTAACCAAAGAGTAGAATGTCCAAAATGCAGATACCTAATTTTCTCTCCTCTGGATTAACTGCGTAAGGGAACATTGGTGCACCAGGTTAAAGCTGATTTTTTTCTTCCTGTAGCACATACCACTGCCTTCTGTGCAGTGCCATGATGAAAAACACCAGCTCAGGTCAGTGTTTTGAACTCTAAACAGGGGCATTTACTGTTCCTCGGGGTGCCTATGATTCAGACAATTCCCTTCTCAACCTGATGGAGGAGATCTGCAGTAGAAAAGTGCTTCCACCTGTTGGAGTGACTTGAATTTTAAGCTGGGTTAACTATGGAGCCCCATTTGGAAATGGTTTGTAAAATGCTTGAATCCTCTGGGGGTGGTTGTATTATACACCTTGTAGCTGCTGAACATTTCAAGACTTAAATTTTATCTCTAAGTTAATCACCTGGGGATCAAGCTAGAAGACTGGATAAGAGTTTTACTAATCAAAACAATTTTCTGAATATTATTGAGTGCCAGGGACTTTTCCCTGCCATCTGAAAACACAGTGAGAGGACGCCAAGAGCAGAATTATAAAACAAACTTTTAAAATCATGTTGTACTTGGAGTTTGATTTCCTAGTCTGTGCAGTGAGCAATAATAAACTAATTATGATTAAACTGATAAGGAGTACTCTAAGAGTCAGCCAGGAAAGTCTTTCATAAATAACCAAGAAGGAATGCTTGCTCTCACAGTTGACATACATCAGAAATGCTTCTGCCTTTTCAGAGAGAGCTCTTTAAAAAAAAAGAATTCTCAAAAATGTCCAAAAACCCCAAACAAAAACAAGTCCAAACCAGAAAAATAATATATGTATTGTTACTATTAAATCCCATTTTATCTGAAATTACGTGACATCTTTCTGACCCCACAGAACTGGTTCTCAGGCACGTTGAAGCAGCACTACTGCTGTTGGTGTTATATAGCAAAATTCTAGACTTAAACTTCCTAAGACAGCAAAAATAATTTGGCTCTGGGTTTCTGTCTTTGGCCTATTTTGAATAGTATTTGGGTTTCACTGTTATAACTGGTCAGAATTTATTCAGCTTAATACATGAGCATTTCTTCCCAATAGGTTAGGTCAGCTGTGAGGTTTAATCAGTGTTCGGATTTCTGACATGCTGCTCAGGGGCATGTCATCTGAGCAAATAAACAACCCAGGAAAGGTCTGTATACCACGGGGATGATGTGGGATTGCAGGGGATCAGTTCCACTCAGGTGTTTATGGTGGTAGTGTCTTTTCATGGCAGATAAGAGCTGACATTCGGCATTACACCCTATGTGGCATCAATGTGTATAAAACAAACAGTTATTGTTGTTTCTCCTTTGGAGCACTCTTGTCTAAAGGACTGAACTGAATATGTTTGCTTCTCTTTGAAGCATGAAGATCCTTCCTACTAACATTGCAAAGGTTTGGTCTCTTTTATAAAAGGAACATATTTTCAGCTCTTCTCAATTTAAAAAGAATCTTCATACTGAACCTGCCTCTGGGTAGTCCTGGTCCTATTCTAGTTCTTTTTCCTACATAGCTCCAAAATAAGGCCTCTGATTTCTACTAGCCCATGTGGCAAGAGCAGTAATAAGGACCAGAATTTTCTTTTTCCCTTGCTGTCCTATCCATACTTGACAGTACTTTGGAGAAGAAGGGGCATTCAGCCAAGGAATGAAACCTCGAGGCAACCATATCAGCCTCAAAGATTTATTTATTTAATTAAGTCATCAGCAGAATGGAAAAATACTCTCAGTTGCCACAGAGAGAACCATTCCAAGCACAGGGAGGGTCAAAGTGCATGCCTGCAAGATATATGTTACCAGGACTTGAATGAGAATCTTCACAAAATTCTGCTCTTTGGTCTGGAGTAATGATGCTGTGGGTGCATCACTGAGGGAGGAGAGGGAGAAGGGCTGGGAATTTTCTGGTTTGCTCTCCCACTGGAGTGATCCTGCCTTAGAACTCACTCAGCAGCTGCTTTAGTGTCAAGGGACATCACTGGACACAGCCAGCCTGGAAAACATTGGAGGACAGGAGTGAGTGGGACCATTTCAGGCAGTGAGAGCAGCTTCCTGATACAGGACACAGCTACGTGATCCCATAATATCCCTCAGAAACAGTTCCCTCAGTTCCCAAGTCCTGCACAACTTGCCTCTATTGCCAAGGCAGTGGCAGAGGATTCAGAATTCTCAATCTCTTACAGCTGGAGAAATTCCTGCCATTGAGACATCAGTGGTCCAAAAAAAAAAAATATCCTCAATCCCTTTATCAGGAAAGCTCTCAGACGGCTGGGGGTGAGCTTTCCAGTCAGTGCAGCCAGAGACACAGCCCAGCACCAGCAGGCACCTCTGTGCCTTGGCTCTTCATCTGGTACAAATTGGCCTCATTCTTCTGATCTGGCTCTGCAATTAGTATTACTGCTGGACGACATTTGCTGTCATTTCAGATAGGACTGAACATTTTTAAGAAAGATTTGGGAAGTACATATTGCCTCAGACAACTGCTAGTAAATAGCTCGTGTTTGTTGCTCTTCCCCAGTGGGAACACTTCTGAACTCTAGAGACAAAAAGAAAGTCCTTTGGCAGGAGCAGTTTAGTAGTGCCAGGATGTATTTTAGTGGAGCTTCTCAACTTTCCAGTCAGCTTCATTGTTGATTTTTAAATAAGTCTTGCAAGCATCACTCTCAGCTTTTAATGCTCCTCTTATTGGCTTCATTTTTCTCTCTGAGGGGTGTGCTGCTGCAATATTTTCCTGTTCCAGGACTGCACCATGCAAATTAATCTTGTTAATCATCACAGACATCAGTCCTTTAGCTAAGTTCTCTTTGCTCAACGAAACACCTCAAATGGACTCAAAACATGGAGGAGTTTTTCAATAATCAATTCAGACACATTTGCTCCACTAGAGTGAAGAGAATTGTGTCATTTTTATTGTTTCTTCATTTTGATTCTCCAACTTTCCTCAAAAGCTCATCCTCCTGCAGTCTGTCCTTATGGGCTCCTCTTTGTTTGGAAGACTCAGTAAGATTCACACTGAGGGCAGAATGTATGGGTTTGCTTTTGGATGATATCACAACTAAATGTCAGTCAGCTCTGGAATGTGAAAATCTAGCTGAAAAGATTCTTTTGGCTTCTTTCAAGATGCACAAATAGTTAACTCAAAGTTCATATGAATTATCAGCAGCATAGATTGCTGTCTTGCTTGAAAACCAGAAGAATTGGCTTCAAAATTTGTTATTTTCACCCAGCCCCACTTCTGGTGATCTTCCCAGACACTGACCTTTTTTTTTTTTTCCCCAAAAAAATATTGCTTTCTATTCTCTCTGGCCTTAGCCAGAGTCATTACTTTTCTCTTTGTCATACTGTGACTCAATAGCATTGTAATTATTTCTGACATATGGTATCATCTATCCACCTCTCTTTCCAATATGTCCAAATTAAAGAGGAATGCCACTGCAGCCACTAGACCATGGTTTCCATCAATTAATACCACCCCATGACTGTCTGTTCCAGGGGAACATGGACCTAAACTTCACATGCAGGTTGATGTGCCACTCATGGAGCCCCAAAGTTTTGCTACTTATTTCAGCTCCTTCAGAACTGGAAATTAAACCCCCAGTTTACTTCCCTAGTTTGTGGCAGAAGGCCAATGATTCTGTCTGAGAGATTTTTCTTTACCTTCATTAACCCCCAAATGTTGCTGTATTCAAAACATCCACAGAGAGTGTATTTATCATTCGTTTTCTGTTCATGTTGATGTGGGAAAACACGTGCAATCAATATTGAATCTCTTTCAAAACAACTTAAAATGGGAATACATATTGCTCTAATCTAAAATGAATCATGATGATAAATGATGAAAAATATGCCAAAAAGTGAAAATCCTGGGTTTAGAAGTTCTTTAGTTATGGGTGTGGGTATGTGTATGGATCTGCATATATATATGTATATATATATGTATATATATATGTATATAGTTTACCAAGAAATTAGAACTTTAATCAAAATTCAATTAGAAAGGAAAAAATTGTTTTTAATATTTAATTTTGTGCTCATAATTAAACCTCACATGCCTAGTTTTATGCATCTGCCATCTATTTAAATGTAACCTGATCATATATTTTACTTACCTATATGAAAAATGGCCACAAGTGCGTGGTAAAAAAGACAAAGGTAGATCCAGCCATATTAATCTGTCTTCCACAGTTATTTTCTAGTGCAAAATAGAACTGTAAAGCAATACAAGCTGTGAAACATAACTGTCCTTCTGTAACTGTCCTTCTGTATATTTATGGCTCTCCAACTTGTTTGCTCTCCCCTTTCAGGCTGAAGGTAAATGCCATTGCATTATTAGAGAAGTTAAAGACAAAATCAGATTAAAGACAAATTAGACTGTGGTTTGGTGAATAGCTAAATTCAATATAACCAAGCGTGCTAGGAAAAGAAACCTTGCCCCCACTGTTTGTGGGTACCAGCTCCCATTTGTGCCTGGGTGAGCACCTCTGCAGACAGCCAGAGGAGCAGATCAGGGAGCAGATCCCTGAAAACCGACCTGTCAGACAGAAACATTGCTTTCCACATGAGTTTTCTGCCAGAGCACAAACAAGTGGCTCAGGGTGAAGGAGGAGGCTGAAATGCCATTCAAAACCAGTCTGACCAGTACTCAAGAGTTAATAGTTCTGGGGTCTCTGGGACAGTAGTTCCTAATGTGCCCGCATAGTCAAAAATATTTCGAGGCACTGCAGCAAATTGAATGGTTTGGACCATGAATAGTTTTCATTAAAAAGTGGCTTTGGGGGATGAATGAAATTTTCTAAGTAACTGATTATTTCGATTCTCACACAGAAAAGGATCTTTTTGCTTCTACATCTTAAAATGTATCCAAACCCATAACCCCTACAAAAAAAATGAATTTGTGAATAACAGATTATTAAACTCGCAAAAACATATTTTGTCCTGAGTTAAGAAGAAAAATCATGAGAGCTGCTGAGACATGGCTCTGCTCTTTCATGTGTTTTGAAAGAGTAACTTCAACATTTGACTTAAGCCTGGCTTCTCACGGAGCTCACAGTTAAGCAGCGAGACGTGGTTTTGCCTCATTAGGTCAGCAACGCCAGCCTGCAAGGCAGTGCAGCTGGTTCTGTGATGCTATTAAAGAAATCATAACTACATGCACACATCCTTGTAACATCAGCCCCCCAAGTGAAGACGCAAGATCACAGAATTGTTCAGAGGAGTGGAATCAGTGACATGGATTATAGTTCAGAACATAGTGAGTCAATTTAAGGCTATAAATACCCTGGTTTCCTGTTATGCTTTTAATCTTTATAAAATTGAATTATTATTATTTGTTTTCATTCACATATGCATGTGTCTAATATATAGTTTGATTCTGCATATATAGGCCTGTAAGATTGTAACAAATCTTGCAGAAGTCTTCTAGGACATTAGTAGGGTGAGTCCAAATCCTTATCTGAGAAACCACACAGACACCAACACACACTCAGCCTTTAGAATTTCCCTGTGCATTTTTGCAAACAATGACAAACTGTTTCTGGTTTGTTTGGTTGGTTTGTAGTTTGTTTTTTTTTTAAAGCATGCAATATTTTCTGCATTGCTTAAGAAGAAATTAAAACATATTTTTGCTTTCTATCCTTTTTTTAATGGCTTTGCATATTACTTTTCATCTAAACTCAGTATTTGAACGTACACTTACCAGGCGCCTGTTTTCTTTGTTGCTTGTAATTACTGAATAAGTCAGAATCATAGCCAAGGAAGTCTGTGTGGGATTACATCTGGAGTAGTGTACTATAGCAACACTGTGCTGTGCAGAGCTTCTCCTCTCGTAGATTTGATCTTAATGATGGGCTACACTTTCATCTTTAAAAAATTCATTTTCCGCAACTCACTGCTTTTTATACCTCAGCAAGAAAATGCTGTTTATTGTTCAGTTTCTCTTGCCTACAATGTTTGTATCTATAATTGAAACTTAAAAGCTACGAGCTTGAATAATTCAATCAGAAAGCATATTGTTTTTACTGTTCTCGGTATGAATCCAAATGATCGCATTATTGTGATGTTATAATATCAGAATGTATTTATTTTTACTTGCACAGTCATTGTAGGCAGTGTCTCTCTCTCTCCAATAAAAAAAAAAAAAAAAAAAAAAAACCGCGATGAGGAGGGGAAAAAAAAAATAATAAAAGCTGAGCTTTATCCATGCTGGGTTCCTCTGGTCTAACTTAAGCAAATGAGATTTCTTGTCCCCTCCAGCGAGCAGCGGCTCTGTCGCTAAGGCTGTTTCCATCAGCACTGCTGCCTGCTCTGGCAGTGCCCCCGAGGCTGAGCGTGACCCTGGCAGGGACACGAGTGACCTCCCCATGTGAAGCCATCCCTGCCACCGAGCGTGTCACTGATACCGCGCTCGTGGCTGCTCCGTGTCAGCTCCGCGCTCCGCTTCCTCTCCCACAAAAACGCCTCGTGGGACTGCGCACTCCACTGGTGGCTCAGGGGTGCCTTCTCACCCCAGAACTGAGCAAATTGGGGTTCATGTGGTTTGTGCTTGGGGTAAATTTATTTTATTATTTTTTTATTATTATTTTTATTTGGAAAAAAAAAAATCTCGATGTTTTAATTCAGTTGTTGGCTATTGTATTCTCTGTGTCGCGGCAAACAGAAAATAAGGGCTTGGAAAATAGAATGGATGAAACTGTGGTACCTAATGCAAGTGCCATGTATTTTATCTCAACTACACAGCAATTTTTTGAATAGATAAAACATCGAATGTGACTTTTGGCTTAATATGGTTGAAGCAGTTGGTAAGAATTAGCAATAATATGGAAAGTATCCATTTTTCCCTTTATTGCTATGTTTGGGTAAATCATTATGTATAATAATCTACTCTTAGGTAATGCTGTAGCTGTACCTGTGGAATTAGGCCCAGGAAGAAAAACTGCCCTTACTGCCATAACCATGAATCTGAAATTTTCTGATTTGTATAGATTTTCATTCTGTCCTTAGCATAATTTCAGCACAAACAGAGGGCTTAGCCAGGCTCCTATGGTGTGTCCTACAGGTATGGAACAGCTTAGCATCCTTTTCTCTGCTTACCAAGCTTAATGCCTGTAAATCAACCACTCCATTATGCAGTAATTCCCCTTATTCTTAATTCAAAATAGCAAAGTTAAAGCAGAATTTGTGTAATGAGGAACTATATCGTTTTGGCCTGTGTATGATCCTCATTCATTATCTTCTTTCCATTTAGGGGAAGGAGAAGTGAAAAACCCTTCTATTTGCAAATCCATCCATGCCACTTTATAAGACACAGTATTAGGAAATAGCATGATTTATTGGACTGAGGCATTTCAGTAAGGCCTAAATGATAGAGTCTGCTAGGAAACTCATTTTTTCATGATGGGATCTGATGATGGGGTAAGACCAGGAGCCCCCTGCCAAGAAAACACACAGTAATAAACTTGCAGAAAGCTTTCACTACCACCTATTAGTGGTGATGGTTCCCCCTTCTCTTAACTCAAACATTCCCCAAGTGGGGAGGCACAAGGATCTTCCCACTGACTCTCTTGTGAGGTGAAATGAAGAAAGCCTTAAACTTCACAATTGCCAATAATGAGCAATCATTACTCAAATTACACCAAGCACTGATTAGGTTTAAAGTAATGAAGAAAACAACACGATCAATCATCATCAACCCAAAAGAAGTCAATCTGTGCTAGAGATACAGCAAGATCTTAGTGGAGGGCTCCATCTACAGGGTTTGGGAGATGAGAGAGAAAAAACCTTCATAACATCTGAAAAGTATTCCCCCTGCTCCCCACTCTGCTCACATTTTTCTTATCATTCTCCAGAAGCCACACATGTAAAAGAAATTTTTTTCTCCTTTCTTTAGCTGCACAAAAATTAAAAGGGCCTTAGCAAAAAAAAAAAAAAAAATAATAAGGCATAAAAACTTTTTGGCAGGACATTTCACTGCTGTTGAACTGGAGGAACTGTTTAAAAAAATGACAAGAGGTAAATACTTAGCATCCATCAAAGAGTAAAGTTATACTGAAAACTCTGACTCTGTGAACAGCATCAATGGAAGCTGAGGTTTTTAATGCAATTTGTATTAATAGGTTCTAGCCACAGAAATAACATTGGAAAAGAACAAATTGCGTGGGAAATTCCCATTTGTCAATTTTCATTGGCTGCTAAATAGAAAATTATAAATTAACACAAAGCTCATTTTGAAAATCCAGAGGAAATTCAGCCTACACCACATTTCTTAATCATGTAATAAGATTTTTCTACCAGCTACAGACTCTGCCTATTAAAATGAACCCATTTTATTTAACAAACAAGAGAATAAAAAGGAAGAGAGTAGATACGTTGTTATTCCATGCACATGTATATGTAAATTTAGAACTGTGCTAATAAATAACATTAATATATGCATTTTGTAAAAGATGTATTATTCTTTGGGAATAATTTCAATGGAAATATGTCCCCTTTCCATGTCCCTAAAGCCTTTCATAATATTTACATTAAAAGAAAATTATTTACAATTTTGCAACATAGGAAAATACAAAATCAGGATTTCAATTCAAAGTCTGCTGAATCTAACAGAAGTTTCCCCACTGACTTAATTCACTTTTGAATTGGGGATAATCATTAGAAATAATGAGATACAAATGAAAGCCCAGTAAAAAATGCATGACCAAAGGGAAATATAAAACAATGCACAGGCATTCTAGTGTAGATTTCCATACTAAAGCCCCTTGTAGAGGGGCTAAATTTAAGGGCAAATTTCCAACTTTTCATACTTTGAGCCATTCAGAACCATGGGGCAGAGGATGGTTGTCTCCTGTTTAGAGTTCTCTAAGTGGCCTAAGATAATCTGTAGCAATGTCATCATCACTAAAACTTCACACTTGTTTGGAGTAATTTTTATTAAAAAAAATTATTTCAACATGCCATATCAACAGTAAATTTAATGCAGGTTATATAACATGCTTAATATTCATTGACAATCAGGAAATTATGAGCTAGTCAAGGAATTTTCATACTGAAATCTGGTTTTTATTGAAGACAAATTTACAGATGAGCATGTGTCTATGTGCCTGGCTGAGCTACAGATTAATTTGAGTACTTGCTTAAATAAAGCACTGTGAGGAGTACTGTGAGGATAAAATGCGGTTTGGGAGTTCACATATTTGTAGAAGTCTTTTGGAAATAGTTGAATATTTTGACATCCTTTTGTCTTTACTCTTGGTAATACATAGTTTTCATGCAAGTAATTGGGCTGTCCCCTTACAGAATTGTCACCTGGCCCTATAAAATTAAATTACAATATAGTCTTTTAAAAGAAAAAAACTAATAGATTGTTTATTAAAATTCTGGTTTACTTAAATGAGCTTGAATAACACTGATTACCTTTTCCCCCTTCTGCCTTGCAGTAGAGAAAAAAGTTATCTATACCAAGATACATGAAAGTTCATTTATGCTCTTCCAAAGTTTTATCTTTTCACAGAGTTTCTCCATTTCTAAGTATGTTAAAATATTTTTGTTTCATTGCTGGAGAGGGTCCTTTTACAATGGCATGCAGTGATGGAGCAAGGAGGCATGATGTTAGTCTGAAAAAGGGAAGGTTTAGATTTGATATCAGGAAGAAATCCTTCCCTGTGAGGGTGGTGAGGCCCTGGAACAGAGTGCCCAGAGAAACTGTGGCTGCCCCTGGATGCCTGGAAGTGTCCAAGGCCAAGTTGGAAATGGCTTGGAGCAACCTGGGCTAGTGGAAGGTGTCCTGGCCCAAGGCAGGGAGTGGAACTGGGTGGGCTTTAATTCCCCTTCCAACCCAAATAATTTGGGATTCTATGATTTAATGCAAACATTGAATCTGGTGGCTTAAAAAAAACAACAAACAAGAAATTAATAAAGTCTTGATGGAAGAAGTTGACAGCCACAAGTTTGTTTTGCAAAGTTCTTATATTCTACTTCTTTAAAGCATATTTGGATTGCCCATCCTTGACCACAATAATAAACTATTTCAAGACCACGCTTGGTAGTGAAACCAAGATCAGGTTTTGCAAAACTGTTTTCATTAAGATTCCTCGGGATTCAGACAAAAATCCCTGGTCAAAGATAGGGTGGGATAGGTGGGAGCAGCAGAAGAAAGAGTGTGATGTCGTTACATGTATAATTATTTTAAAATGTACAGCAGTGGAGGAGCTTGATGTACTTCCAGTTTCGTTCCTAAAGTAATTTATATTAGACATAGAAGAGAGTTCCTTTCCAGCTTTACAGCATAAACAGCCCATACTGGTACCTTCACCATACAGAGGAGAAATAGCTTTGGTAGCCATGTGTTTGTTTTCAGAGCAAGTGCTGAAGAAGATAGGTCATGAGATAGTGAACAAGGTTTGAAGAGATCACCTCTAAGAAAACTGCAACCACCAAAACACCCTTTATAGGAAAGACTAATCATGTTGTGAATAACTTAGAATAATTGCATTAGAAACAGAAAACATGAGCACATGTGGGTTGAGCCAAAGCCGGAATTCTGCTGATGCTCAGCTTGGTGGTCCTGTGGGCAGGCAACATACACAAGCAATTGCCCAAGGCAACAACATTCTTTATTAGACTGATTAAGCACCAGGTTTACTTATTGTCGTTAGTAATGGATGCCAGATTTCTGCTTTGCCTCTGGTAATGGGAACCAGCAGTAAGGAAGGAGTGTTACTGTGAGTGTTGGTCCTACTGCTTGTGTGGAATTTTCACACCTACCTCGATTTAATGTGGAAACAACCAGAAATGGTCCTCACCCAACACTTGCTTCATGATTCATTGTTTTTTCAACCTAAAACTGAGATTTGTAGAAGCTGATTAAGGTGAGATAAGAAATAAAGGCTCTTTGTTGAACTATCCAAGTAACTCCCAGGTTTCCTTTGCACTGTGGTCTGGGATTTCATCAAGGGTAATCATTCTTGGGTGGAGAAAAAGGGCATCAAAGGAAATAATTCCATATACAGAGTTACTTTTAATATTCATTTTAGCCAAAGGTACAATCCATGTGATGAATTCACTGACCAGACTTGTGCTTACCCCAAAGAGTCACCAGCTCCTGACTGTGGCCTGCAATGTGGGAATTCCTCAAATCTCTGGGAGGGAGGTGTAGAGCTAAGAGAGCTGATGGAAGTGTGAATGTTTGCATGGGCTTCCCATTGCTGTGTTTGTTCTTGAGCAGATCCACATAAACTGCTCAAAAGCTGTTCTTTGAAAGTCAGGCTCAAATTCCTAAATAATTTGCATGCTCTTGAGAGCAGTACCCATATAGTATCCATATCCATGTCAAGTCTCTGTCATTCAATTACAAACACCTTCTAATGAACTTTTGCTATTGTGTTAATTTAAAAATTATGTTGAGATGTAAAATCAATGAATTCTTAGTTAATAAATGTCCTTTTTCACTATTGGTTTTTAACATAACCATTCTCACAATTAAGATTTTTATTCATTGCATACTATCTAACATAGAAGATGAAACATATTTTATCAATAAAAAAACATACTTTCTGTTTCTGTTTCTCTTTCAGTTAGCTGGCAAGCTTCTATTTCCAAATGATTAAGTACAAGTATGATTTGATTACTTTTAAGGGGTTTACATATAAAACATCACTTACATGTATATTTTTCACTACAGAACAAAGAATATTAAACAAGAATTATTAGCAGTGTACTATTTTAACACTTCAGTTTTAAATTGATGTCCAGAAGATGCCAGTAGATAAGCTTTTTAAATACTAGGATTTTTGCAGAGGAGAGTGTAAAGAAATATAAATGTGTGCATGTGCATGTGCATATGTGTGTGTGTGTAAGCTATAATAATTTCAATCTGCTGCTTCAGTATTGATATAATGGTTTTTATTATTTTATTCTTTTTATTGATACAGTGGTCTGCACAGATTATGATAAAATTTAATAATTTTCATCCAATCCCCAAATTGATAGTAGAGAAACTACTCATTATTTAGAGATAGAAATGTTAAAACAAGAAAATAATGAGTATCTTAAAACCAAAAATTCACTCTCTTATAAATTTAGGGTGTTCATTTTGTATATTTATGATAGATTAATTTCCTAGCATGCAAGACACTTTTGACCTTTTGAAAAATATGCCGATATTTTGGACTATAAGGTGTTTCCTGTGTTTATGTTTCTGATCTCTGTCTGCCTTATTTTACATAAGTTCAATTTTCAAAAATTATAAGAAAAACAAAACAGTACCTGTGAACTGATGCTGTGCAGGACAGTTATGAGGAAAGGGTTTCACAGCCCAGACAGGCAGTAGCTCTCTGTGAAATATTTTATCACTGTGACCCCAAATCAAAAATGCCTCTCTTCATGATCTCCAAAATCCAACTCTTTTCTAGAATCAAATGTGTCATCTTTTCTTCTGGACTGCACTGACTGGTTATTTAAGAACTAATGGTCTCTACCTATGGAAAGGTAAGACCTAAACTTTGCCTGCATCAAAGTCACCAGGACAAAGCCTGGGTGCAGGGAGTCTGTGCCGAGTCACTTTGTACGATTTGTTTCATGCTGACAAAAGTTTTGAATAGGCCTGGCTCCCAAGGAGCAGCAAAACCTGCTGATTTAATTAATTAATTAATTAATAAAACTAGATGTATGTTAAGCAAAATTACACCTGGCATCATAAAGAGGAGAATTGAAATTTTGTGAGGATTGAGGGCCGGTGGTCATCTTTTGATAATGGGCCAGTAGAAGGCTGTTGGTTGCTGTGTCTTCATTTTCTTGTCTTATCAAGTTCTTGATTTTCAGGGGATAAATCTCAAGCAGTGTAATTGAAGGAATTAGAAGTTTCCTTCAATAAAATCTGGATTTGGCAATAAGAACCCATTGTGGTACACAAGAAACATTCAAGAAATCCTTTACCCATAGAAGTCAGCAACAGCTTTGCCATTGATTTCTGTTGTGCCAGAATTTTACCCATTGTGATTTTTTTCAACAAAATTTTTTTCGGTTTTAGGTAACATTTTAAAATATTTTGTTTTCTTGATGTTAGGAGCTATTGTTGAGCAATAGCAAGGTGTTTCTTTGGTTTGTTTTTGGGTTTTTTTTGTTTTTTTTGCCTCAAGTTGCACCGGGGGGGGTTTAAATTGGATACTAAAGAAAATTTCTTAATCCAAGTGTTTGTCCACCCCTAATACAGCTGCCCAGGGCACTGGTGGAGTCACCATCCCTGGAGGGATTTAAGAAATGTATAGACATGCATTTGAGGTCATGGTTTAATGGTGGATTTGGCAGTACTGAGAGAACAGTTGGACTTGATGATCTGAAAGTTCTATTCCCATCTAAATGATTCTATGATTCTATTATGATTTTCTATAGAATTCTACTTCTTTAATTATCATTATAATCAAACCAACTTTGCTATATGTGATACAATGCCAAATAAATAATGGTTAGGAAAGAAAAGTATCTGGACCCTTGAAAACCTTCAAGACGCAAAAAAAAAAAAAATATATAAAAATAATCAAACAGAAATGCACATACGTGTGTGAGATGATATTGGCTTGGTTCTGACAAGAGCTGCCAATTTTGTCTATGTCATCAGATGAAAAGCACTGATGGCCACATGGACACCAAATCAGAGTTATCTGGAAACTGCAAGTGTTTTTGGCACAAAAAATGGAAAGGAATGAAGGAAATTCAGGGACACAGTGCTAAAGAGGGAAGACAGGAGACTTTCTGTCTTTCCACAAATGAACTAGGGTAAAAAACCCAGAATTCTGGATGGACTTTTTTATTTTTTTTTAATTTGATCAAATAATTTTGAGCAGATATACTACATTAATATTTTCTTTGAGCATATGTGTGTGTACTTTTTGTGTGTACATCTCTGTGCCTGTCTGCATACATGAAATATTTCATGCTCTTCGGATGGCTGTGATGAGTGAGAAAAGTCGTTCTTTGTTAACTGTATTTCTCTTATTTCATCTTGTATTATTGTCCTTTGTGGACAGTTTTATAGCTGTTTAATATAATATTAAAATAAGACAACCATAGAGGCATATGGTACAGCAAATTTTGTTGTTCCCATTCTATTTGTGGAATAGTTTTTATCCTTTGGGGTACATCTTGAGAGCACAGAGATGAGTCATGTTTTAAATAAATATGTTTGGAAGTGCATAGAAATGACTTAAAATGGGAGGAGCAGACCTGACTCTTGTAGAGATGAGGCTGCAGCACTTTCTGCTGTCCCCACAGAAAGAAAACTGGTCTAGGTTGTGTGGCCTAACCCTTAAAACCATCCTGAGACAAATATCCTGTGCTCATATGAGAGCATTTAATTCTTAGCCAAACTAAAGCCAAGGTTAGGTGGACACCCAAGAATGTGGGCGGTTACTTAGAACTCATTCCTTGAAAATGCAGTGACACTTGGAAAAAGAAGATATCATAATCCAGATTGATGTGGGCTGTATAGACTCCTAAACCGTGCAGAAGATTTTATGAGAGCACAAGAATGAGCATATGGTTCTGTAACAACCCAAATACAATAGATATGTTTAATACATATACATACACATGCATTTATAAGAGACACACATCACTTATACGCAATCTATTTTGAGAGCATTGCACTTCTGCTCCTGTGTGTATCTACAAGAAAAAAAATGCATGACATTACAATGCACATGTATTCACCCCTATTTCTTGCTAACTTTTACAAGTTTGCACTCATTACAGAGACTTGAATTTTCTACTGATTTTTGTAGAGCAATAAAGAAGGGGACTTCTATGTTCACTTACCTGTTGTCAATTACTGACGCCTCATTACACAAATCACTTGGAAAGCTGATGAGGTTTTATCTAACATAGGGGCCAGGTCAATCAATCGTCATCAGACCTGTGGATCTTCAATGGGCATTGAAAGGTTAACCCAGTTCTTCAGGGCCTCCGTCATGTCAGCAAAAATTAGCAAGAAGGTGGCCAAGTTGTCAATAGAGCACAGACACAATTAGTTAATGATTAGAATGTTAGCACTTGGGGAGTTGATAACAAAATGAGCCATCTTGGATACATTTGCATGCAGTTAGAAAATCTATATAGCTTGGTGGGATGGGAGGGAAGACTGTGCATATGGTGCAGTAAGGAGTGCCATAAAGCAGAATTATGTGTGACTGAGTGTATTGCAGACTTGGCTGTCCTAAATGAAGCCACTGTATCAGAAAACCTGCACATTTCAGTTTAGGAGAGTCAGGTACTTGGCTTTACTGATCTACTTGGTAGCCAGCATTAGCAATGAGAGTGCTGCCCTGTCATCATAACCCCATTTTCAGCTAAATGATTACGGATTTGATATCTTCTACAGTAAGCACTGGCCTTACCAGTTGTGATTAAACTTGAAGCTTATTAAATTAGGGACAAGGTAAAATTAACAGACTTCCTCCTGTTTAGGATTTCATCAGTTAATTTTATTCTTGACTTCTCTTCTTTCATGAGAACATTTTGTAAGACTTCTGCTTGCTATTGTAATTTCATTTTATATCCCTTGTTGGAACAAGAAATCCTCTGTCCATATCACCAGGCCAGGGTACCTCCTTGTGCTGGCTGAGGCTTCTTAGCTAGTTCAGGCATGAAAAATAAATGTTAGACATTGTCTGCATAATTACTTGGACAAGTGGGTTTTGATCATTTCAAGGTCTCCTTTACCTTTGTGCTCTACAGGTTTAGACACAGTTCTGATGCCCATGACTACATTTAAAAATTGCTGAAATGTTCTGCCATTGAAGTATTGCAGAGATTTATTTCAGGGTGTTAGGTTTCTCTCTACCTTTGATGGAAGACTAGTGTAGGTTCTATATCTGAATTGCATTGTCCACTATTACAAACATCCCCTTAATAAGAGACATCCACTCAGTGCCTAACAAAAGAATTCCTTGGATCCTGAGAACACCTTTAAGAACATATATCATATATACTATAGGTTACCTTGTGACCCAATTGCCTTCCTATTGATGTGCTGGTACCTGGACTTATGTCTCTGAGTGCTTTGACATACAAGTATCCAATTATATTCAATTTAGATTCAGGTGGCAAAGACCTTCACTTTTATTTAGCAAACATAGATTTTCTAAGTTTTAAAGGAAATGCCATGAAGGGAAAGAGAAGATTTTCAGATGGCTAATTCCAGCTTTATGTTTTCTACCCCTACAACTTTCTGCAAGCCATAACAATTGAAGTCATAATCATATTTATAGGAGATTTAGTGAGAAAGGGGCATGAGATGACCAAGTGGTGGTTTCTGCAACAGTGAAAGTGAGACATTTACAGTCTCCAGCATCTGTTCAGACAATTTTCAGCCCTACATTTTATAAACAAAAAAGGCATCTCTCTTCCTCCTGTGAGCAATAAAGGGGATGAAAATGTGCTTTAAAGACATCCGCATTTGAATTGTCGCATCTGAAGCAGAAAGTCTAATTGTCTGGAATATTAGCCCTCCATGCCATTGTGATGAGGCTTTATGAGTATCTTCCTCCAAGTGTATTGAAAATCTCAAGTGTGCTTGACACTGAGCACAAATGTTTCTCTGTACATGTTGATGTTGCCGTCACAAAAATGTGCCGTGCCTTAAAGCTGTAACTTCCAAAGAAATTACACACAGGAAATATTTTGGATTAAGTGAAAATAAAAATATCATGGCCAGTAAACACAGTTTCATTACCAGGCTCGTGATCAATGTTGGTGTATTTAAGCCTTAGTCATACTGTGCTGTCTTTATTATTTTATTATTCTCTTTATTTTTTCATTATTCAAAGGATTTCCTCTTTATCCATTAAGTTCAGGTTCAAATATATAACAGGACAGATTCACATTATTGCATCTGGAGTTATTCAGCTATGATGTGTCACATTAACCAAGAGCAAGTGTTTGCCCACAAAGTCCTAGGAACAGTTACAGAGAGACACACGTTTCCTACAAAGCATTGCCAACCCACCCTGTTGGATTGCACTGGTGGTACCCAGACTTCTGGAACCAGATGCATCCTTCCTTTTCACCTGCTCTTCACCTCCTACAGAGAAAACCCTTTTTCCCCTGGGAGGTATTGTCATTCTGCCTCTTTGACCTCCAAACTGACAGAAATGGTTAAACTTCCTTGATGAAAGTTTTCTTCTTGCTACTTTGTTGAAATGCTGCTCATACTTTAATGCCACAATATAAATTCTTTAAGGATGTTTTCTGATTCCCTAAAGAAATTCCACAATAGCTGTTGAGCTATTGCAACTATTGCCTTTCTTGTTTCTCATTTTTGTCTTGCACTTTGATCAGAAGCTTCGTTGAAATGTGTTGGTGTTGGGCCAAGGGAAGTTTTCTTTTTTGTCTCATGCCAGCTACACTGAAGTATATTTCTGAGCAGAAGAATGGGCTAAGTAGGGAGTCCTTCTTGGGGAATGTAAACACTATTGTGGGCAGTATATTAAGAAATATCCTGAAGTTAAAGTCAGAACTTCTATCTAGATGGGAAGATATGCCCATAGTAAAACAAAAAGCACTCCGAGGATTTCAGCTGAAATATTTATTGACATATATTTAACCACCAATCTTAGTGTGTTTTTATATAAAAATAATAAAGTCCTGCACCACTTCTGCCTAGTTTTTTCTAGGAAAAAAAAAACAAAACAAAACTGGAAAATGACAATTTAATGTTATATTCCTTGTAGGTAAAAATAAAAAACTATCATGAAAGCTGTTCCCTTGAGATCTCTTGGCAGGGAAGACCCATGAGCCTCATGTACATTTGGATAACAACAGCACCTCAGAGCTCTTTGAAGTTATACCCTTCAGTACTAATCTGATTTCATTCAAAAGAGAAATCTAGGGTGATGTTTATGAGGGTTTGCAGTTTCACCATGGTTTTGATCAGAAACAGATGGTATATCTGAAACAATCAGAAAAACTTTTGTTTAGAAGCAGCCCACATGTAATTGACTGTTTGATGTAGACATCATAGCATTTGATGTTGGGGAGTGAAACTTGTACATGCATTTAAACTTTGGTGTGCCAGGACCTCAGCAGGTGTCAGTCGGCTTTGCTTCTGGAGGCTGTGTCAGTTCCCATAAGCTGAAGATCCCAGCCCACAGTCCCTCCAAATGAACAATCATCTTTTTACAAAATGGCCTGAACCCCACCCTTTCCTAAGAATAATGTCATAGAAGATGCACCAGCCCCAGGCAGCTAAGAAACTGAATTTGTGGCTAGAAGATGATTCTTCAAAACTCCTTCTGTTAAGGATTCCTTCTGCTGTAATTCCAGCTGGGCATTGCTGGGCCTGGAGTGTGTGTGAAAACTTGAAATCACACCAGGCACTGAGATCAGGGCTCTGGGTTTGTTTTGTCTTCACGCACTATTTACATCTTCCCTAAGAATTAGTTCTTGGTTAGGATCCTGCAACTAAGTCAACATTTTCCTAACAGAAGGTGGGAAGTGCTGAGTTATTGTAAAGGGAAAACACATTGTACACAATATTAAGAATGTGAGTCCACTTTTCATGACTGGAGACTTTCAAGGGTGGCTGAAATTTAGACACGCAGCTGTGGGAATGTGGGATCAGGAAAACACCAGCTGTGGAGACCCATGCTTGCTCTGAAAACTATTGGTGATCACTCTTCTATAAACTCTAGTTAGACATAACATTTTCTCCTCAGGGATTGTGTTTACAAGAGAGTTCCATGAGGGGATACTTAAAAGATTCAGTTGCTCCCTGTGAGTTTTCATTGCTGGAAGAATTTACCTTGTGCCTGCAATTCGGTGTCAGCCAATAATTCTTATGCATGGTTTCCCACATCTGTATGTGTGGACATACGTTCAGTATACATTTTTAAAGATTTTGAAGGAAGAGCAAACAGAACCAGCTGACCACTTAGTGAGGTAACCTGTTTAATAGAAAGTGAGGAGTTGTACTTCCTGAGAATTTTACACTGCATTTTGGGAGACCAAGTCTCTCTCTCTCTGCCAAAGGAGAGACAACATTCATTCAAATGAACAGGATCAGACATGAACACTCTGTAGAATCCCACTATATATACACAAAGCCAGCTGTCTCAAATGAAATACTATTGAACAAACTGCCATATCCTTTAAAACCCCTTTTAGCACTCCACTTGTAATGGGATGAAAATATAAGTCATAATGGGCCCAGGTACACAAAGATGCACATTTAAACCACTTCAGATGCATGTGTAGCATGAGAAAAAGACATAAACATGAATCAGCCCATGTAGAAAATGGCTTTCACCCATGAGGCCCGCATTTATTCCACCTAACATGAGGCATTTAACCAGGGTGCTTGAGGATATTCTCTCCTGTGGCTCTCCACGTAGTCAATGGAGTGCGAGAGGCACCGTAAGGAAGCAATTTAGCCTGTCTAGGGTCTGAATTGTCCTTATGAGAATCCCATTTTCCTCCAGTGCCTATTTAGTTATTTGTAGGGTAACAGTGTTTTTATGGCAGAGACTTCAGTTGACTGCCTCATGTGGGGAAGATAAATGTTGGCCAAGCAGATTGAGTTGGAAGTAGCTGTTTACGTCACACGGTTGCTGTGATTCCTTTGAAGCTATGAACATTCCCTCAGGACTCTTAGTGATAAAAAAAAATAATTTTGAGATAAGCTAAGAAATCTTTAGGGTTTCTTTAAACCTTTATGTCATACTCTCAGCTTTCATACACAGCATTAATATTGCAAAATGCACTGCAATGAACTAGTTCCTCAGAATGCCAAATTTTCCTTCAATACCTCAGTTCTCCAAATACAAAGATCTGATTACTTGACTCAAAGGCAGCAAACAATGATTTTAAAAAATATTTGGCTATTTGTATTTCTATTAAAAATTTTCATTAGTTACTGCAACAGCATGTAATGAGTGTAAAAGTCAACAAAAAATGTTTTAACTAGCATTAAACTTGTTCCCTGCCAAAGTAAACACCATCATGATTCTGCTTGAAGCATGAGCAGTCATTGTTTCCTTCTTGCATGGACTGGGAATGTATGAACAAGGAGAACGTTTCTCCTGGAATGGAATAATGGTTCAAGTAGACATCCATTTTCCCACTGCCTAAAATGACTTTACACTGTGAAAAGCTGTCTAGATGGCATTATTTTTTCTTCCAAACACGTGGGTTTTAATTATTTTCTTCTAAGTCCAGTCTGAGTAGCTCTACCTTCACTGCCACATTCCCCCAAAAGCAGGGGGAGGTGTGTTTATTTTTCCCTTGTGTGGTGTTGCTCCTCATTACTGAAGGTATAGCTACATCTTACCCCAGATATTCTCTGTTTGGGCAGTAGTGAATGTGTCGGTGAGGATCAGACTAATTCCACCTACTTCTCTAGACTGATTCTAGCAGTGAGCAGAACCAGATGCTTCACAAGCGAGTGCGAGAAACTCCCTAATAAATAACATGATCTAATCTGGTCATTGAGAAAAGCTGTTTCCTTTTTCCATGGAGATTAAGTACTATTTAAGGTATTTAATTTTCTGTAATTGAATCAAGAGTCTTAGAGTACAGCTTCAGTAATTTTTTGTCTCTTGCTAAATTTTTATCCTCAATAAATATCTTGTGGCCTAGAGCACCACAGATTAATTTGTGCATGCTGCAAGAAGTAAATTCAAAGATCAGTTGTCTTTCATTTTCACAGACTATCCCTTCTCCCTGTGTGATAAAGTAAAAACTAAAGTTTTATCTGATTCAGGTTCTATTTTTCTTGGTTTTTTGAACTCATTCTACATTTCCTATGTCATCCCCAGAAAATGAAAATGAATACCTGAAGGTCTTACAGAGGATTTTGAATAAACAGCTAATAATGAAATGAGTCATTTGCACTAGATAGTTTTGAAGCCAGCCTCAAAAATACCTTCAGCATTAAAAAGGATTGCTGCTTGTTTGAAGTCTAATGCAATATTGCCACTTATTTCCAAAAATCTGTGTACAAATCTGTTTCTTTGCTTTCAGTTGGTCACATTTTTTGAAACACTTGTGTTTTGTGGGAAAATAAGTCTTCTGTATTCAATCTTTTCATGAAAATTAAAGCTCTGAGAACAGTCAATTTTGTAAAAAAAAAAAGGGAAAAAAGAGAAGAAAGTTTCAGACAGATTCAAGAGATAAAGATGACTTCTAAATGGTTCTAGCCTAGAAATTGGTTCAGTTTGCATAATTGGCCTTTGAGATTGTAGCAGATGACAGATATTAAACCAGTTATTCCTTTGACTGAGAATTAAGGAACGGAATAGGGTGTGCTACAAGTGAAATTAGTAATTGGATGCAGCTCTAAGGGAATAGAATTGACTTGCTTTGGAGCTAGTGAGAGCTTAACTCAAAACTTTCACCAAAAATTGAAATAAAATAGTTTTTTAAGGTTTGGAAAACGTCAATGAGATGCTGTAGTTAACTTTATAATTGTTTATTTATTTGCATTAAGGCAGTGCGCAGAGAGCCAGTGAGATCTAATTATAAATAAACAAATAAATACATACATACATACAAATATATATAAAAAGAAATAATATATAATAATATGTAATTATATAATAATTACAAAATTATATAATATATAATTATATATTATAATAATTATAATAATTATAATAATATATAATTATATATAAAAAGGGCCTAAAACCTCATGTCTAATTTTATAGATTTAAATAGTCCCCATTAGCTTGTTTACATGACAAGTGACAACAACTAAATAAATTCCAGAATTAGGGGAGTACCACATACTAATCATTAAATGACTGACAAAATTTGTCCCCTCTTCTGCTTTGCCATATTCGAGTGATTATGGTTCTTGAATCTTTTTCTTTTTGTTCACATTTACATGTCTTTTGCCTAAAAAACTCTTCCCTGAACACTTTCAACATTGTTGAAGTAGGTGACTTAGATTAAAAATCTAAAAAAGCTGTTGATCCTTACTGTGAAAGTTCTTATTTTTTGGGGGGAATGAGATAGTGGAGTAGTGAAAGGGTAAAGGCAGATATTTCTCTGAGGAAGGTTATAGAACTGTATTCCATTTCACACAGTAAGGGATGTCATTAGGTACTCACATTTATTCCACCAAAAATTACCACAAAGAAATAACATCAAATAAATATTAAGAAAGGTCTGTATGATCGTGGAACTCTGTTAGGATCTTCCAGATTAGGGAGCTCTCCAGCCCAAACGAGTAACAAATCTGGGGCCACACTTCTCAAGAAAACAATTTGAACATGTCATTACACATGAGTATTTTGGAGCTATCCAGGAGAAGATATTATACACCATTTTCACTTGCTGAAAGGGTTGTAGAAACCAAAAAGAGCTTTATGAAAATTCGGGCATTGGTTCAGAGTCAAAATCATTCAACACCATGGTATGAGAGGAGCTTCTTTAGACACTAAAAACAATGAGGTTCAAAGAAGTCAACACACTTACATTTAAGGGAGCACATCACAAAGCAAATGGGGTCATCTCAGTGAAATATAAAAGCATTATTCTTCTGAGATTTGAAAAAAATACATAATTACTTCTTCCACCAAGCATGGTTCTTTTAAATAACCTTCATTTTTGTCCCTTTGAAATGAAAAGAGGTTTACATTAAAAAGGCATTTCCTCTGACTCTCTGTCCTTGAGCAGCACAAAATGTAAACTATACCTTTCCCTTCTTCCTTTGAAGAAAAAGGAGTTTCAATCTTCTTCTGTGAACACGGTCCATTTAAATAAGGAGATGGAGTCCCATCTTTTCGATCAGCTTTCTTTGTTTGACTTGTCAGTAATAACACTTTAGCTGAAATTGTACAGGCGTCCTGCTAATTTAGTAATTATTGACACGGTGCTGGGCAAGAAATGATAGCAAACACAGGGAACTGTTAAGAAGAAATGAAATAAAAGATCTTCATATCATTGTTGAATAATGGTTGAGATCATTTTGTGCTCTAAGTAGGCCCAAGACACCTTTTTCCATTTTCTCGACACATTTATAATTTATGCTTTGTAATAGTTCCAAATATTTTTAGGACTCCATACTTTGTTTGAGAATCCAGAAGAACTGAATGAGAATCACGGAGTGCACACACAGATGAGCAAGGGGTGTGACCTACCATAGGTTTTGATTTAAGAACGATCCCTCATTTTTATATATCCCCCTTCCTCCTTTCTCAATTTATCATTGTTTTTGGGCTGCCTTTGCTCTGGCTGAGCTGCCTGGGCAGTCGACCCCATTGTATGTGGCTGGAGACAGAGATTGCTTTTGGGTTTTGCCCTGCTGGCAACATCATGGCAGCTTTATTTAGCACCAGCAGCTTTCCAGTGACCTGGTGTGCAGAGGTGTTAGTGTCACTTCAGGGAGGTCTGAGAGCTTCCACCCCAGGGATGTATCACTCTGCCCATTGTGTTGGATCCTGGAATCCTGAAATACGTCTGTGAGAGAGCATCCAGTCTGTGCTTGCTTTGTGCTCTGTAGGTGAACAGGCTGTTAATATTAAAGCTCTCTATTGAAAATATATGGACTTGATGGTCTTCATGGGTCCTCTCCAACTGAGGATATTCTATGATAAAATCGCAGTGAACTTGTACATGCTTTAACTCCTTTAAATTCCCTTTTCCATCTCCTCTGACTCAGAATAATCCCTCCTCATCAGAATAATTTTTTAGACCATCAATTCCTAAAACCTTACAAAGCTTATTAAAAATGCCAAGGTTTCTCAGAAATGGAGACAAGACTCTTAAGTGAGAGCTCTTTGTTGACCCAGCTGTGGGCAGCAGATCTCTGTTGCCACCCTGGAGCTCATGTACATAAGGACACAGACCTGTCACTTCTCATTTGAATTTTAACTTGGGTCCTCGCTATTAATGGTAAATCTGTGGTGCAGATTGGCAGTGCCCTTGCACTGTGGAATCAGCTGGTGGTGGCACTGAGATGGTGTTTTCAGGATTGCATGTAGATGGCAGATGTCTCTGGCTTCTCAGGGGCTGCCATTATCTAGACTCAGCTCCTCTTCATGGACTGGAATAACACCCACAAAAACATTGCCACAATAATATATTGGGGTACCCAGGGCTGGTTATCCCATGCTGGAGTGAGTGTTTTGAAACAGGAGGCAGGACAGGGCATGCAGAGCAGTTGATCTTTAAATCAAAGGCCTTAATGAAAGGAAATAGAAAGCAATGTTTTAATGGCAAGATGATATCAGTGTCTGTACAATGTATTAGATTTCAATGCAGTTGTATATTGATTTATGCACAAACTCATATGAAAGCTGTTCCTTCACACATTGGTCATGGCTGATAATACTCATGAACCCTGGGATTCTGCAGCATCCAGGGACATGGAACTCAAACTTAGTGGCTGGTTAGAGAGGACAGAAAAGGTTTATAAATGTTGAAAATAATGAGGGCTTCCCTTCCATGATCACTGCTGTGATTGTAGCACAGGTCTATCCTACCTGCCCTACCTGCCTCAGCACCATCCCACCAGTGTCAAAGGGAGACTTTCATTCCAGAGTCACTACTTTTTTTTTTTTGTTTTGTTTTGTTTGTTTTGTTTATATTTAAACATTCTGGGTATTTTTGTTTATGTAAAGTCTCTGCAGCAAGAGGTTGCAGTGATAGAAACAAAACAGTGAAGCTGTATTAAACTTTGCATGTTTCTGACTAATTGACATCTATCTGCTTCTGTGCAGAAATTATTTGGCTATGAAGAGAAGAAATGCAGCGACAGATTTTGTCGTAGACATGTCTGTCTGCTGCCCTAAGGCTACACCCTGCACACACAGAATTCCATGAGCCACCCCTGTTCCCATTCCTGGGAGCTGTGGGTGTGTCTGGCTCAAAATTTACCCTCTGGCCAATGTACACTTACAGGTGATTTGTCATAAAATAAATGTTACGTATAATTTTTAACCTAAATACAGATAGGATATTTTTCTTAGTTAAAATTACCCAATCTGTTTGGCAGTCCCTGCAAACAGAGTGAACCCTCATGCTTTTGTGTAATTAGTTTTTGGTTCTTGGATTATATTAGGCAATCTGGGGTTTTTTTTTGCTTTTCTTCCCAACTTTTTTTTCCACAATCCTACTTCTGTTTGGAGGCCTTTCTGGTGGTTTAGGGAGGGACAGAGGAAGAAACGGAAAATTATTACCTAAAGGAATTTCCTGAAGGAATTTTCAGAAAATGTAAAAATGCATCTCTTCTAAAGCAAAACACTCTAGAATGCATGTTAAGTTTTATTTCTGTGTGCCACTCTGTACATACAAGGTCATTAAACTGTCCTCTGTTTATACTCACCCTCTTCCAAATTCCATTAGGACCTGCATTTTTTAAGCATTCCAAGAGACTTCAAATTTCACTCAAAGTGTTTCAAAATTATTTCTGTTTATTTCATTTATGTGTGTTAAGTCAAATAAAATATTTAACCGAGCTTGCATACAAATTGGAAAGGACCTCATCATTGGATGGAAACAGAAGATGTAGCAAAGAATCGTATTAAAGAAAAATTTGTATCATTTTCAGACAAAAACTGAAATGAAATCTGTTTACTAACCCACCAGCTGTCACTGCTACTTCTAGTTGCAATGTATTGCATACCCTGAGCTATAGACTTGCAGTCACAGGCATTACTGTAAGGTTTCTGCTGGGAAACTGAGCCTAATGCCTTTTCAACTTCTATTTTTCTACCAGAATGGAAAATTTAATTTTAGTGCCTGAATGCTTTTTTATTTGCTGCAACATTTTTATTTTTTTCTTACATTTAAGGCAGATTTTATTTAAAGTAAACAAACCAAAGCTGGGGTCCAAGTGATAACAAAGGTAGAAACATTCAAAGGGAGTAAAATTTACAAAATACTGTTGCAATATGGCCACAGCTATTCTGAATTCTTTCAAGATGTGGGTCTTTGATTTTAAAGCAAGAAGAAATCTTGACTATATACTTAATATTTATGGCCTCTCTCAACTCACTGGCTGACAAATTCATTGCCCTGTGATGGACAGTTAGCGTTTGCCTTCTAAAAGTGAAAGCCAAGGAGATTTTCACTTGTGTGAGGAAGAGAATGAGTACCAAGCATTCCAAGTGCTAGAAATGTTTGAGGCACACACTTACAGATGCGCCAAGCTAAAGCACATAAGCAGAGCTGGTGCCCGAGGCGCTGTGATGAGGACTTGGTCTCAAAACGAAGAACTAAATGCAGATCTTCTGCCTGCCTGTGCTTGAGCTGCTGCAAAGAGAAATAAAAAAAGGAGTCAAAAAGAGAAGCACTTGTATTTGAGCTTGAAAGAGACCTTTTCCTGGCATCTTGAATATTTTTTGTTGAAAAAGAAGAAAAAAAAAAAGAGCAAAATTTTGAAATACAGAACCTTTTATATCACAAAATTAAAATAGTTTTGCTTTGACACTGTCAAAAGAAGCACACTGACTTCATTTCAGTATTTTTTCAAGTGGTTTTGTTCTACAAAATACTCAACTAGAACTAGGGAGAATGTGTGCAGGATCTCTAGTTTTTGCCAAACACTTTTGCTTGCCTGTGTTTCTGTTCTGCTACATTTATCCCACAGTCAAGTTTCTGATTCAGAGACCACCTAAGCCAAAGCAGGGCTTAGCGTTGCCTCCAGCACATTCAAAACAAGTTCCTAGTGAAAAATGAAATTTTCTGGGCTGTTGCAGTGGTCTGTTTTCCCAAGACTGCATTCATACTAAAGGGAAAACTTCATAAAGTCCTTCATTTATGTGCATGCAGTTTTATGTGCTGAGACAAATGTGGTGTTCAGGCAGGGTGCGTGGTGTAATGGAATACTCTTGCTGGGAGCTCTGCTTGGGCTGTCTGTGCTGGTGTTTTGTTCCCACTGTGGAAAACTGACCACATCCCCTGTCCACAGGGGCAGCTGATAACACACAGCCAGTGCAGCACAACAGGGTTTGCACCCACACGCACAGGCTGCTTCCAAAAAACATCCATTTCTTGTTTTTCCCCAGTATCTCTAAAATAACGCTGTCTGGGTGCCAGTGTGGGGAGTTTCTGTGCTGAATGTGCAACAGAGCACTTATGGATGTGCCCAAACTTTCTGACCCAGGGGATGGAGCATGAGTGTAAGCAGAGAGAGGCAGAGAAAATCAGCAGACTTAATTGTTTCTATCCCAAATGTAAATATCCATATATAAAAACACTCCTCCAACCTGAAACCCTGTACTGACTGGTCCTTTTTAATCTTAATTTTGAACAGTTGCTACTCCAATTAAATTCTACCACCTAGCATTTTCAAACAGCTCTTAGTTGTTTCAGCAAACTCTTTTAATGGACAGCTGTTTTTGACAGCTCCTCCTGATTTGCCAGCGCTGTGTCATCTGCCAGAGCAGGAGGACCCATTTTGTATTCTGCTGCTGGCACTGAGGGGATATGTAAATGTACACATGAATCAGTTGTCACCAGCACAGACACGCTGTGGTGAGATGATCAGAATGTGTTGGGAGTTTAGTTGGCTTAAAGTGGGAGGAAAAAAAAACTAAAAAAAAAAACCACAAAAAAACCCACCACGCTTAGATTTCTTGAAGTGATTTTTATTTCAAGTCTCTCCAGTTTATTTTCACTTTGTGGTGCTTGTTAGATTTAGTTCAGGAGAGTGCAATCTGCTACTCGCAAATCACCAACCTGAAACTCAAAAGTTGAGGAATTATAGAAACATTTCAGGTAAACACCGTCAGAACTTCAGCTACACAAACAGAATTTTATATAGGACTCCACTTTTCAAACATTTTAAACTCAGTGAGAGAAAACTTCACGTTCCCAGGAGCGCAGCATGGAGAGAAAGTTTGTTCAGCTTCCCAAGGCATTCTGGTAAATGGTCAGAGCTGTTTCAGGACACTCTGCTTGGACATTCCTGGGTGGATAACATAGAATATTTAATAAGAATGCAGAAAAATCAGAAGTGCTCAAAAACATTTCTGTTGTGTGTTTGAGAAAAAGCCAGAGTACAAAGTCACACAGGACCATGATGCTGCTGAAATAATTTCATTCCCAAAAAATGCCAGAGTTGATCATTTTGATAACATTGAATCTGAGCAACCTGCATCCAGTAATTTTCACAGAGGTGACCAAGGAACTGTCCAAGCAATTTTTAATGCCCTGGAAGACTGGTGATTTTCCAGAGGATTCGAAGAAATCTAATGCTGTGCCAATATATAGAGAGTGAATGGAGTGACCCAGGTAACAGGTTTAAGAAGGGCAAGGTGACAAATGCCAGTTAATGTGGGATCACGGGAAACCTACTCCATTGGGCTAATGAGGACAGTTTTGATGAGATTAATAGTGGTTTTGGTAAAAGCAGCAGTGTTTAAATCAAATTGGGACTTGCATAATCACTCGGTGATTATCATTGGGGTATTTTCTGGCTGTCATTTTGGGTCATCTGTATACACCTTTGAAAACAGTTTGATATTTTTATCTATAAATCTAGAAGATAATATTGCAGTCCTTTAGAACACAGCCAGGCCTGTAACACCTGCCAGGTATAGATTGCTCTTAATGGGGGCTGTCTGGATGTAAATAAATGGTACTTGATTTTCTTATAAAAATGCAGTAAGACTGAAGTTTTACGTCGTGGATGAAATGGCATTTTTACTTTAAAGAATATAATTTAACTTGACACAGCTCTGTAGAGCTTTACAGTGGCTTAATCAAATACAGCACTGCTTTAAAAATAGGGATTGCTTCAAACAGTGGATTAAGTTATTGGTCTCTCACATCTCAAGTGCTGAAGCTCGTTAGGTCTTGGGGTGAGAGTGAAAAGTGGTGTCGTTTTAGCTCAGACTGAGTGTAATAGGAGTTAACTCACAGGCCTCTGTCAAGCTGACAGTTGGCTGGGTTTTTTCCACTTAAAAGAAAGCTCTTTCAGAGTTATCTAAGTTTGAAGAACCTGCTCATAACAAGTCAGTGCTAGTGGTTAAACAAAAAGGTTTTCTGTCCAACACACATGAGGTATCCCCAGAATCTCAGGTTCCTCCTCAGCTGTCCTGTTTCCCCTACTCATCCTCCAGAATCAGTCATGTTCTTGTAGTGATGTGATAGCATGGCTTTAGCCAGTTTTGTGAAATATCTAATTAAATTAGCAAAGGACATAGGTAAGGTCCTGTTTGACATGAAGCTATTGATTGAATTAATGCATCATCTGGAAAATGTTTTTACATCCTCCTGTCTGCACAAGGAGGGACTTCCATAATCTGCAAGACAAAGCTCCTTACATGACTCCTGGGTTTGTGCTAATGAAGTTTGTGCCTCCCAACCAAAGAGGCCCTTCACAGGACACACAGCTTTTGAAGGAGATTAAATCAGGTTTTGTTACACACAATAACCATAGTGTACCTCTCTGCTTGCTCATACACTGATCAATCGCTGATCGATGCTAATGGCTGCAGTGTCTGGTTTTCATCAGTGTGCCTTTCTTCTGCTTTGGCACTTCAGCATGTCACTGTGTTCTTCATGAGAGGCTTGTTGAAAGCAAAAAGTGTAAATCAATTGGTCTCTGTGTCGTAAACAAAAGCTCTTGGATCAGTCAGAGGGAGCCCTGGAGCACCAGATAGCACTGGGGTTTAGTTTTAGTTAATTAACAGAATGTTTTAACAGGAGATTGTTAAAAACCCAAAGCTCCTTGTCCAACCATGAACCTTTTCAGTCGTGATGGGCTACAGAGTGAGGTATTGCATTCCTGTTCACTCCTCCACTGCAGAGTTTTAATGTTTGAGAGGTTTCTCACCAAACATAGAAGACCTTATCTCAGTCCTGTGTCACTGCACCAGGCCTGCCAGGCAAAGGCACATGACTTCAAACTAGCATCCTGCCAACCATGCTGCATGTTTATAAAGCTTTGTGCTATTCCATTTTCTTCCTTTCAACCAGGTATGAAGGTCTAAGGCAGCTGGTGTTAAACAGCAGCAGCTCAGTGGGTGAGCACCTCCCACACCAGATCAGGAGTAGCCAGTCTAAGACCAGTCATCAGTATGTTAAAAATATATTGCCTGCGTAAAGGTTGGTAATGTTGGGTGTTCAGAGCTAATTTCAGGCAAGAAATCCATTTATGCAACTGGGACTTTGGTTTCGATGATATTTTCATTAGTAGGCAAACCCTGTGTGGTTATACCTGCTTTTAAATGAATTCAGCTAAGGAAAAATCAGTAGTGTGAATGGGACTGAAGAAATCAAATACCAAGCTATTATTAAGAAAAGCTGAAAATCTTTGTTCTAACATGTAATGTTGAGTTTGGCTTTCTAAAACAGTGTTTTCATTTAATGCTGATTTATGACCTTGTTATGGTTATTTATTACAGAAGTATTAGTCTGTTATAAGTAGATATGAAGTATTGTAGGTGGTAAGTAAATATGATTTCTGTTCATTCACTGCCTATGACAACCATCATATATTATTCACTGTTAATCACATTTTACCCAAACAGCAATTTGTCATTTATCAATCAGTTATAAAATATCCTAGTGTGAGTCAAGATCTAAAAATGTCCTTGATTTTTGTAGAAGGCTTTTGTTTTGTGCATGCTGTACTAGAATTTGAGATTTCCTCTTTAAAAACTCAGTCACAAAGTTAAAAACTTAGATAATAATAATTTAAAAGTTTGAGGATACATGTTAAAAGCTGGAAAACTATGAAATAATGTTATTTCATGACACTGCCATCTTATTAACATTGCTATTTTTTTCTGATGTGCTAAGGTGTTGTTTCAAGCTTTTGTTAATATTGTAAAACAGGGATATAATTTTAGAAAAGAAAAAAATAAAGCACAAGTCAAAATTCCCCTTCCTCTCTCCACATACCACCCCAGAATGACAGCTGGAATTGCAGGTAATGTGGATTTGCAGTCTGATATGCTGGGGGAAGCTTACCCAGGAAAGGCAGGAATGGGTTCCCATCATGATCAGACCTGAATGAAAGTTCCTCCCCCTTTTGGAGAGTAATGCCTTGGGTCTTTTCCAGCTTGATGGAATGGGAGCAGGAGAAAGGAACAGCCACTTACCAAGCTGAAAATAGATCCTAAAGAAGTCCAGAGTAAGTTCTGTAAAAATAACTTCTTAAAAAGTGCTGTTATTTTTAACAACTGGTACAAGAGAAGCAAATTTTACAGCTGCCACTACCAAACCAGGTTATGTCATGTCCTGCACACCCTCTCCATCCCAGGCCATGTTCCCAGGACTAAAGGGCATGGAATGGGAAGAATTGTGTGATTTGAGATTGTGTTGATACAACCTGGAGCATCCTTGCGAAACAGGTGGCACAGGGACAGAGCAGCAAAATCGTATCAGCACCCCAGGCACATGGACTTGAACAGGCTCTGGAGTTGTACCAAGACCCTGCAGTGAATCTGGCCAGTGTGGTGGAAGATGGAAAACTCATAGATTTTCAGGAAGCACAATGGTTTGGGAGCAGTGGGGTGAGAAAAGACTGCTCTGATTGACCCTGGCACAATGTACCACCCTCCTGAACTCCAGCCAGGGGATGCAAGCAGCCACAAGCAATCTGAGTGAGAGAGGTCTGTGGTTATCTTACATTAACTTGCATTACAGGACAGCATGGCACTTGTATTTATCAGCTTTCAGCTGAGGGTTGAGGCTGGCGTGGCCAAAGACAATATAAAAGTTTTACCTGTAAAAATCCTGTAATTGAAGATCTCAAAGCATTTTACAGGCATTAATAAGTAAAGCCTCAAATACAGCTACCAGTATTTCAGTCCCTAACGCTCAACAGTGCTTGTAAGTGCTGTTAAAATAATAACAGTTGTATCAATGCTCTTGCAATCCCAGAAATATTAATGGCATCTTCCCTGTCAACAACCTCCCCTCCTCCAGGCTCTACTTTCTTCTCATGGGCAGGAAGCAAAATTTTGCAAGGCAAGAGCTTGCTGGGCAGTTTGGGTCATTTGGGATTTTGCTTTTGTGGGTTTTTGTGTGTGTCCAAGGCAGGGCACCAACCAACTGGAGTGCTTTCTTGTACTAAGAGGTGTTTTTCCTGATCTCTAAAACATTTGGATGGATGTTTTTTTTTTTTTACCTTTCTTACTGGAATGTGTTTGTGGTCACAGACAACTAATGAAGAGAACAAAGGAGAGACAATGTTGTAAAATCATTAGAAAAGGTACACTGTTCAAACAAATGCATTTTGCTATTAAAGTGCCATTTTCAGTCTTATTTGCAGCCCCTACTGTTCCTTACACTGGCTCTTCACTGGGGACAAAAAATTCATTAAATGGCTCTTCATTTCACAATATCAATATGTTTTAAGTCAAATTGTGCATTCTTCGCTCTTAATTCTCTTTTAAACACAAAGGACCATCAGCAAGTTTAGCTGCAGGGGGGCTACAGGCAAGAAGGAAGATACAAACATCCCTCTTATGACAAATAATAATAATAATTAATTCTTTTAAAGTTTAAAGGAAAATAGTGGCTTTTTTGTGCCAAGACTGTAAGACCTGTTCATTGATCTTTTCAAAGAAGCAACAACAATAAGGAGAAATGAGAATGAAAGGAAATGAAAGCAAGGGAATAAAAGCCATGAGGAGTTGGGGTACACAGAAGCAACAATCCAGAATCTGACAGAATCTGTGGATATTGATGAAGCCTGGATGCAACACAGACGTGACCCCAGGAAAAGGCCTGGCTATACTACCTGAGTTGACTATTAACTTTGCTTAACCACCAAGAATTTTTATTGAGAAACACATTTTCTTTCTTTTTCTTTTGTTTGTTTTTTTTTCTTTTTTTAATTTAAAACACTGCTCATCTCATTTATCAGACAACTCCCAGCTTGTACAGTTTGTTGGGTGGATTTGTTCTGTAAGTGAGAAGTCTTAGCTGAAATGGAACCTTGAGTATTTTGCAGAAAGCCAACCTTTCACCAGCATCGTGGTGGAAGGGAGACAGATGGGCTGCCCCTGTGGAACACAGAAGTTTTGTGATAGAAGTTTGTGGTTTGAATCAAATTGAGCAACAAATTATTTGTGCTATGAATGTGTCTGCTGGAATGTTTTAATCTACAAGTGGCAAGTGGTTCTCCTGACAATCAATGTAAAGGGGCAGAGCACCCATAGTGCAGTGTCTAAATTAAAATTTCAGCAATACCCATGGTAAGAAAGACAGAAAGAACCTAGTGAAGAGTTTTTTACATATTGTGGAGTTATGCAATATAAATAAAAATTATATTTGTTTGTACTTAAGCAGAAGGAAAATGAGAAGGGTCATTGAAAAGTTTGATTTGCTGTCTCTCCAGTGAAAATAGACCCAATCTGGAATATTTAACCTAAAAATCACATCTGAACAGATTTTATACTTTTGATGCACACTTGGTAAATTCCAGGTGTCTGATCACACCTGGTCCTCTAGTAGGCTGCACAGCAGGGCATCTCATACTGGACAAAATATTTGCCCAGGTTCAGAAACCAAAGCTATTCTGTGTGGCCTTGGTGCAGGACAGGCATCAATCCATATCTGCCATGATGAGTAGGATGAGTAGAAACACTGTTCTGACTGCTGGAAGAAGGAGAGGAGCAGTGCTGCGGTGCATCCACACTCTCAGTCGTCTCCTTGTGAGGCTCCATCAACTCATTTGGAGGGGAGATTTCTCTCACCTGAACCACCAGTGACACAACTCTGGAAAGCACAGGAAGTTCAGCCTGGGGAAACATGAAGCACCATGGTTTCATTGTCATGGGGTCAGCAGCAGAGAGAAGAAGCAAAGGCTGAGGCTCCTGAGCTGTGGCCGTTTGTGGGGACGGGATGCCAGCCCAGTCCATGATTGCTTCCAAGAGGAGTGGAAGCCCTTGAGATGTCCAGCAGATGTGTGGAGGAGCCACTCTTGTTATCTTCTGACTGGGAGATTAGGTTCCTGTTGGGCACAGACCAAAGTAAGTCCTGGAACAAGACAGATGATGAACTTGGGCTGTAAAATCCTCTGTGCTCCTCTGCCATTTTGGCCAGTGATCCTGTACCATATGTCAAGTGGGCTGCAAATTCCCATAAAGCAGCAGTTTGCTACACTAGACCTATAACAAGGGAGGTTGTAAAAGGAATAAATGGCAATTGGAAGGTGGAAATCATGCCAAATGTACAGCACAGACTTATTAACAGCAGCACAGCAGCCAAAGGGAGGCAGGAGTTGCATATGGGAGTAGGACTGTGCATGGGAAAGATGGAGAGTGGCAGTACTGCCAAAGGGTTTTTCTTTTCTCTTTGCCACTTCTGAAAGAGTTTAGACATTCTGGGGTTTTGGAATGAGAGCTTTGTCTTTGTTTTTGAAACCATGTTTTTGTATTTCTGTATAGAAGGCAAATCTGTTACTTTGCTCCTTCTCTTGACTGAATCTGTGCACTGCTAAACCACCTTAGGTGTTTTGTGGATATAAGCTGTAATCATAAAATCATAGAATGGTTTGGGTTGGAAGGGACCTTAAAAATCATCCAGTTCCAGCCCCAGTCTGCAGATGTGAGCCTGGAAGGGCCAAAGCCATGAGCCCTCTTAACATAACCTATTTCTGCTGTAGGAGAAACAGTCCCAGGCATCTTCAGCAGAGCCCAGAAATGTTGATTTTTATAATGGGAATTGCTATAACTTAGGCTAAGTACTGTTCATTGAAAGCTTTTTAACTCAGTGAATGCCATTTTGTCTAAATCACTAAGTCTTTAGGGAGCAGATCATTTCTTTAAAAATGCCGTTTGTAAATTTAGAAATGTTTTTAGTATGACTTTAGCAATACATTTCAAATGGTCACTTCATACTCACTTTCTCTTTTTATTTCTAAGTAAACCCAGGATGCAATATTTCAGCTTGTCTGAAATAAAACAGTAATTTGTAACAATTTCATGTTAACAACGTCGTTTCCCAGGAATAATTTAAGCATTGGTCAGGAATGGAGTTTGCTTTGCAAATACTTAGCTAAACACACAGCTTCCAGTGTTGGAACTTCTGTCAGAACAAAAATTCATTTTGATAGATTTGGAAAGGTATTGCACTTGGCTTCCATGTTTAGACTATGTTTTTTTCATTGGTCAAAATTTCTCGAAAAAGACTGGATTTGTTGTTAAATTATGATTAAGGACATTACTGAATTTCCCTGCAGAATTTAAGATTTCAATGTATAAGGAATGTTATAACTGACATGATAAGGCAGCAGCTGTTTAAGTGGTGTGTGTTGTATGTGCATAAACCAAGAGCAGATCCCAGACAAGCTGCATTTAAAGACCAGTGATGTTTACTTGAGGATGAAAACATAGGGTTAAAACCAGTTAAAGTCTGTCAAATCTTGGGAAAACAAACAAAAAAAAAAACACATAACAACAACAACAAAACACAAAACAAACAGGGAAAAAAAAGAAGATGAACCAAAGAGCACCTGCTGGTTCAATTTAATCCTGTTTGGCCATAACTTGTTAGTCTTTCTCCTGTTGAGTAATATTTGATTGATTTTACAGAAACACTTCAAAAGTGAAGTTCAGTTCACTGATACTGCCAGTTGAATTTCCACAAACAACACTCTCTTATTTTAGTCTCATTTTAGTGATGGTTCCTCTGTCTCACACCAGCTCTAAAGAAGGAGATGTGTGTAATCTTAAGTGTTTGTACATTACTGGACCTAAAAACATAACTTCCTACCTACCTATACCCTACAGAATAGCAAACCTGAGCAGTTTAGACAAAATCCATGAAAAAAGAAAGAATAGATCAGAGAAATCACAACAGGGGCTGAAAGAAAAAGGAGACAGAAAAAATCCATTACAAATGAAAATAATAAAGTCCCTTAAACTTTGAGGAAAAAATAGAGGCTCATTTTGTACAAAGATAGTGAGATGTGTTCATTGATCTTTTTAAGAGTCAAGAAGAAATTGGCCAGCAGCTGAATAAAAGAAAATGAAGTTCCATTAATACAATCCATGGAAAGACAACTCGGGTAAATTGATCAGTGCAGCACAGATAATTTCTAACCTTTCCCTTCTTTGGAGAAGATGTTTTGGGTTTTGTTCTGATTTTTTTCTTCCCTTGCAAAGAGTATAAACAGCACACAGCACCAATTTCAAGCGCTTTTTGGATGGCTTTTTGAGCAATAACTGGAGAATTTCTGGAACTAGGCATGGTATTGGCTTTTCTTCCACCTCCCTCCTTCATCTCACCCTCATTGCCTTGAAAAATACTGATACATTGAGAAAGTTTGAGGGTTTTGGTTTTTTTCTCTTATTTTTTTTTTAAACTCTCAATTACTTCCTTCTCTGCCTCCTCCTTCAAGGAGTTTTTGGAACACTTGGCAATTAAAAAACTGAGTTATTACTCTGATATCTCTATATGCCAGGGAGACCTCATATTAACTGAAGTGCTGGAATACTCCAAAGGCCACAAGATGTTTAGTCCTTGCCAGCAGCCCCTGCTACAAGCCCAGCCCTTTACCTTGAACAGTAAAGCTCCTGCCTGTAATAGTGGTAGAGCTTTCATTTGCATTCTTTGTTTTAGCTAAATGTCAGATGTTATTGCATTAGAGTGTTTGAGTCCTGAAACTGCTGCTACACAGCTGCAGCATCCTTTATCCAGAGAAATTATGCAGGCTAAAGCCCCAACTTCACTCTTTAAAATGAAATATCCCCAGCTCCCAGAAATGGGAATAAGAAACAAACTTGTTTATGGTGAAATTAACCCACAAACTCCAGTTATTTGGAGATATTTCTTTTCCAACTCTGAAAGGATCACTGAAAATCAAATGCATGAAAACCAAACTCGGCACTTGGGGTTTGGGAGCTTCCCACAGCATCAAGTGCAAATCTAAAGCTATTCTAATTTTGTTTACTGGGGGAAAATGCTGTTATTTGCATGTTAGCCACAAATTAACAATTAGAGTGTGGCAGTTAATGAAGGAAAATAATGCAGCACCTTTGTGAGCAGGCTGTAACCCATGTTTATAGAGAAAGCTTTGTAGAGTACCCCTGGGTTCTGTAAATGAAATGGGCCTTTGCATATGCTGTATAATTGTCAAAATGTGAGGCTTTGTAGTCACATAACAAAAATACACTCCATCTTATAAAGCTGCATCACATAACTCAGCAGCATGATCGTTTTCTTCTCCATGAGCAAGTTGTTCCTTACCCTGGAGACAGTGCTTCATTCAGGTCAGGTATGAAGTTATGTGAAGGTCAGTGTGCGAAAGATCAAACTACACCTGTCTAGATCACACCAGCTCTGCTAATAAAAAGATATATTCTCTGCCTGGCTTGCACACAGAAATGCTTACTAAGATCTTACACAGAATGGTAAAATGTTCCACAAAATGATTGAGTACTAAACTCTGCAGAGAAGTCCTCGAAATAAATCGTTTTCACAAATATTTTAATACAGACATCTCTCTGACACAGCTTTCACTGCATGCAAATATTTAAGCTCATGCTTAAGCTCATTCTGATATCTCATTGCTGAACCTGCAGAGGCCATTAGTGATTCAGAGCAGGATATTATCCACCGACAGATAATCATTGTCTGTTCAGAAACTTCTCGTTTTACAGTGCAGCTGTGGTCTATCAGCTGTGCTAGAGGGGTGCAGGGAGATTTGTACAGTTTAAGGGTTCTTTTTTAAGAGGAACCGTAGAGTAAATATCAGCAATCACCATTTGAGCATAATCAGCAGCAAGGCAAGACTTTTTTTGCTCCTGTATATGAAAGGATGAATCAATTTCCCTATCCTTTATTACTGAAGTTATCCCTTCACAGAATTGTTCATTAATCTTTCCATTTAAGCCCTAGACTATGTTCTAAAAGCTCACTTAGATAGTTTTTTTCATTTTTCATATAATTAAACATAAATACACATATTCTAGTAAAGCAAATGGATTCATTGAAGGAAGTATTAAATGAGATGTTTATCATTTCATGCAGATGAAATCAGCCTGACATATCATGAGGATGTCACATCTCACAGACTTCTTGATGTGTATGTAAGGGACACTCAAATAAAGAGATTCATTTCTTCACAAAACAAATGAACTTCAAATTTTACAAGGTTGTGTGAAGTCAAAGTCACAAGGGATTTTGGGAGCTAAGATCACACGGAAGATGTTTTATTACGTGTTGGGAAAACTGGGAAAAAACTGAACTTTCAACCTTTTTTGTGAAAGCATATGAATACAAAAATCAAGCTGATATGCAAGAGCAACTAATCATCAAGAAAGACAATTGTTAGTCACTTGTGAAAGAAATCACCAGCAGATAAGAAACAATTGGAAAATATTACTGGTTTTCTGCATCTACTGTATTTAAGTCTGGAAAGCAGTTTTATTCAGCAAGGTTTATGAGACAATCAGGGATGTTAAGAAGGAAATCAGGTCTTCACCTCTTGGTTTTTAGGAAGAAAGGAAAGAGTATGTTGGTTAACCTTTTCTGCAAAGCACAAGAAATAAAGATTTAAGTAATGGTGCTATCAGTGACAAGCTCCAGGAGAAGCCAGAACCAGGGGATAAAAATAAATTTGTGGCCTCTTGGAACTTTCTTTTCTCTCCAAGATGCCTCTGCCCAAATAGTTCCATTTACATCTGAGTACCTTTCCAAAGCCAAAAAATTATCAAGGCCTTTCTGAAAGTAGATTTTTTGCATACTGTGAGTAAATCCACAGATGAAGATAATGCAGAGGGATGGGCATTAGTGATGGAAAAGGTCTTCTGAGCTTTGCAGAAGTGGAAGACTTTTTCTTTCCTCATCACTTGCTTGAGCCATGCCATCAGACAGATGTCCAACCAGACAATAACTGGTTTGTTCCCCTGATTTTGACCCGTGTGTAAAATGTACTGCACCAGTTTAGTTGTTAATACTGCAGCAGATTGTTTTATACTTCCTCTGTTTCTTCACAGTGCCTGGCAGCCTTTCCCCTGCCTTTCCCCTTCCCTACTTAAGGAGATGGGATTTCTGGACTGCTTATCAGACAAATTGCTATAGATTCATCATTCTCCATCTCTGTCCCGAAGAAGCAGTCTCACATCTGATGTTAATCTTAAAACCATATTCTATATAATAAAATTCCTTGTGAAAGCTCTCCCTACATCATTATATATTAAAATGACAATATTAATCACCCAATTGCATTTGCACACCTACAACATCATTTCCAAAATCCTTGAAAGTTTATTTTAATGTATAATCTGCAAGGTTTAATAAAGCTTTTCATGGACTGCATTAAACACCAGCCCCAGCCCCCTCCTAATTCATGAAATGGATATATAGTCCTTGTTGGATGAAACACCCTTTTACCTGGCAACAGGTGGACTTCCTTAGAGGGGTTTCCAATGATCTCTGATTTCTGTCACTTTGAAATAAAAGTACTGCATCCAGAAGTGTAGATATTTTTTTCTAATAAACATAAAATAAGCTAAACCCATCCAAAATCTTAATCCATGTTGATACCCAGGCACAGTTCCTGCAGAGCCCAGCACTCTGGCAGACATTTAAAGATGGAGAAGTGCAGGTAGACTTGTGTTAGTCACGTAGAATAAAGAGTCAAATTACAGTAAGAAGACTATAAACTGAGTTTATTTGCATTCTTTTTCCTTTTCTCAGTTTATGCCACAAATGTACCACTTTTGACAGAATGATGGTTATTATTTTTCCTTTTTTTCTCCTTGTCTGTTAAATTTAATGGAAAAATCCAATTATTATGTAAAGAGAGCCTTGCTATAATTGTCACAAACAAGTTAGCATAACAATGAAGAGCAACAACTTTCTGAAGTCAAAGAAAGCACTGATTTCTGACTGTCTCTGAGGTGTGATTGATATAGAATGTTTTGAAGGAATATTTTCAACATTTCTTCTTCATTTTAAAGCTGCTCCCTCAGATCATCCTAGCTGAAGCATGTTTGCAAAGGAAAGTTGCTTTGGAAGAGGGAACTTTTCCCCAAATTCATTTTCTTTTCTTTAAAGAAGGAAAAATTCCCAACCAAGCCTAAAAAAGCCATTATTTAAACAGCCTCCTTTTTAAAATGTTTCCAGCAGATGTTTATGTAGTGAATGTGCTGGAGCTCCTTCAGTAAGACACAGAAGTGACATTTCTTGAGGGTTTTAGCTGGAGAATTTGTCTTTCACATCATGTCTTTAAACATCTGCAAAAAGCAACAGAATCTTTATTATCCTGCTAACTTGAAGAAAGGCGCAATGCACAGTCCTGAGTCCTTAAAAGATGGTATTTAATGGGACTGACAGATGAGAAATATCCAGCTCTAATGTTTTCCTTCAGTAGAAATTCACCTCTTGACCTTATGACTCCAGAGTATGGCTGCTGCCTTCTGATAAAAAGAACATTTTCTTCCATTCAGATGTGCTTTCTATGGTTATTTTGTTTTGTTTTTCCATAGTGCTCAGTTATCTGCTTTAGGGGAAGGTATCAACATCAGGATTCAAGCAAAAATAAGATTATAAATATTGCAAGAGCACTTGTGCTAGGTCTGCTTTATGGCACTTGTGCTTCCAACCCTCTTTTAATTTCCTCAGTTGGATATTTTTCTTCTTCCTCACAAAAATCAAAGCTGCCTTTTCTTTTAAATGGATTTTGAAGAAGTGGTATAATTCAGCTTTCCAGCCCTTTGGCTTGAGTTTTATTTGCTGCTCTGCAGAAAATACAGACCGGGGCCATTGCTCAGGGCTGCCCAGGTTGGCCCTTCTACCTTACAAAATAACCTTTTTAAGAAGAATCCAATCTTTCTTTTGGTTTCCTGGTTTGTTTGAGATTCGGGTTGAAGTGGGGCAAGGTTTGATTGTGGGGTTTTGTGTTTGCCTTCTATTGTATTTCAGTTGTCTAAGCTTTTTTCCCTCCTCATTTTTTTTCTTTTCCTTTTTATTTTTCCTTTATTTTTTTTTCTTGTTTTGTTTTTGTTTGGTTTTGGGGATTTTTTTTCCTCCCTGAAGGGTTTTCTCTGGGAAAAGTTTTCTGGGCTTCCATCCAGCCAGTGTCACAATTCACAGCTGTACTGTTTGATTCAAGTGCTTCAAGCTGCCAGTGAGGTAGAGCCAAATGAGATTAAGGGTTTTTTTATTAAAGCAAGCACTCACATGTGCTGCTATGGCCGAGGCTATGCTGGGTGTTCCAATATGAACCCAAATTTCTGCAGACCTTTAGTTCTCTAGCCTAAAATATTAATGCCAGGATGAAACCTGACCTAGATGTACTCTAGATGTCTGGGAGGAGCTTTGGAAAGGAATGGTGTGGGTTTTTTGAAATTACAGCTTCAAGAAAGGCAAATGTGCTGATTTCTGGATAAACAGGTAAAAAAAAAATAAAAATAGGGATTTAGCTATGTATGTTAAAAACAGCAACAGGCATAAACTAAACAGATCTTTTAAATGATGTATTTTAAGGGAAGGTAGCAAGAGATTTATGTGTTAGCTGTCTTCTCTGGCACATGATGGATTTGAACTCTGCATGCTGGTGAAACTCGGACACTTCCAGCACTGCCCACCCCACTCTGCCCACTCCACCCCAAATGTCACCCCTGGGGCACAGCCACAATGCCCAGACATTTATTTTACTTTTTCTGTTGAGATAAACTATGCAGAGTTGGTGATGAGAAACTAAATACCACTGTCACTTTTGTTTCAGGCATGAGCCAAAATCTGAACCCACATTTTCAGAGGGAAATGCGTTTTTAAGCTCCCTTTCCTTTTGAAAAGCACCAAAATTAAAACAGTTCTTTTTATACTGATTCTTATCTTTTGTGTCAACATTTCTGAAGATAAATGAATTGATATTTTAAACATAGGCATACATGTGTCAATGGAAAACATGATGTGCTGTAGTAGATATGATCAAAAATATTTGAAATTAAAATAAGGAAGAAAATTAGAAGCTTTACAGAAAAAAAAAAAGAAAGGAAATATCACCACTCTAATCTTTTTTTTTTTTTTTCCCATAACTTTGAGCCAGCTATAAAGTAAATCAGAAGGTTTTGAAGGTTATTGACATTGCAAACTTTGGAATTCTCAGACAGAGATATCTTTTTACTATATTAGATCACTTTTTTTTCTGTCCATTTTGCCCCACTGGGTTACTGAGCATCTCATAGTACCATAGAATAATATGAAGCCATTCCCCCTTGTCCTGCCCCTCCATCACTTGTCCCAAGTTCTTCTCCAGCTCTCCTGGAGCCTCTTTAGGCACTGGAAGGGGCTCTAAGATGTCTCTGGAGCCTCTCCTCTCCAGGTGAGCATCCCCCAGCTCTCCCAGCATGTCCCTGAGCAGGGGGGGCTCCAGCCCTGGGAGCAGCTCCGTGTTCTCCTCTGGACTCACTCCAGCAGATTCAAGTTCTTTTCCTCAGAGCTGCTCCCCATCCATCCACTTCCCATATTTGTACTTGGGATTTTCCTGACCCACATGCAGGGATATTCACAACCCCATCTCTGCTGCTCACATAATCTCAGCTGTGGTACAGTCTGAAATGCTGAGAGACTGCTGAAGTCTACAAGACTCTGAAATCAAAGGCAGCAACATTAATATTCTGTGCAAATGTGAAGAAGCTATGAAAGCTTTGTTTGTTGCTAAAGAAACCAACTAAATCAAACAAGTTGAAGAAAACAAAGACTTGTATAATTGTTTTAATTAAAACTGCCACTTATTCCAGAAAAAAAAATGTGGCATAGTCGTGCTCTCCAAACATTTCTTGCTCAGACTTGCATGCTCAAAATCCATGTATAATAAGTGAAATAAAACATTGCCAGCCATTTTCCAGTCCTGTTTGACACAAAAGCTCCAAAACAAATTGCAAGAAACCCATGCAAAACTTTGTGATGTTTACTTCAGATTTTATCCAAGAGGAATTTATGGAACTTGCCATTCAACTGCGAAAGCATGTTATCTCAAACAAAATGCAACGCTCCTTAAATCTTCAAAGAACATCATGGCATTTAGCCATAAAACTCACTGTGACTTAGACATTCAAAAACAGCATTAATGCCAGGATCTGGCTGCCCTGTGTGGTTATTTTAAGTCTCCATGGGCACAAACTCTTTCTTGGGTCTGGACCCTCCATACATTCAGCCTCTGGTAAAAGCCATGAGACTTCTTTGACTTTCACAAGCTGCTTATCCCCTTCACCTTCCCACTCCACAAGGTTATCTTGGCATCTTAAAATAAGTCAGATACAGAAGGGATCCTGGTAGTTTCTCAGCTTCTGGAACCTAGCTCCTGTTTTTTAATGCAAAGTATGAAAGATACATCTTCATTTTAATTGAAGGAGAACATCTGACCTTTCTACAAAATAGTGTCACTCGAGGTTCCTGTATTTCTTGTGACCTTTACAATGTTCATTAGGCTTTTAAGCATGCAAGTTCAGCTTAAATTTGAAATATTTTGCCTTCCTCAAGCACAGACTTGCTTCTACTGCAGAATCTGGTCCCACATTTCCATGTTAGTATATGACAGCAACACTCTGTCACTGCATGGCAAAGAGGCACACATAAAATCTGAACCACACTTGCCTACCCCTCACAAATAATCTGTTCAGATACTGCACTTTGGCTCAAACTTGTCTTTTATCTCCTTTTCTCAGCACTCTGGGATCTCCTTATCTTCACCAATACTTGCATTTATGTACAGGAATGTTGGGAACCAATTTTTGTATATATCAATTTGTTATGTCATTTCAAAGATCTTATTTTTTTCCCTGCTTCCTAAGCATTAGCATTTTTAAACTTGAGAGAAGAGGGAGTGACTATTAGAAACATCCTACAGGAAGCCATAATTTATCATCGAAATATTCTTAAATTTCTTCTAAACATGTTACGTTGAGCTTTCTGAATACTGCAAATAAGATTATAGCAACAGGCTTTTTTGTCTTTTTTTTTATTTTCAGGGGGTGGATGACTGAAATAATTTCAAGTCTGTTTTTATTAGAACCTGATCACCACCTGTTTGAGTGAAGAAACTGAGGACCGTTTGAAAGTAATGCCTTTGGCAACATACACCTTGCTTAGTCTCTCTCACATCTTCATTTTGTCATATAAAATGCTTTTCCAAGTGTTGCCTGAGAACAGTGAAAACCTCATTAGGAGCTGAAAACTGTTGGGGATTTCAATGTCGATAATGAAAAACTTATTTATGGAATTGCTGAATACGCATGCAAAGTCTGAAAAGCAGCAGCCTACTAGCTGAAATAATAGTCCAAGGGAAAAGGAGTAATGTAATCACATAATTCCTATTTTTGTATGGCCATTTCCTTGCACAGTCATATTGAAAGAGCGTCAGAGAACTGTAAGGTGCTGTTGTTTCTGGCATCTTCCAGGCTGTTTCAGGACTCACATAAATATCCTGTACAGTTAATATTATGGTAGTGTGCAAAATATGTTATCTGTCAGAGATTGCTGAAGAGCTGGAAGCATTCTTCTCCCTTTAGGCTCAGGTAAGAGAAGGTGTGAACCCCCACCAGAGGAGAAAGAAAACAATAAGCGTGGATCAGGAAATTCCCATCATTTTCTAAAACTGGGCTGGGGCCTCTCATGGCTTGTGTGACTAAATCCATCAGATGCATGCAAAGCCAGGACCTGTTTTCCAGGGAAATGTGTGTTTTAAGGGAAAAATGGCTGTACAGTTTCCTAACTCTACTTCACTGAATGCATTTATTCCTCAAAATCAGTAATCATGTCAGAGTAGAGCTAGTAAAATATGATGGGAAACAAGGGCCTTTAATACAAGCCTCTCTGCCTGTCTGTCCTTTTATATGGCACCTCCCAACACAGTGTCTGAGTGCAGACTTCTTCACCCCCATCTGATTTAAAACTTAAAATGGATGCAGTGGAGACCTCTCATCCAGCGTAAACTGCCCAAGATGGATCAGCTGCTCAGACTGGCCTCGCAGAAATGATCATGGGGTTCTGCTTTCCAAAATAGCTGAGCTATTTAAACTGCCTGATTTGGCCCGTGGCATCCTTGGACATTAAAAGGTTGGCTGAACCTGGTGCAGGAGAGGTCAGCCTTCGAGAAGCTGAGCCAGGTGAGCGCAGAGCGTGGAATGTTCCCAGCAGTGCCCAAAACCCCCCAGAACCTTCCCATGTCTGATTTCCAAGTGCTGCATCCTCGGATCGATGCTTTGGTTTTGATCTCCATTCCACCAGGAGATCTGGGGGCTCCTCACATGCTACGAGCACATGCTCTTGGTGAGCCTTGAGGGAGGAGGACTGAAAACTTCTTAGGAGGCAGCTTTTCATCAGTGAATGCAGACTTAGATGAATTGGAAAGATTTCTCTGGACTACAGCAATTTTGATGAAATTGCTGAGAAGCAGCATTATCAGGCAAGGACACTTCTCTTCAATAAAGATAGAATGCTTCAGCTGACTTTTGTTTGATCATATTGTGAATTCTAACGTACTATTGAGCACACCTTGAAGCTATTAAGGCAAAATGAGGAATTCAAATAGGATCAAGATTAAATGTTTTCTACTGTCCCAAACAAAGCATAATTCAATTAAAGTACCTTTGATGATCCCTACACTGCACCAATTTTATTTTTTAGATATATTTCATCATTTGGATTAATACTCCTGCTTGAAAAAAAAGCAAATTTTGGCATGCTGATGTTTCCTGCACACCCAGCAGTCCATGAGAGGGATTGGAAAATTCAGACTAAGAGCATCTCTCTTCCCTTTCCCCAAGCCCTCTCTTTGATGCAGGACCATGGCAGGGGGGAGAGGAGAGAGAAAGATAAGAACTGGGTTTATCATCTATAAATAGAGACAGCCCTTCACACTCACTTTCTTGAGAAGTCTTGGAGCACCAGGGGAAAGAAGAACAAAATAAATCTGAGAGATGCTGGGAAAGTTCTGTACACTTCAGGAATGTTCAGAAGCAAAGTTAAGTCAGGCAGTCCAGGTTCAAAGTCTAGTTCTTTAAAAAGATGCCATCAATTAGTTTCTCAAGTTTAATTCTGTACTGTATCTACCAGCTGGAAAGTTTGTTGAGCAATAAGCATAAATAGTCTGTAGAATATAAATCATTACCCCTGACATCCAGGGAAAGCATCATTTCTTGTTTTATACTGACGTGGTTGTAGTTACTGCATATTGATTGTGCAGAGTCTTGGGCAAAATCAGCAGCTTGGTACAGGCCCAGATTTTTAGATTATGGCAGTTACAAGCTGAAAGAAATTGGTAGGAAGTTTAGCAAAGAAAGGTTGTCATCACACTTTGACCTAAAATGGAATAAAACTGTATTGTAATAATAAATTCAAATAGCAAACCTGTCAACATTGCTCAAAAATATTTTTTTAAAGAGTTGTTTCATATGAACTTTACTACACTGGATTTCTTCCTGCTTGTTTTTTTGTTTGCTTCCCCCCCTCCCACCCATAGGCGAAGAGGATGTGGAAAATAGACCATACATGGAAATCTGTGAATCCTATGCTGTATAAAGGATCATTTTATGGGAGGTAAGCAAATAGACCGTTGCTGGTTTGATTAAAAACAGTCTCATGTTAAAAAAAAAAAATAGATAGAAAAAAGTCTGTCCTCTAAACCAACAAGCAAGTGACACCCAAGCCAGGAAGCGCAAAATCAACAAAATAAGCCTTATTCCAAAAGCTGGATTTGGTTATTAATTGACTGATTTCCTACCAATAAGAGCACACTTTCAGGCTGGTGGGCCCGATGAGAGGTCCTTGAAAGCCCAAACTGAACAAGCATGTGAAATATTTAAGGCCACATTTTTATATTTATTAAAAACAGCCTAAATAATTAAACTAGTTGATTCACTAGTGGCTTTCAGGCTCATGCCCAGAGTGGAAGGTCATGACCTGACATACCAGGGCCCCACTTGGTACTGATGATTGACAGGAAAAGGAAATAAGTTGATATCTTTCACGTGGGAATCACAGCTTGTAGCAACTATGAGCAAGTGGGCTATTTGGACTTTGTGGGAAAACTTAATTGTGTTATTATTCAAAATCTTCGTTCCCAAAGTTGGTTCAATGGTGATTTATTTACTTATGTGATAAAACAGCTGTGTACTGTAATAAAATACAGGTCACTTGCTGATGTTTCATGCACAAAAGTGGAGATATGTTTGGTTTCTTTTACTTTGAACTTACAATCAAGCCAGGCAGCAGGGATGACTTTGAATTATTAGGAATTTTCTGTTAGTGTATTGGAAATATTCAATGTTCTCATCATGGTATATATATTTCAGTGCTCGGTTATGGAGAAGGAGGAAGGCACCATACACTGAAATATGAGTGCCTCTCCACCATATGCTTTTATTATTTCTTTACAGTGATAAAAAGGGGCTGCATTCAGTGCCAGACAATGTCATGGCCCCAGAGATTTCAGTGGCCTGCGGAAAAAAGGAGAAGAAAGCATTTATGATATGAATGAGGTTTTGAAATGGCTTTTTAAAAAACGGCCTAAGATCCACTTTCACCCTAAATTCTGAAATCACTTGAAAGATGTCTAGATGCGGGTTTGAAGAATAGCAACTTTCCACCAGGCTCTGTTTTATATGCAGGATTGCTGCCATCTTCACCAGGCTTTGTTAGGAGGTCAGATAATTGTACCAAGCAATAGGTCACAGTTGAACTTCACATATTGTGTGGTTTGTTCTAGCACTGAACCCTGTCATCTTGATCCAGAAGATGTATTCTTTGCCCCAGTCATTTACAAGTGAGCCAAGTGATGGACTTTTGCTTATCACTCCAAGCTGAGAAGTTCAGTGGTTTTTGTATCAGCTGCACTGTTTTGGTGCCATTCTGCTCATTCCCCAAAGTGTGGGCATGACGTGAACTGGGCCAGGGTGCAGCTCCATGCCACAGTCCAGGGATTTTGTGTCCTTTTCCAGAAATGCCACACACTGCTATTTCCTGCAGCACTGTGCTGGATGACAGCAGTCCATTAAAAGTCCAATCAAGTCAAAAGTAGTTTTACCCCAGAGCAGGCCACGGTGGGGAAGGTTTGCACGTTTCAGCTCAGTGTGACACCACATTTTGGGTGATAAAGAAGGAAGTGCTGGCACTTCCCTCAGTCTATCTCCACTCCTTTTCCGAGCCTTTCCTCATGTCTTATTCTCGATTCACAGCAAAGCAGCTCTGCTTGGGAAGCTTTGGAAACTCTGCCACTTTTACCACAATCACCAGGAGAATTTTAAGCCTTAAAATAATCTGATTATAAAACCAGTAAATAAGCCCAGTTACACAGTAAATCAAGATAAATGTTACTTCACAGAGTAATGCCGGTGGCTTGTCTTTTGCATTGTTTTGATGTTATTCCTTCATATTTAACATCTGGCAATAGTGCACAGCATTTTACCAACAGACATCAGATCCTGCCATGGGAGTGCAGGTCTATTATAAGTAAATCACAATCACTGGCTCAAAGGAAATCAAGAAAAATGAGTCCAGGGGCAAAAACATGCTCAAAATTGAAAACCTTTCTGCAGCAATACCAACCTACTTCCTCTGAACATTTGGGCAGAAGGGGGAAGTACTCAGCTCTCTCAATACTTTATGCACGTTCTTGTCCTGAAAGGAAAGGGCTATTATTAACCCAAATCCAGCCAATTTCTAGACTTTATTCACTTACAAAATGGAGATACAACAAACTGGAGAGCAGCTATCACCACAGCTGTCAGTGAAGTACCAGCTGCAGATATGTGGAAACTTGTCCCCTGTGTTAGAGGCCACACTGTGACCTTGCATGGCCCATGAAAGTGTTTAAAAATCATGATGACACTGAGTTCTGACTGACTTTGTCTAGATTCAGCCTGAACATCAAGAGGAAAAAGGCTCTGTGTCCCTTGCCAATTCTCTGATCTTTCCATTCCTCTCCTCCTCCCCACCTCCAGGCTCTGTGTTTCAGCAGCTCCCTGAAGTGAGCACCATGACATGAATCTGGAAGTGAAGAAGCCCACAACTCTTCAGAAAAAGAGCAGTTATTCTTAGCTTTGTTTTGCTGATGTTTTTCTTTCTTTTCTCCCTCCCCTTCTTTTTCTTTAAAGAAAACAGAAAGCCTGCCAAAATTTGGGCTCTTTGATGTGCTTTGGAAAGAAAAACAATGCTATCTATCCAAGTCCTCTGAAAGGAACAAAAATATGTCATTTTAAGGCATGAATTACTTGAGAAGAACAATCAATACATTTCACAATTAAAGATGGTCTAAAGTTTTTAAATATTTTTCTGGAAATTGTTTATTAAGGCAATTTCTGAGCTATTTGCCTGTTTCCGTTAAAATTTCTTTGGGAAGATCTCCTGAATTATAAGGTAGGTGAAAGGCAGGAGGGGGTTAGAAAGAGGAAGACTGATATTTGCTGTAGAATATTCAATAAACTACTAATATCGTGGGGGGATATGCTAGACCCCATCCAAGCTTTTCTTCTGCCAGTTTGGATTGAGTATGTGAACCTGCCTCATCCATTTTATTCATCCTGCTTTAGGATGAGCAAAACCGTTTGGTCATAACAGCAGTATCTGTTTGTTTGTAGTATCAGATACAGCAGTATCTGTATTGTTTGTTTGTTTGTTGATTCAGCTCTCAGTGGATACATTGCTTTATGAAACTCTTCAGCTGTAAATGTGACACTGAGTTCATTGTCTCATACTTAGGAAATTTGCTTTAGATGGAAGCGTCCCAGGTTGGAAACTTTGGCCAGAAAATGTAGGGAAGCTTTTGAAGCTGCAGGCTTGGAAGTCATAACCTAATAACTAAACTTCTGCTTGCCCTCTATTTTTAGCTTTCTCCTCCATCACCCCAACAAATCTGCAAAGAACTGATTTATGCAATGAGAGTTTTTTGACATTTTTATTAAGTCCAGGCACTTAATAAAGACATTCTTTCTTCAATGTGATTAAATTGAGGTAAAGAAGCATTTGTGCTATTTCTCTCTTCTCACTGAAGTTTTTAACAGATTCCTTTTTTTCTCCTTCCTGTGACAGGGCCTGTGACATCATTTCCATGATCTGCTCTCACTTTCCACTGCAATGGCTGTATAGGAAATGCATCTGCTTCTACAACTTTTAAGAGGTTTCTATCTATATCTACTATTTCTAGTCCACTGTTTAAAAAAAAAAAAAAGAAAAGAAGAGTAGAAATTAGACCTAGTCTGCAAATGACACAAGTGACAGGGATTGTTGTTTGAGGTTGGTGTGAAGGTGTTTGTTCTCTCGTTGCTTATGCTGCTCTTGCTCTATAGATTGGGCTGGTTTACTTGGAAAGATCAGGAAAACTTAGAATGGCTTGGAAGTGACCTTAAAGATCATCTCATTCCCAGCCCCCTGCCAAGGGCAGGGAAGATCATTCCCCACCTCAAGTCCAGACTACTTAACTGTGAGAAATATAACAATGACTGGCTTTCAGAGGAAACATGTTGTGTATTTCTTTAAAGTTTCTTAGTTTGACTTTGAATATCCAAAAATTTGAGACTTCTACAATATCTAATCACCCCATGAAAGTCCAGGCCAGGATTTCAGACTTTGAGGATAACAAGCAAATGCCTTAAATTAGAGGCTTCAATTAGAGAATATTAAATTCTCTTCTGTAACAGGAGATGTTTTAGGAGAAATGGGAATAACCAGGTGGGGGTAATTGGTTTTGGAAGAGTCAAATGTGGGAGCTCTGCCCAGCACTTTCTTTTATTACAGCTCTTTTCCTTCCACAGCTCAGGAAAACTCATATTCATACGCAGCCTTACACTTCACTGGGATCCCCTGACTTGGAGACTGTCAGCACTGCCTTATTATTCAAGCTCTTTGTTTTATCCTATACAATACATTTCGCCATACACAATTTGGCCTCTTAACCTGCCGTGAAATATTTCAAGGGCTTGTTGCTGCAAGACGTCGTCTCTCCTCGCTGTGATTTCTGCAGCCACAGCTGCATTTTCCTGACAGCTTATAACGATTCATGGTGGGTTGCAGTACAATGAACTCATGCTGCAGAACAGCACACTGAAAAAGATCTTTCAAATTATTGTTCCGGTGCAAAAGGTGCCCAATCACCTTCCACCTGCGGATTAGTTGGTTGCTATAGGAACACACTGTAGCTTTTCAGTGCCGCGCCACTGTAGTGCCCAGATTACTGACTCTGACAAACACAATAGGGGGAAAGAATCACGGGTTATTAGTGCTGCTGCTGATGTGATGTTATAAACCTGGGGTGGCATGGAGCAGATGAATAGAGCAGGAGCCTTGAAACGCGAAGGACGGGAGGAGGAGAGGGAGCAGAGTGAAGTGGAGCTGAAGTCATTGCTACGGAAATGTTGTCTTTGATCTCATTTTCCCCTCTGAATAGATATTTTCATAATGTGATGCCAAATGCAAGCCATGCTGTAACTCATGGCAGAGCCACTGGTCATGTCTTTATCTTAGTAGGGGGGTGCTCCTCCTCTCTTCCTTTTTGTTCCAGTGAGTACTGAAATCTGAACCTTTTCATTCCTGCAGGATTAACTCTGACCAAGGTCAGAGCAGCTAGTCACCAATATTCTTCATGGGTGAGTCAGGCTTCCTGCATGCCTGAGAAATATCACCTGAAACAGCCACCTGCTCACAGGACATTATTGGGGAATTTTGCAGAGTCAGAAACATGGAGTGAACAGCTGAGATCAGGCCTCTGTCTGCTTTGGTGGCCATAACTGAGACTCAGGAGTTTGTGCTGCTGAGCACCCTCCTGCAGAGCTGCCTGTGTGTTTCACAGAGGAGAAATACCTGCTTGCAGCTCTGATTTGTAGATGGCCTAAAATTCCCAGAAATAGTTTTGCTACCTCTTGGGCAGGGTGAAGCAGAGGAATAAAATATATACTTGTCCATTGCTTGTGTGCCTTGAGCAAAACAAGCTGTGTTTAGTCACAAGTTCACCAGATGGTACTCTGGGGGTTATTGCTGTTATATTACATTACTGCCATATATTAGACAAGGCACAGTGATTCATTCCCTCTCCTCAGTGCTTTTGGAGGCTGTTTCCCTCCCCATGGAAGCACAGCTGACCCTGCTGCTCATGACCCTTGGGACCCCTATGGGCTCCTGTTGGTTCACGGGCTGGAAGCACCAAACATCCCTGAACCAGTGGCAGCACCAAACCTTGCAAAAGGCTTGGCTTGCACTCAGCTCTGTGCCCAGAGAAGTGGCTCCACTTTCTGATTTGAGCCAGCTGATTTGGGACATTATTATTTTTCAGCCCTGGCTCCCTCCTCCCTCCTTCCCTGCTCCAACCCTGCTTGTTTTGCCTTCTCACTGGGGCCTCCCCGACCTTGCAATTGGACCCCTGTGACCCTCTAAGCAGGGAAATGGCCTCGCTCAACCCCTTGTTTGCAAAATGGACTGAAATACAGAGTTTGCACTGTACTTACAGAGCCCAAGGACTATCAAAACACCACAGAGAGGTATTGTTTTCCTCCACTTCTGTTACTCTGTAGGCTGAAACCCTCAGTCCAGTGAATTATGTGCTGGCTGACACCGAAGAACCCGTCCTGGATTGGTGCCACATGTGCACACAGGGCATAGGTGCTGCTGTTGGTCAGCTGGACAGCCCCTGGGACCATCTGCCACCCCTCTTTGGCCTCCCTGGCTCCACCATTATGCTCACTGACCAGCTGCTTTTCCCCATTGCCCTTGACAAAGCTCCCAAGCCACAGTCACCCCGTGCTGTGAGAGGAGATAAAGAAATGTCACAGCCACTCTCTCTCCCAGTGGCCTTGAGCTTGTGGTGCTCTGAGCCCTGATCCCAGGTTTCCTTCTGCTCTCCAGCACTGGCCTCATGGTGCCAGGACAGACTTTAGCATCCCCAGTGCTCTCCCCTAGTCACAATCTCAGGATCAAAATTTGCTTCAGTTTTGCCTAGGGCATCTAAAAGAGTGATGGAACAGGTTGGTTGGAGCGTGCTTGGACCAGAATTTCACTGCAGGTGTTACTGTAATTTCAGGAAACTCGAAAACTGCAAATTGGGCCCTCTGTCCCTTAGATTATGCTTTTCATTTTATGATCCTCTGGAGGAAAATGAATTTCCTGGGCTGAGCTCCTGTCTGCAAATTTAGAGGGGCAGAACACACGCTGCCTCTTCAGTTTTAAGTGGCTTTAAATGGGGACAGAATGGAAATTGAGAGAGACACCTAACCAGGGAAGTACTGAAACCTAGCTCCAACATAATAAAGGGAAAATCTTCCATCACCATCGTCATAGGTACTCATGACCTTAGCAGAGCTCAGGAGTGCTACGGGAGCAGCAGTGCAATACTCCTGTTATGCCTTATTTTTTTATCAACAATGTCCTCCTCCACTTTGACGTCAGCTTCAAGATTGCTCACTGTGATGTGCTGCACCTTTCATATTTTCTTTCCAGTCATAATACTGCTTCAGTTGTAACCTCAGCACTTTGAGGAATAATTGTCCCTGACAAGGGGGTGAATCACTGGCAGAGAGTTGATAAGCATTACATACAGATGACAGAAGTCAGGACATATCGGATTACTGCTGTGAATATAATAAAAGAGAGCCTAAACACTTTGGCAGCTCAAAGACAAGCCATTTCATAACTCTCTAGTGGGGCTATTATCTTCCATTTACTGCCACTGATAACCAGGTTGCAACTGTCTCCCTAGGATCTAGTTACAATTCACTTAACACTTAGAGGACCAGACATATTGGAGGACACTCAGATGAGGATAATTTCTTAAAGATCATTTATTTTTAAATTTTTATCTTCCTTGCTTCCCCTCTTTATAGTGTGATAAGAACCTAAATCAGGACGCTTTGAACTTCTTTGGGGAAAGGAGAGTTCATGGTCATCTTCCCTTTAATCTTTCACTCCTGAGTTTCTTATGAAGCCAGTTGTTCATATCCAGCCGAATAAGTGGCAAGCAGGTTTCCACCTCTGTTGCTCCTGTAATACATGCAGACCTAAAAGCTTTTTCAGATACTGACTCCATTAGGTTTACACATGGGTGTTATGTTTTCATTTTTGCATCCAGGAAGGGGCACCTGAGCTTACAAATCAGGAGGTGTTGGTGTGTATCAGTAACAGATAATTCACAGCAGTGCCAATTACAATCCACACTGGTGGAGTCTGGATACAGATGATATTTATATGCACTGTGTGAGATTTTGTTTCTAAACCTCACTGCCTAAGAGGAGTTTAACATTCATGCTCCTAGATATCAAAGTTCTCTCTTTTAGGCTAATGAGGAAAAGAATTATTTGGCTGTGGCAGAAATCTGGTAAATCAGCAGTGACTCTCCTTACTATCCAGCACACCACTGAGAAACATTTATTAATATTAGGGATTAAATCCTTCTGTGTGAAGGGAAACTCTGTATTCTTCAAAACTTTCCTTCTGTATCCATGCCATAATCAGCAAATGCAAGCTCTGCTCAGCTTTCAACATCTGAGGTGTTTTCAGATGCAAGACAAAAGTTGATTCACTCTTTTTCAGGCTGGAGCTTTTTTTGCCAGTTTGGCCACATAAATCCATTCCTGTCTGCCAGAGCCCCCTTCCCAGCCACTGGGGGAGGAGTATCTTTGCCAAAGGTGGATCAGGATGATGGGAGAACAACAGCTCAGTGCTGTTGGCAACTCAGAGGTTGTGCATTCATAAATGTACCCCCTAACCATGCAAAAGTGTTCTCCTTACATTTCCATCACTGGAAGCTAGGCAAAGAAGCCTCTCTACATGTGTCTGAAAGGCCATATTTGGTGATCTAGAAACTAAAACATCCTGTTATTTACTACTTTAACCCACAGTGAAAACTTTGCATCTTAGCTGACCCAAAATAAGTCCTTACTGTTTTATGTAAACCACCACAAATCTGCTTTGGATAGAAACTGTACAAACCTTTCTTAAACTACAAGCAATAAGCAATGCTTAATTGCTTTTTCCTTATGATTTGCATCCCTGCTTGATTTTTCACAGCACAAGTCCTCTTTTGCTACAAGGAACCTGTAAAGAACAACAGCAATTAAGAAGGGAGGAAAAAAGTTCAGTCAGTGTTGAAACAATAATTCCAAGTGGTTTTCTCCTCAGGACTTCTAGATCTCACCACTGACTTTCTAGCAGCCAGGAAAAGCCAGGTGAATCCTTCTCTGCCCTGCTTTATCCATCTGTAAAATAAGCATGGTCAGTCTTACCTGCATCACCACTTTTTCACACAGTGCATCCAAGTAATATCTATAAATTGCTGTAAGATTTTGAGATCAAAGGAATGCTGGAAGTGCCAAGTGTTGTTGTTGTTATTGTATTAACAATGTTGGCTGTTTTCACTGTTCATATGGTAGCCTGGCTGGAATTGGGCAGGAAGCCCAATAATACCAACAACCAACAAGAAACTAAAATAAAATGTTTTACTTAATGAGAGCCTCTGTTTAATCAGAAGCCTGTGTAATTATGTCACAGAGGGTTAAGGATCTAATGTTTTTCTAATACATTTGCTTTTAAAGGGACGATTAACCCAGCATATTTCAAGATGATAAGCTGCTTCTTTGTTCAGATCCAGTTGTTTTTTTTTCTGCATTCCCTGGTGAGTCCAGAGAGAACCTGAGAGTCAGAGGATTTTTCTTAATTGCACCATAACTATCTTGTATGTCTGATGCTGGAATATTTTCTAAAGACACAGGTTATTAGTCCTGGGTTGGATGGGTTTGCAAGAGAATTCAGATACTGAATTTATTCTGGTTTGGCTCCTCTGAGGCATGGCATACATTACAGAAAGCCTTCAGTATTCCTGCCTAAAACAGCCAATATTCTTAGCAAGCAATTTGATCAGGAAGATGGAATAAAATTATACCCTACCTTGAAACAAATAAATCTTGGTTTAAGTATTAAAGATTGTTTTTGGGTTACTTCTAAATGTTATGTTTCTGCACACATTGTGCACATGTCTGTCCAGTCAGTTCTTTCATATGTTTTGAAGAGAATAATAAGCAGAAAAGCTCTTTATCTTCTAAAGACCACTGTCTTAGGAGGATGTCAAATATCAGTTCATATTGACATTCCAGGAAACATATTTATGCTGCATGAGATGGAGGAAATGTCTCTGTCATGTCTGATTTACCTGTCTCTTAATAGGTTGGATAAAACACACAGTGGCCACACCTTAGAGATGTTTGATCAGTTCTGTTCTTAAAGATCTGACTGTAAAAGATCTCATAGGCCCTTTGGGGAATTTATCCCAACATTCTGCCAGGAAGGACGTCTGCTAATATCCAAGCAGCTTCTTCCAGGACAAGTTATGGTTTGCCACAGTAAGGATGGAAGGGACCCCATTGGTTTCCTCTTTCTTTTGTAAGTAGCCACAAACATGGACCTTGTGCTTATGGTGTGGTGACATTTACTGGGTCTTTGTTCAAACTCTTTTACAGTGTGGTTTGGGTCTGGGTTTAGATGTGAAAATGGTGAGGATGGGATACCTTTTTCATGTAGTATAGTAGTCCTACATATTCCTTGATTGCTGCAAATTGCTTTTAAAAGGAAAAAAAGGGGAAGCAAAAGAGATGTGCCTCCTTTGATATCATCTATTGGCCACATTGGAATTTGATAGGAAAGAAAGAGTTAATAATATAATTATCAGGTCAGCAACTTTGAAAGGCTCTTCCACTTTGAAAACCATTTTCTTAATTATTTTAAGTTAACACTTAAATGCGTAGAAAAAAATCAGGTGTAATCTGAAACCCCAGACTTGGGGACAGGACTGAATTGAGATAACATTAAAGATTTTATTGCTGTTACATTATAAATTATTTCTATTATGATGGCCCTATGGGTATTACATTCTGTCAGTTCGCTTTCACTGTTACATCACTTAATGTTATTAACACACTTTAGGGTATAACATTACAGTTTTATTGTGGAAATCTTAAACACTTACATCCAAAGTACTGAATCAAGTTATTATCCTAGCTGACCAGATCTGGTCTATTATCATTTTATCACTCATAAAAACCTGTGATTCAATTTGATTTAACACTTGAGGAAAAATCATGGCTCATATATGCTTAAACCTGGTTGCAATATTAATACAAAGCAACACATGGATGACTTCATTTTATTAAAGTTGAGGTAGCCCTGGGAACGGCATTTATGATTTTATGTCACATGAGAAATTTGATCTGACCTGTTGCCATTTGTGATTCTCCAGTAAACTGATAAGGTTTTCTCACCAGTATATTAAAGAATTGTGAACGTTTTACCTTTCTTACTGCATTCATTAGACACTCAGAAACCATAAATTTAGCATAATGCCCTAACCATAGAAAATGGTGCTCTCCCTGTTCTGGAGTCCTACCTCATAAACTGGAAAAATGTTGCACTTCGGAAGGCAAACAGAGTTTAATATTAGAACAAAATTTGCCCCTTGTTTCTGGGCTTGGAATGTAAACACTTATCTGTGCAAAATGACTCTGCTGTCCTCTGTGTAGTCCAACAAAGCTCCTTAACCCTTGCTCAGCGTTTACAGGTAGAAGTTGATCCACTGAAGTCACTGGTTAGCATCGTGCAGACACTTGAGCATTGATTTTGCCTTGTTGGCTGTGTTTGCTGCCACTGCCTGAAATATTTAACATCTTACTTAGATTGTCTGTTATGTCTTTTGAGGAGAAGACCAAGAACGGTACGTGAAATTTAAAATGTCAAAATGAAATGTTTCATACGTTCCACTTCAGGGGAAGGAAGGAGACAAGGCTTTGCCAGTGTGGAAGAGCACAGTGCTGGATGACCTCAGCAAGGAGTTCTGCTCCTGCAGCCCAATTCCCACCGAAGTCAGAGGAAGGGGTTTGCTCATCCAGGAGTTCACTGGTGCAGTGACATTCCCAGGCAGGAGGGTGGATGTGCTGAACCCACCAGCCCTGCTCCGTGTCATGCACACAGAATCACCCTGGTAACAGAGCTGACAGCTTGGAAACAGCAGCTGCTGCTTAATGGAAAACGTTAGAAAAATAACTCATTCTAGGTCTCTGTCCCCTCTCTGCATTTTCCCTTTTATCACCAAAAAAAAAAGTGTTCTGCAACAACCTCCCAGAACTTTAAAATGCTTCAAGAAGTGAGGGTCAGACACACAGGTGTGCAGGAAAAGAGGTGAGTTTCAAAAGCCAAAAAAAAATTGTGCAATTCCAACACACACATTTTTCTTCTTAAGCCACACCTAAATTGTTTGTCACTGAGAAAGTGGGTCTATGTGCATCCTGTGGGAGCCATGGGGATGTGCAATTATCTATTCCTGCATCAAACATGCAACAAACAAATGCTGCAACAAACAAGCAGCAATGTGGCCAAATGTGTGTTAAATTCCAAGTCAGCATTTTTGGTTATTGCTGCTGGAAGTATCTCTGTTTCTGCTCCGAGCTGGGCTCACTGGAAAGGAGTATCCAAACAAAAACAAACAGTATCTGGTAAAATCTTCTGCTTTTTATTTTTTTTAATAAAAACAAATATCAATTCCTTTATTTTTCCTTCTGTTGCAAGTGTTCTGGAAAGGTTCAATAAAGACAACTGTAAGGCAGCTTCCTTGGGTAAAAACCAAACCAAAGTAATTCTATATCACCATGCGAAATAACAAATTAGGTGGGGAGACATTAACTAGTGTCATTCATCAGTCTGAAGTAATACAATTTATTACAGGATAATAATGGCCATAGTTGCATAGGTAGTAAAGGTAAAATTACATCATGACTTGCATTAGCAGTATGAGATTATATCCTGATTAATGCACAATTAACTTGTCATGGGTACAACACATGTGTTTATAGGTGGCCAGATGGGTTGCACCATGTCTCATGCTCACATATGTAGCATTTATCACTTTTTCCTTATCTCCAGAAATTAGATGGCTACATCCACTAAAGTCTTCAGACACCTCAGTGCCTTGACGCAGAGCCATCTGACATCAGACTATGAGTAAGAAACCCTTGCAGATGACCCCTGGGAAACCACGATCAGAGGCATGAATCCTGCTCCTCTCTCCAGATCCAGACCTTCAGCCAAAGTTCCAGGAGGCCTCTCCGAGGCGAGGGCAACAACTTCTGCTGGCAGGCACCACTCACCTGAGCTGCTTTCAGAGCTGGGGATCACAGCTCCTACTCCCAGGAGACAGCCCCAGCACCCTAAGGCACTCTGGATCGGGAATCCTTTCTCTCTTTTATTCTGAAGGGGAAATAACTAAGCTACAGGGACAGCTGAGAAGGATTTTTACTTTTAGTTGCGATTATGGCTGGAGGTGCTTCAACTTCACCTGAACTCCTCTGTAGGTGCAGAACTGGGTTATTTGTCCATGTGATGACTTGCAAGTTTGTTTATTCATACTTTCCCTCATTCTGTTGTGTTTTTCTGCTGTGTGACTGCAGATCTGGGTGTGTGCAAACATGTATAAAGCAGCAAGGTTGTTGAAGGGAGACAAAAGGCCCCCAAGTTTTAATCTCTGTTCCATCACAAATTCAATGTCTGTCCTTGAGAAACTCGTAATTTCTCTTCAGACTTCTCAGTCTGAAGGGATATTACATTGTTAGGCCAGCCTACCTCACACTGTATGTGATATTCAATTAGCTGTTTGAAGCTGTAAATTGCTGAGTGAGGACAGAACAGAACTTCTCAAAATAAATGACATCAGACCTTTTCTTTTTTTTTTCTTTTGCACACTTTTTAATAGTGAAATCTACTGGAAAAGGTTGGCTCACTTTGATCCTTCCTGTGCTTTATTTTTATGTTTGATGATACTCCCCAGTTCCAACACCAAATGATGGTCATTTACACAAGTAAAAATATAAAGTGACATCAGCATCTATTTGAGCTGTAAGTTCTGATGTAACAAAATTCAAATAAGTTTTTACAACAGCATGAAGTCTGTGTTTGAGTGCACCCTAGGTCTTAGACTAGCCTAGGAGAGATCAGAGTCTGGTGTTCTCGCTTTGACATGTAACAAAAAACTCATGTATTATTAAAAATAAAATAATTCTCTCTCATTCTTCAGGTGTGGTTTGTATCTGGTATCTCATGAAGTACTTCAGGATGACAGAAGAGAGAGACACTTTCAATTGCACCAGCTGAAATCACTGATTTATCCTTCAGCTTGAAAAGTGAATTTAAGATTCAATGATCACTGCTTACAATGTCCATTGGCAAAGACAGGAGGAAAACATAATTTCCTTTGTTAGCAATCTCACTGTTAAAAAGGAAATGTCAAGTCTGAAAAGGTAAATTGAGTAGACTTGGGGCATGTTGAGAATTCAAGCAAAATACTTTGGGTTGAAGTAGTTAATTGGCAAGTCTGAAACATTTCAATGTTAAACCATTAAATGTAAGTTTAAAAAAAAAAAGTAATTACATTTGAGACAGGTGTCCACTTCATACTGAGAAACTAAAGAGAATTTCCCTAAATTAAAAAGCCCAAATCAAGCCATTCCTTAGATAATATTTTGGGGGGGGAGGGGGGGGAAATAAATTGATTTCTCATTCCAAATCAGTATTCTTCTCAAAAAAGGAAGTTTTGTGCAGAATTTTGTCCAAGCACAAAATTAGTTTTTGCTGTTGCTCTGAAGTCATCCCAGCTCATGAAGAACCAGCATCACCAGTGGCTCACACCCGTGAATTTCATGCCCAAATTACCTCTCAAATGTTCCCAAAGCAGACGCAGGAGAACTCTCAACCACAAATACCTGGTTTGTCCTCTGAGCAGTTCCCAGCCAGAAAAATCAAGGGAAGGCTGTGCAGGTGGCTGCACCGTTTGGGAGGACCAGACATTTCCTACTTCGTTTTGCTGTTTGAAATTCCCTCTCAGCCCCCATTCTTGACGTCCAGGCAGGAAGCCTGTGGGAGCTGAGGGGATCTGACATCCATGACTAAGACACTTAATGCTCCTCGTCACCGGGCTACGAGCAGAGCCAGGTTGCAGCTCGCCTGGGAGCATTACAGAGCAGAAATTGCAGGGGTTTGGGGTGCATCCTTCAAGCTCCAGGAGCTGCTTTGCAATGTTTTTGAGCACAGGACATGCAAGGCAAAGGCAGGAGATTATCCCCCACTCCCTCCTCCAGCCTCCATCAGTCCCCAGCCCAGCCTGTAATTTGGCAAGATGAATGAAGTGTTTTCGGAGTGTCATCACTTCTGCCTCTGGCAGATTTGCTTCCCCAGTCTGCCTTTCGCCTTTTGGACCTGTCACTCAGCCCTTTGGCAGAGGGGAGCAGGGGGAGGGAGGAGGAAATCATCTCTTTGCTAATCACCTATCACAAGCAATGAAATCCCGCAGGCTCCGTGCCAGCTAGGTACATTTCAAAGGGAAATGGAGGGGGGCAAAGTGTCACTCAAGGCAGATATTTATGAAAGATGACAGTTTGCAAATATCTCAATCTTGGACAAGGCTGCTCCAGTGACACAGAGGAGTGTTGCAAAATTGGAAGAGTCAGCAGCCAACATTTATTTCATCAGGACCTGTCCAATCTTCAGTGATCGCTTGACAGTCTGGGGATTGCTGGCACAAGCCGGCCCCTTTCCATTGGTGGCTTTCCTTTGGTTTGCATGGATCAGTCTAAAGAGTTGTAATAAATATGTAAAGAAGGATGAGAGGAGTAGTTTTGCAGAGCTGCATCCTCAATGGGAGTCTGGGCACAAGGCTGTGCTCCCCCTGTTTAGGGGGACCCAATAGTGATAATTACAGCCCCGTTGATTGCTGCTGCACGGGGACAATGAGATATGGGCACCTCTTGCTCGTGGGGACCCCCCATGACTCCCAGGCTCCCCTCACTGCCACAGCAGCTCCTGGGGCTTCTCTGAAGGACTTGTCCCCTGTCTCCCTCAGCTATGGGTGTAATACAGGAGAGATATCCCCTCTACTCTCAGGACTACATCAAAAATTTGCTTCTTGTGTAGGCATGAAATGGATGATCTAGAAACTCATTTGCACAGCTGTGAGTGGGCAGAGGAGTTCACCTGGCCCTGGGCTGCCTCTCCACCTTCTACACCCTGAGGTAACTGCTGAGAGCTGCTGGCCCCAGGTGCTCAGCCAGGCAGGGCTCCAGTGCTTTCACTGTGCCATTACTGACCAGGGCAAGGGAATATCTCCCCCTGCTTCACTCAGCCCCTTCCTAGAGGCTCTGGGTGCTTGTTTGGGCCATGGAGGATGAGTTGGACCAAGAAAAGGGATTTGCTCCATGGAGAAACTCAGGTAGGACTGTGGGATTGCGCCAGCACAGGGAGGGAGGGGGGCAGAGGGTTACAGGAGGAGAAGTGGAGGAGAGAGGAGCTTTGTTGATATTCAGGGCAATGTGGGCAGAGCAGGGCGATGGGGTGAGGGCTGCTGGTGGACTGTCCTATAGGCAGTGAGAGCAAGGAAAGGCACATCCCAGTGCTCTTCCTTCAGCCATCCAGCAGGGAAATGCTCCTGTTGGTCACATTCTTGCACTGCCTCTCTGCCTTGATCTTTAGGATCTGTAGATTAAAGCTTTGAGGTCCTCAATCTCTGAACCCAAGGAATGTGCTTCTGCTCATTAATTGCCCTTGTCATTTCAGTTGTCGGTGTTACAAACTAATTTGGAGGACAGTAATACAAAAAAAGCTGTCTCCTCCAGGAGCCATAGCCCTATAGATGGAATTACTCCACAGTGGGCTGAGAAGCAGCAAACAGTTTCTGAAGAGCTGTGTTACAAAGGTCTAAAGTGAGCACAGTTATTGACAGCAGCAGAGGAACCAATGCAGCTGTTGGCACAAAAACTGGAATTTCCAAGTGAAGAAATTTCCTTTCTTATCACCAACAAAGAGCTGTAGATGACAGTTGGAATAGTCCTGTCTCAATATTCACTATTTTCATGGGCAAATATGAGACCTAAAAGGAGAGGCTGATTCAGCTGCTTGCTATGTGGTCTTTTCTTGCATCTTGTGCACTGAGAGTTTATGTGTGTGTGACTCATGAGGAGTAACATGGATGGAGGTGGATTATGTTAGCAGAATGCAAAACCGCTCTTCTGTTTTAGGGTTTTAGCAATTCAGTTGAAATGGATCTTGAATTCAATTAAAGGCCTTGTTCTTCCTTTCTTTATGCCTTGCATATCTCAGAGTTTTGCATAATTTAAGCTAAACTGTGGCAAAAAACCAGCACCCTTATTTTAGTCATCAAAAAGTGTTTTCTCTGAGATCTCTGGAGTTCAGTAAAGATGCACATGGGTGACAGTGGAAAGATGCAGTAGAGTTCTTGATGAGAGAAGCTACCAGTGCTTTTAGTCTAGAATATCCTAAGACAACACATAACTCATGTATGTCAGTAGGACTCCAAAATTAATAGTGAAAGGAAAAAATAAATGCACCAATGGGGTTTGCTTATTCAGAGTCCAACAATGTAAAGTGGGAGTATTCATCGGGGTCCTTAGAAGCGCAGCTTGCTTTCCATAAACACTCAGTTCAGTGATGTTTACAAGTGTGCTGATGCCAGTACATCGTGATGTAGCCCTAAGGTTAATTTTATGGTAGCCAGAATGGTCAAAGTTGCAATTGTCTGTGTGATTTGCTGCCTGCTCAAACTGGCATGGAGAATCTTCCTCCTCCTCCAGTTCCTCCCTTGACCTGCCCTGGCAGCCCAGAAGGGCTGAGTGGGCTGAGACAGAGGTTAGCACCCTCCCTCCACTTTACTGCAAAAACCTTTGCCAAAACAAATTATTCTTACCCGAGGATTCCTGGGTAAATGTTTCATCACTGGGGGGATAAAAAATGAAGTGCTATAAAAGGCTAGTTAATCACTGCACACCCTGCAAGGAGCAGAAGGCCATTCCAGAGTAATTGGAATTATCTTCATTATTCTTATTTTCAATTACATTTCAAAATCAAATAACAACTTGCCTTTTAGACAGTTTCATGATCCAAATCCTAGTTCTATAATTTTTACTTAGTGCTTTCTTACACAAAAGTTCCCCTTCATTGTAATAGCTTCTTAGCTTCTTGGAAAAACTTCCTGAAGGAAAGAAATTTAAAAAGTTTTGGCCTTTGAAACAGCAGAATCCCAAGCTGTCCACCCAAATGTGCATGTAGTAATTGCAAGTCACATCTCCTGTTATTTAAATCTATATTCAAATAACTGCTTTTCAGGTGCCACCTTGACACCAATTAAATGCACAGCTGTGCATCTGTTCATGCACAGGGCTGGATTGCTGGTGTGCTGTAGCTCAGACCATGCCTGTTACTGCAGAGTAAGCAGAATGATTCTTAAAAATTATTAAAGAGTTGATGAAAAAAATTAATGGCTGTGTGTAAACTTTGCAAAGCAGGTGCACAGTCTGGTTGCTCAGTGGCCTTCATGGAGGTAGCTGGCTGTGTTCTGGTTCAAGAGCTGGTGTTGGGCTGGAGTGTGCAGGGAAAGTGTCCTCACTTGGTTTTTTGGTTCCTGGGTGCAGCGTAAGACTTGTGGATATCCTCTGGATATGGACTTCAGGCCAATAACAGTTTTGTATGAGGTTTACAGTTGGTTTTCACAGCTGTACGCAGGATTCTGCACATCCACAAGTGTCTGTATGTGCATATAACCTTGTGTCAACACCAACCACCCTGGAAAGATGGGCACCAGCAGGGAAAAAGATGCTTCTGCTTCTCAAATCAACACAATTCCATCTCTTCAGAAGGCACAGAAGTGACGCAGCCTGTACAAAGTTCCATGCCTGTGTTTTCATATCACATACTCAGTCCCAGAGTCCTCTGGAATCTTTTTTTGTCTTGCAGGAAGGAAGGGTATTAAAAAAGAAAAAAGGCAAAACCCACAACCAAAACTCTCAGTGTTATTCAATGGAATTCATCTCACAGGACAGGAATTCCCATACAGGTCAGGGGAAAAAAAAATACCACCTCCTTTTCTGAATATCACTTTTCATATGGTAAATCCCTCAGAGTCTTTATTGTGGAATGAATAATAGATTAATCATTCCTCTGTGTGCAATGCTGGGGCTCTCTAATGTCACTGATTATTCTATATTGAATAAATAGTGTTGCTAGGTTGATATGTTTAAGGCAAATGAGATGCTTATTGGTATCCAAGAAGCCAGTTAACAAGATCCATTTTCCTCCATTGACTTCTACTCATGTATTAATGAGGTTCAAAAATGTCTTTTCTGTTTGTATCAGATAAACGTGCCTTTGTTATTCCCAAGAAGCACACAAATATTTGCTCCATTTATGTTTGTATTAATGTGTCACTGAAGCTAAATCTTCAGAAAGGGAATAAATACCATATCCATTAAGCCACTTAAGGGGCGACTTCTGCAAAACTGCACTGCAGTTGTTGCCATGGCAAATACCCATATTTAGGAAATTGTGTGGCATCAACTCTAGCATACAGGACCAGAAGAGGGAAATGTACTTCTCCCTAGACAACTGTCACCTGCATATATGTATTTAAAAAGCTCCAGTGGCTGAAGGGGCCCTGTATTGAAAGGCAGTTTAAGTGTGAAAGTGAGGAAATGCAGAACAACCCAGAGACTGTGCAGAGGGAGGAAGAGAACAGAGAGCTAACAGTAGCTGTTGGATAAAAGTGACAAGCTTTCCTGGGCAAAGGGCTGTGCTGTTTTTCCCCACTTAACAGGAACAAAGATATTCCACAGAAATTGAGTTTTGTACAGTTTTTGTTGAGCTGGTCCCTTTCCCTTATCCCAACATTGTCTTCAGTAGGAAAATGTATTTTCATTGACACACGTGCATTTGTTTTTTTTTCCCCTTGACTTTCCTGCAGTGCCTGCAAAACAGTCAGACTTAGGAGCTGAATGTGGGGAAGTCTATTTAACTTATCTCAAAATCACAGGGAGCATTAGCTGAACTTTTCCATGTCCTGGTGTGATTCTTTTTGTTTAACCTGCTTAAAACAGTTTGTCCAGTAGCAACAAAAATGTCAGCAGACTTTCAAGTAGAAGTCTGGAAAATTGCATTTCTGAAGTCTCTATGTTTAAAAATCAGGGAAAATAGAATGAAAAACTGCAGACTCTTTTTCTGTGGTTTTACATGACACAATCCATTTTGGTTTGTAATTGAAAAATATCTGAATCAGATATAAATTTTACTGTGTTTTTCTTCTATCAAGATAAATGAGCAAATTAACTAAGAAAGGTGTTAAGATTGTTTCTGTGCTGCAACATTTTACAACATCATAAATAAAAGTAAAATACTGGAAGTGACTTCTAAGATGGTTGTACGTGAACACTTTGTCTTCTAAGATGATTGTACTTGAACACTTTGTGTGGTTAGATTAACTGAATTAAAGAAAACTCATAAACATACTTTAAAAAATAACCTAACAAGGTCTAAAATAAAATCCTGACCTTGTGCCTATATAGGTGAGCATCTTGAATGGAGAATGAATCACACATGGATGTTGGGACAAGGGAGGAAGCATTAATACAGACGAAAACCAAAAAGTTTACTCTTTTCTTCACCTGCCTGGAGCAAATTTCCTGATAACATCTGTAAATGCAGTAGAGTGGGAAAGCAAACCTGGGCCCATACTGTGCAGGAAGCTCCAAGCTTTCACTGCAGTGCTGGATACAGTAATATCAGGGTGGTGGCAGACTGAAGGTATCTCTGTGTATAAATCCAGATTCCTTTTTTTCTTTTTCTGGTGAGGGGGGAAAGGGGACCAGGTTGAGGAACACCTGGGAGCCATATGGAATTTACTGATTTTTTTTTTTTAATCAAAACTTTGCAGCTCAGTTTCAAACACTGCAATAACTTAATACAGAGTAAAACTTTACTGGATTCAGTGTAATAAAGTCCCCTGAATATTCACACGTTGCCTACAAATGTCAATTGTCTTCTAATGCAAGCTGGAAGAATTGCTGTTTCTCTGTGGCCATGATCCAAATCCACCAAGTCAGCAGGAGGGCCTCTGGCCCCCAGATCAGGTCTGAAGCCTGGTTGATATCTCAGACCTTCCTGAGTGTTTTGAAAATGTATTGGACCAAAAATGATTCCTTCTCCAGACATTGGAATGTTAGCAAAGAGTAGAGGTCAGGCTCCTCCAGCTGATGCTTTTGTTTACAATTCATATTGAAGAAGGGGGGTCTATTTTCACTTAAAATTTGTTCATACCCAGACTCTTGTGTAGACCTATCTGGGGACATTCCAGATGATGAAAAAACCACGAGAAGAGTTTTACCACCAACATGCCCAAATGTCTGTTAAAATATCCACACACACAGGGAGTCATTCCCAGTCCTGGTTCAGACTCCTGCCTGAGTGTAATCAGCTCCAGCTCAATGCTGTTCCAAGTTAAGGCTGACTGGTTTGAGGCAGGGGTTTTCCAGCAACAGAAAAAAAACCTTGGTTCTGTTTCCTTAAATCTTTTATTTTTGGGTTGCCAGAAAGGATCCTGTGCCGTGCTGAATAGCACTGATTGCAAACTACCTTTTCAATCACTGCAGTAAAGAGAGAACAGATAAATATACCAAAATGTGGTTTTAGTCTTCATCCCCAACTGGTGGTTTTGTGTCATGGAAGTTTTAGAAATAGTAATTTTCACTCCTTTTCATCTGATGTCTTATCATAAATACAAGAAAGGAAAAAAGCAAGATATTCTCACTTCTTTGTTCTCCAGATCAGGCGATTGGAAGTAACTCGTTTCTTGTAAAATAAGTTGGGGTTTTGAAGACAATTTTAGCTCAGTTTCACATCCAGCTCTGAAAACTGAGAACATGAACTACATTTGCATCTGGTTTTGTGTGATAGAGCATTTCTTGTTCCACAGTCTGGGGTGTCCCTATCCCAGGAACTTTCTGAATTGAGATGTATAAAAATCAAATTCTTACAGGAGACTGTTTGGTTGCTTCTGAGAGTTGTTTGAAACTGGAGTACTAAACACAAACCTGCTTAAGGATTCCTGATCATCTGAAATTTCCAAGCTGGTACTCAACCTGTAAGACCATTTAACTTGCTACCTGCAGCGTCTGCATTTTTCAATTAAACTGTATCTGGGTTGGAGAAGTCTTTTATAAGTCCTGGAGAGTTTGAAATCAAGTTTTACATGAGCTGGTTTCAAGTGACCATGCAGTATCTGGTTCATAAGCCTAGTACTGCAGTCCTAGAAAATCAGGTGGTGTATTTTCTGAGATGACTGACAGCCTTGCAGGTACTTGTAAGCACTTAGCACCTAATGAAAACCAAACCTATGGAGTGCTCCATCTCACACAGGTTTGAAAGGATATGAAAGAGTAATTACACAAAAAAGGCAAAAGTGATTGTGTTTTTTGTTGTAGGGCACCGAGAGGAGAGGCAAAACTCCTGGGTCTTTGATTTATTTTTTTTTTTATCTGTATACAATTACGCAAGTCTACTTCAAAGGGAAGCAGGGTATGAAGCAGTAGTTTGAGATTTTGTGATGGAGATCAGCAAATCAATAGGTAGAAGGACACTCACTGCAGAAAGGTTATTCTGCAGATGAAGTGGTTACTGCTTGTTTTGTTAGGACACCTAGGGCAGCAAAGCGAAGGGAAGTTATATCCCTGATTTGATTCCCCAGAAGTGTACAGAATAAATTACATCTAATGACCTGCTTTAAAAAGAAAATAATAAAAATGCAAAACTGCCACCAGTGTCTTTGAAACACATGCTCTGAGAGCTTGTGTCTGAGAGACTGAACTTCTGGGCAGTCCACTGGATTCAGCTGGAATGGCACAGATGAGAGTGAGGGGAAGGCAGGGCTGGCTAATTGAAAACTGGGAGCACTTTGCAAACACTATTACATGAAATGTGAGAAGTGTAACGTGGCAGAAACAAGGCAACGCCTGGTGTAAGCAGTTAATTGTGTTGTACAGAGGAGTGTTAGAGCAGCACACTTTGTCAGAACCTGATCCACTGCCATTCCCAGCCAGAACCCTTGCTGACTTGAGTTACAGCAGTGACCATTTGGGTGAGAGCATCCCGGGGGCCAGCTCACATTAACCCAGTATTTCCTCTGTCTGATGTGCCTTTATCACACTGCAGAGCTCAGTGGCTCCAGTTATTTTTTTTTACTAATGCACAGCAGTGATTTGTTAAAAGAGAATTTATTTAATTCAGGATGAATATGGGCTTTTATGTTAAAAGCCCCAGCTTGTCTTTACCTGTAAATGAGGGCAGCTGGTTTGTCTGCTACTGTCAGTGTCAGCTGGGGCCAGAAGTGTTGTTTTCTGTAAATATCTTTTAGAGTTCATGTAGGATTAGTCAGGGGTGAAGGGGAGCAGGGAAGAATAGGTTTCATCTTCATGAAGTTACTGAAACAATCGGGTAATAAATCCCCAACACCACCTTAACACTGCAATCACACACAAACCCCAATATTGATGAAGTCAGCTATTTGCTGGTCTCCACTCTGGTGTGAAAAGAAGCTGAAGTTCAGAAAATGCCACCTTTTATCGAAGTGTCATCCTAAACTTCCCTCCTTTTTATGTCCATGTTACCTCTTTAAAACTAGTTGGAATTGCTTGGGCTCCTTCCTGAATTTAGGGATTGCAAAATCTTGGTTATCAATAACCAAAATTTTAAACTACAGTAGAGTATGTGGAACTCCTAAGTTTCTATACTTAGGGCAGGAACATTGAAAACAAAAAAGCTCCTACTCAGCAGAAGCCTCCCCATTCCCTCCTCAGCCTCCGTCCCCTCACAGATAAGCCCTACAAGAGCTACTTTTCCACTGTAGGACATGTGAGATAAGATCTGAGATTGCTCTTGTGCAGTAGGAGTTTGGAGCCTACAAATGGTGCAGACACACCCTTGGTCACTGCATCCACAGTGGAAATGTCCAAGCTCAAAATACCCCTGGGGAACTTAACAGAAAAGCAGCGGGATTTCCATAATCCTTCTGTTCATTTTTTTTCAGCTGCAAAATGAAAACAAAACAAAAACTCCCAGGAATGAAGATGAGAGTGGGTTTTTTGGCAGGTAGGAAGGGCAAAGTTGTGCTATTTGTGTAGTAGTAGTAGCAGTAGTATAGTAGTACACTATACTACTCATTATTTCCCTGGATTGCCCAGACTAGAAAAACTCCTGCCTGCCTCTTGGTTTCTTCAAGCACAAACCACTTGGCCTGCTAAGAGCTGAGGTCTGGCCCAGCAAGAATGTGCAGAAACAAAACACTGAAAGCAAGTCACTAAAAAATGCTTATCAGAGAGATGTTCACTGAGGTGTAAAACCAGCAGGTTCTTCCTCTAATTCTTGCCTGTGGATCAAACTCATATTTTGGAGCAATATGACACTTCCTGCCACATGGATGGCTTGACTGGACATTGCTGTAAATTATATGTAATGCAACAATGAGTACTAAAACTAGCCCCAGTAAGGCTGCCGACAAAAAATAAAGTATATGCTCTCCCTATGTGGTTTTTCAAAAATGAATTATGCTATTAAGTGCCAAGAAGAAAATTAGCTATGAGCTTTTAAATTTAAAATGATCCCCCTTTTTAATTGTAAAACAGTGGCACTTAACTGCTATTGATCCAACGGAGACACATTAGGGAACAGGGTCACCATAACTGTTAATATTCACTGCTTAGTGAAAGAGCATCAAAGGACATTTTAATGTCACAGACTTTCTTGGGGAGTTTTTAAAGAAAGCTTAAATTGTCCAGCCTATGAATGAAAAGGACATGAGGTAGACAAATGTAGAAACAAATGTGATGGCAATTTTCTGCTAATCAAATTGTAACTCAGAATTGATTTTTAGGCAAAAGTTTATGTCATATAGATTTCCAAGGCATAACGACATTTAAAAATCCAGAGTACATACTTTTTGTGGAACAGGACTTTATGAACATGATCATCAGGGAAGGAAGGTTTATTTACTGCTGAAGCTGGCTGGAGTTCTCTGTGGCTGCTGCCTGGACCATTCCTGTTCCAAGACTTGGAATATTTGAGTCCAGGAAACCTCATTCAAGGGCCTATAACCTTTTTAGCTGATGCTACAATGGTAGAGCCTAATCTGGAAATCAAGGTGATCACCCAAAAAGTAAAGCTTCGTTTCACCCTCCCTGCCTAGCAGTGCCCATGAGTTTGTGATGCCAGCAGCATTATTTACCATACCAGTGACCACGCAATCTGTTTCCAGCTGCTAATGGAACATTTTCAATAGTTGTAATTTTTGCAAGTTCAGAGATTTAAGCTGTAAAATTTTCATTGTTTTCCCAGTGGGATAATATCCTTGAGAACGTCTTTAAGAGTTGAGTTTTACTAGCAGCGCTAACTCAAATAACTTTGTTACATATTTAGCTATACTGTAGCCAGATTTTAGTTAATATTCCATAAACGAATGGTTTTGGTAGCCTTTGATTCCAAGAACTCCAAGGAAGTACAGTGAGGAATTCCCTGTAGTCAGTGACTCATGATAGCTTGATTACTTTCATGTTCATGTTATTGATCTTTTTTACGTTCTTCATCCAATTTTCATAAGAAAAGATTAAGAGTACAGGGGAGCCTTTGAAAATGAAAATAGGATTTATTTTACCTTTAGGAGAGGGTGTACTGAGAATATCATCCATTCTGAAGGGGGAAGGTGATGACTGGGCTCAGTTTTGGGTGCTGTGCAGCATCTCCTTACAGCAAATTCCTCAGATCAGGGGGTGGTGTCACTATGTGCGTGCAGCCCCCTGCCCAAAATAATGGCCTTCCTAGCACAGGGTTACATGGGAATCAATAATATTCTTTAAAGGAAAGAGGGAAAGAGGCAACAGTTTAAAAGTATTCAAGTATTTAAACGAACAGAAGGCTGTTTCCTAAATGTACTAACAGCTCACCCAGCGCTGGAAAAAAAGATTCAGTATGATAAGGGAGGTTTCTTCAATTTAAAATCAAGTAAAACAAGTGCAATTGCCATGCACGAGGAACGGCTTCCTGCCATTCAAGGGCAACTCAGAGAAACCTTTTATCCACAAAGACCTTATATGAGAAGTTTGAATGGGGGATGCTTTTATCCTGCAGGATGGAATTTGATAACTAAGCTCCGTGCCTCTTTCACTTGTGGGTTATTAGGTCTCTTTCGCTCTTGGGATCACTACAGTGTATGGTTTGTGTAGGAACAGATAGTTCTTGTCTCTGTTGTGAAGACAGTGTGGTTGTAGGAGCCCTCCTGGGACTTTTATAATGATCAGTACAGAAAACTCAAGTCTATCCTGGAGCGGGAAAGTGCATCATTTAATGAAAACGTTGTCTGTTATTAATAGAGTGATGGTAGAACTGAGGAAGAAGCAGGCCTGGGGGGCCTTTGGGTCTTCAGCTAAGTGTTTCTACTCTGCTTCTCTTTTTTTTTCTTCCCAACCCCTGGAAAAGAGCAGTTACAGTAACCTGAAGGAAGAGATACAATCAAGAGACAGCCTAGAGCAAGAAAAGGTCTGTGTTGTTTTGCAGTGAGGTCATTTGTAGTTCACAAGGCAAGGTCAGACGGATGAGACTGCTGCAGGCTCTACATGCAGTCACTATCACTAAAAGTTAAATTTCCAATTTTTTTTTTTTTTTTTTCTCACATGCCTTGCTGTATTTTGTTGGGGGCTGCACTGGTTTGTTATTACAGCGCATCTTATCAACCGTATTCTCTGTAACAAGCAAATGTGTTTGCCTGACTCCCAGAGTCTTGTTTTCCAAATCATGCACTGAGAAATCAAGGGATTATGGCACAGGAAAGGGCACGAGTGGGACATTAACCTATAAACTAACAGATGGACTGACATTCAGTGAGCCCACTGAAACAAGTGTCATTCTCCTGTCTCCTGTTTTTGGACATATTTAATTTTCTGTTAATGTCCAGCACAAAAGTGGGAGGCTTCCATAAATCCATAGGCAGGAGAGCAGTTGCTTGCATAGCTAACTGTGGAAGAAATATTTAAATTAATTACAAGGCATATCTGCCCATGCAGACAGAGCCTAGTAGAATATATCTGGTTTCTGAAATCAAGACAAGGTTAGGAGCAAACCTAGTTCTAGGTTCAAACCAAGTTCTTGTTTCCTGAGATGCAGAAAAACGAAAACAAAAAAAAAGAATAAGTGTATAAATACCTATTGTATATACACAAAGCTTGCACACACACATATATATGTGTTCTAGTTTTAAGAAAAATTCCTCTGCATAGTTTGATAATGGCATTTCCTGCAGCATTTTCATCCCATGTCAGCCTTCTACATATGATAGATTTAAAAGCAATAAGTGACAAACTCCGTCATAAGATGATTAATATGTTTTGAAATTGTTTCTTCTGGTCATGGTCAATTTTTCAAGGTGCAGGTGACTGAGGAAGAATACCAAAAGAACCTATGCAGGCATTTAATTATAATTATATATTGGCATCTCTTTCAAAATCAGTACACTGCAGAAAAATTTTTTAAAATGCATTTACATTTTTGCTTTTTTGAGTGCTTTCTTTGCTAAGGACAGTAATGTAGGTTGTATATGAGTGTGCTCAAAGTTGTGTGTGTGTTTAAATATTTTGGAGGACTAGGTCAAAGTGTTCAGCGGACTTGAGCTCTCCAGGGCTGGATTCTGATGTGCTCCAGTGTGTGATTCCTTCTGCTTTGGAAGGGAATCCTTGAGGAGTTAGGTACCACTTTGAGTAAGGATGTTGGAAACTGGCACATAATGTTGATAAATCACTTCTAGCAGCTGTTTACCATTAAAGTGTATCTAACACACTGCAAATACTGGAAATACACTGGCCCACAAAATATGTGAGAGTGATATTCATGTAATGCCAGATTGTGCACACATGTTAGTGAGCATTTACCCACTGGGAAGTCTCCATGAACTTACTCAGATGAGTAAGGGCTTGCAAGACAGAAGGGTTGCACAATTAAGCCCTCAATAATTTGATTTATAAGCGAACCACCCTGAGAATGCTCCAAGGGGGTCTCCAAAAATATCATTTATTTTCTTCCTCAGATTGTAATTAAAAACATGCTCTCTGAACAATTTAAAAAATTAAAAAAAAAAAAAAAGAGAGAGATCTGTGGAAGCCCAGCACAAAAAGTGATGATGCTTATGGGTCAGGGGAAGGCAGAGTGTGAAATAAAGAAAACACAGTTTTAGGTAAAACTGCTTGGCAAGAAAGATGAATGGTGTCATTTACAATCCTGTTGTCTCTCTCTCAGGTAGGGTTGTAACTTTGCAGATGGAGTGATTTGAGCTGTTGGGACCATAGACATTGTAGAGGGTATCAGAATGTCCTCAGCAGAATCACCCCCTTCATCTGCCCACACTGCCCATCCTGCTGCAGCCTGGGGCAGTTTGGTTTCTGGGCTCACAACTTTTTAAAAAGAATATTGAAGGACAAATATTTTTTTTCTTAAGATATATGTATAAAAAGATAATTTAGATACTGTTTAATCTTATATACTCATTGCAAATGCAGTTCAATCTGACAATGCCATAGATTTAAGCCTACACATTTCTAACAGAGGTAAGTAACAGACCTTGCAGATGACTTAAAATATCTGAGTGAAGAAGTATTTACAGACTGGTAACATAAACACCTCTTCAAGCACACACACATACATGAGATGCAGATTAATCATTAATCCATAACTTGGTATGGTCAGGCAGGAAGCTTCAAACACAGGTACAACATGCCCTCAGGACAGGTTTCATATGAAGAACAGCAGATGTTTCAAATTGAATTTTCTTTTTTTATTTTTTTTCCATAAAAATCTGGAAGCATGCCTTTATGAAAACTTAATGTTTCAGGCCATTTTCTGCTGCAGCGGAGCACAGAAATTTTAGTTTGGGCAACACCTACTCATATATAAAGAAATAAAGCACAGAGGTTTTCAAAATATATGTTGGAGGGGTGCATTTATGTGAGAGAATATATGCATGGCTGAGGTTTGACATGGAATAATAAACCATATGGCCCCCAATAGAGTGCAGAGTTGTAATCCAGGTGTTGTGCTAACTGTTTTAATTGTGCGGTGTGGTTCCTATGCCCAGGGCTCAAATTGGGAAGGGAATTGGAAGGAAAACAGTGATCCTCTTGTTGAAAAATAAAATTAGTTTCATAAATATAGTAGTGGACAAAGAGAAGGGGGGGGGGGTAAGAGTTTCCCTTTTTTAGATATTTACCAATGCAGTTCTGCAGGTGCTGAGTATTTATTGTTGCTGCTGAAAGGCAACCATTCAAATCCACACTTCTCAAAATTCCATCCTTTAAAAGGAGAAACACACATTTCCTTTCTGGCATTCTTGGCCAGGAAAAGCTGCTCTTCCCCTTTTTTTTCCACATATAAATAATGTGCAAGGTGATAAGTGGGATGTCCAGCTCCCACACAAAAAGCAAAGGGATTTGCTTTTTCCAAAACAACCTGTGGTCCTGGTCATCAACAGACTGAAGAGGCAAAATCAATGCAAATGTGCCAAGTTTCCTTCTCTCCAGATTCAGGGGTGTTCCATACCTAGAAACCTATTTCCCACCAAGGTTTATGGTATTTTTATGTCAGATTTCAAGTGTTGCAAAGAGCTGAACTCAGTTTTCAGACTGACAGGCTGAAAGATCCTGCCATCAGCAAAGTTTTCTTGCTGCTTAAAGCATTTCCTGAATTTTGCCATGCTTCTTCGTCTTTGTCCCTTACTTGTCCCTTACTTGTTTTTGTTGCTCCTTGTCCCTTTCTCCTCACTTAGCCAAGGCAGACACAGAAAGTTTCTCTTCTTTCTCACAGCATCACCTGATCTCCTCTTGCTCTTGTCATTTCACCTGTTTCCATTTTACACAGACGTCAGGATTATAGCAATCAAATTTTACTTTGCTCTGTTCCTGCATTCATCATTTTTCATTTACTCTAAGTTCCATTGTCAAAAGGGGAAGAAGTTTTCAGCAAAGCTTCCTCACAGAAGATTGCAGACTCAGATGGATGCCGATGTGTAGTTAATTTGTTTCAGTGTTGTCAACTTGCTTGAACTGCAGAAAGTCTTCCAAAAGAAAAAAGTTGAATATCTAGATAGTCTGCACTCGAAACTGTTTCAGCTGTTCAGTTCAAAATGCTTTGTTACTTTACCTCTGAGGGGGGTTGTTCTGGTTTTATTTGTGCTGATTCACCAAATTACAGAAACCTCATTTGCTTCAAGTGCTTAGGCAGGAGAGCTAAACATGTCAGACTATGAGGCCTGATAATCAGTAAGTCATTTTCTCACTTGCTTCAGGATGTGTCCCAGGGGAAGTGCTGAACCAGGACATTTGTTAGGGAATTACTGAAGTAGGCACCACTTCAGGTGTTTCGGTAGTGGGTCAACTAGTGCATAGTAAGTGCTAATCTATCAGATTATAAATTGTCTTTACATAAAAGAAAATGTGTATCTGGAAAAGCTTGTGAGGTAGACCTGAAAAAAAAAAATTAAAGAAAATGTTCCATATGGCTCTTGGAAAACACCCACAATTTTATATTGCTGAAGTAAAATTATTGCAGAATATTTGCAATGCCCAAGTATAGAAATAAAACTGCATAGAATAAAGCAGAAAACTTGGAGAGCAAATAGCCAGCAGCATTTGGAAGAGAAATCGCAGCCTGTGACTCTTCTTACAGTCTTCTTGATAATAAAGAGTGCCTTAGCCTGCCAGCCGAGCAATCAAAAAAAAAAAAAATGGGGGGGGGGGGGGGGGGGCGGAATTTTTAACCAAAGAACAGAGCACATTGCAGATGCCTTTACAGAAGACACAACTTACATCTGCCTTCAGGATGCAGAAGCCGTGGAATGTCTGAAAGGGGAGGATTTTTTTTGGCAGCGTTACCAGATCCATGTGTCAGGGGAAGCATTAGCACCATACTTCCATCCCTCACAGACACAGATTGATGGAAGCAACATTCCCATAAACAAATCACAAGGGTCCACCTCACTCTGCTCTCGTTGCTTCCAACCAGGCACATCCCACAGAGCTGAGTCTGAGCAGTGCCTCAGGAGCCAGGCAGGACACAGCCAGCACACTGACACTTCCAGCAGCCAAGATTGTCACATTGCTTGTACTATTTTTTTCCAGTGTGCTGGAGTTTATGGGCCTCCTTTGTCATCAAACACGTGCTGTCAGCAGAGCTTTCCAGACAGGAACTTTTCTTATGTAACATAGTTTTGTTTAAAACAATAAACTAGGAATAGGATGTCAAGGGAACCACAGTGTATTGCTAGAGAGAATCACATTTGAGGAAACCCTTTTAAAGAAATCATGTTTGCCTTTCCAGTGCCTTCCATAATGTCTTTTACTCTGTTAATTACCAGTGCAATTGCTATCTTGTAGCTCATCTTCCTTTAGATGAGCCTGCAGTGAAGCTGTAAAGTGATGTGATGTAATACAGACTTTTACACAGCTTTTCATCCCAGTAATCAAAAAGCAACATATCAATAAGAATTGACTTCCAAATGGGGAAAGACATTGCATGTTTATTTAGGGAAGTGTCCAAATTTCACAAATCTCTGTAAGAGATTGTACAAATAAAGCAGATTTTGAAGAACAGTCAGGCTTGGAGGGACATGACAAGATGTGAGCAGAGAGGCATCACCAACACCAGACAACCTTGAAACTGGTACTGAGTCCTCTCTGAGCATCCAGGCAGTCTCTACTTCTACAATAAGACAAGTGGTTTTAAACTCTTCATCCCACACAGACAAAGTGAGATGTGCATGATTAAGATTGTAGTGAAGCGCTGGTGGGGCCAGAGAGAGTCTGTTTGCAAACCTGCAAGGTGTGCAGGCACTATGCAGTTCACTGATTTTAATCGCTTCTCACACTTTAGTTGTGGGATTTTCCCCCTGCAAAATAATCTGTCATATCTCTGGATCTGAAAGCTGAGGAACTGGGGGCTGGGACTTGATCCGTGGTTGTTTTAATGCAAGCAGCACTATTTTCCTCAGGGTGGAAGAAATTTGTCCCAAAAGTATTTGGAATGTGGTGCTGCTCGGGGCACCATGAGACCATGTGCGAGAGATCCCACTCGTACTACCAAAGCAGTGCAGAGAACAGCTAAAATGAACAGGAAAGCAGCAGTGCCAAGAGCTTGTTTGGAGAGCATTAGCAGTTTGTGAATAAATTGCAGCATAGTTTGGTCGCTCACAGTAAACATGGTAACAGCAGAGTGATGCTCACGGTTGTATCACACCACCCCAGCACCACTGTTGTGCTGTTGGAGATGATGTGTGTTAGCAAGCAGTCTGCAAGGGGAGACTCTGTCAAGCACCACAGAATTTGCATCCACACTACCCCTGTTTTTGAGAGGCTGCTTTTGGCTGGGCTTTTTCTAGTCCTGTTAGCAGCTGGAGTGCAGTAGGTGCACTCATGGCACATCTCTTCTGCTTTGCATGCATCCAAGAGGAATGGATGTAGCTGAAGCAGCCCAGGTCATTCCACAGTTCCAGCCAAGGCACAGTAAGGAGGATTAATCAGAAGCACACTCTCAAAACCAACTAAAATGCTAATGTGCACACACTTGGCATCACTCAAAGGTCTTTTAGCACTGCAGCTGAAGCAGCACGGCGTGTGCAGTCGCTGGGATGCCTGTTCCCCCAGTGACTCTTGAATTGCCTGGTAAATTCAGCCATTCAACATGTGATATTGGGGCAGAATCTTGGGCATTCTGTTCCTGTAAGTTTAAGAAACATGAGTGGGTGGCTAGGGAAAAGCCTTCCCAAGGGGTTTGACCTTTCTGAAAGTGAAGGCTGAGCTGTAAGTTCAGCCATTAAAAAGAGGTTGCAGGGAAGCTGGAAGACAATCATAAATACCCCAGCAACAGGAAAATCTCAGATTAGGACTCACACCTCATTAGACACAAAATAACCCAAAAACAAGGAAGAATACCGTAGGCATCATCTGATCCATTCCTCCCCAAACAAACTTCTTCCTTCCTCGCAGAACAGTCTGTGTGTCTGTGGTTATGAGGTGATGGTTATAAAGTTTCCCCTGTCCTCCCACTTGCATGCAGGATTTTACAATGGCAAGATGAGCCACGTTGTTTTGCACAACTACACTGCAGGTGACAAAGTTCAGAGCCAAGAACGGTATTGGGGAGATGAAAGAAAACAGCCCACATGTGCCTGTTTGGCCCACGCTTGATCCTGCAGAACACGAGTGTGCACCTCATCTACCCACGTACAAAGGCAGGTCCAGTTTTCACCCACAGCCTTGACTTCACTGCTGCATTCCACACAGGGTAAAAATACCCCAGGTTCTTAGATTACATGGTGCTATTTATAATCTTTGTGTGATGCCAGACATGTGCATATATCAGTGTGACACTTTCAGAAAGCAATGCTGCTATTTTAGCAGCTCTCTAATGAACAGCGTGGGCAAAGCCACCTAGACAAGCTGATTGAGAAAAGTGTTGGGGAGGGAGGGCTGTAGTGGTCTGCTGGGTGTTGTTTGTTGCTTTTTTTCCTTAAGTATTAGGCTTTTTTTTTTTTTTTTTTTTTTACTTTCTTTCCTTTTTTCACACTTTGTTGCCATTAAGAACAATTTTAAATGGCCTCTTTCTTCCCTGGCAGTCCTCCCTCCCCCTCCCAGCCAGCACCCCTCCCCCAGATGTCTTGATTAGTGGCTGTGTGTATGCTGGTCAGATTCTGGGATTAATGATGGCTAATTTGTCTGAGGTTGGTACAGCCTAGCCAGCAGGCTCTCTACCACCAGCTTTTGCTGCCATATGGGTAGAAGCAGCTGTTTCAATTACTTTCTGTGCCCAGATGTGTCAGACGAGACACCAGTGCTCTGCGGGGTACGTTCAGCCGCTCGGCAGCTAATTACTTCAATCGCGTGTCGGAGCATGATGCTGTACACTGCAAAAGGGGGGCTGAGCACAGCCGAGTGCCAGCTGTCAGTGCAGCTCTCACCCAGCCCAGCCTGACAGTCTGGGGCTGCACTGGAGCCTCAACTTTCTGGGAATCTCAGTACACACAGAGGATGTGGCTGTTGATGAGACCCCTGTCTCATTTTGTGTGTGCCCCTCTGTGTAAGTGTGTGCTTTTGTCGGAGGGACTTGTGTGCTGAATGATGAAAACTGGAATATGTGCTGTGTAACGGCCCTATGTGCACACACAAAATGCCCTCCCAGCTCTGTTCTCTTCAGAGTTTCAGACACTTGCACCAGATGATCATTTCCCCAGGCTGTGCATATAAAACCTGTTCTATTGGGGTTTTTTTCCCTTCCTTCTCACTGGCACCAGTGTAAATTTTGAGTCATTGTGTTTTAGTTAATGCGGTTCCACTGACACGAGGTGAATGTGACAAGGGGGTCAGGTCCATGGAATATCTGTCAGTCAGTGTGACAGTCTCATTCAAGATCCTAGCTGCCAGACTCAACAGCTCTGCCTCCTTCCTCCAGTTTAACTTTCAGCATCCTTTCAGTGTCACTCCCTGCTTCATCTGGTGCTCATTGTCCCAGGTGGCAGGACCACATGTGAGTTTGGGCTGCATCCTTTCCTACTGAAGACTTCTTTACACTTGAGAATCTGATGGGCCCATACTTAAAAGGAAAGTCATTAACTGTTATACCAGCTCTAGGATACTGATAAACCAGAAGAACTTGGTTATTAGAATTTCTTTGTTGTCCCTGCAATCCCCAAGAACGTTTTTCTTATTCTGAAGTTTAAATTATTTCCAAATGTGTTCAATCTGGGGAGATAAAGTAGGCCAGAAAAAGCAGTTCCTAGGACTTTTGGCCATGTCAACTTCCCAGACATACTTGCTAGGATCCAGCAAATATTAGCAGTGGCACAGTGGAAGTGAGACAGTTTAGCAGAGAAATCAGATGACATCCTAGAATCATTTGCAGAGTGAATTAAGCCAAGAAGTGGGATTGGACACAGAGGGGCTCAGGAAAAGCAAACAAGAAGTAATATCCCATTGCATTACCAATATTTCTACAGCCGTTAACATGGTACCACTTTTTCTTCAACACACTTAAGACCAAAACATGCATATATTCTATTAGTTCAAATTAATTTTTCATGGTATAATTCCCTGAATGCACAATCCCTGAGTGTAAATTAAATTCAAACCTGTGTTGTCTTGCAGGTGAGAGCCTTCTAAAAAGGTTAATGGTGCAATGACTAATGTCAGAAAAGTGTTGTGGTCAGCTGTGAAGTGATCAATGAATCCAATGGATATTCAAATTAATGGAGCTGGTTGAGAGTCAGGGAGGGGGGGACAGGGTGGGAGAAAGAGTGGGGAAAGAATCTGTTATAAATATACTTCTTACACCAATTACTACAAGCAAGTCTGAAAACAAGTGCAGAGCAAAGCATTTAATGCAATGCCATTGGCATTTTGGGCAAATACTCTGTAATTTGGGGTAGTTACTAACATTATCATCATCATCATAATACACGTATTTAGGAAAAATAAACATTTGTTTTGTGCTAATTCTATGGTAATCAGGGTGATTGTACTGTACTTAGCTACTGTTTGTTACCATGGTTATTTCTAGTGGTTCTTGGTTATTAATGTCCTGGAAGATTAAACAGAGTCTTCAGCATTATTTCAGCCTGCTCTCCTCCAGTAGGCACAAGTGAGATAACTGGGGGTTGGGGTCTGGGGTTGGGGTTGGTTTTCTGGTTTGTTTTTTTTTTTTTTTTTAATATTCTAAGAATCTGCCACAGAGTTCTACAAGCAAAAATAGATTTGCTTCTTGTCAGACGAGCACCAGACACTGGCTCTTTGCTTTGCACCAGTCTAGCAGTATAAAGGGCCTGGAACCGAGTGCCATCTATCCTCACTACTAAGCTTTATTTATATTGCCAGATGGGTGCAGAGAAGGCTTCATGTGAAGAGAATCAGCCTTCTCCATGTGTTTTCTGTGGTCTATAATCTCATAAAGATGGACGGTGTAGCAACATTCTCACAAGTGAAGTAACGGGTGTTGCAAAGAACAGCATAGAAACACATTTTTTTTTAATGTATTCTAGGAGCTATTTTTAGTCCTCCCAATGAATTTTTAAAATCACAGTAGTGTATTGGCACATACCTACTTCCATTTAGCATGATGGACATATTTGTTTGGGAATTAAGGCTCAGATTTAACAAGTGACTGCTGCTGATCTGTGATAACCAACCATGTACGTGTGTGCTTTTTATGAGGGTGACCGGGGCTAAGTCAGCACATGACCGTGACAGCCTGTCACTTAATGGGCTGTAACCTTTTCCTGAGTCCATGCTTTACCTTCTAATCCTATTTTCCTGCTCACTTTCTTATAACTTCCTATTTTGTTCCATAGGGAATGTGTTGAGAGAGTGCGAATAACAATTGAACACCACTTTGCCAGTCTCTGCAAGCAATAGCTTGTGTACAAATAGTTTGATTGAACTGCATCTCATAGCTCTGAAGGCAAGCCCAGATGAGAAAGATGTAGTTGCATGTTAAAATGTGTGGCTCCAACAACCTCATTTACCTATTTTTCTTTTCACTTAGGTGTCTATAACACGGTAAAGTTCATAGTTAAAGTACCTTGGGTACTATTTTTGCATGTGACACATTGGTATATTTTGGGAATGTAATATGCTATATGAAAGAGTATATGCTATATGAAAGGGCTCCAGACAGGAAGGAAAAAAAGAAAAAAATTGTGTCAAAACACCTTTGTAGAGATTTATTCCTGATGCAATGCATGGGATGTCCTTGGAACCTGCATAATTGCTTTTCAGCTAAAGCAGCCCTTCTCCACTGATTTTCCTTAATGTTGTCCACTGGAAAAATCAGGTTAAATTGTGTTCCGTAGGACTGCTAATTGTATCTGGCCATATTTGATAGGCTGGCTGAAACCTGAATTGGATCCAGTCTGGTTTTGAACTGGGGGGTGGCTTAATCCAAGTTTATCATTCTACTTTCAGAACAGAAAAATTTTGATAATGGGCAAGAGGAGGATGATGGTCAAACCTTTCTGCATTTTTCTCAATGTGTTTACATACACAAACAGTAAAAGAAGAACAATTTCACTTTTTTTATTTTTTCTACTATGGTGGCCTGACTTCAACCTCTGTATTCGTGTCCACCTGATGTTTTAATGTGATTTTCCAAGTGATAAATTGTGGCCAAGACTATAGAGATTGTTTCCTGGTCCAGGCAGTTATGAAGGTCACAGCTCATTAGTCCCAGTTCATTAGTTCTTCAGTCCCAGTTCTTCATTAGTTGACTGTCAATCTATTGAAAGTGATAAGTTACAATAATGGAAATAAAATCAAGTGTGAGTCCAGAAGGGAGTCAAACCTGTAGATGGAAAAGCAGAATCATCAGCTACAGGAAAAATCTGTCAGTCTCTTCACAGATGGAGCCTCAGTGGTGCAGCAGAGCTTTCAACTCTCATGGACTTTGTCTTAACTGAGTCAGACCTCCACAAATGAATTGTCATTTCCTGAAAGAAATGAAAGTCAGAATTACAAATGAATTGCATAAATGTGACAACATTGAAGCCTAATAAGCACATGAAAGAATGGAAAGCTTCCCAGAAACGCTCCCTGGGGAGAAGTCAAGAATTATCTAATGTGGATAAATAGGTTAAAAGGATATCCACATCTTGAGTTTTGATAAATTTAGGATTGACAGGTTGAATGAGGAAGAGGTAGCCCTAAGCAGAAGCTTGTATTTAGGGCGAGATGTCAACTGAGGGAAAAACAGGCTCAAAGCTGAGGCGTATGATTTAATCAAGGGATCTGACAGACTCACTGAAAACTCCTTAGATAAGACACTGGAAATAAAAGAGACAGTGTCAATACATACATTTGATTCTCACGCTTGTTCCAGGAAGCAACGTTTTACAGTGGAAAATGGAAGTTGAGACCACATTCAAAAGTTCTTTATATCTGCCTTATGGAGCAGAGTAGAGGTTCAAAATACAGAGATGTATTTTGATATTGAGAGAAAAATTATGACCAGTAAGAGCTTCACAGAGTTATCATAAAACCTAAATAGAAAGATGGGTCTTCTCTCTGTGGACTTTGTAGCACAGATGATGTTTCATGGGTTTGGGTATGGGTTGCTAATGCAAGTTGAGCTATAAAATGAAGCAGGTGATGTCAAACCATGACAGAAACCAGATAGGCCCAGTTGGATTTGGGCATAATTTGTTCTGTGTTCACTGAAGCCTCACAGCTAGATTTATGGAGGCTAAATGGCATGGGAAAGATTGCACAATGAGTCAATAGTAAATTCATGATTTGAATATTTCACGGCTTCATTCCGTGTCCCTATGGCTCATAATATATTTACTTGTATTCTGCGGGAAGAAATGGCTTTTGATAGAAGCCTCAATGAATACAGGCATGGTATTCAGGGATGAAAGAGTTAATCTGGAGGTTTCCTTTGGTTTATATTTTTACAGAAAGTATGGGGAGTAAAAAATTACTGCCCCATACAACATTAAATCATGAATTAATGACCTTTGGAGTTGAGTTTGTAACATCATAATATAATGTGCTTTTGGGAAAAGAAGTCAGTTACTTTGTACAGGGGCAAGAATTGCCGAGTCCTCGGAAACTGACTGTATAACACATAAAAGTTGAAGGAAAACCCAGGTAAAAAAGCAGCCCTGGAATCCTGTTAAAAGAACAGGAAGGATAGGCTCAGTGAGTGGTTTACTGCAGCCTCTCTGAGCCGGGAGAGAGGGGAATGCCAGCATTCTTAAGTTACTCATAAAAATAACATTAGTTTTTCTTCCCTGTTTTTACGATTGAGGAGGGAGATTCACTGGTATCTAAGAACTTCCAGAGCTGGCAGATAACTCACAGAGCTCTTTGAATATGCTGCTACTCCAAGAACAAGACAGGAACCATCAAGATAATTGTCTGATACAAATCTTTTGTTAGAGTAATAGATTTTGTACCATCACGATTCCTGAATTATAGCCATATGTACTAGTGAATGATGAAACATGTAAATGGTAATTCATCATTAACTCTGTGTATGAGAAACTAAATTATTCTTTTCAGTGCTGTTCTTGTATCTGAGACATGATACATTACGCTATGCTGTAATTTATAGGCACAGTAGAATCAGCCAAAAAGTTGTATTCTCTTCCAACACTTATAGTTTAATATTTAGGCTTCTCCTCCCTTATTCATTCAATTTTTATTTAATTGTAATTTATTTCCTCGGGGAAAATTAGGCATAGTGGCTGTGTTCCAGAAAAATGGGGTGCAGCTTAATATGGTAATTTTTGTATTTGTCTAAAAGTTTTGGTGCCAATAGCCTGTGTAATTTGGAGGAAATCACTCAGTCTTTCCATGTATGCTTTGAGAGGGAACAATGATATACAGGCATGCCACATGAGGTGTGTTTAAGGATAACTTAAGGAGATTTCTATCTCCTTCAGTTCCTAATCAGCTTTATAAAAATAAGGAAAATCTAGGGGGAAAAAGAGAGAGAAGTCTACTGAGGAATTAAATACCTCTATCTGGGTGGGGGGGGGGGGAAAAAGAATTTTAAAAAAAATCACGATTTCTAACTTTGAAAACCTTAATTTGGCTCCTACTGTTCCATCACATTAGCTCATTCATTAATTGAATTCCTTTGAGTGGAATGTGGCCTTTCAATCTGTTGAAACATGGTGCTGGTGGGGCACCACTGCTGAGGTAACAGAGATAAAAATCAGGACTAGCTGCTGTTTTGGGTGCCCCAAATTCTGCAATCAGAAGAGGAAGAAAGGCCTGGGAAAGGTATCCAGATCAGTGGAATACCACTTCAAAAGTGGCTGTGTGGTTTGACTCTGTTTATTGGCATTATTCAAGCTGGCCTGTTCTCTGCAAGCCACAGCACACACCATGGTGAGCAAATAGATGGCAAAGATTTTCTGCATTTCTATCCAAGTGATAAGAGCAGATGAAATTAAAATCAGAAACAGACTCGGTGTTGCAGCTTAAAGGCCAAAGGACGGGCAGATTAATGCTCAAGAAACATGTCTTTTTCTTTTTCTGGAAAAAGTTTTCTGGTTTCAGAAGAGTTTTCCCCAGCTCCATTTCCATTGGGTTTTCTTAGTGTCCATTTCCAATGGTTTTTTTACCTCTTGCTACATCTGCAAAACATAGAAGTGCTGTATTGTTTTATCTCCCAGGGAAGATATCCTTTCTTCTAGATGTAACCCTACCTCTAAATGACTTCAGAGTTCAGATTCCTGGAGGTGTAGTGGATATATGGCAATCCAGGCCGTTATTTACAATAAACCATCTTCTGACACCGTTTCCATGACCTAATGCTGGAAATATGTTGTTGGGGAGCCTGCCCTACACTGCCATGGTGAGAGAGCCTTACTGTGTCATGGTAAATATTTTATTATTTATCCTGTTGTGGTTATTTCAGATGCTGCCACAGACATTTTCTCAATTTGTGTTTCTGCCTGGACACGTTTTCTGATATCCCTCCTGGAATAGGCAGATGTTCCTAATCGACAAAAAATTCAGTGTTTTCAGCATCCACCAGCTTGTTTTATTATCCTTACATACTGAAGAAGCTTTTCATCTCTTGACAACACAGCTCAAGTCCTGAGCCCAAAGTGAGCAGAGCTAGAGATAAAAAGCATTCATATTTTTCTGTATATATATATATAAAAAAAAATGGTTAAGAATGCTTTCTGCATTTCACTTGGGTTTTTTTTTTGTTGTTGTTGTTATTGGGGTTTTTCTGTATTTTGGGGTGAATCAGTAGCTTATTTTCACCCCAAAATGAGTAATTTTAAAAACACAGCTGTTTCATCATTAAATTAGTCAGTAAACTATATTTCAGTGGCCTGTAAAATTAGTAAATACTTTCAGATCAAGAGGAGTAAAGCTTTGCAAAATAACAACAATTGGAATGCACAACCCTGCAAACCTTCCCATTGAAGAGCATTGTGGAGGCATTTATGACCCTTAGTCTTTTTGCTCAGTATTCTATATTTTTCGGGCAGGTTACATAACTATCCTATGATTCACTTTCTGCATTTATTAAGGTTTCAATAATACAGGAATAATGGTTTTCTTCACTGGTACAAATTGTAAGATTTAATCCAGGGTTGTCTTGGAAGTCTCCAGAAGATTTGGAGTGCTTTTCATTGCTATAAAACATTGTGATGTAATGATCCTTAAATCATCTGCTTTGAAAATCAATTAACCAAAAAATATACCAATAAGAATTATCCTCCCTGGGTTACTCACTGGCACCTTTTGCCAGAGACTTGGAATTGCCAATGTCAAGGAAGGACTCTGTAGAGGTGAAAGTTTTGAATTTTCTCCGTGCACTGTGCTAATATGTATCTGCTGTGCAGCAGGTATTTTTGTGTGGGAGAATATACCTTTAAAAATGTATTTTACACATGCCATTTTAATACAAATGCTTAAAAAGTGTGTAACTTGAACAGACCTCCCTCAGGAGATCGATTTTGGCAAAGTGAAAAAGCCCTGTTCTAGCATTACAAAATCCCTACAGATAAATTTGAAATATATGTCCCTTTCAATGTTTTGACAGACTACAACTGAATTACTGGGAATGAAAGAAATCCTGGGGGTAGAAACTCGAGGGGAGGGGACTACTTTAACTTCAGGGATGTTTTCTGAACAGTCCTGGACCTGATGATACCTGGCTTCACTTCAGTGCTCATCATCACTAATCCTTAGCACAAATGAATAACTGCACCTCTAAACAATCAAAGGTTAAAGACAACTCAGCCTTTCATGTGATCTCATTATATTATGCTGATTGCAGTGCATCAGAGTTATTTATAACCTTAGTTCATAAAGTTGGATTTCCAGTAAATGAGTTCCTTTTCAAAGGTTAAATATTTATGTCCGTTTTTTCTGTGTCTGTAGTTAGGAATGTGCACTAATGAACCATAACAGCCATCTTCAAGAAGATAAATAAAAAACTTTGAGTTGGTATTCTGGCTCCCAAGGCTACTCCTTGCTTAAACTGCTTCCTACTGCTCCTGTGTGAATTTCCAAAAACAGATCAATGCCATGGCAAAGACTTTAAAACATCAGATTTATAAAGTCAGGCTTAGCTTTGATTGAGTATACAAAACTGTAATAATAAAAATATTAATATCCTCTATCTGCTTCTCTTCAACTGAGCTCAAAGAGCCAGTATAGTTACTCCTAAAGGAAAGTAATGTGATTAATTCTTTCAGCCCTTTTTAGCTCATAGCTTAGGATCAAGTGTTTGGCACTCTCAGAAAGGGTAGGTGGGAGATTAGGTGTCATTATTCTTTTATCCACCAATTAACACCCATTTGGAACCAGTACCCTGTGCTTCATTGCAGTTCTTGCCCAGCATGGTTGGATCACAGTTTTCTGAGGTTACCAACAGTGCTTTCTGTTTAAAATAAACATGTACATAGCGAGCTAAGTTCATCATCTTAAAAAAAATGTAAACAACTAGAAGCCTTTGTGCAAGACAAGTGCCCTGTTTCTCCTGAGGACATACTGAGTGGAAAAATGGATGGATTTGTCTTATGTTTATTGTGCTGATTTCTTATTCAAAAATGTATTAAGTAACACTTAAACTTACACAAAACTCAACATCAAAAATTCCTGTAGCAAGTAGAAAAGCATTAGTATTCAAAAGGCATTTGAGGCATCAAGGCATCCTGCAGTTCCATAGCACAGATGTATTTATACTGTAGTTTACTGGTTCTGTTTTTTTTTCTGGTCTCATAGTGAATTTTTTAAGCAGTAGATACTCGCATGGTTAAGATCTCTGTCATATTTATGCTTGAAAGGCAAGTCTTGGTATTCATTACATGTCACTTGCCGGGTATCTGAAAATATAGAGCATTCAAATCCCCCAGTACAGACTCCCTTAAACCAATTCAGCTGTTTCCCAAAATACTTTCTCCAGGTTAGTCTCCAAGATCAGGGTTTTTCAGTACCTATCACTTCCGTACTTTCCCAGCCATTCTGTAATCTCTGCATCCTGAATCCAAGGAGGAAAATCATGGTGAAACTTTTAGAGTCACTAAGGCTTTTTACTTGTATCCCAGTAGCTTGCCCTGATGTAAATCTGTTCAGAGTAAAGACTGTTTTAGCTGGGATGATACGTTTATATGCTGCATGGGTAGACAGCAATCCCAGTCATGGATGTAAAATTAGTTTGCCAGGGCATGGATATAACCAATTCTTGCTGTCAGAAATCCCTGATCTGGAGAGGGTTTGAGGTGTTTCTCCATGTAGATGTGCTGAGAGCGGGAGTGAGAACGCCAGTGAAGCTTCTTTGCAGTATTTCTTCCAAGTATTTCTTTCTCCCCCACAAACACCCTTCAGATCTTCACTTGATCACTCCAAGTAAATCACATTCAACCTTTTGGGAGTAGCATAACCCATGCAGATGTGAAATAAGAGTAACCACTACGCATCTCTTTTGCCGAAGCTCCTTATTGCATGAGTTAAATATTATAACCTTGCTTTGACGCTAGAAAAGTGCCTGAGAGATTCAAGATGTTTTTTTGATTATATTTGTTAAATAATGTACCTGAGCAGTGCTAGAAGGCTGGGATATCCCAGACTCCAGAGAAGGAAGAAAATACAAGTAATAATATCCACTGTCAGTCCTGGAAACAATATTAATGCCTAATCCTGCTGCTAGAGTCTCTGGGTGACAGCCTTACAGTCATACCAGCTTTGAATTCCTTCTTTCCCCTCTGCAGAATCAGAGATGGGTGAGCCAGGAGAGGTGATTGCAATTATCCACCTTGCATGAGGTAGCAATTCCAGCAAATTGTGAAATCCACTCTACCAAGGCCATAGCATATTTATAGGAAGACATCCAGTCTCAGGGTCAATTGCAGGGGACAAAAATAATTCCTGGGTTTCTGTGTGGGCAGGGGATAAGAGTGGCATCAGTCATGCAGTTGGTGTGGGACTGATCTACAGTCTTTCCAACACCTTCTTCAGAAAAAGAGTAATCCACATTGAAATATCTTTTGAGGGACTGTTTTACTACTTCTTTTCCTCAAGTTTGAAAATTATGGATGCATAATGATCCCCCCCAATTGCCTTTCACAATTATGATGCAGCCAAAGAAGTTAATAAGTCACCTCTGTAGCCCCCCTCCCTTCTCTGTACAGACATTTTTTACCACATGGGTGAACACAAAGAAATAATCAGATAAGAGATTTTTTCTTCTAAATTAGGCCTCTTGTTTGTAAACTGAAAGAGTGCTAATGCAGTTCAAACTCAGCTGTGTACCACATACGCACACTCAGCCCAGGAGTATTATAAAGAGTGGGAGAATAGGAGGTTTTGTTCTATTCTTCGGTCTCTTTCCATGTGAGAGGGCCATTCATTCAAATCCCTATGCTTCTCTCTCTCTCTCTCTATTTCTCTCCATAATGCCAGCATTAGCTGCAAGCTGCTAGCTGTAAAAGTGCTTTGATGTTGACCTCTCACTGCCATTGACAGACCCTCATTGGTGGGTGAGTAGCAGAGCAATAAGGGCATGTGTGGGAGAAAAGAGGATGAAAGCCCGGACAGCTAGGAAGGGATAATATGAACAGATTCCTGCCTGTTCACTTAGTTTCTTTTTTTTTAACTGGGTCTTCTGATTACAGAGGTTACGAACCAGTAAAACTTCAGAAATGACCACTGAAAGCCTGCTGTACATGAAGAATCAGATAATTGTTCCAGCTCTTGCCTTGTAAAATTAAATCAAGCCATGAACTAGGCAGGAGCGCATAGGGGAGTTGAAAACATTTTCCTGTTTGAGGCAATTAAATAGTGAGGTTTTGTCTGATACATACAGGAATATTACAAGGGCGAGAAGCATGTAAATGCCATGGGGGCAGGGGACAGGGAGGAGAGATGCCTGCTAATGATGTTGATTATTTTGTTTCTCGTCTCATGCCGAAACCTAAAGCATGAGTCTTGGGCTTTAAAAGGATCAAAATGGAAAGGTGCAGGAAGAAGTCAGAAGGACTCAGAGGGGTTTGTGTCGTAGGGAGAATGAGTGTGCACACATGGGGATGTGTGCACAGAAAATCCTGCCTGTGCTGCCTGGCACTGGGAATGCTCCCAAATTCAGATCACAGCAGGGCCCCAAAAGCAGCTTTGCACCCTCCAGATAGAGCGGGGAGGCTGAGGGGACAGGGACAAGACTGTGGCCACCTGGGCCCCCAGGCAGCTGTCAGCGAAAGCTCAGGCAGTGATGCTGGGAAAGGCGGGGAAGCCTGGCTGCTGCCTGTGCCCTATTGAGGCAGGATGTCTCCAGCCACTTCACCTCTGCTCTCCCCCTTCACCTCTCTGAAAGCTCGGCTTGTCATACTAATAATTAAGCCCTAAGGCTCTAAGTTGAAATGGCCAAAAGGCTCTGCGAGGCCAATGGAGGGAACAGGAGGGAGGGAAAGTTCACACAAATTTGTATTGGAAACCTTGTTTTCAGTTGCCATCTGAAGGACCAGCTATCGCAACAAAGCTGCTCGCCTGAAGGTTCCCAGCATCTGATCTTCTGCTTCTCTGGGACAGGCAGAAAACTCTTCTGCCTCCACCACTCTCTCTGTTGGCAGCAGTAGTCCATCAGAGTTGTTTAACTGAGTCAGGGGAGCTGTAGGTCGTGGTAAACGCAGCCTATGCCACTTGCAGCACAAGTGCTGTCATGTGGGGTAACCCCTGCCCGGAACAAAATGCACCACTGGGAAATTGTGGGATTGGGAGAAGCAGGTGCCCCCGTAAGAAACTGCAATGCAAGAGCACCTCAGCAGTGTCAGCATTCTAATCACACCCTGCCCCAAGCACTTGAATAAGAAAGAGGTCATCACTGCTACGATCTGGGTTTGATTTCTTCTTTAAAAATTAAAAGGTATTCAGCACACACTTTTGGAGCAGAGACTCTTCACACATTAATCCATTAGAAAGAAAGAAATCTTTCACCGAATGATTAAAAATATTCACATTTTGGAGGGGATAAACTTCTACAGCACTTTTTGCCTTGCTGTCTGCATTTGCTATCAGGGAACTAATTCTCCAGTCAATTTCACAGATGGTTTCCTGTCATTACTACACAATTCTATTTATTTGATAATAATTTTATAGGACTTTTCCAGGGAGATTTGGAATTACATGTTCATCTTGTAGCAGTTTTTAAAAGGTGTGCGAACACTGCTCTCAGTCAAAACTTCCTTGTCTAAACTTTTTAAATAGAAAATGGATTTTCAATTCAAGTAAGAAATCTTGGCATAAGTGTCTTGGTTAAAGTTTTCTCAATGCATTTTTCTGCATGTAAAGGGAAGTGTATATAATCCTTTCTGTTCTGTCACCTTGCCTTTGCTCTCTTCAACCCACCTGGAATAAAGGCTATTTTCCCGTTTCCAACTAGAAATGAAACAGGACTTCACTGGTTTTTATAAAGGTACCTTTTTTAAACCTGAAAGCAGAATGTAGCAAATATTTTAAGTTTCATTTTTGCTTTTTGAGGATAGTCATTATGAACTTTCCGACTTTGTCAGACACTGCAGAAAGCTGGGGTTTGTGCAAGCTGAAATTTCACCCAAAAGAGAGTCTATCTATCCTGTTTCCATTATTTTTGCCAGAAAGATCTCTTCTTACATCACCTGTTTCTTGATTAATATTTTACGTGGAACAGTTCTTTAATACAGTCCAGTCTCTGTTAGGGCACTGTGTTGTTGCTAAGCTACCTGAGATTTCAAGTCTCTGCTATTTGGTGGGACTCCACTGAGCACAGCATCACTGGGGCGAGCAAGGAGTTTCTGTTTCATCATTAAGGAAAATGGGATCTTCATAGAGAACAAGCTCTGTTCCAAAGTCCAAAGAGAGGACATTTGTATCTTGATTTATCTCCTTAGGAGCTACAATACAGAAGCCTCTGGAGATCTTCTGCATTTTGAGCATGGCCCACAATTGTAAAAAAAAAAAAAAAACAAAAAAACAAAAAAAAGCCTTCTCTAGAGTTTTAGAGTTTTCAATTAACAAAGCCTAGGGGGACCTGGACAGGCAGTTGGAATCTCCATTGCAAAGGATTAAAAATATATCTTTGCCAGAGGTACAGCAGCTGTTTTGGTAGGTACTTTGTATTCCGCCTGTCTGTGGTCTGCTGGAATCCTTAGTGTTCCCTGATGTGTCATTTCACTCCAGTGAAAATCACAAGCGATAACTCAGGGGGCAGTAAAATTACAGGGGTCATAGAATACCCCCAGTATGCTTGAAATCAGGTCACCAACCTCACTCAGCTGGCCCTCTTACTGATAACTCCTCTTTTCCCTCTTCTCCTCTCCCCTGTTCATTCTGCATCTCAATTATTAAAAAAAAAAAAAAAGAGGGAGAGAAAAGAGCCAACTCCCCAGGGCTTATAAAAAGAAACACACTGGGCAGCTCCAGCAGTGGGAAGTGCTGGAGTAAAGGGGGATATATGTGCTACCCTTTGGACTGATCTGGCCATGGGTTTGGCACAGCTGCTGATTTCCTGCACCCTGGTCATGCTTTGCAGTCTCCCAGCACTGTGGAGAATTGGAGGAAGCCCTGGAGCAAGACCAGTTTCAGAAGGAAACTCAAGTAATAAACGTGATGGGCAGCAGGAGTGAGTGTATTGTGGATGCCCAAATTGTTTGCTGGAGCATGGCAACATTGAGAGTTTGCAATTTTACAGCATAAGCTGAGTGTGAAAAACAATGGAGTGAGGGAGAGAAAAGGGATATGGATGCAGAAGGATGAAGGTTTCAAAGTCCCATTCTTCTCATGGTGTTCACAGACGAGCCATAAGTGGAGCAAAGAACTGGATCAGTCTTTGAAATTCAGGTTTTCTTCCAAGGTCAGAACAGTCAAGAATCAATTAAATTTACAGGAACTCAGAATATTGCAGAGGTTTTTCCTTGATAATAGTGTTTGCTCCTTGAATTTTCTTCTACTCTCCATAGGAAAGTAAGGGCTCCAAACTGAAGGGTACTGGGAGAACACTCAAAGCATTCATTGGATATTTCCAACATACCTGTTACTTCAATGATTTCTTCTTTACTAAATGCTCTCTTTATCTGCCCTTTCTGATACTCAGTCTCTGGTTTGGGCTTGTACAGCTTTGATTTCTGATGATTCCTTTTTTGTAGCAATTCTCTGGAAAATGCTGAGCTAGACTACTTTAGTTTTGATATATGGAAGCACAGGTATGAGATACTGACTGCAGCAGGTGTTTCTGCTCTGGGGGCCTCTTCTTCCTTCCTCAGAAGTCAGTCCTCACCATTCCTCACTGAGACGAGCTTTGTGGCTTTGCAAGAGTCCAGTTTCCCTGGAGGGTCTTTTGTGTGTTTTGATTATTTCAAAGCAAGGAAAAAAAAAAAATACAGCGATGGCTTCTTTTTCTGAAAGCCTCCAAAAAATTTGGAGAGCTGTGAGCCTTTCTGTTCCTCCTCATTCCGAGCATCCTACTTCCCGTTAGTTCTTTGCAGAAGAGCTCAGAGATCACCGTGCTTTGCTCATGAGCCAGAGGCAGTGGAGGGAAGAGCTGCTATAAATCACTCAGGCAATGAATGCATTTCAGTTGCCTGCTCGGTTGGATGGGGGCAAGGAACTGAGGAAACCACCTACAGATGAGGCAGTTGTGTGAGTCACGAGAAGAGAGGAACGTTCAGCTCTTCTCAGGAGGTTTTTACCAGTCATAGAGAGGGAGCTGAGTGCTAAGGAGCACTTTTAGAAGCTTGTAAGTAAAAGTCCCAGAAAATACCAAGCTGTGTTAGTGCATGGGCAGCCACGAGGAGGCCAAGAGCCAATGGTTCCTTCTGAGGGGTACTTGTCTTGCCCAGGGAGCAGGAGGGCTTTCTTGAAGTAGATGCTACTCTGCAGAGCTCCTCAGGGCAGGTTTGTTCCCTTGACTTTTAATATTCCTGTTTTCCTCTGTTTGTGCCAGAAAATAAGGCTTGGGTTTCAACTTTATAAAAATAATATAGCCAGAAAAGTTTGAACTGAGACTTGGCCTCTTTGCTTTCTAAAAGACAGCAACAGAGCTTTTCAAAGGACCAATTCCAGGCTTTATTACCCCACTACAAGGCCCGCAGGAGGGAAGAGTGTTCCGCCCAAGTCATAGCGCTGACAGAGAAAGATGGATTTCTAAATTATCTACCTTTGCTTTGCAATGCGAACATTTCAGGGCAATTATCCTGAGATAATGCCTACAAATTGCTGAAGACTTTGGGTTTATAATTGCTCATGTTCATTTAAGGTTCCCAGCAGACCAGACCAGGGAAATCACTGCCAGTCAAGCCAAGGTTGATGGTATACGGTAACTGAGTTTCTCTTAGAAGAAAGACAAGCAAATCAGTTTTCTTTAAGAGCAGTAATTCTAACTAATTGTTTGGTTTCATTGTGCTTCCATAGCAGGAGCTGTAGTGCTTGGCAAGGCAAAGCAGTGACACTTCCCATCCAAGGCACATCCCTGAAAATGGGAAAATTGAATTCCACTGCATGAGGTTATTCCATGCAGCAGGAGAGAGCAGCTCTCTCCAGCACATCCCCACATTCCCTTATTTACACACCAGTGGCCATCCCAGTTGCCTCAGAAAGTGAACCATGAATTTGCAGTGAGATAATGTTATCGTGTCAGTGCAGGGAGAAATAACTGTAGCTGCCTGCCACGTTTATAATTAAAAATCACTTCTTAATGCAATATTTAGGTGAGGTTTCAAATCAGCAAGAGCATTCATAATGAATAGCACAATTTCAAAGTAGGTATGTGCTTGTACATTCCCATCACATACATTTGATACACACATACCTATTACCTATTTATATACTTATATTCCTATTTGTATTTATATACTTACATTCCTATTTATACATGCCCCTGTATTTTGTGTGGAGCCTGACTCCCCACCAGTTTTGCTGTGAAGCTCTGATATCATTCCCATCACAGGCATCCTCCGGGCATTAGTTAGACAAATTCATTTCATCATTATTACTTGCTAAGCACAAACAGCATTGGCCAGTTTAGGTGTCTACACTCCAGTAGTGTTAAAATCTCCCCTTCTGTCCCTCCAACTGTTGCTATTAGAGCAGCTGAAAAACTGATTTTTCTCATCCAGTAACTGAGATTAAAGCAAAAAATTATAAAATAGGCTTAGCTGACATTTCTGACATTTGGGAGGGAAAAAAAGAAAAGATATCTTGCACAAGAAAAAAATCCTCCCTCCTAAAGTGCATTAGGTTATCAAAAATATTTTGCTTGACCTATATAAAAAATCTCTGGGTTGTTTTCATGTTATTTTTTAATGTGTTCCAACAATATTTGGACTGAAAATATGGTCTGGAGAGAGATAGCAATATATATGTTTAAAAAAATGTTTAAAGTGTGTGTATGTGTATGTAGACTTTTCTGAATTTTTTTTTTGCCTTATTTATTAGAATTTACAGATAACAGTGGTCAGTTTGAAGCTGGGTTTTTCAGTGAAGAAACTAATTTACTGAAAAATTCCATATAGGATTAGGGAACAAGGAAGATACCCTGCCACAGCATTGAAAATGTCATTAGTATCCTGCTTGTTCCAATTTTAGAGGCTTTATTGTAATGTTCAGTGGGGGAAGTTTTTGGAACTTGTACCTTTATGAAATTGAGGGATCATATGCTGTAGTTGGATACAATAGTTAAAGCTATTGGGTCAATATTCATCCTCCCAGGCACCAAAAATAAATATTTGCTTTCTGCTGAGGTGCTCCTTTACAGCCCTTCAGCCTTTCTTGCAAACTATAGCAAACATATATATATAATGGAGATTTGAGCCCCAGATACTGCCAGATTTTTTCACCACTTCATTAATATTTCCTTTCAGAAAAAAATGGGTCTGTAAAAACCAGAGTTGTTTACAGTGCGCTGAGTGACCACCAATAGCTGATATATGTCATAGACAACCAAAACTAGGACTTTGCATAAATTATTCATATCAAGACATATTTCCAGAGAAAACCAAAGAATGTGTGTTATGCTGGCAAGTGGACTCTTTGAATAAGGAAAAATCAATTTTTTATCCATAGTTCTTCTCAAATAGTAAAAAAGTAGTGTCTTTCCCCGAGATAAATTCAGAATATGACACACACACAAAGTAATTTTTTTCATTATCTTTTTAAGGTACTTACTTGACTTGCTGCTATCACCAAAAGATTCTTGTGTTGTAAAGTCCCTCATTTACTGGTGTTATCTACTTGAAGGGCAAAGAGATGCCCCATCTTATCCTCCTGGGCTTTAAAGGAAAAATACAAAAGATGGCTTATAAACCTAAGAATCTGAGTCTGGAATATCAAATGCATTTTGTTCCCCCATGGCCAACATGTTATGTTATGTTATGTTATGTTATGTTATGTTATGTTATGTTATGTTATGTTATGTTATTCATAACCTGATAAGATTATATTCTAAAATTATTTCAATGCTCTGGGCAGGGATTTTGTCCTACTGCACCCACTGGAAAGTAATTTCAGAGATTTTTACTCCAAAGGTTAGAAACATCTTGTAATTCCCAAATTAGCTTAATTTAAAAGCAGTTTAACCAGTTCTTCCTGAGCACACATATATCCTTACCCAACTGCTTTGGACACCACCATTCCTGAATTGGATCTGTGTTCCTTTAAGCCACCATTTCAGTAGGCTGAGAAAGGAGAGGCTTTTAGTTTCCTCTCAGGAACTCTCCAGTTCCTTGATCATTGTAACAGTCCTCTTTGCACCCTCTGCTCCAATTTGCATGCATCCTTCTTGGGCATGGGTAACTAGAATTGACGCTGTATTTCAGATAATGTCTCACCAGCTCTTTGTGGAGTAGCATTAATATTTTCTTCTCATTATTAGCACTATTACAGGTGATGAATCCCAGGATTGCATCTTTCTTTTCAGTTGCATTATATTATGGCACATATTTATCCTGTAATCAACTAGGAAACCCAGGTCTTTCTCTTCTTTTGTCATTCCCAACAGCTTCTAGCAGAAATTCTCATTATTAGTCCTTTAGTGCATGACCTTGCATTTTGTACTGTTCAATTTCATCCCATTTCTATTACTTCTGTCCCCAAGGTCATCCAATTCTTCCTGCACAATATTGCGATTTTCGTTTGTTTCGTTGATGGTGCCTCCCAACTTTGTACAATCTGCAAATTTCATTTGAACACTCTTACTTTTTGTGCCAAGTTTATTAATGAAGCATTAAATGAGATCAGTCCAAAGACTGATCTTTGAAGAACTCCCCCAATATTTTCCCTCCAGCCCCCTATTTCCCCCTGCAGCACATCACATCCTCCCTTCCCCAGTCACCAACCCAGACCTCAGAGCTCTCTGACTGAGTCTCTATTTTACTCCAGTGAACTGGGTAGTTCCCAGGTGGCACCTGCTGGAACACTTTAATGAATACTGGATAACTTTTTAGATTTTAATTTAAAAAACAAAATATTTTGTATCAGGATAGCTGGGCACAGTCCAGCCCTAGGAAACCCATACTGTAAACATCTGCCCTTTACTCCTTTTGATCCTTTCCTCAAATTTGTTCTAAAATCTACTAAGCTATTAAGGTCTGACTGACAGGTCTTCCCTAAATCCCCTTTATCTACTCTAAGAAGAAGAAAATTATACTACAAGGTGCAAGAAGTGGGTACAAAGGGTGTGGGTGCTGCTGTTCCCTCTCCATGTTATAGTGCAGCACTTTCCTGCTCTATTAACTACTGGCAGTGGCTACTGGATGTGCAATTTCATGTGTTCATCCTCAGTTAGGGATCGTGTTGCCACTCTTCAGAGATAATAAAAGAAAGATGTTCATTTAGGCTTGTGAAACTTTCTGCACTCTCAACCCATCCTTTTCCCCCCAGCAATTTTCATTCCTTCTTCCCTTGTTCTCATTCCATTCGCTTACATCATGCTCTGATCTGTTCATTTCTTTCCCAAAATCCAACACATTTCTCTGAAGTTCCCATTTCTCTCATCTCTCTTCCACAGCATCCTTATTAACTACAAATTCCTGCTTGAATCCCAAAGTTTTGTGGCACAATCACAAATCTGGCTGCTCCAGGCCTGTCAGTGAAGAAGGAAACATCACACACACACACACATTGCATTAGGCTTTGCAGCAAAAAATACAAGTGACCAGACTTCCACTGGCTCACATGACATTTAATGGACCTTGATGTGTTCTCATGGTTCTCTGAACACTTGTTTCTCTCTCCTTTCTGGCTCATAGCTGCTTGGAGAAGTTTTAAGAACTCTCTTGTCACATCCATGCAGATTTGTCTCTCTCTGGAAAAAGGTCATGCTATGGGAGTCAAAACCCTTTTTTTTTAACAAAAGCAGAGGCTACAAAAGGTGCCCTCTCAGTATTCAGGAAGAGAACTGAAATAGTGTTTGCTCATTTCCAAAAGTGGAGGCCAACAGCACACCAAGAAGTCAGAGATCCTCCCTCATGAGATAACACAGCAGGAACTTCTGAACCCAGAAACAACCCTCCTTCCTTCCTTCCACCATGGTATCTAACAGTGCCCTTCACCTGGATAGATTTCAAGCTGTGTCAAATTTCCCTCTGTATTTTACCTGGAGCCTTTCTAGGATGTGTGGAAGGGGTGTGTGGAGTTCAGCAAGCTGTGGTGCAGGTGAAGCAGCACAGTGAGCAGCATTCCCAGAACCTGCACTTGATAAGCAGCAGATGAGCACCTTGGTGGCCTGGAAGGATAGTTTAACAGGGTAGGTTGCATTAAAGTTTAATTTCACCTCTGGGAAGATGCATTTGTTTGATGGCAGCAGGCTGTAGTCTTCAGCGGTGTTGTGCAACAAACATCAGAGGTGCACCTTGGAAATCGGTTTCTCATCATTCTCATCTCAAAACCTGTGGAACTACTTGTGCAGGCAGAGAAGAGAGCCCAGTGTTTTCTTTTATGAGCTGGAGTCACCTGCTCCTTATAGAATATGCTGTTTGTTAATTTTTCTCTCACACCATCTCTTTCCTACCCTTGCTCATCCTCCCCTGTCTTTTATTTCTCTGATGGTTTGATCACATGTACTGCATCCATCTCCTCAGACCCAGTGTGCTTTTTTGCATGTTGATTTTGATTTGCTTTTCCTGTGTGCGATTATACATTTAAAGCAGCCCTTTACAGAGCCTAGAAAGGAGTTTTGGTAGTCGGAATGAGGAAAGCATCATCTCTAAATCATGATTCCCTTATGTTGATAATTGAGCCGGGGTGAGAGAGGAGTTTTAAAGCCTTGCCCTCAAAGTCTTTTTTTCATGGCCTGAGTTGCTTTTTTCAGTATCAGAAACACCTCACTTGTCTCCTTTGCTGGTGCATTTCAGTTGGCCTGTGGCACCACAAGGTGGGGTGATGTAGCAGCCCTGGAACTTGTCACCATGGCTTTTTTCTGTTTCCCCATAAAGACACATTTTGAAATGAGACTTTGTCCAGCAGAGCCCACACACACCAAAGCAGTCTTGCTGAAATCCCTGATGCAGTTGTGGGGATGGGCTTTGTGGAGCTCACTCCAGAGGCCCCAGGTCCCATTCCAAGGCAAAAAATCAAATCAGGTTTGCTATAGTACTGTTGTATTATGCTCCAATGAATTCTGGGCTTCTTCTTTTTAAATTACCAGCACACCAGAAAGGATGGATAGGGGCAAATTAATGAAAAGAAAAAGACAGAAAAATGTCTAAGGTACCAGTCAGTAGAGAAAAGAAGGGCTCTGCCATCAAAACCTTCCCCTGTGAAAAGACCCAGCAGGATACAGTGACTAAATGTATTTGCTACAGCACTGAGAATTAAAGAAAAGTTGCTTTCATTCACCAGAAGTAGAAAAAGATATCTGAAAAAGCTCCTCTCCTTTTTGTTCCCTTAGTTCTTGTCAACAAAGTGAAGTTCTGAATGGCATGGGGAAAAATCATCTTCCTGCATTTCCAGGCAGTGCAGCCAGTCCTGCTCCTGGACTTGGGGAAATGATCACCCCCTGGAAGAGTGATTACAACCCGAGCAATAAAATGGTGACACTGTCAGTCCAGGGCTGTATTTTGATACTGTGTTTCCTGAATTTCATTTCCTCTGTGAAGCCCAAGGAGAATTTTTTTCCCCTTTTTGGGGGTCTAGGGGTTCAAAGACAGAAATATTCATCAAGGTGCTTGAGGAAAGTAGGAAAGGGAAGCAATCTCCTGTTGCCATCAGAAGGCTGGGCTTCCTCTCTTTGTGTAGATCCAAGGTGATTTCTGAGCCTGAGTCCTGTTCCCTTTCCATGGCAGGCAGTAGGAATCATATTCCTATTCTCTGAAATAATGGGGCAGGGGTCTGGCTCCAATACTGGAAGGATCCTTGTAGTCACATAGTTAATGGTTTTGGTGTTTTATTTTGGAATTATGTAGGAAAAATACAGTCTCAAGGAAAGCACTGTTCAGAGTACTGGAATGGTCCAGCAGCATCCCATCCTTGTTCAAAGCCCTTTGTAAATGTCCCAAGGGAACTCAGACCACAAACAACTGAATCTGGGTCCTCGGTCATGCTGAGATCTCTATTTCTTGCATTCCTGTAGAATATGTGGAGCATCTCACAAGCTAGGGAATTTTGCCGTAGTCCCTGGGGTGTTTAACCACTGCCAGAACCACCAGGCTGTTCAGGTGATTTGTGTTTGAAGCCCTCTGCTCCCCGAAACATCTCTTTTCACACGTTTTGCATTGTAATGCTGCATGTGACACTCTGCATTGCACTTATCCATGTCTTATACCAGAGAGCTCCTTCTCATCTTCTTTCATGGATGGGAGCAGAGTGGTTTAAATCAAAGCATTTGACTTTGAACCTCTCTTGAGCTGGCCTTCAGGCAAGTTCTTTCTGATCAAAGACAGAAGCATACCAGGGTCCAGGTATTAAAGCTGAATAATTGGTTCAGACTAAAATAAGAACTGTCCCAAGCCTCCACAGAAAAAAGTTTTTATCAAGTTTAAAAAAACGGACAGGTAACTTTTTGGCCCTTGATATACTTCTGCATTTTCTAAAGGAGGTGTCACTGCAGAGGCTGCTAATGCAGTATGAGACCATGAAATACCAGTCAAATTTGGAAGTCAAAGATGATCAGATTACTTGAGGAACAGGTAGAATTAGGGGTACAGAAACAGAACAGCTTTTCATATGGAAGAAGATGGGATACTATCCACACAGCACAATACAACTGAGGTGATTTTGAAAGATTCTGATTTCTTCTGCCATGCAGGATCCCCCATATCTCTGAAGAAATGTGTATTTCCACATATAGCACAGCACACATAGCTGTGGCTTTTCTGAAGATATCACAGACCCTTCAGGCTGGGGGGAGAAAAACAAACCAACAACCAGGCAATCACAAGCAATTTACCAGACGGAGCGGGATGCCTGTAGCATCCCAAGCAGCCTGAGCCTGTCTGCCTCTGTTTAGGATAAATACTGAAACCGCACCTCCGTGAACTCTTCTGCCTCTGCCCATCAGTAATGTGTATATAAAAAGTCTGTGCCTGGGGATCAGCTAACAGGATTATTCACAGACACAAAATGAAGCTGGCCCAATCCTGACATCCTTTGCAGCCCTCCCTGCAGCCTGCTGAGAGGGGCAAAAGCAGGCTCAGGCTCCAGGTCCTCATAATTTTGGCAGCTTTTGGGAATCTGCAAGGGGGGTGGCAGTGGAAATAGGCTCCCATTCTTGGTTTTTGTTGTTTTTCATTTTTAATAGAGCAACTTTCAGTCCGAAAGGAAACCCTGGTGAAGTGGTGAGGCTTTTGTCTCTCGCTATAATGCCACTGGGCTTTGGATTGACCTGCGTGATACAGTGACACTGTGTGGTTTGAATTTTTACATACAGCTGCATAAAGCAATTCTCATGTAAATTTTGGAGGTAAATAAGCCTGCTGTTGGTCTGCTGCATGGACACATATGCTCAAACCATTAGGCTTGAAAGGAGATTAGAATTAACCCACCCGTCTCTCACTGGCTCGCTCTTTCCCTCCCCACCACGTAGCTCTTACAAGAGCCTGAACACCTTGCTGTTTTAACGAATGGCAGCAGAGCAAAGGCTGACAGGAGAAGAAAATTGTTGTATGCCCTCCCTCCCCCTTCCCTGCAGCCTCAGAGCTCTGCTGGAAGCTGTGAGGATTTAGAGGAGGCCACGAGCTGGCTCCCCTGGCACAGGTGGGCACGTCAGAGTCGATGCCCTTCCCTCGCTCCCCCAACCTCTGGATTGCACAGGGCTGAGCTGAACCCTTCAGTTCCCACTGTGGCAGCAGGAAGGCTTAGAGCCTGCCATATCAGGCCTTGTGTGTGTTTTCATTCTCCCTGGATAACTCCATTACCTCCTACTGGGTGGGCAAAGCTTTCAGAGCGGCTGAAAAGTCCTTTTTAGGCACCTGGCACTGGGATGTTCCCAGGTGCTTCTGCAGGGCTTGAATGGGCAGGGTCTCACCCAACAGCAGGCAGTGGCCTCTGGCCACCATCGTGCCTGGAGCTGGCATCTAAAAGGTTTCACCTTCCAGCTGAGGGAGGGTTTTACTGCCAGTTCTTTGAAGGCAAGAGCAGGACCAAGCGTGCACACACACACACACACACACGTGCACAAAACTGCCAAGGGTGCGAGCGGGCTGAGGGGAGCCTGGCCTGGGGTTGTTTGTTTATGCGAACTTTAAATAATTCATTTTTGTCCCTATTTGAGCTCATCAAAGCGTGACCAAAATAAACGTGTCTCCTTGGCCTATTGTTTGGAGCTGAGGATTGTCGAGCGGGAGGAAAATATTACAGTGACTGAGGGAGATACACGTAAGAGTGTGACCTTTAACTGCGGTACCTATAACCAGTCTCATCAAATTAAAGCACTGTATATTTTCCTTAATAATCTCTGATTAGGCTCGGGCTATGAGCGGACACGAACGGCCGCCATTGCTATGCAGCGGGAGGCCCGCTAAGCACCCGCCGAGCGCTTGGGAATAAGTGAGCAAAATGCTTTAATTTGATAGGGTTAGAATCCTGCAGGCTCCGGGGTGAGAAGTCACCAACAGCTCCGCTCGCACTGAATATGCAGAAATAAAAAAGTAAATTGCTTACATCTGCTGCAGGCAGGAGGGAAAATGATCTGATTGGACAGGCCGAGGGCTCTCCATCTCTTTTGGGTTAGAAAGAGGGGTTTGGAGCATCAAAAGCTCGTAATTGGAGTAATTCTGAATTAATGGACATAGACACACACACACACACAGAGGCTCGTGCACCATTTTGAAGCAGCTGGTCACAGGATGCACATGCTCAGGAATGTTTGGAGATTGCAGAAATGCTGTTTAAAAAATTGTTCCTTATTCCTAATATTGTTGACACTCGGATTTCATGACCTGTAAGAAGCTCAGTAGGTACAAAAAGCCCTGCCCATCTGCCCGATAGAACTGCCTGCCTCAGCCTAGATCTGTTTATTCACAATACAATTATTCTATCTCTCTGTCTGTCTCTCTATCTCTGTTGTCTATCTGCTCTTTCATGTCTGAGGGTCTTTGCTGTACGCAGAATCCCAGGCTTTAGCCTTGTCATATGATACTGTATTTAATCTGTGTATTTGATCAATAAGAATCAAAGACAAGGCTCAAGGTCTTTTTGGCACCCGACATCCAGCTTTATGCTGGGTGTCAGAGGTTGTCTACAGTGTCACCTTGATGGTGTCACACTAATTTGTACCCTACTTTGCTTGCCTCTGTGATCACAGTCTGCACTGGTTTTGGTTGTTGGTTTGTTGTTTTGTTTTGGTTTTTTTCCCCTCTCTGTATCTCTATTTTTAATGCTTGTTTTTATTAGTTTGGGAGGTGGGAGAGCAGAGAGGTGGGAGGCTGAAGACATTAGCTTAGAGATTTAAGGAGCACACCTCCTGACCCTGCTCCTCCCCTCTCTGCCTTCCCCCTGCGAGTCACTGACGCTCCAGAACTGAGGGTGTTACCTGCACCTGACAGGCACTGTGTCCCAACGGGGGAGATGTTACTAAATCCAAAACGACCAAGGGAAGAAATCCTGCAAGGCAAACTTTCAGGAGTGATTTCTCAGCTTGTTGCTGACAGGGAGAGGCAGGCACACCAATGCCAGAGTCCAGGCTTCAGCCCGCTTCTGGGTAAATCCACGCAGTAGGTACATCTCTAAATTTCACTGGTATTTTTCTTGGAGACGGGGTTCTTTGAATCTTGCACTGATGCACAAACTTGAACAATTTGTTCTTTTATGGCTGCCTAAGGCTGTACTGCATCATTTCAATGGCCTTTTGTCTTGTGACAAGTATTGCAATGCCTATAATGTACTAAACATTCTAAAAATCCATGTAATTAATGCCCCAACATATCTAATATAGAACTATTATCTTGAGGACAGATAAATGCAGTTTATTATCTTTTTTTTCCCTTTTCCTACACCTCTTCATTCTCTTTTCTGTGCTGTTATTTAACACAGCAAAATAATAGCACAGTAAATGTATTATTTAAGTCTCTCATTTAGAATTATGTGTGTGTGTGTGTGAAGGCACTGCACAAAATGAGGCTGTGTTTAGACCCAGATCCTTAGCTGTAGACTGCAGGCTCCACCATGATTTCCTGAGGTGCCTTGGAAAGTCAGCTAAGATTTTCACAAATGGGTGACCAACGCTAAGCATCCATTTCTGAGTTTTGTTTTCAGAGGCACCAACCACAAACAGCGGCTGCAGGAATCCATGGGGACTGGAATGTTTCAGTTCCTTGCTCCTGCAGCTACTGCCCTTGGCTTTTCTGCTCTTAAGTATTCATATCTCAATATTATTTAGTGAATCAGTGGAAACATTAGGACTTAAGAACAGCAGAAGGGTTCTACCCTGGAATTCTGTTCCTTAATAACAGCTGGGTTGCATGTTTGAGGGCAAAGTACCTGAGACAGAGAGAGCAAGCAATAATAAGAAAAATTCTATTTGTGCTTTTTAAAAACCACAGGCTCTGGGAAGAGGACAGGCTCAGTGCAGTTTGCTGTTATGATTAATCTGCATGTTGTGATTAAGCTGTATTTTGAAGTTTGAGGTTGTCTAGAGGAAGGCACATCCTGGCTGGATCCCACACAGCCTTTGGACAAGGCTGCTTTTTATGTCTGAGCTGGCTGTCAGCCACCAGGGCATGAGAAGGGGGTCGATTTTCCAGGTTTTCCTCCAGAAGCTTCTCCGGGGAAGCTGGTTATTCCCTTGGTAAGGTGCCACCTCCCTCAAAGCACTCAGCTCTGCTCCCTGTGGAAGGGAAGCCTCTTTTGTCTGCCAGCCATGCCTGCCACAGTCTATTGGAAGGTATTTGTCAACAATTATATGTCTATTAAGGACAAGTCAATCAGGCCATGTGCAAATAGCCAGACCTCTGGGGTCTGCCTATTGATAGGGACCTGTCAATAGCCAATCCAGGCCTTTTTCAACCAAACAAGAAATTAAGCACTCACCAAAATCATTGCTCCTCTGAGTCCCTCCAGCCCATTTTTATTCTCAGAGTGTTGATCCCTCTTTTTCTATTTTTTTATTTTTTTTTTCCTCTGGGCTAATATTTATTTGGAATAAACAAAAGAGACTAGGAGGCACTTGTTAAAGTATTGCTTTAACTGTAAGAGGAACATTTTCCCATTGTAATTAAGGATATTACCAAATGGTTGAGCTTGTAGGTGGCTGCGGTTAATCCCAGTGACAGAGAAACTATAAGGGAATTAATAACAGAAACTTTAAATTAGCCCAACTGTAATTAATATCTACAGTATATAAATATCCACTCTTTCACAAACACAAATTTCAGACATATTTACCTTTATTAGGCTGAGGAAGTCAGTAATACTATGCAGTATTTTCATGCATATTCAATCTGTAAACTCAACAGTTGATTTTGTAATTTATATTGCAAATTACTCTGCTGTTTCCCACACGTGAGCAGGAGAGAGAGCAGGAGAGAGAGCAGACAGTGTGTGGGAAGCTTTAAACAAAAGCCTCTAGCAAAAGCCATGACATCAAAAAGATGCTCCACAGGGCCATCTCCTTTGAACCGGCAGAACTCCGGTATCACAGAATTCACTGGAGTTACACAACAAACGGCAGCGTTAAATAACTGCACAGAGACATGAAATGACCACAAATATTGAAAGCAGATGTAGTATGCAAAGCAGAAATGCTATCTGATCTGTGCTCCTTAGGTACATCACAGCTGGCTTTGTTGGTAATTACCCAAACAAACATTCTGTCCATCAGGGCTTTATTTCTTTTCATTTCTATGCTTCAGACAGGACAAATTCTGAGAGCTGAGCATTTTTTCCCTGATGTTCAAGCACCAAATTAATATTTAGTAACCTAGTTTACTAAAATTCAGCATTTACCCAACAACATCCTTCAAACACCTATTTTTGAACTAGGGTGATGTATTTCTGCCCTGAAAGACTGGAAGAATGCAAAGACACATTCTCTGCAGAATACTCTCCAACCACTGGAGGATTCCTAGGTAGGGAGATAGTTTTTATTTGGTCAAAAACTTTCTTGTATTTTGAATTAAATCTATACCAGGGGAGAGCTTTCAACCTGGCTTTTATTGCTGGTTTTGTCGCAGTCTTATTTTAGGTACTTGTTTCACATTTAAAAAAAAAAAAAGTTTCCTATTTCAAACCCAAAAAATACTTTTTAAAAAATCATCCTGATTGCAGCTCCTTTTTTAATTCTCCACTCTCCTCCCAGACATGGACCCTTTAGAAAACAGCTTTGGTTTTTCTTTAATCTGATTTTAGCAGGTGCAGCATGTGCATGAAAGCTTTTCAGCAGATGCTTTGGGAAAGTGACCATTAAAGGCAGGCGATTTATATCACTGTAAATAGGAACTATTTTTGCTAAGGAGTCCTAAAAAAGAAATTCAAACATGTCAGTATACAGGTTTAGCACCCATGCTTCCAGCTTCTCTGAGCTGTGTCAGCTTTCACATGTAAAATCAGCTTTCAAGAGCTCATTTATGTAATAATTTAACTTCATAGGAGAGGAATCTGTAACATTTAAAAACCCCATGTAAACAATCTTTCATATATATGCATGGACACAGCACTGTGACACCTCTCAAATAAGTACCAATTAAAGGTATTTTTTCTAAAAGCTTTTAATTCTACTTCATTTTTACCTCCCTAAACTCAGAGAGGCAATGACTTCATAGATAACTGCAGCAGCTCCTAAATTCACAAATTTTAAGACCACAAGAGACCAAGTCGTCTGACACTGTCCACAACAGAGTCCAAAAATCCTACCAGCCCTTTCTGCCAGTTCCTAATGAAAGCAAAGCACATGAGTTTAGAAATTATATTTTTTAAAATATATGCCCATTCCATTAGCATTTAATACTTGTCTGGTTGGTGAACTTCCTTAAAACATGCAGAGGGAAGCTGTTGAAGGGCTTTTCCTTTTCAGATTTTGTTGAGGGGGGAAAAGGCAAATTTCACATTCAAAGGACTTAAAGAGCCTGCTAAAGGTCTGCCTTTAAACTCCCTAAAATTTAGGGAATTTAGTGAGAAGGGAGATGGCTCTTCTTGTCTGCTTTGTATTTACACAGCGCAAAGAGCACAGCTCTCCAAACAGTGTGAGATGAGCTGTAATTTCTCACTCAAAGGGGTGAGCAAAGGACAGAATATTTCCCGTTGAATTTTTGGGGCTCAGTATTTTTGCTTTTGGTCGGCTTTAGCCAATTTACTCCCTGTAAAATAATTTTCCTTCTATACCTTCTAAAATTGCAATTTTTTTATGCTCTTAATCAATATTCAATAAGAAAAAAATAATACAGGGAAAAGCTCTGTAACTTGGTGGGCAGGGATCTAACTCAAGGCTGGATGGACGGAGCTCATTACTGACACAGGGACTCCAGTGTCCCTGTGCTGCTCCAAGCACTTGCAAAATTCAGGATTACCTGAGGAAAGAGTTTTAGCATCTGACAGGGGCTAGCATAGCGTGTAATAACAAAGATTCAATCACTGTGTGTGTATTTTCCACCTCTTTGACGTGAAAAAGAATGCAATTTTAATAGGCGGGAAGAGATTATTTGGGGACAGTTTTGTAAGTGAAAATGGCAAAGAAAAATAAATGGTGTATGCAAAATATACACAGTATGGGCAGCACAGATTGGGTAGTTTAGCAGTGAGGTTTTTTTCTGCTAAACTGGTATTTGTACATTTCGTTTTTTTATTTAAAATACCTGCTTGAAACAGAACAGGGGGAACAAATCAACAAACAAAGACAACCGTGCTGGAAAGCAGAGAATTCCCCCTGTTCCTCAGGGATGTGAGGCAGTGGAAAGGGAAGGGGCTCCATGATCCCCTCTGCACTGCCTGGAGACACAGACTCGGGCCAGAGAGAGGTTCCAAAAGGGTAACAAGTTCTTGCTGTGATTTTAAACTCCCCACGGGCGGCTCTGTTTTGATGAGCTGGAGGGATTCTTCTCCACTAAAAGAATTGCTCCCCTCTGCCCTGAAGTTGTGGCGCGCTCGGTTCTGTGTCCCGCGTGTCTCAGCTCTGCTTGGTGAGGACACCCCACACAAAAATCACCAGCCATGAAGTTTGCCCTGCTCCAAAACCCTGTTCAGGGAGCCCAGGTTTGCTCCAGATGCAAAACCTTACCCTGCGTGTGAGAAAGTGGATGTAAAGTCACCATTTAAAAAGAAGGGGGAAAAAAATAAACAAAATAAAACAAAACCAGAGAAATGCAGCAGCAGCATTTTACAAGAGATGGCATCCCGATAACAACCACAGTCAGAGCTTTTTTACGAGTCAGGGACGGTGCTTTAGTGTGCCCTGACTCAAAACATGCACAGACAAACATGGAAAATGTGATATATTTGCATACAGTGCAGCACCAGTACACCGAGAGCGAGCTCCGTGCGCTGGAATACAGCTCCGAGCCTGCTAAGGAATTTTCCTCATTTTACAAATTGTTAGGACTCAGGGGTTTGCTAAAAATATTCTTTTGAAGCTTGTCTAGTCCTTGGCAAGTGTTCCAATTTATGCTGCCTTTAATGGTGTGAAACTGGGTTTTGTTAGGGCTGGGTACATGATCTCTGCTGCCTGGTGCTCAAAGGCAGCAGGGAAAAGCCTCTGATGAAGATACGTAAGACGGGAAGAAAGAAGCAGCTTCTGGTCTGGTTATTTCTTGATCAAAATTGCTTGAAATGGACCTTGATCCAGCTGCTATTCTGAAGAATTATAGCTAACAAATAAACAAATCCAGCAGAAAGGTTAAAAAAAGAGAATTCCTTAGAGCTTTTATTCCGTCCTCGGTTTCTGCGGGTACCTTGTCGTCAGCCACAGCCTGATTTCAGGGAAAACTTCCCCAGGTCTGGCCCAGGCCTGTCCGCTGTAGGTTCCTGGCAGGAGGGACCAAACCTGACTGGTACCACACAGAGCACCTGGAGCGTAACAAGGGATAAGTAATAATAATAACTGTCCACTAACCACATCAATGTTTTAAGTATCTCACATAAGTGGATAACTTGATTTGTAAATAAACTACATTTCAGGAATATTTCATAAACATCCTGTGCTAAGTTGGTGCCTGGGGTAATATAGATTTTCATCCATATTCATCTCCGCGCAGGAATTCCCGGGAGCTGCCGGAGGGGGTTGCAACAGCTCAGGCTTTCATGGTGATTTCTTCTTCTTTTTTTTTTCTTTTTAAGTTTCAATTTTATTTTTTTTGTTGTTTTTGTTTTTGTTTTTTGTTTGTTTTTTGTTGCGTTGCTAAGCCGTGTTCCAGAGGCGGTCTGAGCCCAGGGACGGCGGCTGTGCCCCGGCGCTGCGGGGCCGGGCGGGAGCGGGACCCGAACCCGCGGCCTTTGGAGCGCGGGGGCAGCGGGGGCCGCGCGCCGCCCCTGCGCGGTGCGCCAGCGCCATCTACCGGCGGCGCGGGGGCGGCGCGCTCCTGTCGCGACTGTCGCGCCTGTCGCCCGCCCGCACCAGGCTCCCGTGGGTTCTCTCACTGTCCCAGCAGTGATTGTCCGCTCCCGGCGCCTCTGCTCGTCCTCAGGTCTGATCTCAGGTCGGACCGGCTGAGAACGCGCCTTTACTCGCCCGGCGGATCGCGACAATTGGGGATTCCCGACCCGGAGCAGCGGAGGGGGGGGGGGGAGGGATAAATTAGAATTAGGTGATCTGAACGTGGATTTAAACCATTTTAACCACTAAGGTAACCGTGGCCAGGAAATGGGGTTTTTTTAATGTCAATGGATTTGCTGCTGGACCATCCCATCAGTGTAAATCGCTTGATTTCTGGGGTGACGGCGCAATTACAAATTTAAGTGGTTTTTGTTTCGCGTGGCTCGCCATTGTGGCGAGCAGCGCTTTGTCTGTTGGGTTTGTTCGAGAACCTCCAGCTGTCCCGGGTCACCAGTGTGACACCCAGCAACCACCGTGCCTCGAGGCTGTGCCCTGTTGTCCCCAGCTGTTCACTCTGGCAACAGCTGGAAATCTCCAGGCAGCCCCTGAGACGTGGAGGGATCCAGAAATGGATTCATCACCCAAAGCAGGCGAGCCCCTGGCCCGGTGAGCACGAACCACCTGGCTGCCGCTCTCCGTGCGCTTTCGCTTTGTAGCTGCAGGGAGCCAGATCTAAAGTGTCTCTGCCTGGAAACTCCTGGGTGAAGCAGCGATCCACGGCCTTGCTTCTGATTTAATGTGACACTGGGAAACAATATCATCCCAGAGTTTTCCTGCAGCGCTGAAACCACGGTCGGCTGCGGCTGGTGTTCAGGGTAGCCCTGCTGAAAGTGTGCTGTGACTCGCTCAAAGAGGTTCTCCTGCAAGGAATGATGTTAAGGTATTTTTCTCCTGAGTATGATCGGTCTGTTATCTCTGTTTTCAGATGTAACTAAAACTGCTCTGGGTGGCTGGAGCTTTGCACTTCGGGAGTTCACATTAGGGGAGAAAGTGTCCCAGAAATTTGGGTAACATAACCTCTCTGGACTTTTACGTTTCTTTCTGTATAGATTTTTCCTGTGTTTCTGCTTTCTATCCTTTATATAGAGTGAACTATTTTAAATATTTTCAGTTTCTAAAGGGAATATGTGGTACTAACTGCTCATAAAATAAGAGCAAATTATCTTCAGGGGACAGAAAATACAACCCAATGGGCATATTTTGCTTTTTTCATGGAAGAGTATTTTTAATATATTAATTACATTAGGGATGGATAGGACAACATCATGGACTTTTGGGAGGAAAGAACTGCAATCGTTGGGATTTTAAACTGAAGGGGTGAGGGTCTGGGGCTGGCAGATTTCTACCACAATGTTGCAATTCCCTAGCTAAAAATTGATAAGGAAATCTCTGCTCTATTTCTGTTGGAAATAAAGCAGTGCTGGGGCTGGCAGTCCAGGGGCCATGTGGGCATTGGAGTCTGGCAGGGAATTCTGGGGAGAAAATGGAACTCCATGTAATCTTGTTGGTCTTCTTTGCACTGAGACCTGCAGATCCCGGGCTGTGGCTTTCTCTTCCTCTGGGAGCAGGAACCATCTGGAATTATTCCTGTTGGGGTAACTTGAGCTGGCCAGAGGTGAGGCTTTCCTAAGCCCCAGAGTCTCCAGAGAGGAGGTGAAAGCTCTGTGTTGTTTGGAGGTGCCTGGTGGCTCTCTGGCTGGTCTCCGCATCTGCCTGGTTGTGAACCTGCCTCACCTCAAAGGGGCAGAATTTTTTTTTAATTCATACTTTAGTTTTCGTTTTATACTAAAGGTGAAAAAAAAATCTAAGGCCACCTCTTGCAGTGGCCCTTTCAGTCTTGGTTGCAGGACTAAACTTTGCCTGGGACCCTGCACTCTCCAATCCTCAGGTGAGATGCACAGACCCCTACAAGAGAAAGCAGAACTGGGTGAGGATTGAAGTCCTTCCAGTTCTATCAGAGTTTTGCCTGGCTAAGGGCATAGGCATTTGACTACGAATTAATTCAGTTTCGTTTTCACCCAGAGAATGCTGCGAACTCCCCAGAAATATAGATTTAATTTTTTTTCTTCACTAACACAATCACAAAATAATACAAACTTCTCCCCACAAAGTGTTGATTGTTCTATAATGGAATCGTAAGTAATTTTGTAGTCGCTTTGGGGAAGAAGCAAAAACTGTTCTTAGCACCTGCTGTATGATATCACAAAGCTACAGCTCATAATGATTCTAATATGTGAAGGCAGTTGCATAATATCATCATATTACAGTTTGTATAAGGAAAAAAAAAATCACGGACAAGAGATTGCCAGTAGAAACTCTTCCCAAATGCTATTTTTTTTCCCTCATTGCTGTTCCTCTGTCTCAAAATATCTTTGCATTTTCCTTGTCAGAGTCTGTAGGTTTCATTGGTGGAAATAACAGCTAGCAAATAATGAAGAGGGAAGGGAAAAAAAATCACCATGCTTAGAAAAAAAAAAAGACATTTTTCTATAGAAGCTAATGTTCCATAAAGAGATGCAAAAGGAAGAGAAAAAGATACTAGATAGCACAGCTGCATTGAATTGCAAGACAGCTGGAATTTTTCAATGTAACCAGATTTTAGATGAGTTTTCTTTTCATTTCTCTATAATAAGATCTTTGTAAACCACAGTCCTAAACAAAATCTTGGTGGTGATGATGAAAATAGGGAAGAGCAGTGCTGCTTGTGCTGTGTGTGCGACAGACAAAATATGAGGCCAGATCCTTCAGAGCTATAAACCTGTGCTTCCACTGGGTGCAGAGTGCCTCGCTGCAGGCCCTGAGGATAAGGACTGCAGCATCCAAAGGGATATTGCCTAGTGGTCAGGATGCCCTCCATGCCCTCAGCTGAACGGATGAGAACGAAAGAAATTTCAGACAGAGCCTCTAATAAGACTAAGAGCTGAATCAGAGTTTGCCCTGCAAAATCCTGGGCAGCACATACCAAAGCAGCTACTCCAGCCTTGGAAGAAATCCAAGATGCCTCTGCCTCACGTCCAGACTCTCAGTCTGACCTCTCTGAGCGATAAATAGTGAGTTCACATTTCACCCTGATCCTTCCTGAACCTGCCCCCTTGCAGAGGGCTCGGCGTAGGAGAGGTCAGGGCCCTGGTGGGCATGCAAAGGTGTGATAAAAGGAGAGAAGTTCTTGTGCTCTCTTTCTCCCTCGCTCCCTCCCTCATTACATTCACTCGGGTCAGCGTAGTCTGACTCCTCAGCAGACAGAAGAGCAAGAGGCATTTCCAAGCAATAGTTCCTGTTCTGCCACCTGCCTGCCATGTGCTCTTTAGCAACTTACCTCATCTCTGCTGCTCTGCTGGTCTGTAAAACACAGGGCAAACGCAGCCTTACAGCAGAACAATACAGATTCTCAACCTGTGAAATAACTCGTTGAGAAGCCAGAGTGTTCAAATGTTTTGGATACCCTAATACTCATAACTTGCCAGAAATAAGACCCCAGGAGGGTTTTCAGTGCACCTCTGCAGGGTAGAAAGCACTACTTGGCTGTCTGCAGTTGGAAAGCTGACATTCTGTGCTACATCCTAACATCTTCCTTTGAGCTAGAAATCAGTGCTGTTTTCATTTTTCTGTTGTGGTTGCTTTAAATTCCTAAACTGGATCAGAACCAGTGCTTTTTTCTTTGTGGCAGCAGGGGAGTGATTTAGTTAATGCTGGGCTCGGGTGCCAAATCATGAGTTCCAACTTATTCCTATCAGTGGTCATCCATCAGCAAACTTGGGGGAGTGAGGCAGGAATATAAGCACGCTGACAATTTGCCAGAATGATTTAAGACCTGGCATTTAAGAGTTCCTGTTGTAGTTGTTCTTTTGACATGTCTCCTAATTTGCTCCCATCTTGAAGACACTCACTACGTTAAGACTTAAACAACCTTCATCTGGGAAAGGAACTCAGCAGCAGGAACAGGGGAGCCTTATCCAAGGGTAAGGTTGCACAAGGGCAGACAAATCTCCTGACTTCTGCGTCATCAGCAAACATAGATGTAGAAATAGCCTGTAGGAATGCTGCTCTATTGGCTTTGCCTCTCACAGGGGAGGAGAAGGCAAAAAGCAATATGCATTATTGATCAGAATGTGCAGGTGAATGAAGATGGACAAGGATAGGTCACAACTGTATTAACTCCATGCAGGCAGCAGTTGCACAGATCCAGGGCTGAGTTATGCTGTCTGGATATCCTGGGTCATAAAGAATATCTCTGATCCACAGATCCACCCACTCCTCCAAATCCTTCACCAGATTTGCAGATGTGGTACCAAGACTTCCTTGTGCCATGGGCACAGATTCCAGCAGCAGCATCCAAGGCTGCCTGTGTTGTGGGAGCTAGTCTCTCCATCCTGAGCCATAAAACAAGAGCCATGACTGAACTGAAGTGCTGGGACAGGAGATGTGCACTTGTCCCACATGAACACAGGGATGGATCAGCCGTCAGCTTTCACTTACCCTTCCCACACACAGAAAAGCAGCTGAACCTGCTGTAATTCACACTGTCCCATCACCATCTTTGCCTGCTGGCTTTACTCATGTCCTAAACATCCTCTCTGTGCTCTCCTGTGACAGTCATTCACCATAGTAACCAGAAAGTCAAGAAACACAAGAGCTGCGGAAAAAGCTGAACGCCTTCAAGGTGGACCAAGTGCTGTTTAGGCAGAATGCAGCAGTGAAGGCACAAAAACCCTCTCAGCACAGATCTAGATTGGCAGAATAACCAAGCCTCTGAATCCTCTCCACGGGATTTAATTGCCTCTGAATAGATTGCAGCTTTCTGGGATTCATTTGCTCCTCACTATGAATCACTGGAACGTTTTCATGGTCACAAATGTTCGCAGCAAAACTGTTCAGGGAAGCATGTGACAGGCAGGAATCCAAGTGGGTTGTTTTGGTTTTTATTCTGGTTAGATCCACTGATCGATCACAGGTTGAAAAAGGTTTTCTTCTCTGTTGCAAGACGTTTCCTTCTGTCACATTAGTCTGACTTTATGACATTATCTGTCAGAAATTACATTAGTCTCTGCTGTTCTCAAAGCTTTTATATTCAGATTGGTACCACCAGCAGCAACCTTGAAGAAATGCACAGAAAACCAAACAGGGAAACATGCTTAGAATACAATAGTACTTAAAATAGGTAATTTTACATCTTAGACCAAAATTTAAATGTATTTACATGTATGTATGCCTATCTTTGTGGATAACCAGCACCTTTTGGACCTTAAGTACATGAAGACCGGCCTCTTCAGTTTTCCAGAGTTATTTGTTCCAGTGTATAATTTTTCATGGACTATTTCATGGTTAGGTGGACAATGGGAGTCAATTTTTTGAGTGAGAATGCATGTGAGATGGCATCTGCTTCACCATGAATTTGCTCCTGCATTTGCTCAGAATTTTGTAGAGCTGTTTTTTTTGAGTGTTCCCACTGTTAACTATGTTCAACACAGTAGATGTAGAAAGAAAATAAAAAGGGAATGGGAATGCTCTCATGGAAACAGGCTGTGTCTGCTCAGCTCTTCTCAGCACTCAGGATCTGAAAATTGCTGCTAAACTTCGTGTAGATTTGATATGGCATCATTGCTACCAAATAATTTTGGAGCACAGCACCCCAAAAATACATAAATTGAAGTGCTAGATTTAGAGCCTGTGTTTTCTCTTTCCAAGTAACACAACTTGCATGAATGTAGGAAAAAAAATGCATTGTCTGTTTGGATGTAATGTAAAGGAGAATATATGGAGAAAGACAAGAGCCTGGCCATGCCTGATATGACCCAGTGCCCTGGCTCCAAAGAGCTTTGATAATGACTTTGTAAAAAAGAGTGATCTGTGCTTTGGTGAAGCTTTTTCTTCCCAAGCCAGCCAGTAGTAACCTTGTCCTAGAAAACATGAGCATGTGCCACTGTTTTAAATATCCACTCTTTCTTTTTGATGCATTTTTAAGTGGGGAGAAGTGCTACTCAAATGCCCTTGAAAATCTTTAAGAGCGGCTCTTGGAACATTTTTTTTTTCTTACTTCATTCTTTCTTACTTCATTCATTCCATATCCATCCATATGATTCCATCTGTTGGTCCAAAAGGCTCAATATGACAGTGACAACAGACCAAGTTTCTTTCAAAATTTCTCCTTCAATTTAAGCCATTTTTTTCCTAGGGAAGTATCAAACCCAAGAAATCTATATTCCAAGTCCATTTGAAAGGGTAACAGAACTAATAGAGAAATGGTTTGTATTTATTTTTAAAGCAACCCCCTGAGTATCACATGTTGTCAAAGCTAAGTGAAACATTGCAAATGTCAAGTTTATGTCTGTACCCAGCCGTGATGCCTGAGCAGGTTTCAAGGTCTCAGCCTGCCAAAGACTGACACACACACTTAACTTTCTGCACTGGAGTCTTTCCCTGACTTTAATGCAGGCATCTCTGCAGGATCAAGGCTGGGATTCACACAGATACATCAGCTGTCTCTTGTGCATCTCTTTTGTCAGCCAATTCTGCTTCTGTTGTGGTGATTTTTATTAATTGGTTACTAGGGGAGCACAGTAAGACTCTATCCATAAAGAATACAGGGAAAAAATTGGAGATGGAGGTGATGGAAGAGCGAAGTAAGAGAAAGGACAGATTTCATCTTGAGGTGGAGGCTGAATCCATTTGCCTTAGAGTCAGTGGCAGGACAGTTCCACCAACACTCTCTTCTCTGGACAAAGCTGACTTGCTTCTCACCACGTGCCAACAAATTCCTGCTACACATCTCTTCTCTTCCTTTACCTGTCTCCTGATAGCCCGGTTATGTCCCATGAAAATACGCACAAACAAATACAAAAACACATCACAAAGCTCTTTCCGTGCAATAGGTTTATCCCAGGATGCATCCGTGTCAGCTCCAGAGCAGAAATTTACAGCCAGTTAGAGGTGCTAGCAGCATGCCAGGACTAAAAAGGGACCAAATGAGCCACGGTGTGAGGGAGAAGATGTCAGCCCAGACACAGCACACCATATTCCTGGGATAAAGAAACAATGCAGAAACCAGCAGTGGGTAACAGATGAGGTATTAGGCCTAGCGGGGAGAAGACAAGAGCTTAAATCAAAAAGACATCCTGATGAGACTGGATGTAAGCTGAGCACACAAGTCTTCAGCGAGGGATATGAGAGGTGCTTAGACAAAACACTGCAGGAATTCATCCATAGTGAGCAGTGCAGGAGCTGGAGCAACAGGATGAGAGAGGTGGATGCAAAGAGACTTTTCAGCACTGCCAAGGAAATTCTCCCTCCCAGAGGCAGTGTCATCAGGGCAGCACATGGCAAAAGGGAAAAAAAACAAAAAACAAAAAAACATTTAAAAAAAAGGGAAAGTAATGGAAAAATGAGACAGGAATATTTTAAGAATCTTAGCTTATGCTAAATTGCAGAAGGAGTCTGTGGACAATTTGGGATTTCAAGCCTAATCTTTGGAGTTGGTGCAGACCATAAGCTCATCTCCCACCTTCATATTTTGGCAATTTCTTTCGACGGTATAATGTGAAAAGATTTTTATATTTAAAATATTTAATATATTTATCCTATTAACATGGTGCAAAATAGTCAATAATTTACATATATTTACATCTAATGTTCATTTATAGGCAGACAAATATAAATTTACCAGTGTGTGTGCATATGGCTGTAACATATGATTAATACACTGTCAGCACAATCTAACAACTCAGAACCATCAGTTGTGCAAATAGGCCTTTCTAGCCATGTTTCCTACTGCTATTTAACCTTTCTCCTTCCCTTCCTCCCCCCTTTCACAGTCTGTCTCACCCACCCTCGCTTCAGTAGCCTGCCTTAAAATAGCAGGCAAGGTCTGTGCAGTGGTGACTCTTTTTATACATATTTCACAATGCCTAAAACATTAGGGAATCTCTTCTTCGAGGCTTTTGAGTATGGGAGAAGTAGAAATTAACAAAAAATATTCCTTTCTCCCAGAAATCTTAGTACACAACTAAAACCTCCAGAGTAGTGCTCTCGATTCACTGTCCAGCCTTAGGTAATAAAGAGCTTAATGCCTCACTCCTGGCATTCCAAAAGTCATTTTTGGTCTAGGGCTCTGTCACATCTTCCTCCCGTCTGCCATGTCCTGAGCACACAGCCCCTGCAATGTGTGTCAGATTGTGCCTCACACATGGCTCCTGCAGGGACACCACAAGGGAGCCTGATCCCAGAGGAACAGCAGCTATCCCAAATAACTTCCCAGATCTCTTAGGTGGAAAGAAGCTAAGCTGTCCAAGTCCAGCCCCAAACATCCTTCACAGGGGCTCTGTTTTCAATAATCTTTCCCAAGCATGGAAGATTTGTTTGTTCCTAGAGCAGGGATGTCCTGCACACACATGAGTAATGGCTGTATCATCGCAGCACTGACTTGCATTTCATGATACAATATATTTTGCATGCTTTATGGCCCAATCCTGAAATTTTTATTTGATGTGGGTGATTCTTCATCCTCAAAACAGTCCTGTCGACTTCACAGGACTCCTCGGACTCCCCATGAAAGTGAAGTTTATGGTATCACTCATGTTTCTCCTTTATGGCCCAAAGCACCAGGCTGACCTTCAGGAGGTTCTGTGCTGTTGGGAGCAGAGCAGTTGTTTTCCCTCTGCTTTTCTCTCAGGGTACTTGCTTCTCTCCCAGCAGCTCTCTGAAGCACACGAGGCAACATTTATGGAATGCACTAAACACTTCCAGACTGCCTTGGTCAGGGACAGACACCTGTCTTATTTCACACGTCCTGCTTCCCGAAACCCCTGCTTGGATTTACACCCTGGGAAATTGCTGAATTTGTGGAGGCTTGATTTGCCTGCCTTTTGGAGCTATCCCTGTGTTTTGTCCAGTGCATGAGAGCTGAAGTACTACAGCAGTGTTTCTGTCAGCCACTGTGGTGGTGGTGGCCAGGTAACAAACCCAGCACCAGCAAACGCCCAGACCGTGCCTTGGTTCATTCCTGTTTAGGAATTCCTTGCACATCAGCAAGCTGAGAGCCATGGAACTCTCTAGATCTGGCCTCTCTGTCTAAGGAATTCCAGCTTTCCATCCTCTCACTTCACTTCATGTCTCCGTTTCTTGGCACTCTCAGTACAGCTTTGTCTTTTCAACCCATGGGTAGTTTTTCAGTGACATGTCAAATGATTAGGCTTCTTTCCTTCTTTCCTCAAAAAGCAATCCTGACCTGTCATTAAAAAAAAAAAAAATCCTAAATATTTCAAGTTTTCAGCAGTAAAATATTTGATGAAAATAAGGTGGGTTTTCTTTTTTTTTTTTTTTTTTTTTTCTGTGAAACACACTGTTCACTAAACTTTCCTTTATTTGAAAAATCAGGTTTCCATCAAAATGTTTCCATCAGAGAGTTTTTCTCCCGGGCTTTTATTCAGTGTGCAGTCCTGCTAACAGTTACTGAGGTGCAACATCTGTTGACTTCAGTCAAAGTTGCACCCCAGTAATTGAAAGCAGAATTGGGTCTGTTCTTTGTAAGGTGTGTTGAATGGACAAAATTGTGCATTGACTGAAGTGTTAGTCTTAGCAGTAAGCGATCCTCTAATTTAATCCTCCTCTCTATTCACGTCTCAGATACGAAATGTTTAATAAACTGCAGCTCAGTGGTAAGAGTGAGTTACCCATCAGTGCATCTCTCAGCCAAAATTGTAGAGTAAACTACTCTCAATAGTAGGTTTATGTTAACATTTACATTACTGGGTAAAACCTAAATTGGAGTTTTTATGTATTACGTGTTACTTATATAATGCACTATACAAGGAGGTTTGTTTTCTCAGCTTCCTCAGATTTCACTGATGTTAGATGTTACTTGATTGTACATATTAGTGGTAAATTATGAGTGCAATTCTTTTCTTTTATATACTTCATGTATCCATGCGAGTGGGCTTTCATCCAGTCTGTAGTTTCCTGGAATATGAAAAAGAATCTTCCCAAGCCTATAATTTTTTGGGGTTTTTTTTTGGGGGGGTGGTTGGGGGGAGCGCTCTGGCACAGCTTCATTTAGATCCCAGACACATTTTATCATACCCTGAACCCAAACTTGCCTTTTATATATATTGTACCACACAGAACAAGCCATACCTTTACATGTGTATGTTGTTCCACACCAGAATGGGGGAAATATATATATATTGTACATATGAGGACTTTTTAAAAAATAAGCATATATATACTTATATATACTGTTATATATATACTGCTTAATTATATGTTAAAATTTAAATTACTCTTTTATTTTTGTGCTAAGGACATTATCTTTTATTTTGATTGTCTTAGTCTTAAATAGTTTTGTGCTTGGTACAGCAATTTGCTCATCAATAGACCTGCACCTCCTACTCTGACTTTTTGCTACTAAGAAACTCCATATTTAAAATGTTCATCTTACTTAAAAGGTAAGTTTTATAAATATATTTTTTCTGATAAATAGTCAGAAACAAAGTTGATAAGTCACCTGCACCATATTTGAAGCCAGCACCTGATATACCAAGTGTCTGCAAGTGAAGAAAACCCACTGAAATACTTTTGCAGAACAATTCATTAAAGTTTGAATAAAATGGGAAAATATATTCATATACCCATTTCTTAGAAAGTAAATATTCTTCGTTCTTGTTTTTTGAAATTTTTGGCATGAAAAGAAATGTTCTCAAAGATTTATTTATTGAATTTATTATTGAATTTATTATTGAATTATTATTATTGATTTATTATTGAATTTATTTATTGAATGCTTCAATAGCTTCTGTTGAAGCGTAACTACTTTATTTGGAAGTTACAAAGATCTCATGCCTGTTAGAAACATTTAAATAAAAGCAAATTTGTGGTCTCATTACACACCAAAAATATTTATGTATAATCTTTAAGACAAATTGGTGGTATTACTGGGGAGATGTAAGTTTTATAAGCATCTGAAACACTAAGTCTTTGTGTTTTGTACTTAGATTTTTGCCAACAGCAGTTTTGTGCTCATCCACTGAGAGACCTCACTCACCATTAATGACATTTTAAATGAAGAAAACAAAATACTTATTATCTAATTCATTATAAATCTTAATCACCATCTGTAATAGCGTAGATGTTCATAGGTGTTTTTAAAAGTCTTGACTAGTTTTAAATCAGTGATGAAAAATATTACTGTCATTGGAAGGACCTTTGTTTTAAATTCTTCCATCTAGATAATGAGTTACTTCTATGAGCAGTTGATTTCCAAAATCTGTATAACACAATTCTTCTGGACCCCAGTGTCTTAGCCCAAGAATTATTTGGTCTTTTAAAATCTTGCACCACTAAGCAAACACACAAGTTTAATAAGCAGAATTCATGTTGTGGTGTTAAATGCAGGTAAAAAACAATGTAGGTAGCACAATAGTACGGAACAATTCCCTGAATCATTTAAAGCTGATTAAATTGTGTTGATCAATCATTCTAAATAACTGAGGAGGAACAAAACTGAGCATTGTGGGGAATGAGGATGGGGCATGATTTTTCAGCAGAAAAGCTTTCCTGGCTTAGCATGAAAATATAATGTGTTAACAGAGTCTTAAAATCAATATACCATGAATTAGCAGTCAGCAGAGAACAGCCAGATGACAGGGGGAATATGATTCATTTCTTAGAATGACTAAGATCTCAGGCAGCTCGTTGAGCGGAATATTTGGAGTTTGTGAATAGAGTTAAAAGAAATTCCTTTAATTTGATCTGGAAGTGTGTTTATGACTGACATAAAGCACTTGAATTCTACTGAGGATTTCCTCTTGTGCTGCAATCATCCTGACTCTGCTCTTTACAGCTGTTCCTTAAGTACTGACTGCTGAGCCAGACAAGGCAGTCCTCTTGCACCTTAATGCATGGAAATTAAGTTTCCAGTTCTAGATGAGTAATTAGATAACCCAGCACTGACGGTGTGACGGTAATGAAGTGAAGAGGAAAGGATCCCTCAATAATCAGATCCCTTTCAGGCATTCAAAAGAAAATGCATTTTGATGTTTTTCAAAAGACACTCAGCTGCCTTATTCCACCTCTTTCCTCTCCTTCATTTCAGCTTAAAAATTAAAGTTTTTTCATTAGACAAACAACATTCATAGGCGCTCTGGATGCAAACGAATGTGGATTGCCTTAATATGGGAAGTGACAGTCCCTGGCATTTGTCTGAATATTAATGCTGAATCAGATGGAGAAATCATTATGGCTGATGGTTTTGGTTATTAAGTTTAAAATGTCAGAAGCCTGAGTTTAAGTTTTCGTGACAGCAACAAATGTTTTGTAATTTTTTTAATACTGAAGTTTCAATTTAAATTCAAATTTCCACTTCTTTTTTGTCTTATCTTTTGGGCTTTCAATGTCCAGGAACTTTTATTTTTGGTGGATTGGGAGAAATCTGAAATCTAGTTTGAAGTGGGAGAAAACTCCTGCCATCTGTAGTTGCAGCACCTTTGCTTTTAGTGCTATTGGTGTCTCTTTTTCTCCTGGGATCATATAGGATCATATAGATCATTTGCAGAGAGGCCTATGGCCAGATTTTTTAATAGTCCCAGCCTGGGCCAGATTTCCAGAGCTGCATCCTGCAGCTCTCACTGTTATGTTTACAGACAGACGTTCAACAAAGCCTTCAAGCTGTTGAGCTCTTTTGAAAACCTGGCCACAAATTTCTGGGTTGGCTTTGGATATAAAGACTGGGCACTGATGCTCTGTGGTTGAGCTCTTCTGCTATTTCTGACCTCAGAGGACAGTCTGGGTGTTCTGGTGGTGGCTCTTGAGGATTGTAAGCTGGCAGATAGGTCTGGAAGTCTCATCTGGCACGGAAGTGGGTCTTGGAAGATGCTAAAAGACTTTGTCCTCATCAGTGAAAGGTGTGTTTGTGTCTCCCATGAAGTTTTGGCCACACAGCCAGGCCAAACGCAGGCTCTGTTAAACTCTGGATCCAAAGAGCCTCTCCCTTTTTTCCAAGGCACATATTTCTCTTCTTTATCAAAATGCCACCTCTTAATGACCTCCTTGGGTCTGCAAGTTCTGTGGAAAACCTCACTGAGCCCTTCAACAAAACAGGTGTGAGTGTCAGATTTAAAGAGAGGAATGAAGTCAGGCTCAGTCAGGAGGGAAACACTCCTGGTGGAGCAGAGGAGAATGAACAACTCCTTTTGCAGAGTCTTGGGAGACTCCCATGCTCAACAAGAGAAGGGAGCTCGGGGAGAATCAATCTGCTGAGAATGGGAGGGCAGTTCTGCTTTCTGTCAGAGATTAATAGCTCAGTAACCTCTGTGGGAAGCCTGACAGGTACAACCACAACAGCAGGAAACTCCAGCACAGGCACGGTGCTTTTGAGCATTAGTCTCTCATCCCTCAGCCTTCCCATGCCGAGCCTCCTGCCTTACAAACTGGAATTGCTGTGCTTGGAAAGAGATCCAGCACTGGATCCAGCCCCAGCCACTCCCACACCAACACCTGTCCAGCCCCACAGCTTTTGCTGGGAGTGGCAGCAGGTCCTCAGACTGTAAATCCTCCAAGGCAGAATGCCAGCTGTGCTTTGGGTAGCAGACTCACAAGCACCAAAGTGACTTAGAAGCTGAAGTCCCCAGCAATTCTGACTGCTGTGCATTCTCTAAATTGCTTTGACTTTCAGAGAGACTGGGGCTATTAAGATGTTTATTCCCTTCTGAAAACATTCCTGTTGGTGTTTAACAAATATAGTATATTCCCTTTTGGGGATGTTAGAGTTCACAGCCCCTTGAGTAAGGCAGAGAGAAAACTGAAGACCCATCCCTTGCCCACATCTTTTATTTTGGCAGAAAATATGAAACTTCCTTGTTCAGGTGCCTGTTCACTCTCCTAATTTCTTTTACTCTTCACCCTTCTAACACTTTCAATTTGGTTGGGGAGAAGAATGGCTTTTTCTTTCCCACTTATTGTGCTAGAAAGTGGAGGATGGAGACTGGCTTTCTTGAACTCTTATATTCAAAATAGCTATAAATAATTAGTTACAGGGGCCTAGCTTCCCCCTCCTTTTAAGGCCTAATTTAAGTTCTTTATCAAAATGATTTAAAATGCCTTTCTTAGTGGGAAACTATATTTCAGAGCTTTTATTTATTAGACTTCTCAAAAAGTGTGTTTTTAATGCACATCCTGACTTTCTGCCAAAACTCTACACTGTAACACTGGGATTGGAGCAACCCTTTGTATAGGGAGTTATATTTATTGGATTTTTACATATTGATAGAGAGCAATTCATCTAAATAAATCATACACAGAATTGGCACATAAATCTCCCAGTCTTCACTACTCACAGTACTATATCACTGTCCTGACAACCTTCCTTCAAATGCAGAGAAACTTTCCTCTTGGTGTACTTTTTTCTAGCCCTCTTAAAGTGTCAATGATTTTCTGGGGCTGTGTAGCTTGGTTGTTGTTGCTGTGAGCTGTAGGGTTTGGGCTGTGGATTTTGTTCTATGATGTAGGGATGGGACAGCATCACTGCATTTTAAAGGAGGGCAAAGCCTCGAACTCTGCAAGATGTGTGAGGATCATAACGTAGTAAGCAAAAGCAAAGGCAGATTTCATGGTAGATGGTTGAATATCTGACTATTTTAGCATTATGAGCCCATAATAGCATTGAGAGGAGATTTCTTCCTATTGGTTTAAAAAGTGCAATGTCTCTTGTGCTGGAAGGATGCTTTTGAGGAGTTTGCTTCAGCAGTTTCAGGACTCCAGACTAAGTATACATGTTTGTAAGTTTGGACTCCTCCATTCTGGGACACCCTCTTCCCCCTCCCAAATTGTTTACTGCTTTCTGAGAAGAAGCTGCATATGAGACAGTCTGGGCCTAATTATTTTAAGCAAATACAAAACTGTAAGCCAGGTCATGGATGGGCACAATTCTGGATGCTCGCATTAGTGGAAGCTCTGCCTGGCTGTGTTTTGAATCCCTGCCATTACAAATCCCAGGGATGTGACAGCCTTCTCAAAAAAAAAAAAAACACAAGTTCAGTCTTTCCCAGCAAAGGGTTAAGAGCTGTGGCTTTCCAAAGGGATTTTGTAGTACTGGGCCCAACACTCCAGAAGGCTCTGGTCTTTCTGACAAAAGGGCTCTGACATCCAGGCAGTACTCTTGAAAGTTCAGAGTTTGGAAAGCCAGAGCTCTGTAAGAAATCATTACAATAAAAGGTAGAACAGATTCTAGCAAGTGTTCAATCACCCAGCATGGTGCCACTTAGAGGCAGAAGACCTTAAAACAACCAGCAAGATGCCTGCAGAAGAAGCCTCTGTGCCAGCTCTGGCACTCTGTGCCTGTCTGTCATTGCACTCTGTACCTGTCATTCCATGCCTTTCATCTGAGGTAAGTTCGGCAGAGGGGCTGGGGACAGGTTGATTCAGCTCAGCCTGGGCACTGCTGATGTGTGATGGCCATAGCCATTATTTTATTCACCAAAAGAAAACAGAAGGAACACAATTGCAGTCTAAGATGACTTTCCTGGTTGAAAAACAAATCTCTTATTTGAGGATGCTTCATGTAGAAATAGGGAAATGGGCACAAAGGCACCTGCAGGAGGCCATCAGTGACACTGCTGTCAGCATTCACCTCTGACTGGTGTCCAGCTATGGCCATCTCCAGGATCTCCAGGATTGCAAGGATGTCTGGAAAAGAAAATAGAGATACCCTCCTCTCAAAAATAGTTCTTAAAATGCCCAGCTAGTACAGACTGTTCCTATGGGAAAAGGGGATACTCCAGCCCTGCCCACTGTCACAGTGTCTCACATCATATCAACAGTTCATGGATTCAGGGGTAACTCTGCCAGGCCTTCCTCTGGACCACTCTGCTTGTAAAAGGGGGATAGGACTAGAGATTTCAGCCAGAGACAGGGGTAGATTGGATATTAGGAAGAAATAATCTTTTCCTGTGAGGGAGGGGAGGCACTGGCACAGGGTGCCCAGAGCAGCTGTGGCTGCTCCATCCCTGGAAGTGTCCAAGGCCAGGTTGGACATTTAGGCTTGGAGCAGCCTGGGCTAATGGAAGGTGTCCCTGACCATGGCAGGATCTTCAAGGTTCTTTCCAACCCAAACCATTCTATGATTCTTTGCCCACTGGTAATTCTAATGAATGATGGTTCTGTCACTCACTATATTACATTCAAGCATATTGTTTACAACCTACCTTAAAAAAAAAAAAAAAAGAAAAACATAAAATGGCAGAATTTTTAAAAATGCATGCAGACTTCCCTCAGAAGAACAAATTTGTTTGGATGGTAAACAAAAATTCTGGGTTTATTTCCTTTTTTTTTTTTTACTCGAAATCCGTGTGTATGTCATAAAATATTCCTGTGTACTTTCAAGAATAATTGAAGCATATGTACCCAAAATGTAATACTTTTCATAATGGTTTCAGACTAAATTATCCATTATATGGGACTAACACATAAAAGCCTTCCTCTACATGAAGTGATAGATCAAAGGGAGGCACGATGGCTTGTCCACATGCACAAACCACACCTCTCAGATTCTGAGAACAAGGATATGCCTTCTGCATTTTAACTACATCTCCACAACATGAAACAGTATTCCTGCGTCTCCTACTGCGGGAGAGTCAGGTAGGCCTGGCTACAAAGATTTCCTTTTACATTTCTCCCCTCTTTTTTTTCTTTTTTTTTTTATTTTTTTTAGTTCCATGATACAGATGAGATTTCAGTGACTAGTCCTGTGTGAGTCTAATTTGGAAACTAAACTCCACTCCTCCTCCTTGGGAGGAAGTGTGGTTCTCAGTGCTTGGGGTAAATCCATGAACCCAAACCCCACTCCTGCATCCTGAGGGGTGGCTGCTGGTGGAGATGTACTCCAGCACAAATCCCAGCAGCTTCAGTGGGCACAGCATGAGGATTGATGTGTTCCTGTTCCATGAGTCCCTGTCTTCCTGCTTTCTGCTAGTGGTTGGAGCACAGCATTGTGCCTCAGACCCTTCTCCTCTTTACTGGCTTGCTTGTTGAACTCAGATGTATTTAAAACCTTCTGTACTTCATGCCTTTTTCTATCTGCACAATTAATCTAGCAAAGTTTCCAGCCCTGTAAGGACTCTTAATTACTTTGTCTACCTAAAACCCTTTCCTTCAAGTGGATGATGTGAGGGAGACAAATCCTGAGTGTTACTGCTGGTGAGCATTAATGGATGACTCTCAGATAGGGATCCAACTGTCCCAGCTTTTGGAGCATTTTGCTGAGAGTTTTTTCTCACTGTCTCGTCATGAGTAATAAGAAATGCAAACTTACTGCCTTAGTGGCATGATTAAAGATGTTTGTGTTTGGAATTTCACTGCAGTAAGAGACTGAAGATGTATAGTTTCATTTAAGTGAATGTCTAGATCTAGTCTCCCAGTCAGTAGATTGGACGTTAGCCCAATTATTCCCATTAGCATCTGGTTTCTGAGCACTGATGTACTACCATGATCAGGGAATAAAATTCCTTAAAATAACCTCCCCTAGCTGAAATGTAGAGGTACCTTTTATTGTTGTCGTGGCTGCTAAAGACGTGAAGTGCACTGGGGAAGTGCTGAGTTGAGGCACCAGAAGAAGAGGCTGTGATCATGGAAAGGCTGAAACTTCTCCTCTGATCATTTCTGACAGCTCAGAGTGGTTCTTCCACAATTGGAACCACTTGTGCTGCTTATTAATATAATGAAACTTATCCTCCAGCAAAAACAGAACCAACGACTGACACAGGAGTGGAGGGAGAGGCTGAAACCTGATCTGCTTAGGGGTCTCTTAAAGATGATGGAAGACTAATAAAATCCAGCCTGCTTCCTACCTCCATTACAACTCCCACTCCCAGCCTGTCCTCAGGAGCTAAAGTGGAATAATGGCTCCTTCCAGAGCCAAGACATCCATCCCATTACAGCTGAATGGCCTCTAATGGTGTTTGGCACCAGGGCCTGTTTTGGTACCTTCCCTAATCTATGAAGTTCTTTACTTTGATTCCATCGGGTGCTCTATGAAGCCTCTAAAATGTTTCTTATTTCTTCAGGAGTAGACTTCTTTGGTCGTGTGTTTGAGGGGTTTTTTTAATAATTATTTGTCATGTTAAAAAAAAACGTTTCCACAGTACTTCAGAAGAGCTCAGGGTTTGGTACATCTTCATCATGGGGATAACCATAAGAACAGAAAAACATTCATTTTTCCATTGGCGGTGGATTAGAGAAACAGTCATAACTCTGCATTAAATAGGATTTCTCAACACCAGGAGGGTGATCATGAGAGGTGGAGTGAAAAAAAAGATTTAAAAAAAATCCAAAAAGCCCCCAAACCTGAGGTCTTCAGGCTTTTCAAGAAGTAGATAGGAAAAGCAGCTAAACAGAACTGTAAGGGTAAGCAGGGCATAATGTCAGAGTTTATTTAACTCATTACATTTAAGTGGAAAATAAGGGATGAAAGTTTAGTTTAAGAAAAATTAAGGAAATACCCAAGAATGAGTTTACAAAGTGCAATATTTTCTCTCAAAGCCGTAGGGTTAGCAGGTTGGTATCCAGCATCTGTGACTGATTAGGGGCATTTGAGATGGCAGGTGGCTTTAGGAAATGGAAACCTTACAGGGCTTTACAAATACTTTCTGTAGTTAGGCAAAGTTATTTGATTTATTCTTGCTGGTTCTCATTGAATAGCCTGGTTTAAAAATCTATCAACTTGTCTTAATCCATGTTAATATTTTCTTATAGACACAGCGTTGCAAAAATTCTCCAATTGGATTCTGTAGAGTTGCCCTGGAGAATAATAGAGTTACTCAGTTTACACCACCAAGGGCTGTGTTAAGGTGAAGAACATAAATCATGGCATTTAAAAATGCCAGCCAAATCTTTTAGACAGTAATGAGATCAAGAAGCAGATCTGATCATATTTGCTCCTGACAATTTTAAAGAGGCCTGTAATTCCACGTGCTTCCCCTCTGTGTGGTCATGTTGAAATCTCCTGTCTGTATCAAGATGCTAAAGCCCCAAAAAACTCCTCAGCAGGGTCAAGTGTTGAATGGGGTTGATCTGCTGGTCAGTTCCCACTGTTGGAAAAGGAGCAGGAAAAGGCACCCCTGTATCTCTGCTCTGGTCCCCAGGCTGTGCAAGAGACAGGCCAACAGAACAGCTTATGGTTCTCCTCTTTGGACTTGGATGGGAACCAAAACTCATCTCTTGGAAGAAATATTTGGAAGAGACACTGAAGACAAGAAAGTAAAACCTGTGTCTGGAGCTACTCCACAAGTCAAGCCAACACACAAAAACTGGCTCCTTAAAAAAGGGTAATAATAGGTAAAACAGAATTTGCAGCTGTAGGAAATGCAGCCATAGCGTGATTCAGGACAAATGGAGTTAAAAATCTCAATTAGCTTTCCCAAATAGCATTCCTGAGGAATAACTCAAAGACAAAATACTGCAGAAGCTCCAGCACAGGTTTGTTATTACTAGAGAATAAAAACCAGAATTGGGCCAAACCCTTCCATTATGTGATACTGTAAAACCAGTCCTGCAGGGCTGTCTGGGATGTTCTAACCTCGGCACAGATCCATTTCCAGCTACGGATTGTGTGTCTGTCTCTGTTTGTGTGTTCTTCTACAGATTTATCTTAAATCACCCTTCCTGAAGCTGTCCAGCATTCTGATTTATACGATTTTACTAAGCTTCACACAGCCTTTTCTTTTCTTTACTAAGTATGTTTTACTTCTTTGTATTTTTTTTCCGAAAGAAATGGATTTTATTGGACAAGGGTTCAAACATAGCTGCATAATGTTTGTTTTACGGATTTCGTATTAAACCACTTTAACACGTTTGTAGACCTGAGGAACTCAGCAAACACTGTGAAGGAAATGCCCTGAGATTCATCTTGCTGCTTTGAACTAAGCACAGTGAACTTTGCCTGGTTACTGAGCTGACACGTGAACAACCCATTTGCAATTCAGAGAGAGAGAGCAAGGGGGCCTGATCCTGCTTTTACCAAAGCCAAAGGAAATCCTACTGCTGACTGCAGCAAAACTAGCAGCAAAATCATAATGACAATTTAAGATGATATTTCACAAGTACAGTAATGTGACAATCATGATAAAGCGGTGTTTGTTTCCAGAGGCACCGTCTGAATTAATAGGGTCTTTCCAACTAGCTCTCCTTGAAATGGGTTGCAAGAGGCAAAATAAATTTTAAAATTTTTTTTTTAAAAAGTCTCTAGGGTACTTCACCTTTCTCAGGATTTTTTATTCATTTAATAAATAACTGTTATATTTTGAACTCCTTTTTTTTAATTTTTTTTCATCATTGTCATCTTCTTCTTTATTGTAGCATGAGTAATCTAATTTTTCTGCATAGCATGTTGCAGTTTGATAGACAGGTCTCTGAGGGAAGCCTTGTGTGTCAGCATCAGTGAAAATGACTTCTGAGGTTGGCTCACACCCCCACGCGAGCGTGGAATCCAAATCACCCCAGAGTTACGCATCCGCCTGCCCCACGCCTCGCTGCTGGATAATGTATTCATTTGCCTCTGGCGAAAAAAAAAGTGAGATCCTCCACTGCATACTGATGTCATGTGGAAGGAGCCATAATTGGGACTGGTCACGTGTGGCAGGCACCGTGAGCTGCTGCTTTTTGCCATCTGTGTAGATAAAGTTCAGGTCTCTGGATTGGTACCTACAGACATCATGTGCTCCGAGGGCACGCGGGGCTTGGAGACCCAGCAATTCAGGCATGTATTTCTCCACCCCAAAAAAGGAAATGCAAATAGGTCGCAGGCACCCAGGTCTGTCTTTTTTTCCAGAATCACATCATAGTAGCAGGAGATTTTTATTTGGCTCCATCGCTACTTCAGTTTATCAGTAATAATTAATAGCTTGTGTAATTGCATTTCCCACTTTAATCAAGGACAGCTATTTTCAGAGTTGCAGCAAGAAAACATCCACAAATGGGCTGCCTTTTCTTTTTCACAGGCAGATACAGACTGGGGAAAAATAGACTTTTTGCTTCAGGTGTACATAAAGTTGTACAGGTTCACTTCCTAAAGCCCTCTCCAGGACTGAGCTTCCCAAGTTACATGCCTCATTCCCTCCTCCCAGCAGTGCACCCTAAATAACTTGGGTCCTGACTATTAGAAATCATCATGTGAAGCCCACTGAATGGACAGGAAGATTTCCAGTGATTCATCTGTTTTCAATTATGCCCCTAAGATCACTCCTGCCCTTTCTTCCTGTTTGTAATAGCTGGAGAAGTTATTAGATCTGCTGGGGCTCTGGATGGTCTGCCACTGATTTCTGGGGACTTGGATCAATGCTCTTTGACTCAGTTTCCCTGTCTGTGAACAAGACATTTAATACAGGCAAGGAGTCTCCAGGGTATGGAAGAGATGCTGAGCACCTGAGATGAAAGCTGCTGCTACCTGGTAACTCCACAACTCCTGGCAGTGACAGTACAGCTGAAGCTGCAGATATGAAATACAGCTGTCATTTCTGATCTCGGTGTCATCCCACCTCCAGGTAAGGAAATAGAGCTCATCTTGGGGCAAACACACCACATTCAGTCTTCTTAACCTTCAGCCTGGATAGCTGCAAAGACGAACAGAAGAATTTTATGCATAACATTTTAACTTGGCTTGATGTGCTTCCCAGTAGCATGTAAATCAACTGCCTGATTTGGAGCACTCTGTTCCTGACATATAACCCATTGCTCATTTAACAGATTTAATTTTACAGGCTTTGTGCATTTTTTATGTGACAATGATGATGTGAGGAGGCATGTCTTTATCACAGAAAGCCAACAGCACAGACTCTTTTTTACAAAAGTCCCTTCTTGCTGCTCCTTCAGAGCGGGAGCCTGAGATAATTCTAGCACAGGGTGAGCCATCTGTGACATGGGGCAGTTTTACTTGCAAACTTTATAACTCTTAATTGCTGCTGTATTTCCTGGCACTGTCAAGTAATAATGTCAGTGGATATCAAATCTTAAGTACATAGGACTCAATTATGATCTTGCAGAACACAGAGACTGCTCAAATCCAGCCCAGACTGTGAACTCACAATCTGCTGTTTACTTAAAGTATAGAGGAAGCACTCGACCTCTTCTCAGTGGCATCCATGTGGAAACACTCGACAATAGAGGCCTTCCTTGGTTTTCTTAGGAATCGTGTTTCGACATTTTTATCTCCTCTAATTAAGGTCAACAGTAACACACTCCCACTTCTCACCCCCAAAATGCAGGCACTTACCCAGCTCCAGTTACCCTGGATGAAGCAAACTGGACCCAGTTTGTGCATACCCAGTTCCGGGGGGAATGAAGAGAGTCATGGAGATTTGAGGCTCTGCTGAGCCAAGAGCTGTGTCTGAGCTCTCGTGCTCATGTGCTCATCCACCACGACGAGCAGCAGAGCCTGATAGTCAGCAGCAAACAGCAGGCAGGAGGTAGGATTGCTGTAAATGTAATCCACTATGAGAACACTTCCTAACCCACAGCACATGTTCCCACCCAGTGGGGAAGGTGTGAGCGAGTTCTGCAGGAGGACAGCGAGAGAGCGAATCTCATCTCCCTTTGCAACACTCCAAGTGCTAATTGCAGGCGGGGAGGAAGGGTGGAGCTGGTAGACGTCTGGGAGAAAGCCTGGGGAACACAGCACAAGGACTGGTGGTGTCTTTGTGGAAGAAACCCAGGAGTGCTTCACATCCCAGCATCCCTGGCAAGATTCACTTCGACACTGCTGGGCTTCGTCTCCAGCCCTGGCTGCCTCTTCTTGAAAACCTTCTTCGTTCTCAGCAGAGCTCTTCCCAGGAATGAGAATGTTCCAGCCAAGGCCATTGTGTCAGGATGCAAAGGACATCTCCCAGCCCAGCACCCAGGCTGAAAGAACACATCCCACTGAATCAGGGCCTTCTGGGAACTGGGTCTACCATTAGAAAACCCCAGTAGCTTTTCAGAGCAGCATACATCCTGCCTTTTCTCTACTAAAAAGATTATTTCTTTTCATTATTATTGTTGAGTAGGTGGCAGCTATGAAGGTTAACAATGGAAGGTAGTAGTTGGTGAAATAAAACTCCATGCTTTTAGAAGTAATTTTATATATGTAAAAACAAAATTGGGCCAGGCAGCTGCAGACCTTGGCATTATTTAGACTTGTGCGTGATGCACTGCACTCTTTCCCTTTAAACTGACTTGTTCTCATTCCACACACAGAGCAGAATATCACTTCCAGAAAAGAAAAGAGCTAATGCTGTCCTTTCCCTTTTATATTAAAAAAAAAAAGACCAAAACTAACAGAGTTGTGCCCTAAGTGAGATTGTCTTGACCCTTTGCAAAGCCAGATCCTCAGAGCCTCTGTCAGCACACACTTCCAGCATAACTCCTTTGCTCATGCTGAGCTCAGCTGTGGGTGCAGGATCAGGGCACCTGTTCTCTGTAGAGAATGACGACTCAAAACCATGATTTTTTTTTTTTTTCTCCCTTCTATACTGTTCTTTTTTTAAGCTGAAAAACGTGTGTTTGGTTCTAAGGGCGGAGCAGGGCAGGCTGTGGTGTTGAGCAGCACCATGGGTTCCTCACCCCAGTGGTGTGGGGATTGTATCCACAGTTTCCAGGCACCAGGGGGATGTGTCAGAGCAGTCTGACATTCCAAAGGGATGGATTTCTCATGTAAAAGTAGAAAGTTATAAGCTCCCAAAATGCTTTCTTTGCAGCAGCAGGACAGCAAGTGCTGCTGCAGGGACAGCAGGTACTGGGCCAGCATGGCCCTGCAAAAGGTTTTGTGTTGTCACATATTGGAGGATAGTGTAATAAAAAACAAGGATTTTTATTACTGAAAGAGCTCAGTCACTCACTTCACAAGGAAGATTATGTTTAATTAAATATTGAACCCCTTTATATATCTGTACCAGGCTCTGAATAACACTCTCCTTACAGCCAGAGGACATTCCCACATCTTCAAAGATTTTACAAATGAGGCTAGCTGAGAGTTTTATTTCCCCTGGAACTGAAACTGAGCTACTTTGGAGATGGAAACCAGTGACTCTTGAAAATCCCTCTTTCAGCAGAGCAAGCCAGGAAGAGAAAAAATATGCAGTATTCCAGAAGTGAGCTACAGGATGACTTTTTATAGCAGAGAAAAAACTATATTATATTTAGTACCTGTGCTTTGTTGCTATGTTGGGGACAGGTTGCACCTCTTCCACTGAGTTCTGTAGTCGGTCCTTGCACTTCAGTTACTCCTTGTTTGATTCCTGCAACATTTTCCTGACTCCATTTTGGGGAAACTTTCATATTCCTGCTAAAATTTAGTCACTAGGGACTGCTTAGACATCCTCAGACCCACCCCTTTGGATTTAAACTCCATCTTTTTTGCAAGCGTGCTGTGAGTTTTCTTCATTGCTGGGATATGTGTTATCTTGCTGAATTGCATTTAACTTGGTCTCAGTTTGCACATTCGCATCCTGGGCTGAATCCGTCAAGATCTTCCCATGGCACATTTTGCCTCTGCTGTTCCCATGACACATGTTCCTTCTGCTGTGGCAAGATCTACTCTGTGGATTCATCTTTTCTTTGGAGAAAAGTGAGGCTGTTTTTCCGAAGTTCAGGTTCTCACTGTTAGGATTTTCCGTGCCTTCCCATATCTGCAGTGATGTTGGTTCACACACAATCTTTCTCAGTTCAGCAGGGATGAAACTCAAAATCCTTTCTCACTTTAGTCTCTCAGCTGGCTTGATCAAAAGGTTGTGGTTTGTGCCATGTTATCTGGTTTGCTGTTGGGTGTTTGGGGCTTGCTTGAAGCCATTTCTGCAATCAAAAGACTAAATTTTAAATACCAGCCAAAGATGGGGCACGTGTGTCCAACATTAGGACCCCTTTTCAGAGAGCACCTCTGGGTGAGTCACTTGACCTGGCTGTGCCTCAGTTCTCCATATAGAACAGAGGAAAATAATATTAATGCAAGTCTAACTTTCTTCAGATACTGTGAGGCTCAGTGCACGACCAAAGGTGATGTTCTCGGGTATTACAGTAATAGGGGTCACAGGAGCTAGATGGAAAAGTAAAGCAGAAGCTAGTTAAGACTTTCTCAGCTGCAAAGGATTAGTGTTCATTTTAAAATCTCTGGCTCTTGGCAAATTGGGAGACTTACTAACCTGTAGCTTAGGGAAAAAAAAAAAAAAGCAGCTGAAACAAGGGTGTTAGCAAGTCTGGCAGCACAGCAGCACAGTGCACCTTATCTCTATCCTGGTGGAAAATCAAAGGCACATTTCCAGCTGTGCCCGTGAGCACTGTTTGGTCACTGAACAAAGCAACTGGCACCTCGTATCCAACCTACAGAATGATCACAGCCTGCTTCAGGTGCACAAACAAGTGCAGAAATGAGCTCCATGCACAGAACTCATTGTTATTCAATCAAGCCTTTAATTGTAAATGCTTTAAGCAAGGAATTCTCTGTTTTATGAAAGTGTGCTCAGCATTACTCTGCTGCAGACATCTGTCATTCAGCAGGCGCCACCCAATAAAAGTGCTTAAAATGTTCTGTTCCTCAATTAAAATATAAACCAGAGCTGTTTAAGGGCTTTTACGAGGTGATTTCTATTTACCTGACAGATTTCCACACTGGAGGAGCACAAAGCAGGATTTCAGTTTCTGATCAGAGTGATGGCTCTGCAAAATAGTAAAGTTTCAATTGTTTTAATTTATTTCTTTTTGGGTTTTTGTATGGTTTTTTGGTTTTGGGGTTTTTTTTCCTTTTTTTTTAAATTTCAGGACTAATAAAAATCCATTAAAACTAAAGGAATTTCTATGCCAGATAAAAACTAGGAAGAACTTGGAAGGGTCATTGCTGATCACACATGATGGAGACACTGGGATTCAGGATGAGCTCCTGCAGCCTGGGCCAGCACTTGCCAGCACTTTTCTTCCAAATTTCATCTAACAAAATCCAGGGAAAAGGGTGCTCTGCTCTGGTCTGAAACAGCCTCTTGTGGAGAGAAACAAGACTATGGCTAGACAAGAGCTCCCATTTTCCCCCAAGAAACACTGCCTCAATGCCCTCATGGTTATTCCACTGCAGATGGATATTTCATCTCCTATCTTGCCTTACTATGGCTGTCAACAAAGATCTTTCCTTTTTACCTCCCTGCTACACAAGCAGAAGTGGATGTTACATGGAAAACAAGCATTTTCACAAAAAATAAATCTACTTTTTTGTTCCAGAGCCTGAGAAATTCACCTTCAGTGGCATGAGAGATGCAGAAAAGGCTTTGCTGTGTGTTATGCTTTGTACAGTGTGCTGATCCGTGGTCTCCTGTGGTCCACCCTCTGGCAGGTCATCATTTCAGTGCACCTGGTCAGCATCAGGATGGAGGAGGATGGCAGTGTCAGGAGAAGATTGGACTCTTGCAAGGCAAAGCTTTCAGCATCAAACTTTAAACCTTCTGGTTTTGCCAGGTAACAATACATTTTGTGACATTGTGACACCTCACCATACCATGGTCAGAGCTGATTTCTGACAGCGTGGGCAAGCCAGGGATGGAGTCTGTGGGGAGGGAAGGTGGGTGGGTTTGCCCTGTTTCCTCCAGAGCTGGGTGCCACCCTGCTCCCCACTGCAGCTGCTTTTGGGTACCTGCAGGTCCACAGAACCACACAGAAAGATAAACTGAGATTCCACATTGCACAAACCTAGCCCAGACAACACAGGCTTCTCCCAGGAGTTTCAGGTATCCAGTGTTCATCCTGCCACACCTCACTGAAGGGACAAAGCTGCCTGTGCCAGAGGTACCAATAATTGCTGATGCTCAGCCTCAAGTTGGTGAGTCTCTGCTGAGCTGACTCAATTAAATTCTTCCAGGGGAGATGTCAATTCCCTTTTAAAATTAAGGAAAAGAAAAGCAATCAGAAACTAAACCAAACAACAAGTAAACAAGAAGCTCCTGCATTTTGCACCACAGGTATTCAGAAGAAGCTGTCTGCCTTGAACCACACTGCTTGGAAAGTGCTGGGAAATCTGATGTTAGTCCTTAACTCAGTCTGATGTGTGATTTTTTTTTTCCTCTCCAGCAGTAGCATGAGTTAAGGACGAGGCATTAGCCCTCACTGTGATCCCTGCAGTCAGTTCAAGTCAGATTCTTCCCGTTATTTATGTGTTTCCTTTTGTAAGTGTATTGATTATACAAGTGAGTTCTCAAGTGCTTGGGCACTCAATACAGCCACACAATGGAGGAAAGCATCCAGGTTAGCATGAAATTGAACATGTGCTGAGCATGCCAGAGGACAGGAGTAAATAGTGACATGTACAATTCAAAGCCACCTCTTCAGAGCTTTCTTTTTTTGCTGCATAGTGACTAGAAATAAAACCTGCATCTCAATTGCCAAGGTGTAGCAACCAAAGTTTTTCAAGAGTTATTCTTAGTCGTGGCAGAATTGCCACCTTCAGGCCATTTCTGAACACATGAGATTATTCCATGATAATCCAAAATCCAGCACAAGCTCCTCCCTCCCCTCTATTTGTTTTACCTTCTACATTATGAATGCTCTGGGTAAGGGCTGCCTGTTTCACAGGGGGCTTGGTATCACAGAAAGCTGGTTGTTGATCTCTGGATGCCTGCAGGCCACCAATCTGTGCTACAAGTTACCCCTCGCAAAAAAAAAAAAAAAAAAAAAAAAAAAAAAAAAGACAAGTGGATAAAACTGATACAAGCATCTGTAACAAGCTAATTGGACCCTTGTGGGAAACACTGCAGATACAAAATTAAAACAAACAAAACATCGCATTGTAAAATTGTACTTCCAGGACTGCTATCACAAAGGGACCCGTCTGGATTTTTATTTTAGTTTTGTTTTGTTTAAAAGGACCTAATTATGGCCAGAGCTGGAGTATCGCAAGCCTGTTTTCATCTATAAAGAAAGGATATTTTGCCTCTGAACCTGAGAAATTGTTAGAAGTTGGTAATTAGTATGACTTGTTAATAGAGTTTGGCTGTGATTAAGCTGTGATTGAGTGTGAGTTTGGTTCTTGTCAATGCGAATGCCTGTAAGGTTGAGAGATGTTTAATGAGACACCTGTTGTCAGCAGCACCCAGTGGGCTTTGTTGCGCCTGACTGGAATTTGTACCATGGAGCAGCAGCAGCAGGAGGAGGCGCAGCCCCAGCTGGAGCATCACTGGCAACAGCAAAAGGTCCAAGAGAAATGGAGCCTCGGACCCCCAGCACTGGAAAGCTCCAGGGATGTTCCATGTCCCAGTGCTTGGGGTGATCCATCATCCAAAATGTGCAATTACAGCTGGCTTGGGCAGTGCAGCAGGCAGAAACGTTGACATCTTTATCTGGTCACTAGGGAGTGATGGCCTGTGCTGCTGTGTCATGGTGGGTCTTTGGGAGATGGCAAGAGGGGAGATGTAGCTGAACAGGTTTAAACCTCTCTACCCCCCAAAATGTCCAGCCCTTGGGTAGCTGACAATAGTCGGGCTCTTTAAACATTGATGGAGGAGGTTCTGCCCTGCCCAGCCCATCATCCTTCCCCTTGGGCATTTTCCTCGAGGGAAAATGTCCCACTGAGTGACTCAGTATCTCTTGGCCTTTGAACAGAGAAAGTTTAATTCATTGATGATATTTTTGTCTCAAAAATCAGCATCATTTTCCACATGACTCCATATAACCACTCCCCACATCAAAACCTGCGCCTCATGACAAATTTGTGTACATACATTAAATATTATTTCCCCCTGAATGTCTATTAAACATTTTCAAGTGGCTGCTACTTAAAACATACCTTGTTTTTACATGCAAAAAGCCGAAGAAGCTGAAGCAATCACGCTGGCCACTGTGGCAGCCTTTTAATGTAAAATGAACCTGAGCTGGGAACAAGAGCAGAAGCATTTGGACTCATGGAAGTGCCTCGGGAAGGAGCCGCTGGCTTTGTGATGGATCGGAGCAGCCACTGGATGGCATTGCTCTACACGAATGGACCTGCGAGCACAAGCTCTCAGCACGGGCTGCTGTGCCAAGGAGATTAATCCAGCCCCAAGAGGCTCAGGCCACTGTGACCTCACCAATTCTTTAAATAAACATTCAGAGTTCTCTTGGCTGCCTGACTGGGAGCTCTGGGCACAGAGTTTGGTCAGGGCGAACAAAGCCGACGTCCTGAAGCAGATCTATTTCTAGGCTGAGCGCGTTTGTCTTTCATTTTACGTGAGATCAAATACTCGGCCAGTTTTTGATGGGTTCCCTTCTCAGGAGATGGGAAAAGGAACCGTTTGTAATTTCTGGCCGTATCAAACCATCACAGGGCAGGCATCACACAGCTCTGCTGAAGCGCTGGTGCTGCGGACGTGCCGGGCAGACAGCTCAGCTCCCCACGGCTCACGGGGTGGCAGGCAGCTAAGGCTGCTGAGCTGAGCAGGTGATTCGTGTGTAGCAAAAGGGGAAAAGTAAGAAAAAGAAAAAGCAATTGTTGTCTGGCACGTTCTGCTTTGCTGTGAGCTACAGAGCATCAAGCCTGGGTCATTATCCCACGTGCGGTGCCGCTCCGTGCGACAGCCGCTCTCAGCACGTGTTAATACAACTTTGCTTTCTGCTACATCACTTATTGATAAGGAGTCAGCTGGTGGCCAAATAACCTGATGTTCATATTTTCCCTGGGGTTCTGTGATTCTTTCATTACTGATGTTCTATGTTGGCCTTGTTCTTTCAGTGACTGCATGCGGCTGAGCCAACCTGAGAATGTCAATGGCCAAGTTCATACCCAAAAGAAATCTGCTGATGGCTGTGGAGGTGCAGCAGGATATTTAGAACTGCAACCCCATAGAAGGTGTATCTGAAGGAGAATACACTATTTGTGAGGGTCAGTTGACAGTCATAGCCAGCAGATGTATCTTCAGTCAGGACATGACATCATCAGGTGAGTGCTTGTAGGTGGGCTGGTGGGTTCAGCTGTTCTGGGCACAGACTTCCTCTTAGTACTGCCCCACTTTTGATCAGTCTAATAAATTTAATTATCATATTCAATTATATAACTCCAGTTACACTGGGATTAAAATTAGGTCATCAGTCCAAGTCCTGCAAAAGCCCCTTCACTCCTAGTTCTCAATTCTGTACTCAAAACCCTGCACCCAGCTGCCTTTTTAAGTACTGGAGAAATATGATGAAAAAATTGCTGTATAAAATAAATTCTACATTTGTTTTATGACACCATTTGTCTCCTATTTCTGGACTTACCTCCCAATCCAAACAACAAGAGAGCTGTATCTACCTTGATGTGCTCAGCAGTCCACTGGTAAATACTTTCTGCTGTCAGAAATGCTCAGGCTTGGTAAGAAATTGAGGTTATATCAGCTGGGGGCTGCTCAGGGCCTTCTGGTGGCCACAGCTCTGCTACAGTGGCTGTAAGAGGAGACCAGAACAACTGACAGTGATTAACCTGCTTCATGTCTCCTATTTGGAACCACTGCTTAAGGTCTCTTGTGTCACCCATGGGAACTCTATGAGGTGACACCAGTGAGCTCAGTGGTTTTGATCTCCTTCCATTGACTTTAGAGGAAATGGCAATTTCTTCCCAACTTCAGCACTTCAGGGCTGTGTTTGAACACAGGCAGGATAAATCTGAATATCTTCATCTATTTAATAGTCAGGAGTGTAAAGACTAAAAGAAGGGTGTTTCCTATTGTTCTACACTGCATGGCAGGCTGTGTTTGGAAAAGATCCCCTTGAGCCCAGCATTCATGGGATGGCAGAAATCCCAACTAGGGTACCCACTGCTGTGCTGGCTGTTTTAAGGCAATCACCCCACCACACAAATTTGCCCCGGATCTTTCTAGAGTCAGGGCAACACTCCAGATCTCCAAAAAGTCAAGGTGACCTTGGAAACTGCAGGGCAGCCCAGAACACTGGCGGGCAAATGGAATTCAGAAAAAAAATAAAATTCTAGATTCATTCCAACCCATTACAAAACTATCAGAAAAACTGAACTGTATCTGCTGAAGTGTCTCGTTCTGTTTGGTGGCACAATGTAACAGGGGATCTGTCACTGTCAGCACTGCTCTTGTCTCGCTGAAAGCTCTGGTGCCTTTCACAACCACGATATAAAAATTCAAGCCAGCTGTCCCACCTGCCAGAGCAGCTTCTATTCTGGGCTCCCATGTGCCGTAGGTATTGTGCTTATTGATTAGCTGGGGCTTATTGTCCCTTAACATTGTTAGGGAATATTCTCCTGGTCATAATCACTGGAACTGATACAGGCAGAACATTCCATGCCAGGAGGGGCTGTGCCAGGCTGTGGCTACATCTCCAGGTTAGACCGCGGTGGGATTGGTACAAAACGAAAAGAAGTTAAAAAAAAAAAAAAAAAAAAAAAAAAAAGAGGTTTTGAGAAGTCGCCCAAGTCAGAAAGGACTGGGGGCCTCCCTGACTCTGGCTGTCAATAAGGTGTTAGGTAGGGGAAGATTAACACCCTTTAGCAATGACACAGCTGCTCCATTGAAGGTGATAACATGCAATCAGGGGAGGGAAGAGTCTAGCACAGAATAATGAACAGTGCAAGCAAAGATCAGCAAAAGGGAAGGTTTTAACCCAAAAAGCTGAAAAAGCCTCTTAAAGCTGATTATTTTAGTGGGTATAAATAAGTATAAAAAGACCCAGAGCCTCACTTTATGTCTGCACAATGAGCTCAAATATTTACCTCTCTTTTTTAAAATCAGTCTGGCTCCTAGAAAGAAGAAAAATAGTGATGATGTAGAGAATAAAGTCTCTTATCTGCCTTGGCAGTGAGCGTGCAGATAAACACAAAAATCCTTACCCTAAAGACAGCATGTAGCACTGAATCTCTTCCTCTGAAAGCACAGAAAATTGTGATAAGAGTAGGGTTGGGAAGACAATAGATTTAACAGTGGAAGGAACCTAGTATTTTGTCCACTCTTGTCTTCCTTGGAAATGAATCAGAACAATTAATTTCTCCCTCTACTGCTAATGGTTAAATGTAGAAATTGGTGTTTTGATATACCCTCAGCTTTGCAGCTCACCTGAGCTTGTCCACTGCATCAGGAACCCCCAGGTCAGTAGATT